>NC_073634.1:104783333-106054166 GCF_029407905.1 Bubalus kerabau | reverse complement strand
TAAACAATTCCCTCAAAAGGAGTCCAGGACCAGAGGGCTTCACAGCTGTATCTACCGAACTTCTTTTTCCGGTTGTGCTGGGACTTCGTTGCTGTCTGTGGGCTTTCTCTGGCTGTGGCCCGTGGGCACACAGTGGGTGCAGCTCAGTGGTTGCAGCATGGGGGCTTGTCGCCCTGCAGCATGTGGGAGCTTATTAAAGGTTCCCCGACCAGGGAGCAAACCCACATCCTCTGCACTGGAAGGCGGATTCTCAACCACCGGCTCACCAGGGAAGTCCCCAGACCTTTAAAGAAGAGTTAATACCTATCCTACTCAAACTATTCCAAAAAATCAAAGAGGAGGAAATGCTTCTAAACTCTCTCTATGAGGCCAGCATCACCCTGATACTAAAATCAGACAAAAACTTTACAAAAAAAAAAAACCTTAGGTCAATATCATTGATGAATATAAATGCAAAAATACCCACCAAAATATTAGCAAAGTGAATTCAAAAATACATTGAAAGCTCATGATCAAGTGAGATTTATCCCAGGGATACAAAGATATCTGCAAATCAATCAATGGGATATACCACATTAGCAAATTGAAGAATGGAAATCATTAACAAATTGAAGAATAAAAATCATTAATGAATTGAAAAATAAAAATCATCTCAATAGATGCAGGAAAACCTTTTGACAAAATTCAACATACTTTTATGATAAAAACTCTCAACAAAGTGGGTATAGAGGGAATAAACCTCCATATAATAAAGGCCACATATGACAAGCCCATAGTAAACATCATAATTAATGGTGAAAAACTGAAAGCATTTCCTCTAAGATCAGAAAAATAAGACAAGGAAGTCCACTCTTGCCACTTTTATTCAATATAGTATTGGGAATCCTAGTCACAGTACTCAGACAAAAAGAAATAAAAGAAATCCAGACTGGAAAGGAAGTAAAACCACCACTGTTTGCAGGTGACTTGACAGCTTGTCATACCATACCATGTCATTTTCTTAAGAAAATCCTTAAGATGTCACCAAAAAGCTAATAAGTGAATTCAGTAAAATAGCAGGATACAAAATTAATACATAGAAATCTGTTGCTTCTCTATACACTAACAATGAGCTATCAGAAACAGAAACTAAGAAAATTATCTCATTCACAATTGTATCAGAAGGAATAAAATACCGAGGAATGACTCTAACCAAGGAGGTATAAGACCTGTACTCAGAAAACTGCGATAGAAGATGATATAGAGGGGAAAATATATCATGCTCACAGATTGAAAGAGTTAATATTGTTAAAGTGACTATACTGCCCAATGACTATTTCTGTAGCTTTACAGATTCAATGCAATCCTTATCAAAATACCAGCATCATTTTTCACAGAACTAGAACAAATAATTCTAAAAATTGTGTGGAGACACTAAAGACCAAACAGCAGAACATAATCTTGAGAAAGAAGAACAGAGCTGGAGGTATCAGGCTCTATGACTTCAGACTATAGCTCAAAGCTACAGTCACCAAAGCAGTATGGTCCTGACATGAAAACAGACACAGAGATCAATGGAACAGAATAGAGTCAAAAAATGAACTCAACTATAATGGTTGATTAATCGACAACAAAGGAGGCAAAAATACACAATGAGGAAGACAGTCTCTTCAATAAATGGTGCTGGGAAAACTCTTCAGTTCAGTCATTCAGTCATGTCTGATTCTTTGTGACCCCATGAACTGCATGCAGCATGCCAGGCCTCCCTGTCCATCACCAACTCCCAGAGTTTACCCAAGCTCATGTCCATTGAGTCGGTGATGCCATCCAACCATCTCATCCTCTGTTATCCCCTTCTCCTCCTGCCCTCAATCTTTCCCAGCATCAGGGTCTTTTCAAATGAGTCAGCTCTTCACATCAGGTGGCCAAAGTATTGGAGTTTCAGCTTCAACATCAGTCCTTCCAATGAACACTCTGGACTGATCTCCTTTAGGATGGACTGGTTGGATCTGCTTGCAGTCCAAGGGACTCTCAAGAGTCTTCTCCACTACAGTTCAAAATCATCAATTCTTTGGTGCTCAGCTTTCTTTATAGCCCAACTCTCACATCCATACATGACCACTGGAAAAACCATAGCCTTGACTAGACGGACCTTTGTTGACAAAGTAATGTCTCTGCTTTTCAATATGCTATCTAGTTTGGTCATAACTTTCCTTCCCAGGAGTAAGTGTCTTTTAATTTCATGGCTGCAAACACCATCTGCAGTGATTTTGGAGCCCCCCAAAAATAAGTCAGCCACTGTTGCCACAATTTCCCCATCTATTTGCCATGAAGTGATGGGACTGGACACCATGATCTTAGTTTCCTGAATGTTGAGCTTTAAGCCAACTTTTTCACTCTCCTCTTTCACTTTCATCAAGGGGCTCTTAAATTCTTCTTCCCTTTCTGCCATAAGGGTGGTGTCATCTGCATATCTGAGGTTATTGATATTTCTCCCGGCAATCTTAATTCCAGCTTGTGCTTCTTCCAGCCCAGCATTTCTCATGATGTACTCTGCATATAAGTTAAATAAGCAGGGTGACAATATACAGCCTTGACGCACTCCTTTTCCTATTTGGAACCAGTCTGCTGTTCCATGTCCAGTTCTAACTGTTGCTTCCTGACTTGCATATAGGTTTCTTAAGAGACAGGTCAGGTGGTCTGGTATTCCCATCTCTTTCAGAATTTTTCAGAGTTTATTGTGATCCACACAGTCAAAGGCTTTGGCATAGTTAATAAAGCAGAAATAGATGTTTTTCTGGAACTCTCTTGCTTTTTCCATGATCCAGCGGATGTTGGCAATTTGATCTCTGGTTCCTCTGCCTTTTCTAAAACCAGCTTGAACATCAGGAAGTTCACGGTTCACATATTGCTGAAGCCTGGCTTGGAGAATTTTGAGCATTACTTTACTAGTGTGTGAGATGAGTGCAATTGTGCGGTAGTTTGAGCATTCTTTGGCATTATCTTTCTTTGGGATTGGAATGAAAACTGACCTTTTCCAGTCCTGTGGCCACTGCTGATTTTTCCAGATTTGCTGACATATTGAGTGCAACACTTTCACAGCATCATCTTTCAGGATTTGAAATAGCTCAAGTGGGATTCCATCACCTCCACTCGCTTTGTTCGTAAGGAAAACTCTTCAGCTGCATGCAAAAGAATACAACAAGACTACTTTCTAACAATGAATACAAAAATAAACTCAAAATGGATTAAAGACTTACATGTAAACTTGAAACTAAAAGTCCTAGAAGAAAATGTAGGCAGTGCGTTCCTTTTAAGGAAGAGGAAACATTTGAGATGGACCTGAAGCACCGACAAGAATTTAACAAGAGGGACTAGAACGAGCGAAGCTAGAGGCAAGAAGGATAATGTGTATTTAAGAAACATGAAATAACCCTGTATACATTTTGTGTAGATTAGGAGTGAACAAATTAAAATTTTAACTAGGTTTACATTTTTGGAAATCTCAAAAAGTCAGAGAAACATTTTACTTAATTCACAAGACAATAAGGAGCCTTTGGAGATTTTTGAGAAGATTATCTTAGTAAAGATATTTAAGATTCATTAGATGAAATATTAAGAACACAAACAGGAATTAGGAGGCCATTGCCCTTGTCTCTCTGGGTCTGACTTCCAGCAGCAATGTGCATGAGGGGAGTTTGGGGCTAACGAGCCATGACCAGGCCCACACCAAGACAGATTCCATTCACAAGCGTCGGGGCTCGGGATCCTTGTTGATGACGAAGCCCCGGGTGGTGCTGCACATGCTAAAGCCTGAGCAGCTAAGCAGCAGGTGAGATCCTGGTCCTGAGTGTGGCGGAAGAAGTGGCTAAGAGGGCACAGATGAGACAGGCGTGTTACCTGGACTGCAATACCTGAGTGCAGATGACTCGGCTCTGAGCCTCGCTTAATGGAAGCATCCAAAACACTGGCTGTTTCCTGGGCAACTGTGCTAATTCTCAGAATAGCCTCCTGAAGTTCACCGAAACACACGTGCCTCAACACACATGGTTTGGACTGGATCTAACAAGTCGGGACTAGGCTGAGCGACTTAGAGAGTCATCACTCCTTCTGTGTCTCCTAATTTCTTAAAAGCACGGTGGGGCTGCTGAGAGAAAACACATAAAAAAAGGGAGATGAGATAGAGTTGCTCCAGGTCAGGGCTATGAGCTCATTCATCTCCCAGCAGGGTCCATGTTTGTGGACAGAATAGACACAGGAGTGCGTGAGTTAGGAGGAAGCATGATTGAGTTTTGATGAAGCTTTGTTTACAGGACTGTAGTTCAAATAAATCAGGAAAAATATGGTCAGCGATGTCCTGGGGCAGGGAGGAGTCACCGCCCTTGCCAATGTCCTAGTGAAACTGAGCAGGACCCCATGGGGCCTCCCCAAAACAGGCTTTCCCCCACCCCATGTCCTCCGCCTGCCTCTTGTCTGTAAAAAAGCTTTAGCCTCCTAAGCTTTCCCGCACTTCCAAAGAGTACATTTAATCAGAGAAGTGAGAAAATACAGAAGAAAAGGAAACAGTCAAACAAGTAAATACAGTAATGACTTAGCCATTAACCAAAGTCCAGGACATTTAATTCCTCCTCAAGGGCTATGGCAACCCACTCCAGTATTCTTGCCTGGAGAATCCCATGGACAGAGGAGCCTTTGGGCTACAGTCCACGGGGTCACAAGAGTGAGACACGACTTAGCGACTAAACAAGGGCTATGGAGAATATCCTGAGCCATGTCCCGTGAGTTTTTCTGCAGATACTGAGACCCCCCCCCACCACCAGGTGGAAAAAGGTAACTATATGCTGCCCACAGACCAGGTGGACCCCAGATCAGGTGGAACTAGAAGGCTGACCACGGTGACTCCCGATGACCTCAACGTTAACCAGTAAGAAGAATGTCCACAAGCTGATCAGATACCCTGTAGCCCACATAACCTGTAGCCCACTCCTGTCTTTGAAAAACCCTTCCCTGAAAGCCTTGAGGGAGTTTGGGTCTTCTGAGCACTTGGACTCCTTGCTTGGCACCTGCAGTAAAGTAAACGTGAAAGTGAAGTCGCTCAGTCGTGTCCGACTCTTTGCGACCCCATGGACTGCAGCCTATCAGGTTCCTCCGTCCATGGGATTTTCCAGGCAAGAGTGCTGGAGTGGATTGCCATTTCCTTCTCCAGGGGATATTCCCGACCCAGGAAACACTGCCCTTTTCTTCACCACGACCCTGGCGTCAGGAGACTGGCTTTACTGCGTGTGAGTGAGAGCATCCAAGTTTGGTTTAGTAACCCTAATAATAAAGATTCTTTTTTAAAGACTGCAAAATATGTTTCTCTGACTTTTCTACCAGTACTGGGAACAAAGGTGAGCCCAGGGCCAGACCCCCCCGTCTGCCCTGCAGGGTCTATGGCCCTAACCCCAGAAGCATGGCCAGGGGCAGGACGGGTATCTCAGATGAGACAGTCCTAATGCAAGGTCTGCTCGGTGTCTCTTTGAGGGAAACGCGCATTCTGAAGCCAGATTCTCTGCCTTCTCCTTGGGAAATTCAGCAAAGGATAACACGAAGCTCAGAAGAGAGAATGGGGGAAAAGACTGGTGCCACAGAGCAAGAAATGTGGTTGTGGATCAGCTCTGCATGACCAGAATTTACAAATACACCCACTTCACAGAAAGTCTTGAGTGCTGCTAAGAATATGTCTGGTTGGACGATATGTTAAATTCTGGAAAACAGCTATTTTCTAAGCCATTCTCCAGAGCAAAATCATTTAAAAGTAAAAAGCAATACATGAACCGTGAACTTCCAGATGTTCAAGCTGGTTTTAGAAAAGGAAGAGGAACCAGAGACCAAATTGCCAACATCTTCTGGATCATAGAAAAAGCAAGAGAGTTCCAGAAAAACATCTATTTCTGCTTTATTGACTATGCCAAAGCTTTTGACTGTGTGGATCACACTAGACTGTAGAAAATTCTGAAAGAGATGGGAATACCAGACCACCTGACCTGCCCCTTGAGAAATCTGTATGCAGGTCAGGAAGCAACAGTTAGAACTGGACATGGAACAACAGACTGCTTCCAAATAGGGAAAGGAGTACTGCAAGGCTGTGTACTGTCACCCTGCTTATTTAACTTATATGCAGAGTACATCATGAGAAATGCTGGGCTGGAAGAAGCACAAGCTGGAATCAAGATTGCTGGGAGAAATATCAATAACCTCACGTATGCAGATGACACCACCCTTATGGCAGAAAGTGAAGAAGAATTAAAGAGCCCCTTGAAGGAGATGAGTGAAAAAGTTGGCTTAAAGCTCAACATTCAGGAAACTAAGATCATGGTATCTAGTCTCACCACTTCATGGCAAATAGATAGGGAAATAGTGGAAACAGTG
Source organism: Bubalus kerabau (assembly GCF_029407905.1). Lineage (NCBI taxonomy): Eukaryota > Metazoa > Chordata > Mammalia > Artiodactyla > Bovidae > Bubalus > Bubalus kerabau. Next base: position 106,047,776 of record NC_073634.1, on the reverse strand, counting down.
GCTGACTTAATCTTTTTTTGGCTCCAACATCACTGCAGATGGTGATTGCAGCCATGAAATTAAAAGACGCTTATTCCTTGGAAGGAGAGTTATGACCAACCTAGACAGCATATTAAAAAGCAGAGACATTACTTTGCCAACAAAGGTCCATCTAGTCAAGGCTATGGTTTTTCCAGTAGTCATGTATGGATGTGAGAGTTGGACTATAAAGAAAGCTGAACGCCGAAGAATGGATGCTTTTGAACTGTGGTGTTGGAGAAGACTCTTGAGAGTCCCTTGGACTGCAAGGAGATCCAACCAGTCCATCCTAAAGGAGATCAGTCCTGAGTGTTCATTGGAAGGACTGATGTTGAAGCTGAAACTCCAATAGTTTGGCCACCTGATGCGAAGAGCTGACTAATTAGAAAAGACCCTGATGCTGGGAAAGATTGAAGGTGGGAGGAGAAGGGGACGACAGAGATGAAATGGTTGGATGACATCACCGACTCAATGGATACGAGCTTCGGTAAACTCTGGGAGTTGGTGATGGACAGAGAGGCCTGGCATGCTGCAGTCCATGGGGTCGTAAAGAGTTGGATATGACTGAGCGACTGAACTGAACTAAACTGAATAATGCAATTATTAAAAGCATAATTATTTTAATAACTATGGAACATTTATATAGCAGTGGAGGTGTCTTTAGTTTAATAGCTCCTGCAGTAATTCCTTCTGTGGAAAGAACCAGAGGCTGGTGATAAAGAATATGGCACTTCTTTAAATTGACATCCATATGTTATTATTTCTAATATGTTTGACTCGAGCTCTGTCACTTGGAAGATAAATACATCTCATTTGAGTTTGATCAGCTGGTGCTTAGAAAGAAAAGACACAATAGTATAAGAAAGCTTGCCTAGAATGTAAGTGGAAAATGTACCCCAGGGCACAAGTAGAAAATCATATCAGCACTGGATAACAATCCATCTTGACTAACTATTTTTTCCCCAGCAATGCAAGGATCATCTGATGTTATAAAACGTATTAATGCAATTTACAACCTCAATAGGTTAAAGAAAAACGATTTGGTTATCTCAAAGCAGAAAACATGTTGGTTAGAGTTTAACAGCAATTCTTGGTTAAAAGCAAGCCAAAACAAAACCTTTTATTTAAATAGAAACAGAAGGGGCTTTCTTTAACCTAATGGAGTGTATAAAACCACAATTTCCAGCAAAAATCATTCTTAAAAGTGCTGCCATCCTTAACTTTGTTCCTTTTTTCCCCCTGAATTTTTTCTCTGTTGTTGGTTTTGAGAAATTTGCTATTCGTGTCCTGGTGTAGTTATCTTTAGCTTCCCAGGTGGCTCAGTGCTAAAGAATCTGCCTACCAATGTAGGAGATGCAAGAGATGCAGGTTCGATCCCTGGTTTGGGAAGATTCCCTGGAGAAGGGCATGGCAACCCACTCCAGTCTTCTTGCCTGGAGAATTCCATGGACAGAGGAGCCTGGCAGGCCACAGTCCTTGGGGTTGCAAAGAGTCGGACACAACAGAGCACATATGCACACACAAGGAATAAAGCCAAAGGACAGGGTGTGCAGTCAAGGTTGTCCAGGTGTATTGTACTCACAAGGTTGGTGAACACGTGGGGACTTGGGGAGAGTGTTACACCTGGCACGGACGTTTCTCAACCCTTCCCATTCCTTGCCCTACACAGCTCTCCCACCTGGCTCTTCCTTAGGTATAATCTTTATAAATCGCCCGTGATCGAGTGAGTAAAATGTTCCTCAGAGCTCTGTGAGCTGCTCTAGCAGATTAATCAAACCCGAGGAGGGGGTCACTGGAACCTTCATCTTCAGCCCGGAGTGGAGTGGTCAGAGTGCCGGTAAGAGCTCCAGTTGGCATCTGCAGTGGGATCTGGGAGCAGTCTTGTAGGACCGGGCCCTTCACCTGTGGGGTCTGGAGTGTGGGCTGTCTTGGTGACCGGTCCATGGGCGCAGGGAAGAGGTGCATCCTGGTGTTGGGTGGAGTGTTGTGTCAAACCCGATCGGTTGGTTACACAGTGCAGACCATCACTGACTGGTTTTACTCTGTCCCCTCGGTCACCTGCTCGAAGGGGCTGGGTGTTCAGCCCCAGCTCGAATCGTAGGTCTGTCCTCTCTCCTCTCAGCTCATCAGCTTTGCTTCTTGTGCTTGGAAGCTCTGACGTTGGGTGTGTACACATTTGGGGAGAAGCGGGGAGAGATGAGGCTTCCCCGGTGGCTCAGACAGTAAACACTCTGCCTGCAAATGTGGGAGACCCGGGTTCGATCCCTGGCCTGGGAAGATGCCCTGGAGAAGGGAATGGCCACCCACTCCAGTATTCTTGATTGGAGAATCCCATGGACAGAGGAGCCTGGAGAGGTGGCAAAGAGTTGGACACGACTGAGCAACTAACATTTTGAGAAATACCAGGGGGAGATGGGTTCACACGATCTTGTCCAGATTGAAAGTCTGGCCACTATGGTCTTTTGGGAAAGTTTCCTATTAAACTCTGCCAGAGTTGGCTCTGCTTGCTTTCAATTGACTATGTTTTTCTTGTTTTTTAATTAATTTTTAGTTGATTTACACTGTTGTGTTAGTTTCTGCTGTAAGCAAAGTGAATCAGTTATACACATGCATATATCCACTCTTTTTAAGATTCTTTTCCCATACAGGCAATTGTATTGAGTAGAGTTCCCTGTGCTGCACAGTAGGTCCTTATTAGTTATCTATTTTATATATAGTAGTGTGGCTACGTCAGTCCCAATCTCCCAGTTTATCCCTCCCCTCTCCCCCTGGTAACTATGTTTGTTTTTTTACATCTGTGACTCTATTTCTATCTTGTAAATAAGTTCATTTGTACTGTATTTTTTTAGATTCCACAAATAAGCGATATCATAGGATATTTGTCTTTTGCTGTCTGACTTCACCTTGTATGATCATCTCTAGGTCTATCCATGTTGCTGTAAATGGCATTAATTCGTTATTTTTTGTGGCTGAATAATATCCTACTGTATGCATGTACCACGTTTTCTTCTTTAAACAAAGCCTTTTATTTTGTACTGGGGGATAGCCGATTAACAGCACTGTTATGGTCTTAGGTGAACAGTGAAGGGACTCAGCCATACATATACAAGTATCCATTCTCCTCCAAGCTCCCCTCCCATCCGGGCTGCCACATAACACCGAGCGGAGTTCCCAGTGCTATGCAGTAGGTCCTTGTTGGTTATCCATTTTAAATACAGCACAGTGCGTACCACAGCTTCTTTATCCATTCGACGGTCGATGGTCACTTGGACTACTGTGTTGCTGGCAGGAGGTACCCACTGGGGAGCTGTCACACCATCTTGGGCTGGCCCAGACGTCTGGGGAGATGGAGGCCCCGCTGGGTGGTGGTGAAGGTGGAGAAGGCGGGGTCACAGGACGGGGGTGCTGGGGCAGCCATGCTGGCCGCTGGTGGTCACGGAGCACTTCCTGTGCGGATGCTGCTCCGGGAGCAGGATGGCTGATTTCTCCCTCCATCCTCACCCAGGGCCCACGGGGTCGCACCTTCTGCGTGCCCCATTTTACAGGTAGGGGACAGACGAGGGCAGTGACGGCGGGACACCGAGCAGGCTGGCCTGCAGCCCCTGCCAGCACCTGGCCGGGATGGCCGCTGCCCTGGGCGGTCACAGAAAGGTGCTTCCGTCCTTCCCATCACCCAGGGGCCAGGTCTTGGCCTTCGTCCTCTTTTCCTGCCTGGGAGCTTTCCCTCTGGAGGGGTTTGATGTCAGCTGAGAGCCGGGGTGTGGAGCCGAATGGCCTGGGGCCAGGTCCAGCCCTGAGCGGGTGTCAGGGCTGGGGATTACGTGGCTGGATGGTCCGCCCAACCCCGTCCTCCTGCCTCTTACAGAGAGAAAGAAGCATCCTCAGTACTGTGCAGGGGCTTAGGAAGCCGAAACGGGAACGTTTCTTGCTCCGGTTTCTCTCTTGGGGGGCGTGGATCAGCCTGGCCATGGCTCCCATGGGGAGGGGGCCCTGAGCTCCAAGAGGGCGGGGACAGCGGCCCTGCCTCTTTGATGCTGTCCCTGTGGATGCGCCCACAGAGCAGGCCGCGGCCCCTCCCCGCCCTGGAGCTCTGCCACCCCCACCTCTGGGGAGGGCAGGAGGGGCCAAGAAATCTATTTTGTTAAGAAACATAAATGAAAATGTATGATATCTAGGGTGAACAGCCCTACCAGCAAATAAGGTTTCGCAACCCTGCGATAGTAGAGGAGGGTGAGGTAAAGGGAAATTGCATCCGACAGCCCCCGGGACAGAAGAGGCTGCACCGGGGGTGGGGGGCGGGCAGACATCACCCTTCCCGGTTGGTCCTGCCGTCACCCTTTGAGCCGTCCCCGCCTCCACACCCTGCCCGTCGTCCAGGAAAGACTCAGAAGGGAGAGCACAGGTTTACGCCTTTATTGTTGAAGGAGGAGCGGCCCTGAGCAGGAGGCCCCAGGAGGGGCCTGGAGGGGCCTGGGTCCCAGGAGGGGTGACCTCGGTCCCGGTCCCTCCTGGTCCCCTGATGGGGGAGGTGGGGGTGACGTCATCTGTCCCCAGAGGGGCCAAGGCTCCCGGGTCCTGAAATGGACATGGGGCTCCCCTGTGATTCCTGGGGCACCTGTCAGATCCTTGCCAGCCTCTCCGTGGCTGGGGGTTCAGGACGGCCCCTCCTCGGGAGAAGGACCCCCCTACCCTCCCCCTTAGGTGCCCACTTCCTGGGCCTTCACCTTGGCCCTTAGGTCTGCCAGGAAGGAGATAGAGGAGGTCAGCGTGTGAGTGAGGCCAGGACACCGGTCACCCCACAAGAGTGGGCATGCAGCCAGCTGGCTCTGCAGTTGCCAGGAGGGACCCCAGCTTCCAGCCATTCCCAAGGTGGGATCCCGGGCCTAATGGGGGATCCTGGGCCCCACCAAGAGCCCCTACCCCATGTGTGTGCCCAGGATGTGGGGCAGGGCAGGCAGCTTACCCCAGAGGTGCCGGCAGGGGTTCACCTAGACGTGGCACTGCTCTGTGGGGGAGGGAGAGCCGTGGGGGGGTGGTCAGGATGGGACTGGACACCCCAGGACAGAGGGAGCTGGGGAGGGGGCCCCCACAGGGTGCTGCACCCCAACCCCTCCTCCTGGGAGGCCTGGGGAAGGAAGAGGGGCGGCCGAGCTCACCCGCCCCCTGGCGCAGGTCCAGGACCATCTGCACAGGCTCCAGCAGCGATGCCAGGGCCCCGGCGAATTTCCCCATGGCCTCATCATCCATCTCCGGGTCCTGGCTGTGGGGCAGGGCGTCAGGCCCTGAAGCAGCCCCAGCCCCGAAAGCCCAGAGACTCTGAGGGCTCCACCTGGGCGCGAGCCCAGGAAGAAGGCACCAGTGTGCTGGGGCTTGAGGAGCTTGGTCCTGCCCCGCCTCCCAGGGTGGTCTGAAAGCCTCGGGCCCCTGCCCGACCCGCTCAGCCCCGTTCCTCTCCGCTTCCTCCCCGGGGCAGTGCAGGGGAGTCTGCACCTTCACGGGAGGAAAGGCTCCCCGCTGCCCCACTAGCCTGCCCTCCCTGCCCCACCCCTAGTGGGTTGACAGGACCAGGAGCCGCGACTGCCCGGTGCCCACGGCCCCCCTGGGAGCAAGGGCAGTATCACTGCTATATTTCCTTCGGCCAGAAGGTCGCCCTTTAAAGTTGCCTTCATATCTGAAAGTGTTCTGAAGTCATTAAAAATCTCCTCCTAGAAGACTGCTGGATTAATATTAGCCTGTTCTGCCCACTGGGCAGCGAGGCCCCTCCTCCTGGGGAGAGACCACTGAGCCTTTTGCCTCAGCCCGCTCGCCCGTCCCAGACCTTGTCCCAAGCACTCCGCCCCCTACGTGTCACCTACATCTGACCACCAGTGTCTGGCGCCAAGGCTGGGACCTTGGCTTGCGTGTCCCGTGGGGGCCAGCGAGGCAGACCCCTCCCCTTCCTGCCACAAGGGGCCGTGAAGTTTGGGGATCTCGAGTGCCCCTTATTCACAGTTCCACCAAGGGTCCCTTCTCGGTGAGGCGCAGCTCCTCCGGACACGCTCTGCAGGGTCTCCACGTACCCAGACACTGGCACATCACGCTGCCCTCATCGGTGGGCATGGGGCCCTCCATGCAGAAGATCATGTAGCTGCTGTAGTCTGTGTCCAGCACAGAAACCTTCCTTTCCCCGTGATCTGGAAAAGGGGCCGGAATGGAGCCTGAAATCTCTTCTGATTCCCTCCACCACAACTGCCGGGGGGGGCCCAGAGCATCCCCTGGGAGTGCTGTTTCCCAAGGCAGCCACTGGGCAGGCAGTACCCTCTCCGGACACCCAGTGAACGCCCTCTCTACCAGGTGCAGAAAGCCCACCCCTGGCAGCACTAGTCTGACGGACCCCCAGCCAGGACACTTCCGACGCATCATCCAGCTGAGACCACCCCGTCCGCGCTGGGGCCGAGACCAGCAACAGCTCTGACACATTGATGCTACGGCAAAGCCGCTCTGTGTGCCCGCCGCCCGCTTGGGCAGACTCTGCTTCCCGTGTCCAGCACGTGGCGTCCATTCAGTCAGTTATTCGTCGACACCCCCAGGCACTAAATCGCAGGTGGGCCCCCTCCCTGGAGGTAGGTGCCCAGGTCCCTGAGCAATCAACAAATAATTCAGGATGGAACTTGAGTCCGGGGTGATACATGGACTGCAAAGAGTAGAAGACAGAAGGGAGAGTATTTCAAGAAGAAGGGTGGCGATGACTCTGTCTTTCAGAGGTGGGGGGACCTGGGGGAGCGTGGGGAGACCCTGCATCCTTGGGGTCCTCATCCCGGCTTGATTGGGAGCAGACAATGATGAGTGCAGACACCTTCCCAGGCAGACCCGAGGTCCTGCAGGTGAGGAGCAGGGGGTCCCCACCACACCCACTGCCTTTCAGAAAGAGGATGGGGGGGCCTTCCCTGGTGGTTCAGTGGCAAAGAATCCACCTGCCAATGCAGGAGACACGGGTTCGATCCCTGGTCCATGAAGATCCCACAGGCTGCAGAGCAACTAAGCCCAGCACTATAACTATTAAGCTGCGCTCTAGAGCCCAAGAGCCACAACCACCGAGCCCACGGGCTGCGATGACGGCAGCCGCGTGCCCTAGAGCCCGTGCTCTGCAACGAGAGAAGCCCCAGAACCGCAACTGGAGAGCAGCCCCGGCTCACCACAACTAGAGAAAAGCCCGTGCCACGAGGAAGACCCGGTGCGCCCCCAAATAAATAAATAAATGAAATATATATGAAAAAGAGGCCGTGACAAGCAGCAGAGGCGAGAGGCCCTGTGGATCGGAGAGAGGGCAGCTGGGCCCTGGCAGAGGGGCTGGATCTGGGGGCCCAGGGTGTGTCCCAGGGAGGCTGCCAGGGCTGGGGCAGGGGATGAGGCCTGGAATGTTCCAGAAGCAGGTTCCAGATCGGAGAGGCAAACGCACAGTGCACCCGCCCACTGGTCTGCTTTGTCTTGGAGATTTTTAAGGAGCCGCAGGGCCAGTTAGTGAACAGGGAGGTGGCCACGTGTCTACCCACCAAACCCACCCCGCGGTGCACAGGACGCCTGCCCCCTGCCCTCCACCTTCGCCAAGCAGGCGGTGCCAACGGGGCAGGAGGGCGTGGGGGCCTCAGGCCTCGTCACCCCAAGAATGACCTCTGTGGGGGCAGGAAGCAGGGCCTGGCCTAGGCCACAGACTCGAGCCGACTCCTGCTGCCAGGACGGTGAGCACCTCAGAGCGTTGGGCGGGGCCCTGTGTGGACCGGGGCTGCCCCAAGGGCACGCGGGGCCCGGGCTGGGGCACTCAGAGTTGACCGTAAAGACAGCAGGGTCCTCGGTCTTCTGGGCCATGAGGGTCTTCTCCACACACTCATGGTTTTCCCTGAAAAGCCAGGTGGTTGCGGGGGAAGGGGTCATCCCTGAGCCCTGCAGAGGGACAGGAGCTGGGCTCCGGGAAGTGTCCACAGGGCAGGCGGGCACCTGGGCTGGCCCTCCATGGACCCCAGCAGGCGACCCAGGAGATGGATAGCGGGGCAGGCAGAGCTGACCGGAATCCAGAAGGCCAGTGGCCTGAGGCCCAGGGCACAGGTCAGCTCAACACTAACCCCGTCCCCGTGGGGCTTGGACAACGCGCTTCCGAGGATGCTGGGCCCCTGAGGGCTCAGAATTCCTCAAGTCTCCGCCCCCCTTCTCTGGGGCAGACAGGACTCCTGGCAGCAGCTGCCCAGGCCCTGATACCCAGCGTCCTGCACACGGGCCTCTCCCCACACCGACCCCAGGGCCACTTTATGTGATGGCCTTTTTGCCCCACAGCCCTGGGCCAGGCTCTGAGGAGATGGGGACCTCTGAGCCCTGTTCCCCGTCCCTGGGGCCTTGGTCCCACCTACACCCCACCCCCGGGGGGGTCCACAGCCCTGGGGACGGGGAGTTCCACGTTGGGGGGGGGACACCCACCGTTTCTGCAGCAGGATCTCCAGGTCGCCCTCGGGGGTGGGCTTCAGCTCCTCCACGTACACTCTCAGGGGGCCGCTCTCGGCGTCCAGGAGAAGCATGTCGCTGGCCGCCATGGCCACCGTGTGCCACATCCCTGCCACCTGGGGAGGGACCTTGAGCTGCACTCTGGGGGCGGGAAGGGGGCCCCAGCCCCACAGTGGGCCCTCTGTCCCACCCCAGCCAGGCCTGGCTGTCTCCTACATGGCCAGGGTTCTCAGGAAGTATGATACACATGGGTTCCGGGTGCACTTGGGGACCACCTGCTGTGAGCGGACACACGGGTTGGGGGGGAGGTTCTTGAATATCTGGAACAACCCCTGTCTTTGCCTGCCCCCCTGCCCCCTCACTGTCCTAAGTCAGCCCCCATTCAGGGTGTGGACCCTCTGAGGACGAGTCCATCCTGGGATGGAGGGGGGAAATGGGAGAGTCTGGAGACCAGGTGGCTGAAGACAAGTCCAAAGTCTGCAGGACCAGGTGGCGCCCCCAGGACCAGCCTCCTCTGGTCCCGCATTAGACTTCTGCAGTCCAGGCTTTCCTGCCCCCTCTCAGCCCTGGACCCCAGCACCTGGTGCCCACCCTCCACCCCAGACCCCATACCTTTCTAATGTCCAGGTCTTCTGCCATCTGGGGGATGTAGGCAGCCTGGATGCCACAGGCGAGGGCCAGGCCCAGGGCGAGCAGGAAGCACTTCATGGCTGCTGGCAGGGTCACACTTCTAAGCTCAGGAGAGACGGGAAGTCTGAAGCAGCGGGCTTGGGGGCTTACATAGGAGGAGGGCCAGCCGGCCAGCCCGGGCTGGGCCCCCCACCCCCGCCTCGTGGTGCCCCAAATCACCCATGACTCATCCTTGGGGCCACAAGGGCATTATCTTCCAGGACAGCACAAGGCCCTCCCTCTGGACTGTGTCACTGCCTTCCGTCCGAGGCCAAGCAGGTAGGCCCCCCGTGTCCTGGGCCCCGACGGTCCCTGACAGGCCCTAGTCGGGGAGGGTCTGGGCTTCAGTTCCAGGCTGGCTGCCAGCATCGGAAACACTTCCTGGGTCAGGTTCTTGGACCGTGATGGGCAGGTGAGAGCCAGCACCGAAGACATGGTGTCCTGGAGGGTGGGTCCATGGGTCAGCCAGCGAACAGAGAGCCCCGTGCCCGCCAGGACCCAGGGACATGGCCAGGGAGTGGCCGTCTGCGCGCACAAAGGGCTCGTGTCACCGCACTCCTCACGGGTCCCCTGCGTGAGCTGTCCCTGTGGGTGTGTGCCTGGTTCGCACAGCTGCCTGAGTGTGCATGGCCTGGCCATGCGTGCTCCGTGAGAGGGTGGCCCAAGTGACCCCCCCCACACACGTCTTGCTCCCAGTCATCATCCGTGGGAAAGGCCAACATCCCGGTCGAGGTTCGAGTGGTCCAGGGGCACATTCCAGGGGGCAGTGCCAGCTCCCGTGGTCAGAACACACGGGGTGCCCAGATGGCTCTGGCCCAACCCTCACACTGGAACCTTGCCCTCTTCCGGTGCCACCCTCTCAGGCCAGCTCTAAGTGACTGCAGCGTGGGCAGCCGCCTCCTTCGCCCCCACCCCCAGCCCATCCGGGACCTAGGCCTGCTTCCATCTCTTCTGCAACGGTGGCACCTTGCACGGTCTCGAGCCCCCTCTTTGCGCAGGGCCTGCTTCAGGAAGCGCTGGAGCGGGGGGCCCACTGCCCCTAAATGAGAGCATGTCCCGGAGATGAGAAGCAGAGACTGAGGCAGGCGAGGTTGCCGGAAGGTTTATGCAGGGGGGCAGGCATGGGGGACACGTGGGGGCAGGAGAAGAGACTGGAGGGGGCTGGCACCCCAGGGGATGCAGACAGGCTGGGCTTCCTGGGCACAGAGCGGGGCGTGGGGTGGACCTGCTGAAGTTCAGGGGAGGGGGCTGAGGACCCAGGAGTCCAAGTCCCTAGGTGGAGCAGCTCGCTGAGGCTGAAAGCTGCCCCCCTGAACCCCTACACCTGGGCTCCTGGAGCTACGTGGGGAGGGGCCTTTGGGACCACAGTCCAAACGCAAGAGACGGGGGCGTGAGGGTGGAAGCAGACTAGGGGCCTCCGCCCTACAGGTGCCTCCAGGAGCCGAGAGGAGCCGGGCCCAGATTCTCCGCCAGAGCCTCCAAAGGTACTGCACGGCCCACACGTGGTCATCAGCCTCCCAAGCCCCAGACTAAGAGGCAGAGTGTGCTGTCTGAGGCACTGGTCTAAGGCAGTCTGTTCCTGCAGCCCTGGGAGCTTCCTAGTGGCAGGTTAAAACAACACACACGTTCTTACAGTCTGGATGGATGAATGAATGAGTGGATGGATGGATAGAGAGGCTGAAGGAGGGATGGATGGACGGACAGACAGATGGATAGATGAGAAATGAGTGAATGGAGGATGTGTGAGTAGATGGAGGGATGGATAGAGAGGCTGATGGAAGGATGGATGGTTGGATGAATGGATGAGTGGATGTGTGAGTGGATGGATGGATAGAGAGGCTGACGGAGGGATGGATGGTTGGATAAATGGATGAGTGGATGTGTGAGTGGATGGATGGATGGAGAGGCTGACAGAAGGATGGATGGACAGGCAGATGGACAGATGGAGAGATGCGTGAATGGAGGATGGGTGGTTGCATGGGTGTGTAAATGGATGGATAGATGGATGGATTAGTGGCTGGATGAGTCTGTAGGTGGGTGGATGGAGGGAGGGTAGGAGGGATAGTGTGCGTGGGTGATTGGATGGAAGGTAGGTGGATGGATAGATGTGTGGGTGTGTGGACAGCTTGCTTAACTCATATCGGATGGGCCATTTGGCTTCTCTGTATCATGATCCCTCTGACTTTCAAGGTGCTTTCATGTCCAATGTCACTTCTGCCTCCCCCACAGGCAGCAAGAATGAGGCGCACAGTGCCAAGGACCTGACCTCGATACACCGTTGTTAGTGACCAAGGCTGACCTTGAGCCAGGTCAGCCAGAAGCTGGCTCGGGGACACGGCATCACTTCCTCCTTCCAGGGACCCCCAAGGCCTGGCGTGGGGCCATCCTCCTGAGCCCAGGGTGCGCCCCAGGCCTGCCAGATTCTGCAGACCCCCAGGCCATTTCTCACAATGGGTCCTTGTGTCTCTCTGGCTTGATTTTTGGCTCCATCTGGAACTTGCCAAAAACCCCGAGTGAAGGCAGAGTGGTAGCTGAGTCTCCTAGTCAACCGAGGGAGGCAGGAAAGAAAGAGCCCCAGCTCCCCGGGCTGCGGGCAGTGGTTACGGCTTTGAGGTGGTGCCAATATATACTCACACACAGTCAAAAAGTGGGACTCGGAGTCCTGAACACGCGCCATGTCGTCCCCCAGCATCCCTACCCCACCAGATGGACTCGATACACACCACGAGCCCGGCAAAGGGACATTTTCTTCCCCTGCAACTCATGTTTTAGGGTGATCAACACCGGAGCCTCCTCCTTCAGGAGTCAGAGTATTCTACTGTTCCTTTTACTATAGGAAGATGAAGATTGAGGCGCAACTCTTGAGTTAAAGAGAAAATGGAAGAATATGAGAAAATCCAAAGGAGAGCACAGCCCATCAGAACCTGAGGGACCCCTTTAAAGCAGTGCTCCCAGGAGAACTTGTCCTAAAAATAATCTTAATAGATAAGAAGAATGAAAATGAATTAATTAGCCATACTGCTGAAAAATTAGGGAGTAAACACAAAATAGACACAGGAAAGTAAGGAAGGAGCTGCTGCTGCCAAGTCGCTTCAGTCGTGTCCAACTCTGTGCGACTCCATAGACCACAGCCCACCAGGCTCCCCCGTCCCTGGGATTCTCCAGGCAAGAACACTGGAGTGGGTTGCCATTTCCTTCTCCAATGCATGCAAGTGGAAGGAGAGGCAAATATAAAAGCAGAAGCTACTGAATTAGAGAATCGAAGGATGAGGACTTCCCTGGTGGTCCAGTGGTTAAGAATCCGCCTGCCAGTGCAGGGGACACGGGTTCCATCCCGGGTCTGGGGAGATTCCACAGCTCAAGGGGTAACTAAGCCCGGGGGCCACAACTACCGAACCCCACAAGCCAAGAGCCCACGAACCGCAACGAAGAGCAGCCCCACACCCCATAACTAGAGAGAGCCGGTGTGCAGCAGCAGAGACCCAGCCCAGCCATAAATAAACAAGTAAACAGGACGGAAGTGTGCTATACCTGACCAAGTGGTAATTCTTCAGAACTATCCATGAAATAGATATACCTTTAGGTAGCAATCTTAAAAAGGAGAAAAACACATAAAATAATAAATGCTATTGTGAAAGTGACCACAAAAGGAGAAGAAACTGAAAACCATTAGAAAGAAAAGGTTTGCTTAACTCCATGGGGGAAAATGAAAACGTCCATTAAGAAGGTAATTTTCTAGAAAAATGCAAATTACTCAACCTGACAGTGAAAAAGCTACATTCAGTTCAGTTCTGTCGCTCAGTCGTGTCCAACTCTTTGCGACCCCATGAATCGCAGCACTCCAGGCCTCCCTGTCCATCACCAACTCCGGGAGTTCACTCAGACTCATGTCCATCGAGTCAGTGATGCCATCCAGCCATCTCATCCTCTGACATCCCCTTCTCCTCCTGCCCCCAATCCCTCCCAGCATCAGAGTCTTTTCCAATGAGTCAACTCTTCACATGAGCTGGCCAAAGTACTGGAGTTTCAGCTTTAACATCATTCCTTCCAAAGAAATCCCAGGGCTGATCTCCTTCAGAATGGACTGGTTGGATCTCCTTGCAGTCCAAGGGACTCTCAAGAGTCTTCTCCAACACCACAGTTCAAAAGCATCAATTCCTCAGTGCTCAGCTTTCTTCACAGTCCAACTCTCACATCCATACATAACCACTGGAAAAACCATAGCCTTGACTAGACGGACCTTTGTTGGCAAAGTAATGTCTCTGCTTTTGAATATGCTATCTAGGTTGGTCATAACTTTTTTCCAAGGAGTAAGCGTCTTTTGATTTCATGGCTGCAGTCACCATCTGCAGTGATTTTGAAGCCCAGAAAAATAAAGTCCGACACTGTTTCCACTGTTTCCCCATCTATTTCCCATGAAGTGATGGGACCGGATGCCATGATCTTCGTTTTCTGAATGTTGAGCTTTAAGCCAACTTTTTCACTCTCCTCTTTCACTGTCATCAAGAGGCTTTTGAGTTCCTCTTCACTTTCTGCCATAAGGGTGGTGTCATCTGCATATCTGAGGTTATTGATATTTCTCCTGGCAATCTTGATTCCAGCTTGTGCTTCTTCCATCCCAGCGTTTCTCATGATGTACTCTGCGTAGAAGTTAAATAAGCAGGGTGACAATATACAGCCTTGACATACTCCTTTTCCTATTTGGAACCAGTCTGTTGTTCCACGTCCAATTCTAACTGTTGCTTCCTGACCTGCATACAGGCTTCTCAAGAGGCAGGTCAGGTGGTCTGGGATTCCCATCTCTTTCAGAATTTTCCACAGTTTATTGTGATCCACACAGTCAAAGGCTTTGGCATAGTCAATAAAGCAGAAATAGATGTTTTTCTGGAACTCTCTTGCTTTTTCAATGATCCAGCAGATGTTGGCAATTTGATGTCTGGTTCCTCTTCCTTTTCTAAAACCAGCTTGAACATCTGGAAGTTCACAGTTCACGTACTGCTGAAGCCTGGCTTGGAGAATTTTGAGCATTACTTTACTAGTGTGAGATGAGTGCAATTGTGCGGTAGTTTGAGCATTCTTTGGCATTGCCTTTCTTTGGGATTGGAATGAAAACTGACCTTTTCCAGTCCTGTGGCCACTGCTGAGTTTTCCAAATTTGCTGGCATATTGAGTGCAGCACTTTCACAGCATCATCTTTCAGGATTTGAAATAGCTCCACTGGAATTCCATCACCTCCACTAGCTTTGTTCGTAGTGATGCTTTCTAAGGCCCACTTGACTTCACATTCCAGGATGTCTGGCTCTAGGTGAGTGATCACACCATCGTGATTATCTGGGTCATGAAGATCTTTTTTGTACAGTTCTTCTGTGTATTCTTGCCACCTCCTCTTAATATCTTCTGCTTCTGTTAGGTCCATACCATTTCTGTCCTTTATCGAGCCCATCTTTGCATGAGATATTCCCTTGGTATCTCTAATGTTCTTGAAGAGATCTCTGGTCTTTCCCATCCTGTTGTTTTCCTCTATTTCTTTGCATTGATCACTGAGGAAGGCTTTCTTATCTCTTCTTGCTATTCTTTGGAACTCTGCATTCAGATGCTTATATATTTCCTTTTCTCCTTTGCTTTTCGCTTCTCTTCTTTTCACAGCTATTTGTAAGGCCTCCCCAGACAGCCATTTTGCTTTTTTGCATTTCTTTTCCAAGCACGGGTGGCTGCGAAGGCACACAAGCGTGACTGAGAGGAGCTGCCCCACATCCGAGGCCAGGGCCGGCGGCCAGGAGGAGCAACGCCACACAAGGAGCGGTGGCTGCGCGGGCGCAGGAGGGCCTAGAGGAGCTATTCCACATTCAAGGTCAGGAGGGGTGGCGGGGAGGAGATACCCCTCGTCCAAGGTAAGGAGCAGCGGCTGCGCTTTGCTGGCGCAGCCGTGAAGAGATACCCCACGTCCAGGGTAAGAGAAACCCAAGTAAGACGGTAGGTGTTGCAAGAGGGCATCAGAGGGCAGACACACTAAAACCATACTCACAGAAAACTAGTCAATCTAATCACACTAGGACCACAGCCTTGTCTAACTCAGTGAAACTAAGCCATGCCCGTGGGGCAACCCAAGACGGGCGGGTCATGGTGGAGAGATCTGACAGAATGTGGTCCACTGGAGAAGGAAATGGCAAACCACTTCAGTATTCTTGCCTTGAGAACCCCATGAACAGTATGAAAGGCTACATTAATGGACTAATTTTCAAGAAAATCTAGAAAAAAAGTTATTAAAGAGTTACTTCCCCCTCAAAAAAAACACCAGTTTAGGACAGTTTTACAGGAAAAATTTAGCACAATTTTAAGGAGCAGTTAGTTAGAATTCTAGAAAATTAGGGGAAATTTTCATCATTTTTATGAAGGTAAGACTTTCAAACCCTAACAAGAAATTTACAGATGTCTCTTTTTAGTATCTAAAAATACTAAAATATTGTCAAACAGAACAAAGCAACACTTTTAAAGGGTATTACACAGAGATTCATTCTAGGATGGTAAGAAGTTTTCATATATGTAAATCTACTGATAAAAATCATCATAGCAATATGAGTAGATTATAAGAAAAATCATAAAATCATTTATATTGATACTATCAAGATTTATCATTTCAAAATTATTTTTAATAATAAAGTTTTATATTTTAAAATAAATAATGTAGTATCAATCCTTTCATTAAATAATTAATATTTAATCATTATTAATAATTGTTTTAATAATTAATCATCTAATTAAAATATTAGAGGATAATTACTTTACAATATTGTGATGGTTTTTGCCATACATCAACAAGAATTAGCCACAGGTATACATGTGTTCCCCCCCCAAATTTAATGTGTGGGTGCTCATTCGCTCAGTCATGTCCACCTCTTTGTGGCCCCATGGACTGTAGCCCGCCAGGATCCCCTTTGCATGGGATTCTCCAGGCAAGAATACTGGAGTGGGTTGCCATTTCCTACTCCCGGGGATCTTCTCGACCCAGCGAGAGAGTCTCTTGTGCCCACATCTCTTGTAGCTCTGCACTGGCATCAGCTTCTTTACCACTGGGCCCCTTGAAAAGCCCTATAATAAATGTACTAATTATTATGAAGACTCAAAGTGAAAAATATTTACGCTCCTGAGAACTCAACAAAAAAACATAGCAAAGGAAAGATATAATTGTGGATAAAGCATTCCAAAAAGATTTCAGTTCTCCCCAAATCAATCTGTAAATGCAATTACATCAAACTATCAACCATATTTCTTACCAGACCATTTGATTCTCAAGTGTATTGGAAGATATGAATAAGAATAACCAGTAACATTCTGATAAAAGTAGACTAATTAGGATTAACAGATGTTCAAGTTAGCTAAAACAGCATGACGTGTGCGTGCTAAGACGCCTCAGTCGTGTCCAGCTCTCTGCGACCCTATGGCTTGCTGTTTTCTATTGTAGTCTCACATTTTATTTTATTATTTTATTTTTGCTGCACAACCTGTGGGATCTTAGTTCCCTGACCAGTGAATAAATCCACATCCCCTGCATTGGAAGCGTGGAGTCTTAACCACTGGACCACCAGGGAAGTCCCTGAAAGTGAAAGTGTCAGTTGCTCAGTCGTGTCCGACTGTTTGCGACCCCGTGGACTGTAGCCCGCGAGGCTCCTCTGTCCATGGGATTCTCCAGGCAAGAATTCTGGAATGGGTTGCCACTTCCTCCTCCAGGGGATCTTCCCTACCCAGGGATTGAACCTGTGTCTCCTGCGTGGCAGGCGAATTCTTTACCATCTGAACCACCAGGGAAGCCCAGGGAAGTCCCTGGTCTTCAGACATCAACTGATTCAAAAGTTGGGTCACGTGAAAAATCCGCTCACCAAAGGCTCAGTCCTCTCCCCACTGTCCGGCCACTTCTTCCCCGCCAGGAAGCAGGTCCCGTAGTGTCCGTGCTTCCCTGGAGAGCGTCTTTCTCCAGACACACCTGTGTGTTCTGTCCTCTCTCCCCAGACAGTCAGCACACAGGGCATTTGAGCGTCTGCTTTCCCTTTGCTTCATCAACAGTGATCCTGGAAATCGCTCCATATCCCTTTAGCGAACTTAAGGGAAGAGCTCATAACAGACCTCATCACACACACGGAAATCGTTGCTGCTCTTGACCTTCACTATTGGAGGCGTCTTCTGGGTCTGACAGTAGCCCGGGGGCTAGCTGGGCTGTTGGATGCTAGGGACAACTCTGAAGGAGCAGGACCTGTGGTCCCCCCGCCATCTCCTCCACCTGCCTTTTCTCTGTAGAAAACTTCAGCCAGGAACGTTTCATCAGGACAAAATACTAGTTCAGTCATTAAGCAAAGTCAAGGGCCTTTCGTTCCTCTTCAAGGGCTGTAGATGATATTCTGAGCCATATCCTGGGAGCTGTCTTGTAGATACTGAAACCTCCACCAGGTGGAAGCAATTAACTACATGATGACCAGTCTGTAGCCATGACATAAGCTGCCACAATTCCAAGAACTGGCCTCAAGGAAATGGGAACCAATTGACCCTGGAATTGAAGATTAATTATACTTAAAACAAGCAAGATGACGCTGGTCAGATCACCGCATGACCAATTTCAAGATGACTGTCAGAGCTGACTGCCATTTCTGCAGGTAGCCCCCTCCTTCCATCTATGAAAGCTCTAGCCCTCTGGTCGTCAGTGGGGGGTGGAGTCTGCTTTTGGACACGAGTCTGCCCTCCCCTGCCCTGAGCCCCACTCCACGGGTTGCCAGCCTCCGAAGTAAAGCAAGTCTTCCTTTCCACCACCTTGGCCTCTTTACTGGCTTTGAAGCAGTGAGCAGTCAGACCCCACTTCTGGTAACAGCTAGGCATTTAGGGTTTTGTGTAGATGCACAGAATATCTTGACCCTAAAAGCAGGAGGCGGGGTGGGTGGTACACGGACGTTGGGTCAGCTGCTGATCCAGGCAGAGCCCACTGTTGGATCTCAGTGAGCAAATGAGGTATGTGAAATGACCAGTTGTCTGTAAGTCACACAGAACTCTCCTCCATGCTATGCAAACACTAAATATTAGCGTTACAGCTTCCTTCACCATGCTTTCTCATCAGGCTTGGATGGAGACCTTTTCCCAGGGCTGTAGGAGAATGTGAAGCTCTGCCTGTGCCCCCCATCCCAGGAGCTGCTTACTGCCTAAAGGAGCAGGGATTCCCAGAACGCCGCCTTCTGGGTGCTGGGGTGGGGGTGCTGGGGTGGGAGCTCCGTCTTGATGAGGGACTTGTCTCCTTTTCCTCTAGCTGCTCTCATCTGTTTGGGGCACTTGTTGTTGCTGTTGCTGGGGTTGATGACCCCGTGACCGCAGCACCCCAGGCTTCCCTGTCCTCCCCCATCTCCCAGAGCTTGCTCAAACTCATGTCCATTGAGGCAGTGACGCCATCCAACCATCTCATCCTCTGTCACCCTCTTCTCATCCTGCACTCAATCTTTCCCAGCATCAGGGTCTTTTCAAAAGAGTTGTCTCTTTGCATCAGGTTATATTTGCCTTGAAAATCATCCATCTGGGGCTTGAAGCACATTAGGTTACTGTCAGACAGTATAATCAGTCCCTTACGATTCTTTTAGATAACTTCCCCTCGATCTGTGGCCACTGATCGTTCCTGGAAATGTTTGACTTGTGTGTCTCCCAGGTGTTTCTGGCAGGTGAGCTAAACCGTCCACCCTCTTCCCACCCCCACATCTGGGACACAGGTGCCTGGGTTTGTTGAGTTTCTCTTTTTTGTTTTTTGTTGGTTTCATCCATGTTGAAGGCGACGGCCCTGCTGCTGGGCGCACCCTGCAGGTAACTGGAGCCTTCATCCCACAGCCACCAGGGGGCAGCACCGGAAGGAGCAGGAAAGGAGAGACCAAGTCCTGCAACACCGAAGCCCCCGCCTAAGATGCGAGGCCAGGTGGGCAGGAGGCCAGGTGGGCAGGAGGCCAGGTGGGCAGGGCAGAGGCAGATGCTACAGATGGCACGCGAGGAGCTGGGGCTGGACTCTGGGCTCTGAACAGCGGAGCAACTCGCCGAGCCCTCGGGGTCGGGGTGGAAAGAGCTGAAGGAAGGCGGGAGAGGGGGTTTGCATGTGGGAAGGAGGAGCTTAGAGGGTAGAGACCGAGGACACAGGCCACGTGGAGGGTCTGGACGCAGAAGAGGGTCGGGATGGCCCACAGTGAGTTTAAGTGTGAGAAACAAGACCACTTGCAGGGGAAGAGCCACCGGCAATTTCTCTTGCACTCTTTTGTTTCTGTTTTAAGACAGTTGTCCACAAGCAGACAAGAGGCTCTGACCCTGGACATTTAGTCTCCACATTTTTTCTTTTTTAATAATTCACCAGAAAGCCCCAGATGTTGCAAACGGTCGTGGAAAATTCAATAGAACAAGAAGATGCTGCGTGTGCCCTCTCGGGTGATGCTCTGGTCCCTGTACCACCAGCAAAGGGCCCGGGGGCTCAGAGAGACGTGTGAGCAGGGGCAGGCCCGCTCTTTGTGAGCCAGAACCAACGCACGAGAACGGTCTTGGAGGAATTCATGCTGCCCCGGCTCCAGCGTGAGGCTGGAGGCAACCGCGCGTGAAAGGCTCGTGTCCGGCCCGGGTGCCCCCAAGTCCAGGCAGTGCGCTGCCCCCCGGACAAATCCCTGCTGGCAGGTCAGAGTCAGGCGGCCTGGCCTCTCCCTGGGCTGAGCCTGGAGCAGCCCATGGGGCTGGCGCCATCAGTCGGTGCTGAGCGTCGCGGCTCTCACCTTCCCCGTAGCTTCCTGCTGACGCCTGCTGTCCTCCCTGCCCGGCGGTGCCAGCCTGACATGGTGATGCTTGAACCTGAGTTGCCCTCACTCACTATAATCCCTCATCCATTCAGGGCCCCTACTGGGAACCCTCCAGGCCCTGAGGACCCAGGCCTGCAGCTGCCCAGCGGCCTCCACACGGGCATCTCCCCACACTGACCCCCGGGCCATCCCATGAGGCCTGAAGCCCTGGGCAGGGCTCCAAGGGCACTGGGACCTGTGAGCTCCATCCCCGCTCCCTGGGGCCCCGGTCCCGCCCACAGTGGAGCTGGGTCCAGCTAGGAGCCCTGCCCTTGCAGGCCCGCAGCCCAGGGAGGGGGTGATTTGTTGGGGGTGGGAGGGGTGCCCGTCGTTTCTGCAGGAGGATCTCCAGGATCTCCAGTCCCTCGGGATGGGCCTCAGCTCATCCGTGTACACACCAGAGGGGGCGGGCCTGCTCTCAGCATCCAGGAGGGAGATGTTGCTGGCTGCCACGGCCTCGGAGTGCCACGTCCCTGCCACCTGGGCTGGAGGGGGCGGAAAGGAGGTCCCCACCGCACCGTGGGCTCTCTGTCCCACCCCCACCAGGCCAGGCCGGGTCTAACTGAAGAGGGGGGCGGTGACATAGGATGACCCTCTGCTCGCTAGTGGTCACTGAGCTGTGGAATTTCCTGCACCTGAAGTAACGCTTCTCAGTTAACCCAGGTGGACTTAAAGTCCATGTCATGAGCCTCACTTAGGACCGTCTGGGTCTTGGGGAACAAGCCGTGTGCGCCCTGAAGAGGGTTTCCTCACATCGTGTCTTCCGTGGGTGTGCCTTCAGGCCTCTGAGGCCCAGCTCCCCTGCAGCTCGCTGCCCCCCCGGCCACCCTCAGCCTCAGGCCCTTCATGGTCTGGGTGATGACGAAGGTCTGGATGCCACAGGTGAGGGCCAGGCCCAGGGCAAGCAGAGGTGCTTCATGGCTGTAGCCGGGGTGGTGCTTCTGAGCTCCGGAGGGAAGAGGAGGGCTGAGTCAGTGGGCCTGGGGCCTTATACAGGAGGAGGGCCAGCCAGTCAGCCCAGGCTGGGCCCCCGGCCACACAGTTTCCCCGAATCCCCGCTGGCCCATCCTCGGGCCCTCAGGCAGCTTCCTCCACCGGGACAATAGGAGGCCTTAGGCCTTTTTCCATCCGAGGCTGAGCAGGAAGGCCCCTTGTGTCCTGGGCCTGGACGGTTCCTGGTAGGCCCCAGATTGGGATGGGGGGTGTCTGGGCTGTGGGTCCAGGCTGGTCACCAGCGCCAGGAGCACTTCCAGGGTCAGCCTCTTGGACATGACAGCCTGAACTGGGTTCTCTCCCCAGCTCCGTCACCTCTGTGTCCCAGAGCTCTGAGTGTTTGGCAGCAGGAAAACCTGGGGTCAGTGTGTTGTGGCCACACAGTCTTGACAGCTTCACCTCCAAGAGGTGAAGAGAATAAAGAGATTATTAATTTCTTAAATCCACCTTTCCTGTTGTGTTCCCCATAGCAGTTCCCTGGTTCTAGACCCACAAATAAGTGTTTATGGGCAAGATGACTGAAACACCCCTCCCCTCCCCGTCGCACATTCAGCTGCCAGAGGGAAGTCTCCAGTGCAAATGTGACCCAATTCGTCTTTTCTCTGAAACAAACGTGAGTCCATCTTGGCATTCCCCATTGTTTAGGGAGTAGTTCTCACCCTTTAGGGCTCCTTGGAATCACCTGGAGAATCCCTCAAGGATGCTGTTCCCCGGGGGTCCACCCAGATCTACGGGGCAGGGACTGGCCTGCCACACTCGAGCGCAAGAATGTGGACTGGAGCGAGGTTATGAAGAACCATCACGCAGCCTAATGTTAACTTCATAGCTACATCACTTAGTACCTCTGTGATCCTCAGACTCTATATATACGTATTTCCTTTTTGCTTAAATTTTTTTTAAGTATAATTATTTTTTTGGCCATGTGGCATGTGGGATCTGGTTCTCTGACCAGGGACTGAACCCATGTCCCCTGCATTGGAAGGTAGAGTCTTAACCACTGGGCCGGCAGGGAAGTCCTCAAGATTACATATATATATATTTCTGCATCTTGATTTTCTCATGTATATAACAGTTGGGGATGATCAGTTCAGTTCAGTTGCTCAGTCATGTCTGACTCTTTGTGACCCCATGGACTGCAGCACACCAGGCATCCCTGTCCATCACCAACTCTGGGAGTTTACCCAAATTCATATTGACTGAGTTGGTGATGCCATCCAACCATCTCCTCCTCTGTTGTCCCCTTCTCCTCCTGTCCTCAATCTTTCCCAGCATCAGGGTCTTTTCTAATGAGTCAGCTCTTTGCATCAGGTGGCCAAAGTATTGGAGTTTCATCTTCAACATCAGTCCTTTCAATGAACACCCAGGACTGATCTCCCTTAGGATGGACTGGTTGGATCTCTTTGCAGTCCAAGAGACTCTCAAGAGTCTTCTCCAACACCATATTTCAGAAGCATCAATTCTTTGGTGCTCAGCTTTCTTTATAGTTCAACTCTCACATCCAGTAAGACAGTAGGCGCTGAGAGAGGCCATCAGAGGGCAGACAGACTGAAACTACAATCACAGAAAACTAGCCAATCTGATCACAGGGACCACAGCTTTGTTTAACTCAATGAAACTAAGCCATGCCATGTAGGGCCACCCAAGACGAACGGGTCATGGTGGAGAGTTCTGACAAATGTGGTCCACTGGAGAAGGGAATGGCAAACCACTTAAGCGTTCTTGCCTTGAGAGCCCCATGAACAGTATGAAAATGTGAAAAGATAGGACACTGAAAGATGAACTTCCCAGGTCAGTAGGTGCCCAATATGCTACTGGAGATCAATGGAGAAATAACTCCAGAAAGAAAGAAGGGACAGAGCCAAAGCAAAAACAACCCCCAGTTGTGGATGTGACTGGTGATAGAGGCAAGGTCTGATGCTGTAAAGAGCAATACTGCATATGAACCTGGAATGTTAGGTCCATGAATCAAGGCAAATTGGAAGTGGTCAAACAGGAGATGGCAAGAGTGAACGTCGACATTCTAGGAATCAGCGAACTAAAATGGACCGGAATGGGTGAATTTAACTCAGATGACCATTATATCTACTACTGTGGGCAGGAATCCCTTAGAAGAAATGGAGTAGCCCTCATAGTCAACAAAAGAGTCCAAAATGCAGTACTTGGATGCAATCTCAAAAATGACAGAAATAATCTCTATTTGTTTCCAAGGCAAACCATTCAATATCATGGTAATCCAAGTCTGTGCCCCGACCAGTAGTGCTGAAGAAGCTGAAGTTGAACAGTTCTATGAAGACTTACAAGACCTTTTAGAACTAACACCCAAAAAAGATGTCCTTTTCATTATAGGGGACTGGAATGCAAAAGTAGGAAGTCAGGAAACAAGGCAAATTTGGCCTTGGAGTACAGAATACAGCAGGGCAAAGGCTAATAGAGTTTTGCCAAGAGAATGCACTGGTGATAGCAAACACCCTCTTCCAGCAACACAAGAGAAGACTCTACACATGGACATCACCAGATGGCCAACACTGAGATCAGATTGATTATATTCTTTGCAGCCAAAGATGGAGAAGCTCTATACAGTCAGCAAAAACAAGACCGGGAGCTGACTGTGGCTCAGATCGTGAACTCCTTATTGCCAAGTTCAGACTGAAATGGAAGAAAGTGGAGAAAACCACTAGACCATTCAGGTATGACCTAAATCAAATCCCTTATGATTATACAAAGAAAGTGAGAAATAGATTTAAGGGACTAGATCTGATAGACAGAGTGCCTGATGAACTATGGACGGAGGTTCGTGACATTGTACCGGAGACAGGGACTGAGACCATCCCCAAGAAAAAGAAATGCAAAAAAGCAAAATGGCTATCTGAGGAGGCCTTACAAATAGACAATGTATCTCATGGGTTTAAAGTAAGAATAAAAAGAAATCGTAAGAATGGAAAGAAATTGTTGTGAATGTCAGTGAAGTGTGATCATGGCACACAGCTCTGCTTGGGGTGACATCCAAGAAAGGCGCGTCTTATACTTTTCCTAATTTAATTTACGATTGTACTGAAGTATAGTTGATTTTGGGGGGACTTCCCTGGGGGCTCAGAGAGTAAAGAATCCACCTGCCAATGCAGGAGACCTGGGTTGGTTCCCTGGGCGGGGAAGATCCCCTGGACAAAGGGATGGCTGCCCACTCCAGTATTCTTGCCTGGAGAATTCTGTGGACAGAGGCGCTTGGTGGGCTACAGTCCATGGAATTGCAAAGAGCTGTACACGACTGGGGGACTGACACTTTCACTTTGATAGTTGATTTTCAATGCTGTGTCAGTTTCGGGTCTACAGCAAAGTGATTCAGCTATACATGCAGTCATTCTTTTAAAATTCTTTTCCCATATAGGTTATTACGGAATATCAAGTGTATATAGTTTCCTGTGCTCTACCCTAGGTCCTTGTTGTCTGCTTATTTTTTCTATAATACTTTGTGTATGCTAATCCCAAACTCCTAGTGTATCTCCCTCTTTTCTCCTTTGGTAACCGTAAGTTTGTATTCAAAGTCTGTGAATCTGCTTCTGTTTCTTCGAGAAGTTCATTTGCATCATTTTTTTAGATCCCACATAGAGACATGTGTTTTCCTGTAGATGTCAGATAGGGAGGGCTGGCTGGGTCTGACACTGCGGGAAGGACCACCGGGGTTGTGGGGCGCTGGTCACAGTCAAAGCTGAGTGCTGGGTCCAAAGGGCTCACCCCACCATCCTCTCCCTGCACGCTCGAGAGTTTCCACGGTTTTTGCAATGTGAAAAACCCTTGAATAATCCATGTGTGACCTCTGGGAAGTATTGGCCGAGAGGCTGCAGTCACAGGGCCCAGAAACTTCTTACCTTGTGTTTTCCAAGCTCCCAGACTGTTCCCGCTTCTGGCCAAACCACCGCTGCAGAGCGCGTCCCTGCAGCCACATCCTCTCGGCCCCATGGGAGCCAACCTGGCCCCTTGTCCCCTGCAAGAGGGCCGGACAGCCCCCGTCACACATTCACCTGGGGATGACCATGTTAGCGAACTGGCTTCATGGAGGACGATCAAGCTTCTCACATCAAGGATGGGAGATGGTTTTCAGGTTGGAGCAAGATGCCCACTCCCCCCAGAGACAGATGGGGGTAAATGCTTAAAGATCAAGGAGGGGAGGGAAATCACCTCCCTTATTTTTCAACCAGAAATGCACATTTATTCTTACTTTTAACATGTTTGTGTCTTCGCCAGGGCCTGGGTACCATCCATCCCCAGTCTTCTCAGGCACTGCTCCTCCCCATCACCCGAAGCCTCTGTGAGCTCCGCTCTCTCCCCAGATATTCCTGGGTTTTGTACCCTATTTGTCCTGTGAGCACTAGCCCATCGTGACCCACTGTGTCCTAACCAGGAGACTGTGTTGTCCTGCTTTTTCTGCATCTTATAAGTTGAGAAATCGTATTGTCATGAGCCTCTGAGAGCCGAGGACGGCTCACCACAGCAAGCTAGCCTGTCCAGGCAGAGTGATTTATGTGTATTTCCGGTGCATGCCTTCTAAATACTGCTGTTTTGTTGCATGTGCCAGTGTGTGTGTGTGTGTGTGTGTGTGTGTGTGTGCGTGTGTGTGTGTGCGTGTGTGTACACTGAAAAACATTTCCCTCTCTGACTTGGTTTATCAACATAATCACAGAGCAAACCCCCACCTGCACACCAGTCTGTCCCTGGGCTCCTCAGTGCCCAGCATGCCCAGGAGCATCACCTGCCATCACCAGATCTGCGTCAGGTTGGTACCTGGTCGGCCAAGTTTCCCCTCACTGTTCCCTTAATCAGAAGAGATTGGTCATTCTTTGCATTTATGCTTCTGTACAAATATTAAAATGCCTCGCTACTTTTCATTAAAAAACCATGGAATTTTACTGTGTTTGGGGCATACTTATATATTTATTTGGGGACTGGTGTTTCTGTGGTGAAAGCTGGGGTCCTGTAGCTCAGGTTGTGTAGATTTCCTCGTAGTCGTGAAGAATGTGCGTAGTCTTGCGCATTTGCTCTAAGGTTTACTCCTTGGTGCTTTGCTACTTTTGCTGATGTAGACTTCACATCGTTCTTCTGTCAAATATCCAGCTGGATTTTGGTGTTGTGGAAAAGAAACCCCCTATACCATGTCAACTAGGGGAAAAAAAAGCACAACTAAGAAGCTGAGTTGCATTTTACTTCACAGACAAAACTGAGGACTTAATCCCAGGACGCAGCGTCTCAGATAACCCTGAGAAAATATTCCAAAGAAGCAAGGGGGGGAAGAGCCAGGATATTTAGGAGTTTTTACAATGAATACCAGATAGTGGGAACATCAAACAATTACTGTAAGTTAAATGAAAACAGATATATCAAGTTAAGGAATTTAGCGCTTTTCTATGTATGGGCAGATGTGAAGTCTGGGCTCACTGAAATCATTCCTTTGGTGTGTACCTTAGCTATTTGGGGCTCCTGTCCTGGGCTTTTCATCCTGAGTCTCCTCAGGGTGCTGCATGGGAGGGTGGCTGACTGCTAGACGGGGGGCATCCTGCCTCCATCCTGAGTTCCCTCAGGACTCACCCTCCAGCAGCTGAAATATGGTAGCTCAATGGCTGCAACATTCTTTGTTTACTGACAAGGCAACAATGTTTTATCATTGACAACCACCATCTGGGCACTTTGCACTCGGTTAAGGGATTCCCAGCTGACGTTCTGTTTCTCTAAGTAGAAAATCACAGAACTGGTAGTTACCCCTTCACACTCACCGGATCTAGTCTCTATAAATCTATCTTTTTTTCTTGTCTTAATGCATTGACAGTAATCACTAGCACGATGGAGCCCACAGAGATGAAATGGGTGTTCTGGACTCATGGCCAAATTGTGGGAACACATCTGCTGTTTCAGAGTTAAGTGTGGTCTGAACTCAGGTTTCTGAGAAACAGACTTCATGAGGTTGAGGAAACGTTCTCTTTGCAGTTTGCCAGGAGGGTTTGGAACTCTGGTTGTGTGGAGCTTTTTATCAAATGCTTTTCAGCGTCTAATGAAACAGTCATAGAGTTTTCTTTCAATCTGTGCATGTGGTGACCTATACAGACAGATTTCCTAAATTTCAGGAACAACAAGAGTCTGTCATGAAAACCATCACTACCTAACATCGTACCAGCCCATTTGTTAATGCAATTAGGCAAGCAGGACAAACAGAAGTATAAAAACTGGGAAGAGGAAAGTTAACCGACCACCAGACAGGTGATGTGCTTGTGCGTCTAGAAAGCCCAAGAAAATCAACTAGAGGTCAGCTATGAATGATAGACATTCGGTGACTCATA
The DNA here is from genome assembly GCF_029407905.1 of Bubalus kerabau. Classification (NCBI taxonomy): domain Eukaryota; kingdom Metazoa; phylum Chordata; class Mammalia; order Artiodactyla; family Bovidae; genus Bubalus; species Bubalus kerabau. The sequence goes on along the minus strand of NC_073634.1, from coordinate 106,020,466 downwards.
AGAAGACAAACACTGAGTTACTGAAAAATAAATAAATAAATTTCTAGAGTAAAAAAAGAACACAAATAAAAGTAGTTTAGGAAACAGTGTCTTTCATACATATGTAAGCAACAAACAGTTACAAGTCCTAAAGCAGGTAAAGAGTCCATTGGAATATGAACAAATTAATAAAACACTTGCAACGGATATCAGACAAGTGCAGGGACTTTTCCAGGAAAGCTTTCAAAGCCTTTTGGGGAACTCCTAGCAACCTGACTTCCCAGGTGGCGCTAGTGGTAAAGAACATGCCAACGCAGGAGACACAAGAGACGTGCGTTTGATCCCTGGATTGGGAAGAGCCCCTGGAGTAGGAAATGGCATCCCACTCCAGTCATGGAAGATTCCAGGGACAGAGGAGTCTGGTAGGCTACATACAGTCCATGGGGTCCTCAGTCCACGACTGAGGATGCACGCAGCAACTCAAAAGAAAGATGAAGCCTAAGACTTTGCATAAGGAAACCTGATGTAAAAATGTCAATTTTCTCAAGAGCAATGATCAATGGAATATTTTTTTAAAAATTTATGGGAAAACATAAGTAACATAAATGTTGTCATCTTAACCACGCTTCAGTGCTCAGCGTGGGGGTATCAACACATTCCCATTGCTGGGCAGCCTCTACCACTGTCCTCTCCAGAACTTTCTCATCTTCCCAAACTGACCCTAAATCCCCAGGAAACACTCACCCCCATGCCAGTCCCTGGCCCCACCGTCTAGTCCAGTCTCCACGGGGCCCCATGTGGGTGGAATCACACAAGATTTGTCCTGTGGGAACTGGAGTGGATGGGGGTGGTGAAGGGCCCTGGGGTTTCCAGGGGAAAGACCACGGTGTCACTGTCCCCTGTCCCCCTGTCGGTTAGAAACAAGTGCGTCCGCCCCTGCTGGGGGCGGCGTTGGCTGCAGGAGGACGGGGTGGCTCCCCGGGCCAGAGCGGGCGGCGCTCGGTGACGTCCTGTGGGCTCCAGTGCTAAGTGCTCCTCCCACACAGGCAGCTGCGCAAGCAGATGTGGCCCCGTGGACGTTTGCCTGCGGGCCTGACGGGGCACGCACACCCTCGGGCACCCCCGGGGCTGAGCCTCTGGTCCCAGCCAGGAGGGAAAAGAGGGGAAGATCCAAGTCTTACCCCCGTGCGGGGGACTGACCATTTCTGTCTTGTTTAGCCCTTTGCTCTCCAAACTCCTCGAAGGTTCTCAGGGCCTCTAGGCTCTCCTCTGGGGAGCGGCCTGCAGGGGACAGGTGGACATGGGTCTGGGCAGCCGAGCAGGCCAGCCACGTCTCCCAGGACTCCAGCCCGCTCTCCAAGGGGGTGCCCACGGATGGGGCCTTCCTCACCCAGATGTCCCGAGAAGGAGGCCGGATGGTGGGGCATGCGGTCTGAAGTGGGGATGCTGAGGGGACATCAGGGGCTGGGGGCCACTGAGGCCCTGTCTGAGTCACGGGAGGCACCCAGACGGCGTCCTCTCCCTGGATCTTGCTGCCCAGACTGGCCTGGCTGTGCTGGGACCTGGTGGGTGCAGAGGCTGGGGGCGTGGCAAGGACTGTCCCTGCTGGGCACATCGGGGGTGCTGGAAGGACAGGCGTGACGGGGGCAGTGCGCAGAGGGGCGGTCTGGATGCTCAGAGATCCTTGGGAGAAACAGGCAAGCTGGTTGTCAGAATGTCGCAGCTGCAAAATGGGGACGTGGCTCGGCCGGGGTCACTGCCGTGCCAAGGTCGAGGGCGGGGCTTCCCGACCCCGTTTGTCCTGCGCACTGTGCGGAGCAGCATCCACCCACCAGGTGCCTGAACCACCTCCCTCCCTGGTCATGGCAACCACGGACGTCTCCCAGCATTGCCCAGGGCCCCCGGGGACCCCGTTTGGAATCCCCCGATCCAGGGCATGACCAGACCAGAGGCCGACTGAGGAAGGACGGGGCGGAGGGCCACGGAAGAGGTGGGTGCCTGAGTCGGACGTGGGTGCCGGACAACAGAAATGGTTACACGAGATGGTGGACAAGAGCTGTCAAGAGAGCTTGCAAATCCCCCTCCCTCAGGCAGGCTCCGCGCAGTCAGGGACCAGGACCCACCGAGCCAGAACCCTGGACCTCAGAAAGCGCTGGTCCTCCGATGAGCATGGCCATGTGGAAGTAGGTCCCGTCCATCCTGCCCTGGGAGTGCACGACCACATACCCCTTCCCCAGCAGGAAGTCTATAGAGATGCCGTGCCTCCACCCTGCCAGCGACACAAGGACCCTCAGGGTCTCAGCCCCCCACTCCCGTCTGCTTCAGGGGGAACGGGCACTGGCCACGCACAGGTGCCGAAGTAGCCGGGGTTCGACCCTCTGCTCAAGGGCAGCTTGTACTGCAGGCATCCGATGGGCTCCCTGGAAGGCAGGAGTTACAGACGGGTGCCTGGACACAGCGCAGCCCAGCGGCCTCGCCCTCCCACCCAGCCAGCCCCTGCCAGCCCCTGTTCCCACCTAGGCTCTTGTTCCCACCCTGCCTGCCAGGCTCCCAGAGCCCCTCCCTGAAGACCAGGAGCGAGGTCCCCACCACAAGGTCACCTCGTTCAGACAGGGGAAGCAGGTGGGGGGTCAAGTCAAGGTCTGGTGTGCTGGCCGCACCGTGCACAGCCCGGCCGCAGACCTCGGCTGGTTCCCAAAGGCCCTTGGCCTCCCGGTCCGTCCTTCCCCGTGATGGCCGGCTTCCCATGGCCGGCTCGCCCTCTCCCTGTATTCTCAGGTGGTCCCAGCCAGGAGGGAAGCCAGGCAAGGCAGGGTCAGAAGGACCCCCTCACTGACTTCCAGGACAATTTGGGACAGTTTTTGCCCCAAACGAATGAGGCTCAGACCACTCTCTCCTGGTGCTGGTGTTAGGGTCTGTCTCAGACCTCCCAGTCCTTCACATCGCCTGCAGCCCCAGCCTTGGATCCGCCTGGCTCCTGCCCAGTCTGCTTACCAACCACAGAGCCCTGAGCAGAGGCCTCTGAGGCTGCATGGGAGCCAGACCAGCGCCAGGCTGCGGCTTCCACGGGAGGGAGTGCGTGAGGCCCTCAGGGAGCGGTGGATGGGCTCTCATGGTGCTCACGTCGGGCTGGGCGAGGTCCCAAAGGTTTCATGGGTCTGGGGGAGTGAGGCCACAGGATCAGGGCTTCAGGAGGCCACTGTCCAGCAGGGAAGGACTGGGCCAAGGGCTCCAGCGGGAAGCGGGCCTATTTCCCACACGGAGGGTCGGGGCCGGGGACCCACCAGCGCGTGAGGGAAGGTGTGGGAGAGGGGTGCTCAGCTGACGTCCTGAACTGCAGCTTTCCCAGACTATTCATCCCAAACTGGACGGGGGCAGGGGGTGTCCCCTCTTCTCCTTGGGGATCGCCCTGTTTCCTGCCCATTGCCTGACGTACAAGTTTCCTAAAAGCCGGATCGGGGTTGGGGGGGCTGGTCCGTGAGCAAGGGTGGGGTTAACCAGGCCTGCCTTGGCTTTCTCAGTACAGGCTTGACCAGCTCCCGGAGAGGGGAGGCACAGGGGGGCACAGTGGGCAGTAGGGGGATGGGTGCCCCTGGTCAGGAGGGGATGCGAGTGCCTGATTGGTCACTAGGGGGCGTGGGGGCACCTGGGCCAGCTGCCTGTATGCCCAGAGGCACCCGGAATGTGGTGAGGGCAGCAAAGATGAGGAGGCCGCATCAGACACCCCAACCCCAGTGACAGGGCCCTGGTGGTGGAGGGCATTTCCAGGGCCCTGAGTCTCACCATAAATCTTAACTGAGCTTTTAAGAGTCACAAGCTATTGGCACAAATGCGTGGTTTTCACATAGACCTTCACGCACTAGCCTCTCACTGCAAAGTGGACGGTCAGACTAGAGTCCTCTCAGATGAACAGAGAGAAGTTTCTGGGAACCACAGCCTGAGATGGAAAGAAACAGGTCCAGGGGCTGGGCAAGACCCCTTATCAGGAACCGTCTGTCTGAGGCCTCACGAAGCCCCGCTGCCCCGGGCCCTGGAGGAAGCCCTCTCCTTTGCCTGGAGACAACCCCAAAGACACAGACAGGGGACTCTGGCCAAGTCCACCCGGTGCGGGAGCAGCAGGACTGGGACCCTAGCCCAGCGCAGGCACCTGACCTGGGCCACCCTCGTCCCACGACCCCACCCTCTCAGAGCCCTTCACCTCCTGAACGCTGGTGAGGGTCAGCTGGGGCCCCCGGGCCCCCAGCACGGAGAGCAGACCCAGCCCAGCCGTCAGGAGGAGCAGCTGCCCGGCCAGGGTCCCCGTGTCTGCTCCGGGGGCGCCTGGCCTCGGGGTCACCCATTTATCCCTGGACTGGCGGCCCCACCCCCTCCCCTTCACAAAGGCCCCTCAATCCAGCGGGGTGGGAGGGGAGACATCGTTTTCTTTGGATCCCGTAAATGGAGGTTCTCAATCGTATCATTAGCTCCCATGGCTCTCGGGTCAGACAAGTCCGGAGAAGCCTTGTCTGGGAGGAGAATGTTATCAGAACAGGAAGCGGTGCCTCTGGGTTCAGAGCCAGGAGATAAGACCGCGGCTTCCTTGTGCTCCCCTCTCCCGTCCCGCGGCCTTCACTGCACCAGCCCCGGGGAAGCCTGGACGTGCCCTGGTCCCTCGAGGCCCCTGGAGAGCCAGTCCCCGTCCAGGATCCAGTTCCCACCTTGGAGCTGATGCCCCGATATCCCCAGACCTCCTGAGCCCCCAGTGCAGCCTCAGGCTGGCTCTGAGCACCTCCTCCAGGCTGCCCACTGGGCCTATCTTGCTCCTGCCCTCCAAGCAGCTCCCTTCCCCTTTTCAGCCTGGATCGACCTTCCTGTGCTCTGGTCAGTACCCCAGTGGATCCGAGAGGCCCGACTGACTCTCTGGAAACTTCTCTGCTCCCCACAGAGCCTGAGCTGTCTGCCCTCCTCGCAAATCCACCTCCTCCCCCGTCGCGGCCGCTCCTCCCCCGTCGCGGCCGCTCCTCCCCCGTCGCGGCCGCTCCTCCCCCGTCGCGGCCGCTCCTCCCCCGTCGCGGCCGCTCCTCCCCCGTCGCGGCCGCTCCTCCCCCCTCGCGGCCGCTCCTCCCCCCTCGCGGCCGCTCCTCCCCGGTTCCAGCTCCGAGGTGCTGGGGCGACTCCACCGACAGAAACACAGAGGTCTCGCTTCCCCAGCCCCCATTCCTCTGCCTTTCTGCGCCCAGAACTTTCCACCCAAGTGCAAATGGCGTTGTCTCACTCCCGTGCACCTGTGTGTATCTCTGTGTTTGTGCACATGAACTTCCAGATGTTCAAGCCGGTTTTAGAAAAGGCAGAGGAACCAGAGATCAAATTGCCAACATCCACTGGATCACTGAAAAAGCAAGAGAGTTCCAGAAAAACATCTATTTCTGCTTTATTGACTATGCCAAAGCCTTTGACTGTGTGGATCACAATAAACTGTGGAAAATTCTGAAAGAGATGGGAATCCCAGACCACCTGACCTGCCTCTTGAGAAATCTGTATGCAGGTCAGGAAGCAACAGTTAGAACTGGACATGGAACAACAGACTGCTTCCAAATAGGAAAAGGAGTACGTCAAGGCTGTATACTGTCACCCTGCTTATTTAACTTATATGCGGAGTACATCATGAGAAACGCTGGGCTGGAAGAAGCACATTTGCTGGGAGAAATATCAATAACCTCAGATATGCAGATGACACCACCCTTATGGCAGAAAGTGAAGAGGAACTCAAAAGCCTCTTGATGAAAGTGAAAGTGGAGAGTGAAAAAGTAGGCTTAAAGCTCAACATTCAGAAAACGAGGATCATGGCATCTGGTCCCATCACTTCATGGGAAATAGATGGGGAAACAGTGGAAACAGTGTCAGACTTTATTTTTTTGGGCTCCAAAATCACTGCAGATGGTGATTGCAGCCATGAAATTAAAAGACGCTTACTCCTTGGAAGGAAAGTTATGACCAACCTAGATAGCATATTCAAAAGCAAAGACATTACTTTGCCAACAAAGGTTTGTCTAGTCAAGGCTATGGTTTTTCCTGTGGTCATGGATGGATGTGAGAGTTGGACTGTGAAGAAAGCTGAGCACTGAAGAATTGATGCTTTTGAACTGTGGTGTTGGAGAAGACTCTTGAGAGTCCCTTGGACTGCAAGGAGATCCAACCAGTCCATTCTGAAGGAGATCAGCCCTGGGATTTCTTTGGAAGGAATGATGCTAAAGCTGAAACTCCAGTACTTTGGCCACCTCATGCGAAGAGTTGACTCATTGGAAAAGACTCTGATGCTGGGAGGGATTGGGGGCAGGAAGAGAAGGGGACGACAGAGGATGAGATGGCTGGATGGCATCACTGACTCGATGGACGTGAGTCTGAGTGAACTCCGGGAGTTGGTGCTGGACAGGGAGGCCTGGCGTGCTGCGATTCATGGGGTCGCAAAGAGTCGGACACGACTGAGCGACTGAACTGAACTGAACACTTGTGTGTGTCTATACTATGTATGTATGTACCTGTGTGTTCACAGGTGTCCTCATGCTCACCTGTGTGTGTGTAAGCTTACATGCAAAGGTGTGCGTGGGTATGTGTGTGTGTGAGAGGGTGTATCTGTGTGTGTCTGGGTGTGCATATTGCATTGTGTGTGTGTCCGTGTGTCTCCTATGCATGTGCACATGTGTATGTACGTCTGTCCATGTGCGTGTGTGTCTGTGTGTGTGTCTGCCTGTGCACAGGTAGGGGAAGGCTCCAGACTGTTCCCACGCTGCACAGCTCTGACTCCAGTGGTGGGTGGTCCCATCCCCCCCAGACCCCAGAACCTTCTATGACCCCTCCCCCGACCATGCAGCTGCCCTGCTGGGGGCGCATCAGCCTGAGGACGAGCCCGGGGCTCCCCTCCTGGGAGGTCCCCCCGCTGCTCCCGAGGGGCTCAGCCCTTCTGTGTGTCCCCCGGCTTGTGGCTCCTCACACACAGTGGCCCCTCTTTGCTGTCGGATGGCAGGAAGGAACGTCTGCTCCATGCAGTCAGCCTGGAGTGGGCACTGCCCCCTGAGAGGCCCCGGAACCGTCCCTCTCGCTGGTCCTGGCAGCTCTGCCTACGTGCCCTTCCCGGCCAGGTGATGCCAAGGTGGGGCTTGTGGCGAAGACCTGAAGGTGCGGCTGGACCAGGGGGGCAGTCAGCTCAGCGTGAGATGGAGATGATCCTGGTGATCCCGGGCCCAGTACCATCACCCCTGATATGAGGACGGGGCGGGAGGGGCCGGGCAGGGAGGACGTGGGGGTGGGCCGAGTCAGAGGACTCGGCGCAGGGGCTCCACGGGACGCTGCGGGGTCTGAAGGTGGACAGAGGGGCCACAGGCCATGGGGCTGGCAGCTCTAGAGCCGGGAAGGAGAGCAGATGGGCTCTGCCCAGAGCCCGAGGAGGAGCCGGTGCGCCGGTCTACGGGCAGATGGTGTGAGTGGAGCACGTCAGCCCCTTCAGGAGGGCGTCTGGGTGTCCACTCACGAGGGGCAGGGCTCAGGAAAGGCCGGGGTGGGGGTGGTCTCTGGGAGGAGCTGGTCCAGGCCTTGCAGGACTGAAGGCAGGAGCTCCAGGTGGGCTTTCAGAGGGGATAATTCAGCCTGAGATGAGAAGCTCAGCTGTGGGCACGACAGTGCCTGTGTGGGTGTGTCGTTGTGTCCCTGAGTGTGTGTCTACGTGCACACACACAATGTTGATGGTTTAAAATAACAGAAATATGTCCTGGCACAGTTTGGAGGCCAGGCGTCTGAAACGAAGCTGTCGTCAAGATAACACAGTACAGGTCCAGAATCAGTGATGCCTGAGGCCACAGCCCAGGGTCTGAAGGCCCAGCGTGACCAGCGGACCAGGCTCTTCCTAAAGTTGGGGTGGGGTTGTCCCCGGCCAACCACTGTCCCCTGGTTCCTGTGCATGGATCCAGAAATTCTGACTGGATCCAGATTCCCGTGAATCTCATTGAACTGTTTTTCTGTTTAAATCAGCTAGAGTCTTATCCAGTATTTGTAGTTAAGAATCTTGACTAGCGGTCCAGCGGCTAAGACTCTGCCCTCCCAATGCAGGGGGGCTGGGCTCGATCCCTGGTCTGGAAACTAGATCCCGACTAAGACCATCAAAGCCAAATAAATGATGAATGTGGCTGTGGTTTGTGCTCTCCCTGCAGTCGTGTCCGACTCTCTGTGACCCCACGGACTGTACCTCGCCAGGCTCCTCTGTCCATGGGGATTCTCCAGGCAAGAATACTGGAGTGGGTTGCCATGCCTTCCTCCATGGGGTCTTCCCAAGCCAACGATTGAACCTGTGTCTCTTGTGTCTCCTGCGTTCTTTACCACCAGCACCACCTGGGAAGCTGTTGTTTGGTTGCTAAATATATATATATAAATAAATAACCACTGTGCCTTCTGCACCCAGAAGTCTGTGGCAGAACCAACACCCCCAGTGTCCTCGGGCTGGGTCATCAGACAGAAGGACCAAGAGACATCAAGCTTGTGAAGGGGAATAGGAACCCCCAGGAGGGTGTGCTGAGAGCCTGCAGCGCTTACCTGGCTTCAGTTCAGTTCAGTTCAGTCGCTCAGTCGTGTCCGACTCTTTGTGACCCCATGAATCGCAGCATGACAGGCCTCCTTGTCCATCATCAACTCCCGGAGTTCACCCAAACTCATGTGCATCGAGTAGGTGATGCCATCCTGCCATCTCATCCTCTGTCATCCCCTTCTCCTCCTGCCCCCAATCCCTCCCAGCATCAGGGTCTTTTCTAATGAGTCAACTCTTCACATGAGGTGGCCAAAGTATTGGAGGTTCAACCTCAGCATCAGTCCTTTCAATGAACACCCAGGACTGATATCCTTTAGGATGGACTGGTTGGATCTCCTTGCAGTCCAAGGGACTCTCAAGAGTCTTCTCCAACACCACAGTTCAAAAGCATCAATTCTTCGGTGCTCAGCTTTCTTCACAGTCCAACTCTCACATCCATACATGACCACTGGAAAAACCATAGCCTTGACTAGATGGACCTTTGTTGGCAAAGTAATATCTGCTTTTTAATATGCTGTCTAGGTTGGTCATAACTTTCCTTCCAAGGAGGTAAGCGTCTTTTAATTTCATGGCTGCAATCACCATCTGCAGTGATTTTGGAGCCCCAAAAAATAAAGTCTGGCACTGTTTCCACTGTTTTCCCATCTATTTCCCATGAAATGATGGGACCAGATGCCATGATCTTCATTTTCTGAATGTTGAGCTTTAAGCCAACTTTTTCACTCTCCTCTTTCACTTTCATCAAGAGGCTTTTGAGTTCCTCTTCACTTTCTGCCCTAAGGGTGGTGTCATCTGCGTGGCTTTCCTGACCCAAAAGAAGTGCAGACCAGGACTTGAGTCCATGGCCAAGCCTGTTCTCCGGCTTTATTCCCTGCAGCCAAACGATGCGAACAACCCGTCCTGAAGAATGGATAGCCGTATGTGGTCCAGCCACAGTGGTGTACATTCGTCCATAAAAGGAATGTGGTTCCGCCACACCTGCCACATGGATGAGCCTGAAACTTCACGCTGGATGAAAGAGGCGCACAAAAGGCCACATATGATATGACTTCACTGATAAGAAACACACAGAGGAGGTAAATGCATGGAGATAGCATCTCCTTGGGGGATATCCAGGTGTCTCCAGTGGTGGTCTCCAGGATTCAGGGGTGGGGGAGGAGGAATGGGGGTGGTGATTGCTGATAGGGTGAGGAGCATTTCCAGGGTGATGAAAATGTTCTGGAATGAGGTGGTGGAGGGGGTGAGGCGGGGAGGCTGTGCCTCCCAGAAACAGGGGAGGGGCCACGTGGAGTGTCTGAGCTTGACGGGGAGCAAAGGTGCCATGACCCATGCTCTTTGCTGGCCACTGTGGCCTGGGCAGCCCACTACTTATGGGCTCGGACCCCTGGAGGCTAACCCAAGAAGAAGAGGGGGTGGAGGTGGGCAAACCCCGCAGGGCCAGCCCCTTGGGTGCGGGTGTTCTCTGCCTGCTGAATGGACGGCGGGGCCTTGGATGTGCCAACCACTGACCCCGGTTTCCAGGGAGGAGAGCAGCGAGATCCAGGGGATTCTCCCTGACACCTTCGAACTAGACGTGCAGGTCGGGCTGCTCCTCGCATGGATGAGGTGCTGCCGTGCGGGTGACCGGGAGTGGACGCAGGCTGGCCGCCGCATGCGGTATGCAGGTGGGAAGGAAAGGCTGGGTCTCCCCACCCCTGGGGGGCCTCGGGGGCGAAGGGCAGTGGCTGGGAGACCTTGAGGGTCAGTCCAGCCCGTGGGGCCGGTTTTGTTTGGGTGCCACTCTTCAGTCTCCACGCCAGAGCCAGGTCCAGCTGGGGACAAGCCCAGTGGTTGATGGCTGGACACAAGCCCCGGGACACAGCCACCTGAGGTCCTCCTCGTCCCTCCCGCGGGACACGCGCTTACAGGATTCTGTTCAGATCCTGCTGCCCCCAGCTCATTTTGATCTGACCATCCTCCCCGCAGCCCTGGCCCAGTGCAAAGCTGGACCCCTCCAGGCAGGCCCAGGGTCGTTGAGGAGCGGACAGCGCTGGGGCAGAGCTGGGCTTGGTTCTCAGACAGAAGAGTATCTCCGTGTGGGCCCTGCGGCCTCTCCCCAGGAAGATGGACCCCTAAAACAGTCTCCATAGAAGCCAGAGCTGGACACACGGCCCCCCAGCTCAGCCCGGGTTTCTCCAGGTGAGGTGGAGGGAGGCCTCCTGGGCAGGTCTGAGCAGGACTGTCTCCAGGCAGGTCCTCGCACCCCCACCACGAGTCTTACCCCCAAATATCAGGACCCTGAGCCCTGGCCCTGCCAGCCCCTGGCCGCTTCTCTGCCTCCCAGGGAAGAGCCAGATCAGAGAGGACCCATCGCTTAGGGACAGGTCAGCACCAAGTGGGCAGATGGTGCCCGGCCCAGATCCCAAGACAGGAGCCCGAGGACCAGGCAGCCTTCACCGTGACCCCCGGTCGGGCTCCCGGCGTGATGGTCTCACACCGTTGCAGGGAGAGTGGGGCCAGGAGAGCTGTCATAACAGAAAGTGGACATATGCCACCAAGGCCTGCGATGGTCGGGGCCCCAGGAGCCCCCACACTGGTGAGAGGCTCACACTGCAGGGGGACCCCTGCCCAGTGTCTCCTTGTCAGGAAGGAACACTCCAAGTGCCCAGAACCTGGTATCTCCGCGTGGGGCCTGCTGTGTCCAGGAGGGCCTGGGAGAGCTGGCCGCCCCCACTGGGGACTGGCGGGGCCTGGGACTCGGGGAATCTCACCCACCCTGTGTGGAGGGACCCCTTGTTCCCAGTCTCCAGGGAGGCTGGGCTGGGATCCTCCTCCCACCACGAGAAAGGAGACCATGGTCACCATCAGCTGGCTGTCAGGAGGCACATTGCCAGGCCCCAGGGGGATCTGGGGAAACTGCAGGGTCAGTGTCAGAAGAAGCCAGAAGGTCCCTGCTGACACGGTCCCCTGCCCAGGGGCAGCGCCTGTGTGCAGCCAGGCCTGGGTGGGAGGACCAGCAGAGTCGTCCGGGTCTGGGGCCCAGTGTCGGGCCATCCTTGTCCTGTGAGCCCAGGCCAGCCTGGCCCCCTTCACTCCCACCTTGGCCTCCAGCTTGTGGGGGCCCGGGGGGCCGGGCGATCCCCACCTTCACACACGTCCCCACCTGGGGCTGGGGCTGACCCTGCCATCCTCACACCTTCCCCCAACTACGGGACCACCCAAAGCCTATGCTCCTGGGCATCAGACCCCTCCCCCCAACCACACAACCACCCAAACCTGGGCTCGTAGGTATCACAGCCCTCCCCCTAACCACGGGACCACCCAAACCTGTGCTTTTGGGCATCAGGTCCCTCCCCCAGCCACATGACCACCCAAACCTGAGCTTGTGGGCATCAGACCTGCAGAGACCCCCCAGGACCTCGGGCAGAACTGCCAGCACCCACCTCTCCTCGGACCCCCAGGCCCATCGGACAGAGACACACACCACGGGGACCCAGGACACGAGCGGGTCCTCTGGTCCTTCCTGCAAGGCTTCCACCTCCCTGTCCTCCCCTCTCACCCCCCGAGGGGCCCCACAGACAGGCAGAGCCCCTGGGGATGCTGAAGCCTTTTATTTGAAGCCAGGAGAGAGGAGGGAGGGCTGGGCGAGAAAGCAGGGCAGGGAAGCAGGGGGTGGGGAGGCCCAGGTCCCGCAGGATGGCGGGTCCTGATGGCGCTGCCGGGGGCTGCCGTGGAGCCTGGTGCCCCCTGCCCTGGAGAGGAGGGGAAAGGTCATGGAGGAAGGGGGCAGACGGGGCTCTCCCTGCCCCCAGGGCTGCAGCGTCGGGGGCGGAATGCACCTTCCGCCTGGTGCACAGCCGGGCGGGCACAGACATCCCGAGTTACCCAACAGTGAGCCTTGAGCACAGAGAGGGCGCCTGGGTGGAGTGCAGCCCAGGAACAGACCCTGCAGGGCGGGGCCGGCCGGAGGGGCCCTCAGAGCAGAGACGCCACCTCCTGGCCACGCAGGGTCCCTCCTGCCTGCCCTGGGGAGCCCGGTGGACCCTGACACCCCATTGAACTGGGACCCTCGATTGCTTCAAGGACCACTCACCCTAGTCACTTTCAGGCTTGCAGCTTTCTGTAGAGACCAAGACAAAGCCAGGAGTGAGAAGACGCCCCGCACAGGGGCCCAGACCCCTCACTGCCCGTAGCCCGGACGTGGGTCACGGAGACCCAGAGCGGGGTCCCCCAGGGCTCCCTGTGACCCATCACAGCGCTGATGTCTCCCCACAGAGGGGCTGGGGAGGGGTGGGAGGGGATGGAGGGAGGGACCCTGGGCGTGAAGAGGACGCAGAGGGGACCTGGGGGTGCCAGAGGGCCGGCCCCTCACCTGTCTGCTCAGGTGTGAAGACGTCCTCCGGGGACAAGCCCTTGCGCTGGACGAATTTCTTAAAAGCCTCCAGGGCCTCTGGGTTCACGTCGGGATTCCTACCTGCAGGCCAGGCGCCTGGTGAGTCAGGCCTCGGGGGATACCCAGAAGCAGGGTCTGTCCCAGCTCCCAGGGAGGGCGCAGGGCAGAAGGGCTCAGTCTGGGGTGGATGCCGAGCAGGTGCAGAGGAGATGGGCCCCTCCCAGCCAACAGGTCCGGGGAAGGAGGTGGGGAAGTCCCAGGGGACACCCAAGTCCCTGGGGGCTCCAGGGGGACCCAGGCCAGATCCCAGAGCCACCTGCAGGGTCAGACCCCTGACCTGGAAGGGCTTCTCTCCCAGAGGAACTGCGCTCCCTCTGACCAGAGAACCCTGGCCTTCACCCCCCGTGAGGGTCCCTGCCCCAGGAATTCCTCCGTCAGCGCCTCCTACCTCCCCCACACTGACCAAGCCCTGGCCCGAGACCCCAGGAAGCGGGACTCTGCATGTGCAGTGACCCCTGGGGGTGGTCAAGTCCCAGAAGGAGCCTGGACTGGCTGCCCGGGCTGTAAACCGTGCTGGGCGCACACGGACCACATGGTCTGTATTCTGGAAACAGGAGTGACCGGTGCGGTTCCTCTGGCTTCTAGAGGCAGAGGCCTTGGGGTGGGTCAAGACACGGGGATCTGAGGGCAGGAGGGCGGAGCCTCACCTATGAGCTTCCCCACATGGACCGATTTCCCCTGGCGCTGGCCTTCGCAGTAAAGGATGTAGTGGCCCTCAACGGGCAGTTCCAGAATGTGCATTTGCTTCTTGCCGCCATCTGAGGATGGACAGAGAAAACGCGCCTTGACTGTCTCAGTTCCTAGAGAACATACTGGAGACCACAATAAGGAACTTTCTGGAACATTTGGACTTCTTGACACCCTAGCCATACTCAGCTCCCTGTCATCCAGGGACCCCATGAGCCTGTGCCCAGGACATGCTGCTGCCAAGGCCCGACCCTGGGGAGGAGCCTCCTCCTAGGAAAGTCTCAACAGGAGGTGTGGAGTCAGAGGCTGGAGGGTTCGGATGCTGGGCTGGACCCTGCAGGCTCCAGCAGCTTTCCCGCCTGCTTCCCCATCCCAAACCTTGCTTCCCTGTGGAGGACGGCCAGGACCACCCAGAGGAAGTGGGGGGTCCCTTCATCCTGCTGTGGACAGACCTGTCCCATCTGGTGTCTGGTGTCAGGACGGGACCCCTGGGAAGGGAGGGGTCAGACTCTCTGAGTGGGGTCAGGGTGGGGACCCCGGGCAGCAAGGCCCCCCTCGGGGAGGGCGAGGCCAGGGCTCTGCTTGCGGGGCGGGGACGGGCAGGGACTCACTGGAGCTGTATTTGCCAGGCTCCCCGGTTGGCTGCACCCTTGTTCTCTTCTCATGGCAGCGGGCCTCCTTCCTGGGACACACAAGGAGCAAAGGAGCCACGCTCCGCAATCATGCCCGAGCCCGCCTGAGCTCGCCTGGCACGTGGGCCTCTTGCCCAGCGTCCCCCAGATGGCACCGTCGACCCCTGCCGCCCAGGACTCTTTCCCCTCGAGGTCCAGGGGACGCACATCCTAGCAAGCACCCCGACCTGGGGTGGGAAGAGGTGTCCTGAAGGGCATTTACGGGGAGGGGAGGGGACCGCAGGACTGGGGCAGGGGGTGTGGCGACACGTACAGGAAGGTGAACATGAGTTCCAGGTTCCCGCCGCCCAGAGCCGTCACCGTCACAGGGGACACCTTCCTGGGCCTCGTCTCCTTAGGCAGGTTCTCATCGGTCACCATGGCCTTCACATACCAAGTTCCTGCGATCTGAGCAAGATGGGGCCGTGAGCCTCCAGCGTGGGGCAGGCCAGGTTCGCGTCCGCACCCACCACCTGCCTCCCCCAGTGCAGGCTGTGCTCCAGCACGTCTGCACCCCAGGTGTTGGTCAGAACAACCCGGCGTGCAGGGCTCCTGGTGCTAGACAGAGGCAGGATGCCCATCTTCTTCGGGGAGCAGGCTCCACACCCGATGCGTCTTCTCTGCAGAGGGTGTAGCCATGCCATCGGGGGTCCCAGGAGTCGCTTCCCTGGGCCCTGAGATGGAGCTGTTCCCCGGGCAGTCCTGGGCCGAGCAGGGGCCTGACTGAGAGGCGAACAGAGAGCCCCCTGCTCCCCGACCCCTTCCTGTGGGGAGCCCGGGTCCAGAGCCCTCCTCCTGAGATGGGCCTGGTCACGCGGTCCCCACGGGTCACAGCCTTCCCCTCCACCAGGCTCACCTGCTGGGGCTCCAGAGGGCAGGATGGGGGGTCCTGGGCCCTAAGGGCGGCGAGCAGGCTGAGGGCAATGGGCAGGAGCAGGGCCTTCATCTCTGGGTCTTTGAGCTCCCAGCTGCCGGTGGGTCTGGGGGTCTGGGGGAAGTTGTGCCCGCTCCACACGAGGCGGCTGTTTATACCCGGAGCGCCTGGCACGGACCCCGCCCCACCCACCCAGCACCCCGGCCCAGTCCCCGTCAGGGGGGCGTGTGTGTGCTCAGCGCCAGAGTCTGAGGAGCAGGTGCCCCAGAGTAAATGACGTGCAATGCTGTCCCAGGTCCGCCTCCCGAGGGTGCTGGCTCAGAGAGAGCCGCCCGGAGGACAGTCAGCCGGGCTGAGGGGCGAGGGGGCTGCGCAGGTCTCTGCCCCGGCCCAGAGTGAAGGGCAAGGCTTCCTCCCCTCCTCCACCGCGCCCCTCCCGGACCCCTGGGCTGGGATCTTAGGCGCATTCTCTGGGAGCCCTCCGAAGGGACTGAGCTTCAGAAGGGACGTGTGGGGTGTGATTTGTGGAGTCCCAGGGTCCCCAGAGCCGACTTCTCACCCACCTGGCACCCCTGCCCGGGCTGGTCCCAGGCCTGGGAAGCAAACCCCGGATCCTCGTGGGACTGGGGGCCCTGGTTTATGACCTGGGGTCAGTCTGGATATCTCCTCTTCAGAGAGTGTCCGACCCCAGGGCCCCAGAGGAGGATCCCAGCCTCTCAGCCCCTCACTCCGGACCCCGAGGAGGGGCTGGGTTTCCAGGTGAACGCGTGCTCTCCTCCCAGTGGGGCCCTCGTTCCTGCACACGTGGGTTCACCAGCCGTCTGCCCTGCTGCATCTGCAGTTCCCCAAAGTGCGGGCTCTGGCCACGTGGTGGGCGGTCACTGGATGTTTGTGGCTAAAAGAATAAACTAGTGAATGTGTCTCTGGGGCCTCAGAGGCTCCCCTTCTGAGGGGAACGCACACTTCTGTGGCTCTGGGTCCCGTGAGCCGTGGGAGGACCCATGAGTGCCGGCCCCTGGGCACGTAAGAGGCTCAGCAAACCTGGGCTCTGCCTTGCGTCCTCCTGTCTGGAGTGGGACCCACACTCATGCCACTTCCTGACTTCTTTCATCCTTCCAGAACCCCGACCACCCAGAACTTCCCCTCTCCCATCAGCTTTGACCCCCGTGTCCCTCCAGGACAGGACTCGCAGCCTATTCCATTTGGATAAATGGGCTGAGTGAGGCTCAGGGGTCCAGGCTGAGCCTCCCTGCTCCTGCCTCCGTTAGCCTCAGCGCTGGCTGCCCCCTAACAAGATCCTGGCCTCCCTCCTCCCTGACCGTGTGGGTCCTGGGTCTGAGTCACCCGCTCTGAGACCCATGCTGACCCAGGCCCCACAGGCAGGTGCTGGGGACACAATGGCGTCTTTGTGCCTTGTTGGCCCAAGGTTGGACATGGCTGAAGATGGTCCGCCCCAAGTACTGGCTCAATAATAATAATCAGCCTCTCCATAACCCCCAGGGGCCGCACGGAAGGTGCTGACGGGACCCAGTAATTGCTGCATCTGGGAAGGAACTGCTAAGCACAAAGTCCACCCTCCCTGGGAGCGGGAAAGGGCGGGGTCCTTGCTAAGAGCCTGACCTTAGTAAGCAGGCTGGTGTCTCCAGATCTTGAGAGGGCTTTTCCTGTTCCCTGTTCTCCTGCACGTTCCCCAGGGAACCTGGATCTGGGTTAGTACCTGAGAGTCCCTGATCTAAGCATTTATGACAGTGACAGACTTCATTCAGGCCTTGAGGAAACCCTGGACACAGGCAGGTCTCCCGGGGAGAACGGGCTGCCCGGCCCCGCCCTCTGCGGGGGGCAACCCAAGCCCTCCAGGCCCTCCGGTCCTCCACCTCGGCGCTGTGCCCTGGAGGGCGGAACCCTCCCCAGGTGTCCAGCTGTGTTCTTCCTGGATCGTGGAGGGGCGTGCGTGGGGGTGGGAGAGGCGGCCGGCCATGGGCACTACCCCTTGACAGCGTCTCAGGGACTGTGGTCAGCGCCGTCCCGAACCTTCAGTTCCAGAACTGACCAGAGTGGATTTACTGTGAAGCCCGAGTGCATTGGAGAGGGTGAGTGGTAACTGTGGGACTGACCTGATGGCCACCCTGCAGCTGGAGTGCGTGGCTCCTGCACGCAGACCGGACCCCAGCTTCCCGCCTCCACGCCCACACCACTTCTTCTGGGCCTCCCCGATACACATGGGTCATAGCCAATGAGCAGTGAATGAACACGCCCAGTCCGCATGGAACGGAGCTCAGGGGCTACATACCTTGGGCTTCTCACTCCGCAGTGGGACAATCTGATGTGATCGCACCCATTTCTCAGAGGTCCTCAGGAAGACTGAGTCCCAGTTGCCCACAGCGAGGACCTTCTCATTAAAACTCCCTTTATTGCGTTTTCTACCTCCCCATCTGGGCTTCCCTGAGAGCTCAGTTGGTAAGGAATCCACCTGCAATGCAGGAGACCCCGGTTCAATTTCTAGGTCAGGAAGATCCGCTGGAGAAGGGATAGGCTACCCACTCCAGTACTCTTGGGCTTCCCTGGTGGCTCAGCGGGTAAAGAATTCGCCCACAATGCGGGAGACCTGGGTTCAAGCCCTGGGTTGGGAAGATCCTCTGGAGAAGGGAAAGGCTATCCACTCCAGTATTCTGGCCTGGGGAATTCCATGGACTGTGTAGTCTGTGGGGTTGCAGAGAGTTGGACACGACTGAGCAAACTTTCACTTTCACCTCCCGGTCTCACCTGACCTCAGATTTCTGGCTTCTAGAACTGGGAGAGAATGGAATTTCTCTGTTTATGCTGCAGAGTTTGTGGCACTTTGTTACAGAAACTCTAGGAAACTGACACAAGCTCTACCATTAAATATTCTGTCAGAATATAAGTGGACTAAATATGCAAATATAAGTGGACTAAATATGCAAATATAAGTGGACTAAATATGCAAAGTACAAGACAAAGATGGCCAGGGTGGATTAAAAGTCACAATACAGCTACATGTTGTTTTTCCAAAACCTACTTCAAATGTAAAGTAGTTGGAAGTTAAAATGCAGAAAAAAGGAACATAATTAAGATAGCTAAGTGATTCCAGTGCCAGCTGTGGGTGGACTGCCTCTGTAACCCAGCACCTGTCCCCACTGCCGGCTCTGCAGTGACGGAGCTGGGCCAGTGGGCATTCCTCCTTTGCTCCTGCCCTGAGTTAAGCTCTGTTGGTAGGAGGCTGAGGATGAAGGGGCTTCCTTCCTGGTTCCAGGGTGCTTCCATTTGATCCTTCTTCTTTCTCCTGCTGTATGGCTAACGGTGGCACCAGGAAGGGATGTCCACAGCCACTCACCACACTGAATACAGGGGATGCTGGCACCCCCACCAGTGGGCTCCAAGTGAGTCCTGTAGGTGCTCCAGCCTATCCCCTGGGAGGGGAGAGGGCCCTCCTGCTTGCTGGTCTCAGCCTGCATTTCCCTGCCTGCTGGCCACCGCCCAGACCATGAACCAGCTCTGGTCCAGGGCAACCCAGCAACTTCTCCATCCTTTGGGTTGCATGCTCCCTTCTCCCACAAGGTTGGGCCCCAGCCCTGGGGAGGGGGCTCCCCCAGATTTTGTACTTCTTTAGCTACTCTACTTCAATCCTGGGCTATGCTTCATGGTTCTTATTTATTTATTTATTTTATTTAACACCAAAACCATTTTGTATCGGGGCATAGTGGATTAACAATGCTGTGATAGTTTCTGGTGAACAGTGGGGAGACTCAGCCACACACAGACACGCATCCAATCTCCCCCAAACTCTGCTCCCATCCGGGCGACGCTTCATGCTTCTTCATAGTTAATTGTTCATTCTACAGGCCATCTCTGCTCAGTCTATTGTATGGCTTCTGTATCCTGATTGAAGGCTGATTCATATAATTATATATTATTTTAAGAGGTGATAAGTGCTAAGGTGGAACAAGTGGAGTTGGCCGTGTGGGGACAAGGGAGTAGTTTATACTTTAAGTGGCAGGTCCAAGACAGCAGAGTGACCTTTGGACATTGAATAAAGATATTGGAGGAAGTGAGCCATGAAATCACCAGGTGGAGAAGCTTCCAGGTGGAAAGATCACCCAGGGCCCGTGTTCAGGTGGGAGAGGATTGGTTATGTGTCAGGAACACTCAGGAAGGCAGGGGGCTGGAGCCCTGGACCACGTGTGAGTGGTCCCCGGACGACACCTGGACCACGTGTGAGTCGGAGCGGGGGAGGGCTGGGCCTGATGGCGTCAGATGTGCCGGCCACCACGCAGACTTTATCATTTACTCTGAGGAATGGAGATCCTACGGAGAGATTTTACAAAGTCAGAGACTGACTTTTGGATTCAAAGGGTCACTCCAGTTGCCTCCTTGAGGATAGAATTTGCGAAGGGGGCTGGCAGAGAATGAAGGCATAAAGGCAGAGGAATCAGTCAGAAAGATGCTGCTTGTAATCCAGGCCAGAAGGGTAATGCGCTGAGGTCCACCCAGCCATCAGGGAATCACAGGGTGAGGACCTACGCACCCACCGTGAACAAATAGAGAACCGGTCAAATTTGTGAAACAGTCTCTGTTTTTAGATGTTGGCCCACAGGCAATGCAAGGCTGCGATCCCTGGGAGGGAAAAGCTCTGAGTCAGAGGGGAGATCCAACACTATAGCCTGGGGAGGCCATCAAGGCAGAGCACAGCACAGACCAGGGTCTGGGGCATCTGCGACGACTAGAGGGAGATGACAAAGTACTGGAGCAGAGAAAGCCGTGTGGAGGAAGAGCTCCAGAGGCCTGCCGAGGATCTCACTGAAGGCCAGTCTATATTCTGATCAGTATGAGCTGAAATCTTATTGTAGTTTTGACTTACATTTCTCAGCCTCCCTGACGGCTCAGCAGGTAAAGAACCCACCTGCAAAGCAAGAAATGCAGGAGACAGGGGTTTGATCCCTGGATCAGGAAGATCCCCTGGAGAAGGAAATGGCAACCCTCTCCAGTATTCTTGCCTGAAAAATCCCACGGATGGAGGAACCTGGTGGGGCTACCATCCAAAGGGTCGCAGAGAGTTAGACATGACTGAGTGACTAAGCACAGTAATTAGAAAAGATTTCTGAAGTGAGAGAGTGTTGATGATTACACAACCTTGTGAAGATACTAAAATCCACCGAATTGTACACTGTTAAAAATTCAAGAGTTTTTTTTTTTCATGCAGTTTCAGATTAACAGCAAAATCAAGGGGAAGGTGCAGAGCTTTCTCATAGACACTCTACAGCACATGATATAGCCCCCTGGCCTCAGTATTTACCCAGGGTGGTAAACATTTCATGACTGATAAGCCTACATTAACATGTCATAATCACCCAAAGTGCATAGCTTGCCTTCGGGCTCACTCTTGGTGTTTGGACAAACGTACGGTGTGTATCCATCACTAATATCATGCAGTCTATTCTCAGGGCCCTAAACATCCTCCCAGCTCCTGCCCCCACCAGTCTTTGGCAATCACCAATCGTTTTACCATCTCCCTGATTTTGCCTTTTCCAGAATGTCGTATCGATGGAATCAAACCATGTGTACCCTTTCAGAGAGGTGTGTGTCACTTAGTCACATGCATTCAAGATTCCTTCACAGCTTCATGGCTCACTTCTTTCCAGTGTTGAACAATCCTCCTTGTCTGTTTGTACTGCAGCTTAATGTTGAATAATATCCCATTGTCTGGATGGACCACGATTTAATAATCCATCCACCTACTGAAGGACATCTTGGCTGCTTCTAAGTGTTGGCAATTTTGAATAAAGCTTTTATAAACATCCGTGTGCTGGTTTTTCCGGGGACATAAGTTTTCAATTCCTTTGGATAAATACCAAGGAGTACAACTGCTGGATCCCATGGTATGAGTTTGTCAGCTTTTGCAAGAAACCACCAAACCATCTTCCAAAGTGGCTGCACCACATTGCATTCCCACCAGCAGTGGTGAGAATTCCTGTTGGTCCACACCCTCCCTGGAGTCTGTGATGTCTGTATTCCAGATTTTGTCCATTCCAGTGGGGGTGTTGCTGTTGTTCAGTTGTTAAGTCATGTCCAAGTCTTTGCAACCCCATGGACTGTAGCCTGTCAGGCTCCTCTGTCCATGGGATTTCCCAGACAAGAATGCTGGAGTTGGTTGCCATTTCCTTCTCCAAGGGATCTTCCCAACCCAGGGATCGAACCCAAGTCTCCTGTGGTTCCTGCATTGGTAGGCGGATTCTTTACCACTAAGCCACCCGTGCTTCCCCAACAGGGGTGTAGTGGTATCTTATTGTTGCTTTAATTTGCATTTCCCTGCTGACATAGGATATGGAGCATGTTGTTGTTGTTCTAGAAAGTGCTTAGTGTTTTTTTATTTTTTAGAGTACAGCTGATTTATAACATTGTATCCGTCTCTGCCGTCCAGCAGGCCGCATCGGTTACACACACACATATGTATTGTGCTGTGCTACGTTGCTTAGGCGTGTCCCACTCTTTGTAACCCAATGGGCTGTAGCCCGCCAGACTCCTCTGTCCATGGGATTCTCCAGTTAAGAATACTGGAGTGGGTTGCCATGCCCTCGTCCAGGGGGATCTTCCCAACCCAGGGATCGAACCCAGGTCTCCCGAATTTCAGGCGGAGTAGCCTAGCCCTTCTCTGGGGGATCTTCCTGACCCAGGAATGAACCAGGGTTTTCTGCATTGCAGGCGGGTTCTTTACCAGCTGAGCTATCAGGAAAGGCCCACATACACATACAGCCACTCTTTTTTCCAATTCTTTTTCTGTATAGGCTATTACAGAGTACTGAGAAGAGTCCTCTGTGCTATGCAGCATATCTTTATTAGTTCCCTGTTTTATATATGGAAGTGTGCATGTCAGTCCCAGTTTCCCAGTTTCCCCCTCCCCGGCTCTCTGCTTTCCCTCCTGGTAACCATGTTTGTCTTCTCCATCTGTGTCCCTATTTCTGTTTTGTAAATAAGTTCATTTGTACTGTTTTTTTTTTTTTTTGAGAAGGAAATGGCAATCCACTCCAGCATTCTTGTCTGGAGAACTCCATGGACAGCAGAGTCTAGGGGGCTGTCCCATGGGGTTGCAAAGAGTTAAAATTCCACATGTCACAATATCATATGATATTTGTCTCTGACATGTTTCACTCAATATAACAATTTCTAGGTCCATTCATGTTGCTGCAAATGGTGTTATTTCATTATTTCTAATGTCTGAGTAGTATTCCATTGTATATATATACATATGTACCACATCTTCTTTATCCGTTCATCTGTTGATGGACATTCAGGCTGCTTCCATGTCCCGGCTATGGTAAATGGTGCTGCAGTGAAGAGTGGGGTCCACGTATCACTTCGATTTGTGGTTTTCTCTGGATATACGACCAGGTGGAGTATCTTTTCATGTGTTTATTTGCAATCTGGATCTCTTCTTCCGTGAGGTGTCTGTTAAGATCTTTGGCCCATTTTTTAATAGAATTGTTTGTTTCCTTATTGTTGAGTTTCAAGAGACTTTTCTTTTTTAAAAACTTTTTTCTATCAGTCCTTTGTCAGAGGTGTCCCTGAAATCTTTCCTCCTGGTCTGGCTTCTCTTCTCATTCTCTCATCCTTGTCTCTCACAGAGAGAAATCCAGCTTACCAATTATTTCCCTCATGGATCGTGCCTCTTGTATCCACAAAGTCATCACCATGCCCAAGCTCATCTAGCAAACGATGGATGTGGGTGTGGAGGGCCTGGGCTCCCAAGCCTGGGATTTGTCAAAAGCTGGCCCTGGGAGGTGACTAGGACAAGTTTGGGGTCCTTGGAGGCTGAGGGAGGCGGCCCTGGGGGCGGTAGCAGAGTGTGTGTGGGGGAGTCCTAGGCTGCTCCACAGGGAGCCTTGGGGTGGGGGGCTTGGCGGGGGCTGGGGTGTTGGGGGAGTGGCTTTGGCAGGTCCAGGAGACTAGGCTCCTCACCTCCCCGACCCGGACGGCACAGGGGGCTGTCCCCTTCGTGGACCTGGAGCTGCTGGGATCTGTGGTGGAGGGCTCTCTAGGATGTGGGTCTGAGGGCCAGGCCGAGGGGGACCAGCCTGAGGGGGACCAGCCTGAGGGGGACCAGGATCCTCAGGTGTAGCGCAGAGATACCCTGCTCTGAGCCCTGAGCTCTCAAATCCCGCTCTGAGAGCCTCCCACCTCCCTGGAGGCTGGACTTTGGGCCCCTCTCAGCCTGGAGTGAGCGGAAGCTTCACAAAGCCTCCGGCCAGGCCGCGGGCTGGTGGGCTCAGAGCTGCCTGCAGAGCTTCAGGAGACTGGTCTACGCTGGACCCCAGCCTTTGCTCAGGTGGCACCGCTGGGGAGGGAACTGAGGCCCCCGCAAAGTTGGGGAGCACAGAACTGCCCCAGCAGCTCCAACCTGACCCCGGCCTCAGCCTCCTCCTCTGTCATCAGAGAGGGTGGGGCTGGGAGCCCCCTCCCCTGAGACCGGGGCCTGGGGCAGATCCTGTCCTGTTTCCGGGTATGCTCTGCCCCTGCTGGTCACTGTCGGTAATGCAGCCTCAGAAGGGACCCTGGTGGTGGTGGGCTGGGCCTTTCAGGGGAACATGAGGAGAGTGGGGTGTGAAATCAGAGACCCACCTGGGAGGACTCCCCCATCCCAGCTCCGTCCTCTGCATCTTATATTTATTGGGAGTTTGATGCACAGAGCTTATCTGTCCCACTGGCTGTGGGGGGGGAAGCATGGCCAGTGGGAGAATTTTCTGGAGGGGGTGGTATTTGAAGCCAGCTGTAAGAAAAGGGGAGGTCTGGATGGAATTGGAAGGAAGAGGGTCCCATGTGAGCAAAGTCCAGGAACAGCCCCCTGCCCCAGCCCGCACCCCCGACACGCCCGGGGTCTGTGCCCTGTCCTTTCTCAGCAGTGAGCGCACAGCTGGGCCCTCGGGGTGCCCTGGGCTGACTCCTCCCACTCTGATGGAAGGAGAGCCTAAGGAGCCTTTTTGGGGGTCCCTGAGGCCACATAGGGGCTTCCCTGATAGTTCAGTTGGTAAAGAATCCGCCTGAAGTGCAGGAGACCCCTGTTCGATTCCTGGGTTGGGAAGATCCGCTGGAGAAGGGAAAGGCCACCCACTCCAGTATTCTTGCCTGGAAAATTCCATAGATTGTATAGTCCATGGGGTTGCAAAGGGGCCACATAAGAGGGGAGGGGAGGGAGCTCCCCGCCTGTCTCTCGGGCAGCTCCTCCCCAGAGACTATCCTTCTCCAAGGGAGGAGCAATGTCTACCTGTTGTAAATGGTAAATGCAAGTCCTGATATCTTACTAAAGCCCAGGCTCCGTGAGAGCCGAGCAGCTGCGATTTTGCCCTTTCACTCCCTGTGTGTTTTTTTAATCTATTTTGATGGATGATGATTACTCTACAACATTGTGATGGTTTTTGCCACACATCAGCACGAATCGGCCATAGGCATACATATGTCCCCTCCCCCCGAACCCCTGCCCCCACCCCTGTGTTAATAACACCACACAGAGACTCTTAAATCTGTCTCTGAATAAAGACATTTGCAGGATCAGCTGGGTTTCATGGGCTCTCAGTGCACCTTCCACGGGTTTTCTCTTCCCCTTCACAAGTTTATGTCTCTTTGTCCTTCTGTCTGATGGACACAGTCCAAGGACACCGAGGGGCCAGTTCTGCCCCAGGCTTCTGTGCACGAGTCACAGTAGTTGACTTGTTCGGTAGCCTTTGGGCTTTCAGGGTTCTGACCGCAAATACCAGGTGGGACTTCAGCGAATTTAAGCAGAAGCTGCTCAGGAGGAGGACCCTGCAGCTCGTACAACTAGCAGGAACCTGGGCGATCGGACCAGAGGGTGAGCGGGGTCCAAGGGGCAGAAGTCACAGGACACCCAGCCCAGAAAGAGCCAGGTCAGCAGCGTGTCCTGGGCCACAGACGTCACTGGTTAAGGCGTGCACTCTGTTAGTTTCCTGACAGCACCCGACTTTGCACACTGGGCCTCCACACTGTGAGAGCATAACTGTGTGTTATTTTGTGTGTGTGCACACACACACAGACACACACACACATAGACACACATACACATACATAGACATACACACACATACATAGATACACACAGACACACACACACATAGACACACATACACATACATAGACACACACACATACATAGATACACACAGACACACACATACATAGACACACACACACATACATAGATACACACAGACACACACATAGACACACACACATAGATACACACAGACACACACATACATAGACACACACACACAGAGACTCACACACACACACATACATAAATACAGACACACACACATACATAGACACACACACACACACACACACACACAGAGGCCACTCTCCTGCCCACAGTGAGCTTGTCATCTCAAGCTGAATGGTGGTGCTGTTCAGTCTCCAGGTTGTGTCTCTGTGACCCCATGGACTACAGCACGCCAGGCCTCCCTGTCCCTCACCATCTACTGGAGTTTGTCCAAATTCATGTCCATTGAATCAGTAATGCCATCCAACCATCTCATCCCTTCTGTCGTCCCCTTCTCCCATTTTCAATCTTTCCCAGTATCAGGGTCTTTTCCAATGTGTCGGTTCTTCACATTGGGTGGCCAAAGTATTGGAGCTTCAGCATCATTCTTTCTGATAAATATTCAGGGTTGATTTCCTTTAGGATTGACTGGTTTGATCTCCTTGCTGTCCAAGGGACTCTCAAGTGTCTTCTCCAGCACTGCAGTTTGAAGGCATCAATTCTTTGGTGTTCAGCCATCTTTATGGTCCAACTCTCACACCCATACATGACTGGAAAAACCATAGCTTTGGCTATACGGACCTTTGTCAGGAAAGTGATGTCTCTGCTTTTTAATATGCTGTCTAGGTTTGTCATAGCTTTTCTTCCAAGGCTGGATTACCCACTGAAAAGCCTACCCGGTGACTTGAAAACATCTCCTGCCTTCAGTCCTGCGAGGCCTGGACCAGCTCTTCCCAGAGACCACCCCCACCCCGGCCTTTCCTGAGCCCTGCCCCTCGTGAGTGGACACCCAGACGCCCTCCTGAAGGGGCTGACGTGCTCCACTCACACCATCTGCCCGCAGACCGGCACACCGGCTCCTCCTCGGGCTCCGGGCAAAGCCCGTCTGCTCTCCTTCCCGGCGCTAGAGCCGCCAGCCCCACGGCCCGTGGCCTCTCCGTCCACCTTCAGACCCTGCAGCGCCCCGTGGAGCCCCCGGGTTGTATCCTCTGACTCGGCCCACCCCCACGTCCTCCCTGCCCAGCCTCTCCCGGCCCCTCCCCATATCAGGGGTGATGGCACTGGGCCCCGGATCACCAGGATCGTCTCCGTCTCACGCTGAGCTGCTCGGCCCACTGGTCCAGCCACACCTTCAGGTCTTCGCCACCAGCCTCAGCTGGGCCTCGACTGGCCAGGAAGGGCACACAGGCGGCGCTGCCAGGACCAGCGAGAGGGATGGTTCCAGGGCCTCTCAGGGGGCAGTGCCCACGCCAGGCTGACTGCACGGAGCAGACGTTCCTTCCTGCCATCTGACAGTGAGGAGGGGCCACTGTGTGTGAGGAGCCACAAGGGGGGGAGGACACACAGAAGGTTTGAGCCCCTCGGGAGCAGTGGGGGCACCTCCCAGGAGGGGAGCCCCGGCCTCGTCGTGACCTCAGGGTGATGCGCCCCCAGCAGAGGGGCTGCATGGTCAGGGGGAGGGGTCATAGAAGGTTCTGGGGTCTGGGGGGATGGGACCACCCACCACTGGAGTCAGAGCTGTGCAGCGTTGGAACAGTCTGGAGCCTTCCCCTACCTGTGCACAGGCAGACACACTCACACAGACACACATGCACATGGACAGACGTACATACACATGTGCACATGCATAGGAGACACACAGACACACTCACACAATACAATATGCACACAAACATACACACACTCAGACACACATATCACACAGATGTACATGCAGTACACACATACATACACACTTGGGCAGACAAGACACCATCCACACACATGTACATCCATACGCACAGAAAGGCACACATGCATAGACACATGTGTGCACAGGCAAACCCAGATGCACACATGTCACACACACACGCACACACACACATATGCACAAACACCTGCACAGGGCATGATGATGCCATTTGCACTTGGGTGGAAAGTTCTGGGCGCAGAAAGGCAGAGGAATGGGGGCTGGGGAAGCGAGACCTCTGTGTTTCTGTCCGTGGAGTCGCCCCAGCACCTCGGAGCTGGAACCAGGGAGGAGCAGTAGCGATGGGGGAGGAGGTGGATTTGGGAGGAGGGCAGACGGCTCAGGCTGCGTGGGGAGCAGAGAAGTTTCCAGAGAGTCAGCGAGGCCTCTCGGGTCCACACTGGGGTACTGACCAGAGCACAGGAAGATCGATTCAGGCTGCGAGGGGTAAGGGGGTGCAGTAGGCCTGGTGGGCCGCCTGGAGGAGGTGCTTAGAGCTGACCTGAGGCTGCACTGGGGGCTCAGGAGGTCTGGGGATATCGGGGCATCAGCTCCAAGGTGGGAGCTGGAGCCTGGACGGGGACCAGCTCTCCAGGGGCCTCGAGGGACCAGGGCGCGTCCAGGCTTCCCGGGGCTGGTGCAGTGAAGGCCGCGGGACGGGAGAGGGGAGCACAAGGAAGCTGCTGTCTTATCTCCTGGCTCTGAACCCAGAGGCACCGCTTCCCGTTCTGATAACATTCTCCTCCCAGACAAGGCTTCTCCGGACTTGTCCGACCCAAGAGTCACGGGAGCTAATGACACAATTGAGAACCTCCATTCACGGGATCCAAAAAAAATGATGTCTCCCCTCCCACCCCGCTGGACTGAGGGGCCTTTGTGAAGGGGAGGGGGCGGGGCCCGCCAGTCCAGGGGCAAATGGGTGACCCCAAGGCCAGGCACCCCCAGAGCAGACACGGGGACCCCGGCCAGGCAGCTGTTCCTCCTGACGGCCTGGCTGGGTCTGCTGTCCGTGCTGAGGGCCCAGGGGCCCCAGCTGACCCCCACCAGTGCTCAGGAGGTGAGGGGCTCTGAGAGGGTGGGGTGGGGGGATGAGGCTGGCCCAGGTCAGGAGCCTGCGCTGGGCTAGGGCCCCAGTCCTGCTGCTCCTGCCCCGGGCGGACTTGCCTGAGTCCCCTGTCTGTGTCTTCAGGGACGTCTCTCACACAGAGGAGGGGTGCTGGGTGATGCCAGGGCGAGCCCAGTCCCCTGTTGGAGCATGGTGTCTTCCTGCCCACCCGGAGAGGGAGCAGGCTTAGGGAGCCTTTGGGGCAGATTTCCATCCACAGTGGGTCCTCTCGGCCTCTTAATCCTGGTGAAGTCACGGCCAAGGCGGGGGTGGCCTTTCTAAGACGTAGTTCCCTCAGAGGTCAAAGTCATGGCTTGCAAGGAACTTTGCATATCTCAAGCCCTTCCGTAAACATAAAGAATATTGTCCCAATTATATTTTGCAAGGCTTACTACATTTAGGGTCAGTATTAAAGATCACACACATTATTATCAAGCATGTTAAAACCTTGGAAGAATAACGGTGCAAGTGGAAGAGTATTTGAGGTTTGCATGTGTCTAGATGCCACCCACTCTCCGGTCACTACTGAGCTTCCCTGGGGGACTGTCACAGCCTCACCTTCTCAGGGGCCTTGGCGCCTCCTTGGCACATCCAGGGATGCGACCTGGATGTCCCCGAGACTCGAGCCTGTGCTCCTGGCGTCCCCAATACCTGGGCTCCTGGGTAGTGTCCAAGGCCCCCCCACCTTTTCTGACCCCTTACTCCCCACGTCCACCTTCCCTCTCTCAAAGATGGTCAACTTGATGGCTTCTTGTCCGTCTGGGTCTAAGGACCCAAATTCCTCTCTCCTTCCCTTTTTCCTTATTAAATACCCGTATCTGAGTCCTCCCTCTTCCCCACCCATGAAAGGACTACACTCATTCAATCCTGAGAGTCATCCTCATTCTCCCAAGAAAGTGAGCTCCAGGACCCGAGGATGAGGCCGGAGCTGGTGCTGGGAAACCCAATGCTAGTCACCAGTCCTGCCCCAAACCCAAGGACTGCCAAGCACATGTGTGCTTGAACAGAACTTGAACAGTTCAGAACAGAACTGCCCTGGGTTTCAGGGGATGGGGTTTGGCAAGAGCAGTGGTTAGAGGGCTTGGGGCCCTCAAGTATGTCAGGACAAAGAAAGGTCTGGCCATATGGTCACAGTAATTCCTATGTCAGGTTTCTCAATGACCTAGAAAATGAATAGAAAAATGAATGGTAGATGAATGGACGGTGGGCAGAGGAATGTGAGAATGCAAGGGTGCATGGACCCATGGACGGGTGATGGATGGATGGCAGGTGGATGAAAGGACGGTGGAAGGGTGGGTGGATAGGGGAAGGATGGGAGGATGGTGGGCGGATGGATGGATTAATAGATAAATGAATGGTGGGTGGATAGATGGATGACAGTGGATGGTTGGATGGTAATGGTTGGATGGTGGATGGATGGATGGATAGTGGATGTACGGTGAAAAGGCAAAAGGGTGGTGGATGGACGGATGGACGGATGGTAAGCGGGTGAATAGACGAATAAATGAACAGATAAACAGTTGGAGGGAGGGATGGTGGATGGATGGGTGATGAACACATGAGATGAGATGAATAGACAGGGGGTGGATGCCTGCGAGACCAGGGCTGATAAGGCACACGTGGCACCTCTAAGGCCACAGTCTAAACTGACTTGACCGTCACTGTGAGCTCTCTGCACACTTGCTCCCTCCTCTCCTCTTGCTTTGCTTGTTGCTTCCCCCCTTCCGAATCCAGAACTGTCCCACTCTCAGGGGTCTAGTGCCTCCCACATCTCCACTCGATGGGCTCATCAGCACCCCCTCCTCAGGAGGTTAGGGCCGAGGCAGTCTCAGTAGTTGTGGCGACAGGCTTAGCTGCTCCGAGGCAAGTGGGATCTTCCCAGACCAGGGATCAAACCGGTGTCCTTTGCATTGCAAAGTGGATTCTTAACCACTGGACCATCAGCCATGTTCAGTCGCTTCAGTCATGACTGACACTTTGCGACCCCATGGACTGTAGCCTGCCAGGCTCCTCTGTCCATGTGGTTCTCTAGGCAAGAATCCTGGAGTGGGTTGCCATTTTTCATCTAGGAGATCTACTCCAGGGGACCTTCCCAACCCAGGGATGGAACCCCCGTTTCCTACGGCTCCTATGGAGCCGTATCATTGCAGGTGGATTCTTGACTCCTGAGCCATTGGGAAAACCAGGAGCACCAGGGAAGCCCCCAGTCATTTTATATTTTCCTCTCAAAAGCTCTTATTACAGACATCCTTTCCCCCCAGCTTTTAGGAGCACGGTATATAAAGCACTGGGTCAGAACCCTAGATATCCCCCGGGGTAAAGAAGCTTCACCCCCTGCCACCCTTCACCTTCGTGATGAACATCAACCCTGCTTTGCAAATTAGAATGCATATCATGTGAGTGCCCTTCTCCCCCGCCAATTCCTGGGGTCTGCCATCCTGACCTTGGGGCTGTTGGCCCTTCCTGAGCTCCGGAGCCAGGCAGCAGCTACCGGGGTCGATCCTATGTCTTCTACAAGGTTTATATGCTGGCTCTCCTGGCAGACTCCATGGGAGTAATGATGGTGGAGGTAATGAAAAATAAGGCCAAGTCGCCATCATGGACTGAGAAGGGACTAAGCCCCAGTTACCTGGGAAGTGCTTCACAAGCCTTGTCTCATTCGCACCTTGCAGAGCTCGGCACTGCGGGTTCGTGGGAGGACCGCCCTTACAGGCTCTCACTCGTGCTGGAAATGAATGGTTAGCTAGGCACACGGCAAGACTTCGGACTGGCTTCCACGGAGATGAGGAACGGAGGCCTCTCGTCCATAGGACAGGTGGGCCAGTGGTCATCCTGATGCGCCCAGTGGACCCCCCGGCAGGCTCATCCTGCAGCTCAGCGCTGTAGGTGGGACAGGTGGAGACAGGCTCGGGGCTTCACCATCGCAGGTCAACAGCCCGCTGGGATGGTGTTGGGTGCCATCAGCAAGCTGAGCTCGTGTTTCTGATGATGGACCCGATGGTGCAGTTCTGAAGGTCCTGTAACGAGAGGCTCCAACCCCTTGTCCTTGTGGGGGGAGGGCAGCCAGTCAGGGCAGTGACCTTTGCAGCAGCTCCTCCCCACCCCCACCCCGGCCCCCCGCACGTTCCAGGTGCTGCTCTGTGCCTCCCTGGGCTCTGGAGACACACAGGTAAAGAAGATGTGTTCTCACCCCAAACCTTCACAGCCTCCTTGAGCGACAGGTGGGCAAGTTGGTCCAAGAGAAAGGCCAGTCCTGCTGCCTGAGGCCTCATGGGGCTTGAGATGGGGGGACTTCATCCAGGCTGAGGTCTGGGGGAGAAGAAATTTGCAAGCTTCCTCGGATAACTTGTGACCATTCGTTCTGCATGGCCAAGTCGGTGCTGGCTGGGGACGTGGATGGGGGAGGCCACAGATGTCCACACGCTTTAGAAGAGCAGGACACCAGAGCATCCGAAAGGCGACAGCAGGGGCTAGTGTTGGAACCATCCTCTTGTTTTGTTTGAGCAAAGATGCTGTGGAATTCCGGGCCAAGGTCCTGGAAGCCTTGGGGAGGGTGGGGCGCTGAGGGGCGCTGACAGGGCAGGAGCCTGGCTGGGAGGATGAGCTGGAGATGACCCCTGGGTTGAAGGAGGCAGGCTGGGGACACAGCAGGGAAGGAGGAGGCCCTTTGTTTGAGAAGCCAGGGCCCAGCCCCTCCAGACTCTGGGACACTTCCATCACCAGACGTGGGCTCCACGGTCACTTCTGTTTTCCAAGAAGCCAAGCAGATGCCTTCTGTTTAAAATGCCCTTCCAGGAACTATCACCTGGGAAATTCCAATCCTGTAAGTGACCACTGGCTCAGCCCTCAGACCACTGGAGGGCCGGATCTCCAGGTCTCTGGAAGATGGCATTCCCATCGGGATGTCAGAGGGGACACCCAGGCCCTGAACGTGAGAGACTGGGCTTCTCTATCCCCTGAAAACCTTAGCTCTCCACAGGCGGGTGGGGGCTGGCAGTTTTCTGTCCTGCGCTCAGATCTGTCAGTCCCCTGGCTGCTCCCAACACTGGCTCGTGGTGCTTCTACACCGCACCTGAGAACCAACTTCCTCCAGTTTCCTGGAGCCAGGAGCTCCATTGCCAGGCCACCCCCCGCCCCCGGCGTTGGCCTTTCTCACTGAGGCTGGCCCTGCACCCAGGCACAGGACCCCTGTGCTCTCCCTACTTATCAGGTCCCATGCTTGGGGGACACGGCACCCTGTCGGCACAGTGCCTGCCATCCCCCCTTATTTCATCCGGAGACCCAGCCAGGAATTCTGGGCGCCATGAGTCAGCTGCTCACCTGCTCCCTGCAGCATTTGGGAGAACCCACAGGGATGAGCCTCCAGGAAACTTGGCTGCTGGCAGCCCTGCTGGGTCCAGTAGAGAGGGGGCACCGTGCCTGGTCCCCGCAGCCCCCAGCCACTGCCTCCCTCCACGGGGCAGCGGGAGCCTGTCCCCTCCTGACCTCAGGGCTCCCTGCACAGGCCTCCCTCCTTCCTCTGGTCGCCCTCCTTCGGGCTCCGGGACCCTCTCTGACCCCGTGGGCCCCAGTGAGTCTGATCTGCGTCCCTTCCAGGGTGGAGACCCATCATCCAAATCTGGTTCGTCAAGGAGAGGATGCAGACCCTAGCCTACTCCAAGGACGTGATGGACAGCCAGCACTTCCAGATGATGGCGCTCTTTGGTGAGGGGCTCCATGGCAGGAGGGGCCGTTAGGACTGCAGCCTGGCCACAGAGGGCCTGCCCACCTCCGCGGGCACCTCTGGTAGCAGCGCTCAGCCTTTGGGTCAAACTGCATTGCACCCTGTTCACTGATCGGGGCGTGTGTGTGCACACGCGTGTGCGTGTGTGTGCACACGTGTGTGCATGTGTGTGTGCATGTGTGCATGCATGTGTGTGTGAGCCTGCACTGTCTGCCACCATCACTGTCAGCTGACCTCTCTTGGTCACTCTTTTTAAAAAAAAAAAATTTATTTTTGGCTGTGCTGGGTCTTTGTTGCTGCATGGGCTTTTCTCTAGTTGGAGTATGGGGGCTTCTCACGTGGGATCCTCCCGGACCAGGAATCGAACCCATGTCCCCTGCATTGGCAGGCGGATTCTTTACCACCGAGCCCCCATGGAAGCCCTCCTGGTCACTCTTCATCCCCCCTCCCCATGATCCTTCCAGCATCCTGAACCCTCAGGCCCTGGCCTCCTCCCTTCCTTCCCTGGACCCACACCGCTCACTGCCTCGGCCTCCCTTGACACGTTTCAACACCCGCGACTTGCTACCAGCCCCCCCTTGCCAGCACCTAACTCGGTGTCTTTCCCGCGGGTTCATCGCAGATTCCTGCCCCTTACAAGCCGCCAGCCCGCTGGATCTTTTCCTGCCAACCTTGCCCCATGCCCACTTTCCTTCCTTGGCATCACATCCCTCCCAACTCTGCACCTGCTGGGCTCTGGGATGGCCCCTGACACTTGTCTTCCCCTGGTCCTGGCTGGTGAAGCCCGCCCTGGGAGCCCAACTCTCGGCTTCGTGTGCAGCCGTGAGCAGGGCAGAGGCCAGGGCCACGCAGGGGCTGGTCTCGCCTTCACAGTATCACGACAGACCACAAGGGCCCTCAGGGACGCCCAGACCCCTCCCCGGGGTCCCCGAGTCGCCTCGCTCCTCCCTGCTCCAGGCGGCATCTCCCAGGTGCCTTCTCTCACCGTCCACCCCTGCTTTCCTGTGCAGGACAAACCTTTACCCTGAGCAAGGCCCCGTCCATCCCTGGATTGCGCACGCCCCGGGCGGATAGAGCTGGGAAGGCCTGGATGCGGGTGCGATGTGCCATTACCCGCTGGGAGGGGCGTGGTGGCAGCTTCTGGGTCCCTGGCTCCTGCAGGGAGAGGCGCCCAGGCAGCTGGAAGGGCAAACGCCCTGGGGGGCCGAGGGCCGCAGCGAGAGACCAGCTGATTCTAGGATGCGTGTCTGTAGGGGGTGGGGGTGGGGGAGCTCCTGGCCATGCTGGGGAAAATGGGGGCCCCCTCAGGAGGGACTGGGGGGCTGGTTCAGGGTGAGGATGATGAGATGGGAAGGTCACGGGACCCTGGAGATCAGGCACAGAGAGCTGGGGCCCTTTTTATTGGAGTGGTACCTCCCACCCCCACCAAGCCATCAAATGCTAGAGGCCCTTCCTCCGAGGCTGAGGAAGACAGGACATAGGGAGGAGGTGTGTCTGGGGGCTTCCCCACCACCCACCAGCAGAGCAATTCTCTGCCCTCCAGGACCAGGGGGCAGGTGGGCCCCGTTGCCTTTGGAGCCTTCAGATAAGGGGACCACCCCAGGCCCCCCATCATGCGGGCGGCCCCGCCCCAAGTGGCACTCACACGCACCTTGTGCCTGAAGGCTCTGGAGGGCCCCACCTGTTTGGAGGCCTTGGCAGGGCAGGCTCCAGCCTGGGTTGTCCCTGGGGACAGTGGGCAGGTGTCCTCTCCATGCCCAGAGGGCCCTGGCTGAGACAACGGCCCTCCCGACACGGGCTTGGTCAGTGGGCCTCAACTTCCCAGACCCACCTTCACGCATCTCCCCTGCAGGCTGCACCCTGGATGAGAACCCAGAGGTCCTGAGAATCTTCGAGGGTTTTGTGGAACACAGAGGGTGGAACAAGACAGAAATCATCCACCCAGCTCAGGCTGGTAACGGGAATGTGTATGTATTTCTTCTGACCTTTTAGCTGTGATTTCCTAAACCCAGGAAGTGACTTTTGGCCTGTCCTTCCTCCTGTACCGTGGTGACCACGTGGAAAGCCTGGAGCAATGTACACGGCCCCTCACCGTGCTATCTGCAGGGATCTGTCAGTTACACCGTATTTCCTGGTGCACAGCAGCAGCTCAGGATGCAGAATCACAGGGACCCTGCAGCCCACCTCCTCCTGGCGGTGCCTCCGAGTGACCTGCGCCCCTTTCCTTTCAGAGTCAACCCCCCGGTACCCCTCAGTCTGAGTGCCCAGGCTGCCCGTTTTCTCTCTGTAGCCATTCCCTTCTCCACCCCCAGTTTTGCCCTCTGTAAGATGGGTGTAGGATGTTCTTTCCTAGGCTTCTCTGTGAAGTTGGTCTTGATCCTCTGAGACCCACAAGGAAGAACTCCCCGTTGCGTGTCTTCTCAATAGAACCCCCGAGGTAGGGTCTGCGTCCGTCAGGGGAGCTAGACAGTGTTTTCCTAGGGGACTGGTTAGAGTTCCCCTTTTGGTTAGTAGATGAGCTGGGCTATTTTTTTTAAATGAATGATAGTGTCTTTTGTGCATATTCCCTGCATGATTGCTTTTTTCTTTTTAAAATCTAAACATCTTTATATAAGGCATCAAGCCACTTTGCTTGTGACATGAGGCACAAATATCTGTCCCAGCGGATGATTTGTTTTTAATTTATGTGCTTTACCTTTACATATTGTCAAGATGTCAGTTCTTTCCCAATCTGTTAATATCTATACATTAACATAGCCTTTATAATACCTCAGCAGACATCTCGGGGAGAAACTGATGTGATGACTTGAATATTGACATAAAAATACAAAGGCTGAGGACACGCAGGATGATCTTGAAGAAGACAGCGGAAGGCTCCGCCACCAGCATTCAGACTTACGAAGCTCCAGGAACTGGGGCAGTGGGCAGGGACAGGCACACAGCAACGGGAAGGATGGGGTCCGGCCCAGACCCACACAGGGGGACGTTTGTGACTCTGACCAGCCTGATGAGGGAATCCACACCTAAAGAGCAGACTCTGCACCCTTCCATGGAAATGCAGTCCAGCACAGACACACAGGCATCGTGCTTGCAGCTGAGAGGGGCACTGCAGGGCAGTGGGAGAGGACGCTCTCAATAAATGGTCCAGGTCCACCTGTTCCTCATTTGGGAAAAAAAAATTCATCTTGGCTCTTACTTCACATCATAAGTAAAGATCAAGGTGGAGGCAGTGATAAGAGAACAGACTCTGTATGATTTCAATACCTGTAAGACCACAGGATTTGTGCACCTTGTTTTCTGTCCCTGGATATGTCAGTGTCTCCTACTTTACAGTCTATGGGAACTTGAATAGAATCTGTACTCTACTGTTGCGTGACGTTTGTATAAAGCTTAATTATGTTGAATCGGTGCATGTGCTTTTCAGGCCTACCATATCCTTCTATGTCTCTGTATATTTATTCTAGTAATTTTTGGGAGTTTGACGTTAATACTTCAACTAAAAATCTTAATTTATCTACTTTTTAAAAAATAGTAATATATAGTGGAACTATACTAGTTCTATATTTTCCAAGTCTCCTGTAAATATTAAATGTGTTATCATAATTTCATAATTTTAAAAAATTAAAATAAAAAGCTTTTAGAAAGGTTTTATAAAACAATGTAAAATGATGAAATACTAGATGTCAAAAAATCAGGTGTGAACACTGTAAACACAGCATGGCCTTAATTAGGCAAAATAAAAGCACAAATACTTAAAAAAGGAAAGACTGAGGTGGACATGAGATCTGAGTGTGAGAGTTTAAAACGATGACATTTCTAGTAGAATAGAATATTTTTGTTCTTGGAGTAAGCAAACACTTCTTAGAACACAGAGTACACTAACAAATGGAAAAATTGATAAATTGGATCTTTATAAAATTAAGAAATTCTCTACACCAAATGACACCATTACGAGAGTAAAAATGGCCCAAGTAGAGAGAGGACAAACACCTTCCCTATTAACACAGTCTGCTGGGCCTCATCCAGTATTTCTGAATCAAGAGGGTGGAGTGTGTGCTGAGTACCTGCATTTCTGACTAGTAGCTCATGCTGCTGGTGACTTGAGAACCCCTGTCTCAGAGGATGCGTGGGACAGCCACTTGACAGTCTTTGATGTGCTAAGACCATCATGAATCTGGACAAAATTTACATAAGATTCTGAGAACATTTTCTCTGCCTGAGGCAGATGATTTTTCATTCACTGTCTGGTTCAAATGCCCGGTTAGCCTTGTTCATATCCTTCCACTCCCTGGAGATGCACTTGTCCATTACATAGGAGCCTCAGGTCTCTTTGGGAGCTATCCCTGCTCTTCATAAAAAATAGGCTCCAAAATCATTTTTTCAAGCCATTAATGCACATGTAAAATGTAACCTTGTTTTACAGCCAAACTTTAAGTTACTAAAAAATTATATTTCTACAATGTTGAAAGTATCTATTATTATACAAGGTGGGCTCTCCTACACCAGCCGGAGGAAATTTACTGGTGAAATACACACCTGTGCTGGGTTGTATGTCTGAGTAGAAGTGCGGGGACAGAGTATGAGTATGTCCATCCTGAGAAAGGATTGAAACTGCATTCCTCGCGTGGGACTCAAACCCATCCGCACCTCGGGATGGAACTTAAACCCACAATCCCTGACTTAGGAGGGAATTGAACCCACTGTCTTTTCAGTGAAACCATTAACCAGGGCAGGTGTCAGGACTTACACCTGAGGGGTTTTTTGTCTCATCACAGAAAGAACTGAACGTGAGGCAAAGTGGTAGGCAAAGAGTGAGTTTACGAGCATCCGCGCCTGTGAGAGATACAACCGGGCAGGTGAGCAGGCTCTGCCCTGAGGACTGAGCGGGCTTTATTTTTGTAAACAAAAGTGGGCAGGGGTGACCCCCACCTTCTTCCTCACTGGCAGACTTCAAGGCTTACATCATTAGTTCCTCTTCTGACCCTAAAGGGTCTAGCTAGGACTGTCATGGCACTGTTTAAATCATATGTATAGTTAGCATAACGATGGTAACACAGACTAAAACATGATAACTCATCTCAGCTTTCGGTATAATGTCCCCTTTCATCTACATTTCTGTCTTGGCTAATGCAGAAATGCTACCCTTCAAGAACTATTAACTCCCTGACTTCATGGAACAAGATTCAGAAACCCCAAATCTTATGCCTTGTGCCTTAACTACCTGGGCTTGTGGCTTGAGTGCTCCTGGCGCTTGGATGCACCTGTCTTCCTTCAAAGCAGTGCAGACTGTCACTAGGTTACTGGATTCTCTTCTTGAGTGGTCATTAGCTTACAACAGTCTCCCAAACTCCCTTCAAATTTCTGTTCTATCTCTAATCCCCTAGTGGGCTTTCTAAACTATTTAATTATCCTACTCTATCCCTATCAATGGTGGTGGTGATGGTGGTTTAGTTGGTAAGTCGTGTATGACTCTTGAGACTCCTCAGACTGTAGCCCACCAGGCTCCTCTGTCCATGGGATTTCCCAGGCAAGAATACTGGAGTGGATTGCCATTTCCTTCTCCAGGGGATCTTCCCAACCGAGGAATCGTATCTACGTCTCCTGCATCACAGTCTCCTGTACTGCAGGCAGATTCTTTCCTGACTAAGCCACTGGGGAAGCCATTCCTATCAATACAACCTCACAAAGGGCACTGAACAACTCATACTCAAACAGCCATGAAGGAGCGGCCTGACTGCCCACATCCTCACGAGCACTGCAGGATGTTTTCATCTCAACCGCTCCAGTGTGTGTGTGGTGACATCTCGCTATGGCTTTCATCTGCATTTTCCTAAAGCAATATACCTAAGGAGTAGTAATGTGCATATCACCACCATTTGGTGACTTTTTTGGTGAAACGCCTAGTCAAATCTTCTGTCCATTTTTTTCTGATGAAATTGTCCATATAAGTAAGTCTGTGTTGGTCTCAATTTAAACAGCTTCA
Source organism: Bubalus kerabau (assembly GCF_029407905.1). NCBI lineage: Eukaryota > Metazoa > Chordata > Mammalia > Artiodactyla > Bovidae > Bubalus > Bubalus kerabau. The sequence goes on along the minus strand of NC_073634.1, from coordinate 105,981,444 downwards.
CATAGAATCACTCTCTTTTTATTGTATGTTTTTTTAAAAGAAGTTACAGCATTTAATTTGCCATCTTCACCACGTTAGTGCACAGGTCAGCACTGCTCACAGTACACTTACATTGTTGTGAAGCAACTCTCCACCCAGAGCTTTTCATCTTGCAAATGGGAAACTCCACGCCCCAGACAAGGCTCCCCGTCTCCCCTGCCCCCCAGTCTCCTGGTAAGCACCATTCTAGTTTCCATTCCCATGAGGAAGACCGCTTTACATGCCTCCCAGGAGTAGATTCAACAGTGCTTATCTCTTGTGAACGGCTTGTTTCACTTATCATAATGTCCTCAAGACTCATCTATGACATTAGCATATACCAGGATTTCCTTCCTTTATAAAGTTGAATAATATTTCACTGTATGACTCAACCACGTTTGTTATCCATTCGTCCACCACTGAACACTGGGTGCTTCCACCCCTTGGCTACTGGGAAATATGGGCATGCAAGTTTCTCTTGCAGACTCTGCTTTCAATTCTAAATATATACACAGAGTTTGGAATACTGGATCACAAAGCAGTTGTATTTTTTTTTAAGTCATCTCCATACTGTTTCCCATAGTGGTTATGCCATTTTAAAATCATATCAACAGCGCACGCAAGCTCCAGTTTCTCCGTATCTTTGCAAATACTTGGTATCTTCTCTATTTTTAATTAAGCAGTCAGCCTCATCTGATGTGTGAGATTTTATCTCTGTGTTTGGGGTTTATATTGCTCTAATGATTAGTGATTTTAAGCACATTTTCATATGCTTGTTGGTCATCTGTGTATCATTGGAGACACGTCTATTCAAGTCCTCTGCCCATTTTTCAACAAGCACAAGTACTTTACTCCTTCTGGATACTAACCCGTTGTTGGATACACGACCTTCACATATTTCCCGCCGCCCTGCAGGCTGTCTTTCCAACTGCCACGCCCTCCGGCGTGCGCCTATTCGCTCTGCTGTTGATGCTGTTTCCTGTGACTGCTGTCACATACGGAAAATCATTATCAATCTAGTGTCATGAGCGTTGCCCTTGTTTTATTTCGGGAGTTTCATAGATTTCAGACTTTCATTTAGGTCTTAAATCCATTTTGAGTTAATTTTTGTACAGTATAAGGGCCCACTTTTGTTCTTCTGCACATAAACATCCAGCTGTCCCAACATCATTTGCTGAAGAGACTGTCCTTTCCCCATCGTGTGCCCTGGCTCCTGTCCCTCTGCTCTGCTTATTTTTGTGCCAGTGCCACGCCATCTTGATTAACAAAGATCTGTAATGTGTTCTGGAGTCAGGAGGTGGCATCCTCCTACGTTGCTCTTTAAAATTTTGTTTTGGCTGCTCAGGTTCCCTTGAGATTGCAAATGGATTTCAGATAAATATTTCTATTTCTGCAAAGAAAACACAAAGAGACAGATTGCACTTTGTAGACTGCTTTTGGTAGTATGAACACTTAGTGACAGTCTTCTAATCTATGCACGTGAGGTTTCTTTCCATTTACTTGTGTCTTTAATTTCAGCCACGTCTTGTAGTTAGTTCTCAGTTTTCAAGTCTTTCACTTTCTTGGTTAATTTCCTCCTAAGTATCTTGTCCTTTTGATGTCCTCGTAAATGGAATCTAAATTTTAGATTGTTGACTTTTAGCATACAGAAATGCAACTCATGTGTGGGCTGGCTTTGTGTCCAATAATTTTGCTGAATTACTTTATTAGTCCTACAGTATTTTCTGGTGGAATCCTTAAATAAGAGTTCCCACATATAAGATCACATCATATGAAAATAGAGGTAATTTACCTCTCCCCTGCAAATTTGAATACCTTTCCTTTTTCATGCCTAACTGCCTTTGCTAGGACTTCCAGGACTGTGTTGAATATAAAGGGCAAATCAGTATCATTGCCTTGTTCTTGCTTTTAGAGAAAATATTTCAGTCTGTCACCACTCAGTGTTAATGTGGGTTTTTCAGAAATGGCCTTTATTATGTTGAAGTAGTTTCTGTCTATTCCTAGTTTGTTGAGTCTTTTTTTAACATGAAAAGGTGTTGAATCTTGTCTGTCCCTTCTCTACTTCAGTTCAGATCATCACTGGACTTTGCCCATCTGTGAATGAGGGGGCAATGGCTTGGGTTCATTCGCTTACTCTTGCATGCACTGAGCATCTGTGCACTGTTCCCTGCTGGGTGCAGCCAGCTGAAATGTCACATCATCTTAGATCCTAGATGGCACTGTTTCCTCGGCGCTCACGGCCACGGGGCGGGGGGAGGGCGAGGGCGGCATCTCAGCCACGGCCGCAGGTGGGGGGCAGAGCCAGGGCATCGCCAGCACAACATCTTGCACCAGCTGTGGAGCTAGAGCGGGCTCTGGAGTCAGCTCCAGGGCCAGAGCCCTGAAGGACTAGGACTTGCCCCATCCGTAGACGAGTGCCCGCCCTGACAGCAGCTATTGAGCTGCAGCTCAAACAGACCAGCTCCAGAACAAGAGCGCGCTCTGGCTCTAACTCCAGAGCTAAGGCCATCTCCATCACCAGCTCTGCCACCAATTCTCACACCACTGCCAGGCTTGGAGCCGGCCCTGGTATCAGCTCCCATTAGGGAGCCAGCCCTGCACTGCAGGAGAAGGCTGCGGGACGTGTCTCTCTTCGGGAAGTCACACGGAGGGCAGTCAGGCGGCTGGTCTTTCCTCCTCTTGCTGCTTCAGCGCATCTCAAGATCTAGAGCAGAGCTGGCTCCAGCACCAGGCCTATTACCATCTGAGATCTAGATCCCGCTGCAGAAAACAGCTACAGAACTAAAGGCAGCTGTAGACTAAGTCACTTCTGTCACTGGCTGTAGTGCCGCCTTCAGCAGACCCCCGGGAACTGGCACCCACAGCACAGCCAGTCACAGCAGCAGCTTGGAGCCTGGCCAACGTCTGCACCAGGACCAGTTAGAGAGCCAGAGTCATCACAGTACTGGTTGCCCCCTGGGTAAGCAGAGGCACATCTGGTACATGCAGGAAAGCTAGGGCTACCTTGACCTACAAAGCTAAGGTCACTGAAAGCCCCACAATTTGCACCAACTTGGGCTAATGTCAGCTCTGTCACCAGCTACAGAACCAAAGCCCCTTCCGCCCACACATGGGGGACTGGCTCCACAATGGAAGCCTCTGAAGGTGCTGGTCCTTGCACCAAATTTGGGAGTAATACCGGAGACGTAGAGTCAGCCTCAGCACTAGTCAGGTCGAGAGCTGGTTCCAGCACTACGACCGGAGACAGGGCCGGCTTCAGCCCCAGCACAGGCACTGCTCCCGGGCCAGACCCTCGGCTGGGCCAGCAGCATCCCAGCATCAGCCGCAGCTCCCACTCTGGGGCCGGCTCCACCTCTGCAACACCTTCAGCTCCAACCACTGACCTCCAGCCACACCAGCTCCAGCCCCAGAGCTCGCTCACTTGCCCAGGAAGGCAAGTTTTTCTTACTTTTCTCTTGTATATCATCTTTGGTTTTATATTTCATGTGTTCAAGTTCAAATTCAATGACAATTAGCCCTGAAATTGTTTTAAATTATACAATTCAGCAGCACTAACCACATTCTCTGTGCTGTGTGCACCACTGCCCTCTAATTCCAGACACTTTTATCTCCTCAATGGGAACCCTGTGCCCATTAAGCAGTCACGCTCCAGCTCCACTCCCTCAACCTGACAGTCACGAGTCTGCTTCCTGTCTCTATGTGTTTCCATCTCCCTGCTCCGCAGCCCCTTCATGAGTTCAACTGACCCTCCATCACAGAAGTGAAGACCCTTGAAAAGGCCAACATGTTCCATCGTATGACCTCGACCACCAACTGTGACCGTGTCCTGACAAAGACGACCTTCAGCAAAGGGGTGAAGGTCAGGCACAGAGCCAACTCAACCCTCCCCGACCCAAAGCAGAAGGGACTCAAGATTGCGAAGGGCATCTTCTAATTGGTCCTCAGCACTGGCCAATCACATGGCTACCCTCCCCAGCATCTGTAACTAGGTAACTAGTTATTTATAGACTGGTCAGGTGGGCACCTGCCCCCCCACCTGCCAGCCCAGGTCACCTCCAGGCTGTTTCACCCTGAACCTCTCCGCTGCCAGTGTGATGCCTGCCGGTCAACAGGCTGACTGACCTCCAGTAGACCACCTGTAGCCTCAGGTACCTTCTCATCCCTGGGGTCCAAAGGACTACCTGACTTTGCCAGGGAGCACTGCCCACGGGCCCCGCCCCTGCAGGCAGCGCAGCCCGTGCGGCGCGCCATCCAGGCACTGCCGTCTGTAGTCGCCTCACAAGTTCCTAGTGCAGGTCACTGTCATTTGTGCCCACGGGTCCCACCGAGCATCACTCACCCTGTGGATTTAACCACTGCAAAGCCAGCTCTGCCACGCAGTCACCAGGTCCCGACACAGAGTTCAGGACCAGGGGCAGCTCCCACCTTAGTGCTGTGACCAGCTCAGACGGGGGCAGAGGTCTGCAGCGGGGACTCTGCCCACGTGCTCACGGTGCATTGGGCCAGCTCCTCCAGCTTCGGAGTATAGGAATGATATGAGCTTTGGCACAGAGCCCTATGATGCCCAACCGAAGAAGGCTACTGCCCACGCCTTCTCCCTGACATCCCTTCCCGGCCCCTCCATTCCTGGACTGGAGCTCCCCACTCCACACCCACAAAAGGGGCCAGGAAGTCCTGGCTCCTAAACAGAGTTTCTAGAAGCCCATGAGTGGGTCGTCAGCCTCCATTGCCCTGCAGGGTCCAGAGACTCTGCTGACCATGCTGTCTCCATGATTACTGAGAAGATCTGGCATCAGCTCGGCCCCCAGCATCACCTCCCCCTTCTGAGCTTCAACCACACACCCACAGACTCTCTGTCTCAGGGGTCTGCAACCACACCTCCTCACTGCCTCCAGCACATGGGCAACACCGCATCATCCACCGTGGACACGGGCAATGGCAACGTGTGCGAGAGCATCCTGGTGAGCTCGTCAGGCTAAGTGTCCCCTTGATCCCCTCATTCAGACCCCTCTGGGTACCAATCTCTTTTCAATGGCTGCCTTCCTGCCATTCAAAATGCCCATCCCTGAAAGAAAGGATGCCACCTCTTCCCCTCACTGGAAAGTGAAAATTAAGTCACTCAGTCGTGTCCGACTCTTTGCGACCCCATGTACTGTAGCCTACAAGGCTCCTCCGTCCATGGGATTCTCCAGGCAAGAATACTGGAGTGGGTTGCCATTTCCTTCTCCAGGACATCTTCCTGACCCAGGGATCGAACCCAGGTCTCCCGCATTGCAGGAAGACGCTTTAACCTCTGGGCCACCGGGGGGCCCTGAGGCAGGCCCAAGAGCCAGCACCGGCTCCAACAAGCACAGAGTCAGAGGCAATGCCAGGTTCAGAGGGCAACCTGGCTCGAGCATGGGCTCCAGGGTTCAAGCCCGGGCTGGCCCCAGCTCCAGAGCTACCGGCGGGTCTAGCAGCACCGCCAGGGCTGGAAACAGCTCCAGCATCAGCTCCAGCACCGAAACTAGAGGCAGAAAAATCCTGAATGCCAGTCTGAACACAAACTGCAAAGAGAGAGGCAGTTTTATTACCAACTCTTGTGGAAACTCCAGTGATAGTTCTAGCACCAGGCCTAGAATTAGAACCAGCTCAAATCAGAGTCCGGTCCAGAGCCAGCTCTAGGACTACATCCACACTAAAGCGTGTGCAGTCCCGAGTGTCAGGGAACATTTACAGGATTCCTGCATGCTGTCTTCTATTTCTCAAGGGTTCTCTGTTCCTTATCAGTTCCTATTCCAAGAACGAATAGAGCTACCCTCAGTTCTCAGGACTGAGGTCATAGGATGAGACATGCAGTGACTTTTTTCAGCATCAGCGACCTTGTATGTATTAGACTATCCATATTGTGGCTATTGACAAAATTTCATCCTGTGTAATAGCTGAGTGATCATCCTACTAAAGATATGGGGATGTTCCCAACCCAGGGATCGAACCCGGGTCTCCTGCATTCCAGGCAGACGTTTTAACCTCTGAGCCACCAGGGAAGTCCTACTAAAGATATATAAGCCTGCATTTCTGCTAATAAAATACCCTTACTCCATCAGAGCTTGGGTCCCCGTATCTGTCTGTCTTTCTGTCTCTCTCTCTTTCACTTTCTTATTGCCGACTCCAGACCGCCAGGTTCCAGTCCATTAAAGGATCACAACACCAGAGCCAACAGCAGCTGCAACAAGAGTTCGAGCTCCAACACCAAAGCTGGGAGGAGCTCCAGCCTCCCGTCACCATCATCCGGGAGACAGGTGGCTCTGTCAGCAATGCTGGAGTCCGCTCCATCCCCAGCTCCAGAGCCAGAACCTGCTCAACATCAATTCCAGAGCCGGAGCCACTGCAAGCCTCAGGACTGGAATCAGCCCCAGACCTAGCTCTCGCCCACCTGCTGCCACACAGCCCGCTTTGGGGGCCCATGCAGAGCTATGGCTGGTGCAGTCGATGCAGCAAGAATCCACAACAGCACAGCCCCAGAGCTCAGGCTGTTCCAGCCACCAACCCACAAAGCCCCAAACCCACCTCCAGTAGCTGCTCATGAAACCCAGCCGGTGTCACCTCCAGAACCAGAGTCTTCCTGTCCTCATCTGAGGGTATCCTTTTTCTGCTTCCTGTCTTTTTCTTTTCACATACTTTATGGTCTCTTCATGGTGCTTTACGAGTTAACTTTCAAGTAAAAGTTCATCTTTTCAGACATATTTAACTGTATGATTTGGTGGCATTAACTTCATTTACTATGCTGTGCACCATCACCATTATCTAGTTCCGTAACGTCATCGCCCCCAAAAGAAACCCCGTAGCCATGTAGCACTCACTTCCTGTTGCCCACTCCCCCTATTCCACGGCATCCCCCACCCAGCAATGTACAAGAATTCCAATTCGTCAGCATCCGCGCCATCTGTTATTTTCTGTTGACTGCATTACAGCTGTCCCAGTGGGTGTGAAGCAGTGTGTCCCTGTGGCGCGGGCCTGCATTTCTCTAATACCTGGTGATACCATCCTTCCATGTGCTTCACGGGCCATTTGTGTATCTTCTTTGGAGAAATGTGTATTGTGTGCAACGATGCTGTGTTTATGCTCCATGTAAAAGTCCTTTATGTATTCTGGATACAAGACCTTTAGAAGATTTATTATTTGCTAATATTTTATACCATTATTTGGGTCTTCTTTATACTCTTTTGAGATTGCCCATTTGCAAAAGGTTTTCGTTTTGATAAAGTCCAATTTTTCTGGGTTTTTTTGTCTCTTGTATAATTGCCATTCTATTAAATATCACATCAAGGGTATGAGATTTATCCCTATGTTTTCTTCTAAGATGCTTCCATTTTAGGTCTTAAATTTAGGTCCTTGCTCCGTAATTAGTTTTTCTTTGATGTGAGGTAAGGCTCCATCCTTGTTCTGTGGCATGTGGGCATCCGGTTTCCCCAGACCATTTGCTGAAAAGACTGTTTTTCTCTTATGAATGATCTTGATATACAAGTTCAAAATCAATTGCCTGGATTTATTTCTCAATTCTATTGATATGAAAGTGAAAGTGTTAGTTGCCCCATCATGTCCGATTCTTTGTGACCCCATGGACTGTAGCCCGCCAGGGTCTTCTGCCCACGCCATTCTCCAGGCAATACCTGGCGTGGGTTGTCATTCTTTATCCAGGGGATCTTCCTGACTCAGGGATCGAGCCCAGGACTCCCACATTGCAAACAGATTTTATATCATCTAAGCAAGACATATATCTATATATCTATTGATAGATGTCTTGCTAATTGCTTGTCAGATTTCCATTACCATTTTGAAATGAAAAGCAAAAGTGGGCATCACCGACTTACTCCCATCCTTAGGGAGAGAACTTTCAGCCTTTCTCCCGAATGTGATGTACGTGTTTTTCTCAAATATCCTAAATCATGTGAAGGAAATGCTATTCTATTTCTACTTTATTGAGAGCAGCTATTAAAAAAAAAAAAGGCTTGTTTCTTCAAAGTTTTAAATGCTTTTTATACATCAGTTGAGATGACCACGTGTTTTTACTGAGGTGGTGTACGACACCCATCAACTGTGCTGAACAGCCCCGCTCACTCCTGAGATAGACAGCACTGGAGATGACTATATAGTCCCTTCAATATGCTGCTGGGTTCTGTCTGCTAGCCTTTTGCTGAAGATTTTTACATCTTTCTAATGGATTTTGGCCTGCAGATGTCTTCTCTTATGGCAACTTTCAGTTCAGTTTAGTCACTCAGTCATGTCTGACTCTTTGCGACCCCATGAACTGCAGCACACCAGGCTTCCCTGTCCATCATCAACTCCTGAAGCTTGCTCAAACTCATGTCCACCGAGTCCATGTTGCCATCCAACATCCCATCCTCTGTTGTCCCCTTCTCCTCCCACCTTCAATCTTTCCCAGCATCAGGGTTTTTTCCAATGAGTCAGTTCTTCGCATCAGATGGCCAAAGTATTGGAGACTCAGCTTCAGCATCAGTCCTTCCAATGAACATTCAGGACTGATTTCTTTTAGGATGGACTGGTTGGATCTCCTTGCAGTCCAAGGTACTCTCAAGAATCTTCTCCAACACCACAGTTCAAAAGCATCAGTTTCTCAGTACTCAGCTTTCTTTATGGTCCTACTCTCTTTACAGAATCTTTGGAGTTATGTTAATGTCATCACAAAATGAGTTTAAATGTGTTTGTTTTGTACTTTTTGAAGAATTTAGGATCTGTTTTCTATTAAGTATCTGAGACAAAACACCAATGAAGGCATCAGGTTCTGGTTTTTTTCCCTGTTGGGTTCTTATTACTGCTTCAGTTTGTTTACTTGTAAGAGGTCTACTCAGACTTTCCATTTCTTCTTGAGTCAGTTTTGCTAGCTTGTGTGTTTCTAGGAATTCATCCATTTCATTTAGGTTAAGCAACTTGTTGACATACAACTGTCCCATGTTGTCCATTTTTTAAATCTTTAAAAGAAAGCTATTGGTGTCATTGATTTTCTCGAGTGCTCCTCTGTTCTGTTATCCCTGCTCTAAATTTCATTATTTGCTTTGTCCTGCTAACCTTGGGTTTATTTTGCTCTTCTTTGCCTATCTAATCAAGGGCATCGTCTCACCAGCCCCTGACAACAGCCAGGGCCTCTCTCCAGATATGCATCATTGGGTGGACAACAATCATAGATTGGAGTGGACTAGGCTACCAGGCACTTTTCACCCCAAACTGGCAGTCCAGGTCTCTCCCAGACTACAGTTTCACCGTGAACCTTGCCAGCCCCCAGGCTTTGGTGGCTGCCATGGACGGGCTGACCTGGCCTCTCACAGACCACAGCCTCAGGTGTTGTCTGTGATCTGGAAACAAGAGGATTTGCTGAAGTTTGCAAAGGGCACTGCCCACTGTCACACAGCCCTACCCACCACCACCAGACTCTGCCTCTGGGTACTTCCCTCACACCTTCCAGGCTTGGGTCCCTGGTGCCTATGCCCTTGGGCACTAAAGAGCATCCATCCGTCAGATCTGACAATGGCAAAGCTGGTCCTTCCATCCAGCCACCAGTTCCCCAACATGGAGCTCAGGACCAGTAGAAGCTCCCAATCCAGGATCTGGGACCAGCTAAGGAGATGATGGCCTGAACTCAGCGGCTGGGAAGGTGCCCACGTGTTCGGTGTGCACTCCAGGCCCAAGCGGAGAGGATCGTGAGCTTTTCCAACATGAGCTTGGCCCCCCTCGTGGCCAGGGGGAGGAGATGACTGCCCCACCCCTTCTCTGGGACAGCCCCTCCCGGTTCCAGCATACCTCACTCCCTCCATACCCAGAGGGGACCAAGACGCCCCAGCTCCTAGAAGCCCCTGGGGTTGGACGCTGGCACAGGGCACCCTGTGGGGTCTGGGCTCTGCCAATCCTCCACTCCTTGGGGGATAGGAGTATACGTTCCATCCTCAGCATCCCCATGGCCCTCAGCCTCCAGCAGCCCTCGTCTTCAGCTCCACATGCCCTTGGCAGCCTCAGGCACATGAGGGTTGGGTCTCAGGATCTGCAACATCAGCTTCTTGCTGCTCTCCAACCAGCAGGTGAGGGACCCCCTGCATCCATGTCAGCCTGGACATCAAAAGAGCGACAAGGGCAAGAGTGCCCTGTTGATCCCCCCAGCCCCTCACTCGGACCTCTCTGGTCCAGACGGCACCCGAAGGGCTTTGACGAGAAGCCCCCTCTGGGCCCTCAGGGCAGCAGGCCCCTCCCTGAGAGGAGCAGGATGACTGCACAGCCTCCACTGAGCACAGGAGGAGACAGAGGCCGCCTCCGCCATCTCTGGGGGGTTCTCTGGAATCCATGCTATACGGGCTGGAACACAGGTCCAACAAAACACCTCTGAATCTAGGAGCTGAGAAGTGGGGGTTCTGACCAGACAGCCTGTACCTTGTCCCCCTTGCCCTATAGTGACATCTGACTCCTGTCCCCATACTCAAGAGTCCTGTGTGGTCTGGTCCAGACACCCTCCCTGGTGAGCACCTCTCATCCCCGCCCCAGGCTCCCTACCGCCTTCCTCCCCCAGGGACCCTCCCAAGCTCCTCCCCACCCCATCACCCCCATCCACAATGGACTCACCTCCAAGGCTGGGCTCAGAGCCTCAGGCTCCTGTGCAAGGACAGCCTTTGGGGCCATGTTGGCCTGGACTCAAACCCACGGCGGGGCCACGTCACGGCCCGTGACAGGCCAGCTCATATGGTGACTCTCTGAGCCTCCGTTTCCTCCACTGAAACCGGGATCAGTGACTCTGACCTTGGGAGAGGGTGCTGGGGATTAAAGCAGGGAGAGGAAGACACCCAAAGTGCTTGGACTCAGGAGGTCCCCTGTCTGGGGGAGCCCAACCCAGGCCAAGGTCTCAGCGTGGGCTCAGTGAACGTGAAGAGCCATGATCTGACCGCCCCAGTCACGGCTGGACTTGGTCACTTAGACTTGAATGACCTTGAGTGCTGGGACCGCTGCTCATCTACAAAGTGGGGTGAAATGACTGAGAGACCAGAGGCCTCACTATTAACAGCTACTGCCCCCCAACTCTCGCCCCCAGGGGTGCTGGGCGCCCTTCTCCATGGGCTCCCTCTGACCCCCGGCCACCGGCCAGGCCTGCCCTAGGGGACAGGCTGGACCTCAGTCTTGGGGTGCTGTCAGAAAGACAAGCAACGTGGGCAGAGGACGCGCGGACGTGGTGGCCTCCCCTTCTCCCTGCCGAGTCCGCGTCCAGCGACTCACCCAGCCAGGCCCTGGGGTCCAGACGGAGGGCTGGGGGTTTGCACGGTGACTGTCCTGTCTCCTGGTCTCCAGGACCACCCAGCCCAGCAGCGCTCGGCGGCCAGCCTGGCTGCGGTGGGGGTGGAGTCGGAGCTCAAGGGGACACAGGCCCCAGAGCAGCGGACTGGGGGGCCCGGCAGGACGATCACGACCGGAGGAGCCGTTGGCGGTGCGCGCGGCGGGAGGCGGGGACGGGAGACGCGCATGCGCGGCGCGGCTGTGGGCGGAGGGGGGACCGAGGCCCCGCCCCCCCGGCGGGTCAGCCCCACGCCCCATCCCGAGGCGGGGGTGGGGAGGGCAGAGAGCCTGCAGCGCACCCGCAGCCCCCAGGAGGGAGAGTCAGCGCAGTGAGCGCCCTGAGCCTCCTGGGCAGTTCCTGTCCAAGCCCTCACGGGACAGTTAGGAAACAGGCCAGGAGAGGGGCAGGGACTCGGCCCAGCACAGCGCGTGAGCCCCGCGCAGAGGGGCAGGCAGGGTTCCAGGCTCCGAGGCCGGGCTTCAGCCCTGCCATGGGGTTTGCTCTGGGAACCAGACGGCCTGAGGTCCTGGGTACCCACCCACCCTGCCCACCCCTCCCGCGTGGGACCCTTTCCTTTGGGCATCCACACGTGGGCTCAAGTACACACACACACACACACACACACACACACACACACACACACACACACACTGAATGCCCTGCTGGGCGTGGACCCTGGACACACACACACACACACACACACACACACACACTGAATGCCCTGCTGGGCGTGGACCCTGGAAGGAGATGAGGAGGAAGAAAGAGCTGGGAAGTGGCCTGACGGGACCCACCGGTGGGGAGGGCACAGGAGGCGGTTCCCTGCTGCCTGGACGCCATTTATCTCCCAGTTATCGAGCGCCTGTTCCATGAAGGCTTCCGCCTGCGTGCGTGCTCAGTCCTATTTGACCTTTTGCGGTCCCGTGGACTATAGTCCGCCAGGCTCCTAGGTCCATGGAATTCTGCAGGCCAGAATACTTGAGCAGGTTGACAATTCCTACTCCAGCGGATCTTCTGACCCAAGAATCGAACCCGCAGTCTCCTGCATCTCCTGCGTTGGCAGGCAGACTCTTTACCACTGCGCCACCTGGGAAGCCCCCTACCCCATGCAGGCGCCTCCTAAATGCTGGTGGCAGAGCCATGAACACAGGCTGACAGATAAGATCTTCATGCCCAGGCACACATGCCTCCCAGGCAGGTTTAGTTCTCAGGAGATGGGTCTGACAAGAGGCCTAAGTAAGGCTCCTGGAGTTCCATAATCCAGGCTGGAGGACAAATGAGCTCCCTGGGGACCTTTTAGCATCCTATCACCAGGACGGGGCTGGGAGGGCACAGGGCCCCCCTTGGGAACGTGAAGCCTGTGCTCACTGCCTTGGGGAGAGTTGCAACATTCTCTGTCTCTGACCCTGGAACCCTGTGTCTTTGTCCAGCATCTGGGAAATGGTGACAGGCTCAGTTGTTAGTGTGCAAGTGGGCCCAGTCTCAGGCCCTCCTTAGTTCCCAATGGACCAAAACTGACGTTGCTCTCCTTGGTCCAGCCGACAGCATTGGGGCAAAGAACTGAGGGCTTGAGGAGGGCAGAAAGGGCTTAAAGCAACTCTTAAGAACCACGATTTGGACAGGAATGGGTTTGGGGCTCCAGCAAGTGCTGGATCATGGTAGACTGGATTAGAGGGCAGCCTCTGGACCAGTTCTTTGGGTCTAAATCATGTCTCTACCACTTAATTTGTGTAGGTCACTTCCTCTCTCTGGGTCTTTTAAAGGTAAGAATCAGGTGAAGATTAATGAGCTAATACAGGGAAAGCTCTTAAGAAAATGTCTGGCACACCAAGAGTTCTATAGAAGGTTTTGTGCAATTGGCTCAGATCAGGGCCCCTTGGGCAGCACAGGGGGCAGAGGCTTTGCTGGTGGGAAGGGCATGGAGGCACAGCAGGTCCAGAGGATGACGGGGCTAGCTATGGGCTGCCATCCCCTGATACCTGTCTAGCTGTCTGTCTGGTTCCGCAGGAGGCCAGCAGGGGTAACAGTGCCCTGCAGTAGAATCGGGGGACTGTTACCAGGTGGGCAGAACCTCTGGGAGAGAGAGGAAAGCACCCTGAAATTGATGGCTCGGCCAGGTCATCAGGTGCGGGAGAGATGGGAGGGGCTAGGGGAGGAAGAGAGGGTGAGGGGCTGATGGAGGAGCGGATAGTGAGAAAGAGTCGCAGCTAACTCAGGAGACACTCGGGGCTTCTGGCGGCCACCTGTGCTCCCTGTTACCAGATACACAAGGGAAGGGAAACTTGGATTTGAAAGAACCTGGCTGGGGTGACTAGGGCCAGTGGAGTAAGGAATCCAAATTTATTGAAAAGCAGACAGTGATTTTACTAACAAAGTGGGTTTCATCAGGAAAGGCAAGAGGATTGCTATCAGGACACGCATACCACAGCAAAGACTATAGGCAAGTCCGCGAAACAGGAGAATAGAGTTACTCTGCACAGAATAGTAGGCAATTGGGAAACCGAGCTTTGGAGGAAAATCGATTGGAGGAAAGTGCGAGTTCAGGGCTGGTGAGGGCTTCCCATTGGCTGAGCTGCTTGCTTTCCCATTGGCTAAGAAAAAGTTACCCAAAAAGGCAGAATGGTTGTCCAAGGAGGCCTTACAAATAGCTAAGAAGCGAAAGGCAAAGGAGAAAGGGACAGATACCCAACTGAATGCAGAGTTCAAGAGAATAGGAAGGAGAGATAAGCCTTCTTAAGTGAACAATGCAAAGAAATAGAGGAAAACTATAGAATGAGAAAGACTAGAGATCTCTTCAAGAAAATTAAAGATACCAAGGGAATATTTCATGCAAAGATGGGCACGATGAAAGACAACCTGTATGGACCTAACAGAAGCAGAAGAGATTAAAAAGAGGTGACAAGAATACACAGATCAGATCAGATCAGATCAGTCGCTCAGTCGTGTCCGACTCTTTGCAACCCCATGAATCGCAGCACACCAGGCCTCCCTGTCCATCACCAACTCCCGGAGTTCACTCAGACTCAAGTCCATCGAGTCAGTGATGCCATCCAGCCATCTCATCCTCTGTCGTCCCCTTCTCCTCCTGCCCCCAATCCCTCCCAGCATCAGAGTCTTTTCCAATGAGTCAACTCTTCGCATGAGGTGGCCAAAGTACTGGAGTTTCAGCTTTAACATCATTCCTTCCAAAGAAATCCCAGGGCTGATCTCCTTCAGAATGGACTAGTTGGATCTCCTTGCAGTCCAAGGGACTCTCAGGAGTCTTCTCCAACACCACAGTTCAAAAGCATCATTCTTCAGTGCTCAGCCTTCTTCACAGTCCAACTCTCACATCCATACATGACCACAGGAAAAACCATAGCCTTGACTAGATGGACCTTTGTTGGCAAAGTAATGTCTCTGCTTTTGAATATGCTATCTAGGTTGGTCATAACTTTTCTTCCAAGGAGTAAGCGTCTTTTAATTTCATGGCTGCAGTCACCATCTGCAGTGATTTTGGAGCCCAGAAAAATAAAGTCTGACACTGTTTCCACTGTTTCCCCATCTATTTCCCATGAAGTGATGGGACCGGATGCCATGATCTTCGTTTTCTGAATGTTGAGCTTTAAGCCAACTTTTTCACTCTCCACTTTCACTTTCATCAAGAGGCTTTTGAGTTCCTCTTCACTTTCTGCCATAAGGGTGGTGTCATCTGCATATCTGAGGTTATTGCTATTTCTCCCGGCAAATGTGTTTCTTCCATCCCAGCATTTCTCATGATGTACTCTGCATATAAGTTAAATAAGCAGGGTGACAATATACAGCCTTAACATACTCCTTTTCCTATTTGGAACCAGTCTGTTGTTCCATGTCCAGTTCTAACTGTTGCTTCCTGACCTGCATACAAATTTCTCAAGAGGCAGGTCAGGTGGTCTGGTATTCCCATCTCTTTCAGAATTTTTCACAGTTTATTGTGATCCACACAGTCAAAGGCTTTGGCATAGTCAATAAAGCAGAAATAGATGTTTTTCTGGAACTCTCTTGCTTTTTCCATGATCCAGCAGATGTTGGCAATTTGATCTCTGGTACAAGAATACACAGAACTATACAAAAAAAGTCTTAATGACCTGGATAACCACGATGGTGTGGTCACTTACCTAGAGCCAGACATCCTGGGGTGTGAAGTCAAATGGGCCTTAGGAAGCATTGCTACAAACAAAGCTAGTGGAGGAGATGGAATTCCAGCTGAGCTATTTCAAATTCTAAAAGATGATGCTGTGAAGGTGCCGCACTCAATATGCCAGCAAATTTGGAAAACTCAGCAGTGGCCACAGGACTGGAAGAGGTTTGTTTTCATTCCGATCCCAAAGAAGGGCAATCGGAGCTGTTTCCTGGGGGGTGAGGCTGGTGTGTGTTCTGGAGAGGGTCAGGCTGCTTCCTTGGAGATGATCTGAATGACCAGGAGAATCTGGTATTCACACCGTAGACTGTGGTATTCCCTGGGCTGAGACAGGAGAGTCAGGCTTTATAAATAAACAGTAAAGGGAGTTCCATGGCAGGCCAGTGCTTAGGACTCTTGTGTTTTCACTGCGGGGGGCGTGGGTTTGATCCCGGGTCAGGGAACCAAGTCCTACAAGCGGCATGGTGAGGCCAAAAAGTAAAATAAAAATAAAATATATAACATATATAAACTAAGTGAATAATAAAACAAAACGACAGTGAAGACCTTTGTCTCTGCCCCCAGGCTGCCCCTCTGGTCCCAGGGTCTGCTCACACACTCGGACGCTCCCATGTTCCTGGCTCAGGAGGCATCTATCTGCTGTCTGTCTCACTTACTTGGGACTGGCAAATGTTATTCCATCGTGATCCCATTATTCCCACAGAAGTCCCACTGCAGCATGGAATCTGCCAGCCTCTCCTCCTCACCAGCTGCTTCATGAGCTCTGGGGGCAGAGAAGGGCTGGGGTCCTGCTGAACAAACCCAGCTCAGTTCAGTTCAGTCGCTCAGTTGTGTCCGACTCTTCGCGATGCCATGGACTGCAACATGCCAGGCCTCCCTGTCCATCACCAACTCCTGGAGTTTACTCAAATTCATCTCCATTGAGTCGGTGATGCCATCCAACCATCTCATCCTCCATCGTCCCCTTCTCCTCCCACCTTCAATCTTTCCCAGCATCAGGGTCTTTTCAAAGAGTCAGCTCTTCGAATCAGGTGGCCAAAGTATTGGAGTTTCAGCTTTAACGTCAGTCCTTCCAGTGAACACTCAGGACTGATCTCCTTTAAGATGGACTGGTTGGGTCTCCTTGCAGTCCAAGGGACTCTCAAGATTTGTTTTCTCCAACACCACAGTTCAAAAGCATCAAATGTTTAGCACTCAGGTGTCTTTATAGTCCAACTCTCACATCCATGCATGACCACTGGAAAAACCATAGCCTTGATGAGATGGACTTTTGTTGGCAAAGTAATGTCTCTGCTTTTTAATATGCTGTCTAGGTTCCTTCCAAGGAGTAAGCATCTTTTAATTTCATGGCTGCAGTCACCATCTGCAGTGATTTTGGAGCCCCCAAAAATAAAGTCAGCCACTGTTTCCCCATCTATTTGCCATGAAGTGATCGGACCAGATGCCATGATCTTAGTTTTCTGAATGTTGAGCTTTAAGCCAACTTTTTCACTCTCCTCTTTCACTTTCATCAAGAGGCTCTTCAGTTCTTCACTTTCTGCCATAAGGGAGGTATCATCTTCATATCTGAGGTTATTGATAATTCTCCCAGCAATCTTGATTCCAGCTTGTGCTTCATCCAGCCCAGCGTTTCTCATGATGTACTCTGCATATAAGTTAAATAAGCAGGGTATTGATATACAGCCTTGACGTACTCCTTTCCTGATTTGGAACCAGTCTGTTGTTCCAGGACCAGTTCTAACTGTTGCTTCCTGACCTGCATACAGGTTTCTCAAGAGGCAGGTCAGGTGGTCTGGTATTCCCATCTCTTTCAGAATTTTCCACAGTTTATTGTGATCCACACAGTCTAGGCTTTGGCATAGTCAATAAAGCAGAAATAGATGTTTTTCTGGAACTCTCTTGCTTTTTCCATGATCCACCAAATGGTGGCAATTTGATCTCTGGTTCCTCTGTCTTTTCTAAATCCAGCTTGAACATATGGAAGTTCACAGTTCATGTTCTGTTGAAGCCTGGCTTAGTGAATTTTGAGCATTACTTTACTAGCGTGTGAGATGAGTGCAATTGTGCGGTAGTTGAGCATTCTTTGGCATTGCCTTCCTTTGGAATTGGAATGAAAACTGACCTTTTCCAGTCCTGTGGCCACTGTTGAGTTTTCCAAATTTGCTGGCATATTGAGTGCAGCACTTTCACAGCATCATTTTTAGGATTTGAAATAGCTCAACTGGAATTCCATCACCTCCACTAGCTTGTTCGTAGCGATGCTTCCTAAGGCCCACTTGACTTCATATTCCAGGATGTAAACCCAGCTGCTCCAAAAAGCCATGCCATGGAAAATGCCCCAGGCTTCAGCCCCCAGGCCAGAAGAGCAGCATGCAGGGCAAAGAGGCAAAGAGAGCCACACAACCGCATGAGAACACTGGTGTGCACACAGGGAGCACGACAACGTCCTCTGTGGCAGACAGTCACTGGGGCAGAGATGGGAGCAAAGAATGAAAAGACCAAGTTTCCACACAAGATATGTGCTATGGTGTTTTATAGAGTTTGTGTTAATAAACTGGGGAAGAAGAAACATCTTAACAATACAGGAGGGCAAAGCACATAAATTTGAAAAGAGGAAATAATCAGCTGGAACTAATAATTGTCACCACATGTCAAAGCGGCTCACGTCCTCTTATATAAAAAGTCCCGAGGGACCTCCCTGACGGTCCAGGGGTTAGGACTCAGGCTTTTACTGCTAAGGGCACAGGTTCAAGCCCTTGTCAGGGAACTAAGACCCTGCAAGTGGCGCAGCTGAACCTGCTTGCGGCCTCTGTGCCCGCCCCTCGCCCCGGCCTGCGGCCCCCTCCAGAGCTCGGCTGACCCTCCCATGCCCCGCCCGACCAGAGGTGAAGACCTCTGACACCACCAATGTGTTCAGTGCCGCTGGCTCCACCGCCCACCACGACTTTGTCCTGGAGATGCTGACCTTCACCAGAGGGGTGAGGCCAGGCATGGAGCCAGCTCAACCCTCCCCTACATGAAGCCGGAGGGGCTCAAGGTTGCCAACAGCGCCTTCTCATCGCCCCCCCGCACTGGCCAGTCACAGGCTGCCCTGCCGGGGTCTACACCCAGCTGGGAAGCCAAGCACTTACAGACTCAAGAGACCAAGACCAGCTGGGCACGTTGTTCCTAAAAAGACAGTCCAGACCACCCGAGCGCACTTCACCTTGAACTTCTGCTGCCAAGATGGCACTTGCTGCTCAACAGGCCGACCTGACCTCCGGTGGCCCACTCAGCCTCGAGCGCCCGCTCACCTTTGGACCAGCTCCAGGGTCAGAACGCGCTCTGGCTCCCCCCAGCCCTAAGCCACGCCCATCTCCACTGGCTCGGGCATCACTTTGGGCACAGCTGCCAGAGGCAGAGCCAGCCCAGCCCTGGAGCCCGTCCACCAGGCTAGCTCCGGCTGACTTTCTGAGGAGCGCTGCCCACCAGCACGGCGCCCTGTCGCCCACCCAGGCCCTGTCCTCTGTGCACCTCCCCCGCACCTTCTTGGGTGCAGGTCACACGGTCCCTGGGTGTGCCCATGGACACCCCAGAGCACCACTCACCCAGTGAGTGCGACCCCTGCGGAGCTGGCCCCTCCATCAGTCACCAGGTCCCCCCCACAGACTCCAGGGCCAGGGACAGCTCCGACCCCACAGCCGTGAGCAGCTCAGGCAGGGCGCCGACCTCGGCCGTGGGGACGCTGCCCTGCGCTGCGTGAGCATGTGCCCAGCTCCACCCTGTAACGTGTCACGACAACGTGGGCTGTGACCCCGAGTCCCCTGATGCCCAGGAAAACAAGGTGATTACACCACCCCCCTCCCCAAACAGCTTTTCCCAGCTCTTCCTTCCGGTGACCAGTCTCCCCCTCCACACCACAGAAGTGGCCAAGAGGCCCCCAGTGCTGGATGCTGGCATGGGGCACCCCGCAGAGTCCAGGGCCTCTGCTGCTCTCGCCATCCGTGGGTTCTGGGAGTCGACACCGTCTTCATCCTCCGGGACCTCGGGCCCCCGCGGGGCCTCCAGCCGCACCTGGCTGCCCACATGTCCGTGGAGCCCCGGGCACACGAACGCTGGGTCTCGGGGATTGCAGCCCAGCCCCTCACTGTCGCTCTCCATCCGGCAGGTGGACGACGTTGCATCATCCATGTCAGCCTGGACATGAGAACATAACACGGACAAGAGCTTCATGCTGACCCGGAGGGCGATGCCTCGGTCCCCTCACTCACACGTTCCTGGGTACAGACCTCTGCTGAATGGCCGCCTTGAGAAGAGGCCACCTGTGGACCCTCCGGGCAGTGGGCCCCACCCTGAGACGAGGCAGACGACCACCACAGCCCCCACTGTGCACAGGGGAAACTGAGGCGTGCTCCTCCTCCTGGTAGGTCACTGGAGACCCATGCTTGGGGGCGGGCAGTTAATGTGCCCTCCATGCTCCCTCCAAATCTAGCATGCTGCGGATCTGATAGGACAGCCCCCTCATGTCCTGTCCCCACACACAACCCGCGGTGACCTCCGACCCCACACTCAGAGCCCTGTGTGGTCTGGTCCACCCTCCCTCCCCCGTGAGCACCCCCCGCCCCCACCCCAGCCTCCCTACCGCCTTCCTCCCCCCGGGACCCTTCCAAGCCCTCCCCCTCAGAGCCCCCTGCCTGCAGCGCCCCCTCCCCACTGCCCCCCAAATGACAGACTCTCCACCAACCTGGTTCAGAGCTATCTCCAAGGCTCCTGTGCTAGAACCGATTTGGGGGTCAGAATGACCTGGGTTCAAACCTATAGCAAGGCCACATCCCGGCCCTGTGACAGGCCAGCTCCTGAGGCGACTCTCAGAGCCTCAGTCTCCTCCACTGAAGATGGAGTCAGCGACTCCGACCTCGGGAGAGAGGGTTGGGATTTAAAGCAAGAAGAGGAAGGCGCTCAAAGTGCTGGACTTGTGTCCAGTGTCCTGCCATCAGACAAGGGGCAGGGTGCAGAGGAGGAGGGGCAGGGGACCGCCCCCCCACCGGCCATGCCCAGACTCAGTGTCTCCAGCTCCATTCCCTGGGACCCGGCCAGGCCCTGGGCGGGACAGCGGGGTGGAATCCGGGTACCAAGACGGGGGACACCTTCCGTGTCTCTCTGGTCCCCAGGCCTTCCCAGCAAACAGCCAGGGCCCTGTGGCCCTGCCTGGCTAGGGCGGGGGTGGCCCCAGGCCTAAATGGATGAGGGGGTTCAGAGCCAGGGGCAGAGATACGGACCCTGGGCCCACCGCTTGGACCACCGTTACTGGCGGGCATCCCCGCGGTGAGGCGGGGTCTGCGCGTGCGCCGTCCACCGGCCTGCGTGCGTCTCGCGCGGGGTCCACCTGCTTCGAGCCGTTGGTGGGAGGCCTGCGCATGCCCAGAGTGCTTCCTCACCAAACCCACCCGGGAGCCAGGAGCTGGGCTAACAGCATCTCCTCCAAATACTTCTAATGCGGCAATTGGTAAACTGAGGCCAGAGAGGCAGGAACTGGCCTGAGGCCACGACGTGGGCCGAGTCCAGAGGAGCTGGGAAGATTCCACCTCCTAGGTCAGGGATCAACCGTCCGGGGGAGGGGTTTACTTTGGGAATGAGAACCTCTAAGAACCTGGAGCTGCCTGCCCCTTCCCATCTGGGGTCCTTTCCTCTGGGTATCGCCATGCAAACGCAGATGCTGGAGCACACACGCGCACACACACACACACACACACACACACACTCTCTCTCTCTCACTGCCCTGTTAGGGATCAGAGGGGAGTGAACACTACGGAGGGGACGAGAGAAAAAGAAGAAAGCGATTGTGGTTTTGAGGCAGCTCTGCCACGGGGGCAGGGGCTTCCAGTCTCTTGACAACAGGCCTGGGCTTATAGCGTGATGAAGGGAGAGATGCCAGAATGATGGCAGGGGGTCCCGGAGGTGCCCAGAGGTTTTTCTTGCATCCTAGAGACTGCACCCCGCCCAGCCCACTTGTCTGCAGATGCTGGAGGCAGCAACACGTTCTGCTGTGTCCCAGGGTCTGAGGCTCTGGCCTCAGCAAAGCCTGTCCTGAGAGCCTTTTCCAAAGCTGTAGACCTTGGCTCCGTCTGCACCCCGGATGCCTCAGGGTGTTGGCCCGGAGGCACCCAGAGGTGACACAGGGAGGACCAGAGCAGGCCACCACTCTGATCCCTCCTGGGCAGTCCTGTGTCCCCTGCCCCCACCATGTGCATGCGTGGAAGGGAAGGGGAGAAGGGGCTTATGTCAGAGCAGGAGCAGGCTGATGAAGAGTCAGTCAGAAGGCTGGTGGGCTGGTCATATTCACCTCCCAAGTCAATGCTGGTGAGATGTCTGGGAGGACTTCCTGTTCAGAAGCCACCCAGGAATCCACCCAGGGTTCCACCAAGGGCTTTGCGTCTTGAGTGGCCATCGTTCCAACCCAAGGAGTCTGGGCACCTCCCTTCCCACCATCCAGCCCCTGGCTTGGCCAGGCGCCGAGTCAGTTTTCACATCTTTATAAGATTCTTCAAGCCAATTCCTTTATTGGAAATGAATTTCAGGACAGAAACGTGAGTGTTTTTGCACTGCTTGTTTTTTCGAACTGTCCCTCTTTGTCTGAAGATTAGCCCCGTGTGAAAAATGGATCCGCCCTGAACCTGGATGAGCCCCTCAGGGAGAGGGTGGTCACAGCAGACCCCCTGGAGAAGCCGCTGAAGCGCCTGGTGCCCGCCTTCCGGGCCAGCGACCTCTCCTATGTCACCAGCTTCCTGTGCGCCTACCGAGCCTTCACCCCCGCCCAGCAGGTCCTGGAGCTGCTGTTCAAGAGGTGAGCGCCTCACCCCTCCCTGGCACAGCAGCTCTCCGCCCACCTGCCTGCTGTGTGTCTCGGGAATGTCACTTTACCTCTCTGAGCCTGAGTCTGTTCCACATGAAAGCTGGGCTACCAAGAGTTGTCAGGATCGTCAGATAAGTGTGGACCATGCGGCCCCGTGCCCGGCCTTGTGAAAAGGGCTGCTGAGGGATGGGATGGTTTTCATTAAGATTTTCTTCCCTGCTCCCCGCCCCCCATGAAGAAGCTCTCTGCTTCCAGCCCTTGGGCAGAGGCATTTTCCAATTTGTAAAGGAAGCTCAAGATCCTATCTTGGGGTCCCCTCCTGGGATTAGCCAGAGCAGGGATCACTGGGGGCTGGCAGAAGGCCCCAGGCCACTCAGGTGTCTGTAAGGTGCTGGTTGGGGTTCATTCATTCAGCAGATCTGTATGAAGCACCTACTGTGTGCAGCACAGCCAGGCCGGAGCAATTTGAACAGAGCAGGCACGGCCCTGCCTGCCCTCCTGCAATTCCCTTTGGTTGGGGGGGAGGTCAGAGTGGGGGTGGGGGGGGCGGACAGGAGTGAGTCAGGCTCCCCAGGAAAGAAGAGGTGATCACCGTGGACAGAGGGCTTGCTCCAGCTGAGACTGCCCGCCCCCACTGCTGACCAGGCCTTGGCGTCCAGATGGGCGGGGGGAGCCCAGAAGCCCGGCCCCCAGGGGGTGCCAGGGGAGGGCCAAGAGGAAGGAAAGGCCAGGCCCTGACTCTGCTGCCCGCCCGCCCACCCCCAGTGCCGTCTCCTCCATCCTGGGCACCTGGCTGAACCAGTATCAGAGGACTTCTTTCAGCCCCCCGACTTCCCCTGCTTCAGGCAGCTGGTGGCCTACGTGCAGCTCAACATGCCCGGCTCCGACCTGGAGCGCCGGGCCCACCTCCTCCTGGCCCAGCTGGAGCACGTGGGCCTCGGCGAGGCAGAGCCGGAGGGTGAGGAGGGCGGGGTGGGCGCTGGACTCAAGCGGGCGCCCCCACCGCAGAGCTAGAGGGTGAGGAGGTCGGGGTGGGTGCTAGACTCGGGGGAACCCCCATGGCAGAGCCAGAGGGTGAGGAGGTCGGGATGGGCGCTGGACTCAGGGGGGCGCCCCCACGGCAGCTGTCGGACGGGGAGCAGAGACTGGCCTCAGACCACCTGTGTGGGGACTGCCGTCGGGGACAACGTCGTGTTGTGGGTTTGGGGGCGGAGGCTTCTCCGGAAACCTCTGGGATGTGGTCCTGTCTTTGGAAAGGCAGGCGTGTGGGTGGTCTCTGCTCCTCTGCAGCTCCAGCGTCAGCTCCATCCGGGATCAGAGGTGACAGGAGCCAGGTGCGGGGGCAGAGAGGTCAAGGCGGCCCCAAAGCCTGCGTCCGCCTTCAGCTCGAGCGCTCCCCCTACTGGCGGCTCGAGAGCGGCGCCGACACCAGCGCCGGTTCCATTAGCAGCTGCGGAACGAGACGAGGAGGCCGCTCAGGTCCTCCCTTGGACCAGCCCCCGGGGCCAGCTCCCAGCCCACACCTTCCACCTGCTTCCCAAACAGGACTTTTCTTCCCCCCTCCCCCGTGATGGGGCTTTTTGTCTTCAGTTCAGTTCAGTGGCTCAGTCGTGTCCGACTCTTTGCGACCCCGTGGACTGCAGCAGGCCAGGCCTCCCTGTCCATCACCAACTCCCGGAGTTTACCCAAACTCTTGTTCACTGAGTCGGTGATGCCATCCAAGCATCGCATCCTCTGTCGTCCCCTTCTCCTCCCGCCTTCAATCTTTCCCAGCATCAGGATCTTTTCCAGTGAGTCAGCTCTTCGCATCTTTTTGTCTTGGGGCTTCTTTTTTTTCCTCTCTACACTCTTATATTAGATGATTTAGAATATTCAAATATAATATAGTATTTCAGCTGTCATCATTTTGAGTCGTACAATTCGTGAGCATTAAGTACCTTCACAATGCTGTATGGCCGCCACTGCTCTCTTGGTGGAGAACGTCTCACCCCCTGAAAGGGAACCCTGTGCCCAAAGCGCTCACTCCCCTTTCCTCCTTCCTCCAGCCCCTGGCCACACCTAATCTGTTTCTTTACCTATTCTAGATATTTCCTATCAATGGAATCATATAGTAAATGTCTTTTTGTGTCTTCCTGCATCTTTGAAGAAAGACTAATTTTTGGTTTATGTCATTATTTGAAAAAAAAAAAAAAAGCACATTTGATTTTTAAGGGAAATCCCAGATGGATTAAAGCACTGTTAGTAAATTTGTGCATAACTTCAGGGTAGAGATCCCTGTATTGAGTGTGACACCAGAGTTAGAAGTCATAAGGAAAACGGCTGACCGTTCCTGTGGCAAAAACAAACCAAAAAAAATGCAGAAAGTGGAAAGATAAATCACAAACTGGAACGGCATTCCTCATATCTGTGCTATCTGCTTAGTCGCTCAGGCATGTCCAACTCTTTGTGACCTCGTGGACTGTAGCCCACCAGGCTCCTCTGTCCACGGGATTCTCCAGGCAAGAAGAGTGGAGTGAGTTGCCATGCCCTCCTCCAGGGGCATCTTCCCAACCCAGGGATCCAACCCAGGGCTCCCGCATTTCGGGTGGATTCTTTACCATCTGAGCCACCAGGGAAGTCCCCTCATGTCCCAGGGAAATGCTTAACACCTCTGTGGTCCTGGAAACTCTGCAGAGTCAGTGTTTTTAAAGGAGACAAACCACAAACACACGCAACGCCAACAAAAGGCAACACACACGGTCAGTATGCGCCACATGCCCAGCCTCCCCAGTGAGGACACGAGAACGTAAACGTGGAGACAGCGGTGCCACCGCCACCCTGGGTGACACCCAGCCCTGGGGACAGTGTGAGGCCCAGCAGACCCCTGGAGGGCAGTGTGGAAGGACACTCCGCTCTGGGAGAACCGTGTGTGGGACCCCAAAGCTCCACAGGTGCATCCCTTTACCTGCAGAGCGACTCCCAGGACCTCACCCACAGGGATCCTCGCGTGATGTGTATGCCCACGTGCACACGTGTGCCTGTGCACTTGGGGGTGTCAGGTGGGCAGGATCCCAAGGGCGTGTACCTGAAGAGCGAATCCTAGGACCTCACCCACAGGAACCCTCGCTTAGTTTTTCACGGATGCGTTGTCAAGAGTCTCCATCAATGCGCTGGTTGAAATAGCAGGGGACCAGAAACACTCATGTCTGTGGAGAGGGGATGGGATCCACCAGGTGTGGTCTGCATGGTCGAGTGAATGCCCTGTAGCTGATAAAGTGGGTGCCGGCAGGGACATCCCAGGATGGTCTTACCTGAGACTCACGTGGCCCAACCCTCTGCATCCAGGATCCCGGCTATAAGACCACATGGATGTGATGTCAACAGGGAGACACAAACAGAGGTGAATGAATCTGTATGTGAGAGGAAGAGCTAGCAGGAGAGACGCAGCTGAGAGATATGCGTCAAACCACTCACCAGGGTCACCACTGAGCGTGATCGATGTCTTCTCCTTGACGTTTCTGTGTTTTATAATGTGTATATTACTTTAATTCTAGAAAGATTAAAAACCATTCTAAAGTTATTCCTCTCTCACTCCTCTGTGGAGTAACATTATTTAGTGCTTTTTCTGTTTGTTTTTGGAGAGCATAATACAGTTGGGATCACAGTGGGACTGAGATTTACAACTAAGGAATTCTAGTGTTGTGGTCTTCTTCTGTGGTGTTGGTTGCCAATTCTCTTTCATTTTTGATTTTATTGATTCGAGCCCCCTCTCTTTTTCTTGAGTGTAGCTAATGTTCATTTTGTTTAACTTTTGTTAAACGAATTTAAAGAACCAGATCTTCATTTCGCTGATCTTTTCTGTTGGGTTTTTATTTTCATTTCGTTTATTTTTCACTCTGGTCTTTGTTGTCTTCTTCCTTCTGCAGACTTCGGGCTTCGTTTGTTCTTCCCTTTCTCATTCCTTGACATGGCAGTGTTTATTTGAGGCTTCTCCTGTCTCCTGATGCGGGCCTTTATCACAGGAGCTTCCCTCTTAGGAACTGCTTTTGCTGCAGCCCTACTTTTTATTTCTAAAGCTGTTTTATTAAGAGGACAATAAATGTTTATTACAGTGAAATAGAGAATTATAAAGAGATTAAGAATCAAGGAAACCAAGTCCTTCTGCCTAGAAGGAGAGCCGTAACAGGTGGTATCTGGTTCCAGCCCTTTCTGTTTGTGTGGGTGGTGGGGGTCCCCTGAGAGTGTCACCCATAGCAGGAATTCTGGGGCGTGTGCTCTTCCAGAATCTGACTCCCTCAGGGCTGGACACTGGTCCATCAATCCTCTCGCCTTTCTGTCCCCCGTGGCCCAGATCAGAATTTCTGGGGAGCCCCCTGCTTTGGGACCTGATGCCATCCCGATTTTTCACTTCCATTGTCCTTTGGAAAGGAACATCCTCGCCCATAAATTTTTATTTACCCCGGATCCGCAGAAGCGCAGTCTCTTTTTCCTAATGTAAAGGGATTTCAGGTGTCGGCTGCAGTTTTCCATGTCGGCGGTGTCAACTTTGCTCCCTGTCTAGGAAACCGGGGGTGCAGTCAGGGGTGTAGACTCTCGGGGCGGAGACCTTAGGGAGGCAGGAGAGGGAGGAGCTAGGAATGGAGATGGAGGAGGGCACCAACCACACCTGCCCCAGCCTGTTCTAGGCTCCACCCTGCCCTTCTCTCATTCTCTGCTCCCTGCCCTGACCCCCTTCCAGTCCCAGCACCTCCCCAGGCCCCCAAGCAAGCCTCGCCCCCAACACACCCCTGCCCCACCCCCAGGATCCGCCCCCATCCGTCTGTGAACTCCTTGGATCTACACCGCCAGAAAGACTCTGACCACCCAGTGCCCTTGGAAAGGGAAATGCTGCCTACCAAGTGCACAGAGAGACGGGTGGGTGGGGCACACTCCAGGGAGCTTGGGGCAGCAGGTTTGGTGGTTTGGAAAGGAAAGGAGGAAGGGAGGCTCACTATCCCTCCCTGCCTCCCACCTCTGGCCCCCAACACAGGTAGGGTAGAATTGTGCCATAAGCTGATGGAGAAACTGAAGTTGAAAGAGACTCGCCCCCTCTGTGCCCTATGGAGTGGCAGAGCCAGGATTTGAACCCAGTGCCTGTCAGACCCTGCAGGGCCCACCTGACATTAAAGCTGCATCCAGATGCTACAGGAGGGACCTCTGGGCTCTGACATTCCCTGAGCCATTGGTCCCGGTGCCAAGAGAGGAAACTCGTCGTCTGGTGGGGATAGGCTGGTCCAGGTACTGGGAGAGCCCACAGTGCCCAGGGCTGGTGGCCATTCCCCAGCCGTCATTCCCAGCCCCAGACAAAGAGGTTAGCTTTGCCTCACACCCCTCTAGTTCAGAAAGGGCTGAGGCTGGGAGGGTGCGGCCCCCCAGGGAAGCCAGGACTCCGGAGCTCCAAGAGGCCACAGCCTGGGACAGTGGCTAGCAAAGAGCACAGGGTCCAAAGCCAGGGAGGCAGGGATCCTAGATCCAGCTCAGCCTCGTTCTAGCTGGTGACCTCAGGCAAAACTCTGAGACTCAGTTTTCCCATCTGTGAAATGGCCTGCCTGATGGGTTATTGGGAGAATTACTCAAAAAATGACATGTGGATCTCTTGCCCAAAGCCTAGAATGTGTTCAGAGACCCTGCCAGGCTCACAGTGGTCCTGCAGGGCCCAGGGTCCATGATGTCCCTCCTCAGGGGCACCTCCTGCAGTCCTGCCCCCAGGAATAGGCAGCATTATGTGAAGAAGGTCCAGGAGGTCAGCACAGCACAGGTGAAGGAGTTTCAGTGCTGGAAGGACAGCTGGAAAGTCTCCATTCTCCTGACTCCCAGAACCAGCAAAGAATAAATCTAGAATTAACTGCATATTTGTGACACATTTTTTCTAACCAATAAGAGCATTTCAACAAACATCTTTCAGGTCCCCCTAATTTTCCAAAGGGCCCTTTGATCCTCTAATTCTGAAATCTTTCTCTTTGGGAACCTCCATTCCATCTTTGTCCCTGCCTCTTCCACTTCTCAGGGCCTACCCATCACCCAAATTCCTTCCTTGGCCTTGTGTTTCTTTGGCCAGGTTTGGTTTCCACTCTGTGGCCACCTGGCACGGTTCTCTGCCTCGGTTTGCATTTTCACCGTCCGTGTCCCCTCAGGGGCCTCAGTGATGCGGGCTTTTTGTCCCCTTCTTATAGGTGAGGAAGCCCACCTGTCCACTGCTCAAAGCCAAGTGTGGAGCTGCGGCAGAGCAAATGGGACTTGGGGGCAAGTCGTTTGCTTGCAAGTGAACCCAGGAAGCCTGGGGGAGGACTGGGGTAGGGGGCCTGGAGGAGGGAGCCCTGTGGTGGGCATCAGTTCAGTCTAGTTGAGCAATCAGGTCCCAAAGGAACTGGCTCTGTCCCCCACAGGTGGAGGGTTATCCCCAGGATATTAACACTGCAGGCTGGCACTGATTTGCAGGACGCTCCCCAAGGCTGAGAGGAAGGACACAGGTGTTCCAGGCAGACGCTGTTGGCCTCTCGGGGACCGGTTCCCCCAGCTACAGGTGCATTCAGGTGGACTGTGTGAGCACAACAGCAGCGTCACCACCCCAGGTTTCCCAACTCCAAGCCCTCGAGCCTCTGCAGCAGGTCGCCGCACCCTCCTCTGTTCTCAACCTGTTAAGTCCCGTTGTTGGTCCTGCTGTGGTCTGCTGCCTGCTCGGCTTGCTGATCTCATTCTGTCCAGCCCGGGAACGGGCACCACCACCGTGTGTAAACAAGGCTGCAAGAAGACCAAAGCTCAGGGAGGCAAGGGACAGCTCCAAAGTCACTCTGGGAGCGTGAGGATGGACGCCGCCCTGGTCCAGCCCTGCTCCCGCCGCCCCTGCCATGCAGACACACCAGGCGCTTTGACAGCTGGAAACCCCAGCATAGTGTCTGCCTCCCCTCTGTCACACGGGATCCTCCAGACACCTCCCTGCTCCTGCCAGGCCCTGAAGATCACATACAGGAGGCCAGGGCTGAAGATCTGGTCAGCCTAGTAGGACCCCAGCCTCCACAGGGGAAGAGGGCTTGCCCAAGAGCTGCTGGGGCCAGGCTGTGAAGTGATCCTAGAGCCTGCCTGGCTCCGAGAAGCTGGCTGGGTGAGATCACTGCCTGACGAGGCCGCGGGACAAAGGTTCATTGATCCTCTAGCTGCATTCACATGGGCCCGGAGCTTGAGGGCAGACCTCCATCATCTGTACAAGAGCCTCTGAGCTGGGCACCACGGTGCCCCCTTGTTCTAAGTGGACAATGAGATGCTAAATCCCTCCCTGGCCTGTGAGTAGCAGCCCTGGGGTTAAAGCAGCCCTTGGGGCTTCCAGGGGGCACTAGTGGTAAAGAACTTGCCTGTCAACGCAAGAGACATAAGAGACACAGGTTCAGTGTGGTTCGGGAAGATCCCCTGGAGAAGAGCATGGCAACCCGCTCCAGTATTCCTGCCTGGAGAATCCCATGGACTGCCTGCCTGGTGGGCTACAGTCCATGGAGTCACCCAGAGTCACCCACAAATGAGGTGACTTGGCATGCAGAGCAGGCGTGCATCCTCTGGTCCAAAGACACAAGCTTGCCCTCCCGTGCGTCTCCTTCCCCCTGACCGGTTTGGCCTCCACCTGGGGGACACCCGAGCAGGGGTGTCAGAGCCCCAGGACCTGGAATACCTCAGTGGCCTGTTCCCTAGCCCAGCCCCACCTGGGGCACACTTCACATCTGAAACAGTACGACACGCACGCGCACACACACACACACAGTCCACGAAACACTGGCTCTTCCTCGAAGAGCTGCCCTCTGATGCTTTCTTTTCTTAAGATTTTTTTTTAATATGGACCGTTTTTAAAGTCTTTATTGAATTTTTTACAATATTGCTTCTGTTTTATGTTTTGACTTTTTGGCCACAAAGCACAAGGAATCTTTTTTTAAATATTTTATTTATTTGGCTGCACGGGGTCTCAGTTGCAGCATGTGGGATCTAGTTCCTTGATCAGGGATTGAACGTGGGCCCCCTGCATTGGGAGTCTTAGCCACTGGCCTGAGAAAGTTCCAGCATGTGGGATCTCAGCCCCTTGACCAAGGGTCAAAGCCGTGTGCTCTGCACTGAGGGGCAAAGTCTTAACCACTGGACCACCAAGGAAGTCCCTTTAACGTTTTCTATTTTACATGAAAGTACCAGCTCTTCCAATTCGGCCATAGCCCCCTGAGCAGCGGTGAAGACTGTGGGTGCCTCTGAATGTTCCCACTGCCATGATACCAGACCATCCTGCCCACCCCTGCGGTTCCCCTACAGAGATGAACAGTGATGTATATGAGCAATTTATATGTCTCAAGCCATTTCCTCTGGTTTCTAGAAGTAGATAAACCCAGTTGAAGGGGGGATGGGTCAGTTCAGTTTAGCCGCTCAGTCGTGTCCGACTCTTTGTGACCCCATGAACTGCAGTACGCCAGGCTTTCCTGTCCATCACCAACTCCCGGAGCTTGCTTAAACTCACGTCCATCGAGTCAGTGATACCATCCAACCTTCTCATCCTCTGTTGCCCCCTTCTCCTCCTGCCTTCAGTCTTTCCCAGCATCAGTGTCTTTTTCAGTGAGTCAGTTCTTCGCATCAGGTAGCCAAAGCATTGGAGTTTCAGCTTCAGCATCAGTCCTTCCCGTGAATATCCATTCACTCACTGGAAGGGTGAATATGAACATTGGAAGTGGGGAGGGGTATCAGAGTCCTATTGCAGGGTCACCCGCCAGAAGGAGAGTCCAGGACCTTTTATCTTCCCTCACCCTTTCACCCAGCTTCTCCCAGGCCAGCCCTGAGGCTGTCTTTGGGCTGGATTTATAGCAGCAGGGGGAAGGGGGAACAGGGAAAACAGAGAATGCTGGTTTGGCTGTTGATGGAATGCTGGCCTGCATGCCAGGGCCCCAGGGCTGCATCTGTGCTTCGGGCTCACCTCAATGACCAGGCAAGGACCAATGCCTGGAAGGCACACGGAAGAACTTTGAAGACCTCTGAGTGAGACAAACCAGTCGGCTGGTCCCAGACCAGGTCCCAGCGAACCAGTTGTTTGCAGCTAAAAATGGAAGCACAATCTTTCAGTCAGTAATCACCAGCTCCCTGGCCTGTGCCAGGCCCCTGCAGACTCTGGGGAAACAAACCTGCCCTACAGGAACCTGTGACCCTCAAGGGAAAGCCCAGGGACCCGGGCAAAGGCACCCACAAAGGATGTTGTGCCTGGTGCCACACAGATCTGCGTTTGCAACCTCAAACTGCATCATCGTGACCCTGACAAACCTATAGTTGCAGGGAAGAGAGTGGGGGCGAGAGAGGATGGTCACACACCAGGTCACATCTCAGTCCCTGGGAGAGCCAAGTGGCAGTTCTTGGCTTCTTGAAGGAAAGAATTCAACAGCGAGCCATGGTAAAGTGAAACAAGGTTTATTTAAGGAAGAAACACACTTCATAGACCAAATGCGCATCATCTGGAGAGGCACGAGAGGAAGCAGGATGCAGAGTCGTCAGTTTTTATAGGGGTGGGTGATTACACAGGCTAATAAGTGGGACATGAGTTTGAGCAAGCTCTGGGACCTTGTGGTGGACAGGGAGACATGGCGTGCTGCGGTCCATGGGGAAGCAGTCTGACACTCCTGAGCGACTGAACTGAACTGAACTGAATGAGTGGGAGAAGTATTATAGCTGTTTTAGGGAAGTGGTGGAGATTTTCAGAAATTGGGTCACCACCCACTTTTTGACATTTATGGTCACGCCTCCTCAGTTCAGCTCAGTCCAGTCATTCTGTCGTGTCCGACTCTTTGCAACCCCATGGACTGCAGCACACCAGGCCTCCCTGTCCATCACCAACTCCCAGAGCTTACTCAAACTCATGTCCACTGAGTTGGTGACGTCATCCAACCATCTCATCCTCTGTCGTCCCCTTCTCCTCCCGCCTTCAATCTTTCCCAGGATCAGGGTCATATTCAAGCCACTTGGGATATTATAATGAGCTGTATACCGAGACTCAAGATCAAGTGCGAGTTGAGTCTGCCATCATGGACCTAATTGATTCTAATCAATTTAGGTCGTGTCCTCAAGCTATGTCATCCTTTTAAAGGTTGTGCCCTGGCCCCTTCCTGTCTCACTATAACCTCTCTGAGCCACAGTTGTTATTTGCCTCCAACGCTATTTCTCTGCATAGATATCCCTTAACTTACGTTAGTCGCTCAGTCGTGTCTGACTCTTTGCAACCCCATGGACTGCAGCACACCAGGCTTCCCTGTCCATCACCAACTCCCAAAGCTTGTTCAAATTCATCTCCATTGAGTCCGTGATGCCATCCAACCATCTCATCCTCTGTCGTCCCCTTTTCCTTCCACCTTCAATCTTTCCCAGCATCAGGGTCTTTTCCAATAAGTCAGTTCTTAGAATCAGGTGGCCAAAGTTTTGGAGCTTCAGCTTCAGCATCAGTCCTCCCAATGAATATTCAAGACTGATTTCCTTTACAATTGACTAGTTTGATCTCCTTGCTGTCCAAGGGACTCTCAAGAGTCTTCTCCAGCACCCAGTTCAAAAGCAACAATTCTTCAGTGCTCAGCTTTCTTTATGGTCCAACTCTGACATCCATACATGACTACTGGAAAAACCATAGCTTTGACTATATGGACCTTTTTGGCAAAGTGATGTCTCTGCTCTTTAATACACTGTCTAGATTTGTCATAGCTTTTCTTCCAAGGAGCAAGCATCTTTTAATTTCATGGCTGCAGTCACCATCCGCAGTCATTTTGGAGCCCAAGAAAATAAAGTCTGTCACTGTTTCCATTTTTTCCCATCTATTTGCCATGAAGTGATAGCACTGGATGCCATGATCTTCTGCGACAAGATGATCTGCCGCAAGTGTTACGCCCGCCTGCACCCCCGTGCTGTCAACTGCCGCAACCGCAATCTTCATTTTTTGAATATTGAATTTTAAGCCAGCTTTTTCACTCTTCTCTTTCATCCTTCTCAAGAGGCTCTTTAGTTCCTCTTCACTGTTTGCCATTAGAGTAGTATCATCTGCATATCTTGAGGCTGTTATTTCCCCCCCAAATCTTGATTCCAGCTCATGCTTCATCCAGCCCAGTATTTCTCATGATGTACTCTGCATATAAGTTAAATAAGCAGGGTGAATACACAGCCTAGACATACTCCTTTCTCAGTTTTGAACCAGTCTGTTGTTCCATGTTCTAACTGTTGCTTCTTGACCTGCATACAGGTTTCTCAGGAGATAGGTAAGGTAGTCTGGTATTCCCATCTCTTCAAGAATTTTTCACAGTCTGTTGTGATCCACACAGTCAAAGGCTTTAGCATAGTCAATGAAGCAGAAGTAGATGTTTTTCTGGAATTCCCTTGCTTTCTCTCTGATCCAGTGGATATTGGCAATTTGATCTCTGGTTCCTCTGCCTTTTCTAAATCCAGCTTGTACATCTGGAAATTCTCAGTTCACTTACTGCTAAAGCCTTCCTTGCAGGATTTTGAACATTACCTTGTTAGCTTGTGAAATGAGCGCAGTTGTATGGTAGTTTGAACATTTTGGGGGATTGGAATGAAAACTGTCCTTTTCTAGTCCCATGGCCACTGCTGAGTTTTCCAAATTTGCTGGCATACTGAATGCAGCAGTTTAACAGCAGCATCTTTTAAGATCTGAAATAGCTCAATTGGAATTCCACATCACCTCCACTAGCTCTTTCTGTCATAATGTTTCCAAAGGCAAACTTGACTTCACACTCCAGGATGTCTGGCTCTAAGTGAGTGACCACCATCGTGGTTATCCAGGTCATTAAAACTTTTTTTGTATAGTTCTTCTGTGTATTCTTGCCACCTCTTTTTAATCCCTTCTGCTTCTGGTAGGTCCCTACAGTTTCTGTCATTCACCATGCCCATCCTTGCCTGAAATGTTCCTTTGGTATCTCCAATTTTCTTGAAGAGAGCTCTAGTCTTTCCCGTTCTATTGTTTTCCTCTATTTCTTTGCACTGTTTACTTAAGAAGGCTTTCGTATCTCTCTTTGCTATTCTCTTGAACTCTACATTCAGTTGGGTGTATCTCTCCGTTTCTCCTTTGCCTTTCGCTAGAAAAGACATACCCAACTGAATATAGAGGGGTACATTCCCTTCTTTTCTTCTTCTCTAATTTATTTGTAAAGCCGCCTCAGACAAACCCCTTTGTCTTCTTGCATTTCTTTTTCTTTGCGATGGTTTTGGTCACCACCTACTGCACAGTGTTAGAAACCTCTGTCCACAGTTGTTCAGGCACTCTGTCTACCAGATCTAATCCCGAATCTGTTCGTCACTGGCTCTTGTTAGGACTCCCTTCTTTACAAACAGGGTGCCTTCCTTTCTGTCTCTCTGAATGCTCCCTCCCTGACCACCCCTCTGCCTTTGAGGTCCACTATCTCTGCCCTTGGCCTACCCTTGGAGATATCTAAGACAGTCCTCCTGGGGCTCCTGTACTCCCTAGGATGAACCAGGGTCAGTACAACCTCTGGAGGAAAGTATGGCTAATTCCGTTCAGAGAGGAGGCAGAGGCTCCGAGAGATTCCGAGAGCTGCTCACGGTCTCCAGGCCGGCATTTCAGGCTCAGGGCTCCTAAGCAAGAGTGATGATCCCAAGCCAGAAAGTAAGGACGACGTCCTTCTGGTTTTCCCTTCCAGTGATTGTTTCAACGCTCTCCTAAAAACAATGAAGTTTTCTCCCCAAATCGGATCCCTGACTTCTCAAGCGCGCATCGCGCCGCATCCCGGAGTTCCCTGACCCACGCTCCTCTCACCTAAGATGGGTCTTCCGCCTTGGAAGCGTGGCCCACGTGGCCCACAGAGTGTAGAGCCCCAGGGGACCTCTAGGGGGCGGGGGCTGCAGCTGGTGGGCGGGTCGAGAGGCTCCTTTCCCCGCCCCCCTCGAGCCCGCCCGGGCCCGCCCACCGGCTGCGTCCGGCCCCGCCCACCGCGCTACCTGAGGCGCCCCGGCCAGCCGCGTCCCTGATTTCCGGGCCCAGCTGCGCCCCTCCGTTCGTCCCCACCTCGGTCCGGCCTCAAGAGGTGAGTCTGCAGGCGGCAGGGACAGTCGCGCTCCGTCCGCCGCGCCACGGGTCTGGCTGGGGCCCGCAGTGGCAGGCGGAAGTGGAGGCGCTCGCGTGCGGGCCCCGGGCTCCGGGGTGCAGGTCACCGGCTGGGGCGGCCGGAGTGCTGGCCGGGCTCTGCATCGGCGGCGCGCCCCACGATCTAGCGGAGCCGACGCGTCAGGTGGAGCCTTTGGAGGAACTGGCGCCCCAAGCCCGGGTGGGGAAGCGGAGGTCCGCAGAGGGAGCGAGAGCTCCAGCGGGCTTGCCAGAGGCCACGGAGTGAGCGGGACCAAAGCCCCGAAGCTCCTGCCTGGGGACCTCGCTCTGACCTCGGGCGGACGCAGGGGTGTCCCGCGCTCCCTGTGGCCCGGACTGGGCCTAGCGCTTTCACAGCCCTCCCCCTCGTGTCCGGAGCGGCGCGTACTGCGTCTTGTCCCCCGCACCAACCCCTACTATAGATGAGGAGGACCACCCCACCCCCGCCCCCACCACCAGGCTGTAATGGACCGGGGAGGAGAGTGCCTTGCCCAAGGTTGGCGCCGAGCCGGTGGAGGTGAAACGTGCTCCCGGGAGAGCTCTGCCTCCCGGAGGAACGGAGGAACAGTCGGCTGCCACCCCTGGCCCCCAACCTCTGCCAGGGAGATCGCCGCCACCCATCTCTGCCCAGCAACCCCCTTCCCCAGGCCGCGTGTGCCCCCGCGGTGCCGGCTCCGGCTCCGGGCAGGATTTCCAGCGACCCGGCTGTTTCCCCCAGAATCCTTAAGGCTCCATGTGCTCTGGCCCTAGTCGCTAGGAAGGCCGGCTCATCATGGAAGATTTCAGGAGGGAGACCTGCGAGCCAAGGGCAGTGGGGGCGGCCAGTCGCCTTTCCGGCCCAATGCCTCTCCCAAGGCACAGCAGCAGGCTTTGGCTAAATCCTGAGCCTCTGTCCCCTGGAACTGCCAGATCTGGGCCTGGGGTCCAGCTGGACAGGACGACGCCTGGACACCACATTCCCCTTGATGGTGGTGCCCAGGGGAGGGCAGAGCAGCGGTCAGTGTCCTGTGGATAAGGAGCATCCCTTTGCAGGTATTCCCCGACCCCGGAGACCAGGACTCTGAGCCTGACACCCCTGAGAGAGGTGGGCCGATTCACCAAGACCCACTTGGTCTCTGCAGGTGCCCAGGCTCAGAGGCCACCCCCAGCGATGCACTGCCCGAGACTGGCCCTGGGCCTGGGATTCTGCCTGCTGCTGGGCATCACCCTCTACTCTCTGTGGTGAGCATGCCCCTTGCAGCCCTCTGTCCCCACCCCAGACTCCTCCCTCTCTCAGCATCTCAACCCCCAAACCTGCACCCCTTCCCAGGATTTCCAGGTCCCACCCTCCTCTCTAGGCACACCTGTCCCTCCCCACCAGCCCCAGTACGACTGACCCAGCCTGGCTTATGGGTTTTCCTTTGCACTGACCTCCCGGCCTCTACACCTAACTCTTGCCTCTGCCTGGACTATTCTTCTAGCCGTGTTAATGAGGAACTCCTGTCTATGCTCCAGAATTCACCCCATGTGTCCTTTCTGCAAAGCTCTGGGGGTTCCCCCACACCACCAGTCCCTTGTGGGGCTGGTGTCAAGAATATTCCTCCCCCAGGAATGAATGGCTGCATAGCTGTATAATGACTCACTGCAGAAGGCCAGGAGGCTTTGTCCTCTGAGGTCAGCCAGACCCAAGGACTAATAGGTGGAGGGCGGGGGAGGGGGGACCCCAGGTGCGCCACTGGGGACCTGCATTTCCACTAACATGCACCAACGTGACTTCTCAGCCTCAGCTTAAAAATCAAGTCAACACATGTATTTCCTTCCTAGGGTGTATGTTGAGAACTGGCTGCTGGTCTCCTACATCCCCTTTTATCTCCCCTGCCCAGAGATCTTGTAAGTATGGGGCAGGCAGACTTAGGGGCCCCCGGAATAGGGAAGATGGGAAGGCTTTTCAGGTCACTTTGTAGGTTCTTAGATCCTAAACTCATGATTCTGAGCCACGAATGTGGAAGTTCCCTGTTTCCGTCTTCAGGTATCCTTGCAGTGCCCTCTCCATGGTGTGACTTTGAGCGTGTTGCATAGCTCAGAGCCTCACTTGCCATATCTGTAAAACGGGATGATAGAGTTTGGGGTGTGATGATGCCTGTAAATATCCTGGTGCTGCACCTGGTATATAGGAGGTGCTCAGGAAAGAATGGTTTCAGGACTTGACCTTTTTGCTCAATGTTGTGCTCTCTGTGAATTCGAAGGACAAATGCACACGTGGCCAGTCTCCCTCAGATAACAGATCTGACATTTGGACAGTTCAGAGTGATAAAGATGATTTGGGACGGTCTCAATGTGGCATTTGGCCCCGTGGTCTTCTGGTTTTCATGACACCGAAAGGAAAGTTTAAAATCTGGATCATAGACGACTAATTAACAGTAAGGTGTGTTTTGCTATTATAAACAGAATGTAGTAAATTAGGCAGGACAACAGAAAAGACAAAAGAAAACAAAAACCCTCTTGTGTCCGGGGGCCTGAATCGCACTCTGATTCCATGGTCAGCTTGTTGATTGCTGCACTTTCTATTCAGATTGTTCTGAAAGCAGAAAGTACGCTTGCTGTTGGAAATAGCTGTGACCAGAATGTTTTTGCAGTTCTTATCGTATTTCCCCAGAATTGGCTTCACTTTTCAGCATCTGGTCACAGTCACTTTACTCCACCCAGGGGCTGGGCCCTAATTCTTAAACCGTCTCCTTTTTCCACCAACGACTGTGGGCATTTAGGTTGTTTCTGGTTTACCAGCTTCTAAGTTAGTTCGTAATGAGCAACTCTGGATATAAAGCGTTCTTCATTTTTTTTTTAAATTAATTTATTTGCCTATGCTGGGTCTTAGTTGCAGCACGAAGGACCTCCCATCTTCGTCTCAGCGTGCAGGATCTTTAGTTGTGGGTGGCACGTGGGATCTAGTTCCCTGACCAGGGATTGAATCCCAGGTCCCTGCTTTGGGAGCATGGAGTATAAGCCACTGGGCCACCCAGGAAGTCCCAGCTTTTTCCATCTTAGAAATCCTTTTATTTGGTACATTCCTGGACCAAAGGATATGGCCAGGGTCTTCATCCATCTCATCAGGCTGCTCTCTAGGCTGCCTGCTTAGTCGCTTCAGCGGCGTCCAACTCTTCATGACCCCATGGACTGCAGCCCGCCAGGCTCCTCTGCCCATGGGATTTCCCAGGCAAGAATACTGGAGTGGGTTGCCATTTTCTCCTCCAGGGGATCTTCCTGACCCTGAGTCAGAGTGATTCAGGCCAATAGGATGTGAGGGGTTTTGTTTGGACCCAGGGATCCAACCTGCATCTCTCTCGTCTCCTGCGTGGGCAGGCAGGTTCTTTACCACTAACATGACCTGACGCCCCAGGAAGCTCTCCAGGGGGACCGTGGCAAACGCAGGTACACCTCCCCACCCTCCCCCACCCCCAGCAGCTGCACTGCACCTGGGCTGGGGCTGCAAGTATTCAGATCAGATCAGTCGCTCAGTCGCGTCCGACTCTTTGCGACCCCATGAATTGCAGCACGCCAGGCCTCCCTGTCCATCACCAACTCCCAGAGTTCACTCAGACTCACGTCCATCGAGTCAGTGATGCCATCCAGCCATCTCATCCTCTGTCGTCCCCTTCTCTTCCTGCCCCCAATCCCTCCCAGCATCAGAGTCTTTTTCAATGAGTCAACTCTTTGCATGAGGTGGCCAAAGTACTGGAGTTTCAGCTTTAGCATCACTCCTTCCAAAGAAATCCCAGGGCTGATCTCCTTCAGAATGGACTGGTTGGATCTCCTTGCAGTCCAAGGGACTCTCAAGAGTCTTCTCCAACACCACAGTTCAAAAGCATCAATTCTTCGGCGCTCAGCCTTCTTCACAGTCCAACTCTCACATCCATACATGACCACAGGAAAAAACCATAGCCTTGACTAGACAAACCTTTGTTGGCAAAGTAATGTCTCTGCTTTTGAATATGCTATCTAGGTTGGTCATAACTTTTTTTCCAAGGAGTAAGCGTCTTTTAATTTCATGGCTGCAGTCACCATTTGCAGTGATTTTGGAGCCCAGAAAAATAAAGTCTGACACTGTTTCCACTGTTTCCCCATCTACTTCCCATGAAGTGATGGGACCAGATGCCATGATCTTTGTTTTCTGAAAGTTGAGCTTTAAGCCAACTTTTTCACTCTCCACTTTCACCTTCATCAAGAGGCTTTTGAGTTCCTCCTCACATTCTGCCATAAGGGTGGTGTCATCTGCATAGCTGAGGTTATTGATATTTCTCCCAGCAATCTTGATTCCAGCTTGTGTTTCTTCCAGTCCAGCGTTTCTCATGATGTACTCTGCATATAAGTTAAATAAACAGGGTGACAATATACAGCCTTGACGAACTCCTTTTCCTATTTGGAACCAGTCTGTTGTTCCATGTCCAGTTCTAACTGTTGCTTCCTGACCTGCATACAGGTTTCTCAAGAGGCAGGTCAGGTGGTCTGGTATTCCCATCTCTTTCAGAATTTTCCACAGTTTATTGTGATCCACACAGTCAAAGGCTTTGGCATAGTCAATAAAGCAGAAATAGATGTTTTTCTGGAACTCTCTTGCTTTTTCCATGATCCAGCGGATGTTGGCAATTTGATCTCTGGTTCCTGTTCCTTTTCTAAAACCAGCTTGAACATCAGGAAGTTCACGGTTCACATATTGCTGAAGCCTGGCTTGGAGAATTTTAAGCATTACTTTACTAGTGTGTGAGATAAGTGCAATTGTGCGGTAGTTTGAGCATTCTGGCGTTGCCTTTCTTTGGGATTGGAATGAAAACTGACCTTTTCCAGTCCTGTGGCCACTGCTGATTTTTCCAGATTTGCTGACATATTGAGTGCAGCACTTTCACAGCATCATCTTTCAGGATTTGAAATAGCTCAACTGGAATTCTATCACCTCCACTAGCTTTGTTCGTAGTGATGCTTCCTAAGGCCCACTTGACTTCACATTCCAGGATGTCTGGCTCTAAGTCAGTGATCACACCATCGTGATTATCTGGGTCATGAAGATCTTTTTTGTACAGTTCTTCTGTGTATTCTTGCCATCTCTTCTTAATATCTTCTGCTTCTGTTAGGTCCATACCATTTCTGTCCTTTATCTAGCCCATCTTTGCATGAAATGTTGCTTTGGTATCTGCAAGTATTAGGTGTCATGAAAAACAAAAACTAAACACCTTGCTGATTTGAGAGACGGGAAATTTGCGCTGTGGTTTGAATTTCACTCCTTTGACCACGGCCCTCATCGCCCCACGCCTTCCCGTTTACTGAATTTCCTCTCGGGTGACCTGCCTGCTCCACCACCTCCCCGCTTGGCCTGTTGGTGGGTCCTCTATCACCACCTTTGGCTGAAAGTACTCAGTGCTTTTTTTTTTTTTCTAATTATTTGCAGTTTTTTAAAAATTATTTGCAGTCTGAGTTTTTTAAACAGATTACAGTTGGAGGTTTTTTGTTAGTTTTAAATGGTTACACCTTCCTCTCTGTTCATTTGGATTTCTTCTTTCAATGTTATTACCTTCAGAGGTCTGGAAACATGAAGTTCCTGTTTTTATTTTGGCTCTGGCTCATCTGTGCTTTGGTGTTCTTATGTCTGACTCTTTAATGTGGCCAGAACGGAGCGTGTCGGGGCTGGTGAGGCGAAGGGAGACACCGATGGCCAGGGAAGTGTGGGACGAGGGCCCCTTTCCTCTTCTCATTTCTGACCAACTTCTCAGAGTCCCGTCACTTTCTGAGCAGGACCTGAAATGTGCTTGTTTGTGTGAAACTGAGGCAGAGGGCCAAGTTGATGGATCAACTTTAAAAAATATATCTTCCAGAGTATAGGCTAATCACTATAGGACAAATACTGTAGGGTTTCATTTATAAGAGATCTCTAGTATAGAGAAATGGGACTTCCTGGTGGTTCAATGGTTGAGACTTCATACTCCCAATGCAGGGGGCACAGGTTCGATTCCAAGTCGGGGAACTAAGATCCTGCATGCCACATGGCATGGCCAAAATGAATAGAGGTCTTATTGAAAAAAAAAAAAAAAGAAGGTTTTTTTTTTTTACAGAGATGGAAGTAAGCATAATAGTTACCAAGGGTTGGGAGAAGGGATGGAGAGGCAGTATCTCAGGGAGAGAGTTTCAATTTGGGGACGATGAACAAGTTCTAGAGATGGGTGGAGGTGATCTTTGCACAGCAACGTGAGTGTACCTAATGCCCCGGAACTCTATGCTTTCAAATGGTTAAGGTCGTAAATCTTTGTCTTGTATATCTTACCACACACACAAAGCATAGCCGGAAGGCACCAGGACAGCTCCAGGAAGCTGAAGCCAGCCCACCATGGGTGATAGAATGAAGAGACCCAGGTGAATGGCAGGCACCCTCCTCAGGTGGTCCGAGCCTCACAGGCAACCTCAGGCCTCTGCTGGAAGTGGCTCTGACCGGCTCCCTGGGTCAGAGGAGCAGGCCTTTCCCGTCTCCAGGCCTCACTTCCATCCTGCGGAGCGACTCTGTTATTGTCCCCACTTTAAGGGAGAGGGGACAAAACCCCAAAGAGTGGGATGTCCAGCCCTGGGTCTCTCCAGCCGGAGGCGCCTCACCTGCAGCCTCGTCTGTCTGAGCTCCCGGGCTAGAAAGAGGCAGAACTGGGCTCACTTTGCAGCTTCTCAAAGCTTCTCCACGGTGCCCAGGCTCTTCCAGAGCCGAAAAAGACTGTGGAGACAAATGGCACCAGGTTGAATCACTGCCCTGCCACACGGGACCCTGGATGGATGGCCTCTGTAGGAGCCCAGCCCCCGGAGAGCGGGCAGAGCCATGGAGGAGGGGCCAGGGAGCCTGGGGGAGGGGGTGCCTGGCCCATGGGGGTGTTTTGTCCCCGCTTCATCCGTCCCTGCTGAGCGTCTGTACTGACGGCACCGATGGCCCTGTCTCGCCTCTCCCACCAGCAACATGAAGCTTCAGTACGAGGAGGAGCCGTCCCAGCCCGTGGCACAGTAAGCAGCCTGTCCTTTCGCCCTCTGTGGCCGCAGGGCGGGGGGCTGCCATCCCTTTAACCATTCGCCCTTCTTGGTTGCAGGTCACAGTACCCTCAGCCCAAGCTGCTGGAGCAAAAGTAGGTGTTGATTAGGGCCTGGGTGCAGGATGGAGAGATTCGAGGGGGTGGGGG
This sequence comes from Bubalus kerabau, assembly GCF_029407905.1. Classification (NCBI taxonomy): domain Eukaryota; kingdom Metazoa; phylum Chordata; class Mammalia; order Artiodactyla; family Bovidae; genus Bubalus; species Bubalus kerabau. Next base: position 105,938,823 of record NC_073634.1, on the reverse strand, counting down.
TCGGGGGCAAAGCTCTGATTTAGAAGCTGGGGTGCCGGAGGGGTCAGCTGACCTCGGGGTCCGGGCACTCGGGGACCTGGGCTCCAGTCCAGCCTGATCACCAGCTGTGTAATCTTGGGTAGGTGACCCAGCTCCTCTGAGCTGCTTCTATACAGGTGGATGGTTAGTGATACCCACTCGACAGGGCAGAGGACCAGATGAAATGAGGTTGGCAAAATGCAGAGCAGCGATTCCTGGGAGCCCCAGTGGCTAGGACTCTGTGCTTTCACTGCCAAGGACCCTGACTCGCTCCCTGGTCAGGGAACTAAGATCCTGCAAGCCAGGCGATGCAGCCAAAAACAAACAAACAAACCAAAAAAACTGTAGAGCACTGTGCCTTCAGTGCTCAATCCATTATTAATTATGAGAATGATAACCCCCATCTCCAAGGCCCTTAGCAGACCCCAGAAATGCCAGGCTCCTCTAGACACTGGACGTGCAGTAACTCCTGGTCCTCTTGCCCTCGCTGGGAAGGAGCTATTATCATCCCCACTTGAGGATACGGTGGCCCAGAGACAGGGATGAAGCTGCCCAGGGTCACACAGCGTGGGAGGCAGGACCAAGATGAGATGGAGGCTTTCCCCAGGGGAGGGTCTCAGCCCCCTCGGCCCCCTCTGCTGCCAGGCCCACAGAGCTACTGACACTCACACCCTGGCTGGCGCCCATCGTCTCCGAGGGAACCTTTAACGCCGAGCTTCTGCATCACATCTACCAGCCACTGAACCTGACCATTGGGCTTACGGCATTTGCTGTGGGAAAGTGAGTAGGTGGCTGGGGGTGGGGGTGGGGTCTGGGGAGAGACAGGACCCTGCCCGGGCACCAGGGAGGCTGTGCCAGGTGGGAAGCGACAGAGCAGAGTGTGATGGTGGGAGAGGGCTTCCTGGAGGAAAGAGGCGGTCTGGGCCTGGCATGCAAACGGGGAGGGGAGGCAGCCCAGTGAGGGAGCACCAGGAGCCTTTGTCAGGAGACACCTTGCCGCCTCATCCTGTCTGCTTCCCCTGAACCATCCAGGCAGGTGTAAAGGAATGGCAAGCCCCCAGAAATGGAGGGTCCACACTCAGGCCACAGGCAGGTCAGGAGAGAGCTGGCCCTGCCCTGGGGACCCTCTCTCCTCCACCCCCGGGCCTGCCTGCTCCCTGGACGCCCCCTGTTTTCCCTCCTCCTCCCTTACCCCACCTGGCCTTTCCTTTCTGGGACTCCTGAGAGAGGGACCCCAATGGGGGGGGTCGATGACTAAAGGTAATGAATGGCCCACCTGGAGTCGGGGGGCTCCCTCTCCCCCAGCCCAGTCAACACCCAGCACCACTCACTTCCCCTTGATGTGCAGCTACTTACCCAATTCTCAACTCCTTTTTTCTCTCTGAGCCTCAGTGTCCTTGTCTGTAAAGCGGGGAGTTTGTGAGGCCAGGAGGTAATCCCTTAGAACATTGCCTGGCACTTGTAAGTGCTCAGGAAAAGTCAGGGCGTGCAGCCTGTGAATATCATCAAGATATCGTTCTTAGGACGGTCCCTAGAGGTTGGTACTGTGATCAGGGGAACTTGACAGACGAGGGGCAGACCAGAGTGACTTCTTGAGACAGGAAGCTGGGAGGGGGACCCCAGCCTAGCCCTGGGCCCTGCGGGGTGTGCCCGCCCGGAGCGGGGACCAGGCAGTGGCCCTGCGGAGGCCGTGGTGCATGACGGGGTCCTCTCCGGCAGGTACACCCGGTTCGTCCAGCACTTCCTGGAGTCGGCCGAGCGGTTCTTCATGCAGGGGTACCGCGTGCAGTACTACATCTTCACTCACGACCCCCAGGCCATTCCTCGGGTCCCACTGGGCCCCAGCCGCCACCTCAGTGTCATCCCAGTCCCCGGGCCCTCCCAGTGGGAGGAGGCCTCCATGGGCCGGATGGAGGCCATCAGCATGCACATCGCCAAGAGGGCGCACCGGGAGGTGGACTACCTCTTCTGCCTGGATGTGGACATGGCATTCCGGAACCCATGGGGCCCCGAGACCTTGGGGGACCTCGTGGCTGCCATCCACCCGGACTACTTCACCGTCCCCCGCCACCAGTTCCCCTATGAGCGCCGGCCTGTCTCCACTGCCTTCGTGGCAGATGGCGAGGGGGACTTCTACTATGGCAGGGCGGTCTTCGGGGGGCGGGTGGCCAGGGTGTATGAGTTCACCAGGGGCTGCCACATGGGCATCCTGGCAGACAAGGCCAACGGCATCATGGCAGCCTGCCAGGAGGAGAGCCACCTGAACCGCCGCTTCCTCTCGCACAAGCCCTCCAAGGTGCTGTCCCCCGAGTACCTCTGGGACGACAGGAAGCCCCAGCCCCCCAGCCTGAAGCTGATCCGCTTCTCTACCGTGAACAAGGACACTGCCCGGCTGTGGAGCTGACGGCAGAGGTGGGGCCGCCGTGGACGGGGGAACCCCAGCGAGCGCCCGGCTCACCAGAGCCTCTGGGCTCCAGGGCCTCACTCCTCAAGCCTTAGGTGGGACCAGCCCTGTGCCGTCTAACCTCCACCTTTGCTGGTGGAATCCAGCGGGAAGACGGGCCTAGAAAGGCCTCTGTCCACTGTGAAGAGCGGTGTCTGTGTGGAGGAGAACGCAAAGATCACACTGTCTGAGGCCCAAGGAGGGGAGGCCAGAGGTGGAAGAAGACGGGGCCTCCGCCAGCTCACGAGCCTTCGGGGCAGCCCCACCCAGCGCCCCAAATCCCCTTTCTGCCACCCGCTCATTCGTTGCCTGCTGCCCTTGAAGTTGCACTTTCTAACACTTGTAGGAAAGGCATCCCCACCCCCCTTTTCTCTGGCTGCAGGGGTCCCCCCTGTGTCCCCGCCAGCCTCCGGAGCCAGTTTTTCACTCAGGACCCAGAGGAGCCTTCTAGGCCCTCTGGTTTCAAGTCCCTGCCTCACTCGAGGTGGACGGTCCCTGGCACCAAGCACCTCTTCTGTAAGAGGGTTTGGGCAGCGTTTAATAAAAGTAGCGTGTGCTAGGCTCTAACCGGGCTTTCTTCACCTGCATTTCTGAGCATCCGGGCTGCCAGGCCCCTAGGGATACAGGCAGCCTGGGCTGTAAGTACAGTCAGCCTGGGTGGGAGGGTGGGGTACAGTTTTCTAGAAAGCCTGGGCTGCTGCTGGCCGCTGCAACAGGCAGGATTTCATCCCAGTTCTCCTGGGAGATGGGTGAAGTGAAAACATCACCGGCTATGCAGCCCTCCTGAGTCGGGGGGAGCAGAGCCCCTGCCCCCCAGCTGGATGTCCTGTGGGCTCTTGGTCCCTAAGTGCGGAGCACGTGTGTCTGATGCATCTGCTATCAACCTCAGCCTGGGGGACTCCTGGTAGGCGCGGGGCACCAAGGCCACAAGGCAGGCCTAGGATTAGAGGGGCTTCAGAGCCCTGCAGTGGTCGCATCTGCCTGGTGGGACAGAAGCAGTGGGCAGGGGGGTGGGGGGCCCAGTATACACTCCCCTGGGGGCAGCAGCATCCTTGCCACATAAGGTAGAGGGCAGGGGGTATGGACTGTGGCCAAGTCAGGAGGAGCAGAACCTACCCACCTGGGCACCTTGGGCAAAGCTGGGGCCAGCCTGAAGCCTACTCTTCCTGCAGCCTGTGCTTAGATGGCAAGCCAGGACAGACTGCAAGAGCACGTGGGGAGATAGCCTGAGCCGGAGAGGACGAGTCAGAGAGGCCCTGGGGTGCTCCCCGGGCAGAGGGACAAGAGTGGATCCATGGCCCATGTGTCCCCACCTTCCCAGGGTGCCCAGCCCTGCCCTGGGGAGTGTATGAAGCTGGCGGTGTTGAAGGGGCAGGCCCTGCCTTCACCGAGCTTCTGTGCTGGACCAGGGAGAAGGCCCTTGATGTGGAGAGCAGAGGAGGAGGAGTGGCCCTGCGCCCGGGCAGCGTCACAGGAGAGAAATGAACCCTTGCTCCCTCCAGCCCAGCTCTGGGTCCAGCTGATGGGCCCTTCTCAGCCTCAGCTCAAGCCCCCAGGCACTGTGGCTACCCCAGACCACATCCCAGGCATGGCCCTCAGACACAGTTGAGTGAATGACTACCCAACTTCCTAGACCTAAAACAGGGTCCAGGCTACTTTCCCAGAGAGCTGAGGACTTGGGCCCAGAGCTGCTCTGTGGGTGGGAAGAAGTATGGGGCCTGGCAGGAGTGGGAGGGGTGGCAAGAGACAGGCCTGACCCAGTAGAGAGAGGGGGAGTACCAGAAATAGAAATCAACAGAAGCACAAACGCAAAATGTCTGCAGTGTCCCCTGCAATGGAGACCCCTGAAACGTAAGCTTCCTGTCCCCTCATGGCCAAATAGCTCCTCCCCACGCCTTACAGTCCAACATCACTGCTCTGCCACAGGGCCAGCACCAGCATACCTTTGCTTACGCTGCCTAGTGGTCAGGCCTCCCTGTCCAATCACCTGGCCCAATTCCAGGAACATAGTCATGACACCTCCTCTAGGAAGCCTGCCTTGATTTGTTCCCCCTTCCTTCCAGAGTGGGTGCCTTTTGGTGTTGCCATAAATACTCATCCCTATGTCATCAGTTACAATGTTCTGCCCATCTCCACCCCTTTCCCAGTTCATAAACCCCAAGAGGATACAGGTGCTGGTCAACCAGGTTTACCCCGGTACCTGAAACCCAGGAGGCATTCTTTGAATGTTGAATGACTGCATGAATGTGAGGCAGCTGAGAGAACACGGGTTTTAGTCTGTCCTAGCACACATGGGATGCTGGGCAGGCCACTCCACCACCCTGAGGCCCTGGGGTGACAATCAAATGGGTCTATGGCTGGGAGCCCTCTGGGCACTGCCTTCTGGGCAGTCACTTGGAGAAGAAGCCGGGCAATTTGCCCAGCCCTGAGAAGAGGCAGACAATCACCACAGCCCCCTCTGTGCACAGGAGGAGCAGGCCCCATCCCTGGTGGCATCGCAGGGGTGCACGCTTGAGTGGTGGGGTGAATACACTCTCGCTAAGCTCCTCCCGGCTGAGGTGCTGCGGCTCTGACAAGATCACCTGGAGACTGTGCCTTGCGGGCCCGGCCTGCGATGACCCCCGCCAACCTGCGGTGACTGACCCCCGACTTCTTACCCTACACTCAGAGCCCTGCGGAGGCTGGTCCAGACACCCTCTCCACGGAGCACCCCTCACCTCCCCCACCCAGCCTCCCTACAGCCTTGCTCCCTCAGGGACCACCCCCGTGCTCTCCCCCTCAGAGCCCCCTGCCTGCAGCGCCCCTCCCCACAGCCCCGCATCCAGCATGGACTCACCTCCAAGGCCAGGCTGAGAGGCCACCTCTGCAGGCTCCTGTGAAAGCACAGCCATTGGGGTCAGAACGACCTGGGCTTGAACCCACAGTGGGGCCACCTCATGGCCCTGTGACAGGCCAGCTCGAGTGGTGACTCTCAGGCCTCAGTCTCCTCCACTGAAAATGGGGTCAGTAACTCTGCCCTTGGGAGGGAGGGCTGGGGATGAAAGCAGGGAGAGGAAGACACCCAGAGGATTTGGGCTCAGGACGTGGCCTGGCTGGGAGAGCCAAACCCAGGACACGGCCTCTGATGGTCAGCGCCGTGGGCTGGGCAAAAGTGAGGGGCAATGATTCTGAGTCCTCTGTTCACAGCTGGCCTTGCTCACTTACATCTGAGCGACCTTGAGAGCTGAGGTCACTGTACATAAATTAAAAGGGGCAAAATCCCTGAGCACCCAGGGGTATCCTTAGTCACACTAATGCCCCCTGACAGGCATTCAGCCCAGGTGGGCCGCCCCCTCCTCCCTGGGCTCCTCCAGCCCCCCATTCACCAACCAGGGCTACAGCTGGGGAAAGGCTGGACCTCGTGTCTGAAAGTCCAGGAAGACAAGGGAGTGGGGGTGGGGGAGGGCACGATCTCCTTTTCCTACTCTGCCTCTAGGACTGCTGTCCCAGCCGTGCATCGAGCTGGCCCGGACACGAGGTGCAGGACAGAAGGATGCGGGTGCACAATCCATGACTCCCACATCTCCAGGCCTACACGACCACGCGGCCCAGCACCCCCGCCCGGTGGGGTTTGGGGTGGCCCGAGGCGCTAGGGAATGCCAAAGAATGCCAAAGAATGCTCAAACTACTGCACAATTGCATTCATCTCACATGCTAGTAAAGTAATGCTCAAAATTCTCCAAGCCAGGCTTCAGCAATATGTGAACCGTGAACTTCCTGATGTTCAAGCTGGTTTTAGAAAAGGAACAGGAACCAGAGATCAAATTGCCAACATCCGCTGGATCATGGAAAAAGCAAGAGACTTCCAGAAAAACATCTATTTCTGCTTTATTGACTATGCCAAAGCTTTTGACTGTGTGGATCACAATAGACTGTGGAAAATTCTGAAAGAGATGGGAATCCCAGACCACCTGACCTGCCTCTTGAGAAATCTGTATGCAGGTCAGGAAGCAACAGTTAGAACTGGACATGGAACAACAGACTGGTTCCAAATAGGAAAAGGAGTACATCAAGGCTGTATATTGCCACCCTGTTTATTTAACTTATATGCAGAGTACATCATGAGAAACGCTGGACTGGAAGAAACACAAGCTGGAATCAAGATTGCCAGGAGAAATACCAATAACCTCAGCTATGCAGATGACACCACCCTTATGGCAGAAAGTGAAGAAGAATTAAAGAGCCCCTTGAAGGAGATGAGTGAAAAAGTTGGCTTAAAGCTCAACATTCAGAAAACGAAGATCATGGCATCCGGTCCCATCACGTCATGGGAAATAGATGGGGAAACAGTGGAAACAGTGTCAGACTTTATTTTTCTGGGCTCCAAAATCACTGCAGATGGTGACTGCAGCCATGAAATTAAAAGACGCTTACTCCTTGGAAGAAAAGTTATGACCAACCTAGATAGCATATTCAAAAGCAGAGACATTACTTTGCCAACAAAGGTTTGTCTAGTCCAGGCTATGGTTTTTCCAGTGGTCATGTATGGATGTGAGAGTTGGACTGTGAAGAAGGCTGAGCGCCGAAGAATTGATGCTTTTGAACTGTGGTGTTGGAGAAGACTCTTGAGAGTCCCTTGGACTGCAAGGAGATCCAACCAGTCCATTCTGAAGGAGATCAGCCCTGGGATTTCTTTGGAAGGAATGATGCTAAAGCTGAAACTCCAGTACTTTGGCCACCTCATGCAAAGAGTTGACTCATTGAAAGACTCTGATGCTGGGAGGGATTGGGGGCAGGAGGAGAAGGGGACGACAGAGGATGAGATGGCTGGATGGCATCACTGACTCGATGGAAGTGAATCTGAGTGAACTCTGGGAGTTGGTGATGGACAGGGAGGCCTGGCCTGCTGCGATTCATGGGGTCGCAAAGAGTCGGACACGACTGAGCGACTGATCTGATCTGATCTGATCTGAGGCGCTAGGGGGCACAGGAGGAATGCAGCAAGCGGTGGTGGGTGGGGGACGCGCTGGGTCCACACCGCGCGGTCAGCCCTCGGGGCGCGGCGCGCGAGCCCGCGGCAAGGCGGGGCTCCGGTGCACGCGCCGCCCGCGGGCCCGCGCAGGCCCTGGATGTGCACGTGCGCGCGCGCGGCCGCAGGCTCGCGGCCCGCCTGCCCCCGCCGGCGTCCACTCCCACGGTCCTCCCGCTGGAGGGAGGCCGCTGCGCGCGGCGGGGCCCGCCCCTCACACCTGCGGCGGGCGGGGGGCGGGACGAGCGGAGGCGGGGCTGCGGCGGGGCCCGCCCAGCCGGCCGGAGCCCGGGAGCCCGGGCGCAACCGAGCGGCGCGGCCCGAGCGGCCGGTGGCGCGGCGCGGGCGCAGACAATGGAAGCAGCGCGGGCGCCGGCGGAGCCCTGGGCCCGGCGGGGACGGGAGGCCGCGCCATGAGCCCCGCAGCCGGGCGCCCCCCTGCGCCGCGCGCGGGCCGAGGCGAGCGGCCTCTGCTAGCCCGGGGCCCCGCCCTGGGGCCGGCCATGTGCTGCCGGGGCTGAGAATGATGGTAGATTGCCAGGTGAGTGCCCCGCCCGGCCGCGGTCGCCCTCCCCGTCGTCGCGGGTGGAGGGAGGACCGAATGCCCCCCTACCCCGACTACCCCGCCCACACCGGACCCAGCCGGGAGGGAGAGTCCACGCAGAGCGCGCGCTTACGCAGTTCCGTGTCCAGCCCTTCCTGGTACGATTGGGAAACTGAGGCCAGGAGAGGTACAGGGGCTGGCCCGGGGCCCACGGCGTGGTGGGGGAGGGGGGCGGGCGGAAGGGCAAACTCCAGAAGAGAAGGAAAGGTTCCAGCCTCCTAGTTCAGGGCTCAGCCACTCCCATGGAGTTTCCTTGGGGAAGGAGAGCCCCTGACGTCCTGGGGGAACCCTTGTCCATCCCCTCCCACGAGGGGCCCTGTCCTCTCGGCCTCCCGACGTGCCCACAGACACACACAGTGACCTCACAGGTGGAGACCATGGCATACATTCAGGGGAGCAGTGGACACGGAGATGACAAGGGGGAAAGAAGAAAGCTGTAGGAAGCAGCTCCACCATGGGTCAGGACCATCCGGTCTCTTGGCAACAGGCTCAGGGCCCTAGGCTGAGGGACAGAGATGCCAGGGGCAGGTGGGCAGGTTCCCGGGAGTCGACCTGGGCAGGGAGCATCCCCAGAGCAGCCTGGAGAGGACACTTTCTGGGGTCCTGCATCTGGGCACCTGGAGCCACAGTGAGGCTCGCCCCTAGTGGAGAGGGAGCTACAGGAGAGACGTCCTTGGGTTCCTCTGCTGTAATATGGGGTGCATGGCTGGGGTGATCTCGAGGGTTCTACAGCTTGTAGAAGAGTCTGTTGGCCTTGGTTCTCCATCCCTGACCCACTGTGCTCCAAGTCCTTGGAAAATACTATCTGTTCCCTTCAGGTCCTTCTGAACATGTGGCAGCCTGGAGGGCTGAGGACCTGGGTGGTGCAGAAGGAGGCAAAGCCCTGGACCACTCGTCCAGGGGCAAAGTGCCATCTCTGTTGGCACCTGGGTTTCCTCATTTGGAAGGGGGTGGAGTTAGTTACCCCCGGTTGGGATGAGGAGGCCTCCGGAGGGACCTGGGGACCGGGACAGTGGAGGGAAACAGGGAGACGAGGGCAGCTTCTGAGGTTCTGCACAACGCCCCTGGAGCCAGCCGGTCCGGCTCCTTTGCCCCTGTGAGGGAGAGAGAGCCGCTGCCCTGACTACACCCAAACAAAGGTGTGGGTTTTGTTTTCTGGTTTTTCCCTGTCTGGGGCTGCAGTGCTCGGGCTGATCACTAGGGGGCGGGCTGTGCCCACAGTGCTCAGTGGTGGCGACTGGCGCAGGGAAGGGCCCCGGGGGAGTCCGGCTGCCTCTCACCCAACAGGCAGCTTTTATTACTAGCCTCCACATCCGCAATATGAGCGGCCCAGAGGCAGGAGGGGGCTCTGAGATCCTCTGTCGATTCAGCAACTGTGCCCCGGGCATTCACCCAGGAGCGTACGGCTCAGAGGGCAGATGGACAGAAAGCAGGAAAGTGAGTCCATGAGTGAGAGAACAGCACGTGCTCCTGGGAAATGAGTCAGGGTCCCAGAAGGAGGGGCAAGAACCCCTGGGACGGGGTGTCTAAAAGGCCTCCATGGTGACACCGATGCTGTGACCAGGACAAGAGGCGCCAGCCTTGCACGCTGAGGAGTCTGGAGGAAGGTCAAAGATGCAGATGCTTGGAGACAGAAGAGATGCTGGCGGGAGAGGAAGTGAGACAGGAGCCAGGGTGGCCGTGAAAGCTGTGGGCGGAGGGCAGAGAGGAGGGCAGGGCGAGACCTGGAAGGGTGTGCCGGGGTCTGCGCCATGTGACAGAATCCCCCTCCCTGGGCGCTTACAGGGACACACATCGACCGTCTCACAGTGTCTGGGACCAGGAGCTGGGCTGGGGTCTCAGCCAGGGTGGGTCCGTCTGTAAAACCATTCATGGGTTATTGGTGGGATTCACCGAGGCAGTGGATGTGCAGAGAGGTATGCATTCTGGAAGGAGACGCCCTGTGTTCGGGGGTGATTTGAGGCGGGGAATGTAATGCTGAATGTGAGGGTGGCGCCTGGGCCTGGCATCTGTTGAGTGCCCTGGCTGCACTTGGCCGGGGGAGCGGAGAGACGGCTTGGCCCCAGGAGCCCGGTGTGTTAGTTTCTTGTGGCTGCAGTAACGGTACCATAAACCGTGTGGCCCAAAACAACAGAGATTTACAGTCTCTTGGTCCGGGAAGGCAGAAGTCCAAGATCAAGGTGTCGGCAGCACCACGCCCTCTGAAGCCTCTAGAAGGGTGATCCTTTCTTGCCTCTGCCAGCCTCTCATTGTCGGCAATCCTTAAAGTTCCTCGCCTTGTAAGTGCGCCGCTCCACAGTCCGCTTCTGTCCTCACTTGGCCTCCTCGGTGTGTCTGTGTCCAGTCTTCCGTCTTGTCTTCTTATAAGGACACTGGTCATTTGATTAGGGCTAGGCAATGGCAACCCGCTCCAGTACTCTTGCCTGGGAAATCCCATGGATGGAGGAGCCTGGTAGGCTACAGTCCATGGGGTCGTGAAGAGTCTGACACGACTGAGCGACTTCACTTTCATTTTTCACTTTCCTGCACTGGAGAAGGAAATGGCAACCCACTCCAGTATGCTTGCCTGGAGAATCCCAGGGACGGGAGCCTGGTGGGCCACTGTCTATGGGGTCACACAGAGTCAGACACGACTGACGTGACTTAGCAGCAGTAGCCTACTCCTGAATGACCTCATTTTGATCACATCTGCAAAGGCCCTATTTCCAGAGAAAGACAAATATCATATATCACTTATATGTGAAATCTTAAAAAAAAAAAATGGTACAAATGAACTTATTTACAAAACAGAAATAGAATCACCAATGTAGAAAACAAACTTACGGTTACCAAGGGTGGAGGCGGGGGGAGGGATACTTTGGGAGACCAGGATTGACATATACACACAACTATATATAAGATAGGTAATTAATAAGAACCCACTGCATAGCACAGGGACCTCTACTCAGTACTCTGGAATGGCCTATACAGGAAAAGAATCTAAAAAAGAGTGAATATATGTATTTGTGTGCTAAGTCTCTTCAGTCATGTCTGATGCTTTGTGACGCCATGGACTATATAGCCCACCAGGCTCCTCTGTCCATGGGGTTCTCCAGGCAAGAAAACTGGAGTGGGTTGCCATGCCCTCCCTCAGGGGATCTTCCTGACCCAGGGACCAAACCGCAGTCTCCTGCATTGCAGGTGGATTCTTTACCACTGAGCCACTGGGGAAGCCTGAATATGTGTATATGTATCAATATAAAGTCACTTTGCTGTACAGTAAGTAGAAACTAACACAACATTGTAAATCAACCATCAGTTCAGTTCAGTTCAGTCACTCAGTCGTGTCCGACTCTTTGCGACCCCATGAATCGCAGTATGCCAGGCCTCCCTGTCCATCACCAACTCCCGGAGTTCACTCAGACTCACGTCCATCGAGTCAGTGATGCCATCCAGCCATCTCATCCTCTGTCGTCCCCTTCTCCTCCTGCCCCCAATCCCTCCCAAATCAACTATACTCCAATAAATTTGTTTTTTTAAGTGCTGCTAAAAAATCCTATTTCCACATCAGGTTTTATTCACAGGTGCATGAGGTTAGGACGCCAACTTATATGTTGTGGGAACACAGTTCAATCCAGGACAAGGGCATTGGAGTAATCCTACCCCCGAAGGCCAGGTTCCCACGTGTCCACAGGGATGGGGAAGCGTTTGGGTCTGATCAGGTCTCTAGGATGTGGCCCCCGGCACAGGGCTGTGGGGTGTGAGTGGAGCCTGGGGGTGCCCCCCGGCTTGGGGGCGTCCTGGCACAGCACCAGCAGGTGGCGCTGTGCCCTGCTTGTGGCCACCCTCAGCGGCCACACCACAGAGACAAAGGTCTCACCTTCCAGTTGCGAGGAGACGACACGCTCAAAATTGTAAACAGACCAGGCCCGCAGTCATTTCAGGGGTGACGCACGGTCGAGGAAGCCAAACAGGGCGGGGCCGCAGGGGAGCAACTGGGTGGCAACCTGGATGGGCAGCCCGTGAGCCCGGCCCGGGTCAGACCCACGTGGGTTGTCAGTTCTGCGTTTTTCCTGCTTCACCTGCAAGCCGAGCCGGCTGTTCTCAGCTGCTTGCAGGGGCCCCTGTGGCTATGATTACCCTGGCGGTTTCCAGACAGTTCTCCCGTTACTGCAGGGCCAGGGACCGTGTGTCCCAGATGTGGGGGGGCAGGGGGAGAGGGACCCTGAAGGCAGCCACGGAGATGGATGGGCATGCAGGTGGCGGCTGGAGAAGCCCCTTCCCCAGAGGCCCTGCCCAAAGAAGAGGCGATGCTGCGTTGATTTTCCCACTGCCCACCTGGGGGGGTTCTGCCCTGTTGTACAAAGCTGGGTGTGCCCTCTGGAGCTGAGAAGCAGGGGCCCTGGGCTCCCTGAGGGACAATGGGAGTCGCTGGGCATCAGTGAGATGCAGCAAAGTGCCCCGCGTGGCCCTGGCCTGGGAAACGGAAGCCATCTCTTACCGCGGCTCTGGGGCACTTCTGAATCTCACGAGGCCGGGGCCAACAGCCCTTGGCGGTGGGTCACTGATGGGTTCACACAGCAGACGCTCATCCACGGAGACTCAGAGCTGAGCACCTGGCCTGCACGGAGCACCTTGGCTCGCATCCGAGGGGATAAGACCCCGTAGAGGAAGAACGCAGGGACAGGGTACAGAGCAAGTGATAAATCCATGGGGAAGGTGCTGGGCCGGGAGCCTGGGGACCTGGCTCTGCTGGCCACTCTGCCATCAGGGGCACACTAGCCATGGGGCCACCCTCCATGAAGTGACCCCACACCTCCATCCATCGCAGGGCAGGTGCCTGCTAACGACAGCCAGCCCATGGCACTTTCCCTGTGCCCACGCTTTGGCCACAGTGTCTCGTTCTATCTGCAGGATGGCTCCTCTGCCATAGCCACTGATGGTTGCGGAAACTGAGGCCCTGGAAGTCCAAGGGAGCTCCCACAGCCAGGTGGTGGCAGGGCTGGTAGGGGCACGTCTCTGCGTGCAGACAAGCCTGGGAGGGGCTGGGCGTGGGTGCTGAGGCCAAATTCCTTCCAATTACAGTGGGCTCGCAACGGTCAGGGCAGGGCCAGCCCCAAGGTGGTGGTTAAGAGCCGGAGCAGAGACGTAAACAGAGCTAATGAACCCCTTTCGCCCTCTCCCCACTATAATGAAGGCCTTGGACTCTGTTCTCTGCATTTTCTCAGGGTTCTGGGTTTTTGAACCTCAAAGAGTCTTCTCTTAGGGTCACGGCTAGGAGGTCTCCCTGGGGAGTGAGGAATGAGGTTTGGGGACCTTGATGAATTCTCTCGGGGCAGCCAAGCCAGGGAGAGGGAGGTGGAGATAAGAGGGCTTCCCCCTAAAAATGATAAGCCCCGGGGAGAAAGAGTTCCCATGGCAACCTGGAGCAGTCACTTGGCAACTGAAGGTCCCCAAAATACTTGCCTGCAGGAAGGCTCAGGGCCGGGGCTTTCCCATGGCCTGTGTGTACGCCTTAGCTACTCTTTGTGGCTGACCCACAGCACCCTCTACTTCCACCCAGCAGCTCCATCCTCTGAGCCTTCCTGAGGGAAACCCTAGCCTGCTCCCCCACTCCCCATCACCCCAGCCTGCCAGCCAGCCACCTGGCATCAGGCCTGGCCCCTAGCAACGTCCCTTTCCTGGAGACCTGAGTGACAGCTGACGGTAGCAGAATGTCATAAAATGCAGGGTCAGAGGGCACAGTGGGCGGAGCCAGGCACCAGCCAGAGTTGGGGAGAGCACCTTGTGCTTTGTACCCCCTACAACCTGAAGCCGTGAGCAACCTAGCCTGGAGCAGGATGGCCAGGCAGGGTGTGGATGGAGGGGGGCAGTAGGTGGAGCCCCTGAAATAGGGGATTTCGGTTCTGGGCCAGTTTTGAGACTGGCTGTGTGACCCTGGCATGCCCCTTCTTACTAGCCTCAGTTTCCCCATCTGTAGCCCCATCTACCCTTGTATCTCTGTGTTCACCATTCAGTGCGTCAATTATGCCACTTATGGGGCCCTGGGGTGGGAGGGTGAGGGGCCAGGACCAGGCCAGCCACCATTTCTTCTTCCTCTGCCCACCTGTATCCATCTCCATGCTCAAGGGGAGGCAGGCGGCCTCGTGGGGTAGACCACTGGCTTTGGAGACGGACACCTGTGTCTGTACCCCAGCTCAGGGCTTAGCCTCGAGTGTCCTGGAACTGGCACTAACCCTGGGAGCCTCGCTGCTCCCCGGTGTGAGGACATTGGGGTGCCGTGGGGAGGGAAGACAGTCCGGCCCTGTGGGCCTCTCATGGGACACTTTTACTTTGAGGGAGCTGATCCTGTGTCCAGCAGAGCCAAGCCCATGGATCAGGGCCGTGTCTGGCCAGGATGGAGCCCCTGACCCCAGGACAGAAGGATGTGTTGGAATGGAGGGAGCCTGGTTGGGGCCAGGCCACCCAGGGGTTGGATTTGGGAGCTGGGCAGGGTGTGAGCCCCTCAGACGTTCTCTGGGGAGGGCAGTGAGGGATGGACTGTTGGTGACCGCCCCCCCCACCCCCATACGCACAGGGGTTTCTGGGTGCCCTCAGGGAGCCAGCATCCTAGTCTGACCGGGTCCATGCACTCTCTAAGTGACCTCAAGCCATCACCCTCTGTGCCTCCCTGGCCGCATCCCTCAAAGGCGGAGGGGGCGTGCCCACCTCCGGAGTTGGGGGAGGCTCCGGTGGTACCCGGTAATGTGCTGGGCGTGCGGGCTGTGCGCGGGGTGGGGGGTCCTGACTATCCTGGCCTTGACTGCCCAGCCCCACCCCCGGCCCCCGTGGAGCGCCGCGGGAGGAGGGGGCGGGGCGAGGGCGGTGCAGACAATGGCCCGGGTCCGGGTCGCCGGCGGCTGTGCCCGGAACGGGGCGCGGGGGCGCGGCCGGGCCTGGCGGCGAGAGCGGGCGGTGCGCCTCTGCCCGCGTTCATGCTGGTGGTCCCGCTGCCGGGCGCGCGGGCGGACGAGGTGAGCCACGGACCAGCGGGCGGCCCGGGAGGAGGGGCAGGAGGGAACCACAGGGCGGGGGCGCTGCCCACCTCCTGGGTTTTGCCCCCGGGAGGGAGCGCAGTTTACCGAATTGAAGCCTCTGGGCCCCGCCCCACTACCTGCGCAGGGTAAGAGGCGGAGGGTCCCACCCCGGGGTCTGGGGGCACCTCAGATCCTCCCCTACTTTCTGGCTTGGGGATCCAGAACCGGTTGGCTTGGGGAAGGCACAGGGCCTCTTCTGGTACCACTGGACCGTCCAGTTGTGCCCACCTGACTGTTTGGAGCTGGGGTGGGGAGGGGCTGACCTTGGACAGTGGAGACAAAGTCCTCTGGCCAGTGAGTGGCCCTGAGCCCAAGAACTCCCCACCCCCACCCCCACCATCCACCTCCTCCCCTCTTGGGAGTCTCCCCTGATCACCGGTCTTGTCCCAGGAGGCCATTTCCCAGTAACTGTCCAGCTTAGAACTGGGAGAGTGAGAATGTGGTGGGGGGGAGGGGCAGAGGACGCCCTTTAAGCCCCGGGGCTGCCAGCGCCTGACTCCATTCCAGGGAGATTCTTGCCTGGGTCCACTCCCATCTGTCTGGGCTGTGGCAAAGGGCGGGGGAGCCCAGCCCCAACCATCCTCATCACCATCTATCAGGGAGGCCCTGGCTCCCCCGGGCATTGGGAGGTGAGGCTGTCTAGAGGTCAGAAGGGAGAGAGAAGTCTGGGTTGGGGAGACTCAGGCCCTGGAAGGCTGCCTTCCCCCAGCGACGTCCCCGGGCAGGCGGGCTTCTGGGAACCTCCAGGCCCCTATTTCCCGGAAAACCTGGCTGACCCGCTGCTCCAACTCCCCTGACCGGCCCTGCCTCCCATCTCCGCTCCCAGCTGCGTTCTCTGGAAAGCATTGTAGGGACAGGTTGGCAGACTGGGCCTTGCCCTTCTGCTTTTACCATCCCTCATGCGCCTCTCCTGCCTTGCTGCGTCCTCCAGGAGGAGGCAAGAACCAGGGAGCCTGGCTAGGGTTTGCAGCATCCAGACAGGTGGGTCCCTCCACCCTTAGGTGTCTTGGCAGCCTCACCTGTGGACTCTTGGAGGTCAGGGTGTGTGAAGCCCCTGGCCCGGGCACAAGCAAGCCCTCTACAGGTGCCGTGCATGCGCGTGTTCAGTCGCTTCCGTCGTGTTCGACTCTTTGCAAACTTGGGGACTGTAGCCCTCCAGCTCCTCTGTCTATGGGATTCCCCAGGCAAGAATACTAGAGTGGGTTGCCATTTCCTCGTCCAGGAGATCTTCCCCACCCAGGGATGGAACCTGCATCTCTTATGTCTCCTGCATTGGCAGGTGGGTTCTTTACCACTAGTGCCACCTGGGATGCCCGCAGGTGGCAGGAGATGTCTTTTCCCCTCCAGGAAGGCAGGTGGCCAGGTGGCCCATCGGCTGTGTGGACAAGCCGTGACTGCCCTCGAGGAGCTGGAGGCAGGGCCCCCGACTTGAATCCACCCATATTTCCAGGTGGGGAAACAGGGGCCCCGAGAAGTTGAGACAGTTGCCCAGACCATACGGTGAGATGGCCTTCCTCCCTGAGGCTGGTTCTCCAGGCCCCTGACCTCCAGCACTCCACCACCCCACCCTGTCATAAGGTGTGCTGACCAGGAGGTTGCCCTTTGACCTTCTGGTTACTGGGAGTTGAAGTTCAAGGGCGAGGCAGTCCACCTGGCCTGAGGCCCTGTCTGGCTCTGGATCTGGCAGGTGGGCAGTGCCGGGTGTGGAAGGGCTGGACTGGCAGCAGATGATGGCAGTTTTCCAGGATTTCAAGAGCAGTTCCCTCCACAGCCCCTTGGGTCCAGGAAATCCCTGCACAGGGTCAGGCCTCCTTCCCCTCTCACTCACCCTGCCAGGAGCAGGCTTGGAGCATCCCTGAGGAAGTGTGCTTTCCAGGCCTGGGGACACAGGGTGGCGGCATCTGCCAGTAGGGCACCCAGCAGGATCAGGGTCCTGGGCCTGGGTGTGCCGTTCTGCACACGCGTATCTTGGGAGCCTCCCCGGCCTCTGAGTGAATATGTGACCATATGTCAACCTGGTGGTGGCTGAGTGAGCACGTGTGTGAAAGGACGTGTGCAGACACATGACAGGTGCCTGGGGAAGGGAGAGCGTGCATTGTGAAAGCGCGTGCACACGCGTGCAGGCATCTTGCTTGTTCAAAGCTCCAGGCCCGAGCCTTGACCGTGAGGAGGCCTGAGTGTTCATGCCCGGACCCCCCAGCCTCTCATCTTTAAACGGGTAGGCGAGCTTACCAGCTCACAGGGCTCTAAGGTGCTTGGCGCACGCCCGGCTCACGCTGGTGTGCTCTCGCCTGACAGTTGCACGGAGACCTGTCCAGCTCGTGGAGAGTCCCCTGGCAGGGGAGGCCACCTGGTGCCTTGGCGCCCTCTCGCCAGTCCCAGGTATGAGCAGGCGGAGGCCAAGAGGGGAGGCCCTGGCGTCTTGCCTTCTGTGGGAGATACCAAGGAAGGAGCAAAGTCCGGGGCTGGGCAGAGGGACTGTGGGTGGCAGGAGGGTGGGACAGAGGCTGTGCAGCTCAGCCCCAGAACCTGGAAACCCAAGGCGTCTTCACCCTGCCACCCCCACGGCCGGCAGGAACTCCGTTGCTGGAGAAGAAGTGTGGGAAGGAGGGCAGCGGGCACCCCCCCACCACCTCCTGGCAGCCATCTGGAGCTCCAGGTCCTTTCCAGAGGCCGGGACAGCTCAGGAGATCCCCTCTGAAAGGGCAGCCCTGGCCCCCCGCAGGCGGGTGGCGGGGTGGGTGGTGGCACCGGGCACGCAGTGTCCCTGGCACGGAGGGCAGCCTTCTCACAAGAGCCCATTTGTCCTGCCTCCCCGGCCCTGAAGCTCCCAAGTGACCAGGCTGCGCTGGGCACAGGGGCCTGACTGTGGGCTCAGCTCCCTGCCCTGCAGGCCTGGCTTCCCTTCGGGAAGGGGCTTCTTAGTGGTCAGACCACTGCAAAGCAAACTCTGTGTAGCCGGTGAGCAGAGTTCCATTCCCCAAGAATCATTACTGAGAAGGGAATTCAGGAAGGAGGAAAAAATCCCCGGATTGAACCAGAGCTGAACTGACTGCCCACCTCCCCCGACCGACATCCCCAGGCAGGTGGGCTTCTGGGAACCTCTAGGCCCCTGTTTCCTGGAAAACGGGGCTAACCTGCTGCTCTGACTCCCCTGACCGGCCCTGCCTCTCATCTCTGCTCCCAGCTGCGTTCTCTGGAAAGCATTTTAGTGATAGGTTGGCAGACAGGGACTTGCCCTTCTGCTTTACTGTCTATCATGTGCCTCTCCTGCCTTGCTGCCTCTTCCAGGAAGCTTTCCTGGTCATCTTCCCAGAACGAAGTAGGTGGCCCCGAGCTCTTGAATATTTTCAAGTCCTGGAACTTGGAAGCTGGAGGAGGAGCCACCTGGACCAGGGAGTGTTTCTTGAGAGCCCACAGTGTGCCAGGGGACCATTCTAGGCATCGATACGTCAGGGGATCAGAGCCCTGCTCTCAAGGAGCTCAACCCTGTTCCAATTTTTTAAAAAAGAAAAGAACTAAAAAATGCTCAGAACACCAGTATCTTTTGTGCTCCTGTGATGGTGTGTGCGTGCGTGTGTGAGTGACATAGTCATCCATCTACCGATTGACTGGGGTGGGCATCATTCCAGCCACTTGGGCGAACAGGGCAGATTGAGCTAGAGCCCCACTGAGTTGGGGGACACAAACCAATCCCACAGTGGATGGTTCTTTTGTTGACATTTTATTAATGTTACTTTCTTAGCTCATCCTTATTCAGAGTTGCTGCTCTCCAGTCCCATTGTTGTTCAGTCACTAGGTCGTGTCTGACTCTGCAACCCCATGGACGTTAACCTTCAGGCTCCTCTGCCATGGGATTCTCCAGGCAAAAATACTGGAGTGCATTGCCATTCCCTTCTCCAGGGGATCTTCCCAAGCCCGGGATCGAACCCCAGTCTCCTGCATTGTCAGGCGGGTTCTTTACCGTCTGAGCCACTAGGGAAGAGCCCCGGCTAGATCCTGCTGGGCACAAAGCCAGTGGGAGCGGCTGGGGCAAGGCCCGGATTCTCAGATTCTTGGCTTCTTGGCAACTTGTGTGACTCAGTGGGCTGGTTAAAGGAGCCAGCAGACGGGCAGCCGGAGCAGGGGAGCCCTGCGGTGGGTGAATCAGTAATCAGAGCAGCTGACTGCGGGGTTACTGTCCTGCCTGGGGTGGGGCCAAGCCTCAGCTGCCAAAATAAGCACCGCCCCCTCTGCAGTCCTGGTGGTTCAGCTGGTAAAGAATTTGCCTGCAATAAGGGAGACCCCGGTTCAGTTCCTGGGTCAGGAAGGTCCGCTGAAGGGATAGGCTCCTCACACCAGTCTTCTGGCCTGGAGAATCCCATGGACTGTGTAGCTCACGGGGTCCCAGGGTCGGACTGGACGACTTTCACTTTCCCCTGCCTTTCTTCCTAGGGCTCTGCTGCTCTGACCGGCCCCTACTTCTCCCCAGCCTGGGAGAGGGGGCAGAGCCTCCCCATTAAGGCATGTGACCTTTCATACAAGTCACTCTGAGGCTCTGGCCCCGATGGTCGTCCTCTAAAGAGGAACCCCTGCCAGTGCAAATAAGAGCAGAATCGTCCTCAGCTCTTAGAAGAAGCTGGGAGCAGTTTGGGAACACCAGCCTCAAAAGCCAGCCTGCTGTGTGGCTTTGGGTGAGTCTGGTGCTGTCTCTGAGCTTCTGGCCCCAGCTGCTCACCTGCAGACCTGCCTCATACATTGTGACTGTTAAACGATGCCCACACTGGCACATCAGTGAACAGCAGAGATAAGGGGGAGGGGAGTGGACCCCTGACTCCGGCTTAGGCTCTGAGTTGGGTGTTGGGGAGGCAGACAGGGACATGAAGCTGGACATCATACAAGGGACCAACCACCTTCTTACATCATACAAGGACCATCATACAAGGTCCCTGCTGACAGGGACCCAGCAGCGCCAAGCTGGACTTGTGCTGCCAGGAACAAATCCACTTTAACCCAGAACTGAGCAGAGGAAAGCAGGCTGCCCTGGGACCCGACAGGCCCAGGCATAGCCCTGGGCATGGCACTGACCCGCTGTGTAGCCGCAGGCAACTTGTTTGCCCTCTCTGGGCCTCAACTGTCTCAGTTTTACAACAGAGTGTAATTACAGCGGCTTCATCTGTTTCACAAACGCTGAGTGCAGAGGTGCTTTGTCCCACCGAGGAGCACCAGGGACAGGGCCAAGCTGGGTTCTGGGGTTGGGGCTGGGACTGGGGGGACGTCAGTAGCTGCTTCTGCCTGCAAGACTTCTCAATGTGGGCGTTTGCCTTGGAGGGAACCCCCGCCCCAGACCACTGCGCCTTTCCCGGTTTGGGGGGCTGGGTCAGTGGCGTGCATGGCCACAGCATCACCCCTACCTTGCAGAGCCAGGCCGGTGGTGACCGTGTGTTGAGTGACTTGATGATGGGCCTTGGGTTCCCGGAAACGAGAGGGAGGAGAACCTGGGCTGTCTCCCACCCCCAGCAGGACCCTGAGTCAGGTCAGGAGCCTGCAGGAAAGAGGAGTGAAAACCTGGCCCCGGGCCTCTGCCGTCTGCTTCCTGGACAGGATGTTGTGCTGAGCAAACAGCCTGAAGAGGAGTCACCACTCTGGCTCTGAGTCACAGCGCCTAGCGACAGCCCAGCAGTGTTTATAAACAGCACCCCGCCTCCACCCACGCCCTGAGCCTGGAGGGGATGCCCAGATGCAGGAGGCAGCAGGACCCCCGCCCCCGATCCTGGAATCCCTGCCCCCCGCAAGAGCGGAATTCAGGGCGCATGTCTGTGCGTACACATGTGTCCACCAGTGGGGTTTTGTCGGTCTGAGCTCCGTGTGTGGCTGGCCAGGTGCCTTATTCTGGGGCCACCTGCATCGTGGGCAGAGCGCTAACGGCAGGTCACGTGCCCACGGTATCCTGGGACAAGTGTGGGAGGCAGGTTAGCATCTCAGGGCTGCTGTAAATGTCCCCCCGAAGCCGCGCCCACCCAGAGCTCCATTCACGGTAGGGGCACGCGGATGGAGGTGGAGAAAAGTGTTGGGCGGGCGGCCAGTGTTGCAAGTGGAGCGTCCCTAACCGTCCCAGCCCCAGAGCCCTGGCCCTCCATGTCCCGTCTCCGTTCCAGGCCGTGACAGTGATGAGGTGGGCCATGTGGTGACTCAAGGCCGGCAGGGAACAAAGGCGCCTCTGCCGTCCCCCGACGCGGTGGGAGGCGGGGTGGGCGGGCCTGGGAGGCTGGGTGGGCGGGGCCCGCCCCAGGCCCCGCCTCCTCGGGGCTCTGGCCTTTCTTGCCTGCAGCTGGTCCTGTCCTGCCCCCCGGCCTGTGACTCAGGCCCTCGGCCTTCCCAGCGGCTCGGGGCCCACTGCTCTGAAGCAGCCCTGCCTGGGCCTGGTCTAGCTCGCAGAGGAATGGCCTAAATGGCTCCGAAGCCAGGTTGACCTGTGCAGAAGGTTGGGGTCGTTGGAGAAGAGCACTCAGGAGCCATGGGTGGTAGACGTGCCAGTTGGCACAGAGCTTGGTACCAGGGAAAACGCTCAATAAATGCCTGTCGAATCTAAGGCATGAACACACAGGCACACCTCACTGGGCAGCCTGGTTCCCTGTTGGTTCCTGTAACCCCACCCCCGCTTCCTCAAGGGCCTCTGGAAGCTCTCCCCCTCACCCCCAAATGTGTCCTCACAATTGGAAAGGCTTGTTGGTCCCCACACTGCCCACTGATCCCTGCCACAGGCACTGAGCCCGGGTCTCCTTTTTCATCCACTGTCCCAAAGGCTGGCAGAGCTCACTGGTCCACGTCCAGGGCAGTCAAACCACAAGGGATGCCCGAGGTCATACGACCAGTCAACTGGCAACATGGCAAAGAGAGGCCGAGGGTGGGGTCCTCCCAGGGCCCCGCCCCCCCCAAGCCCAGGGCTGTCCCCCACCTCACCCAGGTCCTACTGGGGCCTGCCCGGGGCTTCTCCCCAACTAGATTGAGCACTCAGGGGAGCCCTGCTATGCCAGCCTGTCCTCAGGAAGGTAGATCAGACCATATCTGCCAGCCCTCTTGGCCTCACCTTTGCGGGACCAGGGCTGCCTTGAGGTGCCCAGTGCATGCTTGCTGCTTTTAGACGACAAACGTTTCCAAGTTATCCCCTGGGACCCGGTTGTAGGGCTGCATGCCGAGCACCCAACAGGCCT
This sequence comes from Bubalus kerabau, assembly GCF_029407905.1. Taxonomy (NCBI): domain Eukaryota; kingdom Metazoa; phylum Chordata; class Mammalia; order Artiodactyla; family Bovidae; genus Bubalus; species Bubalus kerabau. The sequence goes on along the minus strand of NC_073634.1, from coordinate 105,916,502 downwards.
CAGAGTGTCCTCTGGAGCTTGCTCTTGGAGGAAGAGCCAGGCCACCCTACCCCCGGTGCAGGGCTAATCTCCGCCAACATCCACTGAGTGTGTGTCAAGTGCCAGGCCCTGGGGCAGGCACATGACCATGGGAGACGATCAGAGTGCCGCCCAGAAACCAGGCCTGTGCTGAGTTCTTGTCGAATCTGGCAGTGTCTTTGTGCTCATTTGACAGATGAGGAAACCAAGGCCACTAAGTCGCTGGCGCAGAGTCCCAGAGCTGCTAACAGAGCCCAGTCACCTCTGCTGTTTCTCAAAGGTCCAGATTAAGTGTCTCTGTGTGCAGTAGGGCCAAGGCGGCTGGGGAAAAGGAGCAGGGGGCCCGAGGGGAGGTGAGCTTGGGGCGGTGGTCAGGGCTGACTCAGAGGAGCCTGGAGGCAGGGACAGCAAGGACTCTGAATTCTTTTGTGGGTTGGACAGAAGCCTTTGGAGTTTTAGTGCGGGAGACATGTACTGGGTGCAGGCATGAGGGAGGGTGTGTGGGAGGCAGGAAGGCTGCTGCCTCAGGGTCCACCTGGAACCCCCTGCCCCTCAGCCCACCCACCTCCAGATGCCCACCCACATTCCCTAGAGCAGAGGTCCCCAGCCTCCGGGCTGTGGACCAGTACCTCCCGTCAGATCAGCGGCGGCCTCAGGTTAGAAATAAAGTGCACAGTAAATGTACCACCGTTGAATCATCCCCAAACCATCCCCCTCACCCCCAGTCCATGGACAAACTGTCTTCCATGAAATCGGTCCCTCATACCAAAAAGTTGGGAACCTCTGCCCTAGAGAACCCCCGCTGCAGAGGCTCCCCCGTCAGGGCATCCTTCCTGCCATGAAAGAAATTCTCCTGCCCCAGCACTGTGGTTGGGTTATGTGAAACTATAATTTGAAAACCTCTGTATACCACACCCCCTCCCATAACGGATCAGAAACAGTGAGGCTCAGAGAGAAGAGGAACGTGCCTGTCCCAGAGGAAGGCAGTGTCAGGCGGGGGCAGGAACTAGGTCTCAGTTCCCCGGCTCTGAGCGGCCTCCTCTGCTGGGTCCCCTGCGCCCCCAAAGCCACCGGAAGAGGATGTGAAATGCTAGCTAGCTTGGAGAAGCAGGGCTTGGCGCCAGGCCGGCAGGCTGGGCCCCTGCCTCTCCTCCAGGAACCGGGGACCTGATGTGCCTGCGGGCTGGCTCCGGAGCCCCGGTCCACCCCCCTCTCCTCTCAGTCCCCACGATCCTGTGTGCCCAGCCGGCCGCCTGCCAGGGCCCAAGAAGGGTAAGGAGGCAGCCCAGCCTTTGGGTCACCCTGGCATCTTTAGGTGTGGGGATCTGAGCTCTGAACGCTGAGGCAGGGGGGATATGTATGTGGGCTCTGCAGAGGTGCGCAAAGACACAGGACCTGGACTCTCCCTGTGACATCTTGGGCAAGTCCCTGCTCCCCGCGGCCTCAGTTTTTCCATTTGTCAAATGGGTATGTTGGACTCAACTCGGGTTTCAGTGTCTGGTCTGCGGTGAAATGAGAGAAATGGAGACAAAGTCATGCGTTTGCCTTAAAGCCAAATATATTCATTTAGTGACCGTCAGTTTTTTTTGATCGTATGCCCTCTTAGTTACTTTTGGGGGATCTTTTCTGAAATGATGATGATGATGGTGGTGACAGTTTTTTGTTTTTTTTTTTACCTGCCCTACTTGGCAAGATAAACAGTTGCTAACCCTAGGTTGGTCCCGGCCGTTTAAAATTAAATCCCATGTCTAGGTGGCAGACGTGGAGGAGTTCTGAGGGCTGAGTGAGGGGGAAGGCTTCCAAAATGAGACAGTGGCTTAAGAGGAAACGGAGGGGGTCAGGCGGGTATCCTGTGCCCCACAGCACCCGGCTGGGCTCACTCCTGGCTGGTGGCTGAGCTGTTTTGATCTCTGTGACTTGTCCCTGGGTGGTGATTTTTTCTCCCAGGCAGGGCGAGTGAGGACAGGGCCTCAGGGTGTTGGGGACACAGCTGGGCCCTCCCCCCAAGACAGCAGATCTGAGCTGGAACTCCTGGCCGGGCTTGGGACAGTCCACCCACCCTTGGCTGGACCTCAGCCTGGTAGGAGCAGGAATTCCTGGCCCTGCTTGTCACAGGAGCAGGTATGACAGCCACGCGGGTGACACCAGGCCTAGGCACTCGGGAGCCTGACTCCACTGGGGCCAGCGGACGGGCAGGCAGACTGGCAGAGGGCCTCCCCGGGAGCCCATCCCAGGCCCACCTGCCTCCCCGTGATGGCCCGGCAAGCCAGGCCCGCCGAGCCCAGGGGCAGGAAGGGCTGGGTGTTCCTCGCCTGTGTCTCTGTGGTGACTGCCAGGAGGTGGGCCGTTGCCCGCCACGCTGCCCTCCGGAGCCCCACATCTTGGCCAAAGACGCCTCTGCCGGCACCCGCCACTGAGGTGAGTTTCCAGGGCAACAGGTGCTTCTAGGCCATGGCCGGGCCCTCGACTTCCTCCCCTCCCATCAGAACTGGTTGAAGGAGTTTGGCTGGAAATTGCCTGGAGAGGCTCCATCTCCCATTGTGGATGTGAGCGAGGCGGCTGGGTGGGGGGCGGGGTGGGGGCGAGGCTTGGTTGCCACTGGTACCCGTGTGTGCCCACCAGGCTGGCCGCCTGTCTACCTGCTCCCGCCTGGGCAGGGTGGCGTGGCTGAGGATTGTCTTAGCGGCTCCTGTTTGAGTGATTCTTCTCCGATCACAAAGCCTCTGTGCACTGTTTTATCATCTGCTCCCCTGAGCGCCAAGTGGTGGTGGTATTACTATTCTTCTTATTATTATTATCTCCATCCTCCTGATGCAGAAACTGAGGCTCCGGGAGAGGGAACTGAAGCTAGGAAGGTGCAGAGCAGGGACCCGAATACAAACCTGGGCTCTGCATTTTAAGAGAGTTTCCCAAACCCGCAGGCCCCCTCCTCTGCCCTGGGCGCGGAGTCTGCGTCAGTGTGGGCTTTTCAGGGGACGAGACCCTGCCTCTCCGATCGCTCTCTGTTGTTCTCACGTTTCGGGCTCGGTTGCAAGTCTCAGTGCGCGTTTCCTCCTGTTTATGTCCTCTCCCCGTTTCCCTGCCACACCATGCGGCACGCAGGATCTTAGTTCGCCGACCAGGGATCAAACCCGTGCCCCCTGCATTGGGATCAAGGAGTCTTAACCTATGGAGCCCCAGGGGAGTCCCTCCCCCATCTGTTTCTCTTCCTCTCTCCTCTCCTGCACCCCCACCTTGGGCCCAGCACCTGCTGGGCAGGTGGCCTTTGGGGGTGTCGGGCCCTGAGCGCTCTGGGAGAGGAGGACAGTTATCAGAGTGGTCCTTGGTCTCACTCTGTAAGACCCTGGACATCATGTGTGCTCGTCTCGAGTGCCCCCCACCCCCAGCATCCTGAAAGTCAGAGTCGGGGGGCCATGCCCACCCCTCTCCAGGGGAGGACGGGGAGCCAACTCATGGCTGGTCCAGAATGCCGGAATCCAAGTCCTGGGCCGTTGCCATAGATCTGGGCATTGATTCATCTTGTCCTGCTCACGCTGGGACAGCAACGCCCTGTGAGGTCAGAGATTTGGGGTAATGATGTCAAACCCCTCCACCCCGGATGGTCTCCTGGTTGTTTGGAAGCTTCATGTCCCGCCTCCTGACCGTCTCTGAGTCTCTTGGCGTCTAGCCCCTGGGGACTCCCCGTTGCCCTGAGGAGGAGGCCGTCCCTGGAAGTTCCCAGGAACCAGGGGCGGAGGAGGTGGCCCGCTGTGCCAACAGTTCCCACACTCAGCCCAGGTGCGTCACCTCCTGCCCACAGAGGGCCACCCCAGGACCCATGCAGCCAGGAATGGTGACATCAGGTCAGGGAAACGATCGAGGAGCCTGGCCAGGCCACACCCCATCTATGTCCTCCCCAGACTCTAAATATAGATCAGAAAAGACAGACCAGGTGACCTCCACCCGCTCAGTGAGAGATGAAAGGTTTTCCACAGCCTGACCTGAGTCTGGGTCAGTTCAGTTCAGTCACTCAGTCATGTCTGACTCTTTGTGACCCCATGGACTGCGGTACGCCAAGCCTCCCTGTCCATCACCAACTCCCGAAGCTTGCTCAAACTGAGTCTGGGTACCTGACTGCTGTTCCTCACTGGGTCACCAGCTCCCTCCGGCACCTTGACCGAAGTTGGAGGAGGTGGTGGCCAAGAACCTTGTCACCTGGATGTGGCCTTTAGCCAGTTCTTGCTCTGAGCCATCAAGGTACCTGGAGTGGTACCCTGGGCCCAAACCCCATTCCCTGGGACTTTGTGCCAAGCAAAGGGGTGGATAAAAAGTGGGAAGCATGGGCCAGGCAGAGAGAGGATGGCTTGAGGCTCTGGGGACCGCAGCCTTTCTGTGTGAGCCTCCCTGGGCATCGTGAGAGAGGACCCCAGAGATACCAGCTGAGCTCACACCAGGCAGTTGGTCTTTTGTCTGAAGGCGGAGGTTGGGGGTGGTGAGCTTTGAAGGGTCAAGACCCCTCTGGCTGCTGTATGTCTGGGCTCCAGTGATTGGATGATAGCGGGAAGGGAAAGGGGCCCCAGAGGTTTGGCCTGAGCACACCTTTCTCTTAAACCGAAGGCGGCTACTGAGGGGCCTGTGAACCAGGGAGTGACGGGAGGCCCAGTGGGGTCTGGGGCAAACCCATGAGCACAAGGCCTGGCTGCAAAGGACAAGTGCCCGTCAGCTCCCACCCGGCCTCCTGTCACGTGGGGACACAGACCCGGTGTGTCTGGATTGTCCCAAGTTACGGGAGCAGCCAGAAATGGGGACTTTTATATGAAGTCACCTGACCTTTTACTGTTGGCTCAAAAATTGAAAAACACTTTGCACGCCAACCAAAACACATGTGGGCTAGGTTTGGCCCGGTTCTCTTCCTGGCTGTCAGCTCAAAACCTGTCTTTTAGGCTTCCTGTGCTGGGAGCATCCTGATTACAGGAGCGGTCTGTACAGCGATGTTATCCAGGGCTCCTTGTGATCTCCAGGGAGGGACGGGTGCACCCCCCCGCTCCCCAGGGAAAGGTTGGGACCCTGGGATGGCTAGGATGGGGTGCACTGTGAGCCAGAGCAGGAAAGCAGGGAGCGACCCCCATTCATAAAACCCTGCACTTTGTACATAGCTTGGTGTCTCCCTCCCGGCAGACCCTCCAAGGGCCTGGGTCAACAGAGCTTCGATTTCAGACTAGCCCGAGGTCACGAGCCCCATCTGAGCCTCGTGATTCCGATTCTGCCCACTGCCTTGGGCCATCATGTTGTCTGGATGCTCTGAGAGCCTCAGGAGCACGGGAAGTGGTGAAGCGGGTTGGGGTCACTGCGGAGGGCTCCAGGTCTGGGGATTGCTGCCCTCCCTTCAGGGCTGATGGAGCCTCAGCAGCATTAGAGGATGAATCGAAACAAACTGTGTCCTTTTTCTTTCTTAACGTCTATTATGAAAAATTCTCCAGAACACAAAAGTGGAGAAAATGGCATAAAGATATGCAGCTCCTCTCATCCCACCACGGGGCCGCTCTCGCTGCTTCTCTATGGGCCCTCCTTCCCCACCGCGGACGACGTTGACACAGACCTCAGACACACGGCTCCGTCCATCAATATTTCAATAGGTCACTCTAATAGTAGAAATCCCATGATCACATCCAAAAAATGATGTCAGCTATCATCAGAGACCCAGTTGTTGTTCAGTCACTCAGTCGTGTCCGATTCTTTGCGACCCCGTGGACAGCAGCGTGCCAGGCTTCCCTGTCCTTCACTGTCTCCCAGAGTTTGCTCAAACAGATACCCCATAGTGTTCAAATCATCCCAGTTGTTCCTTAGGTTGTTTTGTGTGTGTGGTTGTGTGTTTGTTTTTTTAAACAGTTGCCCTGTTCAAATCCCAGTCCAGAATCCATATGTTGCCTTTGGTTGCGTGTCCCACCTTTATTTTAATCTACATTTTCCCTCTTGCGTTTTCCCCTGAAATGTATTTGTTGAAGGAACTGGGTGGTCTGTCCTGCGAAGATTCCCAGAATCTAGAATTTGTGGGGTGCGTCCCTGTGTGTGTTTAACGTGTTTTTCTGCACCCTGTCATTCCCCCAGTGGTCGTTGCGTGCAGAGGCCTGGCTGGATTCAGGTTAGGTTTTCAGCAAGAGCACTTTCCTGGGTGGCTCTTCCATGCGGTCCCTGCAGTGCCGGTTCCCTCTCTTTAGGGCTGCTCTGCCCTTGGGAAGACAGCTCCCTGGCAGCTTTGAGGGAACATCATGAGACGAGGTGCTTGGGGGCTGGGGAGGGGGCCTTGCACATGCGAGGTGCCCGGGGATTCTCAGTCCCTGGTTTGGTTTTTTTAATATTTATTTATTTGGCCACATTGGTCTTAGTTTGCGGCAGGTCCGCGATCAGGGATCAAACCCATGCCCCCTGCATCGGGAGCACAGAGTTTTAGAGTTTTAGCCACTGGACCACCAGAGGAGTCCCTTCTCAGCCCCCGTTAAGGTGCTTTACCTGTGCTGTCCCTTTGCTAAACAGGAGAAAGCTGTGCCTTGCAAATACAGTGATTTGAGGGGGCAGGGTGGGTGGGGGTGGGCATTGGCTAGAAGGGAGGGCCACACAATAAGAAAGGAGTGGAGTTGGGCTTCAAACCCAGGCATTTCGGTGCTGGGTTCTGTACTACACTGCACCCCTGGGAACTAGGACTGTGTGTGTGTGTGTGTGTGTGTGTGTGTGTGTGTGTAGCCAGCTGGAGCAGTGAGCAAGCTTCTGAGGACCCAGAAGGAGGCCCCCAAAGCAAGGAGGGGGACAGACACTAATCAGACAGACACCAACCAGAGGAAACCAACCCCCCCCCAACCTCCTCCAAGCAGATGATGTCTGGGTAGCTGGATGGGAGGCAGCCCCGCCAGCTGTGTTGCTGTGTAGTGTGGTGATGGAGAGCGCCCTGTTCTCACCTCTCCAGTCGGCTTGGGCCCCCTCACCCCAGTCCCCTTGACCTTCAGGGTCAGAGAGGTGGTGAGCCTGGTGTACTCAGAAGTCACTCGGCCTCTGTGGGCCTCTTTCCCAGTTGGAAAGTGGGCAGAAGCTTGCTTGCCAGGCCCCTCCCTGGGAGAAAAGAGATAAAAGGAACCCAGAAGAGATAAAGTGAGTGCAGTCAGGTGCTTAGTTCCCCAGGCTCTGAGAGACTGACTCAGAGAAAAGTTTCTAGCCTGAGGCAGTGTCCGGCCTGGAGGTCACCCCTCACTTCTCTTGGAGAGCCTCATTCCTCTCTGAACATACATGCCCTACCCATCTCACCCTCCCCTGGGGCTTCCTAGACAGCCTTCTTGGGATCTCTGCCCCAAGCCAAATCTTGCTTTAAAAACAAAAACAACAAACAAACAAAACCCAGTGTTTATTATTATGTATGTGTGATTACTAAAATATTTTAGAAAAATTAGCAAATTCTGAGACTTAAGAAATGTGTAGCACTGCCCAGAGATAACCACCATTACTTTGGCAAAGTAGGTCCCTGTGGTCATATGCACACGTGTAATATCAGCTTCTGAAAGCATGTGCTGTATCCTGGGTTTCTGACTTGTGGGCTTCCCTGGTAGCTCAGATGGTGGAGTCTGCCTGCAGTGTGGGAGACCCCGGTTCAATCCCTGGGTCGGGAAGGTCCCCTGGAGAAGGAAATGGAAACCTACTGCAGTAATCCTTGCCTGGAAAATCCATGGATGGAGGAGCCTGGCAGGGGGTCACAAAGTGTTGGACACCACTAAGTGACTTCACTTTCACTTTCATAGCCGAGCATCTCCCTCTGGGAGATGGTGAAGGACATGGAAGCCTGGCGTGCTGCAGTCCATGAGGTTGCAAAGAGTTGGACACAGCTGAGCGACTGGACAACAACTCCCTGTGTGATGGTCCTCCTGTGGTGGGTCATGGCATGTGGGGTCTGAGCCTGTGCCGAGTGTTTGAGTGAATTCCCTTGAAAGTGAAAGTGTTAGTTTCTCAGTCATATCCGATTCTTTGTGACCTCATGGACTGTAGCCCGCTGGGCTCCTCTGTCCATGGAATTCTCCAGGTAGGAATACTGGAGTGGGGTGCTGTTTCCTTCTCCAGGGGATCCTCCTGACCCAGGGATCAAACCCGTGTCTCCTACGGCTCCTGCATTGCAGGAGGATTCTTTACTGTCTGAGGCCCTGTAGCCTGTAATTCCTTTGGCAGAGTAGTATACATCCAGAGCAATACATGGAAATCCACGTCCCCACTCTGAACGCTTTCTCAAGGTTACTTCCTAAGAGTGAGGTTGTCAAGTCTAAGGGCATGAGTGTTTTCTAAAATTTTATTTTATTGAAGCAGAGTTGATTTACAATGTTATCTTAACTTCTGAAGTGTACAGCAAAGGGATTCGGTCATGCATATATGCATGCTTCTTCATGGCATGAAGGTTTTTAATAGAAGTCCTCAAGCTGTCTTCCGTGGGTCTTTGTCAAAGCCTTCCTTGTGCCTGAGGGAGGACCATGCACCTACTGCAGATGTGGGCTGCACATCTGGTGGGCACACAGGTCAGAGGGAGCGGCTGGGTCCCCGCTGTCCATGGATACCTGCGGTGGGGCTCAGGGTGGGTGAGCCAGATATGCTTATGGAGTGAGGAGCCCAGACCCGCCCCCTCGTTTTGCAGATGGGAAACTGAGGCCCAGCGGTACGGAACCAGTTCTGGAGAGGTGGGTGGCATTGCCAGGGCTGCTGATAGCGACCACCAACCGCTGAGAGGGCTGAGAACTGAGGCCAGGCAGGGCAGGCCTGGGCAGTGTGTTGGTGTGAGGAGGTGTTAGGTAGGTAGAATAGGGAAAAGGAGTCCAAAATGGTGGTGGCTAAAAGACAAGGAAGGTCAAAGGAAGGTCCGAGGACCAGAATGAAGACTTCAAGCAGAACAAACAGCACTCCTGGCTAAGCCCAATTTGCATAGGGCAGGCCCAGGTGGAGGAAAAACATATAAAAGGAGGCGCCAAAGCGCTTTCTCAAGGACTCTCTCTCCCTCGTGCGTGCGCGCCCTCTCTCTCTCTCTCTCTCTCTCTCTCCCCGCCCCTCCCCACGCACTCCTCCACTCTCTTCAAGTCTTGGATTCTCCTGCTATCTTCTAAATAAAATGGAGCTGTAACACTGATTTGCCTAAGAGCTGTAGCACGGTTTGTCCAAGACCCGAGAGCTGTGACGCGCCAAGGGCTTTAATGTCCGTTGCTCCAAATCTTTGTTGTGACGAGACAAAGAACTGAGGAACATACACTCGCCTGACATCTAAGAAAAGAGCGCGCGCACGCGGGAGAGAGAGTCTGAGAGAAAGTGCTTTGGCTCCTCCTTTTATGTTTTTTCCTCCACCTGGGCCTGCCCTATGCAAATTGGGCTTAGCCAGGAGTGCTGTTTGTTCTGCCTGAAGTCTTCACTCTGGTCCTCGGACCTTCCTTTGACCTTCCTTGTCTTTTAGCCACCGCCATTTTGGACTCCTTTTCCCTATTCTACCTACCTAACAGAGGAACGTTCTCACTGGTTTCTAGAAAGAGCAGCTGAGGCTCCCCAGCCAGCCCTCAGCATCCTCAAGGGCAGGCTACCTGGAGACCCTGAGTACTCAAGCTTCCAGGGGTCCTAGCCAGCCAGGCTAGTGGCAGGTGCGTGGCTGGCCTGAGTCCCTCGTGACCCCTCACTCTTGAATGTGGACACCCAAGCTGGTCATGCTGAGTGTGGACTCTTCCCCCTTACTCCCCTGACTGCCTCTCCTCCATCTCCTTTCTGCCTGTACCTCCTCCGGGTAGCCTTAGGGCTGACAAAGCCCCTGCAGAGGCCCTTCCCCCAGCACCACACCTTGACCCTCAGTTCCCTTCAGTTGCTCAGGCATGTCCAACTCTTTGCGACCCCATGGACTGCAGCATGCCAGGCCTCCCTGTCCATCACCAACTCCTGGAGTTTACTCAAACTCATGTCCATTGCCTCGGTTATGTCATCCAACCATCTCATCCTCTGTCGTCCCCTTCTCCTTCTGCCTTCAACTTTTCCCAGCATCAGGGTCTTTTCAGGTGGCCAAAGTATTGGAGTTTCAGCTTCAACATCAGTCCTTCCAATGAATATTCAGGACTGATTTCCTTTAGGATGGACTGGTTTGATCTCCTTGTCCAAGGGACTCTCAAGAGTCTTCTGCAACACCATAGTTCAAAATAATTCTTTGGTGCTCAGCTTTCTTTATGGTCCAACTCTCACATCCATACATGACTACTGGAAAAACCATAGCTTTGACTAGACGGACCTTTGTTTGCAAAGTAATGTCTCTGCTTTTTAATATGCTGTCTAGGTTGGTCATAATCCTTACCCTCAGGATGGCCAAATACAGGGGTGCAGGGAGGACCCGGTCCTGACTCCAGGACTCAGGAGCACATAGCCAGGTACAGGCACCTGGCTGAGAGTGTGCCATACAGCGATTACCAGCTGTGACTTTCCTGGATGAAGAACCCGAAGCTCAGAGAAGTTAAGCAATTTGTCTTAGGTCACAGAGCTAGTGAGGGGCTTCACTGGAGTCTGTAGCAGATGGACACCCACTGCTTGGCCACATGTCAACGCATACCCCACACACCTACACAACCCGTGCAGGGCACCCGCGCCTGCACAAAGGGCCGAACTGTGTTTAACTGTGGTGTGTATCTGGAGCCGCAACACACACACGCGCACACACACACACACACACACACGACACATGTTCTTCCCTAAGACGCAAACAGGAGCCGCAATACACACACACACACACAGGACCGCAACACACACACACACACACGACACGTGCTCTTCCCTAAGACGCAAACAGCCAGCAACACGCGGCGGGTACGCTCGCGCGCGCGCGTGCACACGCCCCTCTAGCGTCTCCAGCCCCGCCCGCCCCGGCGACTCCAGCCCCTACCCTCGAAGCCGCAGGCCCCGCCCCCGGAGGCCAGCCCCGCCCCCGGTCTGACCTCCGCGGGGCCGGCTGGCGCGCGCAGAGCGCAGGCAGCGCCGAGCCGCGCGGCCCGCCGCCGCCGCCGCCGCCGCCGCCCCCGCTGCGCGCCGGGCCGGCCCCGCGCCCGCGCCGCCCCGGGTCCCTCGGCCCGGCCGGCCGCCCGCGCCGCTTCGAGCCGCCCATGGTGCAGCGCATGTGGGCCGAGGCGGCCGGGCCTGCGGGCGGCGCCGAGTCGCTGTTTCCGGGCTCCAGGCGGAGCCGCAGCGTGTGGGACGCCGTGCGCCTGGAGGTGGGCGGCCCCGACAGCTGCCCGGTGGTGCTGAACAGCTTCACGCAGCTCGACCCTGACCTGCCGCGCCTGGAGGTGGGTGAGCCTCGCCGGCCCGGCGCTCGGCCGAGCGAGGAGTGGGTGGGGACGCAGCGCGCTTAGCGGATCGCCCACCGCGAGTGGTGGTGGCGGTGGTGGTGGTGGTTACCACCCCCCAGCCCAGGAGTTGTGCGGCGGGAGAGTCCTTCCGCAGAAACGCCCGTCCTTGCGCCCACTCCCAGGGCAGCCAGGTGGGCGTAGGGGCGACCGCCCGGCGGGCAAAACAGTTTCGGGACCAGATCCGGCTCTGGGATCCTCTCCGTTCCAGTGCCTGCCCGCCCCGCTGCCCCTGCAACCCGGGCAGACGTGTTCCCGCGGGCGGTCTCCGTCTGCTCTGAGTCTGCCTTTCCCGGCCGCAGGGCTGGGCCGTAGTTCATCCCCGTGGCCAGCCAGGGGGCCTGCTCAGGCGGTTTGGCTTCGAAACTCAGGTGGTGCACCAGCGATTAGGGCGGTGGCCTCCGGGAATCCTCAGGGGTGGCTAGGACCACAGCGGCCTTCCAGGCAGCCCCTTTGGAGGGCAGAAGTGGACTCTGATGTTCAGGGCTGATCAAAAGGGTGGGCGGGAGGAGGGAGAGAGGCCCCCAACCTGTGGGCCAGGTGTCCAGGCGGACACAAGGGCCTCTCAGATGGAGGGGTGACCTCCCTTCTGCTTGATTAGAAAATGCGCTTCCACCCTGAATTTGTGAAGGTCGGGTAGGATTCAGCAGGGGGGTGTGCCTCTCATGAACTTGGTGAGGGCTGGACTCCTGTTTCTAGTGCGCTGTTGGGAGGAGGGGGCCAGTGGGTCATGGGGAGCAGTGCCATCCCCCTCCTCCCGCCTGACCGTGACTCTGACCCCCTACCTGGGGCCAAGGTAGCAGAATCCGGGGGCTGGGGCCTGAACGGAGGGAGGCCGTTCCTGGGTCAGAGGGCTCAGTGGAGGTCCTGATCCCCCATGCTGGTATCCCCCACGTTGTTACTTTAGGCCCCGGTGAGCTGTGATTGCCAGCCTGGGTCTTGGGCCTCTCTCTGTGTGACCCCAGTGCCTAGACAGGGTCTGGATGCGTAGTTACAGGAGGATAAAGCACATCTTGTCCAGTGTGGGAGTGGGGAGAGGGGGGAGGTAACTCTTGGGAGGACGGCAGGCCTGGGAGACCCTTTATTGGTGAGCTAGGCGGTGGCGGGGCCAGGCCTCTTCCCCGACCCTCATCCACCCACAGCTCTGGTCTTCATTGGTGGCTGGAATGAGACCCCTGGGAGGGTGGGGGCGGGAGGCCTGACACCAGCCCAGCGCTCATCTGACTTTCATTATGTCTGGCAGCTCCTCGGGCTTTGTGTGCTGGAGGGTCCAGCCGGCGCACTCACAGGGGCAGGCCGCCAGGCTGCTTTTCCTCCCTCCTTCCCTCCCCCTATCCATCTGTATCCCCAAGGAACCGAGGGAGAGTGCAGATCTGAGGCCTGCCCCTGCCCCGGGGTCTGCCTGCCTTTGCCCCCTCTCGCCTCTCCCTTCTGGCCCCAGCACTGGCCTCCAGGCCGCGGCCGCTGTTTAGATATCAAAGGGGAAGCTTCTGGCTAGTGCAGGAAAGCCAGGGTCCTGGCAGGAGAGAAGGCCACTGCCGGAAACCAAACACAATGACCATTTACCGTGAGCTGGGGGAGGGCGTGGGGAGTCCCTGTCCCTCCTGCCAACACCGCCCCCCTCCACCCCCCACAGCCAATTTCCTGGTTGCGGTGGCCTGCCAGAGCTGAGGCGGCCGCCTGTGGTCCCTGTCCTGTCTGGAAACCACGAGGCAGTTTCTGTTTCCTCCCCAGGCCCCCTTTTCCTACCAAGCCTCCACCCCGTCCTTCCCTCTCAGGGCTGCCAGATGTCCTCGCACATCTGGGCATCTGTTCGTCTTCATGATTCGGAGCCAAGCCACTGCTGACCCAGCTCGGCCAGCACGGTTCCGTGCTTCGTGGAAGTCCCTGGGCTCGCGCCCCTGTCTCCATGCAGGCCACCAACTCAGCCAGGCGGGGATGGGTCCCAGAGTCAGGAGCACATACTGGCTGCAGTCAGGACTCCCTCGTTCAAGCTCACTTTGACCAACCCTCTTGACTATGTGTCAAGCTCAGAGGGCTTCCCTTGTGGCTCAGGTGGTAAAGAATCTGCCCTCAGTGCGGGAGACCTGGTTCGATCCTTAGGTTGGATAGATCCCCTGGAGAAGGGAATGGCAACACACTCCAGTATCTTGCCTGGAGAATCCCATGGACAGAGGAGCCTGGCGGGCTATAGTCCATGGGATCAGAAAGAGTTGTACTGAGTGATTAACGCTGGAGCTCAGAGAAGTAGAGTCCTTGAACATACGTGCAGCCAGTGAGAGTGCAGCCCTGATTTGAACCCGGGCTGTGTTCTCTGCTGGGCGCCTGTTGTGTACAAGAGCCCACGGGGATCGGAGAAGGACAGGGCTGAGTTCATGGTGAGATCATTACAAGTGTCCCTGGAGGACAGGGGAGCTGTGGAGGGGCCAGAACCAGGCCCAGGCAGCTCAGAAGCCCCCCATGGTTAGTGAAGGGTAGGGGTGCTTAGAGACCAGAGGTAGGTGAAAGTGCTTTGGGCCAAAAGACACGGGGAAGAGCTTCAAGGAAGAAATAAGCCCACAGCTGGACCCTGAGAGTTTAAATAATATCTCGTATGAGGCTGCATTTGGTGGGAGGCTCTGCGCCGAGTAGTGTGCATGCATGGGGTCTGTTTGGGGTCACAATTGCCTGCCGTCCTTTGAACAGATGGAACAACCAAGGCACTAAGTTGCACAAATTTGCCAGTAAGTGGCAGGGGCGGGATTCTGACCCCAGGCCATAAGCCTAGAAGCTCTGAGCTCAGCGTGGGCGTGGAATGAAAGGAGAAGGGCTTCAGAGATGTGAGGGGGAAACCTGTCTCCCTCCAGCCTCCCCGCCTCCTTCCCCATTGTCTGTTCTCTGGATTTCAGGGTGTGCAGGGTTCTAGTCTAACCCCCAGGGCTCATTAGCCTCAGGCCAAGAGGCATGATCTGAAAGGGGTGTGTGTGTATGTTTGTGTGTGTGTGCAAAAGCCTGTGTACCATCCTCTTCCAAGCAGGCCTCCTGGCAGACTCCAAGGGGACAGCCTCGGATAGCTGCAGAGCCTGTCAAGTTCAAGAGGGGGACTGACCGGCTGCCACCTGCTGGGCCCCCCACTTCCCATCTTGCTTTCCTCCTTAGGAGAAGAGGCAGGTGGGGGCCAGTCTGGCTGGTACTGCGTCTTTGTCTTTGTTCCTTATCTGGGGGAGGGACTTCTCCAGCACTGGTCTGGTCTTTTCCTCGGAGGCTCCAGGATGGCCCTGGAGCAGGAGTGAGTGGTGGGGATCAGCACTGGGAGGAGTCAGCCCTGTGCCCAGTCTGGAAGTTAGCCGTTTGCAGCAGTTAGCTGTTTGCAGGCCCCGTCTTCACTGCTGGTCAGGAGCTTTTGGAAGGGGACTTAGCACGGCCACCTACAGCCCTCGAGCGGCCAGTGGGGTGGTTTCAGGAGGCTGCACCCAGGCAGTCGAGGACCAGCTGCCCAGATGGTCCCCATGCGTGGCACCATGCTGCCCAGCCTCCCAAACCCAGAAGCGCTGCATTATTGGACCTGTGGCTCCAGCGAAGTCACTGTCCTCAACCCAGTGCTGCGGAGGTGGGAGTTGAAACCTGCAGCCTGGTGTAGGAGGGGGTCTCTGAGTGGCCCCAGTCTCCATCTGTTGGCCAGCCTGTGGCGGGGGTGGGGTATGGTGCTTGGGGAGCCGGGCAGGGGTGCCCAGCAGGGGGGCGGGGTTTGAGGAGCTCTTGGGAGCAGGTGTGGCCTGACATTTTCTTTGCCACCCCACCTCCCCTGGGAAGCCTCAGATGCTGGCACAGCCAGCTCTGTGGTCTCGCCTGGAGGCATGTTGGCTTTTTGACCCCGGGGGGCAGCTCCACGTAGGCTGGTCCAGACTTGGGCTCTGAAGGGAGGAGAGCTGGGCTGGAAGCCTGGCTCAGCCCCTCATAGCCCTCGACCTGCTCTCGTTTCCTGAACCTTGGTTTTCTTATCTGTAAAATGGGCTTAATGCCACTTTCTCCGCTTAGGGTTCTGGCGAGGCCTGAACAAGACAGGCAGCCTGACAAAGTGGTCCCCACCAGTGCCTGGCACCGTGTCAGGGCCGGCTAGGCATGCCTGCCACCATTATGTCGTCTGACAAGCTGCCAGGGGAGTGCCTGTGCCCAGGGCTCCGAGAGGACACTGGCCAGCCTGGTCAGCGCAGTGCTCCCAGGCCAGGTTCTTACAGCTGAGCTTGGGCCTTGGCTGCCTTGGCCACCCCGTGACAGGAGCCCTTACCAGACCCGTTTCAGTGGAGAGGTGGGGGTCTGAGGGTGCTGGGCCCTGGTGCACGCCCACCCCGCAACCTGCTGTGTGATCTGAAGAGGCCTGTCCCGTCTCTGGTCTCCCTCCAGTGTCTGTCTGAGCAGGGGCTGGACTCCACGTGGACGCTGTGACTGGCCGTAGCCACGGTCCAGGTGGAGCATGGAAGCCTGGGTGTGTCTTCATGGACACCAGGGGCCCAAGCTAAGGTTCAGTCCTGCCCTGGCTGCCTCTTCCTGGCTCCTGACGGAGATCAGCTCCCACCCATAAGTGAGGTGTCAGGAGGATTACATGTGACGGGTGTGCGAGGGGCGTGGCACCCAGGAGATGCCCACATGTGCTGGATGCTGTGTCCGTGGTGGTGGTGTCAGCCAGCTCTGCCTGGCACTCCCCCCGCCCGAGACAGGTGCCCCTCCCCTCCGCTGCCACCAGTCAGGCCCCCTTGCAGGCCTGGTCCCTGGAGGCCTGACAGTCTGGAGCCGGTCCTGAGTGGGCAAGGCCAGCCTGGAGTCTGGTCCCTCCTCCCCCGGAAGCACGTTTCTTTTCTAAATGCTGATGAGCAGCGAAGCTCAAGCTGGCCGGGAAGGTTCTTGGGAAGATGGGTCAGCCTCTGTGGGGCTCAGCCCAGGCCAGTCCCCAAATGCCAGTTTCTGGGGTCACTAAGCTCTCTGGTTGCCCTGCCACCCAGGAACCTCGTGTGGTTCCCCCTATCAAGGCCGCCTCTGGGGTGTGGTACCTGGGGACCAGGAGTGTGGCCCACCTCTATCCAGCACTGACTGTCCGCCCTCAGCTAGGCTCTATTCCGGCCCAGGGCCCAGGCCACCCACCTGAGGTGGGGGCAGGCTGGAGGGCGAGGCCCTGTTGCACACCGGGAGGGTCACGCACACTTGGCCTTTTCATTCTCCCTGCCTTGTTGGGCACACATTCTGAGAGATGAACCAGGTCCCTTGACCGTCTCCCCTGGGCCTCAGTCTCCATCTGTGTAAAATGGGCGTGCGACTTGGTCTTCAAACCCAGGAGCCTGTGTTCCTCACGTTTTTCAACAAAAGGCATTCCAGCAAAAGGCTGAGAGGTCAGAAAGCCGCAGGCCTGGTTCCCTCCTCCTGGCACTTTTAGAATGACCCACCGTCCCTTTCACCTGGCCCTCCCCCAGGTTCCCAGGGCGTCTGGCAGGTCTTCCCAGAGGCTTTCCCCGCCCCGTGTCCCGCGTCAACTCGCCAGTAACAGTGTCCTCACGCCCCGTTCCTGGGGCTGGTCCTTCCTCACACTTGTCCCTTCTCGTGACTCCCCCGCCTCATCCTGTTGAGTGCTGCTGCCCTTGGCCCCTCTCTCAGACAGGCTCACTGAGGCTGGGGGCTGCGGGACTCAGCCAAGCTGGGAGCAGAGCCCTGAAGGAGAAACAGCACCCTGGGGCCCGGTGGGCACTGGAGAGGGGCCTCGTGTGTCCAGGGCTGCAGGTGCTGGTGAGTGGCCGGCTGAGGGCCTCAGGGGACCTCTGTGACTCAGTGGCCCTCAGCAGCAGCTCAGCAGGGTGCCATCAGGTCCCTGAGCAGTGAGCTTGTGCATGTGGGGCCCACCACCACCCGCCTCACCCAGCCCGACCTGAGCGAGACCAGGTTTCTCCATGTGCAGCCCCTGCCCACCGGGGATCGGGGGGACAGGGAGACCGTGGTGTGGGTTCAAGCCTTCCTTTTCCACCTGCCTCCCCGCTCAGCCAGGTCCCCTGGGGCAGGGAGCATCCTGCAGCTGGAGGCATCCATGGATCTGGAGGCCCTGCATGGCTCTGGTGTAGTTTCCACCAGAAATGAACAGGTGAACAGGAGTGCAGGGGTCTCCAGGGTGGGAGAAGGGCCACCTCCACGTTTGCAGGCACGAGCACCTTCCTGCGGGAGACAGCGGGGCTGGGAAAGGCCCAGTGGGTCCTGGCGGGTCTAGCCTGAAATACGGGTGGAATCAGCTCCTGGCTGATCCGTTTTTTTCTGCCTTGAGGGGCTTGGGGCTCAGCCTGCAGTCAGCTGGGGACGCAGCACCTTGCTGCCCATCACCCTGAGAAGGCTGATCAGGTGGTGCCCTAACATACGCCACCACCCCAGCCGTTTCCTTGTCCCTGAGCCTCTGGGCTGTGCTCTGAGGGACGGGGTGGCGGGGGTGCTGTGGGGCGCCCTGGTGCCCATCCTGCCGGCCTCTGCTCACCAGGGCCCGGCAGTATCTCACCACCTTCCCTCCAGACCCAGGTGGTAGAAGACTGGGCAGCTGCCAGCTGGGTCCCATGGGGCCCCGGGGACACATCTGTGGGTGCCTGCTTGGGGCGGGATGGGAGGCACTGTCCTCTGAGGACATGGCCGCCCTCATGGAGTTGTGTTCCGCTGCTTCCCAGGTGGCTCAGCGGTGAAGAATCTGCCCGCAGTGCAGGAGAGTCAGGGTCAATCCCTGGGTCTGGAAAAGCCCCTGGAGAGGGAAGTGGCAACCCACTCCAGTATTCTTGCCTGGGAAAGTCCAGGGACAGAGGAACCTGGCGGGCTACAGTCTACAAGGTCACAAAGGGTTAGACACAACTGAGCCATGAACACTTTCAATGTTTTTCAAGAGCTGGGGCAACTCTATGGACACCTGCCTTCAGGGCATCTGCTGTTTGCTTGCCCACTCCCTCCCGCTGCGGCCCCGAGCCGCAGCCAGAGCATGACCGGGGCTTGGTACCGCCCACATGGGCTCCCAGTTCCCAGGCCTGTGCGCTGTCTGCTCTGCTAACAGGATGGGTCACCTGCTGGGGCCAGGGCCCTGCCCTTCCTGCCCCAGAGGGTCCCGGGGGCAAATGCTATTGGCCACTCTCCTTCTCTGGCCCTGGAAGAGCAGTGGGAGCGGGCAGCTGATGCCCCGCTCGACGGCTTTGTGCCCAGGCCCGCCGCCCCGCAGCTCTCCTGGGAGGCCTCTCCGCTGTTGTCTCTCGGTAGCTGGTTTAAATGGCGCCTGCTTTCTGCGCTGCTTGGACGATCTGGTGGTGGTGTTTTTTTTTCCTGTTGCTGCTGCTGTGAAGGGACCCGGGGTGGGGGGACAGGGTGGGTGGGCTCCGCGGGGCTGGTGCAGCTCCCCATCTGTGTGACGGGGCGGTGAGCCCCGCCCCCCCCAGCGTAGCCTGTGCGGCTCTCAGCGTCCCGCCCCGCCCCCCACCCGGCTGGCGGGAGGGGGCCCCTCGGGTGGGGGCAGGGCTGGAGGATTACATGAATCCCGGGCAGGGCCGGCCAGCTGCCCCGAGAGCCCCAGAGGAGACTCAGAGGTGGGTGGACAGGGCCCTGGCCTGGCAGGTGGATGGCAGGCCCCTGACGTCACCCAGCACCGTGGCCTCCTCTAGGCGGGGGAGGGATGTGTGAGGCAGGGAGGACACTAAGCATCTGTCTGGGGTTTTCTGCTTCAAGACGGGGGATTTCTCCTCCGGATGGCAGGGCTGGACCTCCCTGAGTGTGGGCTGTAGGGGTGTGCAGAGTGGGAGGGTGTGCTCGGGCTGGGGGAACCTCCGCCTGTGGGTTCCCTGCTGACTTCCCAGAAACGCCTGGCTCTCTCTCCTGAGGAGGCGAAGGGCCAGGAGCCCCGGCATGTTGCCCTGGCTTTCCCGTTGGTGCGATGCCCGGAGTGGGAGGGCGGCCTCAGGTCAGAGGAAGTGGATTTCCGGAGGATGGCTTTCCAGGCCTCCCGGAACCCTCCCAGAGTCCTGGAGGTAGGAGGTGAGAGGCCCAGCCACCCGCCCACCTCAGCCCTGAGCCCCGAGGGCACTGATGTCCAGGGGTACAGGACCCTGGGCAACTGGTGCCTACCCAGGGCCCCCGCTGAGGCAGTGGGCTTTAGGGAAGGGCTGTTGGCGGGGCCCAGGCTGAGTCAGCGCTTTCACTGGGCCTTCTCTGAGCGGGGCCAGTGACCCGAGATCCCAGCTACCGGCTTTGACCTTGTGACTGATGGCCCCGTCAGCAAGCACCTCCCCGCTCCTCCCTAAACTCGCAGAGTTCTGTCTCTTTACTCCTAGCCCCCACCCCCCTCTCCACCCTCCCCAACTTCCAGCTCACCTCATCTCTGGTCAGGAGCAGTGGGAGAGGAGACAGTGTGGACCCCAGGGCAGCAATGACCAAGGCCTTGATCAGGCCTTGGTGAAGCCCCCCCAACAAAGCCTGTCTGCCCCGTGGGAGGGGTGGCTACCTTTTAAAACAAGGGCCTCTCTGCCGGGGGTCCAGGAGCTGCCAGATGACCCCACCCCCCACTTCTGGCCCAGGGCAAGTCCTGTGGTTTGTGGTTCTGTGGAAGTCCGGGCGCCATCCTTCTCATGCTGTGCCCATGCATATGATGACAGGCAGGGAACTGGGAACTCCTTGGTTGCCCAAGAGGCATGAGGCCATGAATGAGCAGAAGGGGAAGGAAGCGCCTCGGCTTGTGGCCATCGAGGATGCCCATACCTGCCGCAGAGCCAGGGTGCTGACTCCAGGGCAGGGGTCAGCTGTGGAGCGGGGCCCCCGGGGAGGGACCAGGGCCCCCAGGGGCAGTTGGCCGAGTCAGGGCCTTGGTTCCTGGGTCTGCCGTTTAGTTGCCCACGGTGGTGTGCCCGTGGACAGATGGTCCCTCCCAGCTCCGTCCACTGCGGTGTACTCAGCTGTGAAATGACCAGGAACCGTTCTCGTCTTGGCGCGGGAAGTAGGGGGGGCAGGGGCGGCGCCCAGGACCAGAGCAGACTGTGGTTGAAACTTTGGTGAGTGCATCTTGTCCAGTCGCTCTGGCTGGTGGGGTGAGGACGCGGGGCTGGGGGCAGTGCCAGCAGCCCCGAGGACAGTCCCCAGCCCTCCCGCTCTGAGCCTGTTCCATTCTGGACTGGAGGTCCCTGTGGCCACCCCCCTTTGCCTCATCCAGGGACAGAAGGTGGCACGGGGGTGTCTCCCCCACCCCCACCATCGCCGCACAGCCGGGCAGGCCCTGACACCCCCGCCCGGCGGCCGGGCACTGTCTTTGCAGAGCTCCACGCAGGAGATCGGCGAGGAGCTGGTCAACGGGGTCATCTACTCCATTTCCCTGCGTAAGATCCAAGTGCACCACGGCGCCAGCAAGGGCCAGCGCTGGCTTGGGGTGAGTGCGGGAGGGCCCGGGGTCCAGGGGCCTCCCACAGGGATCTGGGCCCCAACCCTGCCCCCCACAGCCCAGACCACAGTCCACTGCTCTCTTATTTGTGTGAAACATCAAAAAGACACTTTCATGCTCTTTCCCTTCACGTTAGGCTGGGATTGTGGGTAAAGAAGTTAGAGAAGGCAAGGTTGGAAAAAGAACAAGACCGGCAATTTATAGAAATGGATCGCCTTTAATGAGGCGAGAAGGGGCAGCAGTCAGATTAGTGAGCTGCTGCACTAACCCAAGAAAAGATAAGTAAATATAGGCATATATGTGGAAATCTACTGTGTTAAGGGGGCCTGTTCTCCAAGGTTGTTACCCTGCAGGGATTATTTATGCATTTTGCCCCAGTTTTTTTTTTCTTTTTCTCTTTTTCCGTTGTGGATAATCAGTTGGTGTCCTCCTTTATTTGTTTTATTGTTTGGCCACACTACGCCGCAGGCACGCGGGATCTTAGGTCCCCAGTCGCGTGGGTTGGTTCTGCGCCCCATGCGTTGGAAGCGTGGAGTCTTAACCACTGGACCGCTGGGGAAGGCCCTGCCTCGCACTGTCACGGGTGGCCATCAGCCTGACTGCCCTTCCACATGTCTCCAACCTTACATCATTTGACTTACTAGGACTTTAAAAAAAAAAACCCGAAGGGCTCAGGCGACTGTATATGGTTCTCCATAATCACTGTGATGGAGCCCAGCCCCACAACCCTTCCAGGTCGGAGCAGGGGCCTGACGGATGCACAACCTTTCAGAAAGGAGGCCGATTGCCACTGTGACTCAGGCTTTCACTCCCCGGGACCTGGGCCGAATTCCTTTCTACAGCCGTTTCCCCAGTGCTGCCCCGACAGCCTCTGTGTCCAGACACACTGTTCCCGGTACCCGGGGGATGAGCCTCTGTTTTCTTACCTCTAGAATGGGTCTGTTTTGCCAGAGCTCATGGGGATGATACTCCTCATATTGATGAGTTACGACCACTACTCAGCTAATAAAATAACCTCAAGGAGTTGTTTTTTATCATCCCCTCCTCCAGTCCGAGCTGAGACCCTCGTTCCATTCAGGGCACTCACGTTCCTGTCTCCGGCCAGAGGTCACCGAGCACTTGGGACTTCCTCTGAGCTCCACCCGCCCCCCTGCCCACCCCTTGGGCCACAGTGCTGCAGCTGACCATCCATTCTCCTTTGTGTCTCCGCAGTATGAAAATGAGTCGGCCCTGAACCTGTATGAGACCTGCAAGGTGCGGACCGTGAAGGCGGGCACGCTGGAGAAGCTGGTGGAGCACCTGGTGCCCGCCTTCCAGGGCAGCGACCTCTCCTATGTCACCATCTTCCTGTGCACCTACCGAGCCTTCACCACCACCCAGCAGGTCCTGGACCTGCTGTTCAAGAGGTGAGTGCCCCGCTCCTCCCTGCCCACCCACTGGCTGTGTGTCTTGGGAACGTCGCTTTGCCTCTCTGAGCCTCAGTCTGCTCCTGTGAAAGCAGGCTGCAGGAGGCCCGACCTCACAGCATTGGCAGGACCGTCAGATTAGCAGCCTTACACCCGGCCCTGTGGAAAGGGCTGCTGAGGGTTGGCGTGGTTTTAATTAAGGTGTTCCTCCACCGTGAAGGGGCTTCCCTGGTGGCTCAGACAGTAGAGAATCTGCCTGCAATGTGGGAGACCCAGTTCAATCCCTGGGTCAGGAAGATCCCCTGGAAAAGGCAGTGGCTACCTACTCCAGTATTCTTGCCTGGAGAACCCCGTGGACAGAGGAGCCTGGCGAGCTATAGTCCATGGGGTTTCAGAGAGTCAGACATGACTAAGCAACTAATGCTTTCTCTCTTTCCCCCCATGAAGAAGCTCTCTGCCTCCAGCCTTTGGGCAGAGTCATCTTCCCATTTGTAAAGGAAGTTCAGGAGCCTATCTTGGGGTCCCCTCCTGGGATTAGCCAGAGCAGGGATCACTGGGGGCTGGCAGAAGGCCCGAGGCCACTCAGGTGTCTGTAAGGTGCTGGTTGGGGTTCATTCATTCAGCAGATCTGTATGAAGCACCTACTGTGTGCAGGCACTTTTCTGGGGTTTTGGCTTAATTCAGGGAAGGGAGCAGATAGGAATCCTGCCCTCCCGGGCTTCCGTGCGAGTCGGGGGGTCAGCCGGTAACGCTGGACGTCATAGCAGGTACGGTAGATGTGACGTCCTCACGGCCTCCTCTAGATACGGGTGCATCCTTCCCTACTCCAGCGAGGACGGCGGACCCCAGGACCAACTCAAAAAGTGAGTGTACCTCGGGCCTGGTGGGAGGGTCTCCCGTCTACAGGGTGGGGAATGGTGGGGGCTGAGGCTGGAGAGGCCTGGGCAGAACCCTGGCTCCCCTACATCTTGTGATTCCCGCTGGAGGGCCGAGGTCTGGGCGCTTCTGCAGGACGAAAGGGGTCGGAGGGCAGTGGCTGGGGTCCCAGGTCCAGGGAGCAGGCGGGAGGCAGGGGGCTCAGAGCTGGGTCCTGAGACCAAGTTCAGGTGTAGGAGGCTCATGATGGCCGGCAGGGGGCTCTGCTTGTCCCCTCCTCCCTCCCATGTTTATGCAGTGCCTACTGTGCGCAGCGCAGCCAGGCCAAACCAATGAACAGAGCAGGCGCAGCCCTGCCTGCCCTCCTGCAGTTCCCTTTGTAGGGGGTTCAGAGTGGGGGTGGAGGCCAAGAGTGGGGTGGGGGGCCCAGTGTGGGGGTGGGGGCAGACAGGAGTGAGTTGGGCTCTCCCAGGAAGGGGGAGGTGGCCACTGTGGACAGAGGGCTCCCTCCAGCTGAGACTGCCTGCCCCCCCTGCTGACCAGGCCTTGGCATCCAGATGGGCGGGGCGAGCCCAGAAGCCCGGCCCCCAGAGGGTGCCAGGGGAGGGCCAAGAGGAAGGAAAGGCCAGGCCCTGACTCTGCTGCCCGCCCGCCTACCCCCAGTGCCATCTCCTCCATCCTGGGCACCTGGCTGGACCAGTACTCGGAGGACTTCTTTCAGCCCCCCGACTTCCCCTGCCTCAGGCAGCTGGTGGCCTACGTGCAGCTCAACATGCCCGGCTCCGACCTGGAGCGCCGGGCCCACCTCCTCCTGGCCCAGCTGGAGCATGCAGACCTCGGCGAGGCAGAGCCGGAGGGTGAGGAAGGTGGGGTGGGCGCTGGACTCAGGGGGGCGCCCCCATGGCAGAGCCGGAGGGTGAGGAGGGCAGGGTGGGCGCTGGACTCGGGGGCAGCCCCATGGCAGAGCCGGAGGGTGAGGAGAGCGGGGTAGGTGCTGGACTCGGGGGAGCCCCCACGGCAGCTGCTGGGCTGGGAGCAGAGACTGACCTCAGAGTGCCTGCATGGGCACCGCCATCAGGGATGATGTTCTGTTGTGGGGTTTGGGGCCAAGGCTTCTCTGGAAGGCAGAGGCATGCTTTCTGTCTTGGAAGGGCAGGCGTGTCGCTGACCTTTTCTCCTCTCGCAGCTCTGTCCCCAGCTCCAGTTCCAGCTCTGAAACCAGCTGCCGAGCCAGAGCCCACACTAGGCCCAGACCTCGAGCCCACTCCGGCACTGGCCCCAGAGCCAGCCCTGACGCCAGCTCCGACGCCACCTCCAGAACTCGAGCTGGCTCTCTCGCAAACCCTAGAGCTCGAGCCGCCTGCAGCCCCAGACCCCCCCTGGCCTTTGCCCGTGGCTACAGAGAATGGGCTGGGGGAGGAGAAGCCCCACCTCCTGGCGTTCCCTCCTGACCTTGTGGCAGAGCAGTTCACACTGATGGATGCGGTAGGCAACCTGTCTCGGCAAGGGTGGGCGTGGGCACCCCTTCCCTCTGGCCTCTGCCACCCAGACCCTCTGGGGCCCGTCCAGAGCAGCTGGTGGTCGTTTAGTCGCTAACTTGTGCCCGACTCTTGTGACCCCATGGACTGTAGCCCACCAGGCTCCTCTGTCCATGGGATTTTTCCAGGCAAGAATACTGGAGTGGGTTGCCATTTTCTCCTCCAGGGGATCTTCCCCACCCAGGAATCGAACCTGGGTCTCCTGCATTACAGGCAGATTCTTTACCAACTGAGCTATGAGGGAAGCCCAGAGCAGGTGTCCAGCCCCAAGTTCCAGTGCCACTGTTATAAACGTGTCAACTGGGCAAGGTTCCTCACCCCAGGGCCTTGGTGGCCCTCCAGGCTGTGGACCTGGGACCCTGCTCTCCACATGCATTGACTGTGGATGACATTGGGTGGAACAGTCGGAAGTTGGGTGGGGTCTGGCCCACTTGGGAGGGGAGAGGAGGGCTCGCTGAGGTGCCGCCAGCTCCACGGACCACCCCCCGCCCCGGGTCTGCTGAGCAGGCCTCAGGAGCTTCTGCATTTATTAGGCGCCTGATGTGTGTGAGAGACCAGGGCAGGCAGCAGACAAAGGCTGTGGTTGTAGCACCCAGGTGAAGGTGCGTCTGCAGAGGGGACAGGCCTGACCGCGGCCTGGGGCTAAGATGCCACTGGTCTGGGCAGGCATGAGCCTCTTCTGGTGCCGCGAGTCAGGATGGGCTGGTGACAAGGCCCAGCTAGTTCTCTCCTGCCAGTTTCATCCTGGGTCGTTGACGTGCCGGGCGCCCACAGTGAACAGGGAACAAAACCCTGAGACTTCACCCCCCAAGCCAGCTCCCCCCACCCCCTGCACCACCTCCCCAGCTTCCTGAGCTCCAGCTCTGACCAGGGACCTTGGGGAGGTTGGGGCCGGGGGGGTACCTGGGGTGCGGCAGAGCCGGGTGACCCTCCCCCTGCCCCCTCCAGGAGCTGTTCAAGAAGGTGGTCCCCTACCACTGCCTGGGCTGCATCTGGTCCCAGCGGGACAAGAAGGGCAAGGAGCACCTGGCCCCCACCGTGCGCGCCACCGTCACCCAGTTCAACAGCGTGGCCAACTGCGTCATCACCACCTGCCTCGGGGACCGGAGCGTGTCGGCCCGCCACAGGGCCAGGGTGGTGGAGCACTGGATCGAGGTGGCCAGGGTAGGCACACCCTCCAGGGCCCGGGCACCCACCCCTTTTCACCCTGGGATTGAGTTCAGACCTTCCCCCTGGAGGGGGTGCGTTACTCACAGGGCCCCAAGAGCGCCTCCCAGGGCGTCAGTCTCTTCCGGGAGGGAGCTCCCCGCCGAGAGAGACCCAAGCTGGAGCAGGCAAGCTGGGTCCCCCTCATGGCCTGTCCCCTTGCCCCCCAGGAGTGCCGGGTCCTCAAGAATTTCTCCTCCCTCTACGCCATCCTCTCTGCCCTGCAGAGCAACTCCATCCACCGGCTGAAGAAGACGTGGGAAGAGGTCTCCAGGTGGGCAGCCCTCTCCCCAGAGGGGCTCCGAGGGCCCTCCGGCGGGTTTGGGGGCCGGCCCCCAGTGAGCCTGGGACTTGCCAGAACGTGTGGCCTCCTGTGGGCGGGGTCCCCCAGGGCCCACTGGCCTTAGGCCTGCGGTTCTGCCTCTGGACTCGGTTTCCTTCTCTGCCGGGTACTGGATTGAGCCTCACTGGAAGTTTCTCTGTTTACCTCACAGCCACACAATTCTGTCCACTTAATATCAACACAGCACCCCATGGTCTAACGGCCGTGGGGGGCCCGGGTGAGCCACAAGAGCCCCTCCCCAGGCGCGAGGAGCCCTTAGCGCCCAGTGGAACCCTGTTTGAAAACTATTGCAGGCAGAGGGGGTCTCTGGGTCCTTAAATATTTTTGCCACCCCCGACACACACACCATTCCCCACTCTCTCTCTCCTCCAGGGACAGCCTCCGCGTCTTTCAGAAGCTGTCGGAGATTTTCTCGGATGAGAACAACTACTCCCTAAGCAGAGAGCTGCTCATCAAGGTAGAGGAGGGGGCATGGGCTGGGGTGAGGGGGCTGACATTCCCATTGGAAGTTTCTGGGAAAACTCCTCCTGGGATCTGTTTGGACCATGGGCCGGTGGCCGGACAGGGGCACTTTGGGGACAGGAGGCCCTGGTACAGGGAGGGGGTGGGGCAGGGCTGCTGCAGAGCTCTGGGGGGGTGAGGGGCGAGATTAGAGTCCCCTGGGTCCGTGCTGGTTCCCCCCACCCTCAGGCACTCAGCTGCCCCCTCCAGGGGTAGTTGGGATCCAGGCTGCGGGTTTCTTCCCTACCCAGCCCAGCCTGTCCCCAGCAAGCCAGGCACTGCTGCTCCTCTGTCTACACTGTTCCTGGAGGGCCGAGCCCTCTGCCCACCCAGGGACCGTACTGCAGGGGCTCCCAGCCCAGGGTCCCAGGGAGGTGGGCCTGGGGGCTGGGAGCATGCAGCTGCCTGGGGCCTCACGCTGCTCCAGGGCAGACCCTGCCAATGCATCCTGGGGACACTTCTTGGATTCTCACCACGGGGCCTCTCTCGGCCATGACAAACACCCCAGATGGCTGGGGACAAGTGCAGGGGGTCTCCGCATTCACCGGGGCCCCTCCACAGAAGCTTCCACAGCAAAGGGGAAGCAGAGCGGCAGCCCCAGCGCCCCCTGTCAGAGGTGGCACCCAGGAGACCCCTCCGGAGTGGGCGAGGGCAGAGTTCTGTGCGGCAGATGTCCAGACGGGCTCCAGGTGGCTGTGGAGCCTTTGGACAGCGGACACCCCGCCCGAGCCAGGCGCCCCGAGTCCCTGTCCCTCTCGCCAAGGCCTGCCTGAGCTCTGAGCCAGGACCTGGTCCCCGGAGTGCGGCAGTGGGGGGTGGGGGTGTGGCAGAATTCCTGCTCTCCTCTTTGAGTCCTTCCGAGATGAGGGAGATGGGGGTGGGCAGCACAGGTGATGGAGGTGTGACCCAAGTCCTGGGAGACCCCGCAGGGGGGCTGTAGTCCTCTTTCCAGGTGAGGAGACAGGCTCAGGGAGGCCAGGCTGCCAGCCCAGGTTCCCACCCCCATGAGGACTGGGTCAGGGGTGCAGTTCTAGAAGCCGGGTCTGCTGGGGTGCCTGGAGCATTTGCATCAGTGACCAAGGCCGAGGTCGGTCTGCTGGTGACGTAAGAAGGGGGGATGGGGCAGGAGGCCTCACCGACGCTGTCCTCGGCCCTGCAGGAGGGGACCTCCAAGTTTGCCACCCTGGAGATGAACCCCAAGCGAGCCCAGAGGCGCCCGAAAGAGGCGGTGAGTTTGCTTGAGGCTGGGAGCGGCGGGGGCCCCCCTCCTGGGGCTGCGTTGCTGGACATGCCCATTAGCTAGACCCCCTCCAGGCCCTGGTGGTGTCCTGATCAGCTGGTGTCCCAGGGACTGTAGCCGCCAGAACAGGGACCTGGAAGAGCTGGGCTCAGTGGGGTTTGGTGGTGGGGATGGGGGTCAGGGGCCAGGGACCCTGTGATCCAGGGGATTTGCCAAATATCAGCCTTGAGGGTGACTAGAGGGACTTTGGGGTCCGTGGACCCTGGTAGGGGGGTTGGGGGAAGATGACTAAAGGTGCCTAGGGTGCTCCAGGTGGGGGGCCTGGGTGGGGCTGGGGGAGAGGGGCCTTGGGCCTTGCTTATCAGGCCCCCCACCCCCCATGTCACAGGGTGTCATCCAGGGCACCGTTCCCTACCTGGGCACATTCCTCACGGACCTGGTGATGCTGGACACTGCCATGAAGGACTATCTGTATGTGAGTGCGCCCAGGGGCTGGGCTGGGCTGGGCTGGGGGTCCCTGGCCCTGCACTCTCAGCAGAGGGCGTGCCTCGTCTCACGAGAGCCTCGCCCCTGTGTCTAGGAGACACCTGCCTGTCTTAGCAACCGGTGACCAGAGCTTGGTGCTGGCGGGTGGGGCTCAGGGCTGCAAGGGGAACAGGCTACAGCCCCTCCCTCAGGCAGTGGCTGTGGGTGGAGAGAGGCTGGGCCCTCAAGTGGGGCACAGGGTAGCCGGGCCCTCCTGCCCCAGGCCTCATTCTCTCCAGCTGTCCCCAGACCCAGAGCCTCGGGCCACCGCCCTGATCCCGCCCAGGTCCAGCTGTGTGCTACGCTGCCCCCTGGCGTTTGTTCTGGGTAGCGCAGCCTGAGCGGGGGCGAGGGGGTGATCTGGGCAAGGGGACCCTTTCTGATGAAAGCTGGCTGTCTGCTTTGCAGGGGAGACTGATCAACTTCGAGAAGAGGAGAAAGGTGAGCGGCCGCAACATCACGGGAAAGGGGCAGGTGTTGGGGGGGAAGGGAGGTCAGAGTCCCACCCAATTAGAAACCTGGCTCCACCGTCCGCCTTCCTGTTACATTTGGGAGGAGAGTTGGATACAGAAACGGTGGGGGAGCTTCTCCCACCGGAGGGTGGGACAGGAAGTCGAGTCAAGAACAGCTTCAGGGAGGGGGGTTGCTGTTTAACCCCGGCTCTGAGGACAAGGTGGGAAGAGGGGACCCAGAGGCTGTCCCAGGCCCGGCCCCCCACCCCGCGCCGCCCCGGCCCGGCCGTCAGCATCCCATCCTCACTCTGGCCCCCAGGAATTCGAAGTGATTGCCCAGATCAAGCTGCTGCAGTCAGCCTGCAACAGTTACAGCATCGCGCCCGAGGAGCACTTCGGGGCCTGGTTCCGGGCCGTGCAGCGGCGCAGCGAGGCTGAGAGGTGAGTGCGGGGCGTGGGGGCACGCCTGAGAGGCAGCGGGCTGGGGTCCTGGTCAGCCTCAGGCTCTGCCACTGGTGACGGCCGGGGCGCTGGACTCCGTCTGGCGGACAGGCTCAGGGTCAGAGCCCCGAGTGTGGCTTCTGGTAGGCTCATGGCCCTGCTCTGTCCTGAAGCTACACATTGTCGTGCGAGCTGGAGCCCCCCTCCGAGTCGGCCAGCAACACCCTCAAGGTCAAGAAGAACCCGGCCATCGTCAAGCGCTGGAGCGAGTGAGTGCCCAGGTGGTGGGGGAAGGCTCCCTCGGGGTGAGGAAAGCTTCAAGGGGAGATCCAGACAGCTGGCACTGGGGTCGCAGCTCCTCCACTTACTGCCCTGGGATGGGGCCATCTGCCTCACTTCTCTCAGCCTCAGTTTTTGCCTCTGTGAAGTGGGCTGATGCTAAATGATCTGTTGGAGGCTGGAGCCCATGGGGTGATTGCCTGAGCACCCGGCACAGAGGCTAGGGGACAGGACAGTAAGTTAGCTGTTCTGTGCAGCCGCCAGGCCCCCAGCGCAGAGCTCAGTACCAGCGGCAGCTGCCACTCCAAGTCCTGTGACCAACTCAGGTATGGCCCCTACCTCAGCAGCGGAGACATTGCTGACGCACTCAGCGTCCACTCGGCCGGCTCCTCCAGCTCCGACGTGGAGGAGATCAACATGAGCTTCGTCCCAGAGTCCCCCGACGGCCAGGAGAAGAAGGTGACGACCGCCCCCTCCACTTCCCCAACAGCCCTTCCCAGCCCTTGGTTCCCTGGGCCAAGGTCCCCCGCTCCATGCTAGAAGCCCCTCCCGCGCTGGACGCTGGCCCGGGGCACCTGCTGACCGTGCCGTTGCCCGCAGTTCTGGGAGTCAGCCTCCCAGTCGTCCCCGGAGACCTCCGGCATCAGCTCAGCCTCCAGCAGCACATCCTCCTCCTCGGCCTCCACCACGCCCGTGGCCAGCACGCGCACCCACAAGCGCTCCGTGTCCGGGGTCTGCAGCTATGGCTCCTCGCTGCCCCTCTACAACCAGCAGGTGGGCGACTCCTGCATCATCCGGGTGAGCCTGGACGTGGACAACGGCAACATGTACAAGAGCATCCTGGTAAGCCAGGGGGCCGCCCCGGGCGCACAGACCTGTACTGACCACCGTAGCCATCCCTGCTCACTCCTGGAGCTGGCCTGCCAGTGGGCTGGTGAGCCGGGGGCCGCCCCGGGCACGTAGACCCGTACTGACCCCCGTGGTCATCCCTGCCCCCCTCCTGGAGCCGGCCTCCCAGTGGGCTGGTCAGCCGGGGGCCGCCCCGGGCGCACAGACCCGTACTGACCCCAGTAGTCATCCCTGCCCCCTCCTGGAGCTGACCTCCCAGTAGGGTGGGGAGGACGGAGGGCCAACCAGATACAGGACTAAAGAGGCCAGTGCTGATCACCGATGCTGAGCAGTGCTGGGGGCGGTGGACCAGGGGTTTCAGCAGCCGCAAGGCAGGGCCTCCCTGATAAAGGGTCTGAGTTGGGGAGGGGCTTGTGCCTGGAGCTTGGGGGGAGCAGCAGGAGGCCCTGGGTGAAGGAACTGGCGTCGGGGGACAAGTCCGGGGGTCAGGGGAGTGTCAGGGGCCTGGACCTGGGGGGAGGGAGGTGGGAGCCCCTGTAAGCTGGAGCAGAGGAGGACCACCAGGGACCACCCCCATCTCCCTGGGGGATGGGCAGGGAGGCCGGTTAGGAGGCTGCTGGGGCTGCACCAGGCTGGTGGCCAGCAGTCTCAGACACCGGATATAATTTGAAGTTCTGACATCTAGCCAGCGGGAGTCGCCCACAAACGCTGTGTGTGCTGGGGGGCGATCACTGGGGGGACTCTTCTCATTCTCCAGAACTCAGGGTGCTGATGAGCCATTTGCACACCACCCCCCCCCAACACAACCCTCCTATCCACCCCCACTGGGTCAGGTACCCCTTTATAACACCGTCACCTGTGTGACCCTGTGTCCAAGGCCTGCCTATGATCTGGCCCTCGGGATCAAAGCAGCAGGGGTCCACGCTGTCCTCCATTACAGCCTGTAGGCCATGCAGGCCTGGCATGGAGGCGGCCACCGGGCATCCAGCCAGCTCCTTCTCTCCCCTCCAGGGCGGGACCAGATGCTGTCTGTACCCAGACCACATGGATACCATTGACCTGGGTGGGCGGGGTTGAGGGGAGCAGCCCCCCAGGGGCAGGCAGTTTCCCTAGGTGGTGTGGCAGGAGGGGGCAGGCTTGCAGGAAATGGGGGGCAAGAGTGATTGGGAAAGACCCCTCTCATCATTGCATGGAGGCCCCCCCAGAGGAACAGGAGAAGCTGGTGTGACCCTCACGGCCCCAGCACCCGGCCAGAGGCTGTGAGCCGTGCGCACTGCACTGAGACAGCTCTGAGGGCCCAGCCCAGACCCCTGTCCTGACGGCCCGGCCCCTGCTCTGTCCAGGTGACCAGCCAAGACAAGGCTCCGGCTGTAATCCGCAAGGCCATGGACAAACACAACCTGGATGAGGATGAGCCCGAAGACTACGAGCTGGTGCAGGTTATTTCGGATGATCGAAGTAAGTCAGGGCCGGCCGGGTGGGTGTTGGAGCGGGGGAGAAGCGGGGGGGTCACCATGCCCCAGGCCTGCCACCCCAGAAGGTCCCACCGGGGTCAAAGTGGGTTTTGTCCAGACACTGACCTGCCCAGGGTCTCCCTATGGTCCCTGCTGGCCACTGGTCCCTGTCTCATGCCTTCCCTGGTCATGAACAGTCAGTGGGAGACCCTGATCAGCGCTGGCATTGTTGAGGAAGGGAGAGAAAAGGCTTTTCTCCTGGGGCAGGCAGCCAGATGGCTGAGTCCACAGGCCGTTCAAAGAGGCACTTTCTGGCTGAGATGGAAAGTGTGTCCTTCAGAGAGAACCGTGCTGGCCAGGACCAGAGCCTCGACTCTGAAAGTCCATGCACACGTGACCTTGTGTAAGCACTATACCACCACGGTGGCTTCTGAGGCCCGGGTCAGGGTGCCAGCGTGGTCAGGTTCTGGTGAAGGCCCTCTTTTGGGTTCCTGGTGTCCCCACACAGTGGAAGGGGGTAGGGAGCTCTCTGGGATCCCTTTTATAAGAGCAAACATCCCCTTCATGGGGCTCCACCCTTGTGACCTCATGGCCTCCCAAAGGCCCCACCTTCCAATCCCATCACCTTGGAAGCTGGAATTTTGGGGAATTTAGAGAGAACACAAGTTAGAATTCGTAGCAGATACTGAACACAGAGACTACGGGGAAACAGCTCTGTATTCTAGAAAGGGGAAACGGGGAAAGATCGGGAACAAGCACAGACTTGGAGCCAGGCAGCATCGGCTTGGAGATCTCAGGCAACTGACTAAAGTCCTTTGTAGCTGTTTTCCCATCCCGAGATAAGATAGGAGATACGATGCTCACGCATGTACGTGTACAATCAACACACCAGAACCGCAAATATTGTCGTCACTCGTCCCATCTTTCCCATGAGCTGATCGCCCACGCACGGCCATTACCCAGACAGTTAGCAGTGACCCCTACCGTCCCTAGAAAGCATCAGTAGTCGTTCAGTCGTGTCTGACCCTTTGCGACCCCGTGGGCCGTAGCCCGCCAGGCTCCTCTGTCCGTGGAATTCTCCAGGCAAGAATGCTGGAGTGGGTAGCCTTTCACTTCTCCAGGGGATCTTCCTGACCAAGGGATCGAATCTGGGTCTCCTGCATTGCAGGTGGATTCTTTACCATCTCAGCCACAGTCCCTGGAAGTTATTTTCTAAATCCTCTCTCACCTTCCTGCACCATTTTAGGTGAGGTGAACAGGGTGGGTGGGACTCGCCCATCTTACAGAAAAGGAAGACTGAGGCCTAGCCAGGTTAAGGACCAGAGTAAGAGCCACACCATGGAGCCCAGAACACACATTCCAGCCCAGCTGTGGGGAATAGATGGCTCAAGGCAGAGGAGAGGGTGGGAAGCAGAGCCAAGAGCAGCTGCCTGCTGAGATCCTGGCACCCAGGGGGCATGGAGGCCTCCCTGAAACGCTGCGCTGGGCCAGGGGCAAACCCTGCCCTTCACAGAAACCCAGAGCCCTTGTCCTAAGTTGGGTGGGTTTCAGGGGAGGTGGTCTGGGTTCTGGAAAACTTACTCCACCTGGAGAATCCTGTTCATTGGCGGCAGCAGGGGACAGGACAGGGCAACCCTTTGCCAACTGCAGGCTGAGGTGGGGCTTTCTAGAGTCAGGGCCTGTTTTTAAACAAGAGTCGTTGGTTTCCATTGGTGCCTCAGTAAAGCGTCCCAGGCAGGTGTCACTACGGGGGGTCCTTGGTGGCCCTGGAGTTGCACTGGGCGCCTCGTGTCTCTGGATCAGGCCTGCCCTCGGGCAGGGGTATCGGAGCCCCTGATTGGGGCTCTCAAGTGGTGCAGTGTGTGGTGGGGTTCCCGTAAGCCCAGCTGACCCTCTGCCCCTTCCTGACCAGAGCTGAAGATCCCTGACAACGCCAACGTGTTCTACGCCATGAACTCTGCCGCCAACTATGACTTTGTCCTAAAGAAACGGACCTTCACCAAGGGGACAAAGGTCAGACATGCAGCTAGCTCGACCCTCCCCCGCATGAAGCAGAAGGGACTCAAGATTGCCAAGGGCATCTTCTAACCGGTCCTTAGCTGCCAGCCACAGAGCCGCCCTTTCCAGGGTCTGGCTAGCCAGGCAGCTCAGCACTTACAGACTTTGGTGAGCCAGGCCAGGCGGACACCTCTGCCCGACCCGCCCAGCCCAGGCCACCCCCAGACTCCAGTCTCACCGCAGACCTCCCCCGCGGCCGGGATTGACGCCTCTGCCGACAGGCTGACCTGGCCTCCCGTGGACCACCCGCTGCCTTAGGTGCCTTCTGCTGTCTGGAACCGGAAGACTAGCTGAACCTTTGCCAAGGAGTGCGGCCAGTGGGCACAGAGCCCCACCTGCCGCCGGGCCCGGCCCCCCCGCACACCGCCCACACACCCTCCCAGGTGTGGACCACTGCCACCCGTGCCCGCGGGCACCCCCAGGGCACCCACTGCTCCACCAGATCTCACCACTGCAGTTCTCTCCTCCCACCACTCTGGCCTTGTCTCAGGCTGCACCAAAGAGTCCATCATCAGGGCCAACCGAAGGTGAGGGAGTCTCACCCACTGCCCACTCCAGCCCTCCGCCGGGGGAGAGGAGAAAGAGAGAGAGAGGCCGCCTTCACGGACCAGAGTCTAACTGGTGGGTGAGGATGGTCTCGGCTGAGTCCCACCGATGTCGGATCTCCTGACCCTGCAAGCGCTGTTCACTGCCGCATCCTGGGCTTAACGAGACCACGCGAGATGGGGGTTAGTGGGAAAAGGAGGGGTTGGGGGAGAGGGGAGGGGGACTGAATATTTGTATAAACGGTGAAAAAAAAATGTTTACCAGTTGGGGAGGGGCAATATTTATTTGTTGTAAATAGCAGATGCTAGACTTGAATCTTATATTAAAATCCTGTTTCTACTATAGCCTGAGAGTTGTAGTAAATTTGTTCTTTTCAGGGCCCGTGCTCATTTAAACGAGACACAGACTCTCACGTTCTGAGTTCAGGTAGGAAATCTGCCAGGGTTATTGGTTTATTTTGGGCAGGAAGAGCAAGAAGGGCCAGCCAGCCTTCTCAGGCTCTCTTTAGGAAATGGAGACATTCACCTTTCACAGACTGTATATTCACTTCAATATCATTAAACTGGGCCACGCGCTGAGACAGCTCCTCAGAACCCCTGGTATTTGAATTTGGAAGGGCTTTCACATGGCATAGTGACAACCTATGAACTTCCAGTGTTTTAAAAAATAATATTTTGATGGCTCGGAAGGTGAAGAATCTGCCCGCAGTGCAGGAACCACAGGAGATGCAGGTTCGATCCCGGGGTTGGGAAGATCCCTAGGCGTAGGAAATGACAACCCACTCCTGTGTTCTTCCCAGAAAAAATCCTATGGACAGAGGAACCCGGAGGGCCACAGTCCACAGGGTTGCAGAGTCATATGCAGCTGAGCACGACAGAAAGTGATGGAGTGAGGGGCAGTCTCTCCACGGAAACAAGGATTAAGCTGGGGGAAAAGCTATCAGAATCAATTGTTTTGGGGCTGAGGTATGTTATCAGACACGACACCCAGGAGAGTGCTTGAAGAAAGGCGATGCTGCTGAACCTCAGCTGTTATGGAACTCTGCGCCAGGTCACACACTGACTCCCTGAGACGGGGGGCAGAAGATGCAGTGGCCACATACAAGGAACACAGGTCTTGCAGAAACAGTTGGGGAAAGTGACGCAGAAATGGAAAACAGCAGCCCTCAGGCAACACACGCAGATCCTGAGGAGGGGGAGGGTCTGGTTTCCAGAGCTGCCGTGTTATAAGTCTCAATATCTGGTTCTCAACAGATCACAGACCATATCAAGAAACTGAAAATAGGGCTTGTTCACAGGAAAAACGGCATTTGACAGAAACTATACCTGAGGAGGCTCAGATATTAAAATAATCACAGACATTAAGTGAACTGTCTTAAATATGCTCAGCTGAAAGAAACCGTGGAGAAGAAACTAAAGGAAATCAAGAGGACAATGTAAGAACATGTAGGGATTTAGTAAACAGGTAGAAATGACAGGGACTTCCCTGGTGGTACAGTGGATAAGAGTCCACCTGCCAATGCAGGGGACATGGGTTTGATCCCTGACCCGGGAAGATCCCACATGCTGTGGAGCAACCAAGTTCATGTGCCACAACTACCGAGGCCACGCTCTAGAGCCCACGAGTCGCAACCACAGAGCCTGTGCGCCGAAACCACCGCGCCCCTGTGCTGCAGCTGCTGAAACCCACACGCCTAGAGTCTGTGCTCGGCAACGGGAGCAGCCACCGCCGTGGGTAGCCCGAGCCCCGCAGCAGACAGGAGCCCCCACTCGCCACAACTAGAGAAAAGCCCGAGCAAGCGATGAAGGCCCAGCCCAGCCAAAAATTAAATACATAAAATTTTAAGAAAAGGTAGAAATTCCAAAAAGAAGTCAGATGGAGATTCTGGAGCTGAGAAGTACACTAACTGAAGTGAAAAGCTCACTGGAGGGGTTCACTGGCAGATTTGAGCCCGCAGAAGAAAGAATCTGTGAACTTGAAGTTAACAACTCGTTGACCAGAGAAGTACTAAATTATTTTTTGTTACCTGAACATTATTGACCGGAGACATTTCAGTATGCACTTACATGACAAATTGCTGGCCACAGGTGTTCATTTCAGCAAAAATCCCCTGGTCAGTAATGTGTTACAGCAATTGAAGTTATTCTGTCTGAGGAGCAGAAAGGAGAAAGAAGGAAGAAAATTGAACAGACTCAAGGGACTTTGGCAACACCATCGATTGTAACAACATATGCATAATGAGAGTCCCAGAATAAAAGATTATTTGAAGAAATAAGGGCTGAAAACATCTCAGATTTAATGAAAGATGTAAATCTACGTATTAAGAAGCTCAGTGAACTCCAAGCAAGATAAACTCAGCCACACAAAACATGTCACAACATAGTTGTTGAAGGACAAAGAGGAGAGCTTGAAAGCAGCGAGAAAGAAAACAGTCCTGTGGAAGGGCTGTCCCCAGTAAGATTAACAGCTGATTTTTTTTTCATCAGAAACCATGGCAACCAGGTGGCAGTGAAATTGTTGGGGTCCTTTAATGGACCGGAACCTGGCGGTTTGGAGTCAACAATAAGAAAGTGAAAGAGAGAGAGAAAGACACGGGGACCCAAGCTCTGATGGAGCAAAGGTATTTATTAGCAGAAATGCAGGCTTATATATCTTTAGTAAGATGATTACTCAGCTATTACACAGGATGAAATTTTATCAATAGCCACAATATGGATAGTCTAATACATACAAGGTCGCTGACGCTGAAAAGAGTCATTGAAGGGAGTTACTGAAAAGAATCCAAGTAGATACTGTTTCTCATGATCTCAGTCCTGGGAGGGGCATGCAGCTCTACTCATTCTTGGAATAGGAACTGATAAGGAACAGAATTTATGAGAAACAGCACATAGGAATCCTCCTGTTAAACATTCCCTGACAATTCCCCCTTATTTATTTATAATATTTGTAAAAAGGGTTCTGACCATTTGAGTTTGTTTAGTTTTAACAATTTTTGCATGAAGGCAACAGTAAACGACAAATATAATTGTCAAGACAATCACCAAAATTACAGTTCCAGACCTGATGCTGTGAGTAATGTTTTGAAACCATCCGTGTGGGTCTAGCCCAGATAATTGATCAGCTATTTGTTCAGCTAAAGTTTCCAAATTAGTGGAAGAGGGCAGATTTTTAGAAAAGGTCTCAAAGATTTCCTTTTGTAATAATTGTGCATTCAGAGAGGCATTATCGTGCATGTTTTGTAAATGAAATTTGATTTGTTCCCACTTGTAGGCACTATTATTGAATTGAACAGGAGTAACACAAAATTGAGTAGAATTCCAATCCCATTTTAGCATCACCTGTTTTTGTACATCTGTTAATTGTCTCCAACCCATTTGATGGCTGTTTTTAGTTCCTGTATTTCGTCTTGAATATCCTCATCTATCTGAGCCTGACTGGCCCACATAGTATGAGCATCTTGAGTCGAATTTTGGATAAAATTTTGTGTTTGAATTGAGGTTTGTAAAGCGACGCCAGTGACGGCAGCAGGGGTTGAAATAGCTATTAATCCCAAAATGCCAAGAACCAGCCGTCCGATGAATCGTTCAGATCGCCGGAGCAGTTTAGTAAGTCACCGGGAAGCAAGTCCAGCCATGGGGCCTTCTTCCCAGGGCCGCTGGAGATGTATTGGTAACCACAGACTATGTCGAGATGGAAGAATCAAAAGGGATTCATTTCCTAAGGAAACAGAAGAGTTAAGTATGTAATTTGCAATTTATACAAGTTACAGAACGTAAAGTCTTATTGAATTGTAAACTTCCTATAGCTAGAACAAAATGAAGTGGAACATAGGCTTGTATAAATTTGATTGATTATAGCGAAAGAAATAATTACTGTGACTACGATTGGTCCCTGTGAAATGTCCGGTCCAAGTCCCAAGTTCTTCAGTGCTTGCAGCAAGTTTCTAGATGTCCCATTGTTCAGGCCCAATCTGTTTATTGAGGATGATTGGAGGATGAGAGGGGGCCATTCCACCATCAAGCCACCCAAGAAGCCCTCTGTCACGGCAATACCCCGTTGTAGTGGTCGTGACCCTCTGTGCTATCTGAGTGGCAGAGTCATACACAGTGCTGTTAATACCATCTGAGCAGCTAGATAACCACATACCGTGGGGTCCCCAGTCGACAACTGTATGATTAGCCACAAACATTAATCTTCCTGGTTGAGCCTGACGTTCGTCCCAACAAACAGGAGTATATTTAAAGTTCTCATTAGTAAACCCTTTGCATAGTGTTCTTTGTTCTTTCCCCAATTCTTTCCCTAAAGTTTCAGTAGTATAAACATGGTTCACGGACAAAGAAAGGGCAGTAAATAATCCAAGCAATGTGTGGAAGTTCCTTTTTGGAGGCAGGGACGAAAGCCCATGTTTGTCGACTAACATTAATACATAATTTTGTTGGGCCCGTGCATAAAGGAAGGATTTTGTAGCCTCAGATCAGATCAGATCAGTCGCTCAGTCGTGTCTGACTCTTTGCAACCCCATGAATCGCAGCACACCAGGCCTCCCTGTCCATCACCAACTCCTGGAGTTCACTTAGACTCACGTCTATTGAGTTAGTGATGCCATCCAGCCATCTCATCCTCTGTCGTCC
Source organism: Bubalus kerabau (assembly GCF_029407905.1). Classification (NCBI taxonomy): domain Eukaryota; kingdom Metazoa; phylum Chordata; class Mammalia; order Artiodactyla; family Bovidae; genus Bubalus; species Bubalus kerabau. The sequence goes on along the minus strand of NC_073634.1, from coordinate 105,877,373 downwards.
CCTTCTCCTCTTGCCCCCAATCCCTCCTACCATCAGAGTCTTTTCCAATGAGTCAACTCTTCTCATGAGGTGGCCAAAGTACTGGAGTTTCAGCTTTAGCATCATTCCTTCCAAAGAAATTCCAGGGCTGATCTCCTTGCAGTCCAAGGGACTCTCAAGAGTCTTCTCCAACACCACAGTTCAAAAGCATCAATTCTTCGGCACTCAGCCTTCTTCACAGTCCAACTCTCACATCCATACATGACCACAGGAAAAACCATAGCCTTGACTAGACGAACTTTTGTTGGCAAAGTAATGTCTCTGCTTTTGAATATGCTGTCTAGGGTGGTCATAACTTTCCTTCCAAGGAGTAAGCGTCTTTTAATTTCATGGCTGCAGTCACCATCTGCAGTGATTTTGGAGCCCAGAAAAATAAAGTCTGACACTGTTTCCACTGTTTCCCCATCTATTTCCCATGAAGTGATGGGACCAGATGCCATGATCTTCATTTTCTGAATGTTGAACTTTAAGCCAACTTTTTCACTCTCTTCTTTCACTTTCATCAAGAGGCTTTTGAGTTCCTCTTCACTTTCTGCCATAAGGGTGGTGTCATCTGCATATCTGAGGTTATTGATATTTCTCCTGGCAATCTTGATTCCAGCTTGTGTTTCTTCCAGTCCAGCGTTTCTCATGATGTACTCTGCATATAAGTTAAATAAACAGATCAAATTGCCAACATCCACTGGATCATGGAAAAAGCAAGAGAGTTCCAGAAAAACATCTATTTCTGCTTTATTGACTATGCCAAAGCCTTTGACTGTGTGGATCACAATAAACTGCGGAAAATAATGAAAGAGATGGGAATACCAGACCACCTGATCTGCCTCTTGAGAAAATTGTATGCAGGTCAGGAAGCAACAGTTAGAACTGGACATGGAACAACAGACTGGTTCCAAATAGGAAAAGGAGTACATCAAGGCTGTATATTGTCACCCTGTTTATTTAACTTATATGCAGAGTATATCATTTCATAGCCTAGAGAAATGTTAATTAGTCTTCCTTCCTCAGGATGAGAGGGCCCCTCCAAGCTCCAAGGAGGGGGCGTATGTGTTGAGCCATTAGTGGGTATGATTGGTCCTATATCTGTCCATTCTATAACCTACAATAAAAGGGGGGGTTAGGTTTATAAGCCCAGTAAGTGTGATCAATCAAGTCAGCCTGAGCAGGGGAAGCAAAAGCAAGCAAAGCAAGCATAGCGACAAAAATATTTTCAGGATTCCGAGGCATTCCCTGTTGAGAAATCAGATTTTCAGCTTGATTAGTAAGGGTTTTTATCTGTCCCCAAGTAGGGAGATCATAAGGTCGATGATGTCAAATGCGGCGTTTTTTGGAAATTTTTAAAGCCGCCATGGCTTGTATTGGAATTTCTTCCTCTTGGGGTTTTTGTTGTTTCGTCTCTAGTTTGAATGCTGGGGGCCCCCTTAGGTCGAATCTTCGGAAGAGGAAGCCATGTGAGTTCGTTGGATCCATCTGGAGAAATAGAAGCATACCCCTTTCCCTGTAAAATTAGTTTCCTTGATTTCCATTGATCAGTTAACCCGCCTTGATACCAAATGGGCAAAGGAAGGGAGGTGTCCTTCAATGTCTTGAAATGTTTTTCTGCTTTTGTCAAAATATCTCCTTGCGGTAAGTTTAAAAATTTTAAACAAATAAAGCTATATTAACAATAGTTATAGGCTTAAAAAATATATTGCATTGGACTCGAGTAACGTCTGCTCTGGATAAGGAAGGTAAATGTGTTTCTGTGTATTCCCCCTTATTTAATTTTTTATTTGTAGTTTCAGTGTGTAATGTGTTTGTTTAATTATGTCTTGTGTTTGTGGATTATAAGGAATGTCTGTAATCTGCTTAATAGAGAATGAATGTAAAAAGTGTTTGAACTGCTTAGAAATATAGGCAAAGCCATTGTCTGTTTTTATAGAATTAGGTGTTCTCATTATGGCAAAGTAAGCTAACAGGTGGGTTATAACATGTCGTGTAGTTTCACCTCGGAGAGGTGCGGCCCCTATAAAAGAAGAATTTGTATCGATCGAGACATGTAAGAAGGAAGAGGAAGAAAGTTCAGGGCAATGAGTTACATCCACTTGCTATAAAATTCTCTTTCATTTGTTATAAACCTTTCTTATATTTTTGTATTTATCATTTAATGTGTTATACTTTATACCTTTTTATTAAAAATATACATCTTATTTTTCTTTAGCAACCATGAAGTGTCTTGTATATTAGCATTTTATAGATTGGTGAATATATTTATTATATATATTTATTTTAATAAATATATATTTATATATAAGTATATTATATATTATATATTTATTAATAGTCTAAAATCTCTGTAAGAAAAACTTTCTATAAGAGGAAGTTAATGTTCAGTAATTAATGTTTTAAAATCTAATTTTTTTTGGAAATGATGTAGCTATTTAATAAACTTTTATTATTTAGTTTAGTACAATTCTAGAGATTTAAGTTACCCCAATCCTAAGAGATTATTTTAGATTATAATAATAGATTATTTTATTTAAAATGTAATTATTTTTAATAGAGTTTATCTAAAAGTTTTCATATCATTTATATATATATAAAGAGTTATCCTTTTGTTGACAAATTTAGTTTACCTTAAACCTAGGCATAATAAAAGTATTACATAATGTTGTTGACTTAAGACATATCTTAATTAGATTAGTAAACAATTACATTTAAATTATATTTAAATAAACATATTTAATATTGAATTTTTTTCAGTTCATGTGAACCTGAATTTAAATAGAGCTCATTAATTTCATATTATTCAAAAACAAAGACAGACATTTAGACATAGATAAATTTAGATAGACAGGCATCATTTTCCGTTTGAAATTTAAAATATCTTTTTGCCTTTTTTTTTTTTTTTTGAGTTCCACCAATTTGTTTACGGCTGGAGTCCCAGATAGAGTGGGCTGTGTATCCCAAGGACATGATAAGAGTTAACTTTAGGTTTTTTTCTTAGACCTGTTTTTGTTTCCCAGGCAGAATTGGCACTCCAAAAAAGTATTTTAACAAGTTAACCTTTTCCTAACTGCATGTGTAAGGAGAACCATTTTTCAATTTCAAAAAAGATTTTATTTTAATCAGTTTTCTCTGGAGTCTAAAGACTATCATGGCCATTCAGTGTGAAAACTGTCATTTGTCCTATTCGTGGCTACAGCACGTGATCAACGATGCACGCGTGAGGCAGCTGCTGTCCCCCTGGATGTAAAGCCTTGGCTACAAACTTTTGACAAATAGTAGGGCTGTTAAGCATACCTTGAGGTAATATAGTCTATTGAAATCTTTTATAAGGCCTGATATGATTAGGAAAAGGGAGAGAGAAAGTGAATCTCTCCCGGTCTAAAGGGTGTTCAGTTCAGTTCAGTTGCTCAGTCATGTCTGACTCTTTGCGACCCCATGAATCGCAGCACGCCAGGCCTCCCTGTCCATCACCAACTCCCGGAGTTCACTCAGACTCACGTCCATCGAGTCTGTGATGCCATCCAGCCATCTCATCCTCTGTCATCCCCTTCTCCTGCCCCCAATCCCTCCCAGCATCAGAGTCTTTTCCAATGAGTCAACTCGTCGCATGAGGTGGCCAAAGGATTGGAGTTTCAGCTTTAGCATCAGTCCTTCCAATGAACACACAGGACTGATCTTTAGAATGGACTGGTTGCAGTCCAAGGGACTCTCAAGAGTCTTCTCCAACACCACAGTTCAAAAGCATCAATTCTTTGCGTTCAGCCTTCTTCACAGTCCAACTCTCACATCCATACATGACCACTGGAAAAACCATAGCCTTGGCTAGATGGACCTTTGTTGGCAAAGTAATGTCTCTGCTTTTGAATATGCTATCTAGGTTGGTCATAACTTTTCTTCCAAGGAGTAAGTGTCTTTTAATTTCACAGTTAAAGGGTGTAAAGGTATATTAAAAAAGCAATGTTGTAAATCAGTAATAATAATGTACCGATTTTGAGGAACAGCAGTAGGCGATGGGATCCTTGGTTGTAATGCACCCATAGGTTTCATAGATGCATTAACTTTTCTAAGGTCTGTTAAGAGATGCCATTTGTTAGATTTCTTTTTTATAACAAAAATAGGAGAGTTCCAAGGAGAGCAAGATTCCTCAATATGTTTTAATTCTAATTGTGTGTCTATAAGTTCTTTAGTAGCCTGTTATTTTTCTTTCATAAGGGGCCATTGCTCTGTCTAAATAGGCTCGTCATTCTTCCAAGTTATTTTAATAATTGCTTTGTGGTGAGCAGTGGCCCCTAGGAAAAATGTGGAATGTATATCTGAGTTTGCCATTGCATAAGTAAGTCCTTTCCTATTAAATTAAGAGGTGCATCTATCACTTTTAATGTTGTAGGCTGGCCTTTTGGTCCTTCATATGGGTAGATTTGAACATTTTGATAAATTTCTTGTACTTTGGTTTGAGAAATTTCTGCAATTGGCAAGAGATTTTTTGTATAGGCCAGGATTGGGGCCATAAGTGTTTGGAAATAATAGTGATATTAGATCCAGTGTCGAGGAGACCAGAAAATCTTTTACCATTAATTTTGATATTTATATTTGGTCAGGCATATTCAGATACCAATCATGTCCATAAGGATTGTTTTTGATCTGTACTGCTGAATCTGCCTGTCCGTACAAAATTAGAGGAGTTAATAGAAATGTGTAAGGCAAAAGAAGTAATTGAGCAATTTTGTCCCCCTTTCTGAATTGCCATAGAATCTGAGATGACATCATGATTTGAATTTTTCCTTTATAATCTGAATTAATTACTTCAGGGTGAACAGCAGTTTCTTTAGAAGTCAAATTAGATTGCATGAGTAAAAGACCGATGGTTTGTGGGGGCAGGGGCCCAAAAAGTCCGGTAGGTATTCTAGAAGGGACTGCTTGAGGGTAAAGGAGACAATCATTTAGGGCTGGTATAGACTAGCAGCACTGCCCCTGCCGGATGTTGAGGGTTTGAGGGAAAAGATAGAATTTGCCCCTGGTTTTTGTTGAAGGGGACCTGGGGGCTCCCCTGCTTGGAGTTTTCTGGAATAGGTTTTCCTTCAATATCAAATTCAGATTTACAATCTTTGGCCCAATGCATTCCTCTACGGCAGTGAGGGCAGATTCTTGGAGGTTTTTTATTAGCCTTCTTAAATGGTTTTTATCTCCACATGTAAAGCATCCTTCATTTTTCCCTTTCTAAAGGCCAGCTAGCATTTGCATCTTTTGAGTTTCTGATCCTAGATTGCGACAAGCCTTCAAATAATCAATAATAGTCCAAGTCTCATGAATTGGAGCTCTTTGACATTCCTGATTTGCATTCTCATAAGCAAGTAATTTCTCTAGCTGTTTTTTGGCTTCTTCTCCGATTACAGTACGGGAAATAGCAGTTTCCAATCTAGCTAAAAAATCAGCATAACTCTCATTAGGTCCTTGTAATATTTTAGTGTAGCTACCTGTAGGCTCTCCTTGAGGAGTAATTCGATCCCAAGCTTCAAGGACCACTGTTTTTAATTGTTGGTATAATAAGGGAGGGCACTGTATTTGAGCTTCTATGGTATCGAATTCTCTGGAGCCAGTTAACATTTCAAAAGTAATTTGGTTTGGGGAGTGCCAGCTCGAGCATTCGTGTTAGCATGATCCCTGGCTATATCATGAAACCACATTGTCCATTGAAGATACTCTCCTGGTTTAAGGAGAGCTTTTATTAAAGTTCACCAATCAATGGGAATAAAGTTTCCAGTAGAAGATGCCACAACATTTAGAAGCTCTTTAGTAAAAGGCGGATGTGGGCTATACATAATTATAGCCCTTTTCATTTGTTGCATGTAAAAAAGATTAATACCGTCATATTGAGGTATTATGGGTCCTTGAGCATCAGGATTTCTTAAAACTGGAAAGGCAGAGGAACCATCGGCTTCAGAGATTTGTGATTGCCAAGCCAGTAATTCAGAGAGCCTCTGTCGTGGAGGAGAGTGAGTAAGTGCTGATTTTTTGCAAATATGAGTCTGTGTTAAGGACTTATTATTATCTAAAAAAGTATTGCCGGTTTTGGTGTCAAAAGGTGTCTCAGGAGAGTCGTTATCAGAACTATTAGGTTCTAGCAAAGGAGAGATCTTTGGAGTTGGGCCTGTTGGCAGAGAAGGAGCATTTGGAGTAGCTGGGGTAGGATTAGTGAGAAAATTTTGAAATATTTTATGTTGTTTTAATTGGGCCTTTTGTAAAGTTTTATCATTTAAATTATATTCATGTAATATGTGTTCTATCTGTTGTTGAATATTGGGAGGGTTAGAATTTACCTTGAAATGGCAGAATTACAGCTTTAATGAGAGCCCATAGGGGCCAGAAATCAACTGGAATATTTTTTCCCTGTTTGGTGGCTCGTTCAACATTTTCTTTGACCTGGTGCCAAATTTCTAAATCAAAATGGACCACTGTTTGAAAGCAAGGCTCTATTCATTGGCACGAAACCAAAAGTCCCTGAGCTTTAAACAAATGGTGAGGTAAAGCAGAGGAATGACGGGGCTTTCCCGCCGTTTGACCCGTGTCTTAGTACTTACCGGCCTCAGTAGGTCCCTGAGTCCCTCCGTCCGAAATGCCACATATGCCAGAGTCCCTGTTTGGGTGCCACTTGTTGGGGTCCTTTAATGGACCGGAACCTGGCGATCCAGAGTTGACAATAAGAAAGTGAAAGAGAGAAAGAGAGAGAGAGAGAGAAAGACACGGGGATCCAAGCTCTGATGGAGCAAAGGTATTTTATTAGCAGAAATGCAGGCTAATATATCTTTAGTAGGATGATTACTCAGCTATTACACAGGATGAAATTTTATCAATAGCCACAGTATGGATAGTCTAATACATGCTGAAAAGAGTCATTGAAGGGAGCTACTGAAAGGAATCCAAGTAGATACCATTTCTCATGATCTCAGTCCTGGGAGCTGCGTGCAGCTCTACGTGTTCTTGGAATAGGAACTGATAAGGAACAGAGAATTTGTGAAAAACAGCACATAGGACTCCTCCTGTTAAACAGTCCCTGACATAACATATTTCAAATGCTGAAAGAAGAAGAATTCTATATTCAGTAAACTATTCTTTAAGGATGAAAGGAAATCAAGACATTGCCAGATAAACAAAGTTAAGGGAGTCTGTTATGAATAGACGTGCCTACAAGAAATTCTGAAGGGAGCCCTTTAGGCCAAATGAAAAAGCCCTAGACGGTAACTCAAAGCCATGTGAAAAAGTAAAGAACACTAGGAGAAGTAACGAATTGGTAATTCTAAAAGCCTTTATTGTTGCGCTTTTGTTTGTACCTTTTTTCCCTGTGTGACTTAAAATGCAAATTCAGGGACTTTCTTGGTGGTCCACTGGTTAAGACTCCATGCTCCCAGTGTAGGGGGTCCAGGTTTGATCCCTGGTCAGGGAGTTAGCTCCCACATGTCTCAAGGGAAGATCAAAGATTCTGAGGGCTGCAGCCAAGACCTGGCACAGCCAAAGAAACAAATATTTTTTAAAAAAAGAAAGAAAATGCCTTGAGACAAATGAAAACAAGAGCAAAGCATCACAAAACTTACAGGATACAGAAAAAGTAGTGCAAAGAGGGAATTTTACAGCTTTCCACACCTACGTTAAAAAACAAGTCTTCAAATCAGTAACCTGACTATACATGTAAAGAAGTAGAAAAAGAGCAAACTAAACTCCAAGCCAACTGAAGGAAGAAAACGATAAAATGACAGTGGAGAGAAACAAAGCAGAGCGTAGGAAAATAGAGAAAAGTCAACAAAACCAAACCTCGATTCTTTGGGGAAAAAATTGACATCGGTATTCAAATTACTAAAATCTGAAATGAAAGTGGGAACATCATCACTGACCTTACAGAAATAAGGATTATAAGAGAACACTGGGGCTTGCCTGGCAGTCCAGTGGTTAAGAATCTGCCTGCCCATGCAGGGGACATAGGTTCGATCCTCGGTCCAGGAAGATCCCACATGCCGCGGGGCACCTTAAGTTTTTGTGCTCCACAACTGCTGATCCTGAGCTCCAGAGCCCACGTGCTGCGACTGCTGAAGCCAGGTGTGCCTAGAACCTGTGTTCGGCAATAAGAGAGGACACCACAATGAGAAACCCACGCACCACAGCTGGACAGTAGCCCCTGCTGTCTGCAACTAGAGAGAGCCCACGTGCAGCAACAGGAGACCCAGCCCAGCCAAAAATAATAAATACATTTTTAAGAAGAAAGACTTGAAAAAAGAGTACCACGCACAATTGTATGCCGACAATATGCGTGGTAATATTATTCAGCGTAAAAAGGAGTGGAGTTCTGATTCATGCTACAACATGGATGGACCTTGAAAACACAGGTTCCACTTGTAAGCAACATCTGGAATAAGCAAATTGATTGGAACAGAAACGAGAACAGATTACCAAGGGTGGGGGCGGAGGGAAGATGGGGAGTTAATGCTTAATGAGTATAAAGTTTCTGTTTGGGGTAATGGTTGCTCAACAGTGTGAGTGGAATTAATGACACTGAATCATCCTTTTAAAAATAAAATATTGATTTAATATCTAATTAATATTTCAATACATGTTTATAAAAGTAACATTTTATGTTATATATATCCCAATTAAAAATTTAGAAAACTTCCTCGAAAGCTGCTTTTCTACAGCTTTTGAGGAAGACGGAACATTTTCTGCTTATCTCATTGAGTTTCTTTTGACCACCAGTCTACCACTGGTAGACGGTTGTAGATGGTTGGATGGCATCACGGACTCGACATGAGTTTGGGCAAGCTCTGGGAGATGGTGAAGGACAGAGAAGCTTGGCATGCTGCAGTCCATGGGGCTGCAAAGAGTCGGACAAGACTTAGTGACAGGACCACAACAACTGAAACCACTTGTAGATTTCAAAGTCAAAGTCTGGGATTCCATCAGCACTAAGTGGGGAGAAATTGTAAACAGATTAAAAAGTGAGAGGAAGCAGGCCAGGGGGGCGATTATCAGCCAGGGACTATGGACAGGGGGAGATCTGCATTCACCCAACTCTGGGGCCCTATGATTGACCCTTGACTTCCTGGAATCCTTGTCTCTCACCTCAGAATTCCTTTTCCTGCTCATTTCACGTCTGGGGCAAGTATTTGTGATGCAGCTGTCAAAGCCACAGCTGGGCCTCATTCCTTAAGCGTTTCGGCTCCTTGTGAGCTGGGATTTCCAGCAACTCTAGGGTTTCTGCAACTTTTAAAAAAATTTTATTTTTAATTGAAGGATAGTTGCTTTACAATATTGCTTTGATTTCTGCCATGCATCACCATGAATTAGCCATAGGTGTGCGTATGTCCTCTGCAACTCTTTACACAATTGTTTTCACCTAGGATCTCGCTAGGAGGTCACGTGCCTCTCCATGTCAGGCACGTGGGGCCACTCATCCAGGCTGTCATCTGACAAATCCCAGGTGAGCGCTGGTTCTCCAGGATAAGGGGGCTCATTCCTGTCAGTGAAGGACCCCTGCGCTGCCCTTCTCTGGCTGAGACAGAGTCAGAGATCGTGTAGTTCAGAGGTCCAGCGTCTCGCACAGTCACCAATTTACAAATGCAATCGTGTTGGTACCAACTTTATCCTGAAGGGCAGCTGGACTGGACCCCTTCGAGCTGCACCCCCTAGGATGGCTGCATTCTTTGTCCAAGTCTATGTTGTGGGTATGTCATGGGGAGATGGGAGGCTTGACCCTTTTCTGTGGGGAAGGCTGAAAGATGAGGTGTAGGGGGCAAGGGATGCTCCCAAGACTGCCAACCCACAGGCACGCTCGGGAACAGCCTTGCCCATGAAATATTGAAACACCACGTCTCATCAGGGTGGTGAACAGACTCTGACCGGAGGTCCCCCCGCGTGTCCCCTCCAGGCTTCACCCTAAGAGGAGCTAAAGGGTCATCTCTTGGCCCAGCAGGGAGACTCCAGAACCCTGGACTGGCCTCTAGCCTGCACCTCGGTAGGTATTTTCTGCTTCGTGGCCTGGAGAAAGCCTGGAAAGGCAAGAGCCGGACGAATCACAAGGCATCCCCACGGCTGCAGGGGTGTCACCCAGACACACGGCCAGGCTCGCTTCTGCCTGGCCGTGTCTGTGCAGCGCACGGACTGAGCACACATCCTGATGCAGCCCAGCCCTCCGGGGACGTGATTTCCTGCACGACAGGCACAGCTGAGCTGTCCCCCAGTGCGGGAGGGAAGTGCTATGTCGCAGGATAGTCCAGGCCCCGAGGAGGCTCCTGAGAACAGACCCCGCAGGTACAAACACTTCGTTTGTGGCAGAGGGCAGGTAGATGGCATCCTTGGCTCCATCAGCCGAGAGCAGGGACGGGCCCCAGGAGAGCCTGCGCTGGGGGCATCTCAGTCTTGAGAGGGCTCGTACTTGACAGCCCTGGACTGACCAGGAAGCCCAGTGCAGACAAGGTGGTCACGGGCCAGGCTGGTGTGCCCCCTGCTCCCCGGGGGGCCAGGTTTGCTGTCTGGGGCCACGGGACTCACAGCCCAGGCTCAGCCCGTCGTCTGTGGCTGGTGAGTGTTGGGCTGCCTGAGCATGGGTTGAAAATTTTCCAAACATGGAGTATTTCAGAAGGGAGTGGATTTATTAAGAATGAGGAGCAGAGATCAAGTGGGCACAGTGAGCGCCGTGACCTCCTGACAGATCAGGGAAGAGTCAACAGTTTTCCTGAGTTAATAGCCAATTCTTAGAGCCTCGAGACAAAATTCCTCCTGGAAGGTTGGCATTAGGTGATTGGTCGGGGCGCTAAAGGGCGCTCACCGGAGTGGGCATCTTTGCCTAAGGGGGAGCCAGGAAGAAGCTTGTTAGTAATCATCAGGGCCTTTGGCAACAGTTACAAAGGTGCTCAATCGGCTTCAGAGGTGATCTTGGTCCTGGGCTCCGCACCTGCGGCCTCGGGGGCAGAACTCGCCAGGGAGGGAGCCTGGGGCTGGCAGCTGGCTCTGCTGCCCCACACACCCACCCAGGACCCTGGACCCGCTGGTCCCTCACCCCCACCCCACAGTGATCACAGAACGGTCGAGGAGAAGGGAGAGAGGGAGCCCCCTGGCCTTGTTGTGAGCACTGGCTTTGGAGTCTCTGGGTTTGACTCTTGCTCTGATGTCCTCGGGCACATACCCAGGCCGAATTCCCAGCGGCGGAGACAACCCTGACTCTGCCCTCTGCCCCTCACCCCTTCACGGGGCACAGCCCCACGTGCATTCCTCTTGCGACCTTTGCTCCTGTCCTTCCAGTGCGATGCTCTGTTCTCCTGGACGTGGAGCCACCTGGAGGCAGAATCCGATTCTCTCCCCCAGAATCTACTTAGAACAGTGGTCTCTAACCCAAAGGACCTGGGTGTGGCTGGGCTTCAGGGGTCCAGAGGCGGACCCCGCTGCAGAACCCAGTTTTTCTCTTGGCTGCGGCCCCGCCCACCCTCGGGAGCAGAGCCCAGCGCTCGGGAGCCGACAGCCTTTCATGGAGGGGGGTCCACACCTGAGTCCCAGTCCTACCCTGACGCTTCACTTCTATGGACCTGTTTCCTCCTGTTTAAAGAGGATGGTCCTGTTGGCTTCCTGGGCTTGAGGGCTGACGGATGGGGGAAAACACCTTGGGCCAGGCGCCTGGGTCTCGTGATAACTGAAGACCTCGTTTTCCTCCAGCTGGGTCTTGGGAGCATAAAGAGACGCCAGAGAGAGATGGTTGAGGCTTTATTCAGGAGGCACTTGGGAGGGAAGGTGGGCCCTGGGGTCTCCTGTGGCCCCTGGAGGCCAAGGACCTTAGAAGCCAATGACAACAGGCATCTGAGCCACCTCAGAGTCACCCGCAGAGGGTTCGGTGGGAGCCCCAGAGTTGTCCGCTGGGGGCACGGGGCTGGCCTCAGAGCTGTCCTCGGGGGGCACCAGGCTGGCCCCCTCACCGGCCACCGTAGGCAGTGCCTGGTAGGTCTGGGTCCAGAACTGCAGGTAGTTGGTCCTCAGGTGCAGCTTCATAGAGTTGCTATCCATCTGCTTGTTGATTTCCAGGTAGTTATCATCTTCCAGGGTGTAGGGATCCCAGTTTGCGGGCACTGTCGAGTGGCCCGTGTTAGGGTCCCTGCAGAGCGAGAAAAAAGGCTGGGTGGCTGGGTGGGGCCGGGGGCTCACAGGAAGCTGGAAACCCCCGTCCCCTGCTCACCTGGGCAGTCTTCCACCCTCTGCCCCATGGGCACTTCCATGTCTCCCACGCACTGGTTGGGCACGTGAACATCCTGGGGCCCAGCCAGGAGCCCTTGGCCTCACATGGATGGGGTGCCCGGGCTCAGGGAGGGTAAGTGTTTAAGGGAACAGGGACTGAACCCCCAGCCTGCAGGGTGATGTGGACAGAGGCCGTCCCCACCCCTGCCTTACCCAGTTCTGGCAAAGTTGGTCCAATAGGCAATCATGGCCTTGGAGACAGTCCTGTCTTGGGCCCGGTAGCCCAGGGGTGTGGCGAAGGGCTTCCCGAAGACATACTGGAGGTCATCGGCGTGGTCAGCCCCCATCCACTTGGGGTAGAGGGGCATCCGAGACGGTTGGGAGAACAGATAGGTGTAGGTGTTGGCGCTCCTGAGGAGGGAGGGGAGACCACCCAGGTTGGCAGGGTGCCCACCTGGGGCCGCCCACCCCAGAGATGGGCCCCAGGGGAAGGCCGTGGGGGAGTAGGGAAGGGTCTGGGCAATTCCCACAAGACTCAGGAAGGGGAATTCCCTGGCAGCCCCGTGGTTAGGAATCGGTGCTTTCAGTACCAAGGGCACAGGTTCAATGCCTGGCTGGGGAACTGAATCCCACAGACTATGCAGCAAGTTCAAAATAAATACATAAAAAAAAGACTCAGGAAGGATCTGGATCTTTTCACCCAGGAGAAGGAAAATTGTGGCCAAATTTTTGACTTCATGGATTTACAATTTCAAGTGTATTTACACTTGGCCTCCACCAAAGGTATAGAGGCATCTTGCTTCATAATTCGGTGTCAAGAAAGATTGTTTTTCTCTGCACATGAATCTGTATTCTTGATTTGATGGGACAAGGTAGTGTGTGTCCTCAGTTATTTCCTTTTGGCCTCGACTGACAGGAAGCTCCAACCAGATTTATTGCTGAGTTTTCATCCTAGATTTCTGTGTGTGTGTGTGCTCAGCCATGTCTGACTCTGCGACCCCATGGACTCCTCTGTCCATGGGGAATCTCCAGGCAAGCATGCTGGAGAGGGTTACCATTCTCTCCTCCCGGGGATCTTCCCGACCCAGGGATTGAACCTGTGTCTCCTGTGTTGGCAGGTAGATTCTTTACCACTGTGCCACCTGGGTTCTAGGTGAAATTTTATCTTCCTACTTTTTAAGCATCCCTAGCTTATTTTTCATTTTCGTTGGCTATTATCACATGGAGGGTTTAAAAGTGGCCGCAGGCTTGTTCTGAAAGTTGTCAAATTCGGAACCCACTGCAGAGAATGTCACCCAGCGGCACCGCCTTCCAGACAGCTTGCAGATGGAAGGCCAACTCAAGGACTTTCTGACGGGGAGGGCGGAGGGGTGTGGGAGAGTGTACAGGCCTGGCCTGGGCTGGGAGTCACAGGAGGGTTCAGTAAGCCCCCAAGCCAAGGCTGGGAGGACGGGCCTTCTCAAGGCCCATCAGGCCTGGCAGACAGCGCAGGCACAGGTGGGGACCGAGCCTGGCTTTCCCAGGCCTCCTGGACTCCTGGGAGCTGCCCGCCTCGAGGCCTTGCTGGGAAGGTGTTTGCGATCCCCGGTGGGCCACTCCCGCCCGCCCTCCTCACTTGGCGTGGCTCTTGTGCTGGGCCACAGCGATCTTCGTGGGGATCAGGAAGAGGATGTCAGTCTCCAGGTCCACCATGGTCTTCTTCCTGGTCTCCTGGGATGAGTCCTGGGCCCAGGGCTCAGTGTACACCTCGTACGTGGCATTGGCACCTCTGAGCCCCTTGGTGACAGTGAGCCCGCTGACCAGCTTATAGAAGTCCTCCCTGCAGATAGCAAACGGCCACTGGACCCTCCACCCCCTGCCCACAGGAGGGCATCTGCCGCCTTGAGACTGCAAGATCGAACCAGTCAGTCCTCAAGGAAATCAACCCTGAATATTCACTGGAAGGATGGATGCTGAAGCTGAAGCTCCTGTACTTTGGCCACCTGAAGTGAAGAGCCGACTCATTGGAAAAGACCCTGATGCTGGGAAAGATCGAGGGCGGGAGGAGAAGGTGGTGACAGAGGATGAGATGGTTGGATGGCATCACCAACTTGATGGACATGAGTTTGAGCAAGCTCTGGGAGATGGTGAATGGGCAGGGAAGCCTAGCGTGCAGCAGTCCATGGGGTTGCAAAGAGTCAGACACGACCGAGCAACTGAGCACCAGTAACACCAATGCAGCAGAGGGCCACAGACGGCCCCTCACACCCTCATGGTGCCGACTTCCTCATTTGGCTGATGCCACCCCCTCCGAACCCCCTCCACTTCCCCAGCTTACTCCGTGACGTCCCGTTTGTTGCTGTTGATGGCTGGCACGTCCATCCCGACGAAGAGGTGGCCGTCCATGTCGTTGGTGCCCGCTATGTAGTCGATGTCTGCGGCGTTGGCGTACAGGTTGACAGGGTCATCAGGGATGAAGTCTCCATCAATGACGGGGACGAAGGACAGATAGTGCAGCTTGGGGTCTGGGGGTGAACAGCAGCAGGTTCCAAACCTTCCGCTACCCACCTGCGCCTCCCCCAGCCCTCCAGGGCAGGAACTGACTCCATCCTGAGGCCACCAAGGAGCTGCACCTCCTTTGATGGAGACCGGGGCTCCTCGGCTTCAGCATTATTGACCTTGTGGGGTCAATATCGTGGGGGCGCCGTCCTGCGCAGTGTAGAGTGTTAGCAGCCTCCCTGACCTCGACCCACTAGACGCCAGTGGTGCCCCCTCCCCGCTGCGACCATCAGAACCGCCTGCAGGCTCTGCCACGCGTTCCCTGGGCACAAAATCCCCCAGGACGAGAAGCGCTGGTCCAGGCGCCAGGCCTGCTCTCTCACTGCAACCTGATGCCCTTCTCCTCTCCCTGTTCTCTCTCTATGTTTTTTTTTTTTTGTTTTTTTTTTTTTTTGTCCCTGTTCTCTTGCTCTCTTGAATCAAGAAGGAGGAAAGTCTAGAAATCTTGGAGGGGACCGCTGGAGAAAGAGGTGCCCCCTCTCTGTGGCAGGTTCCAGTGCGTCAGCCAGAAACGGTGTGAGACCCCTGAACTGGCCCCAAAGGACCGTATGCCCTGCCCCCATTAGGCTTGTCCCGTTTCCCCTCCAATTCAGCTCAAAAGAAAATACAGTCACATTTCTGCAAATCCATGACTAATGCTACCAGGACACCAACATCCAAGTGCTCAAGTCTCTTATATAAAATGGTGCACTATTTGCATACAATCTACCGACATCTCCCCGTATACATATGTGTGTGTGGCTCCTCTGTCCATGGGATTCTCCAGGCCAGAATACTGGAGTGGGTAGCCGTTCCCTTCTCCAGGGGATCTTCCCAATCCAGGGATCAAACCCAGGTCTCCCGCATCGCAGGCAGAGTCTTTAACCAGCTGAGCCACCAGGGAAGCCCAAGAATACTGGAGTGGGTAGTCTATCCCTTCTCCATCAGATCTTTCCAACCCAGGAATCGAACCAGGGTCTCCTGCATTGCAGGCAGATTCCTTACTGAGCTATCAGGGAAGCCCTGCGATGGGGGGCAGGGGGTGCTGCAGGGAGGGTGGGAGGCCAATTCAAGTTTTGCTTTTTGGAACTTCCTGGAATTTTTTCTTAATGTTTTCGATCTGCAGTTGCTCGACTCCCCAGACGCGGAACCCTCAGATATGTAGTTGGTCTGCATCTTGGGCCAAGATGTTCACGTATCACTTGTGGTTCACTTCACATCAGGTCCAGATGCAAACGATGGCGTTTGCATTGCACTTGGCCTTAGAAGGAGTGAGAGAGAATGATCGCTTCCTGGGTTGATGAGATTGGCACTTGCAGGATTTTGCCGCTGGGCCCCTGGCCTCCCTGGGGTACAGAGTAGCAGAGCTGGAAGGGGAACGCTGCAGCAGGTGTTCAGGAGATGTTTGCTGAATTCATCAGCGGAGGAAAGAATGAATGCTTATCTATGTGCAGAGGCTGTCTTGATCTGGGGTCCATAAATCTGCTGAAAATCATGCACGAATGACCGCCTATGTGTGCGTGGTTGGGGATGGGGCCAAACTGTTCTCCAACAGGTCATGACCCACCGAAGACAAGAGGAAAGACACCTCCCCCACTTCCAGCCATGGCCACGGAGGCCTGCCAGGGCAGGGGTGGCAACGAGGTGCCTGGGGATGCCAGCAAGCTGGCAACAGAGCCAGGATGAGATCCGGCACCCAGCGGGAAGCCCCTGGGTCCCCAGCCCCCAGCAGCCCCTACTCACATTCCGTGCTTCCCAGGGGCAGCTTATAGGCCAGCGTCAGGGCACGGGGGTCGGTGATCTTCAGACACCCGGCCATCTTGCTGGTGTCGTCCACGGGGCAGCCCACCTTCTCTGCAATCTGGGGGTTGGGGACAGAGAGGCAGTGCTCGGGGCACTGGACACAGGGTCCAGAAGAGAGTGAAAAGGAGGGAGGCCCCGCCCCCAGAGTGCCCCCTTACCCTTTTAGCCCAGAAGAGGGGATTCTCCTGGATGGCCCAAGGGCACAGACCCACTCCACTCTGGCTGATGGCTCGCTTGATGAGGCCCTTGTTGTAGGGAGAGAGGGTCTGCAATACAGAGAGGTCCAGTCACCCCCTGTGCCCGCCTGTCTGCAGGGCTCGGCCAGGGACACCCCCACGGAGGCGCCCATCAGCCTTGCTTCTCCCCATCACCATTGACTGCCTCCCACTCCTTTGAGTGACCCCTTTAGGGACCCCCAGACCTGCAGAGAGACGCTGGCGCCTCCAGCCGACTCCCCAAAGAGGGTGATGTTGTCGGGGTCTCCTCCGAAGGCCTCAATGTTCCTCTTCACCCAGGCAATGGCCATGTGCTGATCCCAAAGGCCATAGTTACCTGTGGGTGGGTCAGGGGGGCTTCCTCAGGGGGCTTGGCCCACATTAGGTGCACAGTCCATGTGAGTGGGATGAGATCATCCCTGACGGCATGGAGACCCTGTCCAGCCCTAGGGTGGTGCATGCTGTGTCCCCGGGAGGCTGGGTGGGTGGGTGCTGGGGGAGGGGAGTCTCGGGCCGGGGGAAGGAGAGCTGGAGGCCGGGGGCTCAGCTCTCTCGGTCCGGTCAGAGTCCCTCCTGTCTGTCTGTCCAGGGAATTCTGTGTTGTTCCCCGCCCCACCCCGAGGTGCCGCCTGGGTGTGCGAGCTCCTGTGTCTCTCAGCGGCTCCCACCCCCACGTCTCCTGGGGTCTGGCCAGCTGGCCGGCAGCCTTTTCTCTTTCGCTTCAGCTGCCAATCGGTTCCTGTGTCTCACGGTCCAGCTCCAGCCCCCCCTCATTTAGCAGATGGGAGGCTGGGCCCTTTCTGGGGGGCTGTGGGGAGCTATCTGGGGATGAGAGATACTGAGGGGCATGGCCTCTGGGCTCAGAGCTCAGAGGCCAGGCACACTGTTTTCCCCCCCTGGTGACCCTGGCAGACCTGGCAGGTTGGAATCCCCAGTGCTGAGAAAGCCCAGGGGCCCGACGCGGTAGTTGAACGTGACCACGATGACGTTGCCCCGTGTGGCAATCTCCTCCCCGTCGTAGAGGTAGTTGCTGAGAAAGTTGGCCCCTTGGCTGGACCCCATGAGGAAGGCACCTCCGTAGATCCAGATCATGACGGGCAGGTTGTGGGAGACTGAGGGGGAGGAGAGCAGGCTGCGTGATGCCAGATACACCCCTCCGACACCCCACACCCCTCCCACGTCCAGCCCATCCCCCCACCCCATCCGATCTGTGCTGATGTCGGGAAGTTCAGCTCTGGAGCCCCAAGACACAACCCAGGGGCCGGAGCCAGGCCTCTGGCTGCTTGGGGAGCTGGAGGGCGTGGGGGGGACGGACCTTCCTTCCTGCCCTGGGGGACCCAGATGTTGAGGTAGAGGCAGTCCTCGTTTCCGTAGGTGCTCTCCTGTGTGAGCGTGGCCTGCAGACACCGTTTCTTGAAGCTCTTGGCCTTCAGGGTCCCTGCGGGTGGCCGGAGGGGCTGGCGTGAGGCAGGGCCCCCCCACCTCGGGACCCGGCCCGCCCTCGCCTGCTCCCACCTTGCCAGCCGGGGTGTCGCTCGGGCTTCTCCAGGGCCTTGGGGGCGGCAGCGAAGGGGATGCCCTTGAAGATGTCAACAGAGTCGCCAAGGAGGCTCAGCTTCTTGTTGACGCCCTCCACGAAGCCGCCTTCGGTGTATACGGAGCCCAACTGGCCAGGGAGGGGAGAGTTCAGGGGCGCTCTGGCTGGTGGGCCCCCAGAGGAGGATAGCCCCCCTGCAGGCTCCAGGTTCCCAGAGTTTCCCCTGAGACAGCTTCAGGGAAGGGCCTACCTGAATCTGGGACCGAGACCCCTGCCACCTGCTCACATCGCTGGAGGAGCCGGTTCACTCCCCATCCCACCCCACCCCACCCCTACCCCTGGGGTGTCCCGCTCCCTGAATCTCAGAGGAGGCTGGTTCAAGCCATGTGTCCGCATTCAGGGAAGCATTCCAAGGAGGCTGGGACAGGTGGGGTGGAGGTTTGGATTCTCACCATGGCTGCCCATGACCTTGAGCCTCAGTTTACCTGCCTGTAAGATGGGAGACAACACTATCCCCCTCGTGGCCTATCGGTTTGTCCAGCTGCCAGCAGTGGTTGGCGGCCTAGGGACGCCAAATGGTTCATGCCCAGCAGTAAGCTCCCTGATCAGCAGGCCCGTCTTCCTCCTCCCCTCATCTCCCCCTTGACTGAGTCCCCTCAAATCCTCACAACCCCTGTGCTTCAAGCTGGGACAGACCCCTGCCCACCCAAGGTCGCCAGAACTCCCACTGAGCTGGCGCCAGATGGGCCAATGTGTCCAGCCCTCACCAGTGTCCTGGGGGCTGGCGTCCATCGACCCACTTTTCCTGAAGGAAGCTGAGGCTTTCCCGTTTGGAGTCGCTGCTGGGCAGCTCCTGTCTGACCTCAGAGCTGGGCCCTTCTCTCCCAGAGCTTCGCCCCCCTGATCTGGGGGGAAAGCAGGTCCGGGCTTTCTGGATCTCTCCTGAGCTAGGTTCCAGGGGGGGCGAGAGTGGGCCAGCCCCACATCCCAGGCCTGGCCGGATCCCAGCTGCCCTCTGATCTAAGTCTGGGCTGGGAGGGGCCCCCTGCCTCAATGGGGCAGGGGGAACAAAGTTCCAGGCCGGGCTGGAACTACAGAGAAAGAAGCTGGAAGCAATCCCTGCCAGATGCCCTGGGAGTTGGGCCCCTGTCTCTCCCATCCCTCCATGCTCCAGGCGTTTTTTCCTGAACAGCCTCCCGGCTGTTGGGAGAGGACACTGGGGGGCTAGGGGTTGACAACTCTGTGTGACTGAGACCGGCCTGAAGGCCCCCCATGGTGGACAGGGCATGGGGACCCTGGCTGTGTTGGCAGCGTGGGGAGGGGGTGTCGCTGGCTGCTGGAACAGCACAGAGGAAACCAGGGCCCCCTCAGCCCCCAGGAAAGAACCCCCCAGAAGAAGGAGAGCGGCAAAAGGCACCCAGGACCAGGGCCTGAAGCTCTGGGCAGCAGGGGTCCGAAGAGCAGGCTGAGGGGTGGAGGGTCCAGCCTGCGGGGCGCGGGGGCCCCTGACCGAAGCCCTGCCAGAGCACCCACACCATCTGCGTGTGGCTGTTGGCTCCGTCCTAGAAATGTCTCCCTGCCCGGGTGCTCACACCCGCAGGAGGTCAGTGAGGGTGGGCGGGGTTGGCTGCCCCAGGAGGGTTGGCTGGGCCTCCTGACTTGTGTCTGGGCAGAGACGCTGTAGCAAGCAGGTGCTGGAGGAGCAGGAGATGGAGGTTACACCAGGAGCCGGACTCCAGGGTTGGACTAACGTGGGTTCCAGATTCCTGCTCGGCTACAGTGGCTGTGTGATGTTGGGCAAATCGCTTGTCTGCTCTGGGCCCCCGTCACCCCTTCTGGGAAAGGGGGACCACACTGACGTCTCTAGACAGATGACAGAGCCAGAGGGGAGTTGTGGGTCAGGTGGCTGACTCAGCAAGGTTGACCAGTTACACTTGAATTTCAAATAAACAACAATATATATATATTTTAAGTGTATGTCCTAATCATTGGGTGAAACGTACACCAAAATTGACTCATGGTTTATGTGAAATTCCAGTTGAATTGGATATTCTGTATCTGGCAGCCTGAGTCATCCTGCTAGAAATGCAGAGTAAGTGCCTGGGAGATGCTGTTAACAATGGTGGTCGGGTTCTGCCAATGACTCTCTGTCTTCCCCCTGCTGGGCCCTGTCCCCAGGGTCCAGGTCTGGCTTAGCAGAGGTGAGGGGGCTCCCTCCCCTGGCCGACCTCTCAGCTGGGCTCTTGCTTACCTTCGCTGCACTCGCTACTGCCAAGCAGCAGGCGAGGCCCAAGACGACCAGCTCCCAGCGCCCCATGGTGTGCGGCTGCCTCTGTGACACCTGCCCTCGGGGCCTGCAGGTATTTATGGGGCTGGAGCCAGCCCAGAGCTTCCCCTCCTCCTGTCATTGGTCCTTCCTCCAGGCTGGCCACACTCCAGGTGGCATACCTGGGGCCAGGGGACAGCTGCTGTTTCCAGCAGGGCTCGGACTGGGCCAAGGTCACATGCACACAGACAACACACGCACACACGTGCGGGGATGGTCTGTCTTTCCCAGGGTCCGCTGCTCCCACGTGACCTGGTCCGCACAGGGCACCTGTGCAGGTGACTGCCTACCTGGGAGCCCAGGCAGATGGCAGGGCGGTGGGGAGGGCAGGGCCTCAAGGACTGGAGCTTGGCTGGGCGCACAGTGCCCACAAAGGACTTGCTTTTGCCCTCAGGGAAATGGGCTTGCTGTGCCCCTGTGTCCTGACTGCAGTTCAGCAGAGGCCGTTTACAGGGTCTGGGCCTGTGACTTCTGGGACAGAGCTGGCCATGGGCTACCGGGCGGCTGGTATGGCCGCCCGCTGGTACCCAGGGTGCGCTGGGTGTCTGTACGGTGTGAGATGGGGGTGAGGGCTGAAGCAGCGCCAGGTCATCACCGGGCAGCACAATGCTGGGAGGCAGGGACAAGA
This sequence comes from Bubalus kerabau, assembly GCF_029407905.1. Taxonomy (NCBI): domain Eukaryota; kingdom Metazoa; phylum Chordata; class Mammalia; order Artiodactyla; family Bovidae; genus Bubalus; species Bubalus kerabau. The sequence goes on along the minus strand of NC_073634.1, from coordinate 105,856,116 downwards.
CTCCGGTCCTGCCTGGAGGCTTTCCCCAAGGAGAAGGAAGGGCCAGGCTTTTCAGCCACACAGACGGCCCAAGCAAAGACCCCGGGGCCACCAGCCTCTGGCCAAGACCCACAGAGACCTGCAGAAACACAGTTGGTCCATCTGCCTGTCCACCTATCATTTCCAGCGCCCAGATCTTTTGTGATGCCGAGTGAGTGGAGAGAAGCTGGAGAAATGTGGGAGGGGTGGGTGGCAGCAGGTGGGAGCCAGGAGTTAGGATGCTGGGAAGAAGGACCGGTGCCGACTGGGCTGGGCCACGGAGGTTTGAGGGATGCCGGCAGTGACAGGAAGATGCGCATGTTGGCTCACACCTTTGCCTAGCCCCTCCAGTTCTAAGAATCTGCTCTAGAGGAAGTGACTGTGAATATGGGGGAGGGGAAGCCTCCTGTGCTTGAGCAAGTTCAGTGGCAGTAAAAACCAAGCGGGGCACCTGAGAGCAAACGGTGGGCTGGGTCTAAGGCCGGAAGTGAGGTGGAAGAGCCTGGGCCATCGCAATGCCCAGAAGCAAGAAGGCTGGGAAGACCAGATGGTATGTCAAAGGACACAGCAGCCAGCCTGGGGCTGTTCTCAGGCCAGAGATGAGACGAGCTGGGCAGCAAAAAGCAAGACTGCGATTGATTGAAACAAATCATCGTAAAGCTAAACAGGTCCCCCTGGTCATCACTCCGTCCAGAAATGAGGCTGGGGGACGAGGGTGACCACACCCCAACCTGCCGGTCAATCAGTGCTCGTGTCTCTGAAGGGGCCCAGCAGACACTGGGGCCTCCCAACTGCACGGGCTCATCTGAGGCAGAATTGCTGTTAATTTGTTAGGTGTGATGACACCATCACTGTGTTTTTGAAACAAAAGCCTTGATGTGTTAGAAACACACACTGAAGTACGGATTTCCTTAAAACAGTTCCAGCAAAACACAAATACGAAATAGCACGGAGAGGGATTTCCCTGGTGGTCCAGGGGCTGATTCCATGCTCCCGATGCAGGGGGCCCAGGGTCAGAAAACCAGGCCCGCATGCCACCACTGAAGACCCTGCATGCTGCACCCGAAAGCAGCCACGTGCCACCACAAAGACATGGCACAGCTAAACACAGACGCGGCTTCTGAAACCAGTAGATGCAACAGACCTGGTAGAGGGCAACTGGGGCTTTTTATACAACACGCAGTATTTTCATGTACATTTGCTCTTTTCCATAGATAAAACGCTATTTAAAGGGGGTGGTGGTGTAGGCATGCAGGTTTCTAAGCTGAGGATCACTGAGCACTTGTCAAGGACCTGGCAAGGCCGTGAAGTCCGGCACACGGCAGGCAGGCTCCAGGAACCGTGGGGCTGAGCTGCAGAGGCAGCGTGCTTGCCCGCCCCAAGCGTGCCTGTCTCAGCTTTGCACAGGAACTGAGGTGGCTTCCTGGCGGGGGGCCAGAACCCAGACCCTCTCCCCTGAGGTCTGAGCTTGGCAGCATGGCTCAGGAGAGGTGGGACAAGTCCCAGCTGAGATCCACCAGCCAGGACCGGGGCCTGTGGGAAAGCCTTGCAGACATGAGGGGCGGGGGGCAGCCCGGCCTGACCTTGGGAACAGCTGCTTCTGGCTGAGGTGGGGCGACGGGCTCCCCTCTGGCTGGGGCAGCGTGCGGGGTGTGCCCCCCAAGGTTCGGCCCCACCCAGGGACCTGCTTGCCCTCTGGTTTCCCACCAGGCAGTGCTGAGACAACAGCATCATCCCCGGGAACCCCTCCGCAACACGTCCTTGTGGAACAGGAAGGGGTGAGCGTGCGGCTGGAGCGCCCTCTGAGGCTGCTCTTGCCTGGCCCACCTGCCAAGGGGCACCCGGCCTGCTCTCAGCCATTCCAGCATCGCCAACATCAGGGCACCAATGAGCAACTGAAAGGACAAATGACGTCCAGCTGGAGCCCAAGCCCTGAGGCCAGAGAAAACCCCTCTCGGGTTCTGACACCCACACTAAGACACCGAGACTCCTTGGGGAAACATCTTTAATGAGGACAGTTCCAGCTGGGCCTGCCCTTTGCCAGGTCACCTCAACGGATGGGGTCTAACACTAAGGACAGTCTTCACCCCCGTGACCTGGACCAGGGTCCCCGCGCCGCCCTCACCTCCAGTCTGACCCCAGCCAGGCCGGCCCCTCCCGGGTTGCACCATCCCCACCGCCAGCTCACACTGGTCTCAGCCAGGGGTGGGGCAGGGTGCTGGGCTGGTGAGGCTGGGCACAGGCACCCGGGGCCAGGGGGCAGCCTGGGCGGGACCAGGGGCAGCGCACCCAGCTGCTCTCCTCAGACAGGCCGCCTAGGGCTGTGCTGGCTGCTGTAGATGGCGCCGGGGTCCCTGGCGTGTCCCAGACCCCTCATTGGACCTGGGCAGGGGCCTGGGCTGGGGGCCCGGCTGAGGGCCCAGGGCTGCATTACACGTAGTCCAGGATCTCTGTCTCCATCTCGTTCTCGCTCCCATCAGACGGCTTGAACTCCTCCTCCTCCTCGTCGTCTTCCTCCTCCTCATCTTCCCCGGACTCGCCGGTCAGCTGCTCTTTCCCACTGTCCGCTTTGGTCGGGCTGGAGAAGAGAGCTGGGCCCAGAGACCAGGCCGGGTGTGTCCCGACGCTGGCCCGGGCAGCCCCTGCACCAGCCGTTCCTGGGCTCAGCCCCGGGGGGCCTGTCTACAAATTCAGGGGCTGGGGCTCCAGTCTGAAGCTGCTCCAGGAAGTATGATGGCCGGTGGACCCGGACTCATTTGACCAGCACCTCAGAGCAACACTGATGCCCGGGGCCTTGGGAGCCGCCCCAGAGCAGTCCCAGGCAGCTCCTGCGTCCAGGGGACCCCGCAGGAGTGGGCCAACGCTGCCTTTCCCCGACTGGGCGCTCAGAGGGGCCCGCGTCCTGGGGGAGGCTGAGAGCCCTGGCTCTCGGCAGCTCTGTGGGGTTCGGTGATCTGGGACGCCCCCACCCCAAGCCTGGAAGGAACCCCAGAGAGGGGTCCTTTCCCTTACTCTCCCCCAGCTCCGTCAGAGCCGCAGGGCAGCACAGGGGTCAGTCCCCGCCCCACGCCCGGGGGAGGGGCGGGCAGGGCCTGGCGACAGGGCCCCCGCCCCCAGGAGCAACCTGCCCACAGTGGTCGCAGGATGCAGGGTGAGGTCGGGGCTTGAAGTGGCAGCCCCGAGGGCAGCCCCAGCCCCACTCTTCTGGGCCCGGCTCCTGCCTGGACCCCCAGGGCTGAGCGCCTCGGGACCGCCAGGGGTGGGGGTTGGGGGGGGATGCTGGCTCCTGGCTCCCACTGGGTGAGGTTTCCTGCAGAGCAGGTCCTTGAGGGATGCCTGCTCTGGCCCTGGGGGGGCCCACAGCAAGTGGGGTGAGCTGCTCTCACCAGGCCTCTTGGAGCGGATGGTCTGCCGGATCATGAGGGACATGGTGTCCCTCAGCTCGTCTGTAGTCTTGGGGAGGCACCAGCCATCGCGCTCGGTGCAGGAGCTCTCCGCCCCATCGTTGCGGTGAATGACTCTCTGCAGCCTGGGTGTCGGAGACAAAGGTTGAGGGTGGGTCTCAGCTCAAAGGTGGGGGGGAAGTCTCTGCTCAAAGGTCCAGGCTGTGGGACTCTGCTCAAAGTTCTGGGGGGGTCTCTGCTCAAAGTTCTGGGGTGGGAGTCTACTCAAACGTCCAAGGTGGGGGTCCGCTCAAAGTTCTGGGGTTGGGGGGGTCTCTGCTCATAGATCTGAGGTGGAGTTCTGCTCAAAGTTCTGGGGTGGGGGTGTCTCTGCTCAAAGGTCCGGGGTGGGCGGGGGGGGGGGTCTCTGCTCACAGGTGCCAGTAAGCAGTTTCGGCAGAGCTGGTGTGCTCAGAAAAACAGCACTCAGAGCACTGTCCTGCGGATGAGCGCGGTCGCAAAGGGCCTCCTCGAAAGCTGCTCGCTGGACTCCAACCTGGAGTAAGCTGCCCCTCCAGCCCAGCATCCCTCCCCCAGCTTTCTAAACATCACTGGGAACAGCTGGGTTAAAAATATCTGGGATTCTGTCGGCTCTGGGGACTGGGAACCATGTCAGGAACCCTCGTGCGGGCCACAGCGGAGGAAGACAGACCCCAGCCCAGTGCCAGGCTCTGCACCCAGGACAGCTGGCTGCTTGGGGGCAGGGTGGCCCACGGGGGACCCAGGAAGCCACTGCTGGGTGCCGCGCGAGCCCGGGCGAGGAGGGCCGGCAGCACTCGCTCCCAGGGGCCAGCCGTCCCCTGAGGGGGACATGAGGGAAGAGAGGCAGGACAGTTCCTGGCAGTTTCTCTGCTCTGCACCCGAGTGCCCCGGTCCCCGCCTCGGTACCCCTCAGGTACGTACTCCTCCACGTTCAGGTCACAGAACTGGTAGAACATCTGTCGGTACGGCGGCAAGGCCCCCTCCTGGAAGATGTACACTGAGTCCTGGAAAGGAGGGCCGAGACGAGCCGGGAAGGTCAGGGGAGCATCCCAGAGGTGGATGGCGCTGGAGACCCTGCAGGGGGCAGCTCCCTGGGGCCTCTTCCAGGGCAGCGGCCTGTGCCAGCCCTGAGACCTGGCAGGCTTGGCTCTCCTCTCTGGATTCAGGTGGGTGGACGGGTCAGAGGCCGGGACAGGTCAGTAGGACATAAGCTGTGATTCCCCAGGCGCTGATGGGGGTGGAAGCAGCCAGGCCTCCCGGGACCCTAGAGCCGCCCACAAGACCAGCCAGGCGCGTCTAGTGGGGAGGCCCCACTGGGGTCAGGCTCTGCCTCAGTGCCTCCCTGCCTCCTCACTTCTCCTAATTGGTCATCTTAGGGAGAGCTGCAGACCAGTTCCAGAGGTGGGGACTATGGCCTAAAATGAGGTTCCCGAAGGCGGATGGCCACTCGGGCGAGGATGCGGGCTCCCACCCTGAGGAGAGAGGAGACGGACCCTGCGGGCATATAGGTGGCCCCAGCCCTCTGTGCCCGGGACACCCCCCAGGCCTGGAGCAGCTCACATCAGGCCTTGGGATGTCGCTGCCTCTGCTGGGTGGCTGTGCTGAGGAGGCCCGGGCCTGGGAGGGCGGCCCTCATCCAGCCCACGGCTGGGTGCAGGTGGTCTGCTGTGGCTCTGGGCTCACAGCCCTCAGTCTCACCCTGCCCGGGGGCCTCAGGGCCCGACTCAGAGGGCAGTACACGCGGCTGCTGGTGTCTAAGACCCTCCCTGAGACGGACGTGCCCCGGTGGTCAATACCCCCACCCCGGGGGCTCGCATCCTGAGTTGTGTTTGGAGGCAGTGCTGGAAGCGGAGAGTCAGGTGAAGGGACTGGAAGGGCAGGGCCGCCTCCGTCAGAGCCTCCCCATGTCACAGGCGAGGCCCAGTGCGGGCAGTGGGGCTCAGCCTTCAGGGGAGGGCCCGCCGCTCCACCCACCCCTCCCTCTCGCCCAGGCAGGCAGCCCGCGGATGCCCACCTTGAGCTTGTACTTGTTGGGACTCGACTTCTGTGCGGAGGCCGACCCCGAGGGGCCCAGGCCTTGCTTCAGGTCACGCATGGTGACGAGCTGGCTGGCTGCGAGGGGACCACGGCAGGGGTCTGGAATACAGGGGGGTATTTCTCCCGCCCCCCAAGCTCCGCCTCCCACCCTGGGGCGCGCTGGCCAGCAGGGCCCTGGGGTGGCCCTTCGGGAGGCCCCTGCCCTCGCACAGTCTGGACGCCCTCTCCCGGTGCCTGCTCTGCAAGGCAGCCCGAGGCCCTTACTGGTCTTTCTGACGGTGATGGGGAGGCTGTAGCTGTAGGTGCTGCGCTTGGCCTTGACGGGCATGTCGCTGGGGGCGTAACCTGCCGGAGAGGGCGGGCGCGTCAGGCTAGGGGCGCAGAGCCCCTGCCAGCGCGGCCCACACCACAGCTGCACCAGGGCTCCCAGGGCCGGCTCCTGAGAGGGCCGCAGGCCCCGAGCTGCAGACAGGAGCCGCGGGTCTCGCTGCTTGGTGTGCGGGGCACTCACCGCAGGCGGGGGACGGACACTGACCGGATGCCTGGCCTGCACGGCAGGAGCCACAAGTAACTGTGGAAGAACAGAAGGACCACTAAAGCGGCACCACGGGGGCCAGGACAGGAGCTCGGGTCCTTGGGTCTGCGCTAGCCCGCCTCCAACAAGCCCGCCGAGGGCAGAAGGCGTTTATCCTCTCCGTGCAGATCTATTCTCATTACCCAAGAGAATGCTGCAAATGCAACGCTAGGAAGGGAAAGGAAAGCAAAGGCTTCGGTAATCGTTTACCGTATTTCATTCCACATCGGATTCGGAAGTCGAGCACTTGATAAATCTTGGCCTCTGGGCGTTTTCGGGGGTCATATCCAAATCGAATCCACAGGCTTCTCCAGGGGCCTGTTATCTGGAGACAGACAGGGTGGAAGTGCGAAGTGAGGTTCAGGCTGATCCTCGGCTCCCCTGAGATGCAGGCCCAGGTGGGGCTCTGCAGCCCCTGCCCCACAAGCTCACACATGTGGCTCTGTCTCCTGGGATGTGTCACTTGACCCTTCCAAACCTTGGTCTTCCTGTCAGAAGGCATTTTGGGGAGGATTAAAGGAGTATTAAAGCTGAAGCTCCAATACTTTGTCCACCTGATGCGAAAAGCCAACTCATTGGAAAAGACCCTGATGCTGGGAAAGACTGAAGGCAGGAGAAGGGGAAGACAGGATGAGATGGTTGGATGGCATTACTGACTCAATCGACATGAGTTTGAGCAAACTCTGGGAGATGGTAAAGTTCAGGGAAGCCTGGCGTGCTGTAGTCCGTGGGGCTGCAAACAGTCAGACACGACTGAGTGACTGAACAGCAACGACAAAAGGAGACGGTGACCCTGGCGCCCTTGGCACACAGCGCCTGGCACAGAGGAAGAGCCTGCGAACCGTCACAACTGTCCTGACGGACGGGAGGTTCTGAGGCCCCATGTCCAGAGAGCCCAGGCTGAAAGGCAGCTCCGTGAGGCCGGGTCTAGGCCCAGGAGGGACGAGCCGTCTGTGCCGCCCGCCCCCGCACCCCCACCCCCCAGCTATCACAGTCACGCCATCTGCCTGAGCCCTGCAGGGCCCCACGTTCAACCCCTGGCCGGCAGGAGTGCCTCCTCGTGGGCCCTTGGGGAATCTTGACAATGACACCCCCATCTCCGTGCCCTCCTGGACTCAGTCCGAGGTACATCTGCTGCGCGCTGAAGCCCACTCGACCAGGGGAGAATGAGTGAATGCGGGCGGCACTGTGGGCAGGCCCCCAGGAGCTCTGCCACATGCTGGCTGCAGGACACTGGCACGTCGAGCCCCCAGACCGAGCCTAGCATCCTCACCAGAGCAATGCCCCTGCTGCTGCACCAGCGGAGAAGAAAGAGGCTGTGCACACAGCACTTACCCCAGCCCCTGGTCCTGGAAAGCTCTCAGCTCAAGGCCATTAAAAACGTACAATCCCTTTATTTGCAAGTTACGTAATCAGTCTTGAATCCCACAGTCACCCCAGTGTGGCTGACATGTGACCGTGGAGGCTGGGGAGGGCCTCTGCAGGGGCAGTAACAAGCCATCCAGTGGGTGCTGGGATCAGGACGACCTGGCAGGAACCCAGGGGGGCGGCAGGCAGACCCTTACCATGTAATAGGCCACGAAGGGCAGCAAGATCTTGAGCTTGTCGGGGTGGACGCTGATGTTGGCCTTGAGGGCATTGCGTGACCAGATGGGACGGATGTCAAACAGCTGGAGGGGCAAAGCAGAGGCTGAGAGGAGGGCAGGCAGCTTGCCCGCCAGCCCCAGGGCCCCCTGCAGGGTCCGGCCCCACAGGAGGGGCAGCCGGTGGGGAGCCGCCTGCAAGAGCCAACGCGCGCTCGCTCGTCCCTCCCTCGGAAGTGGCCTATGCATCCAGCACGTGTCCAGTGCAGCTGGGCCCGAGTGTCCTGGAAGGACCACGAGGAGCACCGTCAAAGGGTAACAGGGGAGGCAGAGGACCAAATGCCAGAGTGGGGCCTGGCCAGAGCTCCAGGACCCTGAGCAGCCCCAGAGGGCAGAGGCCTGAGCTGGGATGTGAGGAGGCCCTGGGGATGGCCCAGCCCAGGGCAGGGCTGTGGAAGGCTGGCGGGTGGAGGAGGGTCAGGGCAGGAGTGGCCCCAAGCTACGAGGAGGCTGGGCTGCGCACAGAAGAGCGGCCCCACGTCCCCTGACCCAGTGACTCGGGCCACGCGGAAGGCTTCTTCCTTCCAGGGCCACCTGGCCAGCCGACTCTAACAGGGAGGAAGGGCTGGGCCTGGCACGCAGCAGGTGCCCCAGCTGATGTGTGTCCTGGCCAACAACTGGAGGAAGGAAGTTTCTGGGACCTCAGAGCTCCAGGCTGCAGTCATGCCTGGACCACGCTGACCCCCAGGGGACCTCGGAGGAGGCTGAAGAACACTTTCAGCCTTGGGAAGGCAGGGCATGCACTGGCAGAGCTTTAGACACGGCATCTGGAGGTGAACGGTTCCCGCGAGTTAATAAACGAGTCTGAGATGAGCACGGGGCCCAGCGGGTGAACAGGGGGCGGCCGAGGGGCAGGGCGCACCTTCCTCAGCTCCTCCTCCACTTTGTGGTCCACGGGGTTGGTGCAGACCTTCTTCCACGTCTGGACTGCGGCCTCCATTGGCCGCTCGGGCACCTCGTCCCCCTCAAAGTTGACAAAGATGGCATTGTGGGGGCGCCGGGCCCTGCTCAGGCCGATCAGGTTCTCGCCCGAGAGGGCGGGATTGTTGTAGCCTTCCCTAAGGGCAGAGAGAGAGCTGAAGGCAGGGCACCGGGCGTGGGCCTGGCTGGACACTGGCAGCCCACGTCTGGGTGCTTCCCCTGGAAGCTGGGCGAGGGGACGGCCTCGGTGCTGGCCGGGGGTGAAGGGGCAGCAAGTCGGAGAGCTCAGGGAGGCTCTGAAGCTGGGGCCAACATCCCAGAGGCTGGTGACCTCACAGCCGTGTCGAGTTGTCACGGCACCATCCAGCCAGTGAGAAGCTGGGAACAACCCAGCGTCTGTCAGATGGGGGTGGGGATCAGCGGAGGTGCGGCCACACAGGAACCACGGATCCTCTGCCGGCTGTGCTTACTGATGTCACAGCTCACTCATCTAACCCTCGAAACGAAGGTTCTAACCCTTCCCATAATGAAGGACCCAACTTCCACAAGTCCCTGCGGCCACGGGGGTTGGAGACCTGCTTGAGCCAGAGCTTGAGGCGACAGAGCTGGGAGGCCAGCCCAGGGAGGCCGGGCAGCTGGTGGCGGCACCAAGCACTGTCTGGCCGCCTGCGATGGCGCTTGAGTCCCTGACTTGGAAGCATCTCAACGATACCGCAGTGAAGGGAGGACGGATACTACCAAACGGTCTCATCACAGAGCAAGAGGCTAACAGGATTCTGCTTCCACTTCAGGGGACACAGGTTCCATCTCTGGTCGGGGAACTAAGATCCCGCAAACCACGTGGCGCGGCCAAGAATAAAAATAAGTTTTTAAAAAAGGTCTCTGTTTTTATAGCAGAAACCAATACAATATTGCAAAGCAATTATCCTTCAACTAGAAACAAATTAAAAAAGAAAAAGCTCTCTGCTGCCAGCAACCGTGCTGGGCCTGCCTTTATGAGCACGGAACCCAGGGGCCAACACTCCAGGAGGCTCCGAGTGCCTCCCTCTGTGGTGGGAGTCGGAGCGTCCGGCCTCGCTGAAGCAGGGGAGCAGCCCCAGGGACCCCCAGACGCCCCCCATCAGCTCCCACAACTGCCATCACATGGCCACTTCCATACCATCCAGGCCCCACCCCAACCCACTCTATTATTTTGAAGTACTTTTCAAAGTACATCCTGGGTGTCACACAGGGGATTATTCCCTTTAAAATCTGTTTCCATTTCACTTTTGTTTTCCATGAGTACACACCATCTGCATATTTACAAAGAATAACAAAGTGATTTTTCACTTTGGGAAACAGAATTATAAAGACGGGATCGAACCTGTGCCTTTTTTCAAAAGCGTGACTCCATCTGAAACCCCCTGAATTTGTCCAGTTTTCAAAGACACCTCCCTGAAGCCCTAGACACCCAAGCAGGAGAGCCCCTGGCGGCCCCTCTGGGCCCGACGGCAGCTGCAGGGAGAGGGACCCTGCCTGGCTGTCTCTGCTGGCTACCCCCACATCAACTGCCTCAAGGAGGAGGGACCCCGTCAGGGGTCCACGGGTCATCTAGGAAGGTGAACCTCCCCGGACCAGGGCAGGCCAGTGAGGTGGATGCCAGGCCTCCTCAGCCAGTCCTCGGTACCCAGGAAGGTCAGCAGAGCAGAAAAATCGATAGCAGCCCTGGGAGAAAAGGCAGGCTCTTTCAATGTGCCGGAAAATCGATAAACCACACAGGAGAAAAACAGGGCCCGTGGGTCCCAGGGCAGCTGGCTTTCCCCCCGTCTCCCTCCCAGGGGCGGGGGGCAGAGGAGGGGCTCCAGTGCCGCCAGCCAGCGCCAGGGCCAGAGTGTCGGGGGAGGGCGTGCTCTAGTTTCTTCTGGGGCATATTTGTGTTTGTTTCTGACTTAGGAGTAAAATGTTTGTAGGAGGAAAATAATTAAAACATTTTCAAAATATGCAAATTTTAAAAATTAAAACTCTTGTACCGAGTATAACATACACACAGAAAACTCTGTCACTGCACAGGCTAGAGTTTTCAGCGGGAGGGGATGGACTTGATTCTTTTTAGTTAAACATGTCTATAAGGTTTGGTCTTTTCTAAAAAGCACAGTTTACTCCTGCGGTCAGAAAAAAGGGAGGGGGTGGGATGATGGGCTCAACAGGCCTGAGAGATGGCGATGCTCGCCTGGCTCTCGAGTCGCCTTGGAGACAACAGGGCAGACATCCGGGGCCGGGATGACGTTACGGACGCTGCTGCGTTCGCTCGCTCTGCGCCCGGGGCCGGGGCTCCCTAAGTCCTTCCCGGCAGAGGTGCACGCCGACTTGTTTCTGGAGGACGTGCTGTGACGCCGGGGTGGCGGAGGGGGAGAGGAAGCCAGCAGCGGAAGCCTGCGAATGGCTGAAGCTGGTGACGTGGGTGGGGGGTCCAGACAGCCCCCTCTCCTTTTGGAACACCTCAGAATGCATTTTTTGAAGGAAGAGAACAATTCCCCTTTCTCTTCAGGGAAGAATCTAAGCTCCTCCGCGGGGTCTGCAGGACCCTCACCCACGAGTCTCTCGGCTTCGGGGACCACGCCCCTAGACGAGTCCTCTGCACCGGCCGGCAGCAGCCCCCAGGTCTGCAACGCCGTCCCTCCCCGGACCTTCGCCTGCCTGGCTCTGCTTCAAAGGTCACACCCCCCAGGAGTCCTCCCTATGCCCCACTCATGGTCCACAACAGCCCACTCCCCACTTGTCTCCTTAAAGACACACGCCTGCCCACTGGCCCCTGCCGCCCACTTAGTCACCCCACGTGCTCCACCAGCTCCCAGGCTGGGCCCATACAGAGCCACCTGTCATGCTCCCTCCAACCCCAGCTCCAAGGGGAGGCCTGGGCCCTGCCAGGTGGGCAGTGCTCGTTGATGGAAATATTTGATGAGGGAAAAGAAGGTTCTCGTCCTTCCGCCCCTTCAGAGATGACTGTCTGGGCCCAATCTTCCCGGTTTTCCCAGGCTTCTGTTATCACTCAGTTTATTTTTATAGCATGCAGTCTGCTCTAGTGAGGTTCTCTGGACATGAGCCACGTCGGCCCATGGAGCCGGCTCTGGTACAGGCGGTGTGGTCCTCCCTGGCACAGACAGGCCATCATTTAAGTAACTGCATGGCGCCTATTCATGGACTGGTCACCACCCGCTTATCCACTGTATCACACTGTGCCGGCACTCACTGTGCTGAGTATCCCCAGGGGCTTCAGTCATGCAGCTCTCTAACGATGCCGAGACACGGGGACTATTACTATTGCTATCAGGTGGAGAGGCTGGAGCAGGAGGTCGGGGCTCTTGTGGGATCACCGGCCCAGAACCTGAACACAGGCCCCCGCCAGCCCAGGCTCTCCCACTACACCAGGTCCTCCCAGCTTCCTGTCCACAACCAGCCAGGAAACGCTCTCGTCAGTGTATCTTTGAGCACCGAGGTGGGAATCACTATGGGATAAATTCCTACAAGACGAACCACTTGGTCGACTGGAAAGAACATTTAACACCATAGTAGGGGAATTCCCTGGTGGTCCAATGGTTAGGACTCCATACTTCCACTACAGAGAACATGGGTTCGATCCCTGGTCAGGGAACTAAGATTCCCTAAGCCACGTGGTATGGCCAAACTTAAAACTGTAATAAATTCTGCCAGATCGCTTTCTAAAAAAGTCAACCAACCTCGTTCTCTGCCCCCAGGTAGGAGGTGTCTGTCTCTCCACACTTTTAGGAACACACTTTTGGCGATCGGCCCTCAAGTCCTGAGGCGACATCTTGATCTACATTCCATGGTGTGGGGACAGCCCTAAGCAAGGCCTCTGGGTGGGATGCAGGGACCAGGGCAGGCTCCTGACTCCCCTGGTCACCAGCTGCTCTGCTTTTGGAGGCACTGGGGCCATGGGCCTGAGCAGAGCCGGCTGCCCTGGCCCCCTGACCGTGAGTGGCAGAGTTCAGCCCTCTGAGCACAGGGCCCCACCCCAATCCCGAGCTGTGGGCGGCAGCCGAGGGGGCGCTCACCGGTGCTGTGTCTCTGGGCGGTAGTAGTAGTCCACCGGCGTGTCCAGCCTGGAGAAGATGGGCGGGGGGATGTAGAGCGGCAGGTCCTGGTGGAAGAAGCTCTCCTTCTGGGGCTTGAGCATGAGCACCTTGTCATACATGGACACCTGCCTGCCGTCCGCCTCTGTGTGCACCGCCAGGTACTGGAAGTCGGACATCCCTAGGGAGAGAGGTGGACAGGCGGCGGACGCCCTTTAACACCACCCAGGCGCTGGCAGCTGCCACACAAGGCCCACATCTGCTTGGGGGCGCTGAGGGGGCCTTGCGGCAGAGGCTGCCGGGCAAGAGTGGCAGGAGCTGAAACCACCCCCCTTGAGTCGCTTCTGGGAGCTCGGCCCCTGGCGCTCCGAGTCACCTGGAGAGACATTATGGGGGAGGGGGCGGGTTACATGACACTGAGGATGGAGTCCGGGTCAGGAATGTGCAAGATGCACCGTGCGCAAGCTGAGACACGCTCCAGGTGAGGCTGATGCCTCACCTGCCAGGACACACACTGAGCGGGGAGCTGCCGGCTCGGTTAGAGAGAGGAAAGCGCATGACGGGGAGAGCCCCGTCCTGGGAAGGACAGCCCTCTCTGGTGAAGACACATCCACCAGCGATGAACGTTCAAAACGCCTGCCGTGTGGGGGTCCCAAGGCCTGTTTTAGTCTTTGCACACTTTCTATTATTCATTTCCAGAATTTTTTCAGTTTCTGCCTTAGACCTGCAACGGCCACCACAGATACACTCCAGACTTATTAGTTATTCGCCAAGTGCTTCCCGTGCGCATGGATCAGCTCTCTGAGAGCACCATCTCCCGAATCCCCATGGGGGCTACAGGGCTCAGGGCCCCCACTGTCAGACAAGCACACCCACGGAGGCTCAGGCAGGCATGACTCCCCTCCCCACACCACACCTCACCCCTGTGAGGACCCTGCAGGAGACATCTAGTTGGCTGAGAGGTCAAAAGACATGAGGTCCCGAGGGGTTGAGGTGATCTGGGAAGGATTCAGAAGGGAGACATGACCAGCAGCGGTCAAGACTCACAGGTCCCCAAATACGAGGGAGGGGGTGGGGTTGAAAATTGGAGGCCTGTAGACCTTTTCCTTTGGCACCACAAAATGGCTTTAAACATAAGATGTCTCAGAGAACTCCAGTGGCCAAGAGCCCAGGGTCCACAGGGAGCTGCTGGCTGGAGTGAGGGCACCCTGCCTCCTGGACAGGGCCCACGCTCTGCCCTCCCCTCACGCCTGGGCACAGCCCGGCCCCCTTCACGGGCAGATGATCCAGGCAGCCCCCACAGGCACGAGGGACACAGGTCCGGAAATAACCCAGCACAGGAAAAATGCATTTCGCAGTTACCTTGAAATTTGAAGACGGTGGAGACGACTCCAAGGCTCTCTATGTCGTACGTGACCTGGGGGCGAGCCTCAGGCCCCAGCACCCCACTCTGTCGCCTGGTCTTCCGCTTGATCCGGAGCAGCAAGCTGTTGGTACTGAAGCGGTTGGCACACACGGGGTGGCAGTAGGGGTCCTTGGGCCGGAAGTAAAGCTCCAGCCTCTTGGTGGCATCTGTGTAGATCTGCGGTGAGGCCAAAGGAGACAGTGACGCGGAGGCCGGCTGAGTAGCGGGCAGCTCCTCCCTCAGTGAAGGCCCCATGGGGACCCAGGAGGCTTTTTCTGTTTTGTGTTCTAGGCTTTTAATTCCCAAAAGACTCATTTTCCAAACCCAAGGATCTCAGCTTTTATCTGGTAGAGAACATGAGGACAGCCTCTTCCTTTCTAAAACTTCCCTGGTGGCTCAGATGGTAAAGAATCTGCCTGCAATGTGGGAGACCAGGATTCATTCCTGAGTCGGGAAGATCCCCTAGAGAAGGGAATGGCTACCCACTCCAGTATTCTTGCCTGGAACATCTCATGGACTGAGAAGTGTGGTGGGCTACTGTCCATGGGGTTGCAAAGATTTGGACACGACTGTGCGACTAACACTTTCTTTCTTCTAAAAGGTTGTAAAGCAGCAAAGTTAGAGACAATAACGGCCAGTTAAGCAAAGCCTGGTCAGTGCAGGGAACCGCCATTCTTCCGGCAGCACTTTGTGGCGGTGTCAGCCCCGCGTCTACCATGGAGAGTCTGGGTGGGAGCCGCATGACTTGTCTAGGGTCAGGAACTACCCACACAAAAAGGTCCTAGTATTCAGCCTCATTTACAAATGTTCCGAGGTCCGAAGGAGGTGAAATCAGTACCAAGCACTTTGGCCCTGACTCGTGTGACTCCTCCTTTCCAGGCTTGGCTCCTTCTCCTTAAAATGGTAATAGGAGGACCCATTGATCAGATTCTTACGATGACTAAGAGAACATATATATAAGGCGCTTAGCCTGGCACCTAAGTCATGGCAAACACGCTACCTGTGCCATCCATACAGAAAGCCTGCCCCACACGGGCTAAGAGGGAACAGTCAATGTCCGCTGTGTGCATGTGAAAGCACCAACATCCCCTAGGCCAAGGTCATCTACCTGCTGGCGCCCCAACACCCAGGACACAGCCTGGCCCTTAGCAGGCATTCAGGAAGCGTCTAGGGAAAGAAGGTTAAAAAGAGCCCCATCATCAGGGAACAGGTCTATTAGACTGCTGTGCTGGGAATGACCCTAGATGTGGGCCTGGCACAGAGTAGGTGCACAAGAAACAGGAAGATAATGAATGAATGACCAGTCTTTTCCCCAAAGGGCTCACCCTGTACCTGGGTACAAACATCCCTGGGGTTAGCAGCAGTACAGATCCTGTCAAAGGCACAGTAAAGTCAGTAAGTCAGGGTGAAAGAACAAGACATGGATGACTGGGCTGCTACGAGCCTCCTGTGCTCAATGACAGGTTCAAGGCTTTTCAATATTCATAAAGGATGAGGAAGCAGAATTAAGAGTTCAGACTTCAGAGGGAGGCATGTATGTGTTTAAATTCCCATTGTACTATGAAGGGGCTTGTTTGACCCAACTTTTCTTCCTGTGTCTTTACCTAAAAAATGGGCATAATAATGGTACCTAACTCACAGAACTGTGTTTCAGTGTCTCCTGAGGCGATCCGGGTCAGCAGTGGCCTGCCACAGGGGTAGGGGCTCTGGGAGCAGCAGACCTGAGTATGGCATAAGCCCTCTTGGAGGAGGTCGTTATTAACCCCAACATAGAGCTGCCAGAACTTACCCAAGACTGGGAAACACTCTGGGAGGGCACAAACAGAACCTTGTGCACCAGGACCCAGAAGAAAGGAGCAGTGACCCCACAAGAGACTGCCCCAGGCTTGCCCGGGAGTCTCCGGGGGAGGCGTGGGTCGGCGGTGGCCTGCTGCAGGGTCGGGGGCACTGAGTGCAGCAGTGCGTGCAGGACCTGCTGAAGGAGGTCGCCATTATCCTCACCACCTCCACCATAGTTTGGCCTCAGGTCAAACAACAGGGAGGGAACACAGCCCCTTCCAATCAACATAAAACTGGATTAAAGATTTACTGAGCATGGCCCCGCCCATCAGAACAAGACCCAGTTTCCCCCAGTCAGTCTCTCCCATCAGGAAGCTTCCAGAAGCCTCTTATCCTTTTCCATCAGAGGGCAGACAGACTGAAAACCACAATCACAGAAAACTAACCAATCTGATCACATGGACCACAGCCTTGTCTAACTCAATGAAACTATGACCCATGCTGTGTAGGCCACCCAAGACGGACATGTCATGCTGGAGAGTTCTGACAAAATGTGGTCCACTGCAGAAGGGAATGGCAAACCACTTCAGTATTCTTGCCTTGAGAACCCCATGAGCAGTTCAGTTTAGTTCAGTTGCTCAGTCGTGTCTGACTCTTTGTGACCCCATGGACCACAGCACGCCAGGCCTCCCTGTCCAACACCAATTCCCAGAGTTTACTCAAACTCATGTCCACTGAGTCAGTGATGCCATCCAACCATCTCATCCTCTGTTGCCCCCTTTTCCTCCCCCCTTCAATCCTTCCCAGCATCAGGGTCTTTTCAAATGAAAAGACTTCTTCGTATCAGGTGGCCAAAATATTGGAGTTTCAGCCTCAACATCAGTCCTTTCAATGAACACTCAGGACCGATCTCCTTTAGGATGGACTGGTTGGACCTCCTCGCAGTCCAAGGGACTCTCAAGAGTCTTCTCCAACACCACAGTATGAGCAGTATGAAAAGGCAAAAAAAATAGGACACTGAAAGATAAATTCCACAGGTCAGTAGGTGCCCAATATGCTACTGGAGATCAGTGGAGAAATAACTCCAGAAAGAATGAAGGGATGGAGCCAAAGCAAAAACAGCACCCAATTGTGGATGTGACTGGTGATAGAAGCAAGGTCAGAAGCTGTAAAGAGTAACATTGCATAGGAACCTGGAATGTCAGGTCCATGAATCAAGGCAAATCGGAAGTGCTCAAACAGGAGAGGGCAAGAGTGAACATCAACATTTTAGGAATTAGCAAACTAAAATGGACTGGAATAGGTGAATTTAACTCAGATGACCATAATATCTACTACTGTGGGCAGGAATCCCTCAGAAGAAATGGAGTAGCCATCATGGTCAACAAAAGAGTCCAAAATGCAGTATTTGGATGCAATCTCAGAAATGACAGAATGATCTCTGTTCATTTCCAAGGCAAACCATTCAATATCACAGTAATCCAAGTCTATGCCCCAACCAGTAATGCTGAAGAAGCTGAAGTTGAACGGTTCTATGAAGACCTACAAGACCTTCCAGAACTAACACCCCAAAAAGATGGCCTTTTCATTATACGGGACTGGAATGCAAAAGTAGGAAGTCAAGAGATACCTGGAGTAACAGGCAAATTTGGCCTTGGAGTACAGAATGAAGCAGGGCAAAGGCTAATAGACTTTTACCAAGAGAATGCACTGGTCATAGCAAACACCCTCTTCCAACAACACAAGAGAAGATTCTACACATGGACATCACCAGATGGTCAATACCAAAATTGACTGATTATATTCTTTGCAGCCAAAGATGGAGAAGCTCTGTACAGTCAGCAAAAACAAGACTGGGAGCTGACTGTGGCTCAGATCATGAACTCCTGATTGCCAAATTCAGACTTAAATTGAAGAAAGTAGGGAAAACCACTAGACCATTCAGGTATGACCTAAATCAAATCCCTAACAATTATACAGTGGAAGTGAGAAATAGATTCAAAGGATTAGATCTGACAGAGTGCCTGAAGAATTATGGACAGAGGTTCATGACATTGTACAGGAGACAGGGATCAAGACCATCCCCAAGAAAAAGAAATGCAAAAAAGCAAAGTGGCTGTCTGAGAGGGCCTTACAAATAGCTGTGAAAAGGAGAGAAGCAAAAAGCAGAGGAGAAAAGGAAAGACATACCCATTTGAATGCAGAGTTCCAAAGGAGAGATAAGAAAGCCTTCCTCAGCGATCAATGCAAAGAAATGGAGAAAAACAATAGAACGCGAAAGACTAGAGATCTCTTTAAGAAAATTAAAGATGCCAAGGGAACATTTCATGCAAAGACGGGCACAATAAAGGACAGAAATGGTATGGACCTAACAGAAGCAGAAGATATTAAGAAGAGGAAGGCGATGGCACCCCACTCCAGTACTCTTGCCTGGAAAATCCCATGGACGGAGGAGCCTGGTAGGCTGCAGTCCATGGGGTCGCTAGGAGTCGGACATGACTGAGCGACTTCACTTTCACCTTTCACTTTCATGCATTGGAGAAGGAAATGGCAACCCATTCCAGTGTTCTTGCCTGGAGAATCCCAGGGGTGAGAGAGCCTGGTGGTCTGCCGTCTATGGGATCACACAGAGTCGGACACGACTGAAGCAACTTAGCAGCAGTAGCAGCAGCAAGAATACACAGAAGAACTATACAAAAAAGATCTTCACAACCCAGATAATCACTATGGTATGATCACTCACCTAAAGCCAGACATCCTGGAATGTGAAGTCAAGTGGGCCTTAGGAAGCATCACTATGAACAAAGCTAGAGGTGATGGAATTCCAGGTGAGCTATTTCAAATCCTAAAAATGATGCTGTGAAAGTGCTGCACTCAATATGCCAGCAAATTTGGAAAACTCAGCAGTAGCTACAGGACCAGAAAAGGTCAGTTTTCATTCCAATCCCTAAGAAAGACAATGCCAAAGAATGCTCAAACTACCGCACAATTGCACTCATCTCACACGCTAGTAAAGCAATGCTCAAAATTCTCCAAGCAAGGCTTCAACAGTACATGAACAGTGAACTCCTAGATGTTCAAGCTGGATTTAGAAAAGCAGAGGAACCAGAGATCAAACTGCCACCATTCGGTGGATCATCAAAAAAGCAAGAGAGTTCCACAAAAACATCTATTTCTGCTTTATTGACTATGCCAAAGCCTTTGACTGTGTGGTTCACAAAGAGTCGGACATGACTGAGTGACTGAACTGAACTGAGCTGAGCTCACTAGATGGCTGTGAAGATTCAATCATGCATTCAAACAATATTTTGGAAGCAGGCACAATTAGGGACGTTCAGATGACAAGAGTGATCAAGAGAGACCAGGACCCACAAGAGCTGATCATCTCAGAACCAAGGGTCCAAGACAGACAATGCTGCTGCTGCTGCTGCTGCTAAGTCGCTTCAGTCGTATCCGACTCTGTGTGACCCCATAGACGGCAGCCCACCAGGCTCCCCCATCCCTGGGATTCTCCAGGCAAGAACACTGGAATGGGTTGCCATTTCCTTCTCCAATGCATGAAAGTGAAAAGTGAAAGTGAAGTCGCTCAGTCGTGTCCGACTCCTAGCCACCCCATGGACTGCAGCCTACCAGGCTCCCCCGTCCATGGGATTTTCCAGGCAAGAGTACTGGAGTGGGGTGCCATTGCCTTCTCTGAGACAGACAATAAAGACTCTAAAACACAACTTCAGATTGGAATTAGCAGGTGAACTGCTAGCAGCCACTTTAGTAAGGGCAGGCAGGGAAGGACTCTCTAAAACAGAGACACTTTCAAGACCTGGTGCATTTAAGTCACTGACATACAGCTTTGCACCAGGTAAAGAATTCATCCCAGCTCCACTGTTTGCTGGGTGAACTTGAACAAGCTGTTTTTCAGTTTTCCTGTAAAATCTGGACAACCACAGTCCCTACCTGGCAGGTTCTGATGCGATGCGAATGTAGGTAAAGAACCTAGAAATATAGCTGGTGCAGAACAAATTTGCAGGAGACCAGAGTTCGATCCCTGGGTCGGGAAGTTCTCTGGAGAAGGGAATAGCAATCCACTCCAGTATTCTTGCCTGGAGAATTCCATGGACAGAAGAGAAGCCTGGCGGGCTACAGTCCGTGGGGTCGCAAAGAGTCAGTGTGCCTAACACACATACATTACTACCCTTCAACTCTAATAACATAATCCCTCCTCCCCTTCTCATGTAGGTCTGTTGTTGTGTCGCTCGGTCGGTCCGACTCTTTGCGACCCCCATGGACTGCAGCCCGCTGGCCTCCTCTGTCCATGGGACTTTACAGGCAAGAACACTAGAGTGGGTTGCCACTTCCTTCTCCAGAGATCTTCGAAAGGTGCGTCTCCTGCTCTGCAGGCGGATTCTTTGCCACTGGGCCACCAAGGAAGCCCCTCTTCCCTCAGATCCTAGGGGAAATCAGTCTACGCCCGGCAGCCCCCAAATCAGACCCCCGCCCCCTGGCCGCTCCAGAACCTCCTGGAGCTCCGTTGCCAAGGCAACCTCAGATCCCTCCCGGGGTGGTCTCGCCCCTCAGCCGCAGTCCCGCGACTCAGTGCTCCCCTGGGGACTCCTCACCCGGGAGACGCCTTCCTCGCCGCCCAGGGTCCGCAGCATCTTGGACACGTCGCGCACCACGCCCGGGTACTCCACACACACCATGCGCCTCTCGCGCCGCAGCTCCACCGGGATGGCGGCGCCCGGCCGAGCGTCTGCCGCCGCCGCCGCCGCCGCCATCCCTGCCAGTCCAGTCAGGCCCACCGCGGGGGTGGGGGCAGAACGTCCCCTCCACACGCTCCTGGAAGCCTCGTCTCAATGGTTCCGCGAAGGAATCGTTCCGGGGACCCTTCCCTGCTCGCGTGTAGTCTATATCCCTGAGTTCCGTGAGGCTCGAAGGCTTCGAGTAGGACGGCGGTAAGGAGAATGCCGGAGGCTGGGCGGCAAACGACCGAGCGGACCTCCAACCTCTCTGTGTAAAATAATAAGCTGAGGCGCCCGAGGGGCGGGGTAGAGGCCAATCTCATCAACCAACCCGCGAGGGACCCGGAGGACGTGTAAGATACGCCCAGTGAGACTTTAACCAATGAGAACCCTGAGGGCCCCGCCCAGTCTTTTAGCCAATGAGGAGTCGAGAGGAAGCCGTGTTCCGGCCCCCTCCTTCCGGTTTCCTTTCCGCCAATAATAAACCAGTCGTAGGCGGGTCCCCGCCCCTTCCTCCAATTCCTCCCACTGACAGCTCGAGGGCGGGTTCGAAGCGGACTTCCGGTGTGTCTTCTTTGGCGGGTTTCCGGACGCTCACCTCAAGAGGTTTCTTGAGGGGCTGGGACCCCCCCCCACCCCTCACCCCCAACCCGACCCCACTCCTGCTGGCCCTCCGAAGACAGAGGCCACGAGGAGTTCAGTCTGGAAATGGCGAGAGCGAGAGAATTGTGCTTTGAGGGGTGTGTTTTTTTTGCCATTCTGCGCGCCTTTCAGGATCTCAGTGTTCAGGTGAAAGCCCAGAAGAAGCCTAAGATCGCCACTAGATCGCCAGGAAACTCCCGGGAATTGCGCCTTGAGTGCTCGTCCACCTCCACACAGGGAAAACCTGGACGTGCCCCCCACTCACCCCCCAGCTGGGGCAGAATGCAGGTGTCTGTCCTTTGTTTCCTAAGAGTTATTTAGCGCCTGTTGTGAAGCGTTAAGTGAGCAGCTGTGTGGAAGAAGCCGAACCAAGGGGCCAGGGGCCATTCTAGAGAATTACGAGGACAAAAACTATAGGGAGAAAAGTGTGTGTGGTGGGGAGATGAAGGGTCAGAGGTAGACATAGGCCAGACAGATCCTGAAAAGGATGTACGTAACAGATTGGTTTTTTCTGAGTGCGATGGAGAACCCTTGAGGGGTTTTATGCAGGAAGTACCAGAACCTGACTTATGCGTATAAAAGACTATGGCTGTTGTGTAGAGAATAGACCAGAAAAGGCAAAAGTGGATTCAGATAAACTAATGAAGTGAAAGTTGCTCATTCGTGTCCGACTCTTTGTGATCAGTCCATGGAATTCTCCAGGCCAGAATACTGGCGTGGGTAGCCTTTCCCTTCTCCAGAGGATCTTCCTGACCCAGGGATCAAACTCTGGTCTCCCGCATTGCAGGCAGATTCTTTACCAGCAGAGCTGCCAGGGAAGCCCAAGAATTCTGAGGTGGGTAGCCTATCCCTTCTCCAGCGGATTTTCTCAACCCAGGAATGGAACGGGGGTCTCCTGCATTGCAAGCGGATTTTTTACCAACTGAGCTATCAGGGAAACCCAAATTAACAGAGAGGCTGTATAACCCAGGCAAGGGATGCTTCTTGGGACCAAGAAAGTGGCAGTGAGGATGGAAAGAAGGGACTGGATTTGAGGATGTTAAGGGAGATATGTATACCCCAAGTTTCTGAAGTGACTTCTCAGTCAAAAGACTACCTTTTTACTCTAGATGGATTTAAGAAGGCCAAATAAATACCTCGGAAATATATTTTTAAAAGAAAAATGTGTAATCCAAGAGTGAGATATATGTCATTGGCTGGGAGCCCTGAGACTTTGAAAGGAAGGCCCCTCTGAGAGCACAGGAATCAACCAAAACAACGTGGCAGATGAGCCAGAGGAGGGCGGAAGTGAGGACTTGCAGGCCCTGACCTACCTTGTTCCGCGGGAACTTGCATATTCTGTCACCAGAGAAGGTTCGATGCTGTGAGGCCAGGATAATACTCCAGACTTACCCATGCCTTTGATAGGGACAGAATTCCCCATTAGGGAACTGTAGATAGAGAGGGAACTTCGGGAGATTTGGGAGACCACAGTAAGACTAATGATCACTCAAGCAAGTAATGGGAAAATTCTGAAGCAGTATGGGCTTGCTTCACTGGTGAAGCAAAACGAGTCACTTAGCCTCAAAGTCAGATTGGCCTGCTTAACGACAAAATCAAGCTAACTTGCTCAGCAACAGAACCGTGCAACAGAAGCAGAAGACATGTCCCCAAACAAACAAAAACAACGGTGGTGTGAGACCTACATCCTCCCCGGTGAGCTCAGTGAGTAGCCCCCCAAAACATGTTCTTTGACCCATAAGACATGTTCTTTGCACCATGCCCCCAAGACAATTAAAAAAATGTTGAAAATAAGGCCTACAGCATGCCCAGGGGTCATCAAGTTAATGACCCCAAATCAGGCTGTGTGCACACAAAAAACAATCATTTATGGGAAGGTGACTCTTCAAAATGAAAGACCCTCATTGTGCTGAGACCTGAAACTATTTTCCCAAGCTGCTATGACAGTCCTATGCCAAATAGTCCTATGCCAGACAGACTGTGCCAAAGCCTGGTGTGGATCACCACAAACGGTGGAAAATTCTTAGATAGGAATACCGAACCACCTGATCTGCCTCTTGAGAAACCAGTGTGCAGGTCAGGAAGCAACAGAACTGGACATGGAACAACAGACTGGTTCCAAATAGGAAAAGGAGTACGTCAAGGCTGTATGTTGTCACCCTGCTTACTTAACTTCTATGCAGAGTACATCATGAGAAACGCTGGGCTGGAAGAAGCACAAGCTGGAATCAAGATTGCCAGGAGAAATATCAATAACCTCAGATATGCAGATGACACCACCCTTATGGCAGAAAGGGAGGAAGAACTAAAGAACCTCTTGATGAAAGTGAAAGAGGAAAGTGAAAAAGTTGGCTTAAAGCTCAACATTCAGGAAACTAAGATCATGGCATCTGGTCCCATCACTTCATGGGAAATAGATGGGGAAACAGTGGAAACAGTGACAGACTATTCTGGGGGCTCCAAAATCACTGCAGATGGTGACTGCAGCCATGAAATTAAAAAACCCTTGCTCCTTGGAAGAAAAGTTATGACCAACCTAGACAGCATATTAAAAAGCAGAGACATTACTTTGCCAACAAAAATCCGTCTAGTCAAGACTGTGGTTTTTCCAGTAGTTCTGGATGGATGTGAGAGTTGGACTATAAAGAAAGCTGAGCACCAAACAATTGATGCTTTTGAACTGTGGTGTTGGAGAAGACTCTTGAGAGTCCCTTGGACTGCAAGGAGGTCCAACCAGTCCATCCTAAAGGAGATCAGTCCTGAATATTCATTGGAAGGACTGATGTTGAAGCTGAAACTCCAATACTTTGGCCACCTGATGAGAAGAGCTGACTTATTTGAAAAGACCCTGATGCTGGGAAAGATTGAAGGCAGGAGCATGCCGGGGTCCAGCCCCAGCTGATCCAGGGTATTCGAAGGAGAGACGGCATAGGCGAGGGTCAGGAAACAACTGCTTAATTAAACGTTAATTAAGGAATAGAATAAGGATAGCTCAGTAGGAAAATTCAGTGGAGAAGAGGCTGAGTAGCTTGGTTTACGCGGGGGACCAATAAAACTTCAAGACAAGAAGCTTGCACCACTTACGTAGGCCGCAGGCGTCCTTCCGTTCTCCCGAAGGAGAGGAGACACTGAGGCCTCCCCGGTCGGATCTTAGAAGCCCAGGCATAATTAGTAAGCATGGTGGGTTCCGCGCTCCAGATGGAGACTCAACCAGAGTGAGAGAGAGAGAGACATGGGGAGACCAGTCTTTCGAGGAACTGATCCCAATTCTTTATTTTCCATGGTCTACTTTTATACACTGAGATGTTATGCAAAAGTCACGCGGGGTCAGCAGTCCTGACTTTTATCAAAGTCAGGTGCTTCATACAAATGTATACAGAGGTCTTAGGGGTGTTACATCATCTTCTGGCCAGGGGGCCTGCTGACAATTTACGACCCTCTCCTTGTGACAGCGGTCAGTCAACCAGGACACTTATTTCTCCAGGGGTGATTATTCTTAAAACAGACGCCACCCAAATAAAGTTACATTCCTATAGGGTGAGGGTGTAGTGGGTTTTAGTTAAGGAAAGAATTTACTTAGCCTAAGGTCTAACGTGATTTATATCAAAGGTTAATACTTATTTCTTCTATATATTCATTAATGTGTATAAGGGCAGGGGATGTGGAGACTTAGCAGTAAACATTGGCTCAACAAATGAAAAACCCTTCACCAATACAATTTCTAATCAGCCCATTATACTTATACTAATAATTTTCTAACTCTTCTAAGGAACCTGTTTTTAGAAGGTTTAAAGCATCTCGTGCCTCTCACAGTTGGGAGGCTGTGAGCAATCACATGTGGCCGGACAAGCCTGTCAGGCAGGCTAGAGAACCTTCAGAGGAGTTTGTAGGTTAAAACACTCCTATCACGCCCAGGAATTATTATTAACTGGAGCTCTAAGTTAACTCCTTCTCCGAAAGAGGTGGTGGGGGACAGCCCCCCGTAAAGCCAGAGGTGTAGGTGAGAGCACAAAGTAGTAAAGTAGGCAGGCTCTGGTTATGGGGGTAGATGCTCGAGGATTTCCAGGGGGACTCCTGAGGCTCGATCCCGCCTTTGCGTATGTCGAGCCTCCTTCCTCATGACCTTTGCCATGGGCGGAGTGCCTCACGCCGGCCCCCAACAGGAGCAGAAGCGGGCAACAGAGGATGAGATGGTTGGATGGCATCACCGACTCAGTGGACATGAGTTTGAGTAAACTCTGGGAGTTGGTGATGGACAGGGAGGCCTGGCGTGCTGCAGTCCGTGGGGTTGCAAAAAGCTGGACGCGACTGAACTGAACTGAAGTGAACTGATGACAGTCCTGGCCTGACCGTATTGGGAGGGACGAGTAAACATCCCTGCCCTACCTGGGGGAGGAACTGATGACAGAGACACGACGTCTACTCAAGAAAGACAAAAAAGGTCTTCTCCTCCCCTCTCTTCCTCTAATTATAAAAGTGTAACCCACTGAGTATCAGAGACAGCGCAGTACTTGCCTGCCACTTGTGAACCTTTCAAGTGTCCTAATAAATCGCTTCTTATCCAGCACTCGGCCTCCCGCTGAACTCCTTTCTGGGCTGAAACATAAAGGCCTGTGGTGCCACAGCTCTTGGGAACCCTGGAAACGACACCCAGTGGTTTCACCTTGAGATGAAATGTCCTTTCAGACTTCTCATGGCCTTTGTCTTCATTCCATGCTCACCAAGGAGTGAGCATTGGTTGGTTTAATTTGCCAGAAAGAAGAGTCTGAATAAGAGACGTATCTTTTTAGCCCTTTCCACCATTGTAAATTAACAAACAGGTGTGTTTCTATCAGTCCCCTGTGAGTCTGATACATATGAATCAGTCCTGAAGTCTGTCATTGACAGTGGAGTTGACAGATAAAATATTGGATACACAGTTAAATTAGAATGTCACATAATATTGGGGACATACTTATGGTTATAAGTATACTTATACATACTTATGGTTATATATATTTACATAACCATTTTTTCATAATTTATTGGAAATTCCAGTTAGGTGGGTATATTTTTATTTGCTAAATATGGCACACTTATCTTTGGATATTGAAGGGATTGAGTTTCTGAACCTGCAAGCTGATTCTAAACTATCCACAGCCAGGGCTTCCCTGGGGCCTCAGTGGTGAAGAATCCGCCTGCCAACGCAGAGGACAGGGGTTTGATCCCTCATCCGAGAAGATCCCACAGGCCGCTGAGCAGCAAAGCCCGTGGGCCACAACTCCTGAGCCCTCATTCCAGAGCCTTCGAGCTGCAACTACTGAGCCCGTGTGCCGTGACTACTGAAGCCCGTGCACCCTAGAACCCATGACCACAACAAGAGAAGCCCACACACAGCAACTAGAGAAAAGCCCCTGCAGCAATGAAGGCCCCAGCCAAAAATAAGTAAAACATAAAAAAATAAACTACCCACCACCTTAGGGAGTCTCCTGAGGCCCTGACCACCCCCTAGTCCCCATCCAGTGACCCCCTGGCTTTGTCTCTGCTCACCTGCTCTTTCACGGAAGCGAAGGTGATTGCTCTAGAATGAAACCTCACCCTGCCTCCAGTGACTACCCTACGGGTTCTCTGTCTGCCGCCTGGCTGACTTCTCAGCATCCTTAGGGCTCAGCTCAGAGTTCACCTTGCCTGGAGAGTTTGGGGTCATGCTCTGAGCCTGTTCCACACACACTCATCCTGTCACAGAGTCTGCGGTGGTTTCATTCCTTTTCTTTTTTAATGTAATTTTATTTATTTACTTTTGGCTGTACTGCATCTTCCTTGCAGAGCGGGCTTTTCTCCAGATGCGGTCAGCGGAGGCTGCTCCCTAGTTGCGGCGTGTGGGCTTCTCACTGCGGCAGCTTCTTCTGTTGCAGCTGCCGGGCTCGCCGGGCTCGCCGGGCTCTAGAACGCAGGCTCAGTATGGCGCATGGGCTTGTGGGATCTTCCCACACCAAGGATCAACCTCACGTCTCTTGAATTGGCAAGCGTAGTCTTTACCACTGAGTCACCAGGGCAGCCCTCTTTTTTATTGCTCCTCCCCCAAAGCAGCAGCTTCCTAAGGGCAAGGCCGTGGTCCTACCTGGGATCCAAGGTGGAGAGGTCAGAGGCAGAGGAGGGGTAGGGAGGCAGGGCTGGGAGACGAGACAGAGGCCAGGAAGGTTCGGGAACCCTGTTAAAGAAACAGCTGGGGCTTTCCGTGAAGCCTCATAGCATTGGGAGCAGGTGACAATGGCACGTCCAATAGTCGTGTGTGGATGTGAGGGTTGAACCATAAAGAAGGCTGAGCGCTGAAGAATGGATGCTTTTAAACTGTGGTGTTGGAGAAGACTCTTGAGAGTCCCTTGGACTGCAAGGAGATCCAACCAGTCCATCCTAAAGGAGATCAGTCCTGGGTGTTCACTGGAAGGACTGATGTTGAAGCTGAAACTCCAATACTTCAGCCACCTAATGCGAAGAGCTGACTCATTGGAAAAGACCCTAATGCTGGGAAAGATTGAAGGCGGGAGGAGAAGAGAACAAGATGGTTGGATAGCATCACCGACTCAGTGGACATGAGTTTGAGTAAACTCCTGGAGTTGGTGATGGACAGAAAGCCCTGGTGTGCTGCAGTCCATGGGGTGGCAAAGAGTCGGACACAACTGAGGGACTGAACTGAACTGAACTGAACGATGATGACACTTTGGAAAAAGACCCTGATGCTGGCAAAGATTGAGGGCAAAGGGAGAACGTTGTGGGGACAGAAGATGAGATGGTTGGATGGCATTACCGACTCGATGGACATAAGTTTGAGCAAGCTCCGGGAGATGGTGATGGACAGGGAGGCCTGGAGAGCTGCAGTCCATGGGGTCCCAAAGAGTCGGATACGAATTAGTGACTCAAAAACAAGAAGAACGCAATCAACCGAGAGCAAGGAGGGCTTTGAAAAATGTTTCCTTTAGGCCCCAGAATCTGAACATTCCTTCCTGGGCCGCTGGGTCAGCCCACAGAGCACAGAGGGAGGGGCTAACCCTTGCCAACTGGAACTGGATTCTCACTGCACCCTCAGGACAGGGGAGAAAGCGTAATGCTCACTTTCGGCCACGAGGTGACGACAGAGCGCCCCCTGAGCAGACACCGCCACCTGGTGGTCCTCAACGTCCATAACACCCTAGAAGAAAGGGAGAAGTCGCCGCAAAGGAAGGCCACCTGATTGGGGGAACCGGGCTGCTGCTGCTGCTAAGTCGCTCAGTCGTGTCCGACTCTGTGCGACCCCAGAGACGGCAGCCCACCAGGCTCCGCCGTCCCTGGGATTCTCCAGGCAAGAACATTGGAGTGGGTTGCCATTTCCTTCTCCAACGCATGAAAGTGAAAAGTGAAAGGGAAGTCGCTCAGTCGTGTCCGACTCTTAGCGACCCCACGCACTGCAGCCCACCAGACTTCTCCATCCATGGGATTTTCCAGGCAAGAGTTCCAGGCAAGAGTACTGGAGTGGGGTGCCATTGCCTTATCCGGGGAACCGGGGGCAGAGCCTAATAAGAGGCCTGCTCTGGGCGGGAAGTGGGGCGGGGGCGATGTCAGAGCCTCCCCATCAGGTCTGACCCCCCCGGGAGGCGTGGCCACAGGTCCCGGAATCCTCCCACACGGTGCCATTCATGCGGGGTCAATGATGGAGATGTGGGGAGAGGTTTTCTTTTTACTTCCAACTGGGACACCCTGTTCCAGAGGACGTTTGTCTGCCTAGTCAACTGATTCCAAAGCAAAATTAAACTAAGCACCTACAGATTGTTGTTCAGTCGCTCAGTCGTGTCCGACTCTTTGCGACCCCATGGACTCCAGCACTGCCAGGCCTGCCTGTCAATCACCATCTCCTGGAGCTTACTCAAACTCATGTCCATCGAGTCAGTGATGCCATCCAACCATCTTATCCTCTGTCGCGTCCCCTTCTCCTCCCACCTTCGATCTTTCCCTGCATCGGGGTCTTTTCCTATGAGTTAGCTCTTTGCATCATCTTCATCTTCATCTTCAACATCAGTCCTTCCAATGAATATTCAGGACTGATTTCCTTTAGGATGGACTGGTTGGATCTCCTTGCAGTCTTCTCCAACACCACAATTCAACATCCACCTCCAGGGCTGAACATCAAATACTGATCACAAATAGAGTTTATATGGCCAAGTTAAACATTTTCAAAAATGTGCCAGGCAGAGGCAAATTTCAATGAAGCTAACAGAATTTAAGCGTCAGGCCCCCTTCATTGCACGTACTTTTCTTCCAGGCTCTTGGGAGGTGCTTTGTCGCTGTATTCACATGGGCAGGTGTCTTTATAAGAATGGAAAAGGTAAGGTATTTTAACTGCAGTTGGTTAAGGCTGCTGTCTCGCTCCATCTAACCTGCCCCCGGGTCACAATTTCCTTTGTGTTGCCAGGCACTGAAGTGGTCACTGGTATTAGGAGAAGCTTGATTAAGGAGAAGTCACATTGGGAGTATATTCCATGTGGACTGAGTGGAATATATGTACTTGGTCTGCAGTCACTTTTATTTTATTTTGTTTTGGCTTAAAATACTAGAAAATTGTTCTCCTATGGGTCTGGGGCTAAAAGTCCAAGATCAAGGTATTGGTAGGGCTGCTCTCTCTCTGAAGGCTCCGGAGGTGGAGTAACCCGTTCCATTCCTTTTCCTCGGCCTCCGGTGTGGCCAGCCGTCTTTGGCATTCCTTGGTTGTCTGTAGATACATCACTCCAGTCTCTGCCTCCAAGGTCATCGGGCCATCTTCCCTCTGTGTCTCTGTCTTCAAAGAATTCTCCTCTCTGTGTGTCTGACTCTCTTTCACTTCTGTTTTTTTTAATGATCTATCTGTATATTTTATTTTATTGAATTCGTGTGTGTGCTCAGTCGTGTCTGACTCTTTGCGACCCCATGGACTGTAGTCTGCCAGGCTCTTTTGTCCCTGGGATTCTCCAGGCAAGAATACTGGAGTGGGTTGCCATTTCCTCCTCCAGGGTTATTGAAGCATGCTGCTGCTGCTGCTAAGTCACTTCAGTCGTGTCCGACTCTGCGCGACCCCACAGACGGCAGCCCACCAGGCTCCCCCGTCCCTGGGATTCTCCAGGCAAGAACACTGAAGTGGGTTGCCATTTCCTTCTCCAATGCATGCAAGTGAAAAGTGAAAGTGAAGTCACTCAGTCCGACTCTTAGTGACCCCGTGGACTGCAGCCCACCAGGCTCCTCCATCCATGGGATTTTCCAGGCAAGAGTACTGGAGTGGGGTGCCATTGCCTTCTCCTATTGAAGCATAGCTGGTACAAAATATGTAAGTTTTAAGTGTACGATAGTGATTCACAGCTTTTAAAGGTCATCCTTCAGTTATGGCTCTTATATAATATTGGCTATATTCCTTGTGTTGCACAGTATATCCTTGTGGTTTATTTGGTTCATAGTAGTTTGTACCCTTAATCCACTCCCCCAAAACTGCCCCTCCACTTCCTTCTCCCCACCGGCAGCCACTCGTTCGCTCTAAATCTGTGAGTCTGCTTCTTTGTTATAGTCACTAATTTATTGTATTTTTTTGATTCCACATGTGATATCATACAGTATTTATCTTTCTCTGATTTATTTCGCTTAGTATAATGCCCTCCAAGTCCATCCATGTTGCCACAAATGGCAAAATTTCATTCTTTTTATGACTGAATGGCACCCCACTCCAGTACTCCTGCCTGGAAAATCCCATGGACGGAGGAGCCTGGTGGGCTGCAGTCCATGGGGTCACTAAGAGTCAGACACGATTGAGCAATTTCACTTTGACTTTTCACTTTCATGCATTGGAGAAGGAAATGGCAACCCACTCCAGTGTTCTTGCCTGGAGAATCCCAGGGACGGGGGAGCCTGGTGGGCTGCCGTCTGTGGGGTCGCGCAGAGTCGGACACGACTGAAGCAACTTAGCAGCAGCAGCAGTATTCCATTGTATGTATGTGTGTATATGTGTGTGTGTGTGTGTGTGTAAATATATATATCACATTTTCTTTGTCGATGCATCTGTTGATGGACACTTAGGTTGCTTCCATTATCTTGGCAATTATAATGATTCTGCGAACATTGGGGCGTATATATCTTTTCGATTAGTGTTTTTGATTTGTTCAGATATATACCCAGGAGTGGAATTGCTGGGTCATGTGGTATTCCTGTTTTTAGGTTTTTGAGGATGCAGTCCCTTCTGTGATCGCTGAGTTATTGATGGCCACCCTAGGTAGGAACGGTCTCCAGAGATGCGCTCTTGCCACCTTCTGTGACAATTTGCTGGTGGTGGGATATGAAGGGCCAGGGCCAGAGGCAAAACAGCGGTCAGAACCGGAAGCCGGTCTGCGGGAAACTCCTCCACCCAGTAGAGGAAGGTAAAGTGGAGCAGCCCTGAGTGGCTTGCCTGGTGGCTCAGTGGTGAAGAATCCGCCTGCCACTGCAGGGGACACAGATAGCACCCCTCAGCCAGGAAGATCCCCCATACCGCGGAGCCGCTAAACCCCTGAGCCGCAGCTACCAAGCCTGTGCTCCAGAGCCCGGGAGCTGCGACTACCGAAGGCTGTGTGCCTAGAGCCCCTGCCCTGCAACAGGGGGAGGCCCACAATGAGAAGCCAGGCACCACAACTAGAGAAAAGCCCGTGTGCGGCAGGGAAGTCCCAGCGCAGCCAAACATAAATAAATAAAATAAATGATGTACCCTGTGGAAAACAGTATGGCAGTTCCTCAAAATTAAAAACAGAATGACCACATGGTCCAGCAGTTCCACTCCTGGCTCTTCATCCAACATAATCAAAAACAGAGCCTCAAAGACCTATCTGTAGACCCCGGTTCATAGCAGCGTTACTTGCAATAGCCAAATGGCAGAAGCAACCCAAGTGTCCTGGGCCAGATGAATGGATAAACAGATGCAGTCCATCCATCAGCCCAGCTCACTTCACCTCTCAACTTGATCGCCACGACAGCCTCCTAACAAGTGTCCCATGTCCACTTACATTTTTCTCTCAGGAGGATGCGTAGCTAAATACAGGTGGTTCAAAATCTCAATGACACCAAAACCTTTTGGTAAAAAAGACCTCCTTCCCACTCCTTTCCCCAGATACGGGACTCATCTTTTCTCTGGAGGTGACCAATATTATCAGTTTCTTATTTATCTCTCTAGAGTTAACCTACATAGTTAAAAGTAAAATTGTATATTCTTCACCCCCACCCCTTAAAAAGCGAACCACACTAACCCACAAAGGGGTTTTGTTCATCCTTTCTCCCTCTAATAGACAGCTGAACATGCTTCTGCTGGCTCCCTAGAGGCTGTAATATGAATTCTCGATCTTTTAAAGTGAACTCTTTGGACTTCCCTGGCAGTCGGGTGGTTAGGACTCCTTACTTCCTCTACAGGGGGCACAGTTTCGATCTCTGGTCAGGGAACTAAGATCCCGCCTGTGGCAGGGGCAAAACATAGTCAACTCTAAATGAATTGATGACACATGGGTTTACTACACACTCCCTCCCATATCCGCCTTTTTCATGGGACAGTATATCTTGGGAAATTGTCCCTATCAATTCACATGGCACTTCCGCATTCTTTGAACAGACGCCCAGTGCTCCACCATATGGTGGGACCGTGATTCATTTAACCAGCCCTCTTTGAAGGATACTTCGGTTGTTTCCAACCTTTTGCAAATACAAGGTCGCAATGAATCACTGTCGTGTGTCAATAACACATGGGCAGATGTCTGTAAGATACTGTTGGGTCAAAGGGCATGGAACTCTGTGATTTCCTTAGACGTCACTAAAGGTTCCCCTGCTCGGGCCACAACCCTGTATGACCTCTGCCCCTGTGACTGTGTTGGGGTCTCAGGGGCCTCGGGGTGGGCGGCTGGGGGCCTCAGGCCATCCTCTGGCCGGATTCCGGTGGGCACCCCCACCTCTGGGTATCCCAGTTCAACACCTTCACAGGGCTTGGTGCCTGCCATCCTCCCCGCAGAAGCCAGGGGGCGCTTCCCCATCAAGGTGCCTTGGCTGCTCATTGCTGGGGTTACGGGAGGCGGGGACCACAAACCCTTTAACAGAGATTCTGGGGGTCCTGCTTCCCAGACTCTCCCAATCACACCCATCTTGCTCCCCACCACTCTCCCCCCCCCCCCAATTCTTAACCCTGAGGCTCCAGGCCCCTACCCCAGGGCCTCTGTGCCTTTGCCCCCGCCCTCCTGTCTTCTCAGGGTGACCCCTGTTCTCAGGGGTCCGCTCCCCACTTTGGAGAGGCCTCCGCACGTGGCACACCTGTTGATCCCTCACCCCTCACCCCCCAACCCCACTGACTGCTAGTTGGTGGCGGGTGTCTCTGGATCTTTTTCCAGCGCCTCTCGCAGACAGACAGACGGACTCCTAACCGACGAGGCGGATGAAACGGTCAGGGAGCTAACGCAGACCCGCAAGGGGCTTCAGTCCTTGCGACCCCGCCCCGCCCTTGCGCGCCCCCAACCCTCCGCGGGCGCGGTCACCAGGGGGCGCCGTCCCCTCCCGACTCGGCAGGGACCCTGCCCGGGAGCCCGCGGCCAGAGGATGAACGACCCGAACCATCGCATAATTCAGCGGTTTTGGCCTCAGCCCTTGCCAGGGCCCCCGACCCGACCTGGGGCTAGGAGCGGGAGAGGGAGATGGAGGATGGAGAGGAAGGAGGGGGAAGTCGGGAGGGGGAGGGGACCGGGGAAGGAAGGGGGCTGAGGCTCTGGACGCCGGGGCTCCCCCTTCCAGCGCAGGGACGCCTCCTCCGTGCCCAGGGCTCGGGGTGTGGGGGGTTCTGCGCAGGAGAGCGGGCCTTGGAACCGGGACTGAATCCAAGGCCTTGAGGGCAGGACTGACCTGCCCATTAAAAAGCCTTTGGGCTATGATGTGAAAGTCTCTGAGTCCTGTCTGACTCTCTGCGACCCCATGGCCTGTATAGCCTGCCAGGCTCCTCTGTCGGTGGGATTCTCCAGGCAGGCATACTTAAAATTCAGCCAAGCTTCGGACAAGTGGATGCCTCAGTTTAGGGCTTCCCAGGTGGCTCAGTGGTAAAGATTCCACCTGCCAATGCAGGAGACACAGATTCAGTCCCTGGGTCGGGAAGATTCCCCAGGAGAAGGAAGTGGCAACCCACTCCAGTATTCTTGCCTGAAGAATCCCGTGGACAGAGGAGCCTGGTGGGCTACAGTCCATGCGGTCACAGAGAGTCAGACATGACTGAGCGACTGAGCAGCAAACAGCACATGCGTTAACTTCTGAGGTTGTTAAACAGGGATGCCTAACAGCTACTATTTACTGGGGAAGTGGTCCTTGTGGGGGCAGGTCTCAGGCTGAGGGCTGGTCCTCCCGGTGGGCAGTGGTGCTGTCTTCCTGTTGCAGCTCTGGGCTGGGGTCTTGCAGATCTCATACGACTGCACAATCTCGCAGCTCAGGCAGGACTGACCAGGGGTTCCGAACTCCAAGTCACGGCCGTCCACCCCCCTCCCCCCTCCCCCCTGCCAACTCCACCCTGGGCCCTCACCGAGCACCAGCCCCTTGGGATGGGGAGGGCCAGCCCCATGAGCTGGTCTGCCCGCCCACCCACCCAGCCGTCGTATTTCTTTGCTGGGTGCAGGGGAGGCATGGAGACCTTCACCAGGCATTCGGACAGTGGCACAAACGGCTATTTGATGACAGTTATGATCCGTGTCAGAGGAGGGCATCTCTTGTGGCCAGGTCTCCTCGGAGGGTGCCTGTGGGTTGAAACTAGACTAGAGAAAGAGAACTGAGGGAGAGGAATTGAGGGCCCGCCTTCCAGGCAGAGGGAACAGCTTTGCGGGAGGCCCCGAGGCCAGCAGAGCCACTCTGGGAGGAAGAGGAGAAGACACTGGGATTCTGGTGCGGCTACCTGGGCGGTGCTCAGCTGCTTGGTCCTGGAGGGAAGCGGCCTCTCCCCTCAGCCCTGGGTCCCTTCCTGCCCGCTCCAGCACGGGCCCGGCCTGCTTGGCCTCAGTGGTGGACACTGCCAGCCTGTCTCTCCACCCAGACCATGAGCTGTTTGCTGCTGGGCTCAGGTTCCGAAGCCTTTGTTCAGCAAACACCAAGGCCACACTGTACCCACTGGCTTTCTTCTCTTCTCGTCTTCTCTTTTTTTAACAGTGCTAAAATATACATGACCCAGACCCTGGTGGTCCAGTGGTTAGGAATCGGCCTTGTAATGCAAGGGACACAGTGTTTGATCACTGGTTGGGGACCTAAGATCCCACTTGCCACGGAGCAACTAAATCCGCACCCCACAGCTAAGCCAGCCCACCACAACTCAAGAAGCCGTGTGCCCCAATGGAGGTCCCGCGTGCAGCGACTGAGACCCAACACAGCAAATCAATCGAGAAATATTTTTAAAACTATACATTGGCACATTCGCCACGTTCATCACATTTGTGTGTACGGTTCAGGAGTGTTGATTCCGTTCACATTATTGTGCCACCATCCGCTCCTAGAGCTCTTCTCATCTTGTAAAATGGCACCTCCGTCTCCATCAAACCCGGCCTCCCCTTCCCTCCCCGCCGGCCCCTGGCCCCCACTGCTCGCCGGTCTCTCTGTGACCAGGCCAGGTCTCTCTAGAAGTGAGAGCGCACGGTGCTTGTCCTTTTGTGTCTGGCTCATTTCACAGGGTCCTCATCTCTGCTGCCGCGGGGGTCGGACTCTCCTTCCATTTTCAGGCTGCCAAGCACTCCACGGTGTGGACGGACCACGTTCTGTTTCTCCCCCATCTCTTGGCGGACACTCGGGTCGCTTCCGCTTTTGGCTGCCGTGACCCTGCTGCCATTTCTTGCTTCTGGTTCATCACCTTGGGCCAAACGCACCCTGTGAGCTGTTGGTATTTCGCAACGTGCAGCGCGTAGGGGTGGTCAACCCCATCTTGACCAGCTCTCTCACTTTCGTAGCCTGGGAAACGGAGGCCCCGGAGGAAGGCAAGGACTTCCTTGAAGTCACGGCAGAGGCTTGACCAGCTCCAGGTCGGCTCGGAGGATTAAAATAGGCGGAAGGCCTTTGCACTCAAGCTTGTGCCTGGAGCCTCCTCTTGTACCTATTTCTGTCTGGCCAGCATCTCTCTTTCAGAGAAATGAGCTCAGAAAGCTGCCCCAGGTGGAGAAGGAGAGGCAGCCAGATAGTCGGACCCCTGACTTTGTGTGCCAAGGACCTGGTGGGTGTTTGTCCCCAAACCACCCCTTTTCTAACCAGACGCTGACTCCCCCAGCCTCGGAGACTGGAGTGGCTCATGCCTGGCGGGTGCACCTTCATGCCCTGCCATGGGTTTTGGGACCGCTCTCATTTTACCGATGGGCCCAGAGTGGAGAAATGACTTGTCTAGGATGGCAGAGCCCCGCCCCAGCCCTAACCTAAACCCATCATCAGTTGGCCAAGCCCCCGCCAGAGCAGGAAGCCTGTGGCCTCAGCAGCCCCTGCCTCCTCCCACATTCCAGAGATGGAGTCGGGTACCTGGGGAGTCGGTGGTGGGGGGGCTCCAGTCTGGCCCGACTCTGACCTGGAAGCCTGGACGCCCCCTGGCGAGGTCTCCCAGGCTGCCCTAGCCCTGCCCAGAGGAGGTGCCCAGCCCTCCAGTGGCCCCCGCTGCTCCCTGCAGCCTGGGGCCTCCAGAGGACGGGCATCCTCACTTCCCCACTCAGCCGGCCCTGCACTGAGAGGGTTGCAGGCCGAGCTGCATAGGGGTGCTCGCAGCGGAGGGCATCTGTGGGCACGCCCCCGGTGCACTTTCTGCACCGGCCTTCGCCCTCTCTTTCTGTCTGGCAGGGGTGGGGGGCGGGGCTGGCAACACCAGCTCCTCTGCTACTGTGGCCGGGCGCTTCCTCTTTGCCCAGCTCGCCACCCGAGGGCATGCACCGCCCGGTGACTTCCCCCGGGCCAGGCCTCCGCACCCCACACCTGCAACAGGCAGCCTCCTCCACTGCTTTAGAAGGTTTATCTGCCAGAGGGGCTTTGAGGGCGGAGTGGGACCCTTATCTCCCTGCCAGGGGCCTGCCCTACAGTTGGGGCTTTGTAATCTGACATTGTGATTTTTTTTTTTACACCCTTGTTTTTCCCCCCAGGGAGGGAAGATTTGCTGAATCATCCGGGGGAGGTGGTTGGAGGGGGCCCGGGCCAAGGCAGCTGGAGGGCAGTGATAAGTCTGAGGCTGGGCTGAGGGGCGCTGGGGAGCTGGGCAGGGAGGAAACCCCGACCTGCGACGGTTTCCAGCTAAGATTGTTGGCTTCTGCAGAGCTGCCCTGGGGATGCTCGTTCAGGTTAGGTGGCCTGAACCTTCCTCCCAGAGGAGGGCTGGCCACAGGCGGGACTGGCCGGCTGGGCCCGTGATGGCCGGCAATGGCAAGCCGGGGTGAACATGACTGGGTGCCCAGCACTCAGGATGGCTTCTGTGAGCCCTCGAGCTCACCCTCGTCCTGCACTTTGGCTACTTTGGCCCCAACGGGGCGCTGGCTGGCCCCCCAGCAGATTGGGGGGGCTGGGACAGGTGGAAGCCTTAGGTCTCCCCAGGGCCTTTGCACCTACTGTTCCTAGGCTTGGAGCCACCCTCTCCGCTTTGGACAGATCAAATTCATCTCAGATGGCCATTTCCTGTGGGAAGACTTCTCTGCCCCAGCGTGGGTTTGGTGGCCTCTCAGCCTCCCAGAGTCCACTGAGTGCCCCCTCTTCTGGATCTTGCCCCATCAGGGCCCAGATTGTTGAACAGAGCCTTAGGGTTCTTTCTTGGAAAACTCTGAGAGGAGTTGCCTTCCACTGGGACTAAAACTCTGGGGGCTGCAAAATAGGAAAGAGTCCCCACAGGGGTTGGGCTGGGCCCCGGGCTCCTCTCTGCTGCAAAGTGGACCCCTCGCGGGGGGAGGAGGACCGCCTTAAGCCGTGCCTGCCTTCCCAGAGCCTCTGCCTTCTCACTCTCCCTACAGGGTGGCCTGACCTCCGGGAGCGGGTCCCCCAGCCTCTGCAGGGGCTGGGGGTATAGTGAAGACCGACATTCCACCAGCTTTGCAGGACTAGGTGTGGGTCATGTAGACTGGGTCGTGCCCGAGGCCCAGGGCAGAGGCTGGGCTGGACATGCCAGAGGCTTCCCCCGAACTCTCTCTGCCCCCCTGATTTCTGATCCCCCCCAGAGGCCGGTGGGCAACCGCAGCCCCGGGGAAGAAGGCTGATTGACGCCCCTGAGTCAGTGGCCACATCCCCTGCTGCTCCCAAAAGGGGCTTCTGAGGCAGGAAGAGCGGCCGCGGTGGTCGCTTCTCTCCCTTCCTGCTGCCCAACTGAGCCCAGAGATAAGTCCTCGCTGGGCTGAGGGGGCTTGGGGGGCCCAGGCCTCCCCCAGAAATCATGTCAGGGTTCCTCGCATGGAGGAAGGACCTGAAGACCACGATAACCCCTTTATTTTTAAGAGATCCGGGAGGAAGTCCCAAGTCACCCTTTGCAGAAATAGCTCTGAGCTTCAGCCTGGCGTCTGTGGTTCCAGCTGTCAGTGGGGACTGTCCGTAAATATGGCCTGGGTCAGTGCAGCCCACGGTGGCCCGGAGGGCCTGGGGCCCAGGGATCCAGCCCCGGGCCTGCGCTCCAAGCTCAGAGCCATTGGCAAAGGTAATAACCACACCTCCATGTACTTCTGCGTAAGGTGGCTCAGTCGGTCAAGAAATCGCCTGCAGTGCAGGAGACCTGGGCTCAAACCCCGGGTCGGGAAGATCCCCTGGAGAAGGGAATGGCTATCCGCTCCAGTATTCTTGCCTGGAGAA
Organism: Bubalus kerabau; assembly: GCF_029407905.1. Taxonomy (NCBI): domain Eukaryota; kingdom Metazoa; phylum Chordata; class Mammalia; order Artiodactyla; family Bovidae; genus Bubalus; species Bubalus kerabau. Next base: position 105,817,079 of record NC_073634.1, on the reverse strand, counting down.
TTCCATGGACAGAGGAGCCTGGCGGACTACAGTCCATGGGGTCACAAAGAGTTGGACACGACTGAGCGACTCCCACACTCAATGTGGGGAGTGGGCAGAGGCTCTGAGACAGGGTATTGCCAGGTATAGCAGACAAGCTGCAAAAATGTGTCGGACACCGCCTTCTGTCTTCCCTGCTTTCAAACCCTGCTCCATATCTGCTCCATATGCACCGAAGGCCCGTGAATGTGCAAACCCTGGGGTCTCTCCCCAACAGCTGTCACCTGAACCCTCCCTTCAAGAGTCCATGAGGGGGTGGCGGGGGAGGATACAGTGGCCGTGTGGGATTAACAGATACACACTCCTTACATAAAATAGATAGACAAGAAGGACCTACTGTATAGCACAGGGAGCTATGTTCAGTATCTTGTACTAATCTATAATAGAAAAGAATCTGAAAAAATATATGTGCATATATATATATATATATACATATGTATATTGAATCACTTTGCTGTATACCTGAAAACACAATATGGTCAAATCAGCTATACTTCAGTAAAAAAGAGAGAGAAGGGTGGATCGCTAAGGTTCTCATCAGGCCCTGCTGGTGGCTCAGTGGTAAAGAGTCCACCTGCCAGTGCAGGAGGCACGGGTGAGAGCGCCAGTCAGGGAAGATCCCACACGCCATGGGGCAGCTTAGCCCGTGTGCCACTGCTGCTGAGCCTGTGTTCTAGAGTCCGGGAGCTGCAGCCACGGAAGCCCTCAAGCCCTCAAGCCCTAGAGCCGGTGCTCTGTGATAGAGAAGCCTCTGCAATGAGAAGCCCGCGCTCCACAACCAGAGGGAAACCTGCCCAGCAAGGGAGACCCAGCCCAGCAAAATATGAAACTATTTAAAAAGCAGTTCTCATCAGAAGAAAAACGTTTTGAACTGTGCGCTGATGGATATTCACTTATCGTGGTGATCCTTTCACGACACATACAAGCATCAGATAATCACGCACTACACGTAAAACTGATGGAATGTGATCTGTCAACTCTATCTCAATATTAATTAGCTAAAATGCAAAACACTGCCAAAAAAACAGTCGATGAAAGGAAGTCTTGGTTAGAAAGATGGTAACAATAACCCTGTGTACGAGACAGCAAAAGAGACACTGATGTATAGAACAGTCTTATGGACTCTGTGGGAGAGGGAGAGGGTGGGAAGATTTGGGAGAATGGCATTGAAACATGTAAAATATCATGTATGAAATGAGTTGCCAGTCCAGGTTCGATGCACGATACTGGATGCTTGGGGCTGGTGCACTGGGACGACCCAGAGGGATGGAATGGGGAGGGAGGAGGGAGGAGGGTTCAGGATGGGGAACACATGTATACCTGTGGCGGATTCATTTTGATATTTGGCAAAACTAATACAGTTATGTAAAGTTTAAAAATAAAATAAAATTAAAAAAAAAAAAAGAAGAAAGGAAGTCTTGGGGCTGGAGGGTGCAGGCTGAATGGAGATTTCTAAAGACCATGGGGGTCATGGTCCGGATGAGAGAAACTGAGGTCCAGAGGGAAGTGCCTGTAAGTCCGTCCTGCCAGGAGGGGGCCAGAGTGACATCCCAGCCTCTGACCCCCATCCCGCACCCACCCCACCCCCACCCCCCATCTGGGCTGTCTCCTCCCCACCTCTTGCAGGCTCCCCATGCCGACATCCTGTCCCCTTTTCTGTATTTCTTCGGGCTTTCTCTGTTTCTCCTCTTATGACACCCGCCTTGGTGCCATAAGCGTGGACACTCTGGCTGCTCCCACCGCCCATCCTCGCTGCCCAGAAGTGAGCCCGGCTCATGACAGCTGCTCTGTAAATAAGTCGATGAATGAGTGCTTTCCACCCCACTGGGCGGCCTTGGGGCCTCAGAGGTCCTCCGGGGCTCTAGGGGACCCAGCTGTCTGCGTGGCGGACACCGGCAGGCCTGGCCTCCATTTGCGTCCTGGGCTGGACAGAGGCGCAGTGCTCCTGGGCTCCAGGGCCCGGCCGGGGGCCCCTGGGGCCCTGGCACTCTCTCCTTCTAAAAGCAAACAAATCACCTTTCTTCCCCCAGGCTCCCCAGCGCCCTCACATTGTTACCATAGACATCATGGAAAAGACAGGAAAGGTCTAGAAAAGGGAATTATAAAACTCATTAAGATGCCACCCCCTCCCACCCACCTAAGAAAACCCTGCAGACGTTGGGGTCTGCCCGCCCTCTGACCACCATGGCCAAGGTCAGGGGCCTGCCCCTCGTGGCTCTGAGCCTGGGACCAGCACCTCCGCCTCTGGAGCGGCTAGCCCTGTGGAGTGCGAGCAGGGGCGGGCGTCCGGCCTCAGCCTCTCGTCCCTTCTTCTGCTTCCCAGGTCCTCATCCTCCGAATCCTCGTTGACACTCACTCTGAGACTCCGTTTCCTCGTTTGTAAGGTGGGAATGACGGGATGACTCCCTGAAGGGTGACTCCCAAGACAGTGACATTTACGGGAGTGATCCCTAAGGTGAACTGAACCTGACCTTCACCTTGAGACCACAGAGGCGGTGTGGAGAGGTGCCCTCCTGCCCCCTCTTCTAGGGCATGAAAACTTCCTGAAAAGGGGATTTTTCTCTTTTTTTTAATTTTATTTATTTTTGGCTGTGCTGGGTCTTCATTGCTGCGCATAGCCAATCTCTAGCTGGGGAGAGTAGGGGCTACTTTCTAGCTGAGATGCTCGGGCTTCTCACTGCAGTGGCTTCTTTTGTGGCAGAGCACGAGCTTGAGGGCACGCAGATTCCAGCAGCTGCAGCGTGTGGGCTCAGTATTTGGGCTCCCGGGCTCCAGAGCACAGGCTCGGGGGTAGTGGCTCATGGGCTTAGCTGCTTTGTTGCACGTGGCATCTTCCTGCATCAGGGATTGAACCTGTATCTCCTGTCCCGGTAGGCAGACTCTTTACTGCTGAGCCACCAAGGGAAGCCCAGGCCGCTTTTTCTTTAAGCTTTAGAGAAGGGCAGAGCGGCAGCAAGCCTGTTCTGGGGCCTGGAAGGCTGGGCCCTGGGAGAAGCCGGAGCCCCCGGCCCACACCTCCGTGGCACCCCTTCCCAGCTGCTTGTGCGGCCGTGATGTCAGGGTCCCAGGGGCCTCTGAGACCTCTTGTCCCTGGCTCTTGTCATCTGGGTGAAGTGGTTGGAAGGCTCACTCCCTCCCTCTCTCTCTCTCTGCTTCTCCCTCTCTCCCGCTCTCTGGGACACCAGGCCCCCTGATAACACCGGGAAGGCGCTATCGCCCTGGGAGCATCCTCCCGCCAAAGCCCGCGGGCCTGCTCCACACCAACGGTTGGCAGCCGGCACCGTTTGATAAACTTTATCAGGCAAAACCTGAGCACGGCCGCTCAGCACAGCCCCTGTCTCAGATTTCCCTCCTCCTGCCTTCCTGCAGCCCCCCAACCCCGCCGCTGGAACCTGGGGCCCTGCCTGTCTCCTGGCTGGGGACCAAATCCAGCCAGACCCCTGGCAGATGGGAGCGTGCAGCCCTGCACCCAGCTAGGAGGGAGATCTGGGGGTCCAGGGTCCAGCCCACTGTCCCCAAGCCAGGGGCTCCTCCATTAGGGGTCCCACCCCACCTGCCACAAAGGAGCCAGGGGCCCTGACAGGGGGCACATCCTCGGCTTCTCTGGCACCTCCTGGGTGCTGGCTGCTAAGCTGAGGGTTAGGACTGGATGCAGCGTCTGCAAGGAGGCGGCTCTCAGGGTTGGGAGTTGGGGACAAGCTGGCCAGCACAGGTGAAGGAGAAAGGACCCGGCCCCGTAGAGCCATGGAGGGCCAGCAGCTTGGAGGGAGGAGTGGACAGGCAACCTGAAGGCAGGGAAATGATGTTTGAGCAGAAGGAGTCTTTTTGTAACGCCATCGATAATGTTATCATGCACGCCCATGAGAGAAAAATACAACATACACGCTGAAAGAGAAGGAGAAGAAAATTTGCAGCCCCCCTTGACGCAGGCCCTGTTGATACACTGCTCTTTATCCTTGCAAACTTCCTTCCGTGTGTAATTAACAAAATGGAATCATATGGTGAATACTGATTTTAAACCACTTTTTCACTTAAGATATCATGAACAGCTTCCTACGTTGATGCGTTTATTCTGCAAAATCTATTTTCTGTTCAGTTTTTTTTTTTTTTAGTAAAAATACACACACACACACACACACACACACACACACACAAATCCGAGTTTCTTTTATAGATAGCATTGAGGGTGAAGCCAACCCTCCTTCCCCGGCCCCAGAAACAACCGCTATCAATGGCTGGATGTGCCTTCCTCGGATTTGTTTCTCTGAGCACCCACAAACGTACGTTGTGCTGTTTTTAAAGAGTCAGCACGCGATTGTGAAGCAAGCGTGTTTCACTCCACGTTGGCACCCAGGCCCCTTCCGGGTCAGTCCTTGTAAAGCACACTGGCTCTTCGTGCTGGCTGCTCGGGTGGCCACTGTCTGAGTGCTACCGGTCACCTAGCCCGTCTCTCCTGGGAGGTTAGGATGGTTCCAGCGTGTTTTGTTTTCCATTTCCAGCTGGCTTCAGAAGATGACCTGGTAGCTAACCTGTGGTCCCTTCGTGACACTTTCTCTTTCGTGTGAATTCCTGGGAGTAGAATTGAGGGTCTGGGGTGAGCACGTGTTGGGAAATCTATGCACCTGGGGGTCCAGTGGTTAAGGCTGTGCTTCCAATGCAGGGGCTGCAGGTTTGATCCCTGGTTGGAAAACTAAGATCCCACATGCTGTGCAGACAGAAAAAGAAAAAAAGAAAAATCTGCGTACCTGAACTGGGTTTCCAGGGTTCGGGGAGGGAACACTGTTGGCCAGGAGGGTAGAAAATGGCCTCGGGAATTCCCTAAAGGCCTCTTGGGAAATAACACCTCAAAGGCCTCTTGGGAAGACCTGACTTCCTGTACAGAATCCCAGGGATGTGGGATGGTGCGGCCGTGGTGGTCCTGTGTGTCCCCTCTCCATCCCGGGGGCCTTCCCTGCCTGACTGGGGGCAGCAGGAGAGACCCAAGACCCAGAGGAGTCTTCCCAAGGCACCTGAGCCATTTGACTGCTTTGGACCAGGGGGAGGACCCCAAGAGATGTGGGAACTGAGCTTCAGAAAGATAATCTGTCTTGGATGCTCAGTGTGGTCTGGGGAGCTGGTTGGAGTGGGGAGGTCCCTTCCTAACAGGCTGGGGTCAGCTCAGCCACTGTGCAAATGCCTGGACGGACTGCCCATGGGAGGTGCGTTTCCATGCTGACCACTGATTTCCATGGAGGGCCACCTGGCCTCTCCCAGCATGTCCCTCAGGAGCTGGCAGGGACCTGGGGGTGTCACCTGAAGCTGCCACCACCGATGGGACATTCCATCTGAAAACTGATTCAAATGTTGCATTCTGCTTCCTGATGTGACCAGTTCATTTTAATATTAAAATACTGGTTTTGCTATGTACCACGGAGTAAATAGATCCTCCAAGTTGAGTTACGGACCCCACATCTGACTTGTTCCATCCACACCCTTCCAGTCCCCAGCAGCCGGGTCGGTCCCACAGTCGGGCAAGCCCTCATCTCCCACACAACCTCAGAAGCCGCCACTGACTCCATGTTTTCTGTAAGCAGGGTCCCCTGGCGTTGTGCAATCAGTCTCTGTTCTGGTAGGAAGGCCCTAGACCGGAGGGTCAGAAAACCTGGATTCTGTGTGATGTCATAGCTAATAGGCCTTGTGTGTGGGGCCATCAACTCTGCCCCCGGGCCCTTTCCCTCATGCAGGAAAGGGAAGCCCCAGGCAGTCTTCTGGGGGCTGGATGGGGCTTCACACACGGGGACTCCCCGCTGGGCGTCTCAGATGAGGGGGAGTGGTAGTGGGCTGGGACGCAGAGAACAAGCAACTGGACTTCCTCCAATCGCAGCAGCTGGAGGACCCACTGCACCCACGTGGTTGGGCCCCCCAACCTCAGCATGCTGAGTGAAGCCCTGCCATCCCAAAGGCTGAGATGCTCCCACGGGCTGGAGCACGGCTTGCTGGCTTGTGGGCAGATGCTGACCTGAAGGCCTTCTCCAGGGCCGCAGCTTCGCGGGGGGTAGCCCATCCTCCCTGGGACCGCCCTGGGGTTCCCGCGGCTGGGTGAGGGGTGGGCGCAGGGAAGGGGCGGCAGGGTGGCTCTGTCCTCCCCCGCCCCGCCCACACCCTGCAGACTCTTCCCAGGAAGCAGTACCTGGCCACGCACTGACCCCCTGTCTCTGCAGTGTGTGTGGAAGTGCTCCGAGGTGACCTGCTCCAAGGCTGCAGCCCCCACCCCCGCCCCACCACCCTTTTGTGGGCACTGGGTGGAGGGGTCAATGAGCGCAATCCCACTCTCCCAACCTCAGCAGAGGAAGAAGGACGCCTTGTCTTTCTTGAAGAAAGAGCTCCTCTTCCTAGCCCCGCCCTGCTGCAGAAGTGGCCGAAATCCTGATATTAGAGTGGTTTTGTTTAGCAAACAAGGAGCATGCAAAGTAGCTCCCCCCGTGTGTGTGTGTGTGTGTGTGTGTGTGTATGTGTGTGTGTGCCCATCCTCTGGGAGGTGCAGGCTCACTCCAGGTGAGCCTGACTCTGCTGTGTGGCTTTGGGCAAGTTTTCTTCCCTCTCTGGGCCACAGGGTCCCCATGGATGGGAGGAGAGGCTGGAGCAGGGGTCTCCAAGGGCTCCAGCGGCTCCAGTGGATCGGCTGCCAGAGGCTGTCAGACTTCAAGAGCAAGACCTGCAGGCCGAGGATCTGAAAGCCAGCCGAGGAGACCAGACCACCTTCATATGCAAATCCCAAGCCTCCACCCCACCCTCCACCCACCTGACGGGCTTGTGCAGGGGAATTCTTGCTAAAGTAAACAGGAAGGGCCTCTACAATGAAGTATGCCAAGGGGTCCTGCCCAGCCAAACCCAGAGCCTGGGAGCCCAGGGATTTACCATTCCCCAGGGGCCTCAGAAACCTCTAGACTCACCATGGAGGACAGCAAACAGATGTCATTGAGAAGAAAGGCAAACAGAGACTCAAAGAAGATGTGGATCCAATGACCCCAGCTCTGCACTTACCCTCTGGGTGACCTTGGGCAAGATGAGTGACCTCTCTGAGCCTCATTTACACCCTCTCTGTAACTTGGGATAACGACACCTCCTTTGCCAAGGGCCATGTGGGTTAGAGACAATGTCAGGCAACCTTGGGCCCAGCTTGGCACCCGGAAGTGACTCATTCAGAAGTGTTCATCGCAGCGGGCCAGGCACTGGCTTGGTGCTGAAAGCCAGAGCCCAGAGGGAATTCCTTCTAGCAGAGAGGAAGCTTACCCACAGATAACTACTAGTCCAGGTTCGGTGTGTTCTGAGCTGTAAGCAAGGAGCCCAAGGAGGTCAGTGTGTAGCAGCAGGAGAACTCTAGCTGGAATGACCAAGGGAGGCTTCCTGGAGGAGGCAGCACTTGAGCAGGCCTCGTAGGACAGTCTGGACTTCAAGAGGGCATGTTCACGGCCTAGCAGCACTTACCATGTGCTGGGCCCTGCTCACTGCTGTAGAGGCATGGCCTCAGGGGATCCTCTGACAGCCTACAGGGAGGACGCTACATTCATCATTTTACAAAGGAGAATCTCATGGCTAGTGGGGGGCCACACCAGGCTTAATGTAATCACATCTGCTAAGTCTCTTCTGCTGTATGAGATAACAGCCACAAGTTTCAAGGATGAGACATGATATTGTTTTGGGGGGCCATTCTTCTTTTAAACTTATTTTAAAATATTAATTAATTTATTTATGGGCTATGCTGGGTCTTCCTTGCCGTGCGCAGCTTTTCTCTGGTTGTGGAGCAGGGACTTCTCATTGCAGTGGCTTCTCTTGTTGCAGAGCACCAACTCTAGGGCACACAGGTTTCTATAGTTGCAGCATGCCGGCCGAGTTGCTCCAAAACATGTATGAGATCTTCCCGGCCCAGGGATTGAACCTGGGTCTCCTGCATTGGCAGGCAGATTCTTTACCAGTGGGCTGCCAGGGAAGCCCCAGGGGGCCTTTATTCTACCTACCATGGTGATTCCATTAAGGACCTTGCGATGGGAAGGGTCTCCCGGGTGATCCAGGTGGGGCCCAACATGATCACAAGGGTCCTTACGAGAGAGAAGCCAGCAGGTCAAAAGCGGAGGAAGGAGGTCACCTTTCTCTGGAGGTGACCAGATGCAGTCTGGAGATGGAGGAGGAGACCATAAGCTGAGGGATATAGGCAGCCTCTAGATGCTAGAAAAAAAGAGACAACAGAGCGTCCCTCAAAGTTTCCAGAAGGAACCAGCTTGCTGACACCTTGACTTCTAGCCCCATGAGACGTGCTTTGGATTTCTGACCTCCACATCTGTAAGAGACTGCCTTTGTGTTTTTGTTTTAATTTTTTGTCTATGCTGTGATCCCTGGGTTGGGAAGATCCCCTGGAGGAGTACATGGCAACCCACTCCAGTATTCTTGCCTGGAGACTCCTCGTGGACAGAGGAGCCTGGCCGACCGCAGTCCATGGGATCGCAAAGAGTCAGACACGACTCAATGACTAAGCGCCACACACCATGTGGCATGCAGAATCCTAGCTCCCAGACCAGGGATCGAACCTGCACCCTTTGCATTGGAAGTGTGGAGTCTTAACCACTGGACCACCAGGGAGTCCCCCTTGGTGGTGTTGGAAGCCACCAAGTTGGCGGTGATTTGTCATAGCACTCACAGGAAACTGAGAGAGCCCCCAGCTGCGCCCACCTGGCCCCTGCCTGCCATCTGGTCACAGGGGTCTCTCGTGGCTCTGCCCAGCACTTACCAGTTTGGTCTCTCAACGTGTCTGTGAGTGACTACAGAGCTTTCTCTGCTTTTCAAGACTCTGCACCATCCCTCCCCAAAGCCTCAAGCACTAGCTCATACCCCGTAGGCACTGAACAAATGCTGGTCAAATGTAAGTAAAGGGGTGTCTTTATTTTTATTTACAGCTGTTGAGAGGAGCAGGCTTCTGACAGCAGTAACTGCTGGTTTCCCCGTGGCTGGAGTGCCATCAGAAGTGGGGATCAGCTGGCACACTGGCTGAAGCAGAGGGGTGCTAGGCCTCCCACTGAGGTGGGAGACGGCTCTGACCATCCGTGGCGGCCAGGAGGAGGCCTGCTGAAAGCCAAGCTGACCCAATCCCTGGGGGCAGCAAATAGGGGAGGATTTCTCTGGGCCTGCCTGGGGCTACTCTGGCCTCCTGGGCTCTGACAGGGGCGGCACTGAGCTCTTGGGCCTGCAGACAGCATCGGCTTGGAAAAGACCAGCTGCCACACTATGCGGCAGGGGAAATGTCGGTCCAGAGAGGGAAAGTGACTTGCTCGAGCTCACACAACGATTTGAGTCTCGAAACAAGTTTGATGAGTCCTGTCCAGGGCTGCCTCCAGGAGACTGGGGATCTGGGTGTGTGAGACTGGCCTCACTCCAGGTCGCACGGTCTCGGGGCCGGAGCCGGGCTCGGGGCAGCCTCACTTGAGGTTGTGCTGGCTCTCACGGTGCCGTCGCAGGTCCACTTTGCGCTGGAAGCCCTTGGCGCACAGCTCACAGCTGAAAGGTTTGAAACCTGTGTGCTTCCGGCTGTGGGTGATGAGGTTGGAGCTCTGGCTGAAGGCCTTCCCACACACCTGGCACTTGTGTGGCTTCTCACCTGCGGGGCAGCAGAGACAGGGTCAGGATCGCCCGGGCCAGGTGCCCTGCATTTGTTCTCTGGGACTTTATTATGTTTTATCTCACATTCGCTTTTGAAAATTATTAGAAAAGGGTGGCAAGAAAAAGTCTGACCACCCACCCCTTCCAGGGAATTGTATTCCAGTTTTAGGGGTAGGGACTGGGTCCACTTTGTTTATCAATGGAGCCTAGCACCTGGCCTGGGGCTCTGCACAAAAGAGGCACTGGCTAACAGCTGAGGAATGAATGACTGGGGGAATGGATGAATGGAGATGCGAATGAACGGATGGCTGGAGGGGTGAATGGATGATAGAAGGAATGGATGACCGGCTCTGGGAGGAATGAATGAGTGGAGGAACGAATGCATGGTGGGAGGGATGAATGAATGACAGGATGGGAAATAGAGCGAATGTGGAAGTGAACTGGGGAATGAATGGATGACAAATGGGGAAAGGATGAGGGGAGGAATGAATGAATGAGTATCTGGAGGGATGAATGAATGACAAATGGGGAATGAATGAGTGGAGGAAGGAATGATGGCGGCAGGAGGAATTCGCCTGCCGCTCTCTCTTCTACCCGTGGGTCACAGTGCTGACACTTTGCTCTCTCCTTCCGGTATTTTTTCTGTGCATTTTCTTTCCTTTAAGCAGCACAGCGTCCAGCCCTCCTGTCGGAGGGGAGCAGCCTCCCTTGTCAGCCTGACACCTGTCCGCCCTCCCCCTAGCCAGGTCCTAAGGCCTGGACCTTCAAACAGTGATCGGCAGGGATGCTCAGAGGCTCGGCCTGGGCCCTGGGGGGTGCTTGGAGGGACTGGGGGGCCCCGGGTGGGTGAGGGGCGGTGGGGCAGAGCAGAGCCCAGGCCTCACCGGTGTGGATATAGGTGTGCTTCTTCATGTCAGACTTCTGGTGGAAGCGCTTGCCGCAGAACTGGCAGGGGTAGGGCCGCGTGTCCGAGTGGATGAGCAGGTGCGTGGACAGGGTGGACGAGCGCTTGAAGGCCTTGCCGCACATCCGGCACTCGAAGCTGCGCTCCTGCCGGAGGAAACGAGGCCCCGGGGGGTCAGGTGGGGCCTCGAGGCCCGGGGCTGCCAAGCTGGGCGCAGGACTGGACCCGGCCGGGATCCCCTGAGGAACAGGACACTCCGTTGGGGTGGCCTCGAGGAGCAAGACGCAGGGGCCCCCCCATTCCTGCCCCTCCCAGGAGCAGCCGAGGCCTGGCGGCCTGGCGTGTCCTGCTGGGGAATCCTCCCTTGTGGTTTGCTTAAGAGTCTGAATTCTGGGGGCCCCGACTCTGGCTTCTGCCTCTTACTCGCCTCATGACCTCAGGCAAGTCATTTAACCTCCTTGAGACTCAGTTTCCTCATCTGTACATTGGACTAGTGAGTAGTGACCTCCAAGGGTCATTGGGAGGATGGGAGGTCGAGAACTGAGCCGGCAGCTGGCGTGACTGTGGACGTGATCACAAAGGGACGCTCTCACCATCCCAGCCTGTTTCTCCACCTGCACTTTCAGATCTACCCAGGTGTTAGCCCTCAGGTCAGTTTCAGGCGTTTTCCCTGGAATGGGATTCTGAAGAAGGGATCTTGGCATCAGGCAGGGCTAAGTGGATGAGATGAGCATTTAAATCTGACTCCCGGATTCTAAGAGTCAAGGGCCTCAAAGGTGAGAAATCTGCCCTGAGCGCCCAGAAGGCAGGGCCGTTTCTCAGCGTCCCAGACATCCACCTGAAATCCCACCCGAGCCCCTAGCCTCTTCCAGTTGTACACGGGGCCAGCCTGGTCCATCAGGGACTGTTAAGGGCAGGTGATGGGCACCCAGATCAAGGAGGCAGATGATAAGGGGTCCCAATCTGTCACTCTCAGAGGCATGGAGAGAGACCCACCCCAAGCGCCCTAGGATTCCTGGGGGGAGCACTGGGGCTCGGGCACTCGGCCAGCTGCCCACCTGGGAGTGGACGTGCGTGTGCTGTTCCAGGCTCACGGAGTGGCCGAAGGTTTTCCCACAGACGTCGCAGGCGAAGGGCCGGGTCCCGCTGTGGGAGCGGCGGGCGTGCACTTCCAGCCCATGGGGGGTGGAGAACACCTGTGGGTAGGGGCAGAGGGTGAGGCCCGGGGGACTGCGGAGGGGAGAGGGTGCCCAGCTCGGTCATAGGTGGACGTACAGAGGAGGGAGCAATCCCGCGAGCACTGGATTGCTGACTCTGCTGGCATGTGCTGTGTGTCCTGGGAAGGTCTCTTTGCCTCTCTGTGTCTGGCTTTCCTGGCTATAGAATGGCGTGGGAGGGGAGGTCTGGAAGGCCCCTTCTGGCCCTGTCTGGAGGCTGAATTGCCTGGTGGTTAAGAAGCGGGAGTTGGGCAGAGCCAGGTGGGAATGGTGATTCTGATATCTACTTGCTGTGTGTTCTGGGCAAGTGACTCAAACTTTCTGAACTTGAGCCCTTCGTCCACCTCCTGGAGTTCATGCACGTCGAGTGCTTAGCACAGGGCCTAACACATGGTCAGGGCTCAGAGTGATGACGAAGACGAAAATTGTGAATTCTTGATTCCCAGAGGACCCAAGTCACAGCACAGGGGGTGCCCAACTATGGACACTCATGGCTGCCAGGGTGCTGGGGAGGGGGTACGAGCGGGGCCCAGCCGCCCACCTTGCTGCATTTGATGCAGTGGTACGCGTCCATCCCCGGGGAATAGTGGAGGCTGAAGTCCAAAGGTGGCTCGGCGCTGGGCACCAGAGGGCTGCCATACAGGCTGACAGAGCGCTCCAGGAAGGCAGACTGCATGGTGGAGGGGGCCTGCCGGTAGCTATGGCCGTAGGAGGAAGCCAGGGCGTCCCAGGAGAAGCTGGGCTTGTAGAACGGGGGTGAGTCAGATGAGGGCGAGTCCCCATCCTGGGGTCGGGATGTCACAGCAGGTCCTTCTGTGGAGGGTGGGATGCTCGTCTAGTGGTGACGCTAAGAACAGGGTGCCAGCTCCCCGCCACCCTCCACCATGACCCCATGCGGAGGCTTTGGTGTGCAGCCCAAATTATTTACTGCAGGTGCTCACTGTGACTCCTTGAATTTTCAGTCCAGAAACGCACCCCAACCCCTGCAGAGCGCCCACCTCGCCACTGTGTGGGCCTGCCCAGCCTGCCCACCACACAGGAGTTCTTATCTGGGAATAAGCTCGCCGTCCTGGAGGGATCCAAGCAGAAGCCAGAGAGCCCGGACTGTCGACCCTTTCTGACTCCATAGCTCCAAGGGACCCTGCTTCCTCGAGCCTGTCCACCCTCTAAGTCCCCTTGCGCCCGCTGGGGAGAGGCGGGGGCCCTGGGCTGGGCACCTGGGCCGGAGGCCAGCCGGGTCATCGAGCTCTGCTCCAGCTCCAGCTGCGGCTCCCGTTTGAGGTCCGTCCAGTCCAGGCGCTGGTTTGGGAACAGGGAGCTGAGGACAGGGCTGATGCTCGGGACCTGGTCCCCGGCCACTGTGGGGGAGACAAGACAGTCAGACTTTAGCTCTGCTTAGAGGTCTGGTAAGAGTAGCGGGGTGAGGGGACACCAGAGAGACCTGCTGTGGCTGCTCCTGGAGACTCACACGCAGGGGCTTCTACCCAGGATGCTGGGAGCAGGGCGGAGACCAGGAGGAGCCGCCCCACCCCCTGGAGAGCTCCATTTTTCCAAGCACCCAACTTCAGCTCTGGATCAGCCCTCCGATCACAAATCACATGTCAGCTGCTGAGGACCAGATCTCACTCTCTGGGTGAGAAGAGATGGTGCAGCCATCCATTCATTCATTCATTCAACCAGCATTTACTGAGCTCCTCCTGATTCCAGACTCGGAAGAGCGGCTACTTCCGGATGGGATGCTCCTGCCTCCCCCTCTCGTCTCGTGGGGCAGGGAGGCCAGCGGGTGCGGCCTCGGACCAGCCTGGGCTCTGACTCACCAGGGCCAAGGGCCGGCGGCCAGAGCAGCTCATCCTCCCGGGCGCGGGGCTGGTGGTAGGTGTGAGCCTTCTTGCTCTTCACCAGGAAGGAGCGTGGCATTGTCAGCGGGTGCCCCACGCCTACCGGGAGAGAGGGTAAGAAGGGTTAGGTGGGACAAGAGGAAAATGCTCCTTTATGTTTCAGGGCCTCCTCCTAAAATCAGAACCTGTTGACTTGGGTTGGATGAGTGTGCCTGCGTGTTCAGTCACTAAATCGTGTCCGACTCTTTGCAACCCTGTGGCCGCCCCTCAGGATCCTCTGTCCATGGGATTTCCCAGGCAAGAATATGGGAGTGCATTTCCACTTCCTCCTCCAGGGGATCTTCCCAACCCAGGGATTGAACCCATGTCTCCTTCATTGGCAGGCGGGCTCTTTACCGCTGAGACAGCAGGGAAGCCTCTTAAAGCGGCTTGAACAGTGTCCCCTTAAAGTTCGTGTCCACCTGGAACCTGTGACTGTGACCTTGCTTGAAGATAGGGTCTCTGTAGATGCAATCAAGTGAAGCTGAGGTCACACTGGGTTCGGTGAAACCCTAGATTGAATATGATTCGTGTCCTTCTAAGAAGAAGGAAATTTGGACACATGACCCAGACACACACAGGAAGACGGCCGCGTGAAGACGGAGGCAGAGGTTGGAGGGATGAATCCCCAAGCCAAGGATGACTGGCCACCACCAGAAGCTAGGAGGTCTGAAACAGACCATCCCTCAGAACATCCAGAGGGAGCTGATTTAATCACGCTGACTTTGGATTTCTAGACCCCAGAACCCTGAAATAATCCACTCCTGTGTGTTAAGCCACCTGGTTTGTGAGTTTTGCTTTAATATTTATTTGTATTGATTTAGTTACTTCCCTGGTGGCTCAGATAGTAGAGCGTCTGCCTACAATGTGGGAGACCCAGGTTCGATCCCTGGGTCGGGAAGATCCCCTGGAAAAGGCAATGGCAACCCACTCCAGTCCTCTTGCCTGGAAAATCCCATGGACGGAGGAGCGTGGTGGGCTGCAGTCCACGGGGTTGCGAACCGTCCGACACGACTGAGCGACGTGACTTCATGTCAGTTGGCTGCACCAGGCCTCAGCTGCAGCTTGCGGGATCTTTGATATTCAGTTGTGGCATTCCGGACCCAGTTCCCTGACCAGGGATCGAACCCAGGCCCCCTGAACTGGTAGTGTTGAGTCTCAGTCACTGAACCACCAGGGAAGTCCTGGTGCTTTGTTACGACAGCTACAAAGCCTAATGTCCCTCACTGCTCTCTTCCTGGGAAACCAGCACACTCCCTTCTAGAAGATCCCAGACCAGATTACTCCTGCTGCATACTGAGTTGTGCTGGGAACAGAGAATGAAGGCCAGGGGTACCTCCGTCTGTGACCCACTGTGGACCCTGCGCCCAGAAAACTGCTTCCACATCCCACTGGGGTCTGCATTCAGAGACCGTGGAAACTTGCTGTCTGAGCTCAGGTTTGGGAGTCATTTGCTCATAGGCTGGAATCCCATAACCCATAACCTCTCTGGACCTGTTATCTTTTCTGTAAGGTGAGGCCTTCGGGTTCCTGGCGAGCCCACTGTATGCACTCAATGCCTATCAGAGGGGAGCCTGGCAGGTGGGCTGCAATGGGGGAAGCCACATCGATCGCAAAACCCGCACAATCATGTGAGTCGAGAGTTGATGCCGCCCTTGTCCGCCGCCCAGCCCAGAGCCTGCTCCCCAGGGAAAGAGGGGCCTTTTCTCTCTCCCTGTGGGTGGAAGGGATGGTTGGAGTTGTATGCGGGGCTCAAGGCCCGACGCTGGAGGCCTGAGGTCATTTTGTGCACACAGAGGAAGAAGTCAGTGTCCACCAAGTCCAGGGACTGAGCACTGGGCAGCCCAGGCCCAGCACTCAGCCCATGGGTCAGCGGCTGGGGCAGGGGCAGAGCAGGCTAGCCTGACTGTCCCGTCTTCCTGGCTTCGGGTGCAGAGCCCTCTGGGGCACAGAGCAGCTCCGGCCCCTGCCCCCCACGTGTTTCACCTCCCAGATCCCAGCCATGAGGGTCTCCTGAGGGCTCCCGGAAGACAGAGCATCGTCATGTGGTCCTCCGTCCGCCCCACCCCCAGGCCCGCACGGGCAGAAGTTGGGAGGAATTATTCAGTCACTGCTGGTCTGACAGCAGCTCTACTTGGGCCTGGAGGAGGAGTCACGCTGGGCAAGGCTGCGGGCGTGATAGGGCCAAGCGCGGGAAAAAGAGCGCGGGAAACAGCTCGCGGGGAGCTCCAAACAGCAGCAAGGCTCTGGGCGATAAGGCCATGGTCCGGGTGGGGGGCTGGGAGCCGGCAGATTAGAGGGCGCTTGGAGCCCTGCCTGGGGAGCTGTCCCCATCACCCCTTCCCCAAGGGGACGATCCGGAGCAGGCACCAACCGTGCCCAGCCCGCCTGCCCCTCTGGAGCAGCAGGAGTCTGGGCCTTGGCCGGTCCGCCCTGGGGGCCAGGCTCAGGCCCAGCCCCACCTTAATGGAAGCCTCAGTGTCCAGATCTGCTGAATGGGGACCACAAACCAACCTCCTGGGGCTGCTGGGCTGAAAAAGGACCGTTAATTATTCCAAGCGTGTAAGGGGCCCGGCGTGGTGCCTGGGGGGCCTTGGCCCGCGGAGCAGAGGCTTGGTGGGGGCAGGCACCACGTGGTCCTGGTGGGTCAGGTGGCATCCCCCGTGCCTGGGCTGAAGCCAGCAGGCATGGATGGGCATGAGCCCTGATTGGGAGCCAGACATGCGCCAAGCCCCTCCCCTCTGGGCCCTGAAATGAGTGGGTGGGACCTGAAGGGCTCTGGGGTCCTGTCCAGCTGTCAGATTTTGACCTCAAAGGCCAGGCCGGCCTGCCATCTTCCCCAGGGTGTGGGGCAGCCGCGGCCACCTTATCTTCCAGCGACAGTCTTCTTCCTCCTGCCTCCCTGTCTCCCCCCACTCAGGGCTCCCCACACCCCCTCTTCCTTCCCCCTTCTAACTCTTGGCTTCGGGAGCACCCCCTCCCTGCCCCCAGAGGAGGCCAGACCCTGGGCAGAGTGGGAGAAGACCTCTACACTCTGGGGACGGGCTGGAGGAGCTGGGTTCCCCTCGCCTTTTGCTCCTGGGGGAGCCTCTAAGACAGTGGTCTGTCTTTCAATCAAAAGATGATTTTTTTTAAAAAAAACATAGCATTTTATTGGTCGATCGACTAGAACCAGAGATGCCGTTAGAGCCACTGAGCTAGGATACAGGGGCTTACTTCTTGCAGCCTCACTCCGATAAGCCTGGCCTGTGAGCTGAGTAGCTATGACCCCATTTTACAGAGAAAGAGTTGAGGCTTAGAGACTGGCTCAGGGTCCCAGAGCGAGGCAGGCCTCCGTGCTCTTGGCCATCAGACCACAGGGTGGTCACTGTTTCAGGACAGAGGGAACTGAGCTGACAAGCCAAGGAGGAAACCTGGACAGCGTGGGGTCATCGACTCTGACCCCCACCAGGCGAGGGAGGCAGTGATCATCGTCGCGGGTCACAGGGGGCCGCCCAAGGCTGACAGAGCCACGTGGCTTGTCTAGGGCCTCGAAGCGGGGCCGGGCCCAAGGCTGACAGAGCCACGTGGCTGGTCTAGGGCCTCGCAGTGGGGCCGGGCCCATCGTCCCTGCCCTGCAGGGCCTGGACTCCTGGCCCCGCGCTCTGCTGGACTGAAGATGGCCTGCCTGGAGCAGGGAGGGGAAGGCTCCCTGGAGGGGCAAGAGTGGGGATGGGGGGAAGTCAAATTCTCTATCTTTGGTCTTTTTAGGAACCCAGCCGGGCCCACCTGGGTTCATGAGGAGTTTGGGGTGGAGAGGCTGGCAAGAGAACAGACTTCTTTTAGGAAGCTTCCAGGACCACTTGGGCTCAACCTGAGGAGACCCTCGAGGTCAGCTGATGGGAATTCAGGTGGCAACACAACGGTACTTCTGGGATTTGGGGGCACTTAAAGGGAGCCAGGGGGTCCCCGTTTCTGGGGTTCCCCAGATGGAGGAAGGCTTCTCGAGGCCTACTCTAGTGGTACCCCCACTGCCCACCCCCTCCCCTGCCCTCCCTAGAACATTCTCTCCGCTAAGCCTGGCACAGTGACAGCCGCATAGCCGAGCCCACAGCTGAGCCATCAAGCTCTCTGTGGGGGCCAAATGCACCCAGAGAACTTCCTTCTGGCCTCTGTGAGCTGAGTTTAAAAAAAAAAAAAAAACAGGAACCAATCACCTATACTATAGTTAATTAACAACCACACCGTTTTGATTCACACGAACCTGTTCTGAGAAAGAACTAAGAGCAGAGATTGTGAAAGAAGACCAAGATTTCTTCATAAAGCAGAGGCCTTGATGGTATCAGGGCCTCCGGAAAGAGCCTCGTTGTTAATATCTCTTCAGAAAGCCCCAGTCCTGATAGAGGGTCCCCCCCACCCCGCCCCGGCACCAAGTCAGAATCTCAGCCAGTGCTTCTGAAGGGGGGCAGCCCTGCACCCCGACTTCCACATGGAGCCAGAGCAGCTGGCCTGGGGTTTCCACCCAACAAGGCACCTCCTGTGCGGCTGAATCGGGTTCTGTGACCTTGAACTTGACCCCGTCTGCCGCCAACCTGGGGCTTGGTTTTCCTATCTCTCAAAAGGACGGTTGGACTAAGAGATTTCTAAACTTCCCTTTCGCTCTAAAATCCCATGCTGGGGTTCGTTGTCTCTGAGTGCGGGACTGACCCACCTTGACTGAGAAACTCATTACTCGGGTTCCCTTTTTGGGAGGGTTGAGAAAGCCTCCGTTGTTTCTCAGCGTCTGCTAGGAGGGACCCCTGGACTTCCTTTATGTCTGAAGACATGACTCAAGGGGAAACAAACAAATAAACAAACAAACAAGCCACTCGTTCCATGTAGGAGGCAGGGGGCGTCAGTCCTGGTCCCTCTAGGGGCCCCAGCAGAGAGTGGTCGTTAGTTCTACGGGAAATTTGGAAGGATCTCAAAAGTCTCTTTGTAAGTTCGGAGAATGTAATGTCAGAAAGGATCCCTGGTGTTCCAGTAGCTAAGACTAAGAGCTCCCAATGCAGGAGGCCCGGGTTTGATCCCTGGTCGGGGAACTAGATCTCACATGCTGCAACTAAGACCCAACACAGCCAAATTAAAGAAAAAAAAAAAAAAAAAAAAAGAATGGATGAATCCACCTCTGGGTATATACCCCGAAGAATTGCAAGCAGGGATTTGAACAGATATCTGTACCCCCATGTTCATAGCAGCATTATTTACAATAGCAAAAAAAGGCGGAAACAACCCAGATGCCCGTTCATGGATGAATGGATAAACGAAATGCAGTCTAGACATAGAAAGGGAATATTATTCAGTCTCCAAAAGAAAGGGGATACTGACCTATGCTACAGCATAGATGAACAATGAGGTCATCATACTACTTGAAATTAAGTCAGACACGGAAAGACAAATGCTGTGTGATTCTACTTATGTGAGTTACTTAGAGTAGTCCAGTTCAGAGACAGAAAGTAGCCGGGTAGGGGCCAGAGGCTGGGGGGAGGGAAAAATGGGGAGTACCTGTGCAGTGGGTAAGAGTTTCGGTTTTTTGCAAGATGCAAAACGTTCTGTAAGTGGCCAGTGGTGGCCGTAGCACCGAACGCCGCTGAGCCGGCCAGTCCGAAGATGGCTCAAACGGCCAGCTTCACGTTATGTGCCGCTGCTGCTGCTAAGTCGCTTCAGTCGTGTCCAACTCTGTGCAACCCCATAGACGGCAGCCCACCAGGCTCCCCCGTCCCTGGGATTCTTCAGGCAAGAACACTGGAGTGGGGTGCCTTTCCTTCTCCAATGCATGAAAGTGAATGTGAAGTCGCTCAGTCGTGTCCGACTCCTAGTGACCCCATGGACTGCAGCCCACCAGGCTCCTCCGTCCATGGGGTTTTCCAGGCAAGAGTACTGGAGTGGGGTGCCATTGCCTTCTCCTACGTGTCGTTTACCTCAATAAAAACCAAAGGGACTGAGCAAAACATTTCCCCAGCACCTCTAAACGAGAGACTAAGCAGCTCCATGGATTTGAATTCCTTGAAACAAAGGAACAAAAACCCCTTTAAGACTGAGGAGGGATAAAGTTTTCTCTTGTTTCTGAAAAGGGTTGAGAGGTTGTGTCACAGTGAAGCATCACATATGATCAGGCTGGTTTTCCCGGGTTGGGGCAGGGGGCTGCAGATCTGACTCCTAAGACTCTCCAGTTGAACCCCCTACCCGACCCCACTGTCCAGACAGCCTGGAGGGAATGCTCTGCCCTGGTTTTGAGTGGCTCCATCAGTCAAACCTAACCAGGTAGAGCTCTCTGGTGGTCCCCAAGAACTTACTGCTGAGAAACTGATATTCTAACCCCCAAAGCTTTTTTTTTTTTTATTTTGGCTGCTTAACTTGCCAGATCTTAGTTCCCCAACCAGGGATGTGATTGAACCCGTGCCCCCTGTAATGGAAGCATGGAGTGCTAAGCACTGGACCTCCAGGGAACCCCCTCTGCCCACCAAATCTGAGTTGGAAGAAACCTCACATGTCTTATGCAAAGAATCCTTTCCGAACCACCTCTGAGGACCAGAAACTTGCCCCTTCACTAAGACTGAAATATTTTTTTTTAATGAAATTTTATTGGAGTATAGTTGCTTTGGGGGGTGATGGGAGCCATGCTGCACAGCATGTGAGATCTTGGTTCCCCGACCAGGGATTGAACAAGTGTGCCCATGCACTGAAGATTGGAGTTTAACCACTGCTGGGGAAGTCCCTGAAATCTTCTACCCATTGTTCACTAAGAAACATGTAGGGGGTGAGCCCACGTGGGCAGGTGCAACTCGCCTGGCTTCCAGGTTAATTCGTGCACCCCTCCCCACCACGGTATCTCATGAACACCGTGGACGTTCTTCCCAGAAAAATGTACACAGGCATATATCCACAGTGATTCTGTGCACTGCCCCCCTTAACAAGCCCCAGTTTAGAGCGAGTGCCTCTCCCCATGCAGATTCTGTCTTGGCTTTTCCATCAAAATTAGGTAGAAGAGGCTGAGGCACCATCTCTCCCCGTGTCTTGTTCCCGGAGGCAGGGTGGTGGTGGGGGTGGGTGGTACGGTGGAGATGGCAGCCTCCCCCTCCCCTGAGGGGCTCTGATGAAAACAGCCTCCCTCTCCAAGTGAACCCTCTCCCGGGATCTTTGATGAAAGTTGCCTGGGACTCTGGGTGCTGAAGCTTTGCTGAAAGTTGCTGGGGACTCTGGATGCTGAAGCTAGGACTCCGTTCAGAGTCCTCATTCCCACACTCTCTCATTTCACAGCCAAGAAAGGCTCAGAGTGTCCTGGGGACAGACCCAGTCCGAGCCCACAGGTGGTGGACAGCGCGGCGCACCTCCACGTGTGACTCGCCTTGCCTGTCCGGGTCCCTGGGAGAGCTGAGGTGTGGGTATGACACTGTGCAGGCAGGTGACCTCTGTCAGCCTAAAATCAAATCTTCAAAGGGTGTTCATGGGACTTCCCTGGTGGTCCAGCAGTTAAGACGCCGAGCTTCCACTGGTTCGGGTTCGGGTTCTATCCCTGGTCGGGGAAACTTAGGGCCAAACAAGCAAACAACAACAAAAACATCCCCGGTGTTCACGCACAGTTGGAGGAAGGTAATTCCTACCAGGTGCGCGGGCTGGAAGCATCTCAGCTGAGACTGCTTCCTTGCCATCTCTTCTCCTCTGGGCTCGAGAGCTGAAAGCCACATTCCACAAAAGAGATTTTTTCCAGCCCACCTTAGTCTTCCGAGGACTGCCAAAGGGACTAGGTAACCTACTTGGAAACAATCTAAGTGAGATACGCAAATTTCAAAAGGAGAGGCAGGGGCTTCTCCGCACTCACCTGTCCAGAGCCGGTCTGCGGGAAGAACCTGGCTGCGTCTCTCTGCGTATCAGCACCACCCGGTCAATTCGTGACTCTCGGCACAAATAGATACTTCTCCTTTTTTTTTTTTTTTTTTCCCACCCTCTGTGTGTGTGTGTGTTTTCCTCTTCTGTTCCCCTCCCTGATTTTCAATCTGATTATTTGTGTCAAAATCTGGCGGCGAGGGAACAGCCAATGAAGAGAGTGGCAGAGCGCGGAGCTCTATTTGCTTATCAAAGCTCTCCAGGACTCCCCATTCTCTTCCCTAACCCTTCACTCCGGGAGCTGCACTCTCTCTACGGAAATTTTTAACAACTTGTGGATTTTAACAGTGATGGCTAAATCCTTAAAGTTTTAAAAAGTGAAGTTGAAATACAACATTTACTTAAAAACCTGATCTTGAGTAGAGAATTCATTGAGTTAGTCTCTTTCTTTCCTTCTTTCTTTCGCTTTCTTCCCCTTTTTACTTCTTCTCTTTCTTCTCCTTCCTTTCCATCCTCCCTTCCTTTCTTTCTTCTCCTTCCCTTCCTCCGCCCCTCTGTGGACGCAGCTTCCCCAGCGCTCTCCTAGGAAGCCCCTGGCTCGCGCTGCTGCAGACTGCTTTTAGAGGGGCCCCCTCTTGTCCTCGCAGAAGTCGCCGTAAAGAAAAAAAAAAAGTCAAAATTCACGCTTCCCCAGCCTTGACCCTAGATTGAGTGAGGAGTAGCGGGCGTTGTACTGAGAGTGGGCGCTTCCCGCATCGCTGGGACCCTCAGCCGCCGGGCGCACCGAGCGGGCCGCGCTCCGGTCCCAGGGCCCGCGTGTGCTGCCACCTGGTGGCCGAGGCGGGCACGGGCGGGGCTGGCTTCCAGGGGTCCCGGCCCCCGCGGGAAGGCTGGGAGGGCCTGTGGGGGACATTCCAGCCCCTTTGGCACAGACGTTCCTTTGAACTTCCCGCGGGGAGACGTGGATTCGATCCCTGGGTCGGGAAGATGCCCTGGCGAAGGAAATGGCAACCCACTCCAGCACTCTGGCCTGGAGAATCCCATGGACGGAGGAGCCTGGTGGGCTACAGTCCATGGGGTCGCAAAGAGTCAGACACGACTGAGCGACTTCACTGGCACAGGGGCCCACCCCTGACCCCCCTGACCTCCTTCCTCCTCCTCGGCCCCTCAAGCCTCCTCCTCCTCCTCCGGCTTACGGGATGGCTGGTTTGTTTCAGGAGGTTTTGCATACGGGGAGAACTCACAGAATAGAGCACTGTTAGGCTAATTTGCATGCTCTCCCAGCCAGCCGCGCTGGACAGATTGTGTTTCCCTCCTAAAGAAAACAAGTTTGGCGACAGGAAGCCCCGACCCAACTGGAGGCCAAGGTCCGAGTTGGAGAGAAAGAGGGGCGGGGTTCGGACGAGAGGTCTCACTGCGCAGGGCCGGCGGGCAGAGAGCGCCAGCCCTCGGGCCCCCGGTCAGTGCCTGGCTCCCAGGTCTGAGGGTCCACAGGCCACAGGTCTCTCTTCTTGGTGGAGAGAGAGTAGTGGCAATGCCTGGAATTTTCTCTGCATCCCGTATTTTGCCCACAGTCACCTGGAACTGTTTGTCGTTATGCAGAAAATTTGACAAATAGTTTAAGGACATGAAGGAAAGCAAAAGATAGGGAATCCCCTGGTAGTGCAGTGGTTAGAACTCTGCTTTCATGGCCAAGGGCCCAGGGAACTGAAATCTCACAAGCTGTACAGTGTTCCACCCCCAAAAAAATTTTTTTTAGAAAAATGATTACATTAGAAATAAAAAATTATTAACTAATTCAAGGACTTGTCCCTTAATTTATTTCATTATACACACATGCTCACATTTTGCTACTGTTAATTAGCTGGTCTTTTTCCTTCCCCCACTGAATGTAATTTTAAATACCACCTAAATTTTCTTGTGGCTTTTATTAACATGTTTCATGAGTTCAGTTTTTCATGACTTACCTTACCCTCCGCTTCCTCCATTTGGGCCATTTAGTTACGTGGGGTATTTTCTAGTGTAAAACTGTTGTATCAGGCATGTGCAGCTAGCTGTTGTCCTGAGATGTAATCCCACTTGGGGTCCTTCTCCCCCTTGAGTAACCAACTCAGGGATTCCCTTCTTAGACCAGGATCCCAGCTTGCAAGCAAAGGCAAGCCTTCCCTAGAGCCACCCGTCTGTGTGTGTGTGTGTGTGTGCGTGCGTGTGTGTGCGTGTGTGTGTGTACACTCAGTCGTGTCAGACTCTTTTTCGACCCCATAGACTGTAGCCCGCCTGGCTCCTCTGTCCATGGGATTCTCCAGGTAAAAAAATCGGAGTGGGTTGCCATTTCCTCCTCCTGGGGATTTTCCCGACCTGCATCTCTTGTATCTCCTGTATTGGCTGCTACTGCTTAGTCGCTTCAGCTGTGTCCGACTCTGTGCAACCCCATGGACTGCAGCCCTCCAGGCTCCTCCGTCCATGGGACTCTCCAGGCAAGAATATTGGAGTGGGTTGCCATTTGCTTTTCCAATCTTTGACTAGACAGACTTTTTGTCGGCAAAGTGATGTCTCTGCTTTTTAATACGCTGTCTAGGTTTGTCATAGCTTTCCTTCCAAGGAGCAAGCGTCTTTTAATTTCATGGCTGAAGTCACCGTCCTGACTTCCTTATGTTTCTCCTCAGCCAAAATTTGGTCATTAGGTTTAAGAGAATGCTTATAGGCAGAATCTTTAGCACTACACCAGCTGGGAAGCCCAGAGTCACCTGGGGCCCCCTCTGTGGGAGAGCAAGAGTTCAGGACCCCAGAGCCTGAGCACATCAGATGAAGCTGGGAGACCCCAGGCAGCCTCCTCACGCAGGCTCCTGCGGCTGAGGCCCCGGCCTCCAGATCTCGTCCAGGACTGCCTGCAGAGACACCACCACTCCCTTCAGTAGGCAGCCCTGGAGATGAAATGCCCTTACTGGCCCCTCCCCAGGGCTCGGTCACACCAGCACCCTTGCACTCACTCATCCATCATTCACTCACTCCAGGTCTGTTGGTACCTTTCACAGATCAGGTGCCTCCTCCTCTCCCCTCCCACCAGCTAAAGCTTCCAGAATAAGCGCCCACAGACTGGGTGACTCAAATAACATTTATTTCTCACAGAGGCTGGGGAGTCCAAGGTCAAAGTGCCAGCAGATCCAGTCTCTGCTGAGGACAGGCTTCCTGGCTTGTAGATGGCCACCTTCTCGTCGAGTCCTCACGTGGCAGAGAGAGGGAGAGCTCTGGCCCCTCTTCCTCTTCTTTTGAGGACACTAATCCCATCCTGGGGGTCCCAACCTTGTGACCTCATTTACCTTACTCATAAACCCACTTACCTTCCAAAGTCCCCACATCCAAACACCGTCACATTCATTCACTGACACGGGAATTGGGGGGAGACACAGACACTCGGTCCATTACATCCTTTAGCTAATGCATGCTTATTGAATACATATTAGGTACCACATGCTAGGGTTTCAAACAAGAACCAGACAGGAGCCCCAGTGAGTTTCTCCTTTGTCTAGCAGGTGGGACAGAATACACCGAAATTTGTAATTTGGGGTAATAAGTGCTGTGATATAAACATGGTTTGCATGTAAGTGAACTGCGTGCTGCAGTCCACGGGGTCACAAAAAGTCGGACATGACTGAGCGACTGAACTGAACTGACCTGGGCTTGACTGGTGGCTCAATTGGTAAAGAAACCGCATGCAATGCAAGACGCTCAGGCACCTGGTTGGTGCGGTTGTGGGCACGCACCACTGCTGCGCCCGAGTGGCAGGCAGTGTGGGGCTCCCTGCACCCCAGCTGCCTGCAGCTCCTGTGCTTGGACAGAGCCCCCCAGTCTCCCTGAATGACTGAGTCACCACAGGACTGCGATGGGTGCTTTTCCAGCACCAGGAGGCAGGTCGAGGAGGATGGGGGTGGGGAGACAGCCTCTGGACGCCCCATACCCACCCGCATGGCTAAGACCACCTGGTCCATCCTCAGGTTGCAGGAGCAGGTGGGCTCAGCTCCTGTTTGCTGCATTCTGTGGCCGTCGTAACCCAAGGCCATGAAGGTACCCAAGGTCACACAGCCAATGCCAGCTGGTGCCAGGACCACAGCCTGAACCCTGCTGCCCCCCGGGCAGAGCCCAGGTGAGCCTTGCCAAGGTCAGTGTGTGCCTGTTGTCTGCTGAGACAGGAGTCCACAGGGTCCCTACCCTCAGATCGCTGCTGGTCTCATTAAGAAGCAACCGGTCTTTTTCCTTCCCTTACTGAATGTTATTTTGTTTAAATACCGCCTAAATTTTCTTGTGGCATGGGAAATGGACCCAGACTTGGAGAGTTAATGAAAGAAGTGACATCTAAAATTGACACCAGACTGAGTTAGTTGGGTAGGGAAGGATGTACAAGAGTTGGAAGCCAGGACCTTCAGACAAATGACAGCGGCCAGGTCCAGCGTGAGTGGAGGAGGCGACTGAAGGGAGGGGAAGGAAGGATAGGACATTCTAGAGATGAGCCTAGAGGGACTTCCCTGGTGGGCCAGGGGCTAAGACTCTGAGCTCCCAATGCAGGGGACCCGGGTTCAGTCCCCGGTCAGGGAACTAGATCCCACATAGTGCAACTAAAGATGCCACCTGCCACAGCAAAGACCAAAGATCTCACATGCTGTAACCAAGACCCCCTGGAGCCAAATAAATACATAAGTTGTTGTCGTTCAGTTGCTCCGTCATGTCCAACTCTTTGCAATCCCAAGGACTGCAGCACGCCAGACTTCACTATCCTTCACTATCTGCCATAGTTTGCTCAAACTCATGTCCATTGAGTCATGGACATGGTGATATTATCTAACCATCTCATCCTCTGTTGCCCCCTTCTCCTCCTGCCTTCAGTCTTTCCCTGCATCAAGGTCTTTTCGAATGAGTAGACTCTTCACATCAGGTGGCCAATGTATTGGAGCTTCAGGTTCAGCACCAGTCCTTTCAATGAATATTCAGGATTGATTTCCTCTAGGATTGACTGGTTGGATCTCCTTGCAGTCCAAGGGACTCGCAAGAGTCTTCTCCAACACCATAGTTCAAAAGCATCAATTCTTTGGCACTCAACCTTCTTTATGGTCCAACTCTCACATCCATTCATGACTACTGGAATAAACATAGCTTTAACTATACAGACCTTTGTCAGCAAAGTGATATCTTTGCTTTTTAATATGCTGTCTAGCTTTGCATTGTTTTCCTAAATAAGTATTGAAAAAAATAAAAGCATCTGCCTTCCAATACAGGAGAAACGAAGCGAAAGTGTTAATCACTCAGTCATGCCCGACTCTGTGACCTCATGGACTGAAGCCCAGTCTCCTCTGTCCGTGGGATTCTCCAGGCGAGAATACTGGAGTGGGTTGCCATGCCGTTCTCCAAGGGGATCTTCCTGACCCAGGGATCGAGCCAAGATCCCCCACATTGCGGGGAGATTCTTTATCATCTGAGCTAGCCCGGAAGCCCCCCCAGTACAGGAAATGTGTGTTCAGTCCTAGGTCATTGAACTAAGATCCCAGATTCCTCATGCCGTGGGGCAACAAAGCCCTTGCACCCACAACTAGAGAAAGCTTGAACACCGCAACAAAGACCTAGCACAGCCAAATTTTAAAAAGAGAGAGAGAGAAATGAGCCTTGAGAATAAGTAGCGACAAGACGAGGAAGATTTCTCTCCGGTTGAAAAACCTTCAGTGATTTTCCTTTACCTAACAGGACAAAAAAACCTCAGCTCCAGAACTGAGCATTCAGCATATTCACAGCATCAGAACTCTTTCAAATGACAGCACTTTTTCCGATGCAAGTTGCAGAAACCTGATTTAAACTGGTTTAAGAACAACAAAACAATGTCTTTCATGTCACTGAAAAGTGTCTACTTCAGGTGTGGTTGGATCCAGATGCTCAAATGCTACCGCCTGGATTCAGCCTCAGGACATTTGCGTCTGCTGTCCCCTCTGCTGGATGGCCTAACCCCAGGTCTTCCCATGGCTGACTCCTTGTCATCCAGGTCGTGGTTGAAACGTCACCTCTGTGGCCAGATCTCCTTGGACACCAACTAGAGCAGGACCTTCCCATCCCAGGCACTTTCTGCTTCATCGGCCTTGCTCTTCTTGACATTCATAATTTTCTGAAAGTATCTTCTGGATTTCTTTCCTTTTTATTTATTTTGGGGCCTGACTGCCCATAAGGAATGTGAGCACTACAAGAGCAGGGGTTGCATTTGCCTGGCTCACAGCTGAATCTCCAGTGCTTAGACCAGTGGATGGTAGACATTGATGGCGTATTTATAGAATGAGTGGATGGATCAATCAGTGCATGAATATCTTACTTGCCATCTCTCAGCTTTACTCTATCCTGGGGCTGAGATCCCCAACATTACTAGTTGAAGTCTATAAGATTAGAAACTCCAGTGGAAAGATAGATGCTTTCTCAATTGTTTCAGTAAGAGGCCAGGGGCTGACTCTAATTGGCCCATCTCTGTGCCCCTCATTATAGCAGAAGGAGAGATACGGGCCTCTCATTGGCCAGGGCTGGCCAACTTTCTGCTAAAACACTCCAGAGTGGGAACAGGGCTTTGGCAAGGACACAGAAGAAGACCATATAGATTGAATAAGGACACAGAGATTGAAGGCAAAAGGAGAAGGGGGCAGCAGAGGACAACATGGCTAGATAGCATCACCAACTCAATGGACATGAATCTGAGCAAACTCGGCTAGATAGTGGAGGACAGGGAAGCCTGGCATGCTGCGGTCCATGGGATCACAGAGTCACAAATGACTTAGTGACTGAACAACCACAACAGAATAAGGCCAGCAAGGTGTTTGGGGAAGCCTCCACTTTCTAACCATCCTGGTCACCTGAATATGTTGTATCCTTTTCTGCTGGAGAATGTTGAGTGAAGGAAAAAAAAGAAAAAACAACGCACAATCTAAAAGTTGAGAATTATGTTTTATTTGGAAGACACAAGCCTGAGAGACAGCCTCTCAGCTCTGAGGGATTGTTTCAAAGAGGAACCAGGATACATAAGAGTTTTTGCAAAAACAAACAAAAAACACCCAGACAGTTGAACGTTAAAAGATGACTGCTAATTAAAGAAAGTCCAGATGTCTCAAGTTAATGAATTTAGTGCTTTTCTACGTATGGGAAGAAGCAAGAGTCTGGGTTTAATGAAACTATTCCTTTGATATGCATCCTAACTCTCTTGGGCCAGTACCCTGGTTTTCTCCATCCTGAATCCCCTAGGGGGCACCCTGGGGTGCTGGCTGCAGCGGCAGCTTGGTGACCACAGCGTGCTCTGTTTACTGATATGGCAGGCGTGCCGTATCAGTTTACCAATATCTGTTTACTGATGTTCTGTGTCCACCGGACCAGATTCCAACTCCTGCCTCTGCCCTTCTGTTCCCCCATCTGGAATGTCCTTTCTCTTCAGTCTGCATCTTCAGGAAGCCTTCCAGATTCCCCACAATCTCTGGGGTCACCTGTGGTATAAAGGATTTGGCCCAGCCATGACAACCCTTGGATTCTTGTCTCTGTCCATCATCATGGGCACTCAGCAGATTCTTATTTATTTTTCATTGTGCTGAGTCTTCGTTGCTTCATGGGCTTTTCCCTAGTCGCCCAGAGAGGGGGGCTATCCTCTAGTTGGGGTACACAGGGTTCTCATTGCGGGGGCTTCTCTTGTTGAAGAGCTCAGGCTCTAGGGCGGGTGGGCTTCAATAGCTGCGGCTCCTGGGCTCCAGAGCGCAGGCTCAGTAGTGGTCACGCAGGGCCTTAGTTGCTCCGGGACACGTGGGATCTTTCCAGATCAGGAATCAAACTCATGTCTCTTCCACTGGCAGGCAGATTCTTTACCCCTGAGCCACCATGGAAGCCCCTCAGTTGCTTCTTAATGAGACCAGCAGCGATCTGGGGGTAGGGACCCTGCGGACTCCTGTCTCAGCAGACAACAGCCACACACTGACCTTGGCAAGGCTCACCTGGGCTCTGCCCGGGGGGGCGGCAGGGTTCAGGCTGTGATCCTGGCACCAGCTGGCATTAGCTGTGTGGCTTTGGGTACCTTCATGGCCTTGGGTTACGATGGCCACAGAATGCAGCAAACGGGAGCTGAGCCCACCTGCTCATGCAACCTGAGGATGGACCAGGTGGTCTTAGCCATGTGGTTGGGTATGGGGTGTCCAGAGGCTGTCTCCCCACCCCCATCCTCCTCAACCTGCCTCCTGGTGCTGGAAAAGCACCCATCGCAGTCCTGTGGTGACTCAGTCATTCAGGGAGACTGGGGGGCTCTGTCCAAGCACAGGAGCTGCAGGCAGCTGGGGTGCAGCAATGGTGCGCGCCCACAACCGCACCAACCAGAAGCCCGAGCGTCACGGGAGGCAGCAGTGCACAGAGTCGCCACACGGTGGCGCTCCTGCCCCCTTTCTGCTGCTGCTAAGTCGCTTCAGTCGTATCTGACTCTGTGCGACCCCATAGACGGCAGCCCACCAGGCTCCCCCGTCCCTGGGATTCTCCAGGCAAGAACACTGGAGTGGCTCCTGCCCCCTTTACCTCTAACAAATCAGCTTGAAAACTGTCTATTTATTAATATTTGTTTATCTACCTGGACTGCAAGGAGATCCAACCAGTCAGTCCTAAAGGAAATCAGTCCTGACTATTCATTGGAAGGACTGATGCTGAAGCTGAAATTCCAATACTTTGGCTACCTGATGCGAAGAACCAACTCATTGGAAAGAGTGATGCTGGGAAAGATAGAAAGTGGGAGGGAAGGGGGCCCACAGAGGATGAGATGGTTGGATGGCATCACCGACTTGATGGACATGAGTTTGAGTAAACTCTGAGAGTTGGCGATGACAGGGAAGCCTGGCGTGCTGCAGTCCATGGGATCACAAAAAGTCGGACACAACTGAGCGACTGAACTGAAATGACCTGGGCTTGACTGGTGGCTCAATTGGTAAAGAATCCGCATGCGATGCAGGAGACACGGGTTCTATAAGGTCGGGAAGATCCCCTGGAGAAGGAAATGGCAACCCACTCCAGTATTCTTGACTGGGAAATCCCAGGGACGGAGGGGCCTTGTGGGCTACAGTCCATGGCGTCGCAAGAGTCGGATACGACCTATCGACTAAACCACCACTATCTATTTACCTATCTACCCACTTACCTATCCATCTACCTAATTACAGCTTCAATCACAAAAACAACATATGATCAGAGTAGAAAGAGGAAACTAACACACGCGCCTCCACCCTAACGTGTGCTCAGTCTCCGCCCTCCCGCCCCACTCTTCCCCTCCCCCCTACTCTTCCCACCCCCACCCCCCCCCACCCCCCGCTTCCTCTCTCCTCCAGTCTCCCTCACCACTCATAGATTGAACACAGGTGTGCATGCGTCCTAAGTTGCTTCAGTCGTGTCCAACTCTTCGCAACCCTAGGGACTGCAGCCCGCCAGGCTCCGCTGCCCATGGGGCTTCTCCTCGCAAGAATACCGGAGTGGGTTGCCGTGCCCTCCTCCAGGGGATCTTCCCGACCCAGGGATCGAACCCATGTCTCTTACATCTCCTGCACTGAAATACACACAGGTGCTTCCCTGGTGGCTCAGACGGTGAAGCTCTACCTGCGTTCGACCTGGGTTCGATCCCTGGTTTGGGAAGATTCCATGGAGGAGGGAACTGCAACTCATTCCAGTATTCTGGCTTGGAGAATTCCATGGACAGAGGAGCCTGGCAGGCTATACAGTCCATGGGGTCGAAAAGAGTCAAGCGACTTTCACTTTTTCTTTACCACCAGCGCCACCTGGGAAGCCCATTAAAAACATACATGGATATGTTTTTCAATTCAAACAAATCTTCATTGGTCCTTTGCTCTTGGGCACTGCACAGGAAGTCTCTCCCTCAGTCTGTGAGCTCAACCCTCCCATCCTCTCACCTCCGAAACTCTCTCGATGGGAATGGGCGACATCCTGGAGGAGGACCACTGGGTGAGCTTCTGGGGTGTCTTCACGTCACAAGATGGCTGGTTTGCCTAGAGGCCCATGATAGGAAAGAGGGCTGTTGAACTCGGGTGGGGAAGCTGAGGCTACACGGGAAGAGCCTGCAAGGACCAGCGCTCCTGCCTGACACCTCCCGGCATCGCTGGCAGGAGCGTGAAACTGGGGACCCTGTTTCTAGGTTTAGGGAATAACCAGACGATCAAGCAGCTTCTTGATCCTTCTCGGCTCCTTCTCTTCCATGACTTCATGGAGCTCTCTGGCAGGAGGCTGGGGAGGACTGGAGAGGGAGAGGGTGACTGCACACCCCCAATTCAACCACCTGAGGCTTCAGGAGGGGAAACCAAGGCCTGGAGAGAGACTTGCCGAGGTCACACAGTTCCCGAGAGGCAGAGGCAGGACTCCTCTTTCCTGCAGCCCTTCCTAACGGAGACCCGTGTTTGATCGCCTCCCACCTAGAAAACTCATATATGTTTTATTTATTATTTTTAATATTTTATTTATTGGGCTGTGCCAGGTCTTAGTTGCGGCATGCAGGATCTTTCTGCTCGTGGCTCGTGAAAATCTTCACTGCTGCATGCCAAACTCTTAGTTGCAACATGCGGGATCTAGTCCCCCCGCCAGGGATTGGGCCTGGGGCCCCCGCATTGGGAGCTCGGACTTGGCCACTGCACTGCCAGGGAAGTCCCCCGTAACTTGTAGAGGTTTTTATAAAGCGTGAGACCCCAGTGGCAGCTAATAGAGCAGGTAATGTCTGATTCTCCAGCCAGTTGGGTGCAATGGGCACCACTGTGGTCCTCAGACTTGGGCTGCACCTGGCCTTGACACTCACCAGCTGCAGACCATAGGCGGCCACTGGCCTCCCCGAGCCTCAGAACTGCCATCTCTAAAATGGAGCTAAGATAAAGCTTCCCTTGGAGCTGAAGGTAGCAAGCTAAAATGATACACGCAAAACGTTTTACACACGCTACAGTGCTTTAAATGGGGGAGGTGGTACATCTCAGCAGAAATCCTCAACAGCAGACTCAAGAACTCTGCCCTTTCTCCCTCTCATTGGACAGAGTGGAAGCCTGAGCTGCTGGGGGCAAACGAGCGAACAAGGCGTGTCGGCCCGATTCCTAGCAGGTGGGCTGTGCTCATTTACACGGTAGGTTGATTATTAATGAGACTCATGACATCTGGTTACTGCACTGTGAACCCTCGGTGACTTCCGCGTTTGTATTCTCTGGACACGCACAGGAGGCTGCGGGCATGGAGGAAGGAATGAAAGTCCCGTGGACGTTTACCCAGGCCAGAGAGGCTGCAGGGCCTTTGCAAGGCTTGTGTCTTTCAGTCTCAGGGAGCAGTTGGTCCCTAGGGATTACTGACTGAGTGATGGGAAGAGCAACCGCAGGGGTAGCTGGCAATGGAGTCAAGTCCACATAGTGGTCAGTGTGTGTGTGGCACCTGCCAGACCCCATCAGGGCAAGGACCCCACCTCCTACTCCTCAGTCCAGCTCCACCACAAGCATACGACAGCATCAGTAAGCTTGTGTGTATTATTTGACACAAGTTTGTATTATTCCCAACAAACAGTGTGTATATCTGAATATGTGTGTGTGTGAATTTGTGTGTGGGGTCATTAACCAGCCTGAGGAGGGGGAAAATCGCCCCACGGATCCTCACCTCCCTGGTCAAGGCCCCACCCCCCACCCCAACCAGGCAGCAGCCCCAGCAGGCAGTGGCCTTGGAGCCTGGATCAGCAAACAGAGGCGTTTTCTGTGGCTACTGGGACGGGAGAGACTCTGTCTTTCCCCACATCCTGCGTGGGTCAGGGGTCTCTGGGCCTGGGGCATAGTTTCAGCCTCCAGACCAAGGAAACAAAGCCTCAGAGGAACCCACAAAGAAGTGAGAGCCGAGGAAAAACATTCAGGACGACGCACACATCTCTGCAGAGAACTGGACATGCAAACCCATCTGGGCAAGAGCGTTCTATCTCAATGCTGATCGGCACCAGGAGTGTCCTGCGGAGGTCGCTGTTTTCCAGCCGCCAGAATTTGCACTCAATTTACATCTATTTTGCATGTACCTTCAGAGGTTTTCAAATTACCGTTTTATCATTGTCCCCTGCATGGTGAGTGGTTTTTCATTCCTGATGCTTTTTGTCATCCCAAGAGCATGTAGGGAGGTCTCCTCTGGAGAAAAGGATGCAGAGGTTGGGAAGAGAGCAAGGACCTAGTGGTCTTTTGACTACTGTTGGTACATCCTTGAAAGGTGGTCTGTGTATACATTCCTGCAAGCTGACCGGTTTACAGTTTAAAAGGACACGTATGGTAAGCTCATTTGGAAAGCAGGAAAGAATCCTTTATAAGCCACCCCGCCCAGATCCAGCCATTCCACTCCTGGATATGTACCTGAAGCATCAAGGCAGGGTCTCAAAGGGACACCTGTAAGCCCATCTTTCCAGCAGTCGTATTCATAACAGCCTAGCAGAGGAGGCTCCCAGTGTGTATCAACAAATGAGTAAGTAAACAAAATACAGTATATCTGCACAATGGAATATTATTTAGCCTTAAAAAGGAAGAGAATTCTGGGGACTTCCCTGGTGGTTCAGTGGTAGAGAGTCCACCTTGCAATGCAGGGGATGTGGGTTTGATCCCTGCTCAGGGAATTAAGATTCCATATACTGCAGAGCAACTAAGCCCGCAACCCACAGCTACTGAAGCCCATGCACCCTGGAGCCCATGCTTCCCAACTAGAGAATCCATGCACCACATCGAAAGATCCTGCATGCCACAACAAATAAACAAAGGAAGAGAATTCTGACACGTGCTATAACACAACACGTATGAGCCTTGAAGACCTGAAACACCCTGTTAAGCTTAATAAACCAATCACAGGACAAACACTTTATTCCACTTACACAAGGTATCTGAAGAAGTCAAAACCACAGAGACAGAAA
Organism: Bubalus kerabau; assembly: GCF_029407905.1. Taxonomy (NCBI): domain Eukaryota; kingdom Metazoa; phylum Chordata; class Mammalia; order Artiodactyla; family Bovidae; genus Bubalus; species Bubalus kerabau. The sequence continues at coordinate 105,782,627 of NC_073634.1, read as the reverse complement.
GCAGAATACCAACTGCTAGGGGCTGGGGTGGGGAGCTGAGCTACTAAACGGACACAGAGTCTCTATTTTACAGGACAGAGTCCTGAAGACAGATGGTGATGGTTGGTTGCAGAACAGTGTGAACGTGTTTAACGCCACTGAACTATATACACTTGAAAACGGTTAAAATGTAAATTTTACATTATGTGTAGTTTTTGTTGTTGTTGTTTTTCAGTCACTCGGTCATGTCCAACTCTTTGCAACCCCAGGGACTGCAGCCCACCAGGCTTCCCTGTTCTTCACCATCTCCCTGAGTTTGTTCAAACTCATGTCCATTGAGTCAGTGATGCCATCCAACCAACTCATCCTCTGTCGTCCCCTTCTTCTGCCCTCAGTCCTTGCTAGCATCAGGGTCTTTTCCAACGAGCTGGCTCTTTGCATTAGGTGGTCAAGAGAATTGGAGCTTCACCATCAGTCCTTCCAATGAATATTCAGGGTTGATTTCCTTTAGGATTGACTGGTTCAATCTCCTTGCTGTCCAGGGAACACTCATGAGTTTTCTCCAGCAACATAGTTCAAACCATCCTGCTCAAACCTTTATTTTTCACAGACACAGAGAGTGAGGGTGAAGCCCAGAGAATCCCACCATCTCGTGATGAGGATCTCTGATTTCCCTTTGCCACGAAGTCCAATTATTTTTTGATCTTCCAATATTTTTGCAAGATTAGTTTATTATGAAACATTTCCAAAAGGAAAGCGAATGAAACATGTCTAACGAACACCTATATACCCTCTTCTGTTATTCAACAATAATTATTTGCAAACTGTGCATTATCTTTCTATATGCATTTGTAAGTGTATATAAATGTGTTTTCTTTTGATAAAACATTTTTAAGTTATATTGCAGACAACATGACACTTTGCCCATTAATACTTGAGCACATATCTCCTAAAAACAGGTATTCTTACATCATCACATAACTGTCATGATCGCACCTAAGAAAACCATCAATAATTTCCTGGCATCACTGAATATTCAGTTCATACTCAATTTTATCCCCAATTTGCCCCAATTTTCTTCTAGAGTTGCTCTTTTAGAATCAGTTTCAAGCATTGCATTTGCCTGCTTCTTTAGTCTCCTTTTGAGCTTTCCCGGGAGGCTCAGCGGTAGAGAGTCCACCTGCTGATGAAGATGACTCGGGATCAATGCCCTGGAGGAGGAAATGGCACCCACTCCAGGACTCTTGCCTGAAGAATCCCCATGGACAGAGGAACCTGGCGGGCTACAGTCCATGCGGTCACAAAGAGTCAGACACGACAGAGCGTGCACGTACACACACACTAGTCTCCTTTATGATATTAATAGAACAGTGCCCTCATCTTTTGACATTGATTTTTTTCCCCCAAAAGAGCTCAGGCCAATTTGGTAGAAGGGCCTGCTCTCTAGATTTGTCTGTTTCCTGGATGTGCTGTTTAACCTCGGAGAAGGCAATGGCACCCCACTCCAGTACTTCTGCCTGGAAAACCCATGGACGGAGGAGCCTGGTAGGCTGCAGTCCATGGGGTCGCTAGGAGTCGGACACGACTGAGTGACTTCACTTTCACTTTTCACTTTCATGCATTGGGGAAGGAAATGGCAACCCACTCCAGTGTTCTTGCCTGGAGAATCCCAGGGACTGGGGGAGCCTGGTGGGCTGCCGTCTATGGGGTCACACAGAGTCGGAGACGACTGAAGTGACTTAGCAGCAGCAGCAGCAGCAGCTGTTTAACCTGTTCCTCCCTCCCATGTATAGTGGAAGTTAGGGCCAAGATTTGATTTAACTCAGGTGAGATGTTTCAGGCAAGGGTACTTCTCAGGTAATGTGGGCTCCATAGCATTGGAGGTCCCTAATGTCAGACTGCTCCACTTTCATGATGTTTGGTCACTGGGTTAAAGGGGTGACAGCCAGCTCTCCCCATCATAGAGATGAGTTGAGACGCAACCTGTGCACGTGTGCTACGTCACTTCAGGTGTGTCTAGCTCTTTTCGACCCTGAGGACTGGAGCCCACCAGGCTCCTTCATGCATGGGATTCTCCAAGCAAGAATACGAAAGGGGGTTGCTGTGCCCTCCTCCAGGGGCTCTTCCCGACCCAGGGATCAAAAGAGTAAGACTTTCTCATCATGCAAAAATCCTGCTCCCCACAGCCTTCTCCTAACGGGTTCGGTCTCCACTGATGCTTCTTGCTTGAATCAACAGTTTCATTGTTGGTTGGAAATAGTGAGCCTTCTATCGTTCCTTTTGCATTTATTATCTGGCTTTTTCCCCCCAGTAAAGAAGAGCTTTCCCTCACTAACTCTGGATGAGCCAGAGCTCTTCCAAATATTAGAGTGTAAATGATGTCTTTTCTTTTTAATTGCTGATTACTATAGTAAGGTGTTGGCATAACTGGATCTTTTAAATCTTCTCTCCTTTTTTCTCCTTAAATTTGAGTTATCACTATGAACCCGTGGGTTTGTATTTTCTAAACGTTTTACGCTACAATCCAGAAATCCCTTCTTCTGGTCCGTGTGTTAATTTCCGAGTGCTGCTCTAGCAAACGACCACAACTGGGCGGCTTAAACAGCAGAACCACGTTCTCTCTGTTTCGGAGGCCAGAAACCTGAAATCAATTGCATTTCTTCTGGAGTGAGCTTTCTTTTCATGTCTTTTGCCCTCTTTTTCCATGAAATAAGTGGGTTAGAAAAAGATTTTAAAGAGATATCTCTGTATCAGGAGGCTTGTTTGTGAAATAAGTTGCAAACACTCCCTCTCAGCTGTTTTCTGTCTTTGCTCATTCCCTTTTCTGCCCTACCCAAGGGGTTTTGCTTTCTTTTCACTTTGTTTTGGAGGTTGGCTGGTTTATCAGCCCTTTCTTCTCTTGCTTCTTTCTAGCCACTTTCAGAAAGGCTTTTTCCCCCTCTCCATGAAAATTCACCTGTGTTGTTTCCTTCTAGCACTTTTATGGCTTCACTTTTGACACGTAAGCACTTTGACCCCTCTGGAGTTTTTTCCAGTGTCGGGTGTGAAGCAGGGATCCAGATTTATCTTCTCCAAGGAGTCCTGGCACCGTCTTCAGGAGAGTCCCAGCTGGAATAAAACTCCAGCTGTGGATGCTTCTCCTCTGGGGGGCAGGGAAAAGGGGGGGGGTTCATGGTAACTAAAAGACTCCTCCTGGACATGGAGAACCCCGTGTAATGTGGTCCTCCACATTGTAGTGCAAGGGGGATACAGAGACCTGGTCAGGGGTCTGGGTGAGGAGGTGGCCTGCCCAGGAGAGAGGGAGCCCAGGATTTCAAAACTTCCATCCACAGGTGTCAAAGCCAAGATGGAGCCTTTTCCAATATTCAACAGACAACTTTCTCCTCTCCGTTCCTCAATTCTCAAAACTTCAGAGGACCCTCTTTGCCCCCTCACACAGTTCAGGCTTTTTTTTTTTTAAGCTCAGGGCCCTCCATGTCCTGCCTTTCTCATCTCCCATTCCATGTATATCTTAAATATGACCACTGATCAGCCAACGAGCCTTAGGTGGTCTCACCTTGATGCCTTCTTGAAAACTGGGTCTTCCTCCTGTAAAGCCCACCTGCCTCAACACCATCAGTCAGATTCCTGATTAAAATGGAAGCAAAGTCCAAGTCCCAGCCCCATCCACAGGTTGCCCTCATCACTCCGAGGGCACCCACTCTGCAGGGTGGACCTGACTCTGAGTCACAGCACCATGGGCCCCCTTTCGTCTCATCTGCTGGGCTCTGTGCACCCTAAAAGCAAGTGTAGGGGGTTGACTAGTGCCCTCTTCCAATTCACGTCCACCCAGAACTCAGCATCTGACCTTATTTGGAAGTAGAGTCTTTATAGATGTAATTCAGTTCAGATGAAGTCATATTGAATTATTGTGGGCCCCAAAGCCAATGACTGGTGTTCTTATAAAAAGAGGATAGGAGGGAGTTCCTGGGGGTCCAGTGGTTGAGAATCTGCCTGCCAATGCAGGAGACACAGGTTTGATCCCAGGTTAGGGAACTAAGATCCCACAAGCCACAGGGCAGCCAAGCCTGCATGTCACAACTACTGAAGCTCGTATGCTGAGAGCTCGTGCAACGCGAGAAGCCACTGTAATGAGAAGCCCGTGCCCTGTAATGAGGACCCAGTGCAGCCAAAAATAAAATACATGAATGAATAAATCTTAAAAAACAAACAAGAGGAAAGGACACACAGAGGAGCACGTTGCCTCTTTAACCCAGTAACTGAGTCTGTGCCTCGTGAAAGCGCACAGGGAGAGAGGGCAGGTGGGGATGGAGGTGGAGAGTGAAGGGATACAGCTCCAGGCCAAGGGACATCATCAGACATGGCGGGCGACCCCTGGAAGGCAGGAGAGAGGCATGGAACCCCCCCGTCAGAGCCCTCAGAGGAAGTCAGCCCCGCCGACGCTTTGGTTTCAGAGTTCTGGACTCCAGAAGAAAGGGAGAATACACTGTCGTTGTTTGGCCATGCCACACGGCTTGTGGGATCGTAGTTCCCAGACCAGGGATTGAACCCGGGGCCCCAGCAGTGAGAACACCGAGTCCTAACTACTGGACCACCAGGGAATTCCTTACGCTTGTGTTATTTAAAGCCAGCCTGTCTGTGGTACTTTGTCACAGCGGCTGCAGACAGTGGAGCTCATGCAAGGAGCTCATGCAAGTGGAGGGAATGATAACGCCAACATTCACTGGTGCCCACACTTTGGCATGTGCTCTGATGAGCGTTTACACAAGTCTCTCACTGGACAGTCCTAACGACCCTCTGAGTTGGATATTTAAGGCATTGGTGGCATCCCTCTTGTCTAGGTATAGAAAAGGAAGCTTGGGGACTGGGCCAGGCCACACAGCAGGGTTGCAGAGCCTGGATCTCCGCTCTGCCCGTCCCCCTCGGTCCTCCTAGGCAGCCTGCTGTGTGCACTGCACACCTCCGGCCGCCATGCCACCTGTCCTTTATGAGAAAGTGTTGGAAAAGGTATCCTTGAACAAAACCTCAAAAACCCAGATCATAAGTCAAAAAAGAAAGAGGACGACAAGAAGGAGGAGGGGTCGATAACACCAAAATTAGCGTCGCTTTTTCAATGAAGTACAATACAGTAATAGTTAATAGGACAATAACAGATGGGGTTTTCAATGAAGTACAATACAGTTATAGTTAATAGGACGGTAACAGATGGGGGAAGACACTGGAAATATCTATAGTCAATGAAGGACACATTTCTGTGTGTTGGAATTCTGCAAATCAACAAGGAAAAGAGAGTAACTCTACTAGAGGAAAAATAGTCAAAAGATAAGAATTGGCCATTTGTAGAGGATGAAACCTACAAGACTAACAAGAACATAAAGAAATGCTCCATCTCATTAATAGAGGTAAGTTAAGAACTGTGGTGTTGGAGAAGACTCTTGAGAGTCCCTTGGACTGCAAGGAGATCCAACCAGTCCATTCTGAAGGAGATCAGCCCTGGGATTTCTTTGGAGGGAATGATGCTGAAGCTGAAACTCCAGTACTTTGGCCACCTCATGCGAAGAGTTGACTCATTGGAAAAGACTGATGATGGGAGGGATTGGGGGCAGGAGGAGAAGGGGACGACAGAGGATGAGATGGCTGGATGGCATCACTGACTCAATGGACGTGAGTTTGAGTGAACTCCGGGAGACGGTGATGGACAGGGAGGCCTGGCATGCTGCGATTCATGGGGTTGCAGAGTCGGACACGACTGAGCGACTGAACTGAACTGAAGTTTAGAAGAGAACGTATCACCATGATAGGCCTATCATACTTCACCGTTGAAGACTGTTGGCAGGAATGCGGGCATTTCTGTAGACTTCCAGTGACTGTAAACTGGGGCAGCTGTCCTAGAGAACACTCGGGTGGTGTTATCTCAAGTCTGTAAAATTTCTGGGGGTGATGGATACGGTTAGTACCTTGGCTCTGGTGATGGTACCATAGGTGTATGCCATGTTCGAAGTCATCAAGATATAACATTAACATTTTGTATATCCATTATACCTCTGTAAAGCTAATTTTTTCTCTAAAAACAACAAAAAAGAGTAAGTCCATGAATACTCTATGACCCACCAGTTTTACTCCTAGTTATGTATCCCAAAGAAGTTCTCAGCTGGATCCATTAGGGAACAGGTGCGTGCGTGTATGCTAAGTCGCTTCAGTCATGTCCAACTCTTTGAGACCCTATGGACCATAGGCCGCCAGGCTCCTCTGTCGTGGGATTCTCCAGGCAAGAATACTGGAGTAGGTTTATCCATGCCCTCCTCCAGGAGATCTTCCCAACCCAGGGACTGAACCCACACCACTTAGATCTCCAGCACTGGCAGGCAGGTTCTTTACCACTAGCTCGACCTGGGAAGCCTCAAGGGAACAGGTATGCTGAGGTTTATCACAGGTTTTTTTCTGGTGGGCTTTGGGTGTCATTCCATAGGACAAGTGAGAGTAGATTGGGGGAGATCCATATCACTGACTAACTGGCAACAGAAGCTACTGGTTGGATTTATTTAGAGCGACGTTCATGGGCTTCAAAACAGTGCAGAAGCAGATTGCCATCTATGACACAATCCATTTACATGAGTTAAAAATATATGCATACATTTGTATACATATATGTGTCCATTCTGACAGTGTTAGACAGTAAGGGGACAATGACAAGACTGGAGAGGCCAGGGCTGCGAGGGGCCCTCGGGGCTACTCTCTGAAACTTGGACTCCATCCTCCAGGAGATTGGTGACCCTCTGAAAAACATCTACTTCTGCTTTATTGACTATGCCAAAGCCTTTGACTGTGTGGATCATAATAAACTGTGGAAAATTCTGAAAGAGATGGGAATACCAGTCTCTTGAGAAACCTATATGCAGGTCAGGAAGCAACAGTTAGAACTGGACATGGAACAACAGACTGGTTCCAAATAGGAAAAGGAGTACGTTAAGGCTGTATATTATCACCCTGCTTATTTAACTTATATGCAGAGGACATCATGAGAAACGCTGGGCTGGAAGAAACACAAGCTGGAATCAAGATTGCCAAGAGAAATATCAATAACCTCAGACACGCAGATGACACCACCTTTATGGCAGAAAGTGAAGAGGAACTAAAAAGCCTCTTGATGAAGGTGAAAGAGAGTGAAAAAGTTGGCTTAAAGCTCAACATTCAGAAAACTAAGATCATGGCATCTGGTTCCATCACTTCGTGGCAAATAGACGGGTTAACAGTGGAAACAGTGTCAGACTTTATTTTTGGGGGCTACAAAATCACTGCAGATGGTGACTGCAGTCATGAAATTAAAAGACGCTTACTCCTTGGAAGGAAAGTTATGACCAACCTAGATAGCATATTGAAAAGCAGAGACATTACTTTGCCAACAAAGGTCCATCTAATCAAGGCTATGGTTTTTCCAGTGGTCATGTGTGGATGTGAGAGTTGGACTGTGAAGAAGGCTGAGCACCAAAGAATTGATGCTTTTGAACTGTGGTGTTGGAGAAGACTCTTGAGAATCCCTTGGACTGCAAGGAGATCCAACCAGTCCATTCTACAGATCAGTCCTGGGTGTTCATTGGAAGGACTGATGGTAAAGCTGAAACACCAATACTTTGGCCACCTCATGCGAAGAGTTGACTCATTGGAAAAGACCCTGACGCTGGGAGGGATTGGGGGCAGGAGGAGAAGGGGACGATAGATGATGAGATGGCTGGATGGCATTACCGACTCAATAGACGTGAGTCTGAGTGAACTCCGGGAGTTGGTGATGGACAGGGAGGGCTGCAGTGCTGTGATTCATGGGGCTGCAAAGGGTCGGACATGACTGAGTGGCTGAACTGAACTGAACTGAAAGCAGGGGGCTGCCATGCAGAAAGCTGAAGCAACAGGACCCCTCAAATGGATGAACCTGTGACACTGTAAAGGATGTAATTTTGACTAGTGGGGTCCTTCCAAAGGCCTTCAAATTTAACTGCATCTGGAAGGCCTTTTGGGAAGGACAGAAATCCAGCTGAAACTAGCATCAGCCAAAACAGTCTTCACTTCATGGAACTCAGAAGCCCAGGGTAAAGCTGGCCTCAGGGACTTCGTAAAGGGGAGAAGTCCCTTGAGGGGAGAGCAACCAACATTTCTCTTTTCATCTCTTTCTCTGTATCTTTTCCATTTTTTGGTTAGAGCATTCATGGAGCTTGAGGTAGCAGAGGGAGAAGGGGAGGCCACAGCTTTATCCTAGTTCAATGACCCCAGAGGATGTATAAAGACTCAAGGAAGCACCCTGATTGGCCCAACTTGGGTCACATGTCCAACTGTGCCAATCCCTTTGGCTGGATGCTTGGGACCTGGGATTGGCCAGATGGGTCCAGCTGCCTGAGGTTGATGCTGTGGTCCCAGGACGGGGAGGGGGAGCTGCTGCCCAGGCAAATGCACAGGTGTGCCTCACACACAGCAAGTCAGTGCCACCTGCCTCCGAGGGCTCATCGCTTCTGTTCTGTCACTGAGTGTGGACAAGATGGTTGGAGAAAGCCTGGCCAGAAGCTCGTGCCCTGGAGAGGATCCAGGAAGGATACGTGGAAGATAGTGGTCTGATTAACATCTGTCTGAGCGCTGAAGAATGGATGCTTCTGAACTGTGGTGTTGGAGAAGACTCTTGAGAGTCCCTTGGACACCAAGGAGATCAAATCAGTCCATCCTTAAGGAAATCAGTCCTGGATATTCATTGGAAGGACTAATGCTGAAGCTGAAGGTCCAATGCTTTGGCCACCTGATGCGAAGAACCGACTCACTGGAAAAGACCCTGATGCTGGGAAAGATTGACGGCAGGAGGAGAAGGGGACAACAGAGGATGAGATGGTTGGATGGCATCACTGACTCAATGGACGTCAGTTTGAGCAAGCTCCGGGAGTTGCTGATGGACAGGGAGGACTTGTGTGCTGCAGTCCAAGGGGTCGAAAAGAGTCGGACATGACTTAGTGACTGAACAACAAGTCAGTGACAAAATCAACCCCAGAAAAGCAGAAAATATGGAGCCAGCCCCTGAGCAGGGGCAGGGCTGCCTCTGCCTTTCTTCCTAGCCTCCTCTCACAAGCCCCTAGTGGTCCATATTGAGAGAACTATTACCATTCTTCTTCCAGATATTGTATAAACAGTAACAGTGCAGTTATGGTCCCCTTGAGGGCCAGAAGCTGATGAGGCTCGTGTATCACTGCTCCCTTCCATGGAGGATAGCATTCCAGCAGGATGAGGTCACTGAGCCAAGGAAGAGGGGGGTGGGGAAAGGGGATTCCTGGGCTGGAGCTCTGGCATCGTGCCCGTCCCCTGACTCCATCCCTCCTGATCCCTGGTGCATTCACAGTGTGCCCGAGTCCTTGCCATAGTGCTAACGCCAAGGCAGGAATCTGTTCCTGTGAGATGGTTTGTGGACTAGGGAAACCCGGGCACTCCCTCTTCTCCTCCAGCCCTTCCATCTCTGGGCCCCACGGTGACCATGCTGGGTGACTACACAGAAGTTAGCACCGGGTGGACTCGCTCCAGGCAGTGATTGGATGCCAGTTGAGAGTGCATTGAGAAATGCTAACAAAACTAACATTTATTGAAATAGGTTTTATGCTGGTTACATCTTAAGGTCTCATTGAATCCACCCCAAATCCCTATCCTGTAGGCATCATGATTAATATTAAAACCCCTAGGTTGCAGACAAAGAAACGAAGGCTCAGTTCATTAGCATGATAGCAGAAACCTGTGTTCACACTCTGGTCTGTTTGAGCAACCACCTCTTGGCTTCCCCAGCTGTCTCCAGGCAGGGTTAGGCTGGTGGAATTCCCAAGTCAATGCCCACCTGCCCCATAAGCCAGGATGGTGATAAAGGCTGTGCACTGCTCAAGGGCCCCCAGGAGAAGAGGGTGTGGGTGGCTAAGGGCCAGTATCCAGCATGGGCTCTGCTCACATGGACTGTGGGCCCAGAGGAAAGGCCTTTTTCTAATGCTCTTGGGGCCTCTCTAACCCTACAGGCTAACAGCAGTCCTACCTGGGACCATGCTGGGCCTCCTGGAACCCAGGCCACTCTCACAGTAGGCCCCTTAAGCCATATGCTGTCTTGCCTTGTGACCCAAATGGTTCCCATGACAAAACTTGTTATTTCCATAACTCACCCAGCGTTATGTCCAGGTGCTAGCTTCTTTTCGTTCTTTCCTTCCCAACTGCCTCTCCCATTTCTATTTCATAAAACCTACCTTTCCTTTAAGGCCTAGCTTGACGCGCACTCCTTCAGAAAGCCTTTCAGATACCTCGGACTGTGGCCTCTCTCACCCTGGTCCGGATCAGTCACAGCGCTCACCATAACCTGCGTTCGAGGACCATCATCTTGTGAGCATTTACCCTGCGTGGGTCACTGTGCTTAAACACCCTCCGTACTTTATGTCCCTGAATCCTCACTCCACTCGTGTTATTATGCCCATTGCAGAGGAAGAAACTGAGGCTCAAAGGACTTCAAAACTTGTCCAGGTTTACACAGCTAAGAAGGGGGCAGGGCAAGGACTGAATGAAGGGGTTGGGCTTTGAAAGCAGCCAGCTCTGATCATGGTGGTTTTCCACAGATGTCGTGACCGGGTGTCTGAAACGCTAGCAATCTGAGGGGCAGAAGTCAGTGGGATTCTCCGCAAGCCCTTCGCCCACGGGGGTCCCATTGGCTCCTTGGGAAACAAGATGGAAGCTCTGCGGTCAGGCACAGGGAGACCCTCGGTTGGGGGAGTATCCCGGTGTGCGAGGCTCGGGAATGCAGGAGGCGCCCCAACCACACCCAGCTCGGCCAACTTGTTTACGCCTCTTGCACAGCCCCTCCCGCCCGGCCCGGGTCACGTGACCGCCTCCCCGCCCCTCGCTCTCTCGCGTGGCTCCTCCCCGCCGCGCCGGCCCTTCTTTTTGCCTCCTTCGGAGTCACAAGATCTCTCAGCAGCTCCCTTTCGGAATCCTTCCGCCCGTCCCCGCCTCCCCGCCCCCCCCACACCCCCTACCGAACAACTCCCCTTGGCTCTTTCTCGACCTGTTAGCACCACCAGTAATGAGCAGGACGGCCCCTTCTTTCCAAAGGGGCAGGCGGCCACGGTCAACGGTCGTCGGGTTCGAGGTCGAGGCGAGGCGCGGGTGGGGATTCTTTTTCGTGGCGGAGGCTGCAGCGGCAGTGGACATTTCACGACGGGGGGGAGGTGCTGTACGTCCAAGATGGCGGCGCCCTGTAGGCTGGAGGAACTGTGAGGTAAACAGCTGAGGGGGAGGAGACGGTGGGTGAGTACGGGGGTGTCGCCCCTTCCTTTTCGCTGGGGTCTTCTCGGGACGGTCCCGGCACCATGACCCCAGTCTGGGAAGCCCTGTGGGGCTTGGGCAAGGGGCTCACTTGCCGGGGAAGGGACCCCGGGAACGGGGGCTTCGGAGAGCTTTCCCCTCCCTCTTATTACTCGCTATCTCCGACGGGGCCTGACGGGTTTCTGGGGGAGGAGAGGCGGCCCCGGCCGGCACTTGGCCCCTCCTCGGCGGCGGAGGGGACCGCTGCACCCGCCCGGGCCGCGGTGTCGAGGGCAGGGGGTGAGGTGGGCCGCTTTGCCAGCCCCTTGCTCGGTGGGGTGACAGGTTCCCGCGGGGTGCGGAGAGCCGAGGAGAGACCCTCCGCGGGAGAGGCAGGTCTGGATTGGGGGGTGGGGGCTGGTGCCAGGGCTTGATGAGAGGGGTCAGGGGTGGGGGAGGCGGGGAATGAATGGAGTCTGCCTGTGGGCATCGGGGACCTGCCCGGACTCGGTGTCTCCGCAGAAATTTGCAGGAGCGTGTGTGCCTCGCTCCAGGTGTGCTTCTGGGTGTTTAATTGATGGTGAAAGACAGTTACCTTCCAGCCGGCAGAGGTGATTCTTAAGAGACAGCTATTTGCAGAGCCACTCCTAGACGCTCATTCATTCATTTGAGGAACTGGAGGATGAAGAACCGGCAGTCAGAGAGCCCTTTGAGAATTAAAGCCGTTTCTTTGTGTTTCCTAGTACAGAGTTTTGCTTCTGGCGTTCTGGGTTTGGAGGGGTGGGGGTGGGGGCTTTGGAGGGGGCGCGGTCCTCCTGACACCAGCAGCTTGTTGACGGAGCACGCACTGTGGAAGGGCTCCGCAGTCGTCACCTCCTTTAGCCCTCGCGACAAAGGGGAGAGGCAGCCACCAGGAATCCCTCCCATTTCTCAGACGAAGAAACTGAGGCCCAGAGAGATTAGGGTACCGTGCCCCAAGGTCACACCTCTAGGATTCTGTGAGCCAGGATTGGAACTGGAGTCTGATTCCAAGACTGTGCTCCTGTCTTTGTTTGTACTTAACATGATTCTCGTTTATCTGTTCATAGATCAGATCTGACTTGTCATTCTTTCTGATCAGGTGATTAGTTAATCAGTTGGCCGGGGTTTGTGCATAAGTGCCTGTGTGTGCGTGCTTAATTTTGAAGAGGGGGCCACTTGCTCACATACTTGAGCTTTTGTTTGGCATGGCAGTGTTGTGACTATAAACACGGTAGTCTAAATTAGGCTGGAAGGTATTTGATGTTTTCATAAAACCAATGCGTTTACTGCAGAAAGAAGCCGTGCTAAAATCCTTGCTGGATTTTTTATAGAAAGCATAGAAATAGCACTTCACTTGACACAGCCTAAGCTGGTAAAAGTACTAAAATAGAATAATATTCTTCTGAGATACTTGGATTTATAATTTGGGGATCAACTTGGAGTCCTCTGAATTTGCACTTGTTGATGAAACAGGGCTGTAAATTTCGAGAAGCATTATAAAACCCAGCCTTGTGGGAGCCCTTGATTTACTGAGCAGCCACCTGTGATTCTTAAGTTGAACATTCCCGAGTAAACCTGGAATATGCAAATGTGGAAACTGATTTAAGGTCGTATGGGGAAATGCAAACTTTAACGGTCGTGCATCAAGCAAATGAGGCGCCTCAGAAACAGTGAAACATCCTTTGCTATGGCCCTGGGGAGCTGCAGAATCTTCCTCTAACCACCGGGTGTAAACTTAAGGGGTGTTTATAGAAGATGTAAATGGAAAATATCGTCTTACTAAAGTTAATATCTTACGCCAAACACTCTTACATCAGGTGCATGAAAGGGCAAATGATGTAAGCTTTCTCTGCTTCATGCATTTCCTGGTGTCATAGACTTTGGTATGTTCCTAAATTCCTAGTTAGAGAGATTCCTAGGCAGCTACCCACATTCTTGTTTTCAGTTGAATTGGCGTGTCTCAAATCCTGTGACTCAGTTGTACTCTGCCTGATTGGATTCTTAAGAGGGAAGACATCCCCGTCTGCGGGTGTAACATGATGCCTTCTGTTCTCATTTGTGAAGTGAAACCAAACAGTCTTGACTGGGACAGATCAAATGTATTCCTGTCTGTAGAATAATGAAATCATTGGAAATGAGAAATCTCTCAACAGTAGTGTCTTTCAAACCTTCACACACAGGTAGTTTGCATATGTTGCTGAGGACACCCTGGGTATATATTTTGGAAGAAGTTATAGGTGATTCTGATGGCACCAGAGGTTGAGGACCAGTGGCTGAAGTTATCAGTTTGGCTGTTTTTCTTTTAATTTATAATTCACTGCAGAGGCATGTCTTGAAATGGCTCCTAAGCTCTGGTGTGTGTAGTGGGGGTAAGTCAGGGGCTCTAAGGTACAGCTGACTTGATCTTCAGGCGTCTTTTCTTTTAAAGTGTGTTAAGGCGCAGGTGCCATTCTTTTCCGGGTCCTAGGGCCTTGGTGAACTAAAATTAACTTTTCCTGGAATTAATTAGGTATTCTTGACTGCAGATGAGCCACATACAGCAATACATCAACCATTTCAACCTTTTCTAAAAGTCACATAGATTTCAAGTCCTTTGGGGGTTTAGTTAAACATTCTATGTTGATCGAATCAGGTGTTAAATGGCTTTATAATAACTAAGCAAACCAGCGACTTTTAGCTTGACCTGTTGAGTTTTTATCCTTTCCTATCACATTTTAGAAAAAGATATTCCTTGTAAGTGCCTCATATTATAAATCTCTTTGAGAGATTAGTTTTATTGGTATTAGTTTTGTTTATTAATTAAGTAGCTGCAAGCATGAAAGAAAAGTGTACTCAATAGCATTGAAACCTCTAGCTTTTTGCTTTAAAAATAAATATTTATAATTGGCATATACCTAAACACTAAAATTTCCCCTCTCATTGTTTCATATAGTTTGTATATGAAAAAAACTTTTTTTTTCCATTGGTCTGAAAAAGGTTTCAGCCCATTTAAATTGGTCTAAAATTACCATCAACAATTTTAGATTATTCCTTTTCTGCTTTGCTTTTTTTAAAAAAATTATTTTTTTTATTGAAGGATAATTGCTTTACAGAATTTTGTTGTTTTCTGTCAAACTTCAACATGAATCAGCCATAGGTGTACATAAACCTGGTTTGCTTTTTAAGCCTGTAGTTCCTAAACATTAGTAATTTAATGTCTAGTGTCTGTTTTTGGGAGGGGGGAGAATGAAAAAAAAAAACCAAAAAAACGAAAACTTTCTTGTATATAAAACATGTATAATCCCAGGACCGTGCTTATTTCTTCTTACTTCTCTTGCGTAGTACTAACTTTTTTTCTATACAGGGAAGCAGCAAAAGGTAACAACACTTTTAAAGGTTGAATGAATTCAGATTGTCATCTAATGAGTAAAGTGCCTTAAAAACCTAGTTTTGATACAAACAAGACATGGTAGTTACTGGCCTGGAGTTCACAGGTCACCTTCTAAAGGAAAGATGATGGCAGTAGAGCCCATGAAGTATCTGAGTGACAAGGGATAACTCTACTCTCCTGTTGGTGATGGAGGGCACACTGGGCCACAGTGAGAAAGAACGGATGTCATGACCTTACTGTCTGCAGTGGTTAAGACCTGTGGTGCTCTGAGTACAGAGCACATAAGCACAGCTGAGAAACATGAAGTGTATCCATTTTAAACTACAGAATGACTTTATCAATGTTTCAAATATAAGTTAGTAAGTGTTGACTTCTAAGCCTTATGTACCTAGCAGTACATTTTGTATAGTAGTAATATTGTTATAATAAAGTTTGTATTTATTGGCACAATGCCAAACAGTGTGCTAAAGTTTTTGACATTCCTGATCCTGTTAGCTCTTCCCGAAACCTTGCAGGGACACGATAGGGAGATGAGAAAGTGGAGGCTTCAGTAACTTATTCAGTGAGTTGAGCTAGGATTTGAACCCTGTTGGTTGACTCCAGAACCCACACATTTAATCTTTCACTTGATAAATGGTCTGAACTGCTGAGCTCATAACTAGTTGAAAGGTCAGTAGTTCTTAAGATTTGGGGGGCCTCAGTTCTCCTCTGAGAGTTTGTGGGAAGCTGTGGACCAAATACCCTTTTCTATCCCATCAGCTCCAACAAAATTCACACAGGTAAGAAAATTTGAGTAGGAACTTTACAGACCCAGCCTGAAGGCCAGTTGATCATTCCAAATAGTTTACTGCTCTTAAAAATTGGACTCGGGCTTTCAGAAACAAAAGCAACCCACAGATAGGAAAGGCCTAAGTCTTTTAAAGATGGACTATGTGCTGCTTGTACTATAAATCATTTTGTTAAAACTTTTATATTGAAAGGTTCTTTACACTTCACTGGGAAATCAACCTTAGGTGTCACATTAAAAGAAGTTATAAGTGGAGAACTCAGGTGTGTAACTTGCTAAATGCTTGTCAGGCTTAGCATTCAGTCCCTGTGTACCTTTATCACCTGGCAATTCCGTTCGGCTTTTTTCCAAGGTTTATCCACTATCTATTTTTTGTTTCCTTTTTAACCTCAAAAGTATATATATGTGTGTATATATATATTTTTTTTAATATTTCTTGCCTTCCCCCTCCTTCCTAGACTAGTGGTTCAGTGGAACCACTAGTCTGGAAGACCCCACTTCCAGATTCAGAGGTCTCAGACCAGGCTTAAATCCCCAAGTGATGGTGTTGCTGGTGTGAGGACCACCTTTGAGACCCACAGGTGTTAGTCCTAGACCATCAAAGCTTGTGCCCTTATTTCCTAGGAGTTTTCTATTTTAGTCCTTGAACTTGAAACCTAAAGAAAACTTACAGTTTGCTCAGATTTATTTTAAGAGAAGCTCTGTATTTTGAAACATGACACTTGGTTTATTTTCTTGGTAAATAATTTTGTTCATGCTAATAGAAACTTAAATCATAAGAAACATAGTTTATAGATGAGGTGGTGGTTGCTGTTGTTTTTAGTCACTGACTCAAGACCTACTGTTTGGAACCCTATGGACTGTAGCCTGCCGGGCTCCTTCTGTCCATGGGATTTCCCAGGCAAGAATACTGGAGTGGGTTGCCATTTCCTTCTCCAGAGGATCTTCCTGACCCAGGAATTGAACCTGCCTCTCCTGCATTGCAGGCAGATTCTTTACCACTGAGCCACCAGGGAAGTGCCTTATATTATAGAAGACGTACACCTAACCAAAATCAGTGTCTCTCCCTGCAGACAAGATACTAGAGGATCCACCTATGAAATAGGTTATACGCTCCAGCAGATTGTCCTTTTGGGTCCCTAATGGCTAACATTCTGAATGGAGTACCTGGAGCTCCTCTGTTTATACAACCTTGAGAGGGACCACACTGCTGAGACCATTTAAATCACACGTGACTGTACATGCTGCCAGGTTTTGCTCTCAGCTGCCTCACTTTCACACACTTGAGTGGTATTTCCCTCCATGCAGAAGTATGGAGGGGAGTTGGAGCTCGTGTCTTACCTTTTTTGGATGCATTTGTGCTGAAGTCAACTTTATTCACTTGGTAGAATATTCCTGTAAGAAATCACCCAAGCCATACGGAGCCAGAGCCTGGCCTGAGCGTATAAAGGTATATTATTGACGTCTTATTACTGTCTATGTTATCGGTGTAATATTTCTCTTCTGTTTGTGCTGTACTTGATAATGACATAGTCCATCTGTGCCTCGACCTGTGTCTGAATTGTCTTTGAACTTTCTTATATAAAAACCTCAGTATAGAAAACAAGTTACAGTGAAAAGACGTCTGCCTACCTTTATTATACCTGGAGTTGTTTTTACATCATGGACAAGTTGTACAAAATTACCTTAGGCGATGTGATACATAGTTACATATTTTATGTGGATTGTGGTTCTGAAGAGTCCCAGGGGTGAGAAGGCCACAGACTTGATTTTCCAAAAGTCCGAATATTCAACTGATATTTTCGGATAAAATGCTTTCTGGAGGCATTTGGTACCTGCCACGAGTGTTTCATAAAGGTGTATGCAGCTCTTAGCTCTCTCACAGCTTGTAATGCAGATGTGCTAGCGCAGAGATGGGTGAAAAAATGTGTGCAGGTCCTGCTGATGACACCTCCGCATGGCCGGTCTAGCTGGAGCCGTGTGTGGCCCCGTGCACATAGGCCATCTCTCTGTAAACACCTGAAGAATGAAGTGAAGGTGAAATGTGAAAACAACTTGGCCTATGCTCCTCCTGCTTAATCTCAAAACACTGAAGCACGGAGCTCTCATCTTCTTGCTGGAACCTGCCCTTTATTTTTATTCAGAGAGACCTCTTAGTTTCTTGTAGAAGGGCAGTTACCGTGTTGCTTTCAGGTGAGGACACCACTGTGGGGTCAGACATCAAAGAGGAAGGGTCTAGGTCTGAGGGCATGTTTCCTTTTTAATTTGGCTTCTGACGGTAAGAACATGCATTGGCCCTGTTACACTCTGACAGGTGTTTCCATCCGAACCCCTCAGGGGCACACATTTTTGAGGAGGGTCTTCTCCATTCCTCACTTCTAAGCAGGAAGTTCACAGGTCACATGATTTTCCCTAGTAGTACCTCCATGGGGCAGGATTTAAATATAAGTGAACAAGTAAACACTTCCAAATATAAATAATGACAGGTAGCCCTTGACTCACCAGCACTTACTACCATTACCGTCTTTTAGCATGGTGGTAAAGACGTTACCTGTTAGTGTGGAGCATTGGACAGAAACCGTTCTCACTTTCTATGCCAGTTTCTTTTATCTGTGACAGTGACCCTGGCTGGACAGGCTACGAGGTCACATCTGGTATTACATCCTAATTTTACCCTTGCCTTAGATGTTCCTTTTCAGGTAAAACATCGAACTGCGATTAATTGCAAGAGGAGTCTGCATGACTCACTGGACTCACAGCTGATTCTGACATTCTCAGGATTAGAGGCTCCAGGGTTTTGACTGCAGCCCTTCTGGTGGAGTGACTGTGGCTGGGCAAGCACTGCTGTCTGAGTGGTTGCCTTGGCCTCCTTGGAAGGCCAGCCTCTGCCCAGCTGTGCACACACACTTGGAGTATGCTGCCGAGGACTGCTCATATTAAATGCCTAGAATGTGTTCCACAAGGAAAGATAATTACCCCATCATCTGAGCATGAAGTTTTAACTGTGAGAGAGCTGCCCGACACACTAGTTCAACTTTGGCCAGGATCATATATTGAAGGGCTTGCTTCTAGGCTCTTCCATGTTGAGTGTAATTAGGCCTATATTGTGTATGAGGTTCAGCTGCCATGTCTACGTCCCACCCTGGAATGGCTACCAAAGAAGCTGGTGAACTCTTTGTTGACTCACACAGGGTATATTTGCCCACTGGGTGCCGGACGCTAAATAGGCCCTGGGTGTCTACCAGTGGACCCAACAGGAGGTCCGAGTCCCCATGGAGCTCACAGTATAATCAGGCTGTTCTAATTGTAGTTTGAAGGATCCACATTTTAAAAAGCAAACTGGAATGTATATATAATCATGTTAAACGTGGATATTTAATATAATTTAGAAAGGAGAGCAGGAGAAGAAAATAGAAAAATGCTGGCTGTTCTCAAATATTTTGTTTGTCATGCAGAGGGATTAGGTTAAGGTGGTGCTGTTTTGAAGGCTGAGTTCAGCTTTGTACATTTATTTAAGAAATATTCTGACCTCTAGTCATTCTGTCAACAAGTCCCAGACTCTGTGGCAGCTGCAGGAGATACAGTTCTGAAGACACTCCTGTCTTTCCTTGCCTGAAACTCCTGTGCTGGTGATAGGGACATGCTCAGTAACTCATTGTACTTATTTAATTGGGTCGTGGTCAGCGACACCAAGAAACACAGGCTACAGAGAGCAAGTGTTGCGCCTGACCTGGTCTGGGCGTGAGTGGAGGGAAGTGAAGGCTCTCTGAGGAAGTACTTGTTCAAGCAGAGAATTTGAGGGTGAAGACTGAGCTCGGGAGCGGGCAGAGGTCGGTGAAGTGGGGAGCACACAGGTCAGCTGAGAGAAGGTGAGGCTAGTGGGTCAGGGTCGCGGGGGCGGGGGGCTTATGGGGGACCAGGACATGCTTCGTGCCCGGCTCTGTTCTTACTCCTGGGGCACCTCGGGTAGTTACTCTGCCCCACGCAGCATTAGGAGGCAGGTGCCGTGGCTCTTCTTTCCGTACAGATGACAGGATCTAAGGTTAGACGTTAGAGACATGCAGTCAGCCAGCCAGAGTTACACAGCTGCTCAGTGGTGGAGCCTGGGTTTTTTCTACTCTGAGCTCTAATTCTAGAGCCTGTCCTGCCCATGCATTTACTGCCCACTCATTTATAGCTCTAATAAAGACAGTTAGCAAAAGGTAGACTTGACAAGTTCAGCGCAATAGAAAGAATTTCCCGCAGCCAGCTGTTCAGAAATGTAGATGGGGAGAGGCCCGTGCACCCAGTGATTCCGAGTGTTCATTCCAGCGGAAACCAGGTGGCCACCTGTCAGGGATGGGGCGGAGTGGGAAGCTGGTGAACCCCGACCCCCCTCTGACGGCGTCCGGGATCTTACTGCAGCGTGAGATGGTGATTTACAGATATGTGTTTTTTCTCTCCAGTGACCATGAAAGACACCAGGTTGACAGCACAGAATACTGAAGTACCAATTGTCCCCAGAACAGGTAAGGTGTAAACTCAGTGCAGCGGGGTGGCTGTGGGGAAGGGAGGGGAGAATCATTTATCTTGTCTGTGGTTGCACTGGTGCGAAGAGGTTTCTTTGCATTCAGGGTGTAATGTTGATGATTTTAGCTGTTTGCCAGTAACTGGACCTTCTGTGCCGTGAAGTAATTAGTCAAATTACCGGTAATTTATTAACGGCTTATTCAGTGCCAGGCATGGTGTTAAGTGCATTCTATGGTTATTTATTTTCCTCTTCACAGCCATACCTTTGGTGTGTCTTCATTTTGCAGATAAGGAATTGGGCTCTGAAATGTTATGTAATTTTCCTAAGGTTGTATAGCTGGTACTTACAACTCAAATCAGTTCTGTCTAACAGCAAAATTTGGTTTTAACCACTAAATAAAATTGAATTCTGAGTGTTTTGAGCAAGCCATTTAACTAGCACAGAGGTTCTCAACCCTGGCTGTGCCTTAAAAACCCACATGGGTCTATGAAAACAAACCAGTTGTCCTGTCTGGACCCTGCCCCATAACCTGCTCTGGAGTGAGGCCTGGGCTTCAGGATTTCATAGCCTCTTCAGGTTATTCTAGTGTATGAACTAGGCTGAGGACCCCTGAGCTAATGAGTTAGCATTTACATCTTAACGTGGCTTTACCTATTACTTGTCTTAATTAGTTTTCTGGGGATGAGATGTATGCTATCGTGGTTTCTAAGAGCTGGAGGATATCCTTCCTAAATACAGGGATCTGGCATGTTTGTGGCTAGGAGTGTAGCCTGAGTGGTCCCTGAGCAAGATTTTGAGTTTGAGTTTGGAGGCAGGAGTGCGCAGCGCTGCAGCTTTCTGTCTGCAGGAAGGGCATAAGGACGATGGGAAGGCATTTTGTCCGCTATCTTTGTACACAGACAGCTAGTGGGATTCATCTGATGCCTCCCTGGTTGCCCTTTGCTGTATTGTCACTGTCTGCCTCATCTTACCTCATAAGAATTACGAAATAAGGTTTTTTTGCCTTAAAGCTTGCTGTCTGTTCACAGATAGGGTCTTAATACAGATTGTAGACTCAAAAGAAGGTGGAAGAAGCATTATTCCCTCACGAGTACGGAAGACTTTCTGAGTTTGACTTTTCATTTTCAAAACAAAATTTTTTTTAAATTTTTATTTATTAATTATTTTTGGCTATACTGAATCTTCATGGCTGGACGGGCTTTCTCTAGTTGTGGCGAGCGGGGACGTCTCGTTGCGGCGGCTTCTCTTGTTGGGGAGCACGGACTCTAGAGTGCATGGGCTTCAGTAGTTGTGGCCCACGGGTTCAGCTGCCCCGTGGCCTGTGGAATCTTCTGGACCAGGGATCAAACCTGGGTCCCCTGCACTGGCAGGTGGATTCTTAACCTTGGGCTGGTGGTCCAAGGAAGTCCCATTTTCAAGCGTTTAATGGGTACTTCACCCTGTCAGTTGTTGGAAGGCCACTGAATATGTATTTGAACCCAGTGTCAGATGGTCCTCTTCATATCCTCGAGGCCCAAGCTGAATGTCACACATCAGAAATCTCAGATTGTATTAAATATTTTTCAATATTGCACTTGTTTTATGTTTCAGTAGTCATATTGTTAAGGTTTGAAATTTTAACATAGGAAAAGTACTTGGTCAGCACCGTCAGCTGCTGGATTGCTCCTGTGTTAGCACGTGTGTGATACTAGAAAGATGTTCCTCTTCAGCTGCCACTTTTAGTCCCATCACTAACCTTTGTGGACAAAGCAGAATGGAATTCAGGAGAGTTTCTGGTAAATTATTTTTTAGAAGGAACCTGTATTTGGGATTCATAACTTGGTCAAGCCTCAAGGATCCTTCACCTTAAAACCACCTTAACAGTTATTGACAACCTATGTCAGTCATCTTGAAAAGCTTTTTGTTTAAATTTTTAGCCCCCATAGACACAAAATACAAGACAAAAACTACAAGAAATTGTCTTCCTATAACGGTTTTGTAAAATCTGTTTTGAAATTTTTGATTAGTGAGTATAAAATGTATTTGAGTATTTCATTTTTTTCTTAACATTGTTTTTTTCATATTCTTCATGTTTGACTTGAAGATGATTTATCGTGGATATTGTTGACTGTGGTTTGGGTTTTTTTTTCATGTTTTAAAATTTAGGTAACAAGCTGGCATTTTATTTTTAATTCACCTTCACAAGACGTGTGGTGTTCCCAAATCTGACTTTTTCTTGAAAGACTACAAATTAGGATTACAAATTAAATGAAGTTATTAAATGATTATTTTTTATAATAAATGTAAAACAGTTCTGTAAAGGTTAGAATTATACACTTTAATTTCTGTTGTGTAGCCAAGTATTGTTAAAAGTTTTATAAACATTTGGCTCAAAGAATAATTACTGTTATTTGTAAAGCTATCTAGTGAACCTACCTTCTTGATACTGTAAAGCTATCTAGTGAACCTACATTCTTGATACTTGCTACTGATACTGATTTAACTGTTTGAAATTCCTTAATTGTTTTCTAACATAAAAACCACATTAACTGAAGCTTTTATTTTTAATAATAATGAATAAATATTGTATTGATGGAATTTCAACTTATAAAACACAAAGCTTAGATGTTGCATCTAGAATGATTTCCCTTTGTTCCGATATTAACGGTAATCCTAACGCATGCCTGTCCACATTACAGACATTGTGTGGATTACATATGATGGTAACATTAACATATCCTTGCTGGTCACATGTACACAGTCAGGGATCCCAGAAATGCTGCTAAAGTGGGCGATTCACCGTTCAACTTTCAGTCCTACAGACCAAGGCCACAGCCAGATTTGGGCCAAAAATAGAAACTAAAACTGAACTTTGGTAAATCCCTGTTTTCTATGCTTGTTGAGACCATGCTAAGTGTTCTGTTTGATCAAATCTGGTTACCAGTGTAGAGGTTAAGTTTGGTTTATTCAGAAGCAGTGACTTGGAACCCCCTGTTGCTTTGGATTAGGTGGTCTGGGGGCCTCTCCAAGATGGTCACATTTTGAGCAGAGAGTTGAAACCAAAAGCAGCACGAGGATCTGGGAGACGAGCGCCCCAAGGACGGAGGCAGCAGCAAGGCCTGGGCGGGGCGCTGTGTCCCTGAGCTTCAGAAACCGAGACTAGAGCTGGATGGTGGGGTGCGGTGATGCAGGCCGGGGGGAGTGGGGCGCCTGGCAGCTGCAGGGGAGCTAACTCTTGTGAGCTTCGTGGGGAGCCGCCGGGTGATTTTACATGGGAGCAGTGGAGTCTGATTTCCCTGTTTCAGAGTGTCTTGGTGGTGGTGTTGGGGAGAGGAGTGATGGAGACTGCTGGTCCCTCGTCTTTCAGGGGACACGATGGGGGCTCGGACTGTGGTGAAGCAGAAGGGGAAGTCAGTGGGCTTGCCAGAGGATTAGACGTGAGTGTTGAAGAGTCAAGGATGTCACCTGGACGTTGGCTGTAGACTGATGGTTGTGCCTATTACTGAGGTCCAGGAGACTGGCAGAGGGACAGGTTTTGGGGTGGGGAGTGGGTGTTGAAAGTCATGACTCCCTAATATAAACAGCATCATTGATAGCACTGTACTGTGCCGTGTGGCCCCCGATGGTAGTCTTAAACTAAACAAAATGTTGCTCTGGTGTGTAGAATACAGAACTGTATGAACTCAGATACTGAACGCTCAGCTTCTCCTGTCTCCTATGCTTGGTTACTTCCAGAACGGAAGCAAGACTTGCATGGTGAAAGCGGACGCCTGATGAACCTGTGGTGCTAACCTCTCAGTGACTTTTCCTTTGTCTCCTCTAGGCTGTAAAGTGTGTGTAACATGTGCAGCTCACCCACTCCCACCGCATCCAGCTGGAGCTGGTCCCTTCTCTCCCTTGTGTACTCCCTGAACCATGTCCATTTCCTGCTCATGTATGTCTAGTTCCTCATGGCACACGCTATGTCTTTCTTCCCTACTTAGCACCCTGCACTTAACCAAATATTTGAGTAAGTTTAAAAAAGAGAGATTCCGGTCATGGAACTAATACCAAAGGCTTATGATTGAACTCCCGAGAGGGCTTTTAGAATGTCAAAAATCCTTGAACTTGAGGCACTTGAATGAAAAATCCCACAAAAAACCCATGATTTATATTTTTCCTGGGGATAAGAAAAATACAATTGAAAGGTAGAATTTTAGAACTGAGGAGACAAGCAACAAAAGCTTATTGCCAAAAAAATGTACGAGTGTATTTTAGACTAAAACATTATTTTTGCTTTCTATAAAGCACTTGGAAAGAGTAGCCTCCAGAAACCAGACTTTATATCTAAATTACAACCTGAAAAACAAGTGAGGTGGTCCGTAACGGTCAGCCCTGAGTACCGCCGAGTTGACGGGATGGGTGCCATCTTTGTTTGGTTGCTTTGCTCCGGGCTGCCTGCATTTGCAGGAGCAGCTCCGACACGACTGTCTTCTGAGCGCACAGAAGACACACTCAGGAGCCTCACTAGCCTGAGACAAGGCAAGTATCCGCTTTACTGGCACAAAACCAAACTTAGGGGCAAAACACCTTTAAGAATCATTTGTGAGTTACCCAAAGTAGAAGTGAATGTGGGGATCAGCTAGATAAATGTGCTGTTAAAGTCATTTTGAAAGTGGTAACCCAAAGATTCTCACCAGTATTTGTAATGGTGACATGTGAGTACCGCTCAGCGAGTGCTTATTTGTGCCAGGTACTGTGCTTAGTTACCTCATTTAATCCTTTCGATGAACAATAAACCCTGACAGGCTGGTATTACCTTCACTTGTAAATTTAGTGTAATCCAACTTACAATAAGACGAAATTTGTTTCTATTTTCAGCTTTCAAGTTTTACAGTGAAACCTTACTGGTTATGGTCTCACATTTCTGAGTCCTTTGAAATTACTACCTTTATGATTTATCTATCCGATTTATACTTATGTAAATATAAACTTGTATTATATTTGTATCATACAGCATGCTTTCTATATCGAGATTTGCTATCAAAAATTCATTTATATGTTTTAATTGATCTTTCTGGCTAATGAATTTCTGATTCACCAAGAGAAAAATCAGTGAATATCACCAGGTTGTAATTAAACAAGAGCATAGGTAATAATAAGTTAATGCTCACTAGTTTCAGGGAGTCATTGCTACTTTAAATTTGGCATTCTAGTAGGAGGAGCTTAACTCTTCATTAGCAGAGTATTTTCTTAGTGTGGTGTTTCTCAAGTGGAGCTTATTAACCCTTATTCTGGAGTGCTTATTAAAATGAAGATTCCTGAGTCCACAATTCAGTTCCAAAATGGGCCCAGAAAGTTAGGTCTCAGGTGATTTTAATACACACTGAAGCCTGAGAACTGTCCTTTTTTAAGTATGTATCTTTATTTATGGATTAATATATAATTGGCCGTGCTGGGTCTTAGTTGCAGCATGCAGGATCTTTAGTTGTGGCGTGTGGTGTCTGGTTCCCTGACGAGTGATTAAACCTGGGCCCCCTGCACTGGGAGCAGAGTCTTAGTCACTGGACCGCCAGTTCCAGAACTGTCGCTTTAGCTTACTCAAAGACAAGCAAATGCAAATTAAGAGTGTATTTTAACGTGGCTGCAAGTGACATATATGGTTGTTGGTCTGAGAGCTGAGCCATCTAAGTTCTGCTTTACTGTGGGGCCTTGGCAGAGTTGTTTATCCTTTTTGAATATCTATACTCTGATTTGTAAAATAAAGATACTATCTGCCTGCCTTACAGTCACTGTGATGATCACAACCACGAGTTTAATGTCATGTGTACAGACTTAGGGCTTTGAGTGAAGTGCATTTGGGGTCAAATTTCAGTTCTCCCCGGTTTTGCCTCCTGCTAGCTTTGTGGAGAAGGCAGTGGCACCCCACTCCAGTACTCTTGCCTGGAAAATCCCATGGACGGAGGAACCTGCAGTCCATGGGGTCACTAAGAGTCAGATACGACTGAGCGTCTTCACTTTCACTTTTCACTTTCATTCATTGGAGAAGGAAATGGCAACCCACTCCAGGGTTCTTGCCTGGAGAATCCCAGGGACGGGGGAGCCTGGTGGGCTGCTGTCTATGGGGTCGCACAGAGTCGGACACGACTGAAGCGACTTAGCAGCAGCAGCGGCTTTGTGACACTAAGCAAATAGCTTGATCTCTGCTCCTCTCCCTGTAAAACGGGGGATAAAAGAACCAGTCATACTGTAGTTATATATGGAGTATATTTGATGATGTTTGTGAAGGGTTTGCAGAGCCTAAGAAATGGTAGCTGTTTTTACAAATATAGCTTTAAAAACCATAGTGGGGAGAAATGAATGGTTGTAAGTGTGTCTAGTGACATGTGGACAGTGAGCTGTTTTTTTGTATAAAGTGGCTGCTCCACTGCCATGAAGGACTGAGTATTTGAAGGTGCAGGGTTTACCCTGATGCCCCTGTTCATTCACACCCACTTCGCTGTAACCAGCAGCATTGGAGTGTGGGATCAGTGTCTGGAATGAGGGGCATAAACTGAAAACAGAGGAACCATCCTGGGTTGAAATCAGGTTTCGAACTCATACACTTGTGACCTAACAGGCCATACTGTCTTCTAGACACTGTTGGGGTTATCAGGAAGATAGCATTCTTTCAGTTCTTCTGAAAATAGTTCATCTACTCTTTGATTTGAAATGATTGTTTTGAAGTGATTTGAAGCTTAAACCCAAGGTAGAATCAGCAGTAATTAATAAAACTAATAAAACTTCGATTTAGTCCTGTTACTAAGTTGCTGGGATGATTCCAACTGGTGTCTTTTTTTTTTTAAATAATTAGGTTTCTCTTTGTTGCATTGCCTAGAACTCCTCTTCATAAATTTGTTAAGAACACTGTTATTTACACAGCTTAGCTTCTTTGATCAACAGTGTTGCGGACAAACACCGCTTTGAATACATGCTCGGGTTGTCTGGCAAGTAGGTTTTTGTGGGGAAAACGGGACCGTTTTATCACAGCGTTCCTCTTCTATTTTTCAGGCTGGTAGTGGCATCAATGAAGAACCTTCAAAGTCTTTAATGCACGTCCTGAACCAGCAGAGCACATTCGTGTCAGATAATGGCCCAGCAAGCCAATATTGGGGAGCTCCTCTCCATGCTGGACTCCCCTCTGCTGAGTGTGCGTGACGACGTAACAGCTGTCTTTAAAGAGAATCTCAATTCTGGTAAGCCAGATCCTACCCTGGTTAGCTACTTCATCTTCTAAAGAGAGTCTTTAAAACCAGCAGGAGAAAGCATACACAGGTGGATTCATTCTGTATGTGTGTGAAGCTCTTGGTGATGGAACTATTCACAGGCTGTGCACTATACATGTGCTCCGTTGCTTAGTTGTATCCAGCTCTTTGCAACCCTGTGGACTGTAGCCTGCCAGAACTCCTCTGTCCATGGAGTTTCCCAGGCAAGAATACTGGAGTGGGTTGCCATTTGCTACTCCAGGGGATCTTTCTGACCCAGGGATCGAGCTCGCATCTCCTGCATTGGAAGGCAGATTTTTACCACAGAGCCACCTGGGAATCCCTTCACATAAACTCACAAACATAGAAGTAAGAATCCCATAAGGAGCCCCGCGTGCCCAGCCTTTACTGTTTCGGTGAACCCCCTGACTCCCCCCCGCATAGATATTTTAAAACAAATCCCAGACACATCGTTTCATCTGTAAATCATATGCCATTTTTAATATGAAACATACGTGCGTGCGTGCTCAGTTGTGTCTGACTCTGGACCCCATGGACTGTAGCCCACTGGGCTCTTCTGTCCATGGAATTTTTCTAGACAGGAATACTGGAGTGGGTTGTCATTTCTTCCTCCAGGGGATCTTCCTGACCCAGGGATTGAACCTGTGTACCCTGTGTCTCCTGCGTTGGCAGGCAGACTCTTTACCACTGAGCCACCTAGAACCTCTTTTTAATCGTAGAAATATAAGTTTAAACAGCACCCTTTTTTTGCTTACCAGATTGGCAGAAATCAAATATTGGACATATAAATGTGTTTTGTTAGCAGGAGAATGAATACATGGGAGTTTACCCCTTTTGGAATATCTGTCATTAATTAAAAGCACATGTCATTTGGTCCACTTACAAGAATCCATATTTCATTCACTTGAATGAAATGTAACAGAAACTTGGAAAAACCAAAGTATCCTTTAGGAGGTGGATGACCGAATTAACAGTAGAGCCATGAGGAGAGCGAGGAGCTCGGTGCAGAGAAGGAAGCAGGTCGTCGGTGCTGTTGTGGATGGTGTGGTGACAGCAGGAGGAAGGGACACCCTCTCACAACCCCTTGTTGAGTGGAAAAGACACATGTGCACATAGACTGTGGCTGTGTGGATGTGGGGGCTGCGTGTGGGCGATTCTACCAGGATGCAAAGTTTTGAGAGGACATGCACCAAATCCAAGAATGTCTGTCTCTGCAGTGGCTTTGAGGCCAGCGGTGAGGATAACCGTCACTTGTGTTTTATTCACTTTCATAGAATCTGAGTTGTCAACAATAGGCATGAATTATTTTTGTCACTAGAACAGTTTTAAAAAGGAGACAGTATTTCATGTGCTCTTAAGGCTACTTTTCACAGTTTGTTGTGATCCACAAAGTCAAAGACTTTAATGTAGTCAGTGAAGCAGTAGATGTTTTTCTGGAATTCTGTTGCTTTTTTTTATGATCCAGTGGATGTTGGCAATTTGGTCTCTGGTTCCTTTGCCTTTTCCAAATCCAGCTGAACATCAGGGAGTTCTCGGTTCGCGTAGTGTGGAAGCCTGGCTTGGAGGATTTTGAGCGTTACTAACGTGTACTGCTGCTGCTAAGTCACTTCAGTCATGACTGACTCTGTGCAACCCCATAGATGGCGGCCCACCAGGCTCCCCTGTCCCTGGGATTGTCCAGACAAGAACACTGGAGTGGGTTGCCATTTCCTTCTCCAATGTACGAAAGTAAAAGTGAAGTCGCTCAGTCGTGTCCGACTCTTAGCGATCCCATGGACTGCAGCCTAGCAGGCTCCTCCGTCCATGGGATTCTCCAGGCAAGAGTACTGGAGTGGGATGCCATTGCCTTCTCCGTACTAACGTGTGAGATGCATGCAATTGTGTGGTAGTTCGAACATTCTTTGGCATTCCCTTTCTTTGAGATTGAAAGGAAAACTGACCTTTTCCAGTCCTGTGGCCACTGCTGAGTTTTCCAAATTTGCTGGCATATTGAGTGCAGCACTTTCACAGCATCATTTTTTAGGATTTGAAATAGCTGGAGTTCCATCACCTCCACTAGCTTCGTTTGTATTGATGCTTCCTAAGGCCCACTTGACTCCACACCTCCAGGATGTGTGGTTCTAAGTGAGTGATGACACCATCATTGTTATCGGGGTCATTAAGATCTTTTCTATATAGTTCTTCTGTGTATTCCTGCCACCTCTTCTTAATATCTTCTGCTTCTATTAGGTCCATACTGTTTCTGTCCTTTATTGTGCCCATCTTTGCATGAAATGTTCCCTTGGTATCTCTAATTTTCTTGAAGAGATCTCTAGTCTTTCCCATTCTATTGTTTTCCTCTATTTCTTTGCATTGATCACTGAGGAAGGCTTTCTTATCCCTCCTTGCTATTCTTTGGAACTCTGCATTCAAATGGGTATATCTGTCCTTTTCTCTTTTGCTTTTCACTTCTTTTCATAGCTATTTGGAAGGCCTCCTGAGACAACCATTTTGCCTTTTTGCATTTCTTCTTCTTGGAGTTCGTTTTGATCACTGCCTCCTTTACAGTGTTACGAGCCTCCGTCCATAATTCTTCAGGCACTCTATCAGATCTAATCTCTTAAATCTATTTCTCACTTCCACTGTATAATCATAAGGGATTTGATTTAGGTCATACCTGAATGGTCTAGTGGTTTTCCCTACTTTCTTCCATTTAAGTCTGAATTTTGCAGTAAGGCGTTTATGATCTGAGCCACAGTCAGCTCCCGGTCTTGTTTTTGCTGACTGTATAGAGCTTCTCCATCTTTGGCTGCAAAGAATACAATCAGTCTGATTTTGGTGTTGGCCATCTGGTGACGTTTATGTGTAGAGTTGTCTCTTGTGTTGTTGGAAGAGGGTGTTTGCTGTGACCAGTTTGTTCTCTTGTCAAAACTCTGTTCGCCTTTGCCCTGCTTCATTTTGTACTCCAATGCCAAACGTGCCTGTTACTCCTGGTATCTCTTGACTTTCTGCTTTTGCGTTCCAGTCCCCTATCATGAAAAGGACATCTTTTTTGGGTGTTAGTTCTAGAAGGTCTTGTAGGTCTTCATAGAACCGTTCAACTTCAGCTTTGGCATTGGTGGTTGGGATGTAGACTTGAATTACTGTGATGTTGAGTGGTTTACCTTGGAAACGAACAGAGATCATTCTGTCATTTTTGAAACTGCATCCAAATACTGCATTTTGGACTCTTGTTGACTGTGATGGTTACTCCATTTCTTCTAAGGGATTCTTGCCCACAGTAGTAGATACAATGGTCATTTGAATTAAATTCACCCATTCTGGTCCATTTTAGTTCACTGATTCCCATCACTTCATGGCAAATAGGTGGGGAAACATTGGAAACAATGACAGACTTTATTTTCTTGGGCTCCAGAATCACTGCAGATGGTGACTGCAGCCATGAAATTAAAAGACCCTTGCTCTTTGGAAGAAAAGCTATGACAAACCTACACAGCATATTGAAAAGCAAAGACATTACCAGCAAATGTCCGTCTAGTCAAAGCTATGATTTTTCCAGTAGTCATGTATGGGTGTGAGAGTTGGACCATAAAGAAAGCTGAGCACTGAAGAATTGATGCTTTTGAACTGTAGTGCTGGAGGAGACTCTTGAGAGTCCCTTGGACTTCAAGATGATTAAACCAGTCAGTCCTAAAGAAAATCAGTCCTGAATATTGATTGGAAGGACTGATGCTGAAGCTGAAGTTCAAGACTTTGGCCACTTAATGTGAAGAATTGGAAAGACCTTGATGCTGGGAAAGATTGAAGGCAGGAGGAGAAGGGGACGACAGGATGAGATGGTTGGATGGAATCACCAATTCAATGGACATGAGTTTGAGCAAGCTCAGGGTGTTGGTGATGGATAGGGAAGCCTGGCATGCTGCAGTCCATGGGGTCGCAATGAGTCAGACATGACTGAGCAACTGAACTGAACTATGGCTACTTAAGCATATAAACTTGATATTATCCTGTTGTTAAACCTAAATTCATTTTAGAAAACAGAAATACAACCCTTCATGTAACTTTGGGTAGTGTACAAAGAAACATTCTGTGGATTTTGTTACTGGCAACTATTAACATTTGAGGTAAGTTTAGAATGTTAGAGGAAATAACTATTATAAACAGTCCTTTTCTTTCTTTAGACCGTGGTCCGATGCTTGTGAACACCCTGGTGGATTATTATCTGGAAACCAACTCTCAGCCTGTATTGCACATCCTGACTACCTTGCAAGAGCCCCATGATAAGGTACCTGCTGAGTGGTAGAGATGTGATACACTTTCTCCGAGGGCCGTGACTGCGTCTCTGTAGCCCCAGTGCCTGCTGTGTTTATCGCTTACTGCTTCCCCTTCCGCGCGCCGCTGATGACACTGCTCCCAGATGGTAACTACACATACACATAGTCGCCAGGACTTTTGTTTCCTGAAAAGGTTTCAAAGTACAACATATTTCAGAGGCCTTCAAAGATCTTGCTCTCAGAAGAAATCCTGTCATCCTAAGCTGTAATTGTATAGTGACGATGATCCATAAGGTACCCATCTTTAAACACTTTTAGACTTTTAATCCATATGGCAAAAGCTGTAAATGTGGGTACCTCATGGGGCTAATTGCCTAGTGCTCTTTCCAGGCACCAGGCACTTGGAAGGCTCCTTTATGTTTTGTTTTTGCTTTTATTTTTGTTGATGGTAAGTAGCTAACAAAGCCTTGCAGTTGCACATTTTGATTTGTCTTGAGTTTGTGTGTACTGGTGATTTACTTAACTGGGATTTGAAGGCCTTGCCATTGTCTGCCTTTTACAGTACATCTTGGGTTGTTTTTTTGTTTGTTTTGTTTTTTTTCACTCTGGGCTGAATTTTAACTTCTACTGCTACTGGAGTTATATCTGGGGCCAAACCATGGAGGCGAGGCCCTGGTAGCAATAAGTAGCTGCTCCAGCAGGATCCCCTGAAGCTTCAGCAGCCCCCACTTATTAGAGGCTTATTAGAACAGTGGTTATTCTAAGAAGGGGCCTGTTTGTATTTCAGAAAGATACAGAGGAGTCTCCTTCCCGCTTACAGACCTGTATTGTGGGGACTCTCAGGAGTTGCAGACTGGCTGCCCTCTGTTAGGACTCATGCAACACAACAGTGTGTTTGTTTGCATGGCTTTAAAAAAACCTTGAGTTTGATCTCTTTACCTGCATGACCCTTTTTTACATCCAAGTGACCACTCGAGAGACTGGCGTTGGTCACTGCTGCCTCTCCTCGTGTGCACTTCACGCATTCACATGAGTGTCTCCCTGGGGTCCCTTGACTTTCCCCAGCTTTACTGAGATCATTTCTCTTGTTCTTGTGCATGTTCAGCACCTCTTGGACAAAATGAATGAATACGTGGGCAAGGCCGCCTCTCGGTTATCCGCCCTCTTGCTACTGGGCCACGTCGTGAGGCTGCAGCCATCATGGAAGCATAAGCTCTCTCAAGCACCTCTTTTGCCTTCTCTACTAAAATGTCTCAAGGTACGATGTTTGTAAGGATTTGCACGGAATAGCTTCATCATATAATTTCTGAAATTCTGAGTACCTTAAAACAAGCCAGCTAGATTTTAACTTTGAGAGTTTAAAAACTTCTAGGCGTTTCGTTCTTCTTGTAATGTAACACAGTTTAGACTTGGTCCTTAGGAAAGTCTCAGTGCATCACCGTGTCTAGTGCAGTTATGTGTGGTCCAAGCAAATACCGTCACTTTTCAGTCAGATTGGTTCAACAATAATGCTCTCCCAGCCCTCTTTGATTTCATGATTGTCTAGCCTTTCCTCAGTTAGAAATGTACTGGTTTGTCTTGGGGGAATCCCTATTTCTGCATTCTCTTTTGGCTAATAGCAAAATGGCTAAGACTTCAACTATTTAGGAGCAGGTTCTGGTCGCAGCTGTAACTGAGGGTTTTTTGGTAGAAGGCCTTACCAGACTGCGTTCTGCTTTTTTTGCACTCAGCTTAGTGCACTAGTCTACAGAGCCAAAACCTAAGTAGGACCTTATGGTTTTAGTTTTGACCATGGCTTACTCAAATACTTAGGGCGTTTGTTTAATCTGTTTTAGTTCCTGGACTTGTTTCCTACCTGTAAAATAGGGAAATGTGGGTAATGTGAGCTGCCCGCACCTCCCAGACGTGAGGACGTCCAGTAATGTTGGTTCCAGGGTGGCCATGCCTTTGAAGGCGTCTGACACAGCACCGTGCAAGTTGAGTTTTTGTCTGTGCCAGCAAGGGGCAGCGTTTATCCTTCCTAGAGGTGGGTCTCAGGGAGTCATGGTGGCAGGGCATCATAACGATGTGCATTTAATGTTAAGGAAAAGCAGGAGCCACTTCAACAGCTTAATTTTTTTAAATGAATGGGTTGATGAGAATATAATCTGATTTTGAGGCACACTGTTTAGTTCAGATAGAAGAATACTTAACCTTTTCCAAAAGAATAAGCCTTGAAAATTACTTACCAAGTGTTAACCCAAACTTTCAGTCAGGATGTTTTGTTACTATTTTTGTTTTTGTTTTTTTTTTAGTCAGAACTCATTACAGATTCTTGATTCTCCTATCAGTATTTTATGATTTCCTACTAGATATCTGCCATAACAGATGGCTTGGTGCTCAATGTAAAAACTAAATCTATTTAAAACTTTCCCTGGTGGTCCAGTGGCTGGGACTCCATGCTCCCAGTGCGGGGGGCCCGGGTCCCGACCCTGGTTGGGGTACTACATCCCACATGCCGCAGCCAAGAGTTCTCATGCCACAGCTGAAAACCCTGCATGCTGCAGCCAAAGACCTCCCATGCTGCAATTGAGACCTGGCACTACCAAATAAATAAAGTCATATTTATTAAAAAAAAAAAAAACAAACCCAAACTTTATTTCCAGACTCATAGGTTCCTTTTTCATGAGGAATAATGAATGTTCTAACCTGCATGATGGTCTTTTGTTTAATGTCTTGTTTCTTCAGTCTGAATTCCAGTCACTTGGCAGACATTCATAATTTAATTATGGGTCAGGTGAGCCGCTATAGCTAGTCTGAGTTGATATATTATTTATTGGTTATTACGTTCAGTTAGTCTAAATTTGTATGACCTGATGTTTAAATTGTAGATGTGGTCAGAGGTCCCCGTATCTTTTTTATTTGCTGGTCTCTAAATAACTGCTGTGAGGTGAGCCACTAAGAAGATTTGTTAGTACTATACTCATTTCTTATTAAGGTATACTTCTGTTATGATCCTTTAGAAATAGAGAATGACTTGTTCATATATTAGGTCTTTTGAACTGACTTTTAAAGAGTAAGTACTTCATAATTTGGCTGAATGAACAAGAATAGCAACATTTCTTTGTTCTGTTCAAAGCCCTTTGCTTCCCGCCAAGGGCTATTTATAGCGCGTCCGAAGTATCTGGGTTTGGGATTTTCTAAGCCACGTTTAAGCGCTGCCCTGGATGAGTTTGGTGCCTGAGTGTAGTCCCCGCAGACTCAGCCTGGTAGAGCTGGTCCTCAGCGTCTTGTGGTTGAGCCTGTTGCAGTGTTGTGCCCCAGCATCCTGAGAGGTAGGACAAGTCTATGCCGGTGTTCTAACTTGAGAACCTCTAAGTGTGCAGATCTAATGCTGCACACCTGAGAGGTGTCTCTTCTCGCTTGACCTTCCCTTCTTCCCTCCTGCAGATGGACACCGATGTCATTGTCCTCACAACAGGAGTCTTAGTGTTGATAACCATGCTCCCAATGATCCCGCAGTCGGGGAAACAGCACCTTCATGATTTCTTTGATATTTTTGGCCGTCTTTCGTCATGGTGCCTGAAGAAACCAGGTAAAGATCTCCTCCTATACCCGTCATGCTGCCCCAGGTGAGTGCTTTTGTGAATGATGAACAGGTCATGTGCTGGAAGAGAAGAACATGTTAGAATCCTGTCGCTGAAATGGTTGGTTGTCACCAGCCAGGTGAGGGAACACCTCAGGTATTTTCCACCAGGGGCACAAATAAGAAGCAAAACAGGGACTTCCCTGGTGGTCCAGTGGCTAAGACTCCAAGCTTCCAATGCCAGGGGTGTGGGTTCAATCCCTGGTCATGAAACTTAGATTTCACATGCCAAGAAATTAAAAAAAAAAAACCAAAAAAGTCATGACTGTTGAGATGCTGTCCTTATTTTGTTGGCTTAAGAGGATTAGTTGTCAGAGAAACTGAGTGGTGGGTACAGCTTCCTGATTTTCAATAAACTGAAAAACAGCTTAAATCTGTGTTGCAGCAGCATGGGACTACGCTTGTGGGGCGTGTTTGTTCTCTTGGTCTGTAGTGACAGAGCACAAGCTTCTGGTTCAGAGAACTCGTCTATTGTACATGTGGACGGAGGAGAGAGAACGCGGCTGTTTCTGATTAGTTCTAGCTTTTAGTACAGGGGGTTTTGTTTCTACATCAACAGGTAGTACAGCTCTATCAGAATGACTCAGAAGCTGTAAACATGTGAACTTTGGCTCTTTTGGTCCTCCCAGCATGAGATGTTCACATCAAAAGAATGAAATGTATAAGCCCTGGGAAATGGAACACTGTGGCTTCTTGTACCGGATTAAGTAACAAGCCCGAGGCCTGTATGATGCTGACTTGTCTAGTAGGCTCTTCCTGGGGAGAAAGGAGTGGCCTGTCCTTTGTTTTAGGGGAGCTTTATATATACCATTGGGATTTTCCATAGGGTCTGGATAAGGCTAGATGAATTAAATTTTCTGTTTCTCCCACTCGTAGCTCTTTAAGCTAATTTCAGATAGTAGCTTCTCACTCTGTAGTTATGAATCTGCATAGCTAAGACTACGAACTGATTTTAAAAGGTTCTCACACATTCATTCCACAAATATATGAATGCCTGTTATGCAGCAAGCTCGGTGAGAGCTCTCAGGGCACAGAGGTGAGTGAGTTGGTGGTCTTCTTGAGGTGTGTACTGAATCAGGCTGTGGAGACGTATGATGACAGCTTGCAGGGGGTGTTCTTGTAAAGGTGCTTCAGTATTACAATTCTAGGGTCCCTGTGAAGGGGCGCCTAGAGAGGAGGCAGGGATTAGATGAGTGCACGCCTCTGTGGGCCACTCCAAGTAGATGGGAGTTTATCCAGAGGCCAGGGGAGCCACCCATGGATCTCAGACAGTGGTGTCTGGTGTGTTCAGATTTGGGTTTTAGAAAACTGCTCTCCTTTACTTACTGTCTTCGGGGCGGGGCGGGAGCACACATACGCAGAAAGTCCCATTGGCAGCCTGTGTGCGTGTCTGTCTTGCACACACATGTCCCGTGTCCAGCTAGGAGCCCCCTCAGTAGATTTCTTTTTTAGGCCATGTGACAGAAGTCTATCTCGTCCACCTCCACGCCAGCGTCTACGCTCTCTTCCATCGCCTGTATGGGATGTACCCTTGCAACTTTGTCTCCTTTCTGCGTTCTCACTACAGTATGAAGGAAAACCTGGAGACTTTTGAAGAAGTGGTCAAGGTAAATGAACACCCATTTGTTTGCCGTTTAGTGTACTGTGGAGATGGGCTGCATTTGTAAGTTTCGTATTAAATGTTAGGGAAATTTTGAAAAGAAATTCAGCCTTCTCGCCATCTTGCCCACTGCCCTCAGCCCTGGTAACTATGAATCTGTTTTTCACCTTTATAGGACTTGCGTGTCCTGAACATTTCAAGCTTATGGAATCATAGAATATGGGTTTTTGTTCATGGCTTCTTTCACTTAATGTAACGTTTTAAGATTCATCCATGCTGTGGCCTGTGTCAGTACTTCATTCCTTTGTATTGTCAAATACGTTTTATTGTATAGAAATACAACAGAAATTAAGCCTTTTATAACTTGTCAACCCAAACTCTTTTAGCCAATGATGGAGCATGTGCGAATTCACCCGGAATTAGTGACTGGATCCAAGGACCATGAACTGGACCCTCGAAGGTATAGAAACTGAACTAGTGACAGAATTTCATAGACTCACTTGAGAAATTGAACACGTGATCTCAGAGATGGCCCTTTTGAGATGTTATTGGAGAAGACAGGTTTTCTGTTTATTTCGTTTTAAAGGACTTGCACAGTGAGGCATTTGTGTGCATGAGGCTAAGACATACTGCTCACTGACAGAGGAAGAGGTTGCGTTGCAGGGCCTGCCCCGCAGGACCCCAGAGGGCTGCGAGCCCGGTGGGCTGTGACCGTGTGGGGCAGGCGGCGATGGCTGTGCTTGGAAGCGCACACTGGGGGAGGTCTGGACTCCCAGTGGCCAGATTCCCCTGGTCACTTTCTCTATCCTGCTTAGCCAGGCAGCTGCCATTTTCCATGGGACCTGGTGGAAGTGCCCAGTTTTATCTCTGGAGAAGTGGAACCTGCCAGCCTCCTTAGTTGAGAATGCCAAGCATGGTGGAAGGTAGAGCTGAGTCATGACCAGAAAGGAGGAGTGAACTGAAACCCTGCACACCGAGCTGTGCGAGGCTCAGCCCTTCCCTTGCTTCTCTCTGGCTGCTCCCCGGGCAGGGAGTTGATGCCTTTTGGAGGAGAAGTGGTCCTCGGATATTGATGTTTGAGGATCTCCCCCTGAAAAAGATGACTCACTGCTTGATCACCTCAGCAAATCTCAGATCTCCACAAGCCCTCCCCCTGCTACACAGACCTTTTATCTGAGCAACTTGCTGTGAGATACATGTAGAGGAGCTTAGAAAACGTGTAAGAAAAGTTTATAGTAATGTATGGATGCTTGTGTAGACACCACTTTAAAAACATGGGACAGTACCCTCTCCATTTGTAATCATCTTTGTCCCTGGTCCCTGTCTCACCTCAGAAACACAACTGCCGTTCTTGCTTTCATTTTAATCATTCTCTTACTCAAAAAAATATATATGTATTTATTTTTAGTTATTTTGTGTTTTGGTTGAGTCTTTGGAGTGAGTCTTTGTTGCTGTGCACAGGCTCTCTCTAGTTGCAGCGAGCAGGGGCTACTCTCTGTTACGGTGCGTGGGCTTCTCACTGTGGTGGCTTCTCTTGTTGCAGAGCACGGGCTCTAGAGCATAAGGGCTCAGTAGTTGTGGCTTGTAGGCTTAGTTGCTCCATAGCATGTGGAATCTTCCCAGATCAGGGATTGAACCCATGTCCCCTGCATTGGCAGGCGAATTCTTAACCACTGTGCCACTAGGGAAGTCCTCTCTTGCATGGTTTGACCACATGTGTTGTTTCATTTTGAAAGCAAGCAAAGTCTGGCCTTGGAAAAGGCAGTCTTGTCACCATGAGATGAAGGTTCCCAGGAGGTAAGAGGAAGAACCAAGAGGGAAGAACACACAGCTTACCCTAGTCAGGGCATCTGGTGAGACCCATAGCGAGAGCCAGGTACTGAATGTGCTGCCGAATTATGGCAGAGGGAGGAGACTGCTCTGTGTGCCCTTGTGGCAGCTTCCAAGTATAGGTCAGAGAAGAATCCTTCTGTGGGATGAGATGAATGTCCTTAGCTAATCTAGGGAGAGTAGGCACTTCATCAGTGTATTCATTAATCAAGACAAGCTAAGTCCCAACAAGTTATCTAGGCCAGGGTTACCTACGCCGCCTAGAAGCTCTGTCCCTCAGTTGGAAAGATGGTTCGGTGGCAGCAGAAGCCTTAGTGAGGGCCCGCCCGTCTCAGCGTGCGTTCTGGTCTCAGCGGTCATCTTCTGTGCCTCGTGTGTGGCCGCCGTCTGCCTCTCTCGGCTTCTCTGTGCCTCTCACCTGTGCACATTCTCCCATTTCCTCTATCTCATGCCTTTTTGGGTTCACTCCTGTTTTCATGGGATTTTAGAGAAAGGATGCTGTTTTCTGTGTGGGTATAGATTTCTGGGTTGGGAGTCGTTCTCATTCAGCGGCTGGAAGGCCTTATTCCATTGCCCCTTTGCCGCCAACGCTGCTGTTGAAATCCAGAGACATTCTTATTTCTGATCATCTGCGTTTATTATCTTCTCTTTGCTCTCAGAGTACTCTGAAACTTCCTAGTGATGTCCCTTGACATGAATCTGTTCTCATTTTTCAGTCTGGAAGCTCTTACCTTTAAATGCTAGGAAATTTTCTGCAGTTATATTGTGCTTGATTGCTTTTCCTCTGCTATATCTGTCTTTCCTTCTAGAACTCTTAATGTTCTGATTGAGACTTCCTGGAGTGGGTCTCTGCTTTTCTTTGCTCTCCTGTTTTTTTCTTTTCTGCTCTCTTGTCCTACTTCCTAAAGATTTCATTGTCTTTAGCTGTTAATCCTTCTGTATTCATTTGTGCCAGGTTTTCAGTACCTAAGAGCTCTTTTTAGTTCTCTGGATGCTCCCATTGTTTAAAATTGTAGCCTGTTTTTGTTTCATGGATGCAGTCTCACATCTTTGATAAGATTGATGGGAGTTTTTTTGTTGTTTTTTTAATAAGGTTTTCTTTTTCCTACATAGTCTGTTTTCTCTAAACTGCTCTATTGTTGTTCTTTTTAAAATTTTGAGGCTTTCTGCAAAGATCTGGTGATCCACTTGTATTTGGATGAGGAGACTAAAAACCTCTGTTCACAAGGATGGGGCTTGTTGACTTTGTGCTTTCTTGTAGGTTGTTCTGAGCATCTGTAGGAGATGCTCGTATCAGTATTGGTTTCCTTTTGAGTTGGTCAGACTTTTTCAGAAAAGGGTCTTCTGATCTCTAGTCTACAAGAGTTGGGCTACTCCTGGAGAGTAGAGACTGCTTGGTGGGAGAGATGAGTGGTCTTGGCCTTCAGAATGTACATGCTCACTTAACTCCTCTCTTTAGAGTGCCTCGGTCCCTTGACTGTGTTGAACCTCTTCAGAGATGAGTCCAGATTTCGGAAAGCCAAGTGGGATCTCGGGGCTCAGGCAGCGTTTACCCCATCTTCCTGATTTTAGCTGCCCTGATTGACCTGTCGTCACTCATCTCCAGTTCCAGAAATACTTCTTGTATACAAGTTCTTTTGCTTTTCAAGGATTCTCCAGTATAAGTCAGGTTGACTTTTAGCTTTGAAACATTGGCAACTTAGGATTCTGCTTTCTGGGATTCAGTCACTACTTGCCCTTTGGCTTTCTGGTTTCAAACATGTGGTGCTGTTCTCTGTTTTCTCATTCTTCTCTTTCCTGTAGGTTTATATTTAAAAGGAAACAAATGTTGGTGGGGTTTGGGGGTATCGTGCAGTTGGATGCACACGTCCAGTCTGTTGTGTTAATTAGGAAATCTCTTGGTTCAACTTATAGAGCCTCACTCAACATGGATAGGCGGGTCATCTGGCCCTTGAAGAAAGGTTCTAGCACCAGAGACAAGAGACCAATGTAAAGAGTAGATAGAGGAGCTAGCAAGAAACAATAATAATGCAGAGAGCAAAAGAAAACATCTACAATAGCTGTAGAGATGAGACATTAGTGCATATATAAAGTTCAGGATGCTACACAAGAGACTAAAGAAAGCAGTGCTGAAAATTTAAAACTATAGCTAAAATAAACATTTTGATAAAAGAATTGGAGGGTATATTTGAGGATATCTTAGAGAGCAGAATCAAAGGATAGAAATGAGTTAGATGAAAGAAATTTAAAATAATCAGTCCAGAAAGTCTAACATCCAATATAAGGGGAGGAGAAAACTTTGGTGGGGGAAGAAATTGTGAAAGAAATAATAGAAGGAAATTTCCAATACAAGTACAAATGATACAAGAAAATACAATCATAGAATTGAGAGACGTGAGTTTCCAGGTTGAAGAGGTTTATGTAGTTCCCAGCACAGTCAATGAAAAAGAATGCTACCAGCTCAATATTGTGAAATTTCAGGAAAAAAAAAACACCAGTAAGGATCAGAAATAAAAATGAGGTTAGCTTCTGAAACACCTTCAAAATGGAGAGAAAAAGGTTTTCAACTTAGAATTTTATTCCCAGCCCGATTGCCTATCAAGTATGAGACAGTTTTAGATACGCAGGGACTCAAATTTACTTCCCATGTACCCTTCTTTAGTGAACCATTGAAGTGTGTCCTTCACCAAAATGAGAGTAAAATCAAGGAAGACAGAGTACAGGAAGTGGGGGACCTGACTTAGGGTCTTCAGCAAGGGGAGTCTTGGTATAACTTGTATAGCAGTGCTAAGAACAACCAGTAGGAGAGGGAGGGCTCTGGCAGGCAGCTCTTTAGGAGAAGGTGAACAATATCGGTAGATGGTTTGCATTTTGTTACGTCAAAATTATATTAGGCGTTTTCCCCCAGCTGTTAGAACACGTTTAGGAAGGATTAGTATTAGATACATGGAAGACTGAGGCAAAAAAACAGAAAAATTTAAACTCTAGGAGAAACTAAATTGAACAGAAAGGGAAATATTATGGAATACTCTTTAGCTTAGCTGTCAGTGGTACTGATCTAGTCATTATAAGGAATTGTTCAGAATCAGTTTAGAAACAACAAAACAGTGATCTACTATTTTGAGAGCACTGGGGAGGAGGGAAAGGGATCTGTGGAAGTGACCTAAACGCTCACCTACTGTAAGGACGTTAATAGTTGATGTCTAGAAATTCAGACGTCAGAAATTTGATGCCTAGAAATTTGGAGGTAGGGTTACAATTTAGCTGGAAGCTGAGCCCAGAAAGTTCCTTCACTCTCTTGGTGGCCAGTGTCCTCTCCCACTCCTGGCAGTCATGATCTGCCGAAAGCACGCTTTTGCATGGTGGGGTAACTTTCTGTAGACCCTGTCTCTGGTTGGACCTTAGGTTGTCTCCTTTCTTCTGGACAAGCTGTGCTGACTGTTGTTGTCCATCTTGATATGTGTCTGTTTCCACAGGCTGATTTCTTAGACACGGAACTCTGGATCACACAGCAGGACTCTTGAGACAATTCTTTAAATATCCTCATGGGCTTTCTCTAGGTTCAAGACGTGCTGAGCTGTATTTCTGGTCTGGGGATGGGTTAGAATCCTGAGGCTTTGATGGGAGACCTTAAGTCAGCCTCAGCTGCCTGGCAGTTTCCAGGTCCCCCTGTTCTGTGATTACTTTTGTTCCAGAGGAGAGTCCCCTGCTGACTTCTCTGCATAGTCTGTATTCTGTTCTGAGGCTGTGCCTGGTCTATTGTTGCTGAAACTTTGGTTTCAGATTAGTTTCTGATAACTTGATATAACCATTTTAAATAGGGTATAGGTTTGTAAGGCTTGCCTGCTGGCTCACTCCTCCTGCAGTACTGACCTCCTGCAATGCCAGAGACCTGGGTTGGGAAGATTCTCTAGAGAAGGAAATGGCAGCTCACTCCAGTGTTCTTGCCTGAGAAGTCTCATGGACAGAGGAGCCTGATGGGTTATAGTCCAGGGTCACAAGAGCTGGACATAACTTAGCGACTAAATCACCTCCACTATAGGTTTGTAAAATGAATGGCTAATTCCTTTTATCATAGTGCTAATTCGTACCTGGGCTAGGGTGGTTCTGCCTCGTTCTTTGCTGTTCATAGTTCAGCGGCTGGCATTGAGTCTGGGCTCTGAAGTATTTGATGGTTTGATTAAATGGATTATAGCTTGCATTTCTTGACTTTGATTGTCTTCTACAGGTGGAAGAGATTAGAAACACATGATGTTGTCATAGAATGTGCCAAAATCTCTCTGGACCCTACAGAGGCCTCATATGAAGATGGCTATTCTGTGTCCCACCAAATCT
This sequence comes from Bubalus kerabau, assembly GCF_029407905.1. NCBI lineage: Eukaryota > Metazoa > Chordata > Mammalia > Artiodactyla > Bovidae > Bubalus > Bubalus kerabau. The sequence continues at coordinate 105,739,799 of NC_073634.1, read as the reverse complement.
CAGCCCGTTTTCCTCACCGTTCAGCCGATGTCTCCGCCAGCTCTTACGTTGACACACAGAATAGCTATGGTAAACAGTGACTTTGGTGCTTATCTCTTCACAACCTTGTCTCTGGAAGCATTGTTTTATTGTTGACTTCAGTTTCTTTTCCTACAGTAAGGCTTAGTTGAGCTCCTAGGAACTGTTTCCCAAATACTTAAAATTTGGATTTGTCTCCGTTTTCTCCTGATTAACTTCTCCCCTAAGTTTAATTCACAATCTTATGACTTTAATCTCCACCTTGATAGTATGTCAGCAGAGTTGGGCTGTGTCCTCAACACTTAACAAAGAAAATGGATGGAAGGATATGACTTCTAGGCTCCTGTTTATAAAGGAAGCTTCTACTTTTTCAGACGCCTTTAGTGAGGCCCTCTGGGCTTGTCACATTGACACAGTTTTGAATGAATCTGGACAATTGGATTAAATAAAAGTCTAGGCTTATCTACAGGTAGCACCTGCTGAAATTGTCATACAAGTTGTGCTTTTTCAAGCTATTCTGAAGCTTAATGAGACATCAAACCTTAGTGAACTTTATTGCTAAAGAGTATTATAAAGTGTTAGTCACTCAGTCATGTCTGGCTCTTTGCGACCCCATGGACTATACCCTGCCAGGCTCCTCTGTCCATGGGATTTTCCAGGCAACAATACTGGAGTAGGTTGCCATTTCCTTCTCCAAAAGGGTCTTTTAAATGCTATTTTATACCCGTGGACATTAGGAGTCCCCTCAGCCTTTTTAAATGTAGGGAGCTGAACGCTATCAAATGGTCTCGAGGACCATTGTTCTTTGTCCGAATGACTGGAGCCCCACGCTGACCCCATGTGTTCTTTCCCTTCCCTTGTAGGGAATGCTACTTCTACCCCCTACTCTACTTCTCGGCTGACGTTAAACACGCCAGGGCAGCTACCTCAGACTCTGAGTTCCCCGTCGACACGGCTGTTAGCTGAGCCGCCACAAGTACGCTGTGGACTCGTGTGCCTGCTTTCTTCTCTGCCTGCTGGTGAAGCTGGCCTTCGGGGTCAGGGTTTAGCCTGCGGTTGGGAAAATCTCTCACTGCTTGTTTCAGGAGTTAGTTTTAAGGATGCGTCATGTTTGCAGAGAAAGTTAACTGTTGCCACTTGGGTTTCTCTTGGCATCTAGGCTTAGAAAATGCGATGTGTCTCTTGATAAAGCCTTAGTAAGATTCCTTTTCCCAGTTGAAAGGCTAAATTTAAAATGATCGTTGGTCACAGGCTTGTACCTCGGGAGGTGGTGGTGTTTGATTCTTGTTGTTGACCTGCCTGTTAACTTCCTAGGCTACTCTTTGGAGCCCATCTGCAGTTTGTGGGATGACCACTCCTCCAACTTCTCCTGGAAATGTCCCACCTGATCTGTCACACCCTTACAGTAAAGTCTTTGGTACAACTGGTATGTATGGCCTAGGTTAGGTTTGGCTGATTGGTTCGGGCCTGCCTGTTATAATAAGGAACAGTCTCCTCTACGGTCTAAGAGTTTGAGAGCCTCTTGCAGTAGGGAACCTAGTTTTGATGCCTAATACAAATGCCTGGAGCTTTCAGAAGTTCAAGTGAGCCTTAAAAAAAAAGACAGGCTGATATAGACTCTCCAGAAAGTGAAGTGTAGCAGCTTTCTTTGCAGTACTAGTTAGGCTGGGAAAGAAGAAAAAGTGGCGGTTTTCCTAATCGTTAAACTGACAGTGTGTTTGTGTGTGTGTTCTGCTCTTGTCTTGGAGCAGGTGGGAAAGGAACTCCTCTGGGAACCCCTGCAACCTCTCCTCCTCCAGCCCCACCCTGCCATTCGGATGACTACGTGCACCTTTCACTCCCACAGGCCACGGCCCCCAAGAAGGTTTGCCGGGCTCGTCTACTGTCCCCTCGCCCACGCACAGAGACTTGCTTCCAGCCTCACTTTGGGAAACCTTTTATGCCAGTTAGAAGTCTGACCTAAAATGTAATGGGTTTGAATCAGATCAGTTGAAAATAGACCAATCAGCAGCTCTCAAAGAATGTGGTCTGCTGACCCTGAGGATCCCCAAACCTTCTAAGAGACACTGCCAGGGCAAATCTGCTTTCATAGTTACTCTTACGTGGTCATTCGCCCCTTTTTTCTGCATTTATACTCATGGCATAGAAACAGTGGTGGGTAAGATGGCTGGCCCCTTGCTCTTCTAGTGGCGTTGCATTCTTCTTCCTTGATGTGTTCTTTCTGTTTGGCAGAAGAAAAGAAGCAACAACCAAAAAAAAAAAGTGCCAACCTTGAGTATTCTATAGAAAGAACCCACGTGTTTAATATTGTTTGTGATAAAACAGGAAGTAGACTTAAAGCAGTCTGAGTGCATACCAACACGTGGTGGCTTCCATACACGCTTGTGACATTATTTGAGTTGAGAGCTGAGCTGGTTGCTCTCTCTTATGCAGCAGCAGTCTTATTTGAAAGGATAACTGGCGACAAACCACGGTTACTCAGACTTGAGTATTAGGCAGGCAGTTAGCTTCTTAGATGACAAACTGGCTCTGTCACTTGAAGATGAACAACTGACGGTCTTTGTTGCCCATGATAAAAACGTGCAATTAGAATATTAAAAACTCGTATCTGCCACCAAGTGCTTGATAGTGCCCCTAAGTCTTTCATGACGAGATTGAAAAGTCTTGAGAAGCTTGGTTGATAGTTTTGAGTTTTCAATATCATATAATGAAATGTTTTAACACTTAGAAGATGTGCACAGCTTGGTGAGCCAGTGTTCCGCCCGCCTTGTGTGTGATGTTAAAGACCCATATGTAGATAATACCTTTGAGGGGCAAGGGAGACCAGTGGATCTTACTTAACACGGTATGAAGAGTGAATTGCGATGGCTTCAGGTTCTGCTCCATAACTGACCTTGAAGAAGAAATACCCTTGTCGAGTTTCAGAGTAACATCAGAGATGGCTTTCTGCAGTTATCTAAAAAATCTTTCTGCTTTTTATATCTGCTTATCCGTGGGGCCTAGAGTTTTCTTCCTATGCTTTAGCCAGAATAACATGTAACCCAGCAGAGCAGAGACAGCCATAAGAATCCAGCCTCCTTCCATTAAGCCATATATGAAAGAGATTGCAGAAATGTGAAACCACTTGACCCTTCTCACTAAACTTACCTTTGTTTTGGGAAATATAGTTATGTTTCATAGAAATATGTCATTTATGTTTACATGGGTTGGGTATTTTTTTGGCCATGCTGCACAGCTTGTAGGATCTTAGTTCCCCGACCAGGGATTGAACCCGCCTCCTCAGCAGTAAAAGCATGGAGTCCTAACATTGAACCACCAGGAAATTCCTGGGTTGGTTAAGTGAATTAATATTTTTAAAATTCTGTTTTAGTTTCTGGTGTAGTAACTATCAATAGATTTAGCCACATAAACAAAATCCTTGAGCTTCTTAGTCACTTTTAAGAACAGAAAGGCATCCTGACACCAGTTTGAGAACTACTGGGCTAAACTTTAAACTCCTTTATAATATACTAAAATTTGAGGAGTTTAGGATATTTCTCTAGCATTAGAGACCATGCACACAATTTTCTGCCTTGTGATATATAAATGGTATCTGTCGTTGCAGGAAGAGAGAACAGACTCTGCAAGGCCCTGTCTACACAGACAACCCCATGTTCCGAATGACAGAGGATTAGGTAAGGCCTCTGGATAATGGTGGACCTTGCTTGACTCTTGATGGGTTGCGTTATAGTGTGGAAACAGGGAAATTCCAGAGCACCACCAAACACTGAAGCCCAGAGATAATGAAAAATGTAATTCTAAAAGCCAACCTCATAATAGCATCCCATAAAAGCTGCTAAGTACTTGTGTCTTGAGCTGATCAAACCATGGCTTTATCTGTTCTCTGCAATGTTGAGAAAGAATGGAGAGTTTTGATTCTGTGGTACCTTGCATTGGCTCATTGTAACCTTCTGGCTCTGGGAGCTCCAGAAGAGAGCCATCTCCCCGTCTTCTTCAGCAGGAGAGTCAGGGTGGGCCTGCCCTGTCAGTGTGAGCAGTTCTCGCGGGCATGGGGGTCTCCAGCGTGTTTGTCTTGTTTTCTCTGTAGAAGAGCTGCACGGAGGCAAGGGATCTGTCACTCTCAGTGATCTTCCAGGGTTTTTAGGAGACCTGGCTTCTGAAGAAGACAGTATTGAGAAGGATAAAGAAGAAGGTAACGTGTGCAGGGTTCTGGGCTTGTGGAGATGCTGCACATTGATAAAGCCCTCATTTTCTGCCCGAGAACCGGGACTTAGTATCAACATGCACAGGATTGCTTGCTTTTTCTTCCTTTGGGGGAGGGAGATGGGAGTTTTGTTCTGAGCCCTGTGCCTGGTCCCTTTGGGTGGCACAGGGCAGCACACAGCCCCACACTGCCCGACCTGACCCGGATGCGCCGTCTCTTCCCTCCTCCTTCCTTGCAGCGGCCATATCTAAAGAGCTGTCTGAGATCACGACGGCCGATGCCGAGCCCCTGGTTCCTCGAGGAGGCTTCGACTCGCCCTTCTACCGGGACAGTCTGCCGGGCTGCCCGCGGAAGACCCTTTCAGCTTCCTCCAGCACTCAGGGCACCAGCGCGAACCCTGAGCCTTTAAACTCCTCCCTGGACAAGTCGGGGCCTGACACACCAAAGCAAGCCTTCACGCCCATAGACCTGCCCTGCGGAGGCACCAGGGAGAGCCCTGCCGGAAACAGGGAGCGCCAGGCCTCTCTGGAGGCCAGCATCCTCACCCCCAGCCCCTGTAAAATTCCACCTCAGAGGGGAGTGGGGTTTGGCAGTGGGCAGCCTCCCCCATACGATCATCTTTTTGAGGTGGCATTGCCAAAGACTGCCCATCATTTTGTCAGCAAGAAGACGGAGGAACTGCTCAAGAAGGCAAAGGGAAGTGCAGAGGAGGACTTCACGCCCTCCGCCTCCCCTGTGGAAGTGCTGGACAGGCTGATACAGCAGGGAGCGGATGTGCACAGCAAGGAGCTCAACAGGTGAGGCTCTGCGCGTGCCTGTGTCTGCACTTTCCACTTGGTTAGGAACTACGGGAAGTGGGTGGGTGGAGGCAGGAGTTCCTCTTCGTGTGCTCCCCAGAGGCAGCTGGTTCTCCGTTTGGTCAGGGTCCTTCTAGCCCGTTGCCTTTTCATACCTGCGAACGTGCATGTCCTCTGTGCATGCTACCCTCAGGCCATTCCGTAGATAACTGGCCAGGGAGAAAGGAGTCTTCTACGCATAGACCCCCCCTGCACTGTGAGCAGGCGTAAATGCTTTCATGTCTGCTCTCTGACACTTGAGGATGAGCTTACGGTATTCAAATAATATAGAAATACTGGTCACGAAGTCGCCTTCTCCAGCTACAGATTTGTTGTTGTTGTTCTATTTTGGTACAGTAGCCCATTAGATGGAAAATAAAATCTACATTTCAGTGCAAGGTCAAGGTGGCCTATCTCCACTTCCTGCTCGCACACAAGGGTTAAGAACCCCTCTGAACGGCTGTTTTCAACCCTTTTTTACTATGGTTTTCAAAGGTGACCTAGGAAAGGATAAGAGAGTCACTGTCCATAGTAATGCTGTTCCTAAACAGGCTCTTAGGGGGTGAGGGCTTTCCTTTTTCTTCTGCAGAATAACCTAAGTGAAATTTGACAGGTAACTGTCCTGTTTAAGGTCTGTCTTAAGTGAAGTTTAGTGTAGTAGAGGCAGGTGAATCATCTGCTGTGTCCTTAACCTGGACAACAGGAGCTTCTCAGCAGAGAGCCGCACTCTGTGTGTGGTGCAGAGAGGGTTGAAAACAGCGCCCAGTGTGTTTATCTCTCCCTGCGTGAGGAGCCGCCCTGCATATACAGGCTGCAGTGTGAGCTCTGAGTTAGGGGCCTCTCCATTCTGGAGATGCTGTCATGCTTACTGGGGGCTCTGACCCGCTCTGTCCCCGGTGGACTTCAAGTTTGAAACTGTCTCACGCCTCTGGCTTGTGATCACAGAGAAGTGATCTGCCTAGTTTTTCCAGCTGAGATTAGTAACTTTGTTACTCGACAACTTTCTTCCTAGGTTGTCTTTACCCAGCAAGTCTGTCGACTGGACCCACTTCGGAGGTAAAGTTGTTACTTCAGCTCCAAATCCAGCTGGCAGGGATCTGCCTGCTGGTGGCCCTTTCTGTCCTTGAAGGAGGTGCCCCTTCCTGTGCACTCCAGCTGGGTTATCTGCTTGGCTACATAGTAGCTCACATGTTGCAAAGTCAGCATTTCCTATTTTTGAAAAGTGGCAAGGAGCCCAATGCTTGAGAGCAGAAGTGCAGGAAAGCAGCCCTCACGCCAGGCTTCTCCCTAGAAAAGATCCAGGTGAAGTGAGGGATAGTAGGAAGATACCCGTGCAGCACGGAAAGGAGTCTTCAGTAGACACACATATAATCGTATTCGGGGAGATACACAGGGCTCTCAGGCATCCTGCCTCATGCCCCTCCCTCTGTGTTCCTTTCAAAGGGAGATAGGTAGCAAGCACTGCCCCCCCCCCCCCACCCCCCAACCCCCAGTGACTGGGAGCCAAGTGGTCATTGGCAAAGCGAGTGACTTCTTCCTTCAAGAATTGCATTAAGCTCTGGGCGGGGCCTCGGTTGAACAACATGTAAAAGGCATCTCTGCCATCCTCCCTCTGCTTTAAAATCAGGCTCTCCTCCCTCAGATGAGATCCGCACCCTCCGTAACCAGTTGCTTTTACTGCACAACCAGTTACTCTACGAGCGTTTCAAGCGGCAGCAGCACGCGCTGCGCAACAGGCGGCTCCTGCGCAAGGTGATCCGGGCCTCGGCTCTGGAGGAGCACAACGCTGCCATGGTGAGCCCCGCGGGGCGGGGCGAGGGGCGGGCTCTCCATGTGGCCCCTCCCACCGGCTTCTGGGGGTCAGCCCGTGAAGGGCCGCATCCCCACATTCCCTTGCAGCTCTTGGCACCCTTGGGGACAAGTCATTTTTGATGTTTGTTAGTCTATAATCGGCCGTGATGATAGCAGAGGAGAAAGGTGATTTTGTTTCTCCAGATGTAAAACCAGCTCTCGGGACACAACTCTCATGACAAAAACTCATTGTGGGGTGGTGAAGCCAGTCAGAGCTGGACATGACCTTGGCTCCACGGCCCTGTTACCTTTGGAAAGTAATGGAGCTTTTGGAGGCCCCTGTCACCCGTTACGTAAAATGAGAGTAGTGATAGCATCTCCTTCTTAACTGGGGATGCAGAGAGCACCTGCCCAGTGCAGGGCAGGGTGGGAATCCAGTGTCTGTCACTTTAGTGACCTTGGCCGGTACCAGTGCTCACATCAACACTGGGGGTTGTGTGCTGAGTCGCTTCGTGTCCGACTCCTTGCAACCCCAGGACTGTAGCCCAGCAGGCTCCTCTGTCCATGGGATTCTCCAGGCTAGAATACTGGAGTGGGTTGCCGTGCCCTCCTCCAGGGGATCTTCCCAACCCAGGGATCAAACCTACGTCTCTTACATCTCCTGCGTTGGCAGGTGGGTTCTTTACTACTAGTGCCATCTGAGAAGTCCAGTGCTGATGGTTAGGACTTCTGAAAGTATTGGGAGCAGGCTGATGGCTGAGAAAAGTTCTTTAAGCCACTTTTGATCCACTGGCTAACGTGCAGTCTGGAAACCCTTGACCAAAAGCCAAGTTAGACAGCAGTGAGCTGGCAGGTTCCGGGTCTGCGGTTACAGCCTCAGGGTAGCTTGTGACTGTTCAGGTGAAACGTCTGCAGTGTGCGTTGAACTTGAGCATCACTGCCCAGGCTGGAAGGCAGCTAAAATGATGGCCTCTTTGGTGTCTGCTAGAAAGACCAGTTGAAGTTGCAAGAGAAAGACATCCAGATATGGAAGATTAGTCTGCAGAAAGAACAAGCCAGGTACAATCAGCTTCAGGAGCAGCGAGACACAGTGGTCACCCAGCTTCATAGCCAGATCAGACAGCTTCAGCACGACCGGGAGGAGTTCTACAACCAGAGCCAGGAGCTACAGGTACGAGCTGCAGAGCCGGCCAGAGAGGGCGTGAAAGCCCTGGCTCGTCTGAGGTCACGGTGGCGGGGCTTCGTGTCAGGTGCTCCTAGGGGCAGAGGTCCCTGGCTTTCCGAGTTCACAGTTCTTTCAGCAGTACAGTAACTGTGTCCCGCTGCTCCACAGCTGAGAGAAACACCTGGCAGTTCTGCTTATTAAGTAGATCCAAACAGTTTTGGGTTTGGGTCCTAGCAATTTGAGGAAAAAAAAAAACATTGAAAATAATACACATGCATTTTTTTTCAGTTTTCAATTTTATTTTTGAATAACCACAGCTACTTCCGCATGCTGAGTGTGCCTATGGGCGCTGCAGAGTCTCAGACCTTGGAGTCCTGAGACACCGGCGCCCTGCGTCCCTGTTTGACGTTGCTTTCCTCACGGTGACTCGTATTACAGCAGCTGCCTGAAAGCACACACGACGGCTGGCTCTCCAGCCCTGAGCTGCCGCCGCTGGTGGTTCACATCGTCACCAGCAGGTGTCGCCGTGTCTCCCTCAAAACTACAGCTAGCCCCGCAGCGCCCCTGTGAGTCTGCTGTGTAGCCCTGGGGCTCTTGGGCGCACAGTTTGGTAACTGCAAGGCTTAAGGTGGTTTGTTTTTGTTTTTTTTCCCTTTTGTTAATTAGTCAGAAACTCAGAAATTAGCTGTAACTGCCTTTTTTAAAACTAAGAAGTTAGCTCTAAGTGTGATGGCCCAGGAATAGTAGACCAGCCCAGGCCTGAGGCTTTCCCAGCTCTCTGTGGACTGTGGGCTGAGGGCCGGGTGCCCGGGGCCCAAGCTGCCACTGCTCTGCATGCGACTACCTGGCGCGTGTCTCTGCAGACGAAGCTGGAGGACTGCAGGAACATGATCGCAGAGCTGCGCGTGGAACTGAAGAAGGCCAGCAGCAAGGTGTGCCACACCGAGCTGCTGCTCAGCCAGGTGTCCCAGAAGGTGAGGGCCGCTTCCTCCTCCAGGCAGGACTTGTGCAGTACCTGTGTGTCTGTGTCAGGGGTGCCCGACGTCCCCTCTCCCAGAGGACGTGGGGCAGTGTCTGGAGACAGTTTTGGTTGGCATCTTTGATGCTGCTGACATGGAGTGGGCAGGCAGGTTACTCCTAAATATCAGGCAGTGTGCGGACAGCCCTGCAGCAGGGAGCTGCCCAGCCTGAGCCCCGGGAACTCCTTCTCAATATTTGTTCACGTAAACGTGAAGAGTTCATTCAGCTTTTTGATCCATGATCTTTTCTTCTCTGGGAGTCATTGCACTCTCTATAAATTGCTTACTCAAGAACCGGTTGGGGGACTTCCCTTCTGGTCCAGTGGTGCAGACTGCGCTTCCACTGCAGGGGGCAGAGGTTTGACCCCTGGTCAGGGAACTAAGATCCTGAATGCTGGGCATTGTGGCCAAAAAATAAAAATAAGTTAAAAAAGAAAAAGAACTGGTGGGTTTTCCCTGTGACTTTATTCCCCTGGGCCTAACATCCCTGCTGTGGGGTTGTCTACGTATCCATCTCCTCCAGGTGTCCTGTAGGTGGCCAGTTTTGACACGGAGCATTTGCACGTCTTCCCCTTTGCAGACAGACAGTTTTGATGTGCATTTCTGTCCATTTTTGTTGCCCTTGGATGCCTCCATCCCCACTGGCCACTGTGCCATGTCCAGTGCCCCCGCCCTGAGTAGTCTGCTCCCAGTTGCTTCCCTGATTCCTGCCCCTTTGCAGGCTTTGTGTCATCAGCTCTTTCACTTTGCTTGTTTCTGTGTTTCGGTTAGCTCTCAAATAGTGAGTCGGTCCAACAGCAGATGGAGTTCTTGAACAGGCAACTGTTGGTTCTTGGGGAAGTCAACGAGCTGTATTTGGAACAGCTGCAGAACAAGCATTCAGACACCACCAAGGTATGTGGGTTCGGGAGCCAGACCCTGCCTGGGATGCTCTTACGACCCAGGCAGTGTGTCTGTGGCACAGGCTAGAGAACGCTTTATGAACTGTTTCCTAAAAAGTGTCTTGGCAGCCCTAGGGTCATTTCCACCTCTCCTTGGCCTGGCCACACAGGCTCCTTTCGGCTGTCACATGAGCTCGTTTCCCCTAGTGGGCCGCTTCAAAAGTCAGTCAGGCAACAGATAAAAGCACCTGATGGTAATTGGGACAGAGTAGGTGATGAAACCGTGTTCTTTCTCTTACCCGTGCTCCCTTGAAACAGAGACAGACAATGAAATAGCTTACGGAAGCCAGTTCTGTTTAGAGCTCTCAGGGATGTGGGTTTATTGCTGCACATATTTTTTTCTCCTTCGTGATGCTGAATTTAATTTCAGCAGGTGGTGGTTCAGTCCTGGCAACCAGGCCAGCATCAGGGTGATCTCCCATTAATTGGTGCCTCGCCAGTGGTGTCGAGGCACAAGTTTCACGTCACTTTATAAATAGCCTAGGGTAACATCAGAGAGTGAGTTGGGATGGAATTTTAAGAGTAAATGCTTAGATGCTTTCTGTCAGTAATTTCTCCATCACACATAGGCATTCTCTGAGGTTTCTTGGGCTTGTGCTTTATCAACTTTTTTTTTTTTTTTTGGCCAAATAAAGGGAGTAGTCTTAGAACCAGAGAGATGTCATTTCCCTAAGAGTTACTCCTTACTTCTCAGCTTCTCTCAACTCGATTCAGATTCCCTTTAGAAGGATGTTAAATGTGGAAATGTCTCTAGAAACCAGGCCTCACTTATTTTAAAAGTATAATGGCCTTGGAAGAAGAAAGAAGGGAAAACAGGCCTGAGGAACTAGAGGACTTCTGATAAAGCTGACTCAAATGCACGAACATCTCCCTCGGGAAGTGTGGCTGGGTCTGCGGTCCTGTCTTCTGATTGGAACACGTGAACTCTTGGGACCTTAAGCAGGCCCCCTGACCTCAGTTCGTGAAAGGGACATGGTGACACTGACTTGTAACAAAAAAGACTTCATGGCTTAACTGTAAAGAGTGTCATTATTTAGCTTGACAGACAGGCCCGAAGCAGGTGAGTTCCAGGTTGGTAGGGTCAGTTGTTGAGGGACAGCATCAAGGAGCCTGATTCTTTATGCTGTTTTGCACCCACCCAACCGTATCTTGTCAGCCTGTGCTCCTGGTTGCAAGGTGTGTGCCCCAGTTAATACTGTCACAGGTAGATGTCAGGATATCCCGAGGAAGAGGAGAACATCACTGCCTGCTCTCACTGCACTGCCCTGCACTGCCCTGCACTCCAGGGCTCTCATCCAGGAAACCTGTCCCACCAGACCCCCCCCCTTCTTACTGGCCAAGATTATGTTCTCTGTCCAGTAATGCTCAAAATTCTCCAAGCCAGCTTCAACAGTATGTGAACTGAGAACTTCTAGATGTTCAAGCTGAATTTAGAGAAGGCAGAGGAACCAGAGATCAAATTGCCAGCATCTGTTGAATCATAGAATAAGCAAGAGAATTCCAAAAGACATCTGCTTCATTGACTATGCTAAAGCCTTTGACTGTGTGGATCACAACAAACTGTGAAAAATTCTTAGAGATGGGAATACCAGGCTGCCTTACCTGCCTCCTGAGAAATCTATATGCAGGTCAAGAAGCAATAGTTAGAACCAGATATAGAACAACGGACTGGTTCCAGATTGAGAAAGGAGTACGTCAAGGCTGTATATTGTCACCCTGCTTATTTAACTTATGTGCAGAGTACATCAGGCAAAATGGCGGACTGGAAGAAGCACAAGCTGGAATCAAGATTGCAGGGAGAAATATCAATAACCTCAGATATGCAGATGACTCCACCCTTATGGCAGAAAGCAAAGAGAAACTAAAGAGCCTCTTGATGAAAGTGAAAGAGGAGAATGAAAAAGCTGGCTTAAAACTTACATTCAAAAAACTAAGATCATCGCATCCCATCCCATCACTTCATGGCAAATAGATGGGAAACAGTGACAGACTTTATTTCTTGTGCTCCAAATCAGTGCAGATGGTGACTGCAGCCATGAAATTAAAAGACACTTGCTCCCTAGAAGAAAAGCTGTGACAAACCTAGACAGCGTATTAAAAAGCAGAGACATGACTTTGCTGACAAAGGTCCATCTAGTCAAAGCTATGATTTTTCCAGTACTTATGTATGGATGTGAGAGTTGGACCATAAAGCGATGAAGAATTGACGCTTTTGAACTGCGGTGTTGGAGAAGACTCTTGAGAGTCTGTCCCTTAGACAGCAAGGTGATCCAACCAGTCCATCCTAAAGGAAATCAGTCCTGAATATTCATTGGGAGGACTGATGCTGAAGCTGAAGTTCCAATACTTTTGTCACCTGATGCGAAGAACTGACTCATTGGAAAAGATCCTGATGCTGAGAAAGATTGAGGCAAGAGGAGAAGGGGACAACAGAGGATGAGATGGTTGGATGGCATCACTGACTCGATGGACATGAGTTTGGGTGGACTCCAGAAGTTGGTGATGGACAGGGAAGCCTGGCGTGCTGCAGTCCATGGGGTCACAGAGAGTCATACATGACTGAGCGACCCCATGGACTGTAGCCGCCAGGCTTCTCTGTCCATGAGATTTCCCAGGCAAGAATACTGGAATGGGTTGCCATTTCCTTCTCCAGGGGATCTTCCCCACCCACTGAGGGATCAAACCTCCGTCTCCTGCGTTGGCAGGCGGGTTCTTTACTGCTGAGCTAGTTTGTTCACTACCCTGTGCTGAAGTATGGAGCCATCGACCATAACTGGAATGGCCACATTATCCAGTCCCAGTCCTGAGCTTAACTCCATCCCCTTCTGGCCGAGGAGGCATTAAGCTTGCTGGTCATCTTCATGGAAAAAGTGCCTTCAGGGATGCTCATCTCCTTGCTCCTTGTGGTTTATTATCTTCTTTAAAAAAACAAATGTACATTTCATGTTAAGCTTATCTTACCACAATTAAAAAAAAAACACACACCACACAAATGCAGCACATGCATGTTAGAAAAGTGTCCTTTCCACCTCTTTGTCTGAGTGCCAGTATACACTTGCTGTTGCCATCGGTCAGGAGGCAGGCTGTCTTCTGGCACGGTTGACAGGCCTCACGTATGTGTCTGGTCTGCAGATGCTGCCTTGCCCGAGCAAATCTGGTCGGTCCCCTTGCGTCGCTGGCTTGATCTTAGCTGGCGTTAGGAGAGAGCGGGGAGCGGGATAAAACCACCCACAGCATACTGATAGCTTATGGTGAACAGTGCTGGATTTGTGACCTCCAAAGATTTAGCCTCAGGACCAGGGACCAGGCTTGATCACTCGAGAGCTTTCGTGTGGCAGAGTTTTATTAAAGTAAGAAAAGGGCCAGAGAAAGCCTCTGACAGACATCAGAGGGGGACAGAGAGTGCCCCTCTTGCTAGTGTTAGCAAGCGAGTTATATACATTTTAAATTGGTTATTACAGTTAATCGAAAGAATGTCTCAAGGTTGTAAACATTTTACCAGACCCACTCCCACAATTTACATTTTAGAAGAACAGGATTAGAACTTAACAACAGAAGGATCCTACCAGACCCACTCCCATAATACAAATTCTAAAATACTAGGATTAGTCAGAAGGTTTTCAGGAAGGAGAAACTGTCTCAAGCAGGATGCATTAAGTACAGAGTTTAAACTGAGTTGTTTGTTGTCTAATCATCAGTTTGAGGCCTAAAGAGAAGAAGATTTATGTGACTAAGACTAAGGAATGTAGAGGAAAAAAAGTTTGTCCTTTCCTCCTCCTTGAGAATTCCAGACAGCTTTCTGCTCCTCAGGGACCCTGGACTTCTTACCAGTCTGCCTAGGAATTGACTCCTCAGCACCACCACCTGAGATCGTAACTGGATATTGGCGTGTTTTCAGAATGTATATATCTACATAGTTGACCATACCATACACATGGCTTTCATAGTCTTTTACTGATATATATCATTTAAAAAATTTATTGAAGATGTATTTTAATTTACTTAACTGTTTCCTTAACATTAGACTTCACAGTGTTTGTCGTTTTTTTCCTTCTAAATATCCTGTGAAGGTTACTTTTGTGCCAGAATGTCTATTTCTGTTTCAGGTAATCTCCACAGGGTTAGATTTCAGGGAAGCATTAGTTGGTTAATACTCACTGCCAGCTTACTTTCCAGAAAGTTGACTAGTTTCTGTTTCCACTAGCAGTATACTGATGTTTTCAGTGCTTGTTAATGTAGGTTTTTCAAAGTAGATATGACATGTTCATTTTCTAAAAGTACTAACTCCAGTTCCTTTTTTTTTTTCTTTTTTAAGGAAGTAGAAATGATGAAGGCTGCATATCGGAAAGAGCTAGAAAAAAACAGAAGCCACGTCCTCCAGCAGAATCAGAGGCTTGATACCTGTCAGAAGCGGATTTTGGAACTGGAATCTCATCTGGCTAAGAAAGACCACCTTCTTTTAGAACAGAAAAAGTATCTAGAGGATGTCAAACTCCAGGCAAGGTAACTGTGGCGGGGGAGGCTCCTGCTGCAATGTGTTTACCGAGTAGAACCTCCTACACTCTGGCGGTGGGGTCCTTGTCTTTCAGAGGACAGCTACAGGCTGCAGAGAGCAGGTATGAGGCCCAGAAGAGGATCACCCAGGTGTTTGAATTGGAGATCTTAGATTTATACGGCAAGTTGGAGAAGGATGGCCTCCTGAAAAAACTTGAAGAACAAAAACCAGAAGCAGCTGAAGCAGCAGAAGAAAGGTAGGAACGGAGAGCCAGCAGCCGTGGCCTGGTCGGGAGGCTGCACCGACGAGCTCTAAGCTGCGTCCCTGAGGGCCCAGCTGTCCTCTCTGCTCCTTCTCCTGGGCCCCGAGTCGCTCAATAATGGTCCCAGGGAGCATTTCTATTTAAGATCGCCATCTGATGTTCACGTGCTCTCGCGCGTGTGTCCTCTGTTCTGGGACACAGAGTGGGCCAGCGGAGTTCCCCATCGGCGTGAGCGCGTGTCTGTGTAACCCCACGCCTCCCCAGTGGGACTGGAGTGGTTGGACGCCGCAGCCGCCAACCCCCTTCCTCCCCCTCGGATTTCTTACAGGCTTGACTACTGTCAGGACGGCTGCTCGGATTCGGTGACAGGGCACAACGAAGAGGCCCCTGGCCGTAACGGTGAGACCAAGCCCCCCAGGCCCGGCGGCGCCCGGGGCGGCGGCGGCGGCAGAGGTGGCGGCAGCAGCAGCGAGCTCTCCACCCCGGAGAAGCCCCCCAACCCCAGGGCGGGCCCGTTCAGCAGTCGGTGGGAGACGGTGGTGGGTGAGCCCACTTCCAGCACCCCCGCGACTGTGGGCTCACTTCCCAGCTCAGAGAGCTTCCTGGGCATGAAGGCACGAGAGCTGTTTCGTAACAAGAGCGAGAGCCAGTGTGACGAGGATGGCCTGACTGTCGGCAGCCTTTCCGAGACCCTAAAGACAGAGCTGGGCAAAGACTCGGGTGTGGAAGCCAGGGCCCCCCTGACCCTTGATGGCCCGCTGCCGCCTGCCCCAAAGCCGGACAGCGTGGGCCAGCTCCGCATCATGGACTACAACGAGGCCCAGCTTGAGCACAGCTAGGGATGCTGGCCGTCAGTGTTAACTTGTGTGTCGCTGGCCTAGACAGGAGGTGTGAGTGCCCGATTCAGAGCTTTCCTGTTTCCAGGGCTTGAGGGGCGAGCTCCTGCAGAGGAAGTGGGATGGGGATCCTTTGACAGTTGACTGAATGCAGAACGGTTTTCGGATCTGGCATTGCAGTGCCTCTTCACTTTCCCTTCGGCCACCCCAAACCCTCTCTTCCATTTACCTGGCAGTGTGTGCTAGCCCGGGGGCCAGGGTGTGTTCCTCACTAGCTTTATTTCCTTCCTTTCCCGCCCCACCCCCAAATGGTTGCGTCCTTTGAACCTGTGCAATATGAGGCCAAATTGAACCCTGGAGTCTGACACACCACCCACACCTTTCCTGAAGTTCAGTTCACTGGGCAGGCTCCCTGTGAGCCTAGGTCACTGGTGGCATCGCAGGTAAGTCCAGTCCTGTCCCTTTCCTGGAGGACATGGCGTGCAAAGCTGAGCATCTTGACATGAGAGCTTTTACATGAGATGTTGTCACTGCTTTTGGTTTTAAAGTCCAGCATCTAAAGCTGCAGAGCTCAAAAAACAATGGTTCATTCTCTCAAGTTCTTTTGGCAGTTCTGATAAGCTTCCTAGAAAGTTCTGTGTGAACAAAGGCCTGTTGTTGGAACAGTGTGGAGCTGGCCCTGTGGAGACTGTTCCCCGTGGGGCACGCTCTGTCCCCTGCCCCAGTGGAGACGGCTCCCCGTGGGGCATGCTCTGTCCCCTGCCCCACTACCTCTTGTTTACGTGGCGTTGGCGTGAAAGCTGGGACTGTTCTGCGCACAGGCTGGGGTGGGGGCGGTCAGGCCTGGGCCCTGCATGAGAGGGCAGTGGCTTAAGCAGCTCCCTGAACAGGAAAGTGCTGTGCATGTGGATGCGCCCTGCAGGCGGGGTGCTGCTGGCCTCCTGCCGCAGCGAGCCTCTGAAGGTCCAAAGAGTTTCTCCCGAGTTTTCTGACCATCATTTCTCAGGCTGTGAGAGTTGCCTCACTGTAGTAGATTCTACTGGAGACAGCTTTTCACTCCAGTTCCTACTTTCAGGGGCTGACCCTGCAGGGAGCTGGGTGTTGCTCCCCGACCCCCGGCATGAGTTGGTCTTGGCAGAGCATTAAAACAGAGTCCTGGAGAGGGTTGACAAAGGCTGATGTCCTGGACCCACAGGGCCTGGGTGCATGTGCTTGGGAGAGGCGATAGCAGTCAGAGTACGGGGGCTGGCAGAGAAGCCGAACCCAGCAAGTGCTCCTGAAATAAACGCTAGAAGCCTGGGTTGTTGCCTGGGTTTCCAGCTGAGGCCCGGGCAGAGAGAGGCTGGTAAGGAAGAGCCAACGACCTTGGCATCTCTCTCTTTCAAAGTGTAGAAGGGTTCATCCATGAAGAGGGAAACAGCACGCTGTAATGGTACGGAACTTTAGTGCGTGTGGACGCTTCAGGCACATGAGGGTGAAGGTCTCTTTTTTTAAAGCGTGGCAGGAGTTCTTAGCATCCTAACCAAAGGGAGCTGGAGAGTCAGCCTCCTTGTCCCCGTGGCTGTGCAGGCAGCAGCCCTCCTCGGGACGGAGTGTTCGGGTGTGACTGACTGACCGTCCACAGCCTGAGGGAGGGGTGCCCAAGCACGCTCAGCCTGGCCCAGCCGGCTCCGCGGTTGCCGCAGGATGCCGACTGGAGTACTAACAATGCCACACATCTAACTCAGCTGTTGGCAAAGGAGAGCTTAGGAATGCACGCATGCTGGTTTCCTAGTCCCGCTTTATTTAGGAAAGAAAGGTGTGAACAAATTCAGTAAAGAAAAAAATGTTACAAGATTAACTGTTAAACCTGGTTCTAAATGCTCATCCCCTGCCCAAGCCCAGGAGATCCCTGCCACAGAACAAAGATTCCAGGCACTTACAGCCTTTATCCTCACTGGCAAAAGCAAGGAGGCCGGTGTAAAAAAAAGAAAAAAAAAAATTTTTTTTTAATGGGCAGATTATAAAAATACAGAGAAGGAGGCAGCTGTGTGGTGCAGTGGACCGGGACCCAGACAGGAGGCCCTTGGCACACTCCTCCAGCTGGAGCGTCTGTGTTCTCAACCTTCCAAGAATGGCTGACCCTGAGCAGCTGTACTTGACTTCCTCTGGGCTCTCGGAGGCCGTGGGTTGTATGCAGCTAAGGTTGGGGACGGAGGCCTGGGGTCATGAGGAAGTTACCCGGCCTGAGAACGTAGGCTTTCATCTTCCAAAGGACCTGAGGTGACAATAAAGTTAGATTTTCAAAATCATAGACCTGCTGAGACTCAGCGGGTTGGTTGATTAGGCTGCAGTGAGTGTGTGTTTGTAAGGATGGAAAGGGGACAGTGGTAGTGGAACTCCCAAGAGAGAATTTAGGTCCAGGGACCGCCAGGGCAAAGGCCGGGGAACTGGCGCTGCCTGGTTGAGCCTGTCCCGAGACAGATGAAGCAGTGTGGTGTTCACAGGCATTAGGGTTAACCTCCACCGGAGTCACCTGGAGCAGGCCTACCTGCCTCAGAGTTGTTTGGCCAATGTGTGTAACCTGATGTCCACCTGACGCTAACCAGGGTCAGCACAGACCCTGGGAAGACTGGGGTCTGCTTCTTGGGAGCATGAAATGTTGTTTTAAAAGGGAGCACTACAGAATCACGGGGGAGGGGGGGTGGTGGGGGAGTGGGGAGAGGGAGGAAGGTGATAGCATGGTCTCTATAGAGAAAACGAGCTCCTGAACCTATCACCGGTGAAGAAGCACATGGATCTCTATCAGACAGAACTTTCATGAATTAAAAAAAACCTTGTGGCAAGATTCTGCTACAAGTCTGAGATTTGTTACTGTGGAGTTGGAAGAAATACCAGAAAAGTAACTGAAATCCCAAGTTAGGAGAAGGAGATCATTTCTTGGGACAGAGGTTTCCTTGGAGATGAGCGCGGGGACCCTCTGTATGAGGTGGGTAGGTAGACGTGACCTCCCTAGCTTTGTCAGCAGTTTTTCAGGAGCGAAAACTGCCTAACCTTTGGGAATACGCTGCTGCTGAATGTTCTTCCTAGGCTCTGTGAGTGGAGAGAGACGACAGATAAGCTACTTTGTGAGCCAGAATATGTGTACTGTATTTCGAGGGAGATAGTCCAAACTTTTATTCTTGAAAGATCAAACTGTTAAAAGAGGTCCCAGAAGCCACTGACAGTTGCAGAGGTCAGCACCCCCGCAGGGCAAAACCAGGACGGGGGGACAGAAGTCCAGAGTTGGGCCAGCCCTATTTAAGGCAGCACGTGGCATGTGGTTTCCAGTGTTTTGGTTGAGAAAGATAAAACTCTTAGTAGTTTTGCAGAAGAGGATAAATGATTGTGAGGACGAGAGAGGGTCTCTGGAGACCACAGAGGTTCACACTCACAGTTAATTAAAAAAAACAGTGTTTCTGTGTAGAGAAATGACAAAAGTGCTATGACCGGCCAGTGTGAATTCTCACCAAATGCTAGAGTATACTGCCTGAAGCCAGGAAGAAATAACCGAAGAACAAGTGAAAAGAGATGCTGCATGAAGATGCGGTTTTTCTGACCAAAAGCAAAAAGCAATAAGACACGGTAGAAAGTGTGGATGGGTCTAAGGAGGGATTTGAAAACTCAGTCCGGGGCTGCTGTGGGCTGTGCCCACCTTGTGCTGATGTTCTCCGAGAGGCCAGCCCTGTCCTCAGAGTGGCCCCTGGGAGCAGCCCGTGCCCACCCAGAAGTGTGTGTCTCCTGTGAAATGACCTGAATCAGCATGTCTCACTCTGGGAAATTTCCCTGTTGGAGGTGTGAGCTTTAAGACTGACCAGCAGTGAGCGTGGGAAGGTGTGTCTGTGTCTGCGTCCAGTTCTCTGACACGTGCTCCTGCCCGCCCCCGCCCCCTTGGTGGCACTTGATTAAGCTGTTCTCTAGCCTGGCCCCCGCCCCCACGCGGCTCGTTTCCCCGTCTGTGACTGACGTTCCCCAGAGGTGGCGGTGGTGGGGGGGGGCATGCCTTTCCGTCTTCTCCACGCTGTCCTGCAGTCCGTACGTGCCGACCTGAGAGGAGAATGAATGGTTGCAGCAGCTGCGAGGGGAGCCTGCGGGGGATAGTTGAGCGTCTGTGCCCGCGATGGCTTTTGGCCTTGAAACGAGTTCACGAAGGCAGAGGGGCTTTCTCTTCCCCTTCCCATCCCAGTGCCACCAAACTGTCCATCCTCGGGGATAAGTAGACTAGTTGAACTTGGAATAGATCTTTTAGAGGAAACCCCCACCCCCCCCTTCCCAGACCAACTCCTCCCCGTTTCCCCCCTCCATACAGTGTGTGTACAGGAGGGTACGGCGCTGTTCTCGGCAGCACAGGCTTTGGCTTATCGGAGAGGCAGCCAGGCGTTTTGCACTAGGAAAAATCAGTGGTCACTTTTCAGAAAGACGTCTATGGACCATAAATATATTACAGAGGAACAGATTTTGCTAAGACATAATCTAGTTTTGTAACTCAATCATGGATCAACCACACGTGGCTACCTTGCAGTTTAAAGGGGGTCCCATCAGTGAAAAACAGATTTTTTTTTTTTGGGGGGCTGACTGCTTTTAGCTAAATTTAAGAAAGTCATCTCTTGTCAAAAGGTTTCCACCTTCCCATCTCGATCTTAAAAGCATGTCAAACAATCTACATCAGATGCCAAACACGTGAACTGCAAGAGAAAAATGGTACAATCGTAGTGAATGGGAATCTGAATCAAAAGGGTTTGCTGTCCTTCTCAGAATGTTCAAAAATGTCAAGGCAGTTGCTTGTGTTTAACTGTGAACAAATAAAACTTTATTGTTTTGCACTACTCTGCTGTGTTGACATGAAGTGGCTCATGTCGGCCTCTGAGGGGCTTCCAGGCTGAGTGGGAACTGGCCCCGGGTCCGGACTGCTTGGTTATTTACCCCAGGTGCCGGAAGGGTGCTGACAGGTGGAATCAGACTTTAGTCCCTGGAAGAAAGACCTTTTGTTCTGGCAGAGCCGCAGATTCTACCTGTGTCTCAGATTGGTGCCCTCTCCCCAGAGTGTGTGGTGGAGGTGCGGGAGGGGTGACCAGTCATCTCTAGCATACCGGCTTTGGTATGTGCCTGCCTGCCTAGGGGTTGGCTGGCACATGGGGTTGAATACAGTCCTTACAGCTGAGCCCAAACGACACTGAAGTTGTCAAGCCTCGCCGAATGTGTCTTGCGAGTATGCCGAGGAGAAAGGGCCGCCCACATCCACTACCTGCCCTCCCCATCAGGCGTTTGGAGGAAGGTGGTCTAAACTACCTTTAAACGGCTGTTGGCTGCACCCTGGCCTGACTGGGGAAGGAGCGGAGGTGAAGAGCCCTGTGCGCAGTGCGGTTTTCCACGGCTCTCCTCTGCCCAGCCGCCCTGGAAATCGGTGTGCTCTGCCTGTTAGAAGGGAGGAAGCAGCTCCTTTGGGACGAGACTTTGAGGTGGCACTTTTAAGTTTTGTCTGGAAAATTTAGATGTTCTCGTCTGAGTAGGCCTCTAACTCTGCAGAGAGTTACTGGGCTGGCCTGCTGCGGGCCTCTGGCCTGAGCCTCTAGGGAGCAGACCCCACGTGGGGCAGGTGTGTCCCCTGCACACGGGCAGCTTCGCCAGCAGTTCCGCTCGTGGGGCTCCTGCCCAGCATCCCCTGGTGTCTTGGGGTGAGTGTCACTTTCTCTAAGGGGTGAGCATCAGGAAAGCCGCCAGGCAGAGAGGTGCCAGAACACGTTTTTATTCTTGACTGTTGCCCCCGAGGAAGCAAGAATACAGAAGCTAAGTCGCCCCCTGCGAAGGGAAAAAACAACAGTGAGACAGCACCTCTGGCAGGCTCAGCACCAACGCCACAGTCCCAGCCTCTGGGCCGCAGTTAGGTCGTGAGGACCAGGCGACCGTCCTCCTGCAGGAGCCACGCTGGCAGGTCTTCCGGCTTCTCTCTGTCTCTCTCTCGAGGAAAGGAGAGGCTGGGCGGCTTGTTCCCCTTTGGTTCAGAGACCTGACCCCACTGAGCATCCTCAGGCTGGAGCAGCTCTGTCCCGTGGCCAGAAGGGAGCTGCGCATTCTCTGGCTGGGCCTGGGTGGGAGGGTCAGCGCCCCAGCCCTTCTGGGGGCCCACCCTCCTCCCCTGAACCCACCAGCAGCAACGTGAGTGGGGGTGCTCCTCCTGGGCACAGGGCCTGACACTCGGAGGCGAAGGAAAGTTAGAGGTTAAAGCGCTAGAGGGAAAGAGTTTAGGCCATCCGTGGGGTGGCTCCCTGGGGATTAGTAAGTGGCGAGGATGGTGAGCACCAGTAGAGATGGATCCACTGGTGGAAACCAGGCTTAGTTACAGGCTGCCCTGTGGGATGGGATGGGAGGGAATGCGGTGGGGTAGGGCAGGGCTGGGGTCGGGCGGGTCCCCCAGCTCCGAGTTACAGTTTCCCACCAGGTGGTCTCCAGGGCGGTTTTGAACTTCCTT
The DNA here is from genome assembly GCF_029407905.1 of Bubalus kerabau. NCBI lineage: Eukaryota > Metazoa > Chordata > Mammalia > Artiodactyla > Bovidae > Bubalus > Bubalus kerabau. Next base: position 105,717,745 of record NC_073634.1, on the reverse strand, counting down.
GGTCTTTCCCCCCAGGTTTGGGGATGTTCTGTATCAGTTGCCCACAGTTTTGTTTCCGAAGCTGGGGCTGGGTGCCCGAGGCCTGGGGAGCGTGCGCGGTGGCCTGCATGGCTGCCTGGGGCTCACTCACTTGCTGCAGTGCTTTGCGGGGCAGCTTCTCTGAGTGGGCGACCCACTCTTTCATCAGGTCTAGGATGATGGGGATGAGGCTGACCACACCTCCGTAGTGGTTCCGGGCCTCGTCACAGCTGAGGTGGTTCACCACGTCGTGGGGGTATCTGCAGGGCGGTGGGAAGGGCTGGGTGAGCCCTGCTCCGGGGACTGGTGTGCTGGGCAGGGTTTTTTCTTAAGGTTGCCCCCGCTGCACAAAACCCCTTGGGGAGGTTTTAGAGCTGTGCACCTGCCAGGCCAGGCTCTCCATGCCAGGCATGGTGGTGGCTCAGCAGGTTTGGGGCCCCAGACCCCTCAGGGTTCCCGTGTGAAGGGTGGGAGCAGAGAACCCCTGGCCTGTGGTTGGCAGAGAGCTGGGCAAGGGCCGAGGAAACCTGCTGTCATCACCCCAGGTGCACTGCGTACCCTTTGACTCTGCTCACTCTTAGACCTAAACGGCTTGCTCCGGAATCTGGTAGTCTGTGCTGTGGATCGATCCCCCAGGGCTCAGAATGAGGGAACCCAGTAGCTAACACCTGTGGGATCGGGCTCCTGATGTCCACTTTGTGGGCTCCTGGGAACAACTGCTCTGTCAGCCCTGCTTCTGGTCTGGTGCTGCCTCCAGCCAGAGGGTTTGCATTCTGCTAGGTCTGGGCCTCAGAGTCCTTCGTTTTCAGTAAATGATTTGTCAGGTCAGAGTCGCTCCGGTGAACCAAGGGGCCTAGGATTTCCCAGCTGGGGACCTCTGGACAGTAGCCCCTGGACTCACTTCCTCCAGGCCCGGTCCTCTCCCGTCCCCGCCCTGGCCCCTCCCACATGCACTTGCGGAGGCCCCTGACGGGACCAGGAGGGTCTTACTTGGCTCGCAGGCTGCTCAGGTCATTGCTTTGGCTCACGAGGGTCTTGCATTTCTCGAGGAGGTTGTTGGTGACGGGGGTGCCAGCGTGCAGGGCCTCGAAGTGCTGGCAGAGCTTGCTGAGCTCCGAGCAGATGTCCAGGAACATGAGCAGGATGCGCCTGTCTGTGGAGTTGCTGCAGTGGTGCTCCGTGTAGCTCTGCACCTGCACGGGCCCTCGGGGCGTGAGTGCCCAGGGCCCCCGAGCACCCGCCCTGGTCCTCCCGCCCTCCCGGGTCACGGGGGATAGGCCCCCGATGTGCGGGGCCGTCGGGTCTGCAGGCCTGTAGACTGTGAATGTCACGAAGTGTCACGGGCCCCGTGCAGAAGGCTCCGCGGGCCCTGTCTCGCTCAGTCCTCGCCTGAATGCCGCCCTCTGGGTCCCCTTTTTCAGGCCTCATTTTACAGATGAATACAAGGCTCAGAGAGGTGAAATACCTGCCCAGGTACCATTGCAGTGGTGAAGCTGAGTTACCCTAGCTCCAGGGCTCTGAGCCCAGACCTCTCACCAGACCCAGGCAGCTGAGCCAACACCTGAAGTGCAGGGGGCTGGTCCCTGACTCTTGATGCCGAGGTCCCACCCACTTTGAAAATTGCTGGGCTGGGCCACTCAGTCCATGGAGCAAACTAGAATCTCTTGCAGTATTGTTGTCCTACGTTTCCAGGGGGCAGAGAAAGGAGGGACAGGTCAGTAAGTAGAGCTGGGAAAACAGTGGCCTCTATGAGGAAAGAAATGTAGCCTCCGCCTCAGGCCACAGACAAAATCAACTCCAGGAGGATGGAGAACCTGATTACTAAAAACAGGGACTTGCCTGGTGGTCCAGTGGCTAAGACTCTGCTCCCAGTGCAGAAGGCCCGGGTTCCATCCCTGGTCAGAGACCTAGACCCACATTCCCCAACTAAGAGTTCACGTGCTGCAACTAAAGACCCCGTGTGCTACAACTAAGACCCATGTAAATAAACTGAGCCAAGTAAAAATCAATATAAAAAATACTAAAACTAAAGCTCCAGAGGGAACTTTTTAATCACCGACTCAATGGACATGAGTTTGAGCAGGCTCTGGGAATTGGTGATGGACAGGGAGGCCTGGCGTGCTGCAGTCCATGGGGTCACAAAGAGTCAGACACGATTGAGCGACTGAACTGAACTGAAGTTTTTCTTAAGCCACAAAAGAGGCTAAGGACAGTGATGCAGCTGATCTAATTTCAACTCATCTCCCTGGAGACCCTGGGGGCCTTTCCAGCTCAGGACATTCCACATCCGGACACCCAGTCAGTCTGGGTCTGAGATCCACGTGGACACAGGAGGAGGGGGCTCCAGTCTGGGCAGGATTAACTGACGCATTCCATGTGGTCCTGCCCTCAGTGATCTGCTGGAAGGGGGTGTTTCCTGCCTCCTCCACTTCCCAGAAAATTCTAAGCCTAAATCTGGGTTTTGCTGCCGCTCCCAGCTGCCTTCTTGTCGCTAGGGGATGTCTTTCCCCAACGATCTCAAATGGTCCTTCCCAAGGACAACAGCTTTGTGTGGGGCAAGAGGCTTTTGACACCCACAGTCTCTGCCCACACACCACGCACACCTGCCCCAGGATCCGGGGTAGGAAGGAGCCTGCGCTGTGGTGTAACTACAACAGAGCTGTGTCACTGGGCTACCGGGGGACACTGCGCGCAGGGTGTGGGGCAGGCGGTCACCTTCCGATACCCCGGGCCAGGAAGGGCAGGGGCAGGGTTGAGAGTCAACCCAGGTGGGGCTGTTATTTACCAGAAGCCTTCTTGAGCCTAAAGGCAAGAAGGAGCACGCTGGGGTCACAAAGCCCCGGCGGGGATTCTGAGCAGAGGCGGAGCGTCTCAGGTGCTCCTTCCTGATACTGAACACCTGTCCACGCCCGTGGAAGGCTGAGCCTTCGAGGGACGGGCTGACGGTGCAGCTGGTTCACTTTCAACAGTTCAGAGGGAAGAGGGTGTGTATAAACATGGCTAAATAGTAAACAAACTGGCCTAACTAGGTGAAGGTTATATGGGTATTTTTCTGCAGGTTTTTAAAATTTCAAGTTAAACTGGGAGAAATTTTTACAAAAATTAAAAAATTTTTTTTTTTTTTTTTTTTTTTGAGGATACTGCTGGGCCAGGGTTGTTCTCTGTGGCCCCGTGTGCTTCTCCTAAGCAGTTCTGAGCCTGGTCCCCACTCCCTACCAGGCGGCATCTCTTCAGTGGGAGAGAGACCCATCGAGAGCTATGCTTCTCAGGCACCTGGCTTCCTGGAAAGCTGCTTCAGTCTTAAGGCCTCCACATTCGGCAGGGCAAACTTGGACGGTAGCTCACACAAAGAGGAGACTCCGGTTAAATGAAATCATTTGCAAACGTGACTTAGCAATGTGCTTGGCGGGTCATAGTTTCTGAACCTCAGGGGAATCCAGTGGCTGGGACCATGTACATCTATCTGTTCACCACACATCCCTGTCCTGAGCCCCAGGGCCTGGGACGAAGGACGCTGCTAGATGCTGGGGGCATGGGTTTGCAGATGATCTCATGAAATCTGCCTAACAGCCCTGGGAGGTGCGTGCTGCTTTTTCTACATTTTTAGTTGAAACCAGCCGGAGGTCACAGAGGTGGCATGTGGCAGAGCCAGGACTTAACCCCCGGCTGGTGGTGTCTCCAGCCCCTGCTTTCAGCTGCTTTCTCACGTAGTTGGTGAGGGAATGAGTGCCTGGCTTCTTCCACAGTTAGGATCTGAGACCTGATCCCTGCACCCACACGCTGGCCCTCTCTGGGCCTTGGTTTCCCCAACTTTTCCAGCAAGGGGTCGAGACCTGGCCCCGCCTGCCTGCGAGCGCCTACCTGCCCGATGCTGGAGATGGGCCGGATCTTGTCGTGGGCGTTCTCCCTGCAGTGCTCCAGGGCCCCAATGAAGGTGAATTGCTGCTGCTGGAAGATCTTGTACTTCTGCTCCACGCTCCGCAGGGACTCTTTTACTTCATTCATCATTCTACCTGCTCACTGGGACGCGGAGGAGCCTGTGCGGAGGAAGAGGAAAGTCCTGAGGTCCCAGGGCGCTGAGCAGCTTCCCACAGCCCTGGGAGCGGAGACAGTCTTCATCCCCATATTGCAGAGAGAGGGAGGCAAGGCCCTGGGAGGCTGTGCACCTGCTCAAGAACCTGGCTGGCTGTCTGCGACACAACCAGACTTGACTCAAACCCGACCCGAGCCCCATTACCCTCCAGGGACACAGTCTTTGCCGCGAACAAGACTTCCTTCCCTTAACTGTAGACAAGAGTTTCTCCGGGCCTCAGTTCCTCCAGATTGTGGGTGTCTATCACACATACACACACACACACACACACACACTGAGACACAGTCCAGGCCTCAGTTTCTCCAGATTGTGGGTGTCTATCTCACACACACACTCTGGGACACAATCCGGGCCTCAGTTTCTCCAGATTGTGGGTGTCTATCTCACACACACACTCTGGGACACAATCCGGGCCTCAGTTTCTCCAGATTGTGGGTGTCTATCACACACACACACACACACACACACACACACACACACACACACTCTGGGACACAGTCCGTTTCTCCAGATTGTGGGTGTCTATCTCACACACACACTCTGGGACACAATCCGGGCCTCAGTTTCTCCAGATTGTGGGTGTCTATCACACACACACACACACACACACACACACACACACACTCTGGGACACAGTTTCTCCAGATTGTGGGTGTCTATCACACACACACACACACACTCTGGGACACAGTCTGTTTCTCCAGATTGTGGGTGTCTATCGCACACACACTCTGGGACACAGTCTGTTTCTCCCGATTGTGGGTGTCTATTGCACACACACTCTGGGACACAGTCCGTTTCTCCAGATTGTGGGTGTCTATCACACACACACACACACGCACACACACACACACACACACACACACACACACTCTGGGACACAGTCCGTTTCTCCAGATTGTGGGTGTCTATCACACACACACACGCACACACACACACACACACACTCTGGGACACAGTCCGTTTCTCCAGATTGTGGGTGTCTATCACACACACACACACACACACACTCTGGGACACAGTCCGGACTTCAGTTTCTCCAGATTGTGGGTGTCTCTCTCACACACACACACTCTGGGACACAGTCTGGGCCTCAGTTTCTCCAGATTGTGAGTATCTATCACACACACATGGCCTCCCATGGGTCACAGCATGTAAAATCTGTTTCATCAGCTGGGACCCAACTGCTTTAAAACATCTGCCACTCTACAGTTGGTAGGAAAGTCTAGGGATTCTTTTCAAGCTAAGCAGGGGGAGGTCGGCACCGGGACCCTCCCGACTTGTCTGAGGAGGTGCGGTTACCAGCTCTGGGCTTGGAGCAGGAGCCCTGAGCTCGGGTTTGCCAGTCCCCGGGGCAGGCCTGGCACTGGCACCTTCTCCTTGCCCCGCCATGCTGTTTGCAGGGAGGAAACAGGTTGGAAACACGGATGCTATGGGGAACATGCCCATGGACTGTCCCTGGTGTGATCTGGGAGGTCCACAGCACGTCCCGAGCTGCTTCTGAGTGGAAACGGCAGTGGGTTCTGCCCTCCATGACATCACAGTGTTACTGAGCACATGCCCAGTGCCCAGGGTCACAGGTTTATGGAATGTTAGGGCTGGAGGGCACCTCAGAAGGTCAACTCCCCTTAACTTCCGGGGGAAGCTGAGGCCCCGGGTCTCTCAGCAAGCTTGTGCCTGAGACACCCTAGGTCCTGGGTGTCCTGAGGTCTCACCACCAGCATCCTTGAAGGTGCCGCAGCTGCTGTCCCTGCACCATGAGGCCCCGGCACACGTGGAGCCCAGGCTCGGCTGCGCAGAGACAAGGCCCCAGCGAGATGCTGCAAGTGGAAGGGGCCAGAACGTGGGGAGTGGGGGCGCTGAGGAAGGGAAGGATGCATTCCAGGTGTGCCAGCAGGTCCCAGGTGGGGAGGAGGCTTGCTTTCTGCTGGACCCCCCTCAGCATCCTGAGCACAGCAGGACGGGAATGAGGAAGTCTGTGGTGAGGAGATGGCATTGGGGATGTGAGGACAGCAGACCGTCGGGGTGGCCCTCCACGACACGGCGGGAGGGGTGAATGAATCCCTGAGCTGGGGAGGGCAGGGGATAGGAAGCCGGGGCGCTGCTGCCACTGTCAAGGGGCCGCGCCAGGAAGGGGCCCGACCATTGTGCCCCACCAGCCAGGGTGGCGGCCCTGCAGACGTCATGGGGCCCTCTTGGCAGCACCGTCTGGGCCAGCCCTGGGAGCCAGAGCCCGTGTTTGCCAGCAGGACAGTGCAGCGCCACTGGGGTCAGGCCTGACCCAGGGCCACACGGGGCGGGGCCTCCTTCACTCAACTTTCTCCTGCTTCTGCTGAAGCTAACCCTAACCCAAGCCAGGCGGGGAGTGGGGTTGGGGGATGCCACGGGGCCCATGGTTAGACCCCTGTCATAGCCAGCCAAGGCCCCCCCACGCCCCCAGCCCTGCCTGCAGGCGGGAATGACGGTCAAGCTAGCTGCAGTGCCCGTGGAGGCAGGCCTACCAGGACCTGGCCTGGGGCGAGGAGAGTGAGGCACATACCTGGGTGCAAAAGGTCAGGGGGTACGAGGAACTCAGCAATCCAGATAGGTAAAAGCAAGCATGACGTGCGCCACCGCCCCCCCCCAAAAAAAAAGCTGCAGGGGCTGCCGATGGCTCTGCCTCCTGGGGGAGGGAAGGTCTGAAAAGAAGGCAGGCTTTGGAAAGGAGGGTGGGCAGGCAGGCGGGCAGAGGGTGGAGGCTGTGGGCAGGCCAAGGTTGAGGCCCCACGTGAGGGCAGAGCTGTGAGGGCAACCACGGAAGCTTCTAGCCCAGGAGGTGCAGAGTACCTGAGGCGGTCATTCATTCATGTTGAAGCGCCTGCCAGGGGTCAGACACCTGCAGGGTGCTGGACTGGGCACACAGCGTTCAGCCAAACAGACAAGACTCCTACCCTGGAGGGACGCCAGGAGTGGGAGGCAGACAGTGAGTGAACAGATTAAGGACAAAAGAAAGTGGGGAGATGGGTGGGGGTGGCCAGAAGGACTACGTGGCCTGCAGGAGGGGCACGTGCAGGAGGCGGGCAAGTGTAGGGGAGGCCGAACTGGAGCTGAGCTTCAGCCTTCACCGAGATCCCGGGTGGCTCGCCCCAATCCTCCTAGTAACAGCCGGCTACTCAGTGAGGCTCTAGGTAAACAAGCCTCATCTCAGATGCTCGCCACAGCCCCTTGAATGAGGTACCACGGTTATTCCCACAGGACAGACGACAGAGCTGAGGTCTGGCAGCTGGTGAGCAAACCCAGATGTCCCACTCAGTTCTGCCCGATTTCACTGAGCCTGAGATCTTTACTTGGTTACCTCCTCTCTTCCCCCCACCTCAGTGAGGGTCCATTGAGAGAAACACACCAGATACCAGACTGACTGAGGCTGGAGGTAGGTGTGTGGGTGGGTGAGGTGTGGATACCAAGGGCCTGCACTACCCAGACCCAGTGCCTCGCTTCCACTTGTGTGAGACTGTTCCCTGTTGCCCCATCCCAAAGCAACGAGGACTAGCATTCAGTGTACCCCGCTCTCTGCCGCCGTCCTGAGCTTGCCAAGTTCTTCAGGGATACAGCCCTACCTTGGCTGGTGGCCCCAAGAGCCCCTGAGAGCAAAACCGACTTGGTTCTTGATCCTATTGACTTGTGACATGCGCGCCAGGGATGTCGTGAGGGGAGCTGTAACAAGCTATCCAAAGCGGCTGTCCCTTGAACAAGAGTCACCGCAGTCAAATTAGTCTAGATGAAAGGCAGGGGGTGCAGGCGCTTCTCGATCTGGGGGAGGAGGAAGGAAAAAGTGATTACCTACTAGATTTTCAGCTTTAATTGATTTGTATTTTTCCAGGCTCTTAAAGAAGATTAAATCGTGCTATGAAAAGTGCCTAGGGCTTAAAATAAATGAGGAGAAAGGCAAGTCACTTCAGAAATGTCCAGGAAGCAAGCTGAACCTCCCCAGTGCAAATCGCAGGCCTGGTGGCGGTACTCTTTGTTCGGAGGGAGGCTGCTTCCTTTTCTTCCCCAGCTGTCTCTGCAGTTGGATTTGACTTGACAAGCCTACCAACGTGTGCGTGCTCTGAGGAGGCAGTTCTGAGGGGAGAGAGCCCTTTTCCCTTGGAGGCTGTGGCTGCTGGAAAGTGAGTTCCAGGCTGGCTCTTTGTTGTTGTTCGTTTGCTCAGTTATGTCTGACTCTGTGACCCCATGGACTGCAGCACACCAGGCTCCCATGTCCTTCACTATCTCCTGGAGTTTGCTCAAACTCACGTCCACTGAGTTGATGACACCATCCAACCATCAATCCTCTGTTGCCCCTTCTCCTTCAATCTTTCCCAGCATCAGGGTCTTTTCCAGTGATTTGGCTCTTCGAATCAGGTGGCCAAAGTGCTGGAGCTTCAGCATCAGTCCTTCCAATGAATATGCATTGGAAGGCTGGCTCTACCTTGGATTTATGAGTGACCTCAGCCTAGAATTTTCCCCTTTCTGGGCCTCAGTTCAGTTCAGTCACTCAGTCGTGTCCAACTCTTTGCGACCCCATGGACTGCAGCATGCCAGGCCTCCCTGTCCATCACCAACTCCCAGAGTTTACCCAAACTCATGTCCGTCGAGTCAGCAATGCCATCCAACCATCTTATCCTCTGTCATCCCCTTCTCCTCCTGCCCTCAATCTTTCCCAGCATCAGGGTCTTTTCAAATGAGTCAGCTCTTCGCATCAGGTGGCCAAAGCATTGGAGTTTCAACTTCAACATCAGTCCTTCCAATGAACACCCAGGACTGATCTCCTTCAGAATGGACTGGTTGGATCTCCTTGCAGTCCAAGGGACTCTCAAGAGTCTTCTCCAACACCACAGTTCAAAAGCATTAATTCTTCGGCGCTTAGCTTTCTTTATAGTCCAACTCACATCCATACATGACTACTGGAAAAACTATAGCCTTGACTAGACATTTGTTGGCAAAGTAACGTCTCTGCTTTTTAATATGCTGTCTAGGTTAATCATAACTTTCCTTCTAAGGAGTAAGCGTCTTTTAATTTCATGGCTGCAGTCACCATCTGCAGTGATTTTGGAGCCCAGAAAAAATAAAGTCAGCCACTGTTTCCCCATCTATTTGCCATGAAGTGATGGGACCGGATGCCATCTTAGTTTTCTGAATGTTGAGCTAAAGCTCAACTTCTTCTCTCTCCTCTTTCACTTTCATCAAGAGGCTTTTGATGCCATGATCTTAGTTTTCTGAATGTTGAGCTAAAGCCAACTTCTCTCTCCTCTTTCACTTTCATCAAGAGGCTCTTTAGTTCTTCTTCACTTTCTGCCATAAGGGTGGTGTCATCTGCATATCTGAGGTTATTGATATTTCTCCCGTCAATCTTGATTCCAGCTTGTGCTTCCTCCAGTCCAGCGCTTCTCATGATGTACTCTGCATATAAGTTAAATAAGCAGGGTGACGATATACAGCCTTGACATACTCCTTTTCCTACTTGGAACCAGTCTGTTGTTCCATGTCCAGTTCTAACTGTTGCTTCCTGACCTGCGTACAGATTTCTCAAGAGCCTCAGTTTATCCATTTGTTAAATGAGGGAGTTTGGATTAGAAGTTCCTTAAGGGCTCTTCTGATTCATTCTAATGCTCCATGATTGACAACGGATGAGGAAAGAGACCCAGAGAGGGGAAATGGCTCAGCCAACAACTTTGCACCATTCTGAGCCTCCAATTTCTCATCTGTAAAATGGAATGAAGGTACTTATTTCTCAGGGTTGGTGCAAAGATTCAGTGACATAATATCTCTAAGAGTAGCAGCTATGCATTGTGCATTCACTACACATCAGTTACTTATACTTCTGATACATTAGCTCATGGAATCTTCCATAATCCCCACTTCATAGGGGAGGGAACTGAGGCCCAGGGCAGGCTGGCAAGTTAGTTGAGAGTGGAGTCAGGATTTGAACTCTGCGCAGTCTGCATTGACTATGCCATACTCCCTCTCCATAACGTTCACAGAACCCATAGTTTTGTTGAGAGTACAGCTCAAAAACGGGCAGCTCCTCCTGAGAAGAGCAACTGGACAAGAGCTAGAGCTTCCATTTCAGTGCTGTGGTCGCTACCAGGCGTCCACCCCCCGGCCCCACCCGGGATGAACACGATTCGCAGACCTCCATCCCCCCATCGCGTCCCACCCCATCGGTCTCTTGGGTCATCGGCAGCAGAGGCGGCCCCCCTCCATTCTCCAACACCACCCCCCTCGCCCCCCAGTTTCCAAATCCAGGGCTTGGGTGGCCCTCCCCAGGCCTGCTTTAACCTTGGTTGTCCTAGAGCGGCCTTCACTCAACGGAGCGCCCTGAAGCCGGAGAGTCTCCGCGGGTGTCTGGGGCCCCGGAAGGGCGGGGAGGCCCTTCCCAGGGCTTGGGAGGAGGGGTGGGTGGGGTGGGGGAGAGCAGGGGTGAGAAGGGGCGGGGCCGCGGGCCTGATTGTTACCGCCGCTGCCATAGCAATCGGGTCACGTGGCAGCCCCGCCCACGCCGCAGGAACTACCCGCTGGGCCTGGGGTCGAGGGATACAGCAGTCCCTACTTTTTCAAACACCCTGCCCCACATCGCCGGGAGTTGGTGACGGACAGGGAAGGCCTGGCGTGCTGCAGCCCATGGGGTTCGCAAAGAGTCGCACACGACTGAGCGCCTGAACTGAACGGCCCATCTATCCCAGCGTCTTCCTTTTAAAGACGGGGAAACTGAGGCCCAGTGAGCGGAGCTGGGGTGGCTCAAGGAGCACCGAACGCCTGGGCCGGGGCGCCTTGGCGGAAACAGAAGTAGGATCCGCCTCCCGCCTCTCCCGGGCCGATGTGCCCTCGGGATACTGTAGGGTGTCTCAGCACAAGAGGGGGCCCTCTGAGCCAGGAGCCCGCAGCAGGAGGAGACTTGGGGTTCCCCGCTGAGGCGCGCAGAGTTGGGGGACGAGGCCGGAGCTGGGGAGAACTTCCTTCATGCAGCTGAGGAGACCCGGAGCCAGACCCGGCGCCAGCCTCGCCCCGGAGCAGGGGAGGGGCGCGAGAGTGACGCGTGCTGATGACGGAGCGCCGTGGCGCCCCTGGCAACGGCGGTCCCCAGGGAGCGTCGCGTGCTGATGACGCACAGGCCCTAGCGACGGCTGTCCCCAGGGAGCGGCGCCTGCTGATGACGCGAGGCCCTAGCGACAGCGGTCCCCAGGGAGCGGCCGCGCTGCGAAGCAGCATGGACGCGACCACCGCCCCTCACCGCATTCCCCCGCAAATGCCCCAGTATGGGGAGGCGAACCACATCTTCGAGTTGATGCAGGTGACCCGGGCAGCCCTGTCCCATCGCGACACCAGGCGGTGGCCGGGGACCATCTTGGCGGCGGTCCGGCTGCGCGCTGGCGACCCTACATCTGGGAGGGGTGATGTCTGTTAGCCACGAGGCCGCCCGACTTGGGGTGTCCGACACGACTGTGTCATCGTACCCCCAAGGAACCCCTCGACCGAAAGATGCTCCTTGACCATACTCGGCTGGTCCTGGAGGGAGGAAAAGGGGGCAGGCCATACCGGCCGTGACTGGACCCTTGCTCCAACCCAGTCAGGTCGATGATCTGGAAGAGTTTCCTTCCTTTTTCTTAGTTCCCCTGTCTGTGAAACGCCAGGTTGCAAGAGGTGGTTTCCAAGGGACTCATCCTGTGCTGACCATTCCCAGGCTGGCTGCGGTGTTGTGTCTGAGCTGGGGAGTGTCTGAGTTGAAGATGGCCTCTCCATCCTTTGAGAAAGGCCGCCTCCTGGGACAGCAGCCGTGTGGTGTGGAAGGCAGCTTTTCCCACCCGGCCCTTTCTCCTCAGAGCGAAGAGTTCAGGGAAGCTTCCAAGCCCTCACCCTGAGTTCCCGACCTGACTGACCCACTGCCTGTGTGACCCGAGGCAAAGCCACTCCCCAGCCTGTTCTCCAGGTTTCCCTTCTGCATCTTGGGTTGGTGGTTTAGTCGCCAAGTTGTATCCGACTCTTGCGACCCCATGGACTGTAGCCCGCCAGGGTCCTCTCTCCATGGGATTTTCCAGGCAAGAATATTGGAGTGGATTGCCATTTCCTTCTCCAGGGGATCTTCCCCACCGAGGCGTCCTGGGGAAGTGAAAGCTTTCAGGAGCTGGATTGGAGGATCTCTCAGCCACTCAGAGGTTCTGAGGGCCAGAGGGAAGCTGGAGCATTTGTCTGCTCCTCCGGGTAGACCCCCATCCCCAGAGGCACCTCCTCAGTGATGCCTGTGGCTGTTTGAGCGTCTGACAGCTCAGAGCAGAGCTCAGAGTAAGAAACCCGCGTCTCTCTCTCTCCTGCGGACATAGGCTTCCTTTGGAAAGCGTTCACTGATAGAGGGCGCACGAGAGATTTCTAAGACCGAGTGGCCTATCTAAGTAGAGGAGATGGCTAGCTGAGTCCTAAGTCCTCAGTGATGGCGGGCAGTACACGGGCAAGTCCTGGGGGCACCCTGGTCTGCTCTTAGGGAATCTGGTGTCCCTCATAGCAATTGTTGGAAGGAGTAGCCTGAGGAAGCTTTTAGTCCATTATTTCCAGTCCTTAGTAATTTCTGTGCTCCCTACATGGTTTTTCATCATTTTCATTTTTTAGCATTTTTATTTTAAAATGATTTTGGACCTACCGGAAGTTACACAAGTAGCAAAGAATTCTAGTGTATCCTTCCGCCAGCTTCCCCCGGTAATAACATCTAACGTAAGGGTAGTTCATTGTCAAAACCAGCAAACTGACAGGGGCACAATACTATTAACTAGACCTTATTTGAATCTCATCCATTTTTACCAGCACTCTTTTTTTTTTTTTTTTTCGTATGAATCTACGAAATTTGGGGCTTCCCAGATGGCTTAGTGGTAGAGAATCCACCTGCCAGTGCAGGAGCCACAGGAGATGCAGGTTCAATCCGTGGGTGGGGAAGATCCTCTGGAGAAGGAAATAGCAACCCACTCCAGTATCCTTGCCTGGAAAATTCCATGGACGGAGGAGCCTGGCGGGCTACAGTCCATGGAGTTGCAAAGACTCGGTTGCGACTGGGTCACTGAGCTTGAGCACACGCACACACCACACAGTGAAATTTTATCACAGGTATAGATTCATGTAACCAACAGCATATTTCCATTTTAACTTCATCATTTCTTTAAATCAGCCCACTCAAAAAAAAAAATTAACTTATTTTACCTCATCCTAAGGTTTGATGTACTGATTTTTTCTAATACACATTAGATTTACTGTGTAAAAGTGAATTTTAGAATATTCATCTGTGAGCTATCTGGAATCATCTCACACTGTCTCACCAGCACCATAGCACCATGGATCGTGTCCAGCTGTGTCTTAATAGGTGTAGAAGCTGAGGCCCAGGGAGGGGAAGGGACCGGTGGGATGCAGAGCGGGGCTGGGCCTTCTCGCCGTTCAGTGCTGTTTCTGCTGTGCCGTTCTCCGTCTGCCTGCCTGCCCCTAGGGCAGAAGGCTGCTCCTGCGTGCACTGGCGCTGCTGCCAGCCACCTGGTTCATTCCTGTGCCTTTTGTTCTAGAACCATGGAAGCTGCTTTGCTTTAGAATTAAATGGCCAGACAATCCCAGGACTCTTTAGATATCTGGCTAGTACATACCCTGTTCCACACTGGACAGACACAGGTAGCAGCAATGGCCACGTCACCCAGCACACATTCTGTGTGGGGCCCCTTCTGTGGTTGTTCTGGGCACTGAGATGTGGGTGAGGCAATAAAGGGGATGCATGGGGGCTACAGGAGCGTGCCACAGGATTGACCTAGTGAGCGTCATGGGGAGAAGTGTTTCATGCTGAGGGAGCAGCATCTGCAAGGGCTCTGAGGGGTGGATGGGTGCCCTGCAGGAGAGGGGTGAGAGAAGGCTGGTCTGGGGGGGCCACAAAGGAGCTGAGGGGCAAGGGCCCCAGGACTACTTGCTCTGAGTCAAGGGTGCTTCCCTCCAGCTCCGCCTCCTTCCAGGCTCCCCCACTCCCAGCAAAACCCATGTGGCCCTTCCCTCATACCTCTGCTCCCAGGGACCGAGGCAGACACCCACTAGGGTGGGAGGCAGGGAAGAGATCAGGTCCCATAACTGGTATCCATAGTGATGCCAGGTTGCTTGGCCACCGGAGCCTGGGGCCTTGGGTGCGCATGTAGGCGTCAACCCCCTGAGTGTCTGCCCTGTGCCCACAGAACATGCTGGAGCAGCTCCTGATCCACCAGCCCAAGGACCCCATCCCGTTCATGATTGATCATTTGCAACGAGACAACGATTATGGTGAGCACCAGAGCGGGCCTCCCCCTCCCCCAGTTCCCAGCTGTCCCTCCCCTCCGCCTCCTGGGAACCACTCTGCCCTCCCTGTGCCTAAAAGGGAGGTCAGAGCAGGGGTGGGGACAGGTTTTGACCACTTGGGGAGGTGGTTAATTGAAAAAAATGCCTTAATTTCTTCTGGAGCACAACTCATACAAATACTCTTGCCAAGTGATTAAAATGCAAACCTCCGAATGGCCCACAGAATCAATTATTAATGCTTTGGCACGCCCCAGCTGATGTCGCCTGTTGGGTTTAAGCTCTGTGATCACTCCACTTGTCAGGTGTAAGTGTGGCTTCTGGTCTACCCAGACAGGCTGCACTCGGCTGTTCTTGATGGTCTTGTCACGGGCTCCTGTTAATGAGTTCCAGAGCTCCCCCCAAACCTCGCCCGAGTGAATGCAGGCCAGCCAGACCCAAGGCGGGCACCCTGGACAGGGGGGAGAGAGAGGAGGCACTCTGTCCTGCGGTCGATTTGCCGAATGGAGGCGCACGAGTGGGGGAGCGTGGCCGCCCCTCCTGAGCTGTCAGGGAGGCCAGTGTCCCAGAGCTTTGATGTTTCTTTCACTGGAGCATTAACTGCTTTGAAGGTGCTCCCGGCTCAGCAGTGAAATGAGTGGTGCAGCTGAGAGGGACAGAGGCCTGAGATGCCCGTGGCGGGGTGCTGAGGCCTCACATGAGAAAGGAAGCGAAGTAGTTTTTTAAAAACTGGTGAGAGGAGACTCGGAGCCCACGGGTTGCCAGGCACGCCTGGCCTCTTCTGGGGGCCTGCCCTTGGGTCCTGGGCGGGCCCAGCCTGTGAGAATGAGGTGCTGTTTCAGAGGCCCGAGCAGGAAAGTGCGATGTGGCCTGGAGCACCCCACACTGTCCTTCCCCGAGCCTCCAGGGAGGCAGAAGTGCACGTCTACACTGGGTGTGAGCTGCTGAGGTGCCCCAGGTGGAGACCGAGCCGGGGTGGTGGGGCTGGGGGTTGATCCGCTCTGCTCCGCGGGGACTCTTCTAAGAGGCCTCGGTTACCTGGTCCTCTGGTTGGTGTGGGAGGGAGGGAGGCTCCGCTGCTGTGTGGGGGTGAGAAGCCCCCTTGCTTCCTTGCGGTCCTGCTGCAGACCCCCGCTCACCGCCCCTGCCTCACCAAGTGGCCTCTGTTGTCTGGAGGAAGGTGTTCCTGCAGCCTTACCCCCCACCCCACCCCCATGCCGTTTGGAGCTGGGGTTGCTAAGCTGTGTTACTAAGGGATGCAGGAGGCACTTCTGCCCATGTTCCCCTCTCATGCTGCCCTCCAGCCCCGCCCAATCAATAAAGCAAAGCACACTCAAAAGAAGATAAAAGGCCAAATAAAGCTCAGTTTCCTCTGTAAAACGGGCATGTCTGGTTGCTGAGATGGAGGCGGCCAAGCCCCAGCCTGGTCCCTGGTGGTGTCAGCAGAAGGGACGCCGAGGCCTGGAGGCTCCCGCTGGGCTTCAGTTGGTGCCATGCAAGTGTCCACTTGCGCGAAGCCCGGTGAGAGTTTTCCAGACTAAAACCGTACTTGAGAAAAGGACGCTTTGAACTCGGAGTTGGGTTGTGGCGGCACTCCCTACTTTCGGCTTGAAGAGTTCTGTTCAGGGGCATGTGTGCCACGCTGTGTGTGCCCCTGCCACTAGCCTCACAGCTTCGCCAGTCTCCCCGCTAGAACTTCAGCCTGACATCCAAGGTTACCACTCGTCTTTACACTTTTGTCTTGCTCCTCTCTGTGCAGTTATGACTTTCAATGTTGAACTGACTACTTGGCCAGAATCTTGAAGTCCAGACGTCACCTTTCTGTTTTAGCCGCGATGCGGTTGTCGCCAGCTGGGCTCTCATCTCAGGCGCTGGCCGTCCCGTGCTCTGGGCCGCCCCTCCCCACCCCCTCAGCATCCCTTCCATTTATCTGCAGGCTGCGCTCCGCAGAGCCCTTCCTCCTTTCTCCATGTGACACCGCTCTGTCCCTCTCCAGTGGGGTGGAGAATTCAGACCCTCTTCGTTCAGCTCGAGCTGGGGATGGGGGGCTCCTGGCTGTCCTCCCCCACACCTGAAGTCTTAGGCTTTGGGCCCAGACACTGTCTCAGCGATTCGAGTCATTGGATCCCAGGAACCACAGGTTGGAGGGGTCGACTTGTTCCCACAGCCCTCCACTCCCACTCCCTGGCCTTGGGCCAGCAGCTCAGAGGGACGCGGGCACATCTTCGCCCTTTGGCTCAAGTCCCACCACTTACGTGAAGAGAGGGCATGTGTCCCTCCCATGCCCAGGCCTCCACCTCCAGGTGAAGCAAAGATGCGGGAGAAGGAGGGGAGGATGAGGAAGATGGGAGAGGACCACGCTTCTGGGATTTCTCTAGGAGAAGGGAAGCCAGAAAGAGTTTCACCCATCCTCGTGGTTCTAGAAGAGGACCGGGGCCTGGAGAGGCCCCCTGGTGTCCAGCGAGCATTCCTGTGGCCCTGAGCTAGTGGGTCAGTCGGTCTTGCCTTCTCCCGGCATACAGTGGCCTGTGTCACCTGCAGCCAGGCACTCAACCCCCTGCCTCCTCGGCTTGCATGTTGGGTGGGTCGGGGTTCCCTGTGATGTGTGGTGATATGGCCAGTGGCCAGTGTAGAGGAAAAGAAGCCTCTGGGCTCCTGGCGCTGAGTGTGCTCGTGAGGGGATGGGGGAGCCATTGACACAGGGCTGGCAGCCCCTTCGCTGCGAGAAAAGCAGATTTAGTACAAAGTGAGCATTTACAGTAGCCCTGGGCAATATTAAAGCAGGCGATGGTGTATATAATGGTGTGTTTCGTTTTTTATCAAACGTTTGTCCAAGAAAGCTGTGTATTAGAGCTCCAATACCTAAGGGTTTTCTTGTGAATTTTAAATCATGCTCCTAGTTAAACCTCAAAAGGCTCTGTGGATGGAAAGGTTTTTTGATTTCCTTTGAAGTGGGTTGAAGAAGTTGATTACTCTTGGCAGTCAAGCAGCCTTTTATGACACTGTTTATAAATAATTACTCATGAGCAGGGCTGGAGTTTCAAGGTGTTAGATTTTAAGAAACTGAAATTAATCACATAAATGTGTGTGAGAAATTAGGTGGAGAGAAAGGCCGTGTGAATGTTCCCCTTTTAAAGTGTTTTCGGAGATGTGTACAATTTGGGTGCCACTTACAGGAGCCCGGAAGGCAGGCTGGGGTTGGGGGGGGGCCTTCCCCAGCAGCCGTGGAGCCTTGTAACTTTGTCAAAATGAGTGTACGACTTGGGAGTCCGCTTGTTCCCAAAACGCCGTTGTCAAGGTGCAGTCCCCCTTCTCCTCGGTCCCTCGGACCCTGAGCCCTGTTGGGTCCACCCCAAGTTCTAGGGTGCTACGGCAGAGGCCTGGGGTTAGAGCCCTGGAAGGGCATCAGGGTGGCGGGCACAAAGGCCAGACCCACAGCCCACCACTCCCTTCCTCTGGCTTTGGCAAGCGGGCAATTCTCCCCATGGTCCGAGCAAGCTCTTTGCTCTAACATGCCAGGCCCACCACCCTTTACCCCCACTCCTTGCTGCCCTAACGCTGTGCCTCCCCTCGACCTCCCCTGGCACCCTAGTTCCAATCTGCCCTGATCAGGTGTTCCCAAAGCCACCTCGTTTCCAGACTCACCCACCTTCCACTGCTTCTCTCCTCTGGTTGGGGCACTCGGGAAGGCCTTGGCCGGGTTCCAAGGCCAGAGAAAGGCTGGGCCATACAGCCCCGTCCTGGCTCCCAGCCCGCAGATGAACGTGCTTCGCCTGCCCTGGGCCTGCGTCCTGAGCTTCATCGCCCCATGGAGCCCAGACTCTGGACGCGCTCCGGGAGGTGCTCTCCCTGGCGGCCTGTAGGGCCCATGGGTGGCTGTGGCTGGGTGGTGGTGGGGCAGCCCCCGTGGGCCCTGTGTGTGAATGGCATTCTGGGCTCAGGCTACTGGGCCGGGTGTCCAGGGCGGCAGGGCTGTCCCCCCCGTGCCCTTCAGTGACCGCCCTTGGGGGCTGGCTCCTGTGGTGGCCCTGGGCCTGGCTCCTGCCCGGGTGGGATTCTCTGAGCCATGCTGGCCTGTGAATAAACCCACCTCTACACGACTCAGCCCCGTCCGCGTCCCGTGGCTCGCACCCAAGAGTGCCGACTGGCAGAAGGTGCCTTTGCAAGGAGGTGCGAATGGTGGTGACAAAGGCGACCACAGCCTCAGTGGCCACAGAGGGGACAGCTGAGGAGGAGGCCATCGGAGGCCCTGCTGTGTGCTTGGCTACTCGCGATTCTAGCTGCTGGAGCGGAGGGTGAGACGTGGTCCCTGCAGCCAGGACATCCTCTCCACTGCTCAGCCGGGGGACGGGACTTAGCACGGCAGCAGCACCCTTCAGTCAGGAGAATCCCAAGGGAGGAACCCAGTGGGGCTGGGGGCTGAATGGAGGGGGGTGAGGAGGACACCCCTGTCGGGGAGGTGACAGGTGACAAGGTAGGAAGATGGGAAGAGTGTCGTCAGAACGGGGAAGTCCAAGATGAAGGGAGAGGCTTGCCCAGGGCTCCTGGGTGACCTAGATCCCTGGTGAGGGTGGCTCTTAGGGTGCCCAGGGCACATCCCAGCTCCTGTGGAGGTCAGGCCCCTCAACGGGGGTCCACGGGGACTTAAGGGGGCACAGGGCCCCCCCTTGGCCAGAAGAACCCTGGCAGCTGTGGAGGGCGGGAGGCCCACCAGCCGAGTGTGGCTTGGAGGGGAGGGGGTGTGCCGGGGTTTGCTGGGCTGGAGCACGGCCGTGCGGCCCGCAGCAGGTGCCCTCCTGTCCTTCATCCCTGATTGCATCGCCCGCCCAGGATCCAGGCTCGCAAGGAGCAGGTTACCTACATTTCACACCGTGGGGCCAATGGACCAGGTTTAGAAATGAGGGCCGCGACAGTGTTTGTTCTAAAGCCATCAGCTGGGGACATGCAGGAATCCAGCAGCAGCGGTGACGTGTGCGGCCTCATTCGTGGTCCTCGGAGAGACCGCTCCCTTGCAGAGACCAGGCAGAGGCCCCGCTCCCTCCCAGGTGTGTGCCGAAGCAATCACCTCGCCCACCTGGTGTGGGCCGCCGGGCTCTTCCCAGCAGTACTCAGCCCCGTGCAAGTTTGGAGGAGGTGCTCAATGAGTGTTTGTGGAGTGAATCGGTGAATTACCTTGAACTTGCCTTCAACGTTTTCCCTGAAAATGAGAAAGGGCTGTGGAGTTGGGGCAAAAGTCTCTTCAAACCCAAGCAGCCTGGCTGGGTACTGGTGTGCTGATCATGAGTTCAGGGGCCACATGGACCCTTCTCCGTGTCCACTCTCAAACTAGGAGGTCTCTGCATGGATGCGGCTCCTTCTCGGAGGCCTGGCAGGAACGGGCCCTGCAGGTTGCTGTGCACACCTGTTCACCTGTCCCTGGGGGTGGGACGGGGCCAGGCCGACAGGTGGAGCCAGAGGCCAGCTTCCGCCCTCCTTCCTCCTGGGTGCCGACGCCTCTCACTCCCCGCAGTTTGGGGATGGGTGACATCAGTGCGGCACCCGGGGAGGAACCAGCTTGGACTCACCTGTCCACACACCACATCTTGTTGGCCTTGTTTTGACCCAAGCGCACACCTTCCAGCCCTCTTCTTTAGATGCTGGGTTTTTTTCCTTCTTTTCCAGTGGCCAGTACCTACTCCCTAGTCCAGTAGTGTCTTTAGAGCTTCTGCAGGGGCCAGGAACCTTCCAGAGCCAGGAGTGCCACAGTGAAGCCAGCGGTATCCATTTGCATAGAAATATCCATATTTGAAAACAAAGCCTTTCCTATCTGGGGTTTTATAAATCTGGCTCATATACACTCCAGGCTTTTCCCCATTATTTCCTTCTGCAACATGATGGGGAATACAACTTGCTAAATAAAAAGGCATAAATATTAAAAAAAAAAGAAAAAACCACCTTTGAAGGTCGATTTACATAAAATACAGCTTTATTTGAGAATGTGTCCCTGAGACAAAGTCCCTGTTTAAAATGCTTTATGGTGTTTGAAATCCCAATTGTTCTGGATATTTATTAGTTCGGCAAACAAGTTACCGTGTCCACGTCCCCTTGGAGACAGAAGAATAAACCATCTCAGGGATCACTTACCTCTCTAAACACAGGATACGTTCTATGGTATCTGGAGCGTCTCAGAACCGCTGGGTTATAAACGACCGCATCACTCCCAGAAAATGAAATCTGGGGAGCAGAGAAATAAATATACCCAGAGCTCTGCAGACATGCGAGGTGTTTTCTTGTTGTTGTTGTCATACTGAACAGTGACATTCAAATCTCTCTATTCCACAGTGCCGAAGATTGTACTATTAGGTCCACCTGCCTCGGGGAAAACAACCATAGTAAGTGTATCGTATTAACTGTGGTAATACGGTAATATCTCGTTTATCCTGCAAAGCTGGACTGAGGCTGCACCTCAGTGAATTTTCAACATAACTGAGACTCCTTTCATCTCTTCTCTCTCCTGCTTCCTAACTTATTTTCTCATTACAAGAGGCAGCATGTGTTTGTAGTAGAAAACCTAGAACATACAAGAAACAGAAACAGGGTTCCCCAATCGCACAGTGGTGAGCGTTCTTTGAACACGTGAGATATGCCTGCCGGGGTATTCTCATGACTACGTGTCCACCATCTGGGCACACCCTTCGTTCCACCCTTAGGATACGTTTCCAGAAGGAGAAGGGCTGGGTCAAACAGCACACACGTTTGATATAGACAAACAGCACAGACTTTTGGTTTAGAACCTTTGGGTTCACCAGTAAAATTTTAATCATGCAGTGTTTCAACCAATGAGAAAAGCAGAGAAATGGCACCAGAGAGACTCACGTACCCAGTTCCCAGATTTTACAGGAACTTGTCATTTTGCCACATTTGCCATGATTTTCTCTCCATTTCAAAGACAGTAGAGCTTTCAAGACACAGCAGACGCCTCATCCCACTTCACTTCCCCTTTCTGTGCGTCCGCCGTTGGAGACAGCCTCTGCGCTGACACGGAAACTTCGCTCCCTGTGCGGTTTTAACCTTTTACCTCCTTTGTTAAGTGCCAAGAAACGTCTTCAAATTATAACCATCTGAGAGGGAACTCTTTCTGTTCTTTAAAGAAGCCTGGTTAGAGAACACCAGGTACCATAAGTTAATGATAAACAACAAAGCCCTGCTGTGCAGGACAAGGAACTATATTCCATGTCTTGCAATGACCTGAAATGGAAAAGGGCCTTCCCTGGTGGCTCAGACAGTAAAGAATCTGCCTTCAATCCTGGAGACCCAGGCTCACCGACTTAATGGATGTGAGTTTGAGCAAACTCCAGAGAGAGTGCAGGACAGGCAAGCCTGGCATGCTGCGGTCTGTGAGGGGCACAGAGAGTCACACACGCCTTAGCAACCGAGCAACAATAATGGCAAAGACGGAAAGAATCTTACGCATGTCTGAGTCACTTCGCTGTACACCAGAAAGGAACGCAACATTGTAAGTCAACTGTATACTTCAATGAAAACAACAAAACACCAGTAGACTCTGGAAGCCTATGTCATCGCTGCCAGCACTCCTCCTGGGCGCACAGGCTGTTTCTCTGACCGGCGGGCACCTTGTTTTATTCTGAAAAGGAATCAAGATGGCTGGTCTTACATAAAGCCACCTGCAGCTACCCTGCTTTTGGAGTGAGACTCGCCGGCTCTTCAGTTTATCTGTCATCTGTCCGTCTGTCCATCCATTCACCCATCTGTCTATCTCTGTAGATTTTCTCCTTGTTCCCTCAGGACCAGGCTGTCTGCTGTCACGCTCTCTGAATCTTCCCTCCCAGTCTCCGTTTCCCTGTGAGACCCCATGGACCCCAGGCCTGGGCCTGGCAGCCGCCAGCACTAGCTGGTGTTTCGACCCCACTTCTTTCGGCAGATCCACAGTCCCCGCCCCCGTCCACTGTGTGGAATGCACAGAATCTAATTTTACAGGAAGATGATAATGGTAAAATCCCAGCAGGCTGCTTCCTGATCTCGTCACTGACACCTCCCAGCACAAGGAGCAGAGAGATTAAGGCTCATACCTCCCCCGGGGGACCCCAGGTCCTTCTGAACCATCCTGATGCTGAAATAGTCATCAGTATAATCTTGGCGTTAAGAACATTTGGTTGTATGGTTATTCTTTACAATGTATTCTTCCCTGGAGGAGTATACAGAGTGGTCATTGGTGAGCTGGACATTGACTTGGCCTGGACATGCATCTCCCAACCTTTAAGAAAAGATGAATTTGGAGTGCGTGTCATGATCTCTATTTAGGGCCTGTCCCCTTGTTTCCTGGTTTAAACTTTCGAGTTAAGAACTCATGGTCCAGAGAGCTTGAAAAGGCAGGAAAGATGGGCTCGATAAAGGAAGAAATGGTATGGACCTAACAGAAGCAGAAGATATTAAGAAGAGGTGGCAAGAATACACAGAAGAACTGTACAAAAAAGATCTTCACGACCAAGATAATCACGATGGTGTGATCACTCACCTAGAGCCAGACATCCTGGAATGTGAAGTCAAGTGGGCCTTAGGAAGCATCACTACGAACAAAGTTAGTGGAGGTGATGGAATTCCCAGTTGAACTATTTCAAATCCTGAAAGACGATGCTATGAAAGTGCTGCACTCAATATGCCAGCAAATTTGGAAAACTCAGCAGTGGCCACAGGACTGGAAAAGGTCAGTTTTCATTCCAATCCCAAAGAAAGGCAATGCCAAAGAATGCTCAAACTACTGCACAATTGCACTCATCTCACACACTAGTAAAGTGATGATCAAAATTCTCCAAGCCAGGCTTCAGCAATATGTGAACCATGAACTTCCAGCTGTTCAAGCTGGTTTTAGAAAAGGCAGAGGAACCAGAGATCAAATTGCCAACATCCGCTGGATCATCAAGAAAGCAAGAGAGTTCCAGAAAAACATCTATTTCTGCTTTATTGACTATGCCAAAGCCTTTGACTATGTGGATCAGAAGAAAGTGTGGAAAATTCTGAAAGAGATGGGAATACCAGACCATCTGATCTGGCTCTTGAGAAACCTATATGCAGGTCAGGAAGCAACAGTTAGAACTGGACATGGAACAACAGACTGGTTCCAAATAGGAAAAGGAGTATGTCAAGGCTGTATATTGTCACCCTGCTTATTTAACTTATATGCAGAGTACATCATGAGAAACACTGGGCTGGAAGAAGCACAAGCTGGAATCAAGATTGCCAGGAGAAATATCAATAACCTCAGATATACAGATAACATCACCCTTATGGCAGAAAGTGAAGAGGAACTAAAAAGCCTCTTGATGAAAGTAAAAGTGGAGAGTGAAAAGTTTGGCTTAAAGTTCAACATTCAGAAAACTAAGATCATGGCATCTGGTCCCATCACTTCATGGGAAATAGATGGGGAAACAGTGGAAACCGTGTCAGACTTTATTTTTCTGGGCTCCAAAATCACTGCAGATGGTGATTGCAGCCATGAAATTAAAAGACACTTACTCCTTGGAAGGAAAGTTATGACCAACCTAGATAGCATATTGAAAAGCAGAGACATTACTTTGCCAACAAAGGTCCGTCTAGTCAAGGCTATGGATTTTCCAGTGGTCATGTATGGATGTGAGAGTTGGACTGTGAAGAAAGCTGAGCGCCGAAGAATTGATACTTCTGAACTGTGGTGTTGGAGAAGACTCTTGAGAGTCCCTTGGATTGCAAGGAGATCCAACCAGTCCATCCTAAAGGAGATCAGTCCTGGGTGTTCTTTGGAAGGACTGATGCTAAAGCTGAAACTCGAATACTATGGCCACCTCGTGCGAAGAGTTGACTCATTGGAAAAGACTCTGATGCTAGGAGGGATTGGGGGCAGGAGGAGAAGGGGACGACAGAGGATGAGATGGCTGGATGGCATCACCGACTGGATGGATGTGAGTTTGTGTGAACTCCGGGAGTTGGTGATGGACAGGGAGGGCTGGTGTGCTGCGGTTCATGGGGTCACAAAGAGTCGGACACGACTGAGCGACTGAACTGAACTGAACTGAGGGCAGTAAAGCATAGGCTTTCCAGGTCCACTTAGAGTCAATGGCTGGTTGAAGAAGAAATGGCGGGCAAGCAGAATCCTATGGCTGGGAGGGATTCTGTGGCTTTGTCTCCCCTGGTGGCCTCCTTCCAGCCAGAAACGATGACGCTTCCCTGTGGGCAGCCCTTCCTGGTAGAATATGGAAGGACCTGGGCATTGGAATGGCATCGTCCTTAGTCATTCCTTCCACAAAAATGTTCTTTTCCCCTTTCCTTTCTTCAGGCTATGTGGCTTGCCAAACATCTGAGCACCAATCTTCTCAGCGTGGAGAGCTTGATAGCAAAGGAGTATTCCCCTCTGGCGGCAGACGCCAGGATGCATTATCAGAAGTTCAAGGTAGGATGACGGGTTCTGGGAAACAGGATGGGGTGAGAGCTCCCTGCAAGGCTCCCCCATCAGCTGCCACATTCCTTCCATTTCCTCGTGGGTTGGGGTGACATGAGACCCAGGCAGGATGGGACCAAAGGAAGGGGAGAGGTCTTCAGTAGGGCACAGATCCTGGGGGCTACCAGGGGGAGGGCTTGTGGTGCACCAGCCTCAGCAGCAGTGAGCATGGAGGGTGGCTGGCCCGCCCTGCTCTGCTCGGGGTCAGCCGGATCAAGTGGGTATGGGCAGGGCCGGTGGGGCCTCCATCCTCAGGCGCTGTGCCTGCTGGCCGGCGCCGGGACCTGGCAGGCCTGAGCCAGTGGGGAGCGTAAAGGGCAGTGGTCCGGCTCTCCCTGTGCTGTAGCTCAGGGCCACTTCCTTCTACTCCTCGGGGAGGGCTCCCCGTGGCATCCCCGGAGGCTGGGGGTCTGTTTCTACCATCCCACCACCACTCTTTGAAAGACATTTTTAAAAGGGAAACTTAGGGCTTAAGCATGTTGGTTCTCTTAAATACAAACAGAAATTTCCAAATATCTTTTCAAAAACCCCCCTTTGGCACATAAGAGGATGCCTTAGTCCATGCCAGCTGCTGTCACAGACTGGGTGGCCCGGAAGCAGTCTCCCCCACACTCCTAGAGGCTGGCAAGTCCAAGGTCATGGTGCCCGCAGACTCACTGTTGGGAGACAGCAGTCTTCTCACCGTGGCCTCCCGTGGCCAGAGGACAGGGCAGCTCTGGGGCCTCTTGGTCTTATTTACGAGGCTGCATCTGCAGGGCCTAATTGTTTCCCAAAGGCCCCAGCTCCCAGCACCATCGCCTGAAGGTCCTATAGGACTTTGGGGAATGCGGGCATCCAGCATGGCACAGCAGGGCTGCCCACCCGCTCAGGCGTTCCTCACCCGCACCCGGGCCTTCTCTTGTTTGTGTGGGGAGAAGGCTGAGAACAGTTGCGATCCCAGGGCTCGGCCTGCCTGTCGGGGTGACCAGCTGGCGTCTCCTGCCAGCCTCCACAGAGGCCGTGGCTGAGGGCTGGTTGCCTCCCATCTTCACCTTCACTCACAGGCAGGCTCTTGACCAGATAGTGACCATGTGTGGTCACTGTTCCTCCAAGAACATGGAAGGAAGCTTCCAGGCCTCATGGGCAGCCTGTGAGTGATGGCCGGTGGCATGACTCTCGTGGCCAGCCCGTGGTTGTAAGTAGCAGAGATCCGCCCGGGCTGCCCAGGGCAGGAAAGGGAATCTGAAGGCGGACGCAGTGACCCCTGGGCTCCGGATGGAGGAAGTGCCCATCCATCCCCCCGTCTCTGAGGCCGGAGCCTGGGCAGCACCCTGGCCTGCTCCGCCCTACGTGCTCGCTTGTCCCTTGTGTCCATTCTCTCTGTGGCTCTCCCTTCGTCTTCTGTATCCCTTCGTCTCTGTTGTCCTTGCCTGCTCACGACCGCCTGCCTTGTCCCGGTTCCTGTGTCTTCAGCTCAGACCATCCCCAGAGGCAGCGCCAAGACCAAGTTTCCAGAAAAGGGAGCTGCGTGGGCCTGCTGGTCAGGTGGCCACGGGGCCCTGCCAGCTCTGGTGAGGGGTGTGCACAGTGGGTATGTCGAGGCCCTGGAGCTCGGCTGTGGGCGGGAGGGCCTGCCGGGGTGAGGACGTTCCTGGAGATGACGTGTCACTCAGGCAAACCCCCGACCTCAAATTTGCTGATTTGCTGAAAGTAACAATTTGGTGAAAGAGAAAGAAAACCTCACTCAGCAAGACTAGCCTCTCTACCTTCCCAGCTGGTGAACCAGCTCTAAAACCGCTTAATCCAGAGTACTTGCTGACCCCATGTTCCTGGCCAGGACTCTCGGGGAAGCAAGCGATGCCCCCTGCCCAGCCCCCATGTCTTGCCGGAGTCAGAGTGTATGGTTGGAGTTTGGGGGATGGCAGCTCTAGGGGTGGAATCCGGTTTTAGAAAGAAAGCGGTTATATCATTTCCTGCAGAAGCTAAACTTTCCAGGGTGGGGGAGGCAGGCTGATTTCTAGGATAAAGATGCTTTTATTAGGTTTATAAAATTCAACAGTGAGGAGGGAATTTAAGGAAATTCCTCCTGGGTTTCATTACTCTAATTATCAGACCACATTGAAGTGCTTTCAAGGGTGTCTTGTTGGGGTTCTTTGGTTCGGAGGCTTGGGTGGGGGGAAGATGAAAGGCCAGGGCGTCAGGACTGATGAAGGAGGGGAAGGTTCTGAGGAGGCGAGGGGGTGCGTGGCCTTGCCGCGGAGCCGCCTGCCCGTGAGGCCACTCATTAAGCGTTGTCTTTAAAGCGCTGCTGATCCAGAGCCTTTAGAGCTCTCTTTTGCAAGCAGCAATAATACCTTCAAATACGTAATTTTCTCCTGTTAATCTCTGCTCTGCCTCCTATATGGAATTCTCTCATACAGTCAGTGTTAACCAAGACATCTCCATCTTTAAAATTTCCAAGTGGTGGCTGAAACACATCCCAATCGCCTCCTGTATGCCAAGCACCCTCCCGCCAAACCATGGGAGACCCAAAGATGAGTGCCTTCTCCTCGCCCCTGGGAGCTTCTAGCCACTGGGGCGGGGGCGGGGGGCGCCCAGCCCAGGCCGCAGGACAAGACCCAAAGATGAGTGCCTTCTCCTCGCCCCTGGGAGCTTCTAGCCACTGGGGCGGGGGCGGGGGTGCCCAGCCCAGGCCGCAGGACAAGGAAGCCTTCATGCCGTCGTTGTCGCTGGACTCACTCATTTCCTGAGGGTTCTCTGAGCACCTGCTGAGCCCCGAAAGTGGCTCCGAGCATACAGGCAGCAAGGTTTAGGGACTCCGTGGAGCCAACCTGAGTTGTGCTAAAAGCAGTATGTGGAAGAACCCAGCATCTGGCAGAAGACCCACATAGGCAGGGGTAGCTGAGGAGGCTGGGGGTTCCAGGCAGCCAGGGATGGGAAACAGCTCTATGGTTGGGTGGTTTCTAGCTTTGTTACAAGAAGTTGTAAAGGTGCCCAGAAGCAGTAGGAAGCATGTAAGAACATCCATGGACCCATCATCTGGCTTCAGGCAGCGTCATCAGCTCATAGCAGTCCCGACCCATGGAGATGCCCCAGCCCCCTGCTTCCTGGTCATTTGAAAGCAAACCCGCATGGCACTTCATTTCATCTGAGGGTATGCTAGTCTATATCTGCTGAGAGGCTGAATATATTATACAATGGCTGGACCAGACATCAGAAGAGATCTCTGGCCCGCAGCCTACAGCAACCGGCCCAGGAAACCAACCTGCTGTCTTCAGTAACCGGCCTCAGAAGCCAGCGGGCTCAGAGTTATTAGACTGGGAGGAAGTCAGCCTGCGCCTCTGGTTCAGTCCAGGAAGCCCAGCAACAACCCCGGTCACAGTCGGTCTCAAATGGCCAGAACTTGCTTCAAAGTGAGCTGCCAGCTTCCCGAATCCTTGTCCCCACTTCCAGCTTGTGACCAGGGAAGGCCAAGTCCACTCCCCTAACCACGCACACAGGACGCCCAGCTCAGGGCGCCGATAAAGCCGTCCCAGTCCTCTGCCTGCCAGACGCTGGCGCTGCGGCCAACCCCCCTGCTGGCGCAGACTGCCGCTAGGCGGACTGGGCTTTCCTCTTTCGGGAGGTCTTTGTTTCCACACCCCCCAAAAAAAGGCACTTTAAATTAAAAACACACAGCCCTACACTTCATGCTTAGAAAACTTACCCATATTTCTACAGTCAGGGTTAAACTCCCCCGAGGAGGTGGGTGTCTCGCGGTTCTTGCCACTGGCCCACCCCTGCCCCAGGGCACTCCTGGGAACAGGTGTCTCTCACCTCCCCGGGCAGGCGTCTCTCATCTCCTCTCCACGAGGACCAAAGCCACCTTGGCGCTCTGCGGTGAACTCACCTGCTTTGTCAAGTCTCTGGTCCTCATCTGCTCCCTCTGGGTCCGTTTCTCAGCCTGCCACCTGAGTTAGCGTCACAAACACCACAAAAAGGCTCAGAGAGGCTGGCCCCCGGAGGGGGTGGCGTTGGGTAGGGAGCCAGCGTGAGGCCAACTGGAGCCCAGGGTGCGAGTTGAAGGCGGCGCCCGCCCAGGTGCCAACCCCACGCCTGTATGACCCGAGCTCGAGCCCCACCTTGGGCTTGTGTCCAGGGCTCCTGAGAGCCTCAGCTTGGTCCTGGCCTCTCTGGGAGTTTGGGGGAAGAGTCAAGTCTTGCTGGGTTCTCATCACACAGAACGTGATCGGAAGGTGAAGAGGTTCCACGGGGAAGGGACATTTCTTGGTTAGCTGAAGCTGAATGTGATCACTCTTGATTATTTTCTATTTTTACTGGGAAAAAAGAAAAGCTTTATTAATTGAAATCCCTGCAGGAAGCATGCATATTTGCAAATGTAAAACTGCCCCCTCCAGAGGTCCTCAACCCGAGCAGCGGGTTACTCACCCGGCACCCGTGGGACTCCCTTAGTCTGGATCTCTGGATGTGGGGCCGGGCATCTGGAGTCAGTCACCCTCCCTGGGGAATCCTGGTCTGGTCAGCTGGGAGCCCACCCCACACACCACCCATCTCTTCTCATGGCAGTCAGTACTTGCACAGCGCCGCTGCTGCTGCTGCTAAGTCGCTTCAATCGTGTCCGACTCTGTGCGACCCCATAGACGGCAGCCCACCAGGCTCCCCCGTCCCTGGGATTGTCCAGGCAAGAACACTGGAGTGGGCTGCCATTTCCTTCTCCAATGCATGACAGTGAAAAGTGAAAGTGAAGTCGCTCAGTCGTGTCCGACCCTCAGTGACCCCATGGACTGCAGCCTT
Source organism: Bubalus kerabau (assembly GCF_029407905.1). Lineage (NCBI taxonomy): Eukaryota > Metazoa > Chordata > Mammalia > Artiodactyla > Bovidae > Bubalus > Bubalus kerabau. The sequence goes on along the minus strand of NC_073634.1, from coordinate 105,688,088 downwards.
CCAGGCTCCTCCGGCGAGAGTACTGGAGTGGGGAGCCATTGCCTTCTCCGTGTACAGCGCAGTGATTGTTAAATCGAGGTTTCTTTTGGAATGCGACTCTTGCATAAGGAGCAGACCAGCCTGTGTTTCTTGTGTGACTAAACGACCCACACTCTGAAGGCCAGCCCAGCCAGAACGTGCCAAAGCTGGGTGCTTCCTAACTTCAGTTCTGTTTAGCTCCTCCCTTCAGTCTCATTTACAGATCAAGAGCCTGATGGAGCCTGATGCCCCCAAGTGCCCAGGTGTCATCACCATTTAATAACATCCAAATCATGGGACATGTGCCCTCAGCCTGCCAATGCCCACACAGAGTGTGGTCCCCTGCAGAGGTTCCCAGGATCTCCCCTCAGTCCTGGCTCCCAGTCCTCTGGGGTGGTCTGGTCTCCGTCCCCGACCCCACCCCACCATCCCACCTGCCTCCTGGCTGCTCCCTGTGTGCTTGGCCCTTCCCTGTCTGCCCCTCGAGGCAGTGGTATGGAACGGTCCTCTGGGAAGATTTGGGGTGGTAGAGGAAGTTACAGCCCAGGAGCGGGGCAGAGGAACCCGAGGAGCAGTCTCCGTGGCTCCTTTCAAGTTCGCTGGCTGTTCCCACCCTCGGGTCTCCCTTCCGGCCCCCTCCCTCTGTGGGGCTGTCGGCTGCCCCGTGCCAGTGTCTGTGAGCTCCCTTCAAAGCCTGGGCCCCTGCTCCCCACCCCGCCTCCCCATCTCCTGTCACTGTTTCGGAAGCTAGAACTAGGAGAGTCTGCCACGGAAACCTGTTCTGACAGCCCTGAGAAGCGGCAGAAACTTTGAAAAGGAGAGTTGTCCTTAAAGGCTTCTCTGATCCAGTCCAAGTATAGGCCTTGCCTCTCCCAGCAGCAGCCCCTTCAGAGGCGAGGGGGTGCCGTCAGGCCGGCCAGGAGCCTCAACTCTTCCCCTCCCTGCTCTGCTCCAGACGGAAGTTCATACCATTGATCAGGACGCCTGCAACTCCTGAGCAAGCGTCCGCCCAAGGGTGACGTGGGGACGTCAGGGGCCCTGAGCGCGGGGCCTGGTGGTGAGACCACGCAGGCTCCTGTCATCCTGGGGGAGGAAGCTCGGGCTTGAGAAGTCCAGTGAGGTGCCCGGGGACAGACAGGGCTTGAGCGGCCACACCAGGGGCTGCCCCATCGGGACAGGGGCGGCACGTGCGAGGCTCCCAGCCAGCAGTTCTGTCCCGGGCCTGGGTGCTGGGAGGAGAAGAAAGGCGCACCCTGGAGCCACACAGCTGATTCTGCCCTTTACGGTGAGGGGCCTGGCCAGCTGGCTGTCGTGTCGCCCCTGCGTGGGGCGGCAAGGCCGGGGGCCTGCATCTGTGCTGACCTTCTCGGTGAGCAGCAGGGGCTGCACTGGGCTCCGTCCAGCTTGTCCCTGATTCTCCCCAAAAGCCACACTTTGGGGGCTGGGGTGGGAGAGTGTGGCAGAGCTCAGGAAGGAGGGAGCCTGATTGCCGCAAAGACAGTTTGGCAGGGCTCCGAGCAGCGGCCCCCGGGAAGCCCCCGCCGCTGACGTGACACATCAAAGCTGGTACCGAGACAGCACTGAGGCAGGGAGCAGTGGGGGGCACCCGAGAGGGGCCGCGCTCAAAGTCGCCAGCCTGTCCCCCGCCGTGCAGACCGTGGGGGGCACCACGCTCCACCCGGACCTGTCGCCTTTCAACCCGTGTTCTTTGATGGGCTTGCACCCCCCCATCCCCCGTGTCCCAGAACCTGTTTGAATGCTGCCTCCTGAATGGGTGATGGCAGGGAAGGGGAGGAATCATGGGGTGGAAATTGCTGTTTCTGGGGTCAGCAGGGACACCCGGGGACAGGAAAGGATAGGAAGCACGCGGAGGGGAGGGGCAGTGCTCCTCCCCATTCCCCTCGCCAGTCCTGGGGGGGCTCTAGTTGGGGCAACATGGGCACCAGCAGGACAGGTCCCTCTCCAGCAACTTCTTCCACGTACTGTGGGGCTCTTGGATGCTGGAGTTTTTTTTAAGCCAGTGGTTCTCCAGGTGTGGTCCCTGGACCAGTATCCTCAGCATCACCTGAAAACCTGCTCAAAATGCAGATTCCCAGCCTCACCCCAGACCTGTGGAGTCAGAACCCTGGGGCGGGGCCAGTGATCTGTGCGTTAACAAGCTCTTCCAGGATGTGGGTTCAGGTTGAGAACTACTGGCTTAAGCAGGACAGGGCAGATGTAAGGACACAGAGGTGTCTTAGGAGATACTGAACGGGCTGGATGTTGGCTAGCCTCTGGCCTGCTCTTTTCTGTATGTGTCACTCATTCATTCATTCTCTCTCCTGCTCCTGCTTTTGCTGTCCACTTTGTAGAAGTGGCCCCATGACTTTCAAGGCCTGCTCTTCCTCTTCTAATTCAACATCCTGGAAAAGCCATTCTGCGGCTGAGAAACCTGGTGTCTCTCTCCTCTTGTGCTGGTTTTCTTCCCTTATACGCCCCTTGTGCCTGCAAAGTGGCTGCTACCACTCCAGCTCTTACATCCTCTCAGCTTTGGATCCAGTGGAAAGCAAAGTTCCCGCCCCTGATGATTTCACTCATGTCCTGGGTTTATTAAGGGTACCCCAGGGTAACAATTGCCACAGTACCGAGCCCTTGCTGGGGGCCACACACACACCAGCAGCCACATGTCCCACCTCACTTAATCCTCACGGCAACGCTGAAGGACTTTGTCTGCATCTCATTTACAGATTCGGAAAGCGAAACTCAAAGCTTTGCAGGCGCTGGCCAGGGTCCTCAGTGGGTGGTCAAGGCCCAAATGGAGAGCATCTGAGTCCCCAGCCAGTCCGGTGGTCCCCCAAGGTTCTCCCTGGGAACGTCCTCCCGAATCCGGAGAGAACCTCCTGGATCAGTACTCACGACCTTCCTCCCCCTCCCCCTCTGGCCCCTGACCCTCCCCTATGGGCTGGTTCCCGGGGCGTCCTTCACCACCACCTCCATCTGCCCAAGCCCAGCCTGCTCTTGTTGGGAACCCATTGTAACAGCTCAAGGAGATGGCAGGTCAGGGTGCTCCTGGAGAATCCAGGAGACTGCAAGCCCCTGAGAGGATTGTCCCCTCACCTCCAAAGTCCTCTCTGCACGTCCAGTACCCCATTCGCTGTCTCAGAATCGCTCTTGTGTGCAAACTGACTGAACTGTTCACTCGCACAGATAAACATGGCAAACGTCAGTGGTTAGAGGGGCCGGGCGCCGTCTGTTTTCCCGACCCTTGCTCCTAGGCCACAATGAGAGTGAGGTGTGGACGTGTTCTCCACGTGCACGGACACTTATTAACGTCCACATGTAAGCCAGCAGCCCCGTGCAGTCCCCTGACCCGTCCCAGCAGCTCTGTGACGTCCCAGCGCTGTGTGCCTTCAGGTGTCCCTGCAGCACTCCAGGCAGACTCAGTAGCATTCCCGAGGCAGGCTCTGGTCACTCTGAACGCTGGGTCTAGAATGAGAGATCCAGACTTTTCTCCAGCATCACTAAAATGTTGCCAGGGCCCCCATTCACCCTAAGGATCCTTGGGGAAATCAGGGCAAGGTGCTTGTCCCCAGTGTCCCTCCTGGGTCCCCGGCTTGGCACAGGGTGGGTAAGATAGGTCTCCTCTGGCCCTCGCCCCACAGCCGGGTGCCTGGGCCCTGGTCCCAAGGCCCCTCCCCTGCACCTGGCAGAAGTCCAGCCCCTCCCAGAGACCAGTCAGCCCTGAGGCAGCTTGGGAGGTACGCGCTGGGGCTGGCCCAGTGTTTGGGAGTTTGGGGAGAAGCACCCGCTTTTAGTGACCAGGGGTCATGGGGACACCCGGGAGTGAGTTTTCCAGGGGCATTGGCTCTGGGGCGTGGGAGGCTTTGTTAGAAAGAACGGACCTTATGAAAAATGGGACGTCAGTTCTGGTCCAAGAGAGAGGCTGCTGAGAAGAACGGAAACGGAAGGAAGGCCGCTCTGAGCGTCACCCTGCACTGGTCCATCCTCCCCGAGCCTGGCCTGATCGGGTTCAGGCCCCACCTCTGCTCCCACCTGGCTGTGTAGCCCTGGGGAGGTGGCCTAACCTCTCTGAGGCCCAACTTCCCCAAGCGTAAAAGGAGGATGACAGCAGTACCGACTGCACGGAGCCGCAAACGTGGGCCGCCGCAGCCTGGCAGCCGGCGCGCACTCGGCGGAAGCCGCCGCAGGCGCACTACTTCCGGAGTGGATTAAGGACCATGACGTCAGCAGGGCTTCCTCCGCCCCCGACGCTGTGCTGGTGCAGGCGGGAAGGGGTGCGGGTCAGCACCTCACAGCCAGCTCTCCGAGGGAGAAAGCCCTCCTTTCTAGCGTTGGCCCATCTCCGTGGGACAAACACCGCGGAACACCAGGGCTCGCTTCACAGGACGTGGGGATGGGAAGACATGGGCAGGACTGGCTCCCTCCTGCACATTAGTGTCTGGTGGCCAAAGAGAGGAAGACTCAGTCCCCTTCATCCAGGAACTCTGAAGCTCTCTGGGGAGACAGATGTGTGCACAGGCCCCTGGAAGGCCACATGGTTAGCACAGTAACAGAGTTTGCCATGGAGGATCATGGCAGCCCCCAGCCCAGCCCGGGGAAGAGTCAGGGAGGGCTGCCTGTAGGCAGCGGCACTTGGGGAGCCAGGAGTCACCCAGGTGGGGGTGGGGGAGAGCATCTGGGCTGGGGCGGGGTGCCGGAGAAGCAAGCGAATGGAGGTGGATGCGCATGCGTGGGATAGGGGGGCTCTCAAGGAGTCTGGACCACCCTGGGGCCACAGGTTGGCCCTGGACTTCACAGAGGCCACAGGGCCCTGGTCAGGGATCTGGAGAAGCTTCATGGCCACAGGGCCAGGTCCTCGGGCCTTAGCAGAGCCCACTGGCCTGACAGCTCTGTGTCCCCTTGAGCCCCCACACGGGGCGGGGAGGGGGGGTGGCGTGGGGCAGGCCCTCATTCCGTGTCATCTTTCCTTTAGATGGTACCCACCATGCTGCTCATCAGACTGATGCAGGAGCGCCTGAAGGAAGAGGACTGCATCAGGAGGGTGAGAAGCTGTGTGTGGAGCTGGGTGGTGGGGACTGGGGGGCTCCAGGGAGCAGGGCTCTGTCACCAGATGAAGGAGGGTCAGAGGTCGGGGCCGCGTGTTCATGTCCCAGAGCAGAGATGACCTGCAGAGAAGGGTGCAGCTCTGAAGTCTGGCGAAGGTCAGACTGTGCACGTGGGCTTCACCTGGGATGGAGGAAAAGCAACAAGGAGGTGCCTGGGGAGCCTTCAGGCCCCTGTAGGGATAAGCTGGATCGCGCACAGGGTCGAAGCTGTGTAGGACGGGACCTGCGGGGGCAGAGGCAGAGCTGGGGCCGAACACTCACTCCATCCCCTGCTCTCTGGCTAGTCCTCTTCCGCAAGACCCCATGACGTCAGAGTGCAGGGGTCCCAGCGAGGCCCTCGGTGGAGGTTGGCCTCCTGGGGCGTGGGCAGGTGAGCGGGGCCCGAGGGATTGTGACCTTGTGGTTCATAAAAAATACATGTTTCATCTTCATCCAATTTATCAATTGTTGGAATTTTTTTTTAGTATTCCATTTTAATTTTTTGCTTGTGGTTTTCTTTTTCTTTTTGTTTTTTTTTTTTTACTATATCACTCTTTCTTTCTTTTTTAAGTGAATGACCTGGTGATTACAATATACAGACTTAGATTTCCAGTCTATTTCGAGCCGGTTTTACCATTTCAGGTAGAACATACAATGTAGATCTCTTCCCTCTTAGTGCAGCTGTCGTGTGTATTGCATCTATATGCACCAAAATCCCTTCAGGCAGATGTTAGCATTTTTGCTCTCAGTCATCAAACATGTTTTAAAAACTCAAGAGAATTGTTTGCTGTATTTATCCAAGTATTTACCATTTCTCTTGTTCTCCATTCCTAATGTTCCAAGTGTCCCTTTCTGAAAAAAGTTTCTGAAAAACTTCTTTGAGCAATTCTTCTAGAGTAGGCTTTTCTTGCATCTGAGAACATCTTTATTCATTTTTTTTAATTTATTTTTTATTTTTTGGCTGAGCCCCGCAGCGTGTGGAATTTTAGTTCCCGGCCCCCTGCAGTGGAAGCACGGAGTCTTAACCACTGAACCATCAGTGAGGTCCTGAGAATGTCTTTATTTTGCCTTCATTCCTGCAGGATATTTTTTTCTGGATTCAGAATCCTAGATCACCAATTTTTTCTTTCAGCACTTTATAAATGTTCCATTTTTAGCACCGTCGTTTCTGGTGAAAATCTATAGTCATTAGAACTCTTATAAATAACGCATCTTTTCTCTCTTGCTGCTTTCAAGATTGTTTTCTTTAACTTTCTGAAGTTTAACTATGATACGTCTGGGTGTGGATTTTGGAGGACTATTCTTTGCAGGGTTTGCTGAATTCCTTGAATTCGTAGGTTGACGTTTTTCTTCAAGCTTGGGAAGTTTCCAGCCGTGTCTTCCCCACATAATTTCCCACACCATTCTCTTTCTCCTGGCTCCTTCTGAGACCCCAGTGGCATGAAGGTCAGGTCAGACTGTCGGTGTTCCCTCATGTTCCCTCACTAAAGCTCTGTTCTTTTTTCCTCTCTGTTGATACAATTTCATCATTTGTATTGAACTAGCTTTGGGCTCATTAAATCTCTTCTCTCTCATCTGAATTCTCCTGTTGAGCTCATCCACTGAGTTTTAAATTTTGATTATTGTATTTTTCAGTTCTGAAAACTCCAGTTGGTTCTTCTCTCTTCCTTCATTTTCTTGGCTGAGACTTACAACGTGTCCATTCATTTACTTGGAGCTCTGTTGTTGCGGTTGTTTTAGTAATAGCTGCTTTCATGTCTTGTCTGATAATTCTAACACTGGAATCATGTTGGTAGTGGTGTCTGATATCTTTTCCCACGTGAGATGAAATTTTCCTGGTTTTCCCTGTGCTTAGTAATTTTTAAAATTCTTTGTTTATTTATTTATGGCTGGGCTGGGTCCTTGCTGCTTCGTGAGCTTTTCTCTTCTTGCAGCAAGTGGAGGCCACCCTCCAGCTGCGGTTCACGCCCTTCTCACTGTGGTGACTTCTCCTGCCGTGGTGAACAGACTCCAGAGCACAGGCTTCGTGCTTTCGGCTCCCAGACCCAGCTGCCCCATGGCATGTGGGATCCTCCTGGACCAGGGGTCGAACCTGTGTCTCCTGTATTAGCAGGCGGATTCTTTACCACTGAGCTACCAGGGAAGCCCTGTCCTTAGTAATTTTGTATCCTGGATGTTCAAAATATTGCTCTGAGGCTCTGAGTCCTGCTTGAATTCCATGGCAAACGTTGATATTTTTGTCTTAGCAAATGACTGGCCCAGTTGGGCTCCGGTCACGAGTTCTAGCCACCTTCTCTGGGCTGTGGTTTCCACCTCAGCTCTCAAGCCTTTGCGGTGTTGTGCGGGTCTCTCCTGCTCTGTGCCGTGTGGATGCCACTTGGAGGGATCTGGGCACTGGTCTGTGCTGTGGCTGATTTCTCAGGGAGGCTGGAAGGCTGGGGTTGGACCTGTGTGTGTGCAGCTCGGAAGTGACCAGGAGTCCATAAACGACCGTGTCATCGCTTTCCTGCGCGCCCCCTCTGCCGTCTTCCTGGTGACCTCCGGTTCCCTGGTTTTCCTTTATTTGGCCTCTCGGTCAGAAAGCTGGGCCTTGATCTACTGGGCTCTGTCAGAGCCAAGTGCTAGGAGGACAGTGAGGGGAGACTCATGGGGCTTTGCTGCGTTCTCTGGGCCTGGAGAGGAGGGGGCCCCTGTGCTATGGAGTTTGAGGCCCCTGCAGCCCCCTTGTCACTGTGACTGTGGCAGGAAGGCCTCAAGGCAGGAGTGCAAAGAAGCAGAAAAGAAGAAAGCACAGGGAGGTTTCCCCCACTCTCTCTGCATCTCAGGAGTCCCCTTTCGTATTGCTCAAGCCAGAAAGAGGGGCTCTCTGCATCTCAGGAGTCCCCTTTCGTATTGCTCAAGCCAGAAAGAGGGGCTCCCGGCCCGTCTCTGTCCCTCCCTATGGCTCAACTCAGGTTTCAGGCCACCTGGAGAGACCAGGCCGGGGGTACTGGTTTTGTGGGATCTTGCCATCTGGTCTTCTTCCCCAGTTCCCCTATTACGATATACTTCCTGAGTCCTCAAGGAGCGCCCCCTTGCATTCCATCCACGCGTTATAGCTGCTGTCAGTGGAGGTGACAGGGTGGGGACAGTTTTCTCTTTCTTGCCCAGAACCAGGACCCGTATGCTTTTTAAAATATGTGCATGCATTTTTAAAAGATGTATGCATGCACTTGTGTACACACATGCACACATGTGCACACACTTGCTTAAATGATGGCAAGGCCCACATCTGGTAAGACACTGGGCTCCTCCTTGGGGCACTGGTGAAGGAGTGGCAGTTTTCACAGCCTTGCTCTGCGTGGTCCTCAGCCTTGTGGGTCTAAATCACGAGAGAGCTGCAAGTTAACTGCAGTTTGAGTTTCAAAGTCTGGTCTGAACAGGCAGATTTCCTCTGACTTCAAACTGTTCCCTGTGAGTGGGTGGTCTTCCACTGCCCAGGAATAGGCAGGTGCCCAGAGCTCGGAGGCCAGTCTACATCAGGGGGAAGACACAGGCCAGATAGTAAATATTTTAGCCTTTGCAGACCATATAGTCTTTTTTGCAATTACTCAACTCTGATGTCATGTGAAAGCAGCCATATATGATATACAAATGAAAGCGCATGGTTTGTTCCAATAAAACTTTATTTATAAAAACAGGCAGCAGGCTGTAGTTTGCCAATCTGTGTCCTAACTGGTACTTTAACATGATGATAAAAACACTTCTGCTCTGTCTCTTCAGTTCTAAGTAAAAAGCAAACTTCCACCTTTCAGCAATATTAGGAGAAAGGCCACTTAACCATAGACTTTCATGGTAACCAAGTTCCCTCGTTGTGACCCAGCTCCCAAGTCCCCTGGCTCGATTCCACCCACTCTAGTTGAGCACCCACCGCAGAGACTGCATTGTCCTTCCCGCTGGGACCCTACCCCCTTCCCCAGCACATCTTCCTCCTCAGTCCCCCATGAGCTCGGTGGTCCCCTGGGTCCCGGGCTCACCACCTGCCACTGGAGACAGAGTTTCACGTGACCAAAGCAAGTTTGACTGAGAAGGCTTGTGATGGGGCCACAAACACAGGCCCAGGGGAGTTTTAGAAAAGGCAGAGGAACCAGAGATCAAATTGCCAACATCCGCTGGATCATCGAAAAAGCAAGAGAGTTCCAGAAAAACATCTATTTCTGCTTTATTGACTATGCCAAAGCCTTTGACTGTGTGGATCACAATAAACTGTGGAAAATTCTGAAAGAGATGGGAGTACCAGACCACCTGACCTGCCTCTTGAGAAACCTGTATGCAGGTCAGGAAGCAACAGTTAGAACTGGACATGAAACAACAGACTGGTTCCAAATAGGAAAAGGAGTACATCAAGGCTGTATATTGTCACCCTGCTTATTTAACTTATATGCAGAGTACATCATGAGAAACGCTGGCTTGGAGGAAGCACAAGCTGGAATCAAGATTGCCGGGAGAAATATCAATAACTTCAGATATGCAGATGACACCACCCTTGTGGCAGAAAGTGAAGAACTAAAGAGCCTCTTGATGAAAGTGAAAGAGGAGAGTGAAAAAGTTGGCTTAAAGCTCAACATTCAGAAAACTAAGATCATGGCATTTGGTCCCATCACTTCATAGCAAATAGATGGGGAAACAGTGGAAACAGTGGCTGACTTTATTTTTCTGGGCTCCAAAATCACTGCAGATGGTGACTGCAGCCATGAAATTAAAAGATGCTTACTCCTTGTAGGAAGGAGGAAGGAAAGTTATGACCAACCTAGATAGCATATTAAAAAGCAGAGACATTTTTGCCAACAAAAGTCTGTCTAGTCAAGGCTATGGTTTTTCCAGTGGTCATGTATGAATGTGAGATTTGGACTATAAAGAAAGCTGAATGCCGAAGAATTGATGCTTTTGAACTGTGGTGTTGGAGAAGACTCTTGAGAGTCCCTTGGACTGCAAGGAGATCCAACAAGTCCATCCTAAAGGAGATCAGTCCTGGGTGTTCATTGGAAGGACTGATGTTGAAGCTGAAACTCCAATACTTTGGCCACCTCATGGGAAGAACTGACTCATTTGAAAAGACCCTGAAAGATTGAGGGCAGGAGGAGAAGGGGATGACAGAGGGTGAGATGGTTGGATGGCATCACTGACTCAATGGATGTGAGTTTGAGTGAACTCTGGGAGTTGGTGATGGACAGGGTGGCCTGGCGTGCTGTGGTTCATGGGGTTGCAAAGAGTCGGACACGACTGAGTGACTTAACTGACTGACTGACTGACTATGCTGTACAATATATCTTGTGTAGCTTATTTTATAAATGATTGTTTGTGCCTCCTTATCCCCTACCCCGTCTTGTCCCTCTCCCCTCCTCTCTTCCCAGTGGTAACCACTAGTTTGTTCTCAGTTTCTTCATCATTACATTCACTAGTTTGTTACATTTTTTTAGACTCCACATATAAGTGATATCATGGAGAAGGCGATGGCACCCCACTCCAGTGCTCTTGCATAGAAAATCCCATGGACGGAGGAGCCTGGTAGGCTGCAGTCCATGGGATCGCTAAGAGTCGGACACGACTGAGCGACTTCACTTTCACGCACTGGAGAAGGAAATGGCAACCCACTCCAGTGTTCTTGCCTGGACAATCCCAGGGACGGGGGAGCCTGGTGGGCTGCCGTCTATGGGGTCGCACAGAGTCGGACACGACTGAGTGACTTAGCAGCAGCAGCAGCATAAGTGATATGATACAGAATTTGTCTTTCTCTGTCTGACTTATTTCACTTGGCATAACGCCCTCCAAGTCGTTCATGTTGCTGCCGATTTCTCTCTTTTTTTATGGCTGAGTGATATTCCATTGTATACATGCACCGTATCTTCTTTATCCACTTATCTGTGGAGGGACACTTAGGTTGTTTACCTGTCTTTGCAATTGTAAATAATGCTGCTATCAACATTGGGGTGTATGCATCTTTTCAAATTAGTGTTTTGGGTTTTTTGGATGTATATCCAGGAGTGGAAATACTGGGTCACATGGAACTTCTATTTTTAGTTTTTTGAGAAGCCTCCACATTGTTTTCCACAGTGGTTGCACCAATTTACATTCATGAGGGCTATTTAAAAGCCTAGCTGGGGGGCTGTCCTGGTGGCCCAGTGGTTAAGTCTCCATGCTTCCAATGTATGAAAGCATTCCAGGGTGCTTGAATTCAACGCCTGGTCAGGGAACTAGGATCCTATATACCATGCACTGTGACCAAAACAAATAAAATAAAAGCACATCTGGACACAGCGTGGCCGATCAGCAAATGCCATGTGCCCAAAGCTCCCGGCAGCAGAATATGTGCCTGACTGGCTGTGGCCATGAACGCATGGGTGGGGAGCACGCCTTCAGTTCCTGCCCCAGTTCCTGGGACCTGCTCGGGAGCCACAGCTACACCCCTGCTGAACTGAAGTCCCGGTGGACGTGGCTCCGTGGTCGGTGCCGGAGCTTCCTACAGGCACTTGTTTGTTCATCCATTTATTCCCGTGTGCACCAAATGCCAAGACTGTGAGCAAAAGAGTGAAAGGCCTGCTCTCAAGGAGCACAGACTCTAGCTGTGGGGAGACAGATGACAAACCAGACGAGCCGTGCAGTTGGATGTTAGCTAGAGATGGGCGCCTGGGAGGACACGCTTCCAGAAAGAGGGCCTAGCAGACGCCAAGCAGAGAGGTGTGTCTAGGAGAAGGGAGGGAGGCCCCTGGGGGACCCTCCCCAGTCCAGACCCCTAAGCTGTGCAGAAGGCCACGGGCGGGCGGGGGGAGGCGTGCTGGGAGGAAGGGAAGAGAGGGGCAGCCACTGTCGTGCTGTCGACGACCTTGTACCGACTGACGTGAAGGCCGGGCATCTGGACGCCGAGTGACCCCCCAGAGACGCCAGGCTTCCCAACCTCAAAACATTCAAAAGTCTTAATTTGTGAAAGTTATTTATCTAAGTGACTGTTTCCAGGGTGCAAGCGTTCAGCCTAGACTTCAGAGGCATGGAGTCGGGAGGTTGGATGGTTGGGTGAATCTCACTGGTGAGTTAAACCCCCTGGAACCCATGACACAAAGATCCAGCCACAATCCAGACACGGGAGCCAGACAATCATATGATTGTCTATGTAAAAGTTTTTTTGATCTCTGTAAGTTACCGAGTCATTGTTCCTGGGGAAAACACGATGGCACTCTGTGCCATCCCATTTGCCCTTGGTGATCTAGAATAGTCTCTAAATATACATTTAACTCCTATAAGCCTTTCTTGAGCTTATGCAAGCCTGGCTGTACAGCTGCAGCGTGGACAAAGCATGAGACCAGGCATCTCAAGTCCTACCCAGCAGCTACATCGTTATCAAAGTGGTCAGAACACTTATGACTATTATTAATTAATTACATCATAAGTGATACTACTATTTATGTTGTACTATACGACTCTATTGTGCATTATGTTGGACACTTGGTTGAATTAAAACTATTTGTCTTATTAATTATCATTGTTGTTCACTCACTAAGTCTTGTCCCACTCTTTGCGACCCCATGGACTGCAGCACGCCAGGCTTCCCTGTTCCTTCAGTGTCTCCCGGAGTTTGCTCAGATTCATGTCCATTGATTCGGTGATGCCATCCAACCATCTCATCCTCTGTCATCCACTTCTCCTCCTGCCCTCAACCTTTCCCAGCATCAGGGTCTTTTCCAGGGAGTCAGCTCTTTGCATCAGGTGGCCAAAGTATTGGAGCTTCAGCTTCCGCCTCAGTCCTTCAAATGAATATTCAGGATCACAGCATTGTCGTGGCAAAGGGGCTTATGTAACTCATTGAATCTCTGAGCCACGCCGTGCAGGGCTACCCGGGACAGACAGGTCATAGTGAAGAGTTCTGACAAAAAGTGGCCCACTGGAGGAGGGAATGGCAAATCAGTCCAGTTATTGCAGCGAGAACCCCATGAACAGTATGAAAAGGCAAAAAGATATAATAGTGGAAGATACTTATCATTACCATCGCTGTTTTGGTGGCGGTGGCAGTTGTTGTCTGGACTCCAAACAAAGGCCTGGGAGGCCGGTCTGGCGCTTCGTCCCCTGCGCCTCGCGGTCAGGACACAGTGCAGACAGGCTGTGCTCATCACGCTGTTGATGGTGACCCCTGACCGGGGGTCTCGGACTGAGGGCCGTGTTCATGACCTTGTTTAATCTGTGCAGTAGCCCAGTAGAGGCGGGGCTGTCATCGTCCGTGTTTTAGGGATGCAGCGTCTTAAGGCTTTCAGGGTCTTGCCCAGCGTCCCCACAGTTAGCCCCCGAACCAAGATGTTTTTGGCCCCTCTGTTCTTGTCTGATCATCACTCGGCTGTGTCTCTCCAGTGAGTACCTCACCTTCGTCCGCCTCCGTGTCTCCACTGGGCTCAGACTTGCGCTCTAGAGCTCCTTCTAGCCTGACATTCTGATTCCAATCATGTCCAGGCCATTGTTACCTGCCAAGTAAAGAAATATCTCCTTTAATTTGTTTTAAAATTTCTTCTGAGCTTCCAGGGGCATCCAGTACCTTTTTCATCTCTTCCCAGTGGAGACAGAATTTCAAGAGGAAGAGGTAAGGTGCCTAATTATGTGCTCTGTTTGTTGAGAAACAAAACAAACCCTCATCCAAAATAAACAGGCTTTCTTGCTTATATGCATATTCATTTGTATGGTAATTATTATTATTTAGCTACGCAGGGACTGGATGGGTAATTCAGAGCACAGAGAGGAGGCAGGGAGCAGTGTTCAGGGAAAAAGATGCAATCACAACCCGCCGGGGTTCTCTGCTAATGTTGCCTTTTCCCCTTTTTTTTTTCTTTTCCTTTTTTTTTGGTCTAATGCAATGCTCTTTGAAGTGACCACCAAATATATTAAAAAAGAGAAATTAGTGCTTTGTATCGGGATTATCGAAAGCAGGTGGGCGCTGCATGTCAGGGACCCATTGCCTTTCCTTTAGGGGCAGCCGAGTTCTTGGAGTCCAAGACTGCCTGGTGCTTGAGACCATGTCTGTAGGGCCAGGGGAGCCAAGAAGCGAGGCAGGGGGTTCACGAAGTCTGGCGGAGGCTCAACACCAGAGAGATTCCAAACCTCACCGTCACCTCCAAATTCACCTCCACTGTTGTTGTTTTAATGTGTTTTGTCTTTGATTGTGCCCACTCTTAGTTCCAGCATGTGGAAACTAGTTCCCTGACCAGGGATGGAACCCAGGCCCCCTGCATTGGGAGCCCAGAGTCTTAGCCACTGGGCCACCAGGGAAGTCCCCCTCCACTGTTCTTTGGATTACTGAGAAACCCTTTTCCCTCTTTGGCCCCTAATCTGTCTCCCTCAGCTACCAGGGTTTCTTCCTAATCCTTTCTTCATATTGTTTCTGGAAGGGTTGCTTTTCAAAAATGAATGAATTTATTTCTTCACTGCAGAATATTCAGTTCAGTTCAGTCGCTTAGTCATGTCCGACTCTTTGCGACCCCATGAACCACAGCACACCAGGCCTCCCTGTCCATCACCAACTCCCGGAGTCCACCCAAACCCATGTCCATCGAGTCAGTGATGCCATCCAACCATCTCATCCTCTGTCATCCCCTTCTCCTCCTGCCCTCAATCTTTCCCAGCATCAGGGTCTTTTCAAATGAGTCAGTTCTTCACATCAGGTAGCCAAAGTATTGGAGTTTCAGCTTCAACATTGGTCCTTCCAACACCCAGGACTGATCTCCTTTAGGATGGACTGGTTGGATCTCCTTGCAGTCCAAGGGACTCTCAAGAGTCTTCTCCAACACCACAGTTCAAAGCATCAATTCTTTGGTGCTCAGCTTTCTTTATAGTCCAAGTTTCACATCCATACATGACCACTGGAAAAACCATAGCCTTGACTAGTCGGACCTTTGTTGGCAAACTAATGTCTCTGCTTTTGAATATGCTGTCTAGGTTGGTCATAACTTACCTTCCAAGGAGTAAGCGTCTTTTAATTTCATGGCTGCAGTCACCATCTGCAGTGATTTTGGAGCCCAGAAAAATAAAGTCTGACACGGTTTCCCCATCTATTTGCCACGAAGTGATGGGACCAGATGCCATGATCTTAGTTTTCTGAATGTTGAGCTTTAAGCCAACTTCTTCACACTCCTCTTTCACTTTCATCAAGAGGCTCTTTAGTTCTTCTTCACTTTCTGCCATAAGGGTGGTGTCATCTGCATATCTGAGGTTATTGATATTTCTCCCTGCAATCTTGATTCCAACTTGTGCTTCTTCCAGCCCAGCGTTTCTCATGATGTACTCTGCATATAAGTTAAATAAGCAGGGTGACAATATACAGCCTTAACGTACTCCTTTTCCTATTTGGAACCAGTCTGTTGTTCCATGTCCAGTTCTAACTGTTGCTTCCTGACCTGCATACAGGTTTCTCAAGAGGCAGGTCAGGTGGTCTGGTATTCCCATCTCTTTCAGAATTTTCCACAGTTTATTGTGATCCACACAGTCAAAGACTTTGGCATAGATGTTTTTCTGGAACTCTCTTGCTTTTTCGATGATCCAGCGGATGTTGGCAATTTCATCTCTGGTTCCTCTGCCTTTTCTAAAACCAGCTTGAACATCTGGAATTTTATGGTTCATGCATTGGTGAAGCCTGGCTTGGAGAATTTTGAGCATTACTTTCCTAGCGTGTGAGATGAGTGCAATTGTGCAGTAGTTTGAGCATTCTTTGGCATTGCCTTTCTTTGGGATTGGAATGAAAACTGACCTTTTCCCAGTCCTGTGGCCACTGCTGAGTTTTCCAAATTTGCTGGCATATTGAGTGCAGCACTTTCACAGCATCATCTTCCAGGATTTGAAATAGCTCCACTGGAATTCCATCACCTCCACTAACTTTGTTCATAGTGATACTTCCTAAGGCCCACTGGACTTCACATTCCAGGATGTCTGGCTCTAGGTGAGTGATCACACCATCGTGATTATCTGGGTCATGAAGATCTTTTTTGTACAGTTCTTCTGTGTATTCTTGCCACCTCTTCTTAATATCTTCTGCTTCTGTTAGGTCCCTACCATTTCTGTCCTTTATTGAGCCCATCTTTGCATGAAATGTTCCCTTGGTATCTCTAATTTTCTTGGAGAGATCTTTAGTCTTTCCCATTCTATTGTTTTCCTCTATTTCTTTTCACTGACTGCTGAGGAAGGCTTTCTTATCCCTCCTTGCTATTCTTTGGGACTGTGCATGCAAATGGGTATATCTTTCCTTTTCTCCTTTGCTTTTTGCTTCCCTTCTTTTCACAGCTATTTGTAAGGCAGATTGTTCACATGGTTCAAAATTCAAAATGTTCCCAGTCTTCCTCAAATTCCTGTCCTGCAGCCACCTGGCTCCCCTCCTGGAGAGATGTTGATACTCTCTGGAGAGCATGTTCTTCAGAAGATTATTTTATACTTAGAGAAGCATTTGTCTTTATTTTTTTTTTTTTGAGTTATGGT
Source organism: Bubalus kerabau (assembly GCF_029407905.1). Taxonomy (NCBI): domain Eukaryota; kingdom Metazoa; phylum Chordata; class Mammalia; order Artiodactyla; family Bovidae; genus Bubalus; species Bubalus kerabau. The sequence continues at coordinate 105,671,505 of NC_073634.1, read as the reverse complement.
ACCAATTTGTTTTTTCATTTTTTAACTGGAGTATAGTTGAGTTACAATGTTGTGTTAGTTTCAGATGTACAGCAGGTTGATTCAGTTATACATATATGTTTATTAATTCTTTTTTAGATTCTTTTCTCCTATGGGTTATCACAGAGTATTGAGCAGAGTTCCCTGTGCTACACAGTAGGTCCTTGTTGGTTGTCTGTCTTGTGTGCAGCAGCGTGTTTGTGTCCATCCCAGCCTCCTGATTCATCCTTCCCCCACGTCTCCTCTTTGGTGACCGGAAGTTTGCTTTTGACATCTGTAAGTCTGTTTCTGTTTTGTGAATTAGTCCATTTGTATGATTTTTAAAAATCAGATTCCATCTATGAGTGATACCATATAACCTCTAGGTCTGTCCGTGTTGCTGCAAGCGGCATGATTTTATTCTTTTTTATGGCCGCACACCGCACCTTTATCCATCTCTCTGTTGCTGGGCATGTAGGCTGCTTCCGTGTCTTGGCTGTTGTGAGTGGTGCTGCAGTGAGCTTTGGGTGCATGAATATATGCCCAGAGTGGGATTGCTGGACTGAGTATATATGTGTTAATTGCTCAGTCGTGTCTGACTCTTGCAACTCCATGGACTATAGCCCACCAGGCTCCTCTGTCCATGAAATTCTCCAGGCAAGAATACTGGAGTGGGTGGCCATTCCCTTCTCCAGGGGCTCTTCCTGACCCCGGGATCGAGCCCAATCTCCTATATTGGCAAGCGGGTTCTTCACCACAGAGCAACCAGGGAAGCCCCTGGTGTGGTTGCATTGCGTTATCTAAGACTTCACCTTAGCAGATGAGAGAGAAAGCATCTCCTGGCTGGCCACTGTGTTGAAGAAGCCTGTGGGGGCCTCCTGGAGGACCCAATGGCAGGCCCCAGCCTCCAGCCAGCAAGGAACTAGAGCTCTCAGTCGCAGAGCAGCATGGAAGGAAGTTCTTCCACAGCCTGAGCTTGGATGCAGTTGGATCTGGAAGCAATTCTTCCCCAGTTTGGCCTCCAGATGCAAGCGCAGTCCGCTGACACCTCGATGGCCAAGAGGCCAGCAGAGAACCCAGCTCAGCAGTGCTCGGACTCCCCATCCATGGGAACCATGGGATGAATGTGTGGTTTTAAGCCCTAAGGTTGTGGTCATTTGTTACAGAGCAACAGAAAACGAACACACCCACATTCTCTTCATTGAGATAGCCCACCACTCCTGTCTCATAGCTGGCCAGCTGCTTCTTAATTCTTAGTCTCAGGGCAGAGTCCCTTCTTCAGGCAGACTGTTGCATGAGCCCACAGCACCCTTCTCTGTGAGTTCTGTGAAGGCAAGGTCCCATCTGTGCCAGTCATCACAGAATCCCACAGCAACTCCCATGGTACCTGGGTACAGACTTAGGAAATATCTATGAAATGAATGAACAAGGGAATGCCATTCACATAATTCCATGAAATCTGTTCCCAACTTGCTGTTGGCCCAAGGAGGGGAAGGTGTTTAAAACCCATCGAGCCTGCTCCGTGGAATGTGAATGTTCTAGTTTTGTCGGTAGGAATAGATAATTATGTCTGGAGATTATTTTCCATTATCAGCGCTTTCAAGGCTCATGTTTGGCCGTGGTCTCCTCTAGCTTGACCAGGCTCAGCCAGTGCACCACCAGACCCGGGGTTCCAGTGTTTGGGAACCTGCCTTCGCTTGGGGCTTGGCATCCTGTGCTGAGGCTCCCTGTGTCCTCCTTGTCTCTAATTGACTGTGACAGGGACAGACCACTCAGACACTTGATTTTGAAATAGTAAATAACAGCATTTCCTAGAAGTCTCTGTGCCTGGTGGATGAATTTCAGTTTGTCTCACCAACTTTCTTAAAAACAAATTTCTTGAAAATATTCATGCCTAAAACCTTTTCTGAAAGGGGAAACGGAGGCCCAGATGGGGGAAGGGGCTTAGCCTAGATCAGGGGACCCATGGGCTAGGATAGGTGTGACTGCCCCTTCTCCTGGCTGCCAGGCCAGGCTCTAGCCCAGGACTCAGTGATCTTGTGCTGGCTCTTTGACAAAGGCATGTCCGTGTCCCCAGGACCAGACCGAGTTGGAATGTGACTGTCCAGACGTATCTGGTCCAGGAGGGAAAGAAGAAATGTTTGCATGTAGGGTCAGCCGCCTCCCCCAGCTGTGGGGAGGGAACGGGTGTGACCGATTGTAAAGGCTCATCAGACAGTGGGTGTTTCATCACCCCGAAAAGGCAGAGGCCTCCGCAGATGGCTCATGTCCACCTCTGCTGGCCCTCGCATACCTGGGTTGGGGGCGGCAGCAGGACCCGGCGAGGGGCAGCTGCTCAGGCCCGGGTGTGGCTGGGTGTGGGTGCCCTGGGGCTGCAGGTAGGCCGAGAGGGCTCTGGGGGGTGCAGCCCAGTGTACAGCCCCGAGCCTGACCCGAGGCCCACGAGGCAGGGTTACCTGCTTTCCTGGTGAGGTGAACGGACGAGAGCAGCAGGAAGCTGCCTCCTCCGAGGTCACCCTGGGCGCTAGGGCGGGGCCTCTGCTCTCCGGGTCCGGTGGGCTCCAACCCATCAGTGAGCCTGCAGCGTGATCCCAGAATTGTTGTTCCAGTGAGTTCTGCAGCGTCCTGCACCTACATGGATGAGAACTAGCAGTTAATTGTAGCGCCTGGGGGTAAAACAGCGACATCTCAGAGCCAGCTGGAGCCTCCCCGCCCTGGCTTCTGTCCGCATGCCGTGGCTTTTCTTTCCTCCTCTGAGCTGCCACGTGGGCTGGAGTTCCAGGGCTCCAGAGGTTAGGGTTGCTTCTTGCCAGGCGTCAGGCTGGAAGCCCCTGCAGGCTGGGCCGGGCTGGGCAGCAGCCTTTAGTGGAAGCGAGGCAGGGGTCAGCATGCTGGGGGCTCCTGTGGCAGCCAGCGCCCTCCACAGTCGTGCTCCATGTCACAGCACCTCTCCTTTCCATTTCCCAAACCAGGGTGCTCGGAGTCCCGCCCACCGAGTGGATAGCCCACCCTGATAGCACAGACTCACCTGCTGTATCCGTGTTTCCCTGCACCCCTCCCCCAGGGTGGCCAAGCAGAGGCCTGCGTTCAGGGTGCTGAGTTCTAACCATCATCTCCTCATCCCCAGCCCTGGGTCAGGAAGTCTTCCCAATGCCCCCACCAAAAGCAAAGGCCCAAAAAGCAGAACCTGTCCCCCCAGGACTGTGGTTTGTTCAATGGAATGTAGCCAGGCCCCGACTTCAGTGAGTTCAGAAAATGCCACCTTGCCTCAGGACTCGTCGGCCTCTGGGATGGTGGCGAAGATCGGGAAGGAGGCAAACGAAGGCCAGAACCAAGCCCCACATGGGTGCTGGCGCCACAGCGGGTCCATCAGGAGGAAGGTACATTCGCGGTTCACCAGCCTTTCCCTGCACACGCTGGGGGAGTCACTGCCACACTTGTGCCATCTGGACGACCATCCTGTGAGGTTTCTACACCCAAGACTCCTGGGCACTACTGTGCATCAGGGAGCATCCTCGGTCCCGTGGGGGACAACAGAATGAAGGAGCTGATGCCCGCTTTCACGGGGACAACAGAATGAAGGAGCTGATGCCCGCTTTCACGGGGACAACAGAATGAAGGAGCTGATGCCCGCTTTCACGGGCCGGCACTAACGGCGCGGGTAGGCCTCTAGCTCTGATTCCTCCTGCTGTGCAGAGCAGGAAGCTGCGGCACCCAAACCCGCTGCTGATGTAAAGGAAGGACACGTGTGTTGCCTGGAGGAGAAGCCGCTTGCTCTTCCAGACAGATGTCCTGCAAGTTCGGTGTCTGCTCCACGTCATCTCCCTCCTTAAACTGGAGTGACATCGCCGAAGGCAAACCTCTGACCACACCCCCTGCTTGGAGAAAATCCCCAAGGCAGACTGGAAGGGGGGTCATCCCCCACCCCCAATGACCAGTGCCGGGTGGAGACCTTTCCTTTACGGAAAACGGCAAGCGAGCCTTTGCGTTCACAGGTTAACTTCTTTTTGAAAGTGAAAGTCGCTCAGTTGTGACCGACTCTTTGTGACTCCATGGACTATACAGTCTATGGAATTCTCCAGGCCAGAATACTGGAGTGGGTAGCCTTTCCTTTATCCAGGGGATCTTCCCAACCTAGGGATCGAACCCAGGTCTCCCACGCTGCAGGCGGATTCTTTACCAGCTGAGCCACAAGGAAAGCCCAAGTATACTGGAGCGGGTAGCCTATGCTTTCTCCAGCGGATCTTCCCGACCCAGTAATCAAACCAGAGTCTCCTGCATTGCAGGCGGATCCTTCTTTTTAATCTCATTCAATATACTGGAGACATTCAGTTATTTCATGAGAAAGGAGGTGATGCTGGAGCATACTTTTTTTAAAGGTTTTATTTTTTTAATTTGATGTGGACCATTTTAAAAGTCTTTACTGAATTTGTTATAGTATTGCTTCTGTTTTATGTTTTGGTTTTCTGGCCGAGAGGTGTATGGGATAAGTCTTAGCTTCCCCCTCCGGTGATGGAACTCATGTTGCCTGCATTAGAAGGCGAAGTCTTAACCACTAGACCACCAGGGAAGTCCTGCATACTTTTGACTGTGGAACCAAAAGTTTAAAATTTACTTGGCAGGTTTCTAGAGTCTTGTTTATTTTTTCCTCTTTGCTCTCAGATTTATGCTTCCCTGCCCATAACGGGAGTCCGTATTTTATGGTTGAAATGCTGTCGGAGCAGAGGAGCCCGATTCTGGTCTGCAGAACCACCCGCTGTTTGTTTTATTTCTCCTGGCGGTGTCATTGGGCTGGCATTAATTACCAGGCTCCCGTCCTCCGACAGAGGGAACGCAGAATTTTCTTGGCGTTGTTCTGATGCTCGCGGGTTGGTAGATGTCACCCGCGGCCTCTGAGGAGTGCGGGTTTATTGATCCACAGCTTTGCTGAGGCCCGGGGCTGTGTGTTCCTCTTGTCCAGACGCAGCCAGGATGGCGGGGCCTCCGAGGGTGGGTCTGAACTCCACTCGGAAAACTTCTGGTGTGCATCACTGTGCAGCAGGGCTCTGGGGGCCAGGGTGGGTTGCGGGTGGAGCCCAGTGAGGGTCCCCTCGTGGGCCCCTTGCTTGTGGGCATTTCTGGGCCCTTTGTGGTGTGATGTCAGGCTTGTTGGTGGCACATGTGGCCCACCTGTCTGCACGCTGAGCAGCGGTGTCCGGGTGCTGTGTGGGCAGCAGGTCCTGATGCTCTCAGGACCCCCCTCGCTGCTGTCGGGGAGGAAGAAGAGATGACTGCAATGCGGGGCAGAGCCCAATGTTCTAGCCCCAGAGAGCGCTGGAGAGGCCCAGTGGTACTGGAGACAGGACTGGACTTGGGCCCACCAGCCACGTCACCCTTGGCTGGATGATGGATCCAGAGGCTGCAGCAGGGGGCCTGCCCCACCCAAGAGCTGGAAACGGCCCACAGGAGGGCAGCGCCAAAGGGCACCCTCAGTCCCCCAGTGCCAGGCTCTTGGTGTGACTTAGTTTTCCGGTCAGGGGTCAACCCAGAAAAGCATGGCATGTGCCCGAGGCTGGGAACGGCGCCAGCTGCCGTCGTCCGTCCAGTACCTGCCGTCAGCCAGACCTCGGGCCGGCAGTTCCCGCCCGTCACGGCACCTCACCCTGAACCCCAGGGTGATGATGCTGATAATGTCAGCATTATCCCCGCTTTGCAGATCAATTGTTATGGCTGGTAAGTGCGGGTCCGGGGTCCCAGCTGGCTCAACATTGTCATTCAGAGCATGTTTTAAGAATTGCAGAAACTAAAATGATTGATTTTTAGCTATAATCTGTAACATATTAACTACCTCCGATTTGAATTATACATACTACTGACAACCACTCCAGTGTTCTTGCCTGAAAAGTCCCATAGACAGAGGAACCTGGCGACTACAGTCCAGTGAGTCTCAAAGAGTCCGACACGACTGAGCCCAGCACAGGACACACTTATAATGTTAATTATAAATAAACATATTGGTTAGAATACCAGAGCATATGTGCATATGTTTTTCAGTGTGCTTTTGACTTGTTGAGGCTGTGTGGAATTCACTAGGCTTTCAACTGATGAAGTCTCATTCTCGGGAGTAGGCCCTGTCGCATTCTCCTTCCGACACTTGGTCAGGTTGGGTTTTTCCTGGAGCGGCACCCTAGGGTCTAGTCTCTGGCAGCAGACCACGGGCCTGAGTTGAGACGAGCTTAGAAAGGTGTGGAAAGTGGTCTGGGCTTCCTCGTGGGTTGAGAGTGAATGTCCCAGGGCACTGAGCCCGAGGAAGAAGGTGGTTCCGACTGGGACGGAGGGAGTGAGAGGCGGCACGGCCCGGCGTTCACGGAGCCCAGGCGACTCCTCAGACCTCACCTCTCTCTCTCCTTTCCAAATCCACTGATCCAGGCATGGCTCAGAGCCAAGCACCCAGCCCCTCAACTCCCACCCCTCCCTTGGAGCTGGCGCTCTCTCCCCCTCGTCCTGGGGCCTGAAAAGCTTGGTGGGTGCTGGAGGCTGGAAAGGGCCCAAGCTGCTGAAGGAAGTGACGCAGACATGCCAGGGACAGCGGGACAGAGGAAAGTGACCCATGCCGGCTGCACCCACCGAGGTAGGGGGTGAGGGGACAGCTGCTCCTGGTGGAGGTGGGCCCTGAGCGTCAGCCAGAGTCCTGCCCGCTTCTCTGGGCCTGAAGCGGCAGCCTTGTAATCAGCTGCATGGAGACGCGGCCTCTCGGTTTTGTGGAAACGCCCATGCTCCTGCACCACAGGTTGTTCTTAGCGGGGAGAAAGGCGCCTGCTCCGGGTCGGGTGCTGGTCATCCCGCTTCTCATTAATAATCCGATCCAGTCATTGCAGGGACTTTTTCTTAGAGGGTCTGACTGCCCCCATTTTGCAGTCGAGGATACTGAGACTCAGGTTTTGGGTAATTCATGATCACAAGGCTACAGGCTTAGAGCCCGTGGCCAGTGCTTTCCCTGCCCCAAGGGTGGGTGTGGGGGTCCCAGGACAAGGGGGAGGGAGCTGCAGCTCGAGGAGGAAGTGGAAATCAAGGGGCTGGCTGCTTGGCTCCAAGCCGCGCCTGCATCAGTGGATTTGGAATGGAGAGAGAGAGATGAGGTCCGAGGAGCCACCTGGGGTCAGTGGAGTCTGGGCTTGCAACTTCTGAGAACGAAGCCAGGACTCTAGGCAGACACGCACACCCAGCTTGGACCCAGCACTCGACCTTCAGGGTGCCCTTTGGAATGCCCTGGGAGGGGAGTCATTTCAGGTGTTGATCAGACCTGGTAAATGTAACCCCCCCCCCCAAGCTCTGCCCCCACTGCCTGGTGGGGGTTTCCCTCTTCTTTTCATGATTTTGGTGAGCTGGCAGAATTTCATAGGAGAATCAGTCTGCAGGGTTGCAAGTAAATTATGATGTTTTCATGTGCAAAGACCCTCAGAGGCAGGACAGTCCCTCTTCCTGGTTGATGCCTTTTTCCCTGCGTAATTATGAACAGCGGGCTGTTTACTCTCAAAATGTCTTTGTTAGACCATAATTGTCTTTGCTAGAAGTTACCTCTTCCAATCCTCTTATTTTATAGGTGATATTCAGTGCCTTGCACAAGCCACAACCAATTAGAAAAGAGCCCTATGTGACCAGAGTTGGGTCAGCCAGATTTGGGGGTAGGTAGTTAAATGAACCAGTGACCGATCACCCCCAGGGCTGCCTAGCGGATAAGCCCTCCAACCAAGGGCTTCTGAACTTTTTGGTATGAAAACACAGCGTTCTGCACGCAGCATGGATAAATGTGCTAGTGGGTGAATGGATGGATGGACAGGAGGATAAAGGGGCCCTCAGGCTTGTTTCCCACTGTTGGCTCCTGACTGTGATTTCAGGGGTGCAGGCTCCCCTGGGAGGCCCCCAGTCAGGCTCTGGCAAACACACCTCTGGGAGCGGATCTGCACTAGCCACAGTCCACCGGACTCCCTCACTTTCAGCGAAACGTGTTTTTCCCAAGTCTTCGTTAATTAGAAGGCTTTTCTTAGTTCATATCCAGAACGCCAGTTAGTGCTCTTTCCAAGAGATTGCCTTTTCATTTATTTTACTTTATTATTTTGGCTCTGCTGGGTCTCTGTTGTGGCAGACAGGCTTTCTCTAGCTGCGGTGCGTGCGGGCTTACTTGCCCAGCAGAGTGTGGGATCCTTGCTCCTGGCCCAGGGATCAAACGTGAATCCCCTGCATTGCAAGGCAGATTCTTAACCACTGGACCACCAGGGAAATCCCTTAGACTGTCTTTTTAAATGAATTCTTTATATTAATTTCTGCAGTCCTAAGTGGGATACCTTCTTGAAAGGGGGTAGAGGGAAAGAACAGAATTCGCCTTGGTCAGAATCATAATGACAGTAATGAAACCAGTTAGCCTGGGCTGTTGCTTCACCGCCAGGCACCGTGCTTGTTTTCTCATTGTTTGTCTGCCTGTACTCCTCATTTAGTCATCCCAGCAGCCGTGGGGTAGATGGTTGTTAGTGTCCCCGTTTTGCAGAGAAGGAGAGCAAGGCCCAGAGGTGTTGAAAGTCATGGCTAGCAGTGGCAGAGGCTGATTCCCGAGGCTCTGCTCTTCAACACCACAGTAAACTGACATCCTGATGGGCTCATCTTATTTCTGAAGAGACGAGTCTACACCACAGACAGGCTCTAAAGGGTTTGGAAGGAACAGACCCGTTAACTGGATGGTATCGAGGTGGCCACTTTTTGTGCTTTCAACCACTGCCCACTGTGTCTGAACCTGGAAACTAAACGTGATTCAGCAAAGCAAGTTTCTCTGCAGTGGGTCGTCTCAGCATCCTCCCAGGTGAGGAGCTGCGGTGGAACTGGTCCATTTTTATGTGAATTTGATTTTAAAACATTTTTTAGCTATTTGGGAACAACAACAACAAAAAAAACCAAACCTCTGGAGAAGACTCTTCAGAGTCCCTTGGACAGCAGGGAGATCAAACCAGTCCATCCTAAAGGAAATCAACCCTGAATATTCTTTGGAAGGACTGATGCTGCAGCTGAAGCTCCAATACTTTGGCCACCTGACATGAAGACCTGACTCATTGGAAAAGACCCTGATGCTGGGAAAGACTGTAGGCAAAAGGAGAAGGGGACGACAGAGGGTGGGATGGTTAGATAGCATTACTGACTCAATGGACATGTATCTGAGCAAACTCCAGCAGACAGTGGAGAACAGAGGAGCCTCGCGTGCTGCAGTCCACGGGGTTGCAGAGTCAGAAATGGCTTAGCGACTGAACAACAACAACAACAACAGAAACCTCTTAAGCATTCACATCTGTGTTTTACCAAATTTCAACACCCTGGAGATCAGTGGCTTTTAACCAGCGGGACCCAGGAGTATGGATTTTCCCAGATTCGTGTTTGTTTAGAAAACCATCAGGCATGTGTCACTGATTTGCCAAGATAGGTGGAACCCGGCTCCGTCGGTTACTTGGAAACACCTCTCCCACACGCCTCAGCCTGTCTGAACACAGGCGCTGAAGACGGCCGGGCAGAGCCTCGTGGGGCTGCTGAGCCAGCGAGCAGGCGAGTTCCAGAGCAGCCCAGCCCGCAGCAGGGTGTGCCAGTCAGGGGCGCCGGCAGGCGTTGCCTATTGTTTGAGATTAAACTTCAAAGTCAAACTTCCCGCTAGTCATCTCTCAGATAAGTTGAATGTGGAAGCTGTCCTACGATGCCATGGCAGGCTAAGATTGGTGTGTTTCTGTCTGAACCAGAGGAACCGATACTGGCTCAATGTCATGTCAACTTTTTTGTAACCATCAAAATACTCTCATCTTTCTCACCAGTTGTCTTGAAACACATCAGTTTCCCAAACTGGATCTTTTAATATGCATTTCTTTTCTGGCTGATCAAAATCTCCTTTCCGCCCTCTTCTAGACAGTGGGGAAACTGTACAACATTTCACCAGAAAAAAGTGAGGGAGGTGGCAGGCCTACGAGGCATCTTGTGATATGTCCCCGATTCAGACTTTGAGCTGAGTGATCTGATTGATCAGACACAAACCTTCAGCCTCAGATTGCCTCCCTGGGACTTAAGGAATCGGCCTCCGGCTCCAGGGAACCCCTAGGATAGAGCCTCCAGAGCCTGCAGTCGGAGCTGGGACCCGGAATCAGGGCGTCCTCTGGAGAACCCAGGGGAGCGCCCCCACTCTGGTCTTTGGAGAAGAGAGGAGGAGACAAGAGCACCGCATCAAACAGGCCGAGGGCTCAGAGGGCAAGAGTCCTGTGGTGTGAAGTTGCTAATTGCACTTTAATAATAGTCAGGAGGGCAGGAGAGGCCAGTGTTCACACAGAGTGGGCCGTGCTCTGCAGGGGCCCCCCGCCACATTCCCTGGGCTGGCGGGCTGCTTTGCTTCCCCCCCCTTTTTTTTTCCATCTGTGACATCTGCTCGGTGCTTGTCCCTCCTCTAATACTGAACCCCACGCAGCTGTGCAGACCTCCAGCTCTGTGCCGGTGCAGGAGTGCCCTGAGCATACGGCCTTTTTGATGTGTGATAAAACAGAAGCGAGCCACGGGGGTATGGCGAGCGAAGGCCTCGGAATATCAATTAGCCTGCTTGGAACAAAGCTGCGGCTCCAGAGCAGCAGAATAGACATTTCACTGAAGTGTCAGGAAGACGGATAACGTATTCTAATTAGGGACTGACTGCTACCTCGGCATCCAGCCGCTCCTGGAAGTCAGACCCACGACCCTCACGACGCAGCTCGCCAGCATCCCATCGCAGCGGGGCGCGGATGCTGCTGACTGATGGATGACTTCCTGCTTTGCCAGAATTTGCGGCCAGTAGCTTGCTCTCAACCCAGAATTGCTGTTTCCCCTCGAAAGTGTGCTCCGTTTGCCACCGGGCAGTTGCGAATAACCTCTACAAAGGGAGGAGCTCTGGGGGACTTCCCTGGTGGTCCAGTGGCTAAGACTGTACGCTCCCCCCCACCACCCCTGAGTTTGATCCCTGGTCAGGGAACTAGATGCCACATAACACAGCTGAGAGTTCACGTGCCACAAGTAAAATCGCCGTGTGCCACAACTGAAGGCCCCATGTGCTGCAACCAAGATGGAAGACCCTCCATGCAGCAGCTAAGACCTGGCACAGCCACATGAATGTGCAGCTTTAGAAAGCAGTGAGCGGGGAAGAGCGCTGGGAAAGGTCTTTTCCAGGCACGAAGCCTGGGGCTTCCATCTCGAGGACGCTCCACGAGCCACACTCCCTGATGTAGAGGCCTGGGTCACTGCAGCCTTCCTTCCCAGGCGAGCTGAGGCTGGGACTAGCGGGGTGTGGGTGCCGCCCTAAGAGGTCAACAGATGATGTGATAGAGTGACTGGGTGACTCCTTAAGACTGGCTCGTCAGAGAAGGCCTTTCTGAGGAAGCAGCGTGCAGGCTGAGATCTGAATGCTGGGATGTAAGGATGATGGGGAAGGGGAAGGAGGTGTGTCCCCCAGGGACCTCGTTTCTTTGCACCTTGGGTGATTGGACCATCTCCCTGAGTCTGGAAGCGTAGACCCGGAGAGCCAAAGCGGCCTGGGATTCGCTTCGAGCCCCCCGCCCCCCGCCTTCTCCCTCCTTAAATGTCACGTCCGCACCAGGATGACGCACGAGTGAGGCCAGCTAATTAGGAAGATGTTCCTCACTTTGCTGCACTTTCCCTGTGTAATTGGAAGGCCCGCTTTCTCCAGTCGGCGAGAGCTGTTTCCCTGAATAGTTCTAAAAGCTTTGGACCACATACTGATATCAGCTGCAAATTTATGGGTGAGATTATAATGATTGCTCAGTAATGCAATATTAAAAGCGGAGGTCTTTCTCGGTGCTGAGCAAAGGCGGAGTTCCACTCTCCTTTCAGCTTCAAAACCGGGATTTGAAACAGAATTACCCGCCCCAGTCCTAGAAGAAGTGGTCAGTGGGCTCCAGCTCCCTCCCTTCCAGATATGGAAAAAATGAAGGGGTCTGAAAGTAGCCAAAGTTCAGAACATTTGGGTTTGGCTTTCAGAACTGTAAGTTGGGGGGGCGGGTTTCTGACCCCACACCTCCTGGTTCCTGTAGGGTGCACACATATGTAGGTGTTTGCTTTTTTTTAAGAGCTGCAGCCAACACTTGGCTGGCTATAACAAGGACTTGAGGGAGCAAAAGGCTGTTAAAAATCTTGGTTTCTATTTTTTTTTTTTTCACTTTTGCTTCATTAGTTCTAGAATCCAGGGCCTCCGTGGCTGCGTGTTCTCCTGCATAATTTAAGAAATTAATGAAAGCGTGCCTGATTTTTCCAACACTCTTTACTCTGTAAATTTGTTTAGCTTTTTTTTTTTTAACTGTCAGTTGAGGCTACTGGAGCCTAAATATTTCAATATTGAAGAAATATGACCCTTTCCCCTTTTTTTAAAGAAAGACATGACTTGCCCTCAACCATGTGGTGTTCTATACATCAGGTGTTATGAGTTACAAGTGACCTTGAGTCTGAGTTTATCCCATTAGTCCATCTCTGACCTTAAAGCAACCAAGTTCTTATAATTGCTGAGAGGGCGGGGCCTATGGCAGAGGGGGAGCCCCCTTCTGCGAGCCAGCCTCAGAAACCTGAGCAGCCGCTTGGGGTTGCCTGATGCCTCTCACCGCAGAATGGAGATCTAAGGGGGACCCAGTTTTTTGGGGCAGGAGCCCGCTATGTCCCCCCTTGCCTGGTAAATGAATAAAGCTATGCTTTTTTACTGTACCTCCCCGAAAGGAAGGCAGACCTGAGATAATCAGTGGCTTTACTTCACCCTTCCAAATCTTGCTTTATCTGACCATCAAGTTGAGGGCATTAAATAGTAGATATGTGAGGGCTTCCCAGGTGGCTCAGTGGTAAAGAAGATCCCCTGGAGAAGGAAATGGCAACCCATTCCAGTGTTCTTGCCTGGGAAATCCCATGGACAGAGAGGCCTGGCGGGCTACAGTCCATGGGGTCACAAGACCCGGATACGACTGAGCAACTGAGACACATGTATAACTCTAGGCTCAAGGTATTTGAAAAGACTCTAGAAATTGTTTAATGTGAATATTATTGGGGGACATAAAAAAAGAGAAAAACAACGTAAACAAATGGGAAGATATATTTTTTTTGTCACGTGACTTACAGAATCTTAGTTCCTTAACCAGGAATCGAACCTGGAGCCCTGTCAGGTAGAGAGCTGCATCATAGCCACTGTACTACCAGAGAATTCCCAGGAAGATGTTTTGACATGATATTGTAAAAATGTCCATCCTCCATAAATTAATCTCTATGTTTAATGTCATTCCCAACCTTGTAGAATTTATATTTTTGGAACTTAACAAAATAGTCTTCTGTTTACCTGGAGGAACAAATGTAAAAAAAAAAAAAAGAAAGAAAATGAAGGAGGAGCATCTCCTACTAGATAGAACAACAAATTATAAAACAGCAGTAATTTAAACAGTGTGAGTCTGACACAAGAGTCTACAGGAAGAAAGATGCAGAACCAACATCACACCAACATGTAGACTGTGTTAAACTTTTTTTCTATTTAGAGGGAAGAGGGGCTTCCCTTGCAGCTCAGTTGGTAAAGAATCCACTGGCAATGCAGGAGACCCAGGTTCAATTCCTGGGTCTGGAAGATCCCCTGGAGAAGGAAATGGCAACCCACTCTAGTATTCTTGCCTGGAAAATCCCGTGGACAGAGGAGCCTGGCCAGCTATCCATAGGGTCACAAGAGTCAGACCCGACTTAGCGACTAAACCAACAGAGGGAAGAGGACAGGCTGTTTCACAGATGACCCTGGGATAGATGGAAATCCACATAAAAATGGTCAGGTCAGGCCCACATCATTTTTGAAAAAAAAAAAAAAAATCTGGCTCTATTAAATATACTATTTCAGGGTAAAGAATTAAACTGGTAAGACAACACAGTTTAAATGCAGGTGAATATTTACCAGCTTTTACAGTGACAAGGGCCTTTTTATACATCCACTCAACACCAGAATCTGAAGAAAACAGCACTGATTGATTTGGCCATAAACTTATGTGTTAAAAAACACCTACGCAAAATTAAAAGGCCAAAGCCAAACTGTGGAAAATGTTGGTTGCTTTGTTTGCCTCAAGGAGGGTCTGGTAGCAGTTGCCAAAATAAGTTAATATTCTTAATATGTAAAGAGCTCTTGTGAACAAATAAGAGGATAAAACGGCAAGGGCAGTGAATAGATGACATGAATGGGCATTTTGGAAAAGTGCAATTTCAAATAACCAGTGCACACATGGAAAAAATATTGAACCTCATTAGTGCTCAAAGAGATGCAAATTAAAACAGCAACACTATGCTGTCTTGCTGGACAGATTTTCCCTGAGATAGAGCCTTACAGTGGCCAAGATGCAGGGACACTAAACAGGTGATCCGCCATTGGGTTCAGAAACTGATGGGCAAGTTTGTAGCTTGGTGTGGCAAAATGTATCAAAAATGATAAAAGAAGGTATCAACTTTTAGAAATTTATCATGGTTTTTTTTGGGGGGGTGGTGCATACCAAAATGCATGTGGGATCTTAGTTCCCCCACCAGGGATTGAGAGCCTGCACCGCTGCAGTGGAAGCTGGAGTCTTAACTACTGGACCACTAGAAAGTCCCTAATAAATGGCTTTGTTTCCTTTTTTTAAAGTAGTGGAATGAAACTAAATGAGCAGCAGTATGTGATTCATTAGCATTTGGCAGGTCAATTCATGCAATGCTTGGCAGCTGCAAAAACTACCAGGAGAGGAGAATTCTGTGATGTGGGAAAGTGTGCATGAAGTGTTCTCACTATATGAAAAGAACAGATTACAAAATAGTATGTACAGTGTGATTTTCCTCCCTCTACTGCCTTCCCCACCCCCAACCAGGAAAAAAAGATATCCGTCTGTGAAGCCTGGCAGGAGATGCACCAAAGTGTTAACAGTGGCTAGTTGCGGGTTGGTGGTATCAATCAGCGACAAGCATTATTGTTTCCACCCTGTAGTATTTTCTACATCGTGTGCAGCAATCGTGTGTGACCCTCACAATTGGACTGAAAGGTTCATGAAAATAAATCTAAACCAGCTCCCCAGCTGATCCAAGAAGGTGCCTGAAGAAGTTCAGCCCTAAAACAAATTCACTAGGAACAGAAACCTGGACTCAGGCCTCCTAATGCTCTGTTCATCCAGGACTTGTGGGCTTTTCTTTTGCCCCTGATGGTTCCTTGCCTCTCACATCTGAGAAGCTGTCTTTGGGGAATAATCCAAAATGTGGACGGAGCCACACACAAAGACGTCCCTTACAGTGTTACTTACAACAGTGCGAACAGTCAGTGGGGAAATGTCCAGTCATGGAGCGTGGTTCAGTAAGTGAGACCGCTCACCGGTGGGACGTTATATGGCCAGTGAAGAGGTGGGTCAACGTGAAAAAAAATACAGTGTGGTTATAACCTGGGATGGAAACAAAAAGTCAGGACAGAAAATCTCTATGTTGTGACTATCATCACAAACATCAGTTTCAGAAGGGAATGTGATATTATGAGAGGGATTGTTAAGTAAGGTTGATGCAGCGATCAGAAACATTTATTTTCTCTTATCTTAGAAGTTCCAGTTTTTCTAGAAAGGTATGATATGATATTCCTTTTTTAAAAATTTTTATTCCTTATTTATTTGGATGTGCTGGGTCTTTGTGGCAGCCTGTGGGTCTTTAGTTGTTGGCATGTAGGATCTTAGTTTCCTGACTGGGGATCGATCCTGGGTCCCCTGCATTGGGAACACAGGGTCTTAGCCACTGGACCAACCAAGGAAGCCTCAATATTCTTTTTATAATAACTGCCCCCCACCAATCTGAAAAAGTAAACATAGGTGAGCCTCTTTACACATCCTCTTTCTAGGGCTGGATTCTGGACGGCATCCCTGAGACGCGGGAGCAGGCTCTGACGATCCAGACCCTTGGCATCTCCCCGAGACACGTCAGTGAGTAGCCCCGCCCGCCAGGGCTGCAGACCCCAAGAGTGAGCGCCCAGCCTGTGCTGTGTCAGCGGCTCCCCAGTGCCCACCCCCAGCCCAGGGCCACCATCCAGCAGGGCGGTTGATGGGCCTGTGACCCGGCAGGAACCAGGAGGACCGCTCAGCCGAGTTCTCCAAGAGCTAAATGCACTCGGGGCTTGTGCTGAGGAACCTGGGGTCTTGCTCTGACCCTGGGGATTCCCTGTTTCAGGAAGCCCCCATCTCAACCATGGGAAACTCTGAGAAACCACTGGAAGCTGGAAACCACTGAGAAGCTCTCTATAGGAAATAATCCCAAGTGTGGCTTCTGTACAGGGATGGCACAGTTATTGGTGGCCCTGAAGGCGGTCGGCAGGCAGTGTTCATGCATGGATGACCTCTGTCCTGAGATTCCATGTCTGTGTTCTGACCTCTCTCTTAAGGGGTTGATGGGTGTGGAGGTGGTGGGTGTTTTAGTGTCCTGCCGCCCACTGTGTCTGGTTTGGCTTCTTTCCTTCTCTGCCCAGTTGTGCTGAGCGCTCCAGACACCGTCCTGATTGAGAGAAACTTGGGGAAGAGGATCGACCCTCAGACTGGAGGTAAGGCAGTCTCCTCCTGCGTCTGCCTGCCCCGTGGGATCTCAGAGGTCTCAGATCCTAATCACAGCCCCCACCCCTCACTGAGCACCCTCTCAGCTTGGGCAGCAGACAGATCGAGGTCCCTGCCCGCTTCTAGCCGTGGGACGTGGGAGGGGCTGCCCAGTGTCTGAGGCTCGGTGTTCTCACCTGGACTTGAGGCTGAGAGCCCCGAGCCCCGCCTTGTGACCCGCTCCCTGTGAGAAGGCTGAGAGCCTGCGGGCAGGTGCCTGGCACAGAGTGAGTTCTTGGGAGGCCAGCGCCGCCCTTCCCCTCGCCCCAGCACCCTCATCGGTTTGTTACTCGCAGCAACGGGGGAGCAGGCTGAAGCCACCCCTGGGGTGGGCGGACCTGGGGGCGGACAGGCGTCCCTGGGACCTGCAGGCTGTGCTTCCAGCACGGGCTGGTGACTCTAACCGCGTCCCTCTCTCTGGCAGAGATCTATCACACCACCTTCGACTGGCCCCCGGAGTCGGAAATCCAGAATCGACTGATGGTGCCTGCAGGCATCTTCGAGGGGGAGACGGCGCGGAAGCTGCTCGAGTATCACAGGAACATCGTCAGGATCCTCCCCTCGTACCCCAAGATCCTGAAGGTCATCAGCGCCGACCAGCCCTGTGTGGACGTCTTCTACCAGGGTAAACCCAGACGGCCCCTCCACTCGTCTCGTCCCCGTGTCACTTCATTGGGCAGCGTCCGGGGTGTGCTTGGGAGCGGGGGAGTCAAGTCGTGGGTGGCCCAGGATCCTTTCCCAGAAACAAGCGTGGGGTCGCCAAGAGCGTCCCCCTCAGAGACCCTGGGCTAATACTCTACACCCTGAGTGGTCATCGGACTTGACAGTGGTGCGAGGAGAGGCGGGGATGGGGTGGGAGGGCAAGGAGCGCTCAGCCTTGCCCTGGGACGTCCTTGGTGGTCTGGTGGTCGGGACTTTGCCTTCCAGTGTGGGGGGCCCGGGTTTGATCCCTGGGCAGGGAACTAGATCCCACACGCTGCAACTACGACCTGGAGCAGCCAAATTAAATAAATAAATATTTAATAAATACATAAATACATTTTTTTAAAAGGTTCACATAAAAAGTCTTTAAAAGAAAAAAGACAAAATCTTGCTCTGAGGATCAAGAAGGAGAAAGAGAAAATGTATAAAAATTAAATAAACAAACATACAAACCAAACCCACCAGCGCCACAAGAAAACAACAGCAACAGAAACACACACCAGGTGTCCTGGGCCCATTGGGAAGCGGAAGCAGCCCCGCCGGCACAGCATGCCTCGGGGGCAGTGGCGGATGTTCACGGCAGCTTCCCAGAAAGTGGCTGAAACAGGCCTGTTTGGGGACCGGGGGTCTGACCACTGAGACCTCAGGGCCAGGCTACACGTGAGCGAGCCTCAGCCCCACCACACATCAGCTGTGCCATCTGTGGCAACTCTCATAATCTCTCTGGGCCTCAGTTTTGTCATCGTAAAAATGGGCACAAAGACGGATCCTTCCTCACAGGCTTAGGTGAGGCTGCGCTGCGTGAGGTCCTGTGAAGCAGGCATCGCAGCCGTGAGCCCAGGAGCTGGTGCAGGGATGGCTCAGTGTCAGGCACCGTGGTCATGGTGATTCAACATCCGGTCCCGAAAGACAAGGAAATTAGAATAATTCTCCCCCAAAGCAGCCCTTGAGAGTCCCTTGGACAGCAAGGAGATCTAACCAGTCCATCCTAAAGGAAATCAGTCCTGAATGTTCATTGGAAGGACTGATGCTGAAGCTGAAGCTCCAGTCCTTTGGCCACCTGATGCGAAGAACTGACTCATTGGAAAAGACCCTGATGCTGGGAAAGATTGAAGGCGGGAGGAGAAGGGGACGACAGAGGATGAGATGGTTGGATGGCATCACCGACTCAATGGACATGAGTTTGAGCAAGCTCCAGGAGTTGGTGATGGACAGGGAGGCCTGGCGTGCTGCAGTCCATGGGGTCGCAAAGAGTCGGACACGACTGAGCGACTGAACTGAACTGAACTGAAGGCAGCTGCGTAATCATTTTTTTATTTTTAATTTAGTTTTTCCTTTTATTTATTTTATTTTTTTCAGCTGCACCGTGTGGCTTGGGGGGATCCTAGTATCCTGACCCGGGATTGAACCCCAGCCCTCAGCAGTGAAAACGCAGGGTCCTAACCACTGGACAGTCTGGGAATTCCCCTGGTTTTTCAAAAAAAGTCTTGCCGAGCTTCACACCCAGTCAGCCCCTTCTGCGTGATGCTGGGTGCCTGAGAAGATAAAAATACCACTGCAGGGGTTTTAAGACACTTGACAGTTTACAATGCCCTTTTTTGGTATATCCTCTTAAATCTCTTCCAGAGACTTTTAGTTTTGAGGGGGAGGTGGTTCTGAGCTCCCTAGTACCGCCAGCCCCCATCTGCCAGTGGGTGTCTCTGCTTTACCAGGAGAGCAGAGAGTGGCACAGCCTCGATCTCCAAAGGGGAGTCAGTGGACGAGGGAGGATGTCTGCAGGGTGTTGCTACTTTGAAAAATACCAGGCTTACAGACGCCTTGTAAATTTCCAGTGATTTTGCATCTTGGAAGGGTCTTTAGTAGCAAACACTGCACTCCGAAGATAAACAACCACAACATTTATCTTATGCCATGACTCTGAATTTACACATTAATTACTTCCAAATTACTTAATTAAATTTAAAAGTTCATATGATCGTTCATAAAGAATTCATGCCTGGAATTGTAAATAAAAATGTGAGCGTCTGAATATTAATTATTATTAATTAATAATGCAGAGAGATAAATTGAAAATTGGAATGCAGAATTCTCTCTGTGTTGTTTTTTTTAAATCTCTCTGCAGTGCATCCAGCAACCACATATTTTTAAAAAGAATAATTAGATGTTGAGACTGTCTGGGGGATCATTACTTCTAATTAACTTAGTTATTTACTGTAAATTAAGCATCATTTGTAAGCAGGCTGCTTTGGCTGTAGTATTTGTGCTCTTCAGATGGGCTGGCTCCTGGAAGGTCTATCTCTGTCTCCCGGGTTGGTCTCGCTGGTGGAAAGTGTTACCCCTGGCAGTGGGCTTGGGAGAGTGGCCCCAGCCCTGCCAAGTCTGCAAAATGCAGACAAGAAAAGCACCTCCCTTGGGGGACGGTGCCTGAATCAGATCAGACAAGGCCCGCAGAGAATTTAGCTTGGCAGATTGTCATCCTAACCATGAAGATCTGGTAACCTACCTGTGCCTTTAGTTCCAAGACAGAGAGGAATCGTAGTATCCCTAATGAACCTTCCAATAAAAAAAATCCCACAAGGTCTGAGACTCAAAATTTGCCCCGTGAACATACCCCACTAGGTTCCAATTTTGTCCCCTTCCCCACCTGGGGATGTTTGGAGGCATTTGCGATTGTCACCACTAGGGGGCGTGCTACCAGCACCTGGTGGGCAGGGGCCAGGGAGCGCCCTGGATGTCAGGAGCAGGAGCTTGGCAGACCCTGCCCACCTGTCCCAGGTGTCAGGGCGGTGCCCTGGGACCCCTTCCTGTCTTCTGATGGTTCCATCCCGGGTGAGGGGCTGACTCAACATGCTGCCTGCAGGAACCCTGGCACCTGCTGGGGATGGTCTGGGTCCCTGGCAGGGGGCGGGGTTGGGGAAGGAGACCCCTTTTGATGCAAGGGGGACTGGGGTGGAGGTACCCACCCTCGGCCTCAGCAGGTGGACTGTCCCCCCCCCGCCCCAGGTACTGAGTGGCTGCCCTTTAACAGCCTGCCCAGCTCGCTCTGGTGCCCCCTCCATGTCGAGTGGGAGGCGACCTGGTTTGATGTTCAGTAGCTTTTGGCATCCCATGCCCCCCATGGTGCAGGCACCTCGCCCCTGTCCCCCTGAGTCTTTGTTCCTCAAATGCCAAGGCACCCCGGGCCAAGCCTCCATCTCCCCATGCTGGGACCTGTTTGATCACGGCCTCTTTGGAGACTCGCAACAAAGTTGGTGTCACTGGAGTGAGGCTGCAATTTATTCTCCACCGATTCCGAAGGCCTTTAGAAGTCCCCCATGTGCCAGGCCCCTGCATGGCCTGACGCATTTATCAAAGCTTGTGTCTGACTCTAGGAGGTCGGCCTGGTCCCAGGGCCTCAGGCTGAAGCTCAGCCTTCATTCAATTGAGAAACGCCTCAGCACATTTTTTTTTTCTTGGCCATCCATGCTGGATGGCATGCAGGATCTTCTTTCCCTGACCAGGGATCGAACCCATACCCCACCTCCAGTGGAAGCATGGACTTTTAATTACTGGACCCCAGAGAAGTTCCCCAGACCAGTATTTAGTGTGTTTTCTGTGTCCCAGGACCAGCCCTCAACAGTACCCCCAGCAGTGCTGGGGGCCATGAGGGCAGCGCTGAGCCCTGCTGTGTCAGGGATCCCAGGACGGTGTGCTCCGAGGGCAGCCTCTGTGCCTCTTGTTGTCCCCTCCCGCCTTGGTGCCCAGGCCTGAGGGGTCATTTGGTCACTTCACCCTGTGGTCACTTGGCAGATGCCCAGAGGGTTTCCCCGGGGCTGAAAACAGAGAAATAATTACTGTTGCTAAAAGAGCCCACGCAGAGGTGTTGGGAGCTGGCCCCCTTTCTCTAGGAGCCTGGTTTATCATCCTGCTCTCCTCTCGTTCCAGCTCTGACCTACGTCCAAACCAGCCATCGATCCAATGCCCCGTTCACCCCAAGGGTGCTGCTTTGCGGGCCTGTGGGCAGCGGGAAAAGCCTGCAGGCCGCCCTCCTGGCCCAGAAATACGGCCTCATCAACGGTGAGTGCCCTGGTTGCTGCCCCACTTCTAGAACCTTCCACGGCGTCCTGCTCTCCAGGGCCCTCCCGTGTCATGGGAACAGTGAGGGGATCGGCATCACTTCTTTTTCTTGCTCTCTGCTCCGAACAGTTTCCAGTTAATCCATCTTTGCAGGGATAAGGTTTTTTGCCTCCTAAAGAACATGGCCATGAAAACATTAACCAATAAAAACATGTCTGCAGCCCAAAATGCTGGACCTTTTTCTGGTCCTCATCTTTTATGTCCTTTGGCTCAGTGGTTTTTCTGTGCTCTGCCCCAGAGGCGCCCCCCGCCTCCCCCCTCGCCCGCCATCCCCCTCAAAGCCGGAGTTCTTGCATAATGTGGACCTGCTGTTTATTTATTTTCTCCAGTCTCATTTGGTTCCCCCAACCCAGGTCAGCGTGCTTGCAGGCAGACAATTTCTGAACCAGAGGAAGGCTTCTTGCTCAGCACAGTTTCAATAAATATTTTACCAGGAGGAGAGAAAATATTGAGATCAGTTCTCCAGGTCTTTCCTGGAGTGGTCCCAGGTGGTCTTGGATGCCAGTCAGGTTTCAGGAGGATAAAGGGCTAGAAAGGATGCTTGTAGGAGACACACTGCAAGGGAGGGGGTGGGAGGCACCGGCCCCCTCCCACTTCACATGCTGCGGAAGCCGCAGTAGCCCCTACTTACTCAGGCAACGTGAGACCTGCACCCCAAATATATAAATCTGCACGCTTATGGCCCCAAATGACACATGCACACCATACGGATATGCATGTATACCGACACACAAATACATACCTGCCCCCCTAGAAGGTTCGGGTTTTGAATAAAAAGTGCTTTTCAGTTAGGTCTCCAACTTAAAATCCCAAAGCCACTGAGATTCCCAGCCAGGAATCAGTGACAAAAGTTGAAGGTGGAGAACTGAATGCTCATTCTGATAAGTATGGAAAAATAGTAATAGCTGTGTGAGTGTTTTAGTAAAATGACTAAATAGCAGTATTCCATTTTGGTTAGCATGGAAAAATAGTCTGGATACTTTATGATAAAAGGTATGCTTTTCTTGTATCCAAGTTTTGTTTTAAAAAACAGAATTATAATTATTCAAATAATTCCTTCTCCTTCTGTGTTTACCTCTTAAGAATACTATAAGACTAGAATTCCAGCTGCCATTCGGGATGACTTCTTTGTAAAGAATGAGCCCCACTCTACTTGTGGCCACACCCACAGGTTTATTTACATGCCTGTGCTTCTTGGTAGGTGAAGACATGTGAAAAGAGCCTTAATGTGAGAAGTGAGAAGAGCCTTAATGGCAGCGGGAGGGTCTGAAAACCACTAAAGTGACACCTTAATATCGTGCAAAGCAATTTAGATAATTGTCACTGGGCCAAAGCTGGTTTATGCGGACAGGCTCGTTCAAGAAAAGTGTTGTTTAATTTAAATTGTTTTCGTAAAGAAATCAGATTCGCCTAGAGTTTTCCAAACAGAAAATAGAAAAACTCACGCTGGTTTTTGCTTGATAGCAGAAGAGTCATTTGGGGCTTATTTCAATAACTGAGCATTTGGAGACCGATTCAAAGTTCACATTTCTCAAAGGTGTTTTTGAGAAACCCAAGACGTCGTGAGATTTCAGTAGAGCTAGTTATAGGGGACCTGTGGTTGGCAGAGGCAAGCGCTGAGCTGTCGGGTGGGGTCTCTCTGCCGAGACCTGTCTGCACCCAAAGCTCCAGGAACTTCGGGCTCTGCCCCCAGAGGCCCCCCCCACCGCCATCCCCTGCCTTGGGTTTTCACATTTATGATCCTTTCACTTGTGGGAAAACATCTCAGAACAAACAAGCCACATTCACTCCCACAAGGTTTATTGAAAGACTCCTGTGTATAGCTGGCGAGAATATAAACAGGCACAACCTTTTGTGAGATAAAGGCCACTACTGATTAACATATGACCCGCGCTCATCCTTTGGCCCTGTGATTTCACGCCTAGGACTTTATTCTGCTGCGACGCTCCCCCAAATACTCAACAAGAGATGTGAAGGATGCGTGATGAAACATAAAGGTGACCCCAGACTGTTCGTAATAGGCTAGTTAAGTAAGCTGTGGGCAGCTTTAAACAGAAACCTGTAAAGTGACTCCAAGTCCCTGAAGTGTTGTTACCTGGGAGCGGAGTGGAAAGCAAAGTCACTCAATAGAGCTGAGGTGATGCTCTCATCTTTGTTCAGAGAAGTGTGTTAGTCTGTGCTCAGAAAACATCTGAAGGAACACCCAGGTACCAAACTGGTTATCTCTGTAGAGTGATGTGTTACACAATCCTGATTTTTTTTTCCTGCGCTGAGCATGGATTTTCTAACCAGAAACAACCATGAAGTTTTTTTTAGGGGGGGCCACAGTGAGTAGCATATGGGATCTTAAGTTCCTTGATCAGGGATTGAACCTGTGCCCCCCGCATGGGGAACTCAGAGTCTTAACCACTGAACCACCAGGGAAGTCCCAAGACTTTTATTAAAATACTATTAATTTTACTCACTGCATGCCTGTGATACGCAGTGCATTTTATTTGGTACACAGATAGGGAAAGTGCAGAAAAAAGAAGAGGCACTTAAGGCTGGAGGTGGGCTCTGCTGAGCTGGGGGAGGGGAGGAATGAGGCGAGGCGGTGGGGCTTATCCCAGCACAGCCCCAGGTCACACGTGTCTGAAGCCTCAGTGCTTCCACCCTCTAGGGAGAGGATACTGTTGCAGTATTGTCTTAGCCCATTGTAGAGTGAGGTGGCTACAGGCAGGGGTTTTAAACCATTCTTTCCTAGTGTAAGTGGGCCTCCCCTGGTGGCTCAGATGGGAAAAGCATGCATGCAAAGCAATATAGGAAACCCGGGTTTGATCCCTAGGTTGGGAAGAGCCCCTTCTCCAGGGGAGGTGGCAACCCACTCCCGTATTCTTGCCTGGAGGATTCCACAGACAGAGAAGCCTGTGGGTTGCAGAGAGTCGGACAAAATGAGCAACTTAGCACTTTCACTTTTCCCAATATAAGCACTTAATGTTAAACAGTTATCTCTAAACACGTCTTTGGTTGCATCTCACAAAATTTTAATATGCTGTGTTTTATCATTCAGTTCAAAGTATTTTCTAATCTCCTTTGCGGCTTTTTTTTCTTTCTTTCTTTTTTTTTTTTTTTTAACCCATGCATTATTTAGAAGTATACCGCTCACTGTCCAAATATTTGGGAATTTCCCAGACTGTTTTTCGTTTCTTTAATTTTCTTGAGGTCAAAGAACATACCCTATATGATTTCAGCCCTTTGAAATTTATTGAGACTTTTTTTATGGCCCAGCACACGTCTATATTGGTAAAATACATGTGCACTTAAAAAGAATATATACACTGGTTTTGTTGAATATCGTGCTTTAAGAATGTCAGTGAGGCTGAGGTGTCTGATAGTGTGATCATTTCTTCCGTGTCCTTAATGACTTCTCTCCGCTTATTATGTCAGTAGCTGAGAGAGGTGCGTTACAAACGCCAGCTCTGCCTGCTGGTTTCTCTCTCTCTCTGCCGGTCTTTGCGTCCTGAAATCTGAAGCTGTGTGTGCATAAGGGAGCGTGGCCTCTTCTTGGTGCAATCTCCCCTTATGGCTAGGAAGCACTCCTCTGCCTCTCCAGTAATACTCATTTTCTCCAAGCCCACTTTGTCTGATAAGTATAACCTCTATTCTTTTTTTTTTTGAACTATCCGTGTCTTATATTCTAAATATGTGTCTTGTAGACAACACATAATTGCTTTAAAAAAAAATTCAGCCTGGCATTTTCTGCCTTTTAACTGTTTAGTCCGTTTCCCTTTCAGGTGATTTTTTATATGGTTGGTTTCAAGTCCACCATTCTGATTTTTTGTCTTCTATTTGTGTGGTGTGTTTTTTTTTTTTTGGCTGTGCTAGGTCTTCATTGCTGCCTGTGAGCTTCTCTAGCTGTGGCTTGAGGGCTCCAGAGCCTGGGCTCAGAGCGTGTGCACGGGTTTAGTCGCCCTGCAGCATGTGGGGTCCTCCCGGACCAGGCCTCTAACCCACGTCCTCTGTATCGGTAGGCGGACCCTTAACCACCAGACCACCAGGGAAGTCCTTGTTCTTTGTTCTTCCTTTCCTGCCTGCTTTTGGATTGGTCAAAAACGCTTTCTAGTGATCCACGTTATTTCCTCCATTGCCTTTCTGGCTGTATCTCCTTGCCTCGCCTTATTTGTGGTTGCTCTAGGAGTTACACGCTATCCGTCACAGTCTGTCTTGAATTAAGGCTGCACCTCTTCGTGGGGAGCAGGAGAGCCCGGCAGCAGTCTTTCCCTTCGTCTTGCTCTGCTTCTTCATGTTATTGTAGCCACACATTTTATTCCTACCTATGTCACCAACGCTAAAGTATATTGTAATTATTTTTGCTTTAAAGAGTCATTTTTTTTTTTAAGTCAAGAGACAGGAGGAAAGGGCTTTTATATATACTCAATATCAACACTTCTCTTGGATCCTTTGTTTAGATCCAAGTCTCCATCTGATATATCATTTTCTTTCAGCCTAAAGAACTTCCTTTAACATATCTTGTAGTGCAAGTCTGCTGGTGAAGTTCAGCTTTCATCTGTCTGAAAATGTCTTTATCTCACCTTCGTTCTTGAAGGATGTTTTTGCTGCATATAGAAATCTATGTTGACAGGCTTTCCCCCCCTCTTAGCACTTTAAAGATATCATTTCATTGTTGCATTGACGCATTCCGTTGTATTGCTTCTGATGAGAACTCAGAGATTATTTTTTATCTTTGTTCTCCTATATATATAAAGCATCTCACCCACTCCTAGTTGCTTCTAATATTTTCTGTCTGGTTTTAAAAAATTTAACTATAATGTATCAAGGTGCGGTTTATTTTGTGTTCTTTTTGCTTGGATCTACAGGTTGATACTTTTTATCAAATTATGAAAATTTTCTCCCATTATTTTTGCAAATATTCCCTCTCTCCCCCCATCCCTCCCTCCCTCTCTCTCCTCTTTTTGGAACTCTAGTTACATGTATGTTAAACTGTTTGCTATTGCCTTCCAGCTCTCTGAAATTTTATTCTTTTTTTTCCCCCAGTCCCCTGCCCACCTTCTCTTCGCTTCAATGTGAATGCTTTCTAGTGCCTGTTTTCATGTCTTCAGCTTCACTGATTGCAGCTTATTCAGTGATGTTTTCCATTTAAGACTATTGTATTTCCCAGTTCTGGAAATTCCATCTGGTGCTTTTTTATAGTTTCCATTTCTCTGCTGAGATTCCACATCTTTTCATTCATTTTAATTATCTTTTCAAGTTTAAACATATTCATAATAGCCATTTTATAGTTCTTATGTGCAAATACTGATGTCCATGTGATCTCTTAACTATGATACTCTGACCTGTTGTCTCTCCTTGTAGGGGTCCCATTTTCCTGATAGTTTTTGTTTGTTGGTTGTTGTTGTTGTTTTTGATCTCAAGCATTGTTTTTTATTATATCCTGGACGTTGTGGTTCTCACGTTCTTGAGAGTCTCGACTGTGTGGTCCTGCTTTGAGAATATCAAACGAAAAAGAGCTGAGTTCCAACAGGCAGTCAGTTTCCTGGAGGATCAGCTTGACCTCATTGAGGCTTAGTTTTCGTCTTTGTTAAGGTGGGATTGGGCTTCCCAGGAGGCACTGGTGGTAAAGAACTCTTCTGCTAATGCAGGAGATGTAAGAGACACGAGTTCAATCCCTGGGTTGGGAAGATCCCCAGGAGGCGAGCATGGCAACCCACTCCAGTATTCTTGCCTGGAGAATCCCATGGACAGAGGAGCCTGGCGGGCTACAGCACACAGGGTCACAAGGAGTCAGACACGACCGAAGCGACTTAGCATGCGCCCACCAGGTGGGATGAGGTGTGCTTCCTCTGGGGGCTGTGCGTCCTCACACCTGAAGCACAGCCTTCCTGGAGTCTCAGCGTGGGTCTGCGGCGCTTAGTGAGGTCTCTGACCCTGGCCATCAGAGGCCGGCATCATCTTGTGCCGTGTGGACCCCCAGGCAGTTCCCAGCTACCCTGTGGCCTTTCTCCCCCAGGCCCCGTGGAGCCTGCCCGATACACGTGCAGTCTGGCACTGATCAGTGACTCCAGGGAACGCTCCTGCAGGTTCCTAGGCCTCCCCCCACAGCCCCACCCATTGTTCTGTCCTACAAAGTCCAGCTGCCTCGAGGCCCCAGACTCCAACGCTGTGTCCCCCTGCCATGTCTGGGGTCCACTTCTCCCTAGCCATGGAATGGGTGGTACCTGTAGGTCGAAATCCAGGGTGAGTGAGTCCCGCTCTGTGTGTTTCCTTTCTCAAGGATCACAGCCCCACGTGTCTGCTGACCAAGTGCCTGAAAAGAGTTGCCTCATAGATTTTGTTTAGTTTTATGGCTTTTTATGACAGAAGGGAAACAGGATGCCTGCTCCTCCCTCCTGGTCAGAACTGGAGGCTCAGCCTGGTTTTGGTGTCACACAGACCTGGGTTTGAATCCCAGCTCTGCTACTCACTGGCGGGTGACCTAGGACAGTACACAGTGCCTCTCCTTACCTAAAAGCTGCAGTCAGCCTGAGGGCTGGATAATGCCAAGCATGACCGCAGCAGCGCTTGGCGTAGGGAAAGGTCTTGGTTGCCTTTATTACTCCTCATTAGCGAGCCAAGCCGCAGCCACTCTGCACACGGTCACTGCTGCTACACAGAATTTAACATGTCATTCAGAGGAATCCGTCTTTGGTGGTCGTCATCCTTAGCATTCACTTTATCCACTTAACTGTAAGATTTCAATTTCTTCAACGTAGGAGGTCAAGTCCTTAGCTTTAAAGTTAAGAAAAGTAAGCCTGTGCTACTAACAACCCATGAGACCGTGGCTGCACCCTTCCGGCGCTGGCTGCCAGGGCCTTCATAGCCGAGGAGAGGGCAGCTGTGTTTATTCCTCCCACGCTTGGTAACGGGCGTGCCCTGTGTGTTGGCCCCAGGGGTCTAGAGACACAGCGGTTGCTCGTGGCAGAAAGGCACCTGCGCGTCCCTTTGTTGTGCAGCCTGATGGTGTCTGTGGACTCGTCATCACAGGGGGCCATGGAAACTCTAGGGTCCCCACCCCCCCTGAGTGATAACAGCATGAACGTGGACATCACGCTGGTCCACGTGGTTCTCTGCTGGAGTGTGTCCACCCCCAACACCCCCCGGGGCCTCGGGCTGTACTCCCCGGCGTCCCCTGCGGGTCCTTCTCTGGTGGTGACGGTCCTCGTTGTCTCCACGCCGTCCATTTTTAACATGTCCTTCTCCAAATGCATTCTTTTTCATTCCACAGCATCCTTCCTCGGCTTCTTTTTTATTTCCAATTCCTTTTTGATACTTCTTTCACTTGGACACACGCCCACACTCAAAAACCCTTTTATATTTTTTTCAGTGACCTTTTTTTTCCCCCCCAGCAGGCAGCACTGGGTCTTCGTTTTGTTTTTTCCTTCTCATTCTTCCTTCTATTTAAAATTTAACGGGCTTCTTTCTGCTCCTCTCTCCTCTAGTCTGCTGTGGGCAACTGCTCAAAGAAGCCGTGGCGGACAAGTCCAAATACGGCGATTTGATCCAGCCATTTTTCGAGAAGGAGATAGCAGGTAGGCCTTGCTGGCCGTGACTCCCAGAACCTTCCAGGCTCTGGAGAGAGACTGCTTTGTGTGAGGCTCATGGGGCACCTGGGGGCTCCAACTGGGAAAGACCACCAGGAAATGGAAACCAGGCTTTCTGGGAGGCAAAGGCTCTGGTTTTTTTCCCCAGCTGGTCATCCTGGCTTCCAAGCAATGGGGGGCTGGGGGGCAAAGTCTGTGAACGTATGCCTTTCGCTGAGGGTGTGAAGCGGGCCTCTTTCTCAAGAATGCTCACTGTCACTTAAAGCTGGGAGCCAGGAGGGGCCCAGAGCTGCCCACCTCTTTTTCACCTCCTGTCCCAAAACACCAGGGGCCAAGATTCTGATCTGGTCAGCAGTCAGAAGCTAGGAGGCTCAGACAGCCTTGCAGACCTGAGGACTGACTGGCCATGGGTCCTCAGGGGAGGCTGGACCAGGTCATCTTTGCAGACCCCTCTGTGACCTAAGCTCTGAAAGCGTGTCCTCCATCCAAGCCCATTCTCTGCGCTTCCCCGAGTTCACAGATGAGCCCCAGAGAAGGGACGAGGTGCTCAGGCCACAGGCATGCCGGCTCACCTCTGGGCTCCTCCCCAGGGCGGTGTATTCTCCTCGCCCATATCTCCCATCCTTGTGTAAAGGGCTGTATGTAGCTTCTCTGTGCGGTGAGCACAAGCGCGTCATCACGTCTGCTATGAACAGGCACTTACTATGAAGAAGGCCTACCCAGAAGGAGGAGGGGGCCGTGGAGACAGTCAGTGCGCACGTTGGCTGGACACCCTCACTGCCCAGTGCTCCTTCCTCCTCCTGCCGCTTCTGAACAGGCTGCTCACTCCTGATCCCCGCTCTGAGGGCCCGCCTGGGGAGGACGGCTTGGCCTGGCTCCCCCTAGGCCCTCCTTAAGGTGTCCTGGACCCCGTGGTGAAGTTCCAGTGAGGCGGGCAGAAAGGGATCCCCCGGGCGCGGCGATCAGAGGAGGGAGACACGATGATCTGGGCGGGCGAGTCTGTGCGTGTCACCGGCTGGTGAACAGGGTCAGCCAGTGCGAGCTCTGGTGCTTCCCCGTCTGGTTCAGATCCCGGGGTGCCCGCCCTGCCCTGCAGCAGCCACGAGGCCCGGGCGTCTCCGTGGAGAGGTGGGGACAGAAACCCCGGGTGCCGGGTTCACATGAGCGTGGGGTGGGATGTTCACATGTGCACGGGCCGTGGGGGCAGCCAGCAGGGACAGAGGCCCGACGCCTGCTCAAGCCCACTCACCCTCCAGTGAGCCCAGCTTCCCCGTTGTTGAGATGGGGGACGGGGGTGATTGGCCCCCTGGAAAACATCTGTTGCTCTAATGAGTGAATAAGATAACAAGTTAATAGATTTATGTCATTTTAAATGTTGCTGCATGGTATTCCATCCCACGGACTGGGTGGGTAATTTGTATAATTCTCCCTGACAAAGCATTTCGTGGTTCAGAAAGAAAGACAGTGACCAACCAGATGAGGCAGTGTTGATGGGGTAAACCTCAGGCAAAGGGAGGCGGAAATTCCTTGTCTCTTCTTGGAAATGTTCTGTACCTTTGAGTTTTTTTATTAAACTAAAAAGTTGTGAAAAGTAAATATTTAGGTGGTTTTCAGATTTGCATGCCTTTCAGTGATCCTGTAAGGCACCCTCCTGGGGTTTGCAGACACTTCTGATTAGGTCAGAGGGAACCTATGCCCGGGAGGCCCGTGGCACTGAACTAAGGCGCCCTCCCGCCCCTGGGCACCGGACGCTCGAGTCCTCCGTGGCTTTGCATCTCGGGATATTGCCTAGTTATTTGTTTTCTATCACGGCTGAAACAAACTCAGCGGTTTGGAACAACACTTATTTCTTCTCTCACAGTCCTGGAGGTCAGGACTTTTAAAGTCACGTGCTGGCAGGCCTGCATTCCTTCCTGAGGCATTCTCTGGGGACGGTCTGTTTCCCGGCCTTTCCCAGCTTCCGGAGGCCCCTTCCTCCATCTTCACAGTCAGCAGCGCAGCCTCTTCAACCCTCTCTCCCTCTGCATGCTAAACCCAGACCCAAGGGGCCTTTCCACTGGTGGTCAAGAGGCAGAGTTGTTTTGGTTTTTATTTTTCCTTTTTTTTTTTTTGGTGGATACAAAAGAGACTGAGCGCACACTTGCATTTCCCGTACAGGGAGCCAGACCCTGGCAGCTTCAGTCTTCAGTGCTTTGTGCTAATGTTTCCCTCCGCAGCCTTCTCTTTCCTTAGACGAGGTAGCTCTACACTCCTCCACTTGCTGCAGAATTAAAGACACAACAACCACCACCATCATATCTTCCTCACAGAAGCAATAAGTCCTGTCATTTCACTAATCCCCATCTCGCAGGGATAACAAAGAATGCATTTACATTCATCACCACTAACAGGGGCTCATTAGTGGGCTGTGGAGACGCTGCCGGGGAAACAGGAGCGCCCGGCTGCTGGAGGACGCACGTGGGAACCACCCAGGCCTGGCCGCCCGCGTCGCCGCCCGCCCAGCAGAAACCGGAAACGGAAACTTCGGTGATTCTCCACCGAAGCTGGGCTTGAAGGGAAAGTTTGCCTGAACCTGGAAGCACCACGTTGCCACCTCACATGCCGGCGTCCACGCACCTGCGGCCCGCGTGGCCGGCGTCGCACCTCAGGCGCAGACTTGGGGGGTGGGGAGCGACCGCGTCACCCCCGAGTCCTGAACCCAGAGAAGACAGACGGGAGGAGAAAGAGACAGGGTTCTGAGGGTACAGCTGGGCTTCCTAACACGCCCCGACCACGTCCAGACCTGGGGAGGCAGAGGTGTGGCGGGGACGGGACTGGCCCAGGCCCTCCCCAGGAAGAGCCGAGCGGGGCCTGAGGTGGGAAGCGAATCCGTCCACGCGAGGGCGAGGGCCTGCCAGCCGGAGGGTGGGAGCTGGAGGGACAAGAGCCCCCGAGGAGTGACTCTCCTTTCCCGGGAGTGACGTGGGGCGGAGGGCATGCCTTCCCCCTACACTGCCCTGGGTCAGAAGGGTCCCCCGAGTCCGCACGCGCAGTGGGGCGCGGCCCTGAACAGTTTCGGCCACTGACTGGTCTGGGAGAAGGAGACTCGGCTGCCCCTCTGTCCTGTGGGGCCGCCCGGACGACTCAGGTTTCCCTTCTCAGAACCTGGTGGTGTTTCAGATACCTCAGTTGGGGGACCAGCTGCAGTCCTGGAAACCCTGCCGGGGTTTCCCCAGATGAAACCCAGAAGGTTCCAGAAATCCTGCAGGGGCAGAGAGTATGGTAAGGACCCACAGGCCTGGTCACGGAGGCGGAGCCCCTGCACCTCGGGGCTGGCAGATGTCACTGTCAGAACACCCTGCCCCGCAGCCAGCCTAGTGTAGACCACCCCCCATCACTCCCTCTGAAGGCAGGCAGTGCCCTTCCAGGGGCTGGACCTCCTCTGCTGGGGACTCTGCCCTGTGCTCCCGGCAGCTGGCCGGCCCGGCCACACCTGCTGCCCCTCTCTGGGACTCCTGCCTTCGCTCCGCTGGCCTGGGAGCTGCGAGTCCATCTGGGGAGCATGGTTATCGCGGGGCGTCTTCACAGCCATCGCCGCCGCCAGCAGCCCAGAGAGTAGACCCAGATGTCAGCATCTCCCCACGGAGCCACTTCCTCTTACCGCCCCCTCGGGGCCTCCTGATGTGATGTCCCAGCCGCGACCTCCGCAGACTCATTTATGTTCTTTTATGTCCTCACGGGTGCTGCCAACACCTCCTCCTTTCAAATCAGCCGCAAAATTAATAACCGCGCTGCTGTCCCCTCTTCCCACATTTACCGGGCACAGGACTCCAGGGCCCCATCTTCGCTCGTCCCAATCTCTTGATCCTGGGCCCTTGGCGGCTGCACTGTGGACGGAGGGTTGGGGAGATGCTTGTCCCATGCTCCGGATTTTGAGATACATAGGTCTGACCTCCTAAACTTATTCTGACTCGAGCTGTGTGGAACAGAGCAAGTTGGCTCCCCAGGGCCCCACACGGCGCTCCTCACGCAGCCATGAACCCGGTGGGCACAGAGGGGGCGCTGCTCATGACATGGGGCCAGGCCGCCCAGCACGCAGGTTTGCCTGCCTGGGAGCTCCTGTTACTTGCACATGGTTGCAGAACAACTGAAAACCCTTCTGGGCTTTTGGAAAAATAACTTCTCAGCTGCTAAAAAACCATTTAAACTTCCGTGGTCAGTGGTGGCAGACTCCATGGCCGTTTTATACTAGGGCCATGTGAGCAGGCGTTGTTTTTTCTGCCCAGAATTAGCCAAGGGGGCAGCTAGAACTCAATTCTCTGCTTAAACCGTCGGTGACTCACAGTGGTCACCATCTCCAAGTGACATGCCCTGAGCCTTCTCTGTGCTTCATTCCTACCAGAGGGCCTTCTGGACGTGAGGTTTTTAACCCCAGAGATCCGAGCTTCCCAAGGAAGGCAGCCTTCTGACCTTGCTTGTTGAAATTCTAGTTTCTCAAGTTTCACTTAGCATAAAAGCGTTCTCCTTGGTCTCAGCTCACCCTAGCGGCTTTTTGTCTAAGGTCAAGTGTAGTGTGGGGGCTTCCCAGGTGGCACAATGGTAAAGAATCTGCCTGCTAAGTAAGGCAGGAGGTACAAGAGATCCAGGTTTGATCCCTAGGTTCAGGAGATCCCCTGGATAAGGAGGTGGCAACCCAACTCCAGTATTCTTGCCTGGGAAATCCCAAGAAGAGTGGAGCCTGGCGGGCTACAGTCTGTGAGGTTGCAAAGAGATAGAGCTGAGCACACATGCCCTTATTTTTAGTCCTTCTCCTGGGAATTTCAGCCATAAATTACGGTCCTGTGGCTGCTGGTGGTAGATGTTAACATAACCTCATTCCAGGCGACTGGGTCTAATCAGTGGTATGCCACCATCTCTGGTTCAGAAGGGTGGCCTTCTCCCCCGGCTCTGGTCATGGTTCTCATTCTCGGACGTTGCTTGTGTTTTCTCTGGAAATTGGTGACCCAGGCAAGATATTAAAACAGCCGAAGGTGTATTTCGTCCTCGCTGGTTTAGTCTCTGCTCTCAGTGTGTGAGATGCTTGCCTAGAGCTGTCCCCATCGCGCTCCGTTCGTGCAGGGATGTCAGGTGGGGGGGATGCCACGTTTGTGCAGGGATGTCAGGTGGGGGGCCGCCAGTGACGGTGTGTCCCCGGGGTGGGCTTTTCAGGTCAGACCCCAGCTTTTCCCACCTCCCGGCTCTGCAGGGTCGGAAGGGAAAGCTGAGCACCTGCACCCAGGTGCTGCCAACCCAGCACCTGCCAGCCTGGCTCGTTGACCGAGGTGGACGGGGATCGGCTCTCCTCACTCACTTCCACTCTGTAACCAGCCCTGCCCTGCCAGTATCCCCCCAACAGCTGGAGGGGGTTCAATTGAAAGAAGGCCTGGATTCCTTGGCACACATGCCAGACATACACTGACTTTTTCAGGTGAGAAAAAGCTCTTTAATTGGCATAACTTTCCCCTAAATGTGCAAGTGCTGGCGTGTAGAAAAGATAATGTGGAAGACAGATCATTACCCCGTGTTACCCATGCCCGCTCCCGTAAACCCCGTTATCGCCAAAATATTTCTGTCTGGAGAAGGTCCCTCAAGGCCTAATAGAACCTGAGAAGAGGCGGGAGGTTTGAGGGAGACTCCAGACTCTTAATTTGCACCCTTTCTGGTAATGAGACCTCACCACAGCCAACGCAGCCATCGGAACACAAACAAGCCGAACCAGCCCCAAACTGGCATGATTACGAGCATTTTTGAGAGGCTTCCGTGAGTACACGTCCCAGGAGGCCCGGATCAGATCTCAGCTGAAGGGCTGCCTTATTTTTTTTTTTTTTTTGATGGGGAATTAATATTCTCCTCACTAAATGCACACTAAAGATTCGACAATACACCAGCTTTTCTCTTTTGTTAAAACCTTGCAAAGAGTGGCTGAGTTGAAAGACAAAGTAAATCTTCCCATCTGAGGAGGTAAGCGGCGTGCTATTTCTTTTTTTTTTTTTTTTTTAAATAGTGCAGCCTCGGCAAGCTGCTAGCTGTCTTACCACAGAGGGGAGACCCCGAGGGACCCCGGCCGGTTTCCAGCAAGCCTTTGCATGTGGTGTGTTTGTACCAGCTGAAGACAGCGCATGACTCTCTAAATAATTTACCAGTTGATTAATGGACTCACAGGGGTATAATTAGAAGAGAGAGAGACCGTGGGTACAGTAACCGGTACAGTGCTTGGGGGAGCAGGAGCCTTTATTTTTATAAAGAAACTTTCTAGGGTGCTGGGCGTTTGAAGCTAACTTGGGAAGAGCTCAGTGCCTCTTCTCTTTTGAAGTGGAAATAGGACAGTTTGAATCCGTCGAGTTTAATTTTTCACAAGCTTTAGGGGCCCTGCAGTGCAACTCCCTTTTTATTATTGAAAAAAGTCTACATTTTTCTTTCATTTTTCTCCACACACACACACATGCACACACAGACACACATGCAGCCCAAGCAGTAAGTAATAAACACATTAATTTACTCTTTTACTGAACGTGTATTTTATTCGCTGCACCTCCCCTGAATGTGTCCCCATGGGTCCCCTCAGCACCCCCACCCAGACCCCCCCTCGTTGGGCTGCCTGTAGGTTGATTAACGGACACCCCAGTAATTTATGCATTTTTAAAGGAACCCTCACCTCCGTCTTGACAATGCTTTTGAAGTAGCTCCTTTTTTCAAGTCAAACTTTTGACTTTTCCGCTGGGACCGCTACAAAGATTTTCTTCTGGAAACTAGGTAGGCGCCTTCCTGCCGAGACGGCCCAGCAGAGCAGCGGGTCTCAAAGTGGGGGTGCGTTGTGAGGGGCAGAGGCATGTAATGAGGACAGCTGTAGAAAGGGGGTCAGCACGCTGTTTAGCAACAGGGTTGTGCCCCTAGAGGGTCCAGCTCTTGAGTTTTTAAGAACTAGACTTTGGCTGTGAGAGTGGCATCGTCTGTCTGTGTTATTAAGATGACGCCCCGCTGGGGCATCAGCCAAAGGTCTGTGGCCAAGAGGTTGCAAAGCTTTCTGTTCGGTGGCCAGAGCGGCAGGGAAACTGAGGCAGCGAGGGGCTCTCAGCTCACCCATGTGTCTGGTCCGTGAAGTAGCCTCTCCCCACGGAAGATGGGGGCCTGGCCACCATGGCAGTGTTAGCAGAGGGGCTGTGCAGATGGTTTTCCTGGGCTGAGTGTCCGTCGGGGGCTTGCCATGTGTCAGGAACGGAGATCACAAACCGGAGGGGAGCCCAGAGGGGCAGGGTGTCCTTCTCACTCCAACCAGGGCTTCTGGAAGCGTCTCCTCTCCACGGGCAGCCCTGGTGGCTTCCAGCCCATTCAGCTGTGAAATCGCCTGCGACAGGCCAGGCCCCAAGGCCCCCGCCTTCTCCTCCAGCCAGGAGTCTCCTGCTCACACCCCCTCCGGGCAGGTGTAGCTTGAAGCCCCTTGCCCTCCGAGTACCCCAGTCGGGGAGCTGACACCGGCTCTGCTCTCGGGCTGCGAGCAGGGCCCGAGGGCTGTCGGGGAGGCTGCCCTCAGTGACCTTCTGCAGCCCCTATACCTCGGACGGTTGCCATGTCCCTGAAACAGACTTCCCGTGGGGGACTTGGCACAGCTGTGATCTCCAGGGCGGGGGGCACAGGGCCCTTGCCCTGCAGCTCTGCCCTGTTGTACCCTTCCCTGAGCTGAGCAGAAAGGGGGCTCAGGGTAGAGAGAGGTAGGTGGGTGCGATGGGGCAGAGGGACACAGAGGCGAGAGGGGAGGAAAGCGTGTAGAGTGTACACGCACTCCAGTATTCTTGCCTGGGTTCCCATGGACAAAAGAGCTAGGTGGGCTACAGTCCATGGGTCCCCAGAGTCAGGCACGACTTAGCTACTGAGCATGCATGCATGCAGACCACGCCCTTCCCCTGCCCTTCCCTGGGGCATCCAGACCTCAATTTCTCCCATCTGTGACCCTGAGCACTGGAGCCCTTCTCCACTTGGGCATGATCAGGTTACAGGGAGGTAAGACAGACTTCCTCTGGGAGCCCTCCCAGCACCTCCCGCTGTGTGTTTCCACTTGGGCTCCTTCTGCTCCCCAGTCCCCAGCACCAGCGTGGCTCATAGTAGGAGCTCAGCAAATGTCCGTGAACGAACCCATGAATGAATGAGCAGATGAGGGCACAGCTGGTGTCCAGGACGGCATGGCGGAGCAGTGCCAGGCAGGCCCGCCCTGTGGTGGCAGGGGTCCAGACGCTTTGCCCCACTGCCTGCATTTCTACATTGGTGAGACCCCATTCATCTTAAGGAGCAAAGGGAGAACAGGTGCCAGTGGGCCGCCTGAGGGGTTTCCAGAGAGGTGGCCCGAAGTGTTCACTCCTGGAGAGTGGAGGGTGAAGCTGCAGGTTTGGGCTGCAGACTCACCCCTCTATTCCAGTTCAGGTTCTGCCACTGGGTGACCTTGGGGGTGACCTTGGGCAAGTCACGCAGCCTCTCAGGACTACAGCTTCCTCATCTACAGCGTGAGCTTTCCACAGTACCATAGTCATGGTTTGTTAGATGTCCACGTGAAAATGTGTCTGTGAAACGTTTAGCACCACGCGTGGCACACAGCTGGGGCTGGCCTGGTGGCTCAGGTGGTAAAGAAAGCACCGGTGATGCAGGAAACCCGGGTCCGATCCCGGGGTCAGGAGGACCCCCTGGAGGAGGGCATGGCAACACACTCCAGTACTCTTGCCTGGAGAATCCCATGGACGGAGGAGCCTGGCGGGCTACAAAAGGGTCACAGAGAGTCGGGCACGGGGGTGCGGCTGCCACCTGCACACTTTATGGCGCCCAGCGGGCCACTCATCAGACACTGTTACTACCATTGGTAGTTACAGCAGCTGCCAGGCTCATAACGATAGGAGAAGTCATGGAGGCAGTAGCAAGGTCGTGTGTGTTTACACGTACCTTACATGTACGTGTACTTAACATACACGTGTATGTTACACAAGGTCGTCTACACAAACATACGTGTATGTTTCATAGGTGGACTTCTTCGATACCTTATTCTCTTCCTGTGACTGATGCCAGCTTTGGGCACCTGGTCCCTGTGGTCACCAGGACCTGGCCAAAGCCTCGTCCGCTCCGCCTCTGGGCCCCGCTATCTATTGCAGCCACCCTACAACGTGGTGGCAGAGAAGGACGGCTGCTTCGTTCTGCTCCTGATGTCCTGGGTCAGGATTTCAGGCAGGGCAGGGCAGGAGGGTTCGACATCACTGTCTGACTTGGGCCTTACTTGGCACGACCCTGACGACTGGAGGCAACTGGGCTGGATCATCCATCTGGGGCCCTCTGCGTGGTTCTTGGTCCTGGTGTGGACCTGGCTCCTTGCTTCTTCTCCGCACTGCATCTGCTGGGGCAGGACTCTTCATCCCCACGCCTGGTACCTGCCGTGAGGTGCTCAGGCCTCCCCCTTGGTGCAGCGTTGCCATGTGGCAGCTTGGGCTTCCTCGTGTTGGTCAGCCCCCTTGTGTGATCCTAGCTTCCCCCACAGCAAGCATCCCAAAGAGGCCGAGAGCAGCCATTGTGGATGGGGTGGAGGGTGGAGGATGGGGTAAGCGCTAAGGCTTCTTCTGACCCAGCCTCCGAAGTCCCAGAAAGAGCTTCCAGCTGATTCTGTCCATTAACCGAGTCAAGATTGGCCCAGATTCAAGGGGTGGGGGATTCAAGCCCACTTCTCAGCTGTAGGAAAGTGTTAGTCTCTCAGTTGTGTCTGACTCTTTGCAACCCCATGAACTATAGCCCACCAGGCTCCTCTGTCCATGGGATTCTCCAGGCAAGAATACTAGAGTGAGTAGCTGTTTCCCTTCTCCGGGGGATCTTCCTGACCCAGGGATCGAACCTAAGTCTCCTACACTGCAGGCAGATTCTTTACCGTCTGAGCCACCAGGGGAGCCTGGGGGTAGGAAGGCCACCTCTAATCTGCCCCCGTAGGGAAGGCTTGCATTCTGGTTCTGTTCTGGAGTGGCTGCATCTGGTGACTGAGTGAGGCTGAACACAGACGGCCTCATGGGTCCTCAGAGCTGGGGGTGGCCTGGCTGCAGACCTGCCACCTAGCAGCTTGCCGGGAGCTCAGAGAACTGAGTCCAGTTCTCTTTTTAAGAGGAAGAAGCCCCAGCTGAGAGGTAAAGCGACCTGTCCGGGGCACACTGCAAACAAAATGCAGAGAGGAGGGCAGAATTCACGCTGCTTCTTCCCCTGTAAAGGGGGCAGAGAGCAGAGACAGTGCAGGTGGCCCCACAGCCCAGTGGCCTGGGTTTAATTCTGGGCTCCCCGACCCATATGTGTGTGGCCTGGGGCAGTTACTTCCTCTCTCTGTGCCTCCAGTTCCTCATCTGTAAAATGGGTTTGTTATGAAGATTGCAGGAATCAATACTTGTATTAGAAAAAAACCCAAGCTCACAGCAGAGCCGAGTCAGCCCTATAGCGCATGTACTTGTCAAATCAATGCGTCAGTGCGTCTTTTCCACCCAGAACACGGGGCTCATGGTTGTTTCCTGGTTTCCCAGGACTTGCTGACTGTCTGCTCACAGATCACGTGAGCACCAGCCTTCCTGCTGCCCCTGAGATGTGGGGGATAAAACTGGTTCTGAGCCCCGACTGCATTAAGATGGAAGGAAAATCGTGTTCCTGAAACTCATTGATTCGTAGCATGCAGTTAGTTTAACACTGCACTTTCCAACAGTCCAGTCCATATCTGGATTGCTGGCCTGTCTCATCTTCCACTGAAAGGTGTAAAAGTGGGTTTTAAGATAAGAGTGACTAATGATCCGATTGTCAGACACCGTGTGTGTCAGTGAGCATTTTTATTAAAAGTCTTCTTAACTTGCTAAGTGAAGCCCACTCTCATTCAGAGAGTGGCTGTTCTTTAATTATTTATTTGGGCTGCCCTGGGTTTTGGGTGCTGCACGCAGGCTTTCTCCTTGTGGTGAGTGTTGGCTACTCGCGTTGGAGAGCACAGGTTCTAGGGCATGCGGGTTTTAGCAGTTGTGGCCCATGGAAGAATGCCTACTTTTAAATGGTCTTTTTTTTCCTTCTCATCTAGAACCTCATTAGTGAGATAAGCTCAGGGCCCCCAGTTGGAGTTGCTCCTCGGCTGCAGGGGGTTCAGCAGTGCCGGCACCTCACGTCTTATCTTTGCTTTGGCCCCAGTAGACGCGGCAGAGAGGGGAATGATAGAAACTGATCAAAACGAGCAGCTGCTCACCAAGGGCTTGGCTGAGCAGCCTCCCAACTGGAAAGGGCCCCAGCCCTAACGTACTTTTCTGGACTTGAAAAAAAAAAAAAAAAAAAGCTGGTGTTTAAAAAATTGTTGGCAACCATAGGAAGAAGACTTCCAGTTGAAATCCATTTGCTAACTCTGGGAGGAAATAAAGCTTGTAAATTATTTTTTAAAGCCCTTTTATTTTGTATTGCAGTATAGCCAACTAACAGGGTTGTGCCAGTTTCAGGTGAACAGCACAGGGACTCAGCCGTACATATACGTGTATCGGTTTGCCCCCAAACTCCCCTCCCATCCAGGCTGCCACATAACATTGAGCAGAGTTCCCTGTGCTATGCAGTAGGTCCTTCTGGTTGTCCATTTTAAATATAGCAGTGTGTACATGTCCATCGCAGACTCCCTGACTATCCCTTTCCCCAGCTTTCCCCCTGACAACCGTTAAGTTCATTCTCTCTAAGTCTGTGAGTCTTGTTCTGTTTTTTAAGTTGATTTGTATCATTTCTTTGTAGATTCCACATTTAAAGGATGTCATATGCTATTTCTCCTCCTCTGTCAGACTTACTTCACTCATTATGATAATCTCTAAGTCCATCCATTGCTGCAAATGGCATTATTTCATTCTCTTTAATGGCTGAGTAATATTCCATTGTGTATATGTACCACATCTTTATCCATTCCTCTGTCGATGGGCATTTAGGCTGCTTCCACGTCTTGGCTGTTGTGCATAGTGCTGCAATGAACATCGAGGTGCATATATCCTTTTGGATCATGTTTTTCTCTGGATGTATGCCCAGGAATGGGGTTGCAGGGTCATACGGTAGCTCTGTTTTTAGTTTCTAAAGGAACCTCCATACTGTTCTCCATAGTGGGTGCACCAATTTGCATTCCCACCAACAATGCAGGAGGGTTCCCTTCTCTCTACACTCTTTCCAGCATTTATAGTCTGTGGGAAAACTTGTAAATTATAATTATTTTTAATTGTTATCTCATGGTGCCATTGTCTGACAAGTAGATTTAAATATTGTTGTTGAGTACTCGAAATGTTAGGAAATAGATTTTTGGGACCTAAAGAAGTCTTAGAAGACATCGGTTCCATCCTGTGCCTGGGAAACACTGCTGGCCGAAAGAGGCGCTTGTCAGGGCAAGTGACTTGAGTTTACGAAGGAAATAAGTTCTCCAAGGGGGCTTGCTCCCCACCCCCGAAGGATGGTGGAGTGCAACCAAGTGGAATAGCCCACTTTCTCCTCCTCCCGTCCTGTACTGGTTTTAGAGATGGTGCGTTTATCCTTTTAAGAGCTCACTTGGGGCGCAGGATCCGTGGCTGACCAGCAGGTGGCAGTAAATAATAAACAAAGAGCATCACTAAAGGCCCCCTGGCCCCAGGCCTGGCTGGCGCTGCACACAGTCCTGATTTCCGGCTGCAGCCGTGGGGAGGCCTTGCAGGCCTCAGCTGCCAGGAATCCGCGCCATCCCGAGGGTGGTGGACTCCCAGAAATGGTGGCGTTTAGCTTTCACTGAACTATAATGCTTAATAAGTCGGGGCTGGGAAGAGCCCAATCCACAGCCTGAGCCAAGCCCCCAACAATCTGGGGAAGAGACAGACGTGTGGGGGGAGCGGGCGCCCTGTTTCCTTCCAGCATCAGTATGCATGAGATGGAAATAGAAAACGGAAACAAAAGCAGTGTTTTTTCCTCCTCCTCAGCCAGGGTTCCTTTCCAAGATGCTCCCCCTTGGCCGAGTCAGGAAGAGGGTGGGGCCCGGGAGCTGTGTTGGGATGTGGGGAGGAGAAGAAAGTGCTGAGCCCCGTGAACCCTGACAGATGCCGAGTGTCCCCTTTACTTTTCAAATGGGGCCTTGAAGAAGGGAAGACGCTACAGGTTTTGTTGGGGGGGGGCAGGTGTGTGTGTGCTCTATTGTGTGCAGAAGGGTGTGGGGTGTAGTGAGTGTTGTGCATGGGGGTGTAGCCTGTGTAGGGTGTAGGCAGGTGTGTGCCCTGCAGGGATGCGTGCAGGTGTTATAGGTGAGTGCCTGGGTGTGTGTAGTGGGTCGGGTGTGTGTGTGAGGTCCTCGGCCTTTTCTGATCTGCCCTGGGGTGGCAGGAGGGTTAAATGGTGAATCCTGGGCACGCCAGTCAACCTTGGGAATTCTTTACCTTGAAGCACCGGCTGAGGGAGCTGTTTCCTTTCCTCCACTGTCCGTCCCAGCCTTTTGGGGCCAGCACCAGCAGCCTGGTGCCCTGGGATTCCTGCCTCCCCCAGCCGAGCCCTGGTCAGGGATGCTCACAGGGATGCGGAGGCTTGGACCACAGGCGGCAGCGAGGTGCGAAGTGCAGCAGGAAAGGTCCGGGAAAGGGTTTCCAGCGAGTCCTCTCTGCCCTTGGCGCTGGCTTCCACTGGACTTCCATGAGCTGGCATGGGAGCTCTCTCGGGACCCTCCCTAATGAATGCCACCGCTCTCCGAGCTGGACTGTACTGAGGATGCAGACTTGCCTCCCAGGAAGAACAGTCCCTTCCAGTCACCTCACGGTGGCCTGACTCACAGGGCCCTTCCTTCTGCATGAGCCAGGGGACTGATAGGCGGGAGGGAGCTTGAACATGCCTCCCCTTCAAGACCAGGGTGGGCCAGGTGTCCTGGGTGGGGTCAGTGGGGGGCCTGGTGGTTCCCCTGGGCCCTGGAAGCCTTTCACTTGTGACCATGGTGCCCCGTCCACCCTTGTGCCAAGCACACCCGGCAGGGAACAAACGGATTGAGATTTTAATAACCTCGAGGTCAATGTGAGGACAGCTCTCTCTCGTGGAAGATTTTCAGAAAAAGAAAAAAATAACACCTGAAACCATGTGATGTGGCCTTTATGAAATAATGGGATATTCATATCTTGCACTTTGCTAAATTTAGGGTTGACAGGACGTTTCGGAGAGGTAGCCCTTGGCAGTAGCTTATACGCAGGGTACGATGTTAGCTGTCAAGCCCAGAAATCAAGCCCGAGGCACCTGACTCAATGGAGAGAAACTCGCGGCCGCGCTGGAAATCTCTCTCTGAGAGGAGGATGAAAGGCAATGGACAGCATTATCAAGGAGAACTTCAACTTCCGGCAGGACACCGCGGGCGAGCTCTGTTCTGCATTTTTGCTGAACTGGCCGGTCAGACCGTGCAGGGCTGAAGAAGTGAGTTGATGGCCTGCTGTGGCAGGGGTGGGGGGGAGGCAGCAGCCAGACAAAGGCGCAGGGCAGAAAGCCTGATGTGGGAGCCACAGGGGTGGGCCTGCTGCCTCACCCTTCACCCCGGGCCTGAGCCGCGTCGCTGGGAGGGCCTCTCACGGGCGAGGACATGTCTGGACACGTCTGTGACAGCAGGCAAGGGCTCTATCCAGCCCTTGGTTTCCCCCAAAGTGAGAGCCTCTTCTGGGGCGTGAGGACAGCCTTCCAGGGAGATTCATCCTTTGACCCGCTGTGATGGTGTCTCACAGTGGTCGTTTCAACCTCTTTTAGGCCTTTAAATCGTTTCCTTTAGACAAAACACCCACTTTGTTAGTGGAAGCCGTTAAGCATGTTTGGAAACCAGACAGAGTAGAATAAGGAGCCTGAGGGGACCCACCGCCAGCGCAGGGAACCTGCGTGTTCCGGATCAACGGTGCAGTCCTCCCCACGTAGGATTACTTTGAAACTAATTCCCGATGCCAAGACGTAGTCCCTTGACTACCTGTTTAGTTCATAAGTATGTCGTGGAGTGGATGAAAGGGAAACCTGGGGGAACCCGTTGCCATGGGACCTGAATCGGTGCTTGGGAGAACAGGCCTGGTTTCAGGAGATGGTGCTATGCGGTCATTCATTCATTCGTTCATTCAGAGAGTGTTTACTAAGCACCTGCTGAGTGCCTGGCATGTGTACCAGGTGAGGGGGTAGCAATGAGCCTGACTTGGCGAGGGTCCCTGCTTTCTCCAGTGGGGGATGAGGGTGTAGGCGTTAAACAAATACTCCACTGATGATTATTGATCCACAGTCGTGGGAAGCCCCTCTCAGGAGAAGTGCTCATTTGAGAACCTGCAGAGAGGGGCTCGTTTTGGTATTGGCTAGAAGCTGGGGTCTGCATGAGTGGCCACCTTCTTCCCCATCCTCGGGGGCGATGAGACCTTGCCCGCCTCTGAAGCCCTCACTGTGACACCTCCCAGGTCCTTCAGCTCTTCGGCTGGGAT
This sequence comes from Bubalus kerabau, assembly GCF_029407905.1. NCBI lineage: Eukaryota > Metazoa > Chordata > Mammalia > Artiodactyla > Bovidae > Bubalus > Bubalus kerabau. The sequence continues at coordinate 105,627,033 of NC_073634.1, read as the reverse complement.
ATGTTGATTTGTGTTATCGTCTCTCTCAACTCCAGGACCCTGAGCCCCCGAGGGACCGGCCATCGCTCGTGGGGCATCAGTGTGGCCCCTCCTCTCTCCCCTGTGTGTGTGTACACTTGTGTACACGTTGTGTGTATATATGTATGTCAATATATACTTCAGTGGCTTCCCTGGTAGCTCAGTTGGTAAAGAATCTACCTGCAGTCCAGGAGACCCGGGTTCAATCCCTAGGTCTGGAAGATCCCCTGGAGAAGGAAATGGCAAACCACTCCAGTGTTCTTGCCATGGACAGAGGAGCCTGGCAGGCTACAGTTCATGGGGTTGCAAGAGTCAGACTTGGCAACTAAACCACCAGATCATATTATCTGTCGTTTACTTGTTCTTCCCCCCCATTTGATATTCTGTCAGAGGCCTCTTTCCAAGTCAACATAGCTGATTTTTTCAAGCTTCCCTAGTAGCATGCTGCATAGATGTCTCGTCCTTTATGTAAGCTGTCCTCTGCTGATGGACATTTGAAATCGTCTCCATCATCCCTGTTATAAATGGCACTGAGACGGACACCTCCATGGGCACATCTTCTGTCCTCTCTGCAGTTGTATCTTAGATGGAAATTCTTTGGACCATGATTGCTGGGCCACGAGGCATGTACATCTTAGCTTGTGATGCCAGTTGGGAAATTCCCTCTGGAAATCTTTGCCAACTTAACAAGGAAAGAAACAAACAAAAAAAAAACAACCCCAAACCAAGAAGTCTCTTTGTGTTTCTGTCTGGTCAGACATCTTGACCTTGAGTTGGATTTCTGCCCAGCTGAGCAACTGGCTTGCACAGGTCACTTAACTCACAGCCTTTGGGGACCTTGGTTTCTCAGCTTTGAGATGAGGGTGTGCCGGGAGCCGGCATATTGCATATTGAGTGCATATTGAATATTGAGTGCAGCACTTTCCACAGCATCATCTTTCAGGATCTGGAATAGCTCAACTGGAATCCTATCACTGCCGAGAGCCAGCGTGAGGCACTCCGCCCATGACAAAGGTCATGAGGAAGGAGGCTCGGCATACGCAAAGGCGGGATCGAGCCTCAGGAGTCCCCCTGGAAATTCTCGAGCATCTACCCCCAAAACCAGAGTCTGCCTACTTTCTGCTTTGTGCTTTCACCTACACCTCTGACTTTACGGGGGGCTGTCCCCCACTACCTCTCTCTGAAAAGAGAGTTAGCTTACAGCTCCAGTTAATAATTCTTGGATGTGACAGTGTTTCAACCTACAAACTCCTTTGAAAATCCTCTAGCCTGCCTGAATGGGTTTTTCTGGCCACATGTGATTGTTCAGAGCCTCCCAATTGTGAGAGGCAGGAGATGTTCTAAACTGCCTAAACACAGATTCCTTTGAGTAGTTAAAAGATTGATTAGAAATTGTATTGGTGAAGGGTTTTTCACTTGTTGGGCCAATGTTTGCTGCTAAGTCTCCATACTCCTTACCTACTGTGTCCTTGGCAGTGTATTGATTGATATAATGGGTGTATAGAAATGTAAAATGCAGCTTTGTTCAATGCTTTTTGGAAGGCTGGCGCCTGACTTTGGAATAATCACCTTTAGAGAAAGATAAGTTTCTTAAAATGTTAACAGGCCTCCGGGCCAGAAGATGATGTCTATCACCTGAACTTTTGCATATGATAAGTTTGCAGGAAGAAAGCCTGGCTTGCTGCATGACTCTACCCCTTCCCCCATTATCCTCTATGCATACCTTAAGGTATAAAAACTACTTTGGAAAATAAAGTGCGGGCCTTGTTCACTGAAACTTGGTCTCCCCATGTCACTCTCTCTCCCAAATTCCAGCTGAGTGTCCATCTGGAGCGTGGATGTCCTCTGCGACCATTTATTTGCCTGGGCTTCTAAGACCCACTCGAGAAGGTGTCTAAGGTGGGGCACCTTCCGCTATTCGAGAGGGCGCCTGCGGCCTCCGTGGTCAGAGCTAACCTGGTGTCACGGGTTATATTGATTTTCCGCGTAAACCAAGCCACTCAGCTTCTTTTCTCCACTGAATTTTCCTACTGAGCTATCCTTATTTCAGCCGCTTTTCTCCACTGAATTTTCCTACTGAGCTATCCTTATTTCAGCCGCTTTTCTCCACTGAATTTCCTCACTGAGCTATCCTCATTCTATTATTCTTTAAATCTTTGATAAATATTTATAAATAAATAAGTCGCCGACGCCGTCCCCGCTTCGAATACCCTGGATCAGCCGGGGCTGGACCCCGGCAGGTGGCGCCCGAACAGGGACATTCGAAGGTAGGTCCCCAACCCTTTCCCCCAGTGTTGAATTTTAGGGACGGATAGGACCCCACTCAGGGTGCCGCGGACCCCCCTGTAGGATAGACAGGGCGAGTAGGAGTGGGAAGTGTTGAAAGTGTTAAAGAGTTAGAGAGAAAAAACAGTTTCTGAAGTTAAAAGGCCAAAGAAAAGCCTGATCTTTTAAAAGCTAAAAGCTTTATCTTCTATTATACTTAATTTTCTGACATGGGTAACACTGAAACTAAGAATGGCAACTCTTTATACAAATAATCTTCAAACTGATAAAGAGGCTACTGTTAATTTAGATACTTGGGTGAAGGTAAAAAACAACTAAAAACTTATCCTATAAATATGATTAAAAATGTTCTGGACCCTCCTCATGAGGCTGTGGGATAGCCTATGGGAGAAGCTATAGCGGTGGATGGTAGTGGGTCTCCACCTTCTGCGCAGATCATATTTTCTGCCATTGACAAAGGAAAGGAGGGAGACTGTGCTCTACCTCCCGAGGACGGAGAGGGCTTACAGGACGCTGCGGCCGGGCGCCCTGGCGAGCCCCCTCCCCCTCTACACAAACCTTTAAAAATTTATCCAACAATTTCTGATTTAAGGCAACTACCCCACCTCTGCTTGCACCTCCCAGGGCCTAACAATTCCCCAGTTTACATCCAAAGTCTCCCAGAACATTGCCTAAAGCTGAAAAAGATAAAAAAGATTTTTTTTTAAAACAAAGGAGCTTTTAAAGAATACACAATATACAGAGCCTGCTCATTACAGAAAAACCCCTCGGGGGGCCTCACCCAAACAACAACAACAACAAAAAAAGAGTAAAATAAAAAAAAATAAATAAAAAGAAAAAAAAAAGGTGGAAAAAAAAAAAAGTAAAGAAAATAGAAAAAGATGTAAAGATAGAGAAAGAGCTAAAGAGTGAAAAAGAGAAGAACAGAAAAGAATTAGGGAACGCAACAAGATAGAAAAAGGAAGTTAAAAAAGGAGATACAGAGAAAAAGATAGAAAAAAAAATTAAGGAAGAGAAGAGGGTAAAAAAAAAAAAAAACGAAGGAAAGAAGGGTAGCGAAAAAGGAAGGGTGAGAAAAAAGTGAAAAAGGCAGGGAGAGAGAGAGAAAGACAGTAAGAGACGCTGTGACCAGGTGCCCTGGCGAGCTCCCTCCCGCTCTGCGCAAACCTTTAAAAAACAAAAAACTTATCCACCACTTTCTGATTTAAGGCCATCGCCGCCGCCTCCGTTTGCGCCTTCCAGGGCCCAAGAGTTCCCCACTTTGCCCCCAAAGCCTCTCAAAGTGTTGCCTAAGCCTGAAAAAGATAAAAAGTTTTTTAAACAGTGGAGCTTTTAAAACAAGACTGCATGCACAATATGCAGAGCGTGCTCCTTGGAGAAAACCCCCTCAGGGGGGTCTCACCCAGGCTAAGAGAAAAACCGTAAGGGGATTTAGCAACAATATTAACCCTTGACTAGCTGGTTACTCCAATTCCAATGGGAGTGGCTGGCCCCCTGCCTGAGGGCATTGTAAGACTTGTGCTAGGGAGTAGCTCGCTTTCTTAAAAAAAAAAAAAAAAAAAAAAAAAAAAAATTCGGTGGTACATGGTGTAGTAGATTTCGATTATATTGGAAAAATTAAAGTTTTGATCCCGCTGCTTACCAAAACTGTGCAAATTAATAAAAGTCAAAAAATAACACAGTTTTTGCTTTTACCTTATCAGACAGAAAAAAATTTGACTTCTCAAGCTAAGAGCCACAGAGCGTTTAGATTTAGTGATCTAGCTTTTGGGGTGCAGGAAATTACAGCTCCAAGGCCTTTAAAAGATCTTTTAATTCAAGAAAGTAAAATGTCAGGGCTATTAAAAGCAGGAACAGAGGTCTCTTAACATTGCTGAGAAAGACTGGCCCAGCTCCTGGCCAACACATACTACTGAAAATGAGTTGGTGGGATTAGAGAAAGTGGTATGCGGGGTGGGAATGCTGTAGAGAAAAAGGTGAGGGAGCATTTAAAACCTTGAAGAGTAGTGAGTTCCCCGTTGCTGGAAGTATTCAAACAAAGATTAGATGGTTGCTTGTCATATAAAAAGCTATAGACCAGATTTAGTTTACAAAACGATAATTGGAGAAGCTTATAAAGATGTTGTGCAACACCTCTTTACTTGCTTCTCATATTTAGGTGCCAAAAGTTTTGAAAATTGATAATGCCCATTTGAAGATTGTTTACTAACTTTAAATGATTTCCAAAAATTATTAGGGATTATTAGGGGACAGTAATTGGATACTCCCACATTTAAAACTGACTACTGCAGATTTAAAGCCTTTGATTACTTAAAAAGCAATCCTAATTCCAGTTCTAAGAAAAAGTTGACTAAATGAGACAGACGGCTCTTGTTAAAGTAGATGAGACTTTAAATGATCAGTTAATTAAGATTAATATTACCAAAAGATGAGATTAAATTATTCTTGCCACAGAACATACACCTACAGAGTGCTTGTGACCAGTGACCCCAAGAAAAATAGTTTTATCTTTTCCCAGCTTGGTGACACAATTAATTATAAAAGGAGGAAAAAAGAAGTGTAAAACTTTTTAAAAAAAGAAGTAGCAAATATAATAATTTCACTTAATAAGGATCAACTGCAAGTCTTTTACAAAATAGTGATGATTGGCAAGTTGCCCTGATAGATTTCAGGAGTCAAATTTTGTTTCATTTGCCCTCAAGCCCCCACAGTAGTTAAAAGTTCAAAAATGTTAGATTGGAAGTTTAAAGATACCTGTGGAACTTTCCAACCCTATGTAGTTCCTACGCTCCCCTTTACCCTATGGGGGAGGGACGTGCTGTCTCAAATAAGAGATACTCAGAGGAGTTTTCTCAATTTCTTAGTTATCAACAGGAGATACAATTAACAATACTTTATATGTTATAAATACATAATATAAATATATTTACATAATTACAGTTTGCCTAATTAGGTATGGGTATAAATAAAATATAATAAAGGTATACCTAATTCTATTTATAGATCTATACTTGATTAATTTGTATATAAATATGTATACTATATATACATATTATATATATACTGTATAATTAAATATGTATTGCAGTAATATAATGTGTGAGTGGCTGATATTAATTGATATAGATTGATGTGCTGTGATATATGTTCTATATACTGTATTATTATATATGTGTGACATGTATTATCGCAGTGCATTGGTTTGTGTTGGTTGGTATTAGCTGTGTATATGTTGTATTGCTGTAATATATATTAATTAACATATTAATTATAAAGATTAATTCAAGTATATTGATTATGTCAATAAGTTTATACTTGTTGCCATATATAAATACATATATAAATACATCTTACATTTAGGTATATCTGTATACTAAAATGAGATAAGGAGGTTATACATTTATTATTTAAATTTATACAGAGACCTAAACTAAACATTAGACCTAAATTAACATATCTCTAAATTTATGTTGTTAAAATGTAAATTTTAAAAATTAAAAAATTAAATTGACAACTGCTTGACAATTCCTTTGCCATAAAACCCCCATAGGTGTAATTGGGGTAACCAGACAAAAAATTGGTTTTATGGCAAAACGGCCCCCTAGAGTGGGTCCATCTTCCAGCTCAAACTAAAAAAGTAGCGGCTTCTTATCCAGGATTGGCAGCTACTTTGATATTAAAAAAAAAAAGCAGAACATTGAATTATTTGGTAAAGAGCCATCAAAAATTGTAATTCCATATAATAAAGAACAACTTGATGTGCTTCTAATGTTTGAAAATTGGCAGATTGCTATAAGAAACTATTTTGGTCAAATTTTTGCATCGTTTACCTTCACATGTTTTGCTGAATTTTATATCCAGACATCCAGTTATTTTTCCTGTCAGATGTAAACAGTCTCCTATTCCAAATGCTCAGATAGCCTTTACTGACAGGTCAGCAAATGGTAAAGCCTCCATAGTTACTAAAAATCACCAAAAGGTTTTAGAAACACAAGAAACTTCAGCTAAAAGAGCTGAAATAACAGCAGTCATAGAGGCTTTTGCTATGTTTGCAGATGAGGAATTTAATCTTTACTCTGATTCTCAGTATGTGGTCAGGCTGTTTACACACATTGAGACTGCGGTCCTGCCTGAAAATAAAACTACCATATTTCATTTGTTAACTAAGTTATAACAACAAATTTGGAAAAAGAATAAAATATTTTTCATTGGACACATTTGGGCTCATTCCGGATTGCCTGGCCCTTTAAATGCCTTTAATGATTTGGCTGACTTGTTAACCAGAAATACAGTGGCTACTGTGATTGAGGAGGCCAGAGCCTCTCACTCACTTCATCAATACGCTACTGCCTTAAGATATCAATTCCAAATTCCCAGAGAGACTGCTCGAGAGACTGTGCATTCTTACTTACACTGCCCCACTGTTTATAATAATATACCTATGGGAGTTAATCCTCATGGTCTCAAACCTAACGTACTCTGGCAGACGGATGTAACTCATGTCTCTTCATTTGGAAAACTGTCTTTTGTTCATGTAACTGTAGATACTTTTTCTCACGTTATTATTGCAACTGCTCGCACAGGAGAGGCAGGTAAAGATGTGATACAACATCTCTTTACTTGTTTTTCATATTTGGGCCTGCCAAAAGCTCTGAAAACTGACAATGCTCCTGCTTACACTTCTAAGTCTTTTCAGAAATTTTGTATAAAGTTTCAAATTAAACATAATACAGACATCCCTTATTACCCACAGGGACAAGCCATTGTAAAAAAAACACATCAAACATTAAAAATCCAAATTCAAAAACTAAAAGAAGGGGAGTTTAAGTATAGTTCTCCCCATCAAATCTTGCAACATGCTCTTTTCGTAATAAATATTTCAAATACTGATTTCAGCCAGAACTATTGCAATGCTTCGTCATTGGTGCCTGGAGCAATTAAATGCAAAACCATTAGTCAAATGGAAGGCCCTCTCAGGACAATGGAAGGGTCCTGACCCATTATTAACTAGCGGTCGAGGATGTGCGTGTATTTTTCCACAGAATGCAGATTCTTCAATTTAGACAGGCTGATTCGCCATGTTGCAGACCCCCAGACATCCAGTTCACCCATTGCTTCGATCACAAAAGAGGAGCCCGCCAGAAGGGGAGGCAAGATAAACATCGAGATCCCGGCGGGACCGACGGGGCTGCTGCAGCGCGAACTCCAACCAGAAAATAATTCTACTTATTCTGTTTTGGCTTGTCTACCCTCTTCTTATGTTTTTCTCTTTACCAATGATTCTGGAAAACTTAATGTACATGTGACTTTAAACTGGTGGACCCAATGTAGTGACCTGTGAATAATGTATGCTCTCATCTTATTTAAACCCTCAATATAATGTTTGCTCCTTTGTAGTGTTACAACGTCCACCTTATCTTATAATGTAACCACTTATTGATATAACTATAGTCTTGCTGTATTACAACAACTTCAGGATTTAATGCGATTGCGACGATTTGTGGGCTTACTTATTTTAGGAATATCAGCTTTAATAACCGCAATTACTTCTGTTACTGTGGCAGCAATATCATTGACTCAACAAGTGCATACTGCCCAATATGTTGATACCATGTCTAAAAATGTTTCACTAACTCTAACAACACAGGAAGCTATAGATAGGAAATTAGAGATGAGAGTAGATGCCTTAGAAGAGGCAATAATACATATTGAGACTGATTTACAGACTTTAAAAGTGAAAATGGCTCTGTCTTGCCATGCTGATTACCGGTGGATATGCGTGACATCTTTAAAGGTAAACGGGACAGACTATGAATGGGAAAAAATCAAAAATCATATCTCAGGTGTTTGGAACAGCTCTGACATTGGCCTGGACTTAGGGAAACTTCATAATCAAATACAGACCCTGAAACACTCTTGACTGGATTTTACTGCCGCTGGGGCAGTTAATGACTTTTTTCACACTTTCTCTAACTTCATTTCAGAAAAAAACATTCTGTCTAATATCCTTGGATACATCGCTGCTGGTGCTTTAATTTTGCTTCTCATATTCATTCTTCCTTGTATTGTCAGGATTCTTCGGCAGAACATTCAGAAGCTCGCGACTGAGCTGCATCTGGCTGTTTTAAGAAATAAAAAAGGGGGAGATGCCGGGAGCCGGCATATTGCATATTGAGTGCATATTGAATATTGAGTGCAGCACTTTCCACAGCATCATCTTTCAGGATCTGGAATAGCTCAACTGGAATCCTATCACTGCCGAGAGCCAGCGTGAGGCACTCCGCCCATGACAAAGGTCATGAGGAAGGAGGCTCGGCATACGCAAAGGCGGGATCGAGCCTCAGGAGTCCCCCTGGAAATTCTCGAGCATCTACCCCCAAAACCAGAGTCTGCCTACTTTCTGCTTTGTGCTTTCACCTACACCTCTGACTTTACGGGGGGCTGTCCCCCACTACCTCTCTCTGAAAAGAGAGTTAGCTTACAGCTCCAGTTAATAATTCTTGGATGTGACAGTGTTTCAACCTACAAACTCCTTTGAAAATCCTCTAGCCTGCCTGAATGGGTTTTTCTGGCCACATGTGATTGTTCAGAGCCTCCCAATTGTGAGAGGCAGGAGATGTTCTAAACTGCCTAAACACAGATTCCTTTGAGTAGTTAAAAGATTGATTAGAAATTGTATTGGTGAAGGGTTTTTCACTTGTTGGGCCAATGTTTGCTGCTAAGTCTCCATACTCCTTACCTACTGTGTCCTTGGCAGTGTATTGATTGATATAATGGGTGTATAGAAATGTAAAATGCAGCTTTGTTCAATGCTTTTTGGAAGGCTGGCGCCTGACTTTGGAATAATCACCTTTAGAGAAAGATAAGTTTCTTAAAATGTTAACAGGCCTCCGGGCCAGAAGATGATGTCTATCACCTGAACTTTTGCATATGATAAGTTTGCAGGAAGAAAGCCTGGCTTGCTGCATGACTCTACCCCTTCCCCCATTATCCTCTATGCATACCTTAAGGTATAAAAACTACTTTGGAAAATAAAGTGCGGGCCTTGTTCACTGAAACTTGGTCTCCCCATGTCACTCTCTCTCCCAAATTCCAGCTGAGTGTCCATCTGGAGCGTGGATGTCCTCTGCGACCATTTATTTGCCTGGGCTTCTAAGACCCACTCGAGAAGGTGTCTAAGGTGGGGCACCTTCCGCTATTCGAGAGGGCGCCTGCGGCCTCCGTGGTCAGAGCTAACCTGGTGTCACGGGTTATATTGATTTTCCGCGTAAACCAAGCCACTCAGCTTCTTTTCTCCACTGAATTTTCCTACTGAGCTATCCTTATTTCAGCCGCTTTTCTCCACTGAATTTTCCTACTGAGCTATCCTTATTTCAGCCGCTTTTCTCCACTGAATTTCCTCACTGAGCTATCCTCATTCTATTATTCTTTAAATCTTTGATAAATATTTATAAATAAATAAGTCGCCGACGCCGTCCCCGCTTCGAATACCCTGGATCAGCCGGGGCTGGACCCCGGCAAGGGTGGGCAATGGGACGACCTTCCAGGCCTCTCCCTCTCTGAGCCTCTGAGCAGCCTCTGTTGCCCTCAGAAGCTCAGTGCTCAGCTGTCCACCCCTAACTGCAGCTTGGTCTCCAACAGCACTAATTAGTGAAGAAAATTACTTGCCCAATGCACTCCTCACCCTCATCAACAGAGGCCTTCACCGGGCCCAGGGCATCACTGGTCAGCAAACTAATTACTCCAGTGGACCCTCCCCCAAGGACAAGCCTGTCTCAGGCCCACAGCCCTCTCCTGAAGCCAGATTCACACTCAGATGGTCATGTTTATAATTTGAGGGTCCCTGTGCTTACCAATTGGAGAAGGCAATGGCACCCCACTCCAGTACTCTTGCCTGTAAAATCCCATGGACGGGGGAGCCTGGTAGGCTGCAGTCCATGAGGTCGCTAAGAGTTGGACACGACTGAGCGACTTCACTTCACTTGACTTTTCACTTTCATGCATTGGAGAAGGAAATGGCAACCCACTCCAGTGTTCTTGCCTGGAGAATCCCAGGGATGGGGGAGTCTGGCAGGATGCCATCTATGGGGTCGCACAGAGTCGGACACGACTGAAGTGACTTAGCAGCAGCAGCAGCAGCAGCAGTGCTTACCAATGGCTTCATCATAGCCACCTGATGGGACTCTGGGTAAACTTTCAGAAGGAATTCAATTTATACCCGCACCTCCCTTCAGAAGACCTCAATGGGTCTGGCAGGCCCCATGAGTTGTCTCCAAGCCCCGTAAAAGCTGGTGAGGCAGGTGTCATAGAGGAGGACTCTGACGGTCAGGGAGGTCCCACAGCTGGACCCCAGGGCTCTCTGCTCAAATTTGCTCCAAGAAAGGAGCCCAGGGGAGCCAAGAGCTGAGTTTTCTGGGTGTTATTCTAAGGAACTCTCGTAAAGACAGCAACACTTACTAATCTTCCTGCCCTCCCGTCCTACCTTAGAGCTCAGCCCACTCGCCTTCCCTGCCTGTAGGTAAAGATCTGCCCCTTTAGTTTCAGGGCTGATGGGGGCAGGTCTGGAGAGGGATGCAGAGAGCTCGTTGTACCTCAGCCGGCCTCTCTGATGGGTCGTCGATGGAAGCGTCCCTCAGTCACTCTGGGTGCCTAAGGACTTGAGGGCACTGTGCTTGTGGGGTCAGCAAAAGATGGTTTACTTTCCTTTTATTTATTTATTTTGGTCATGCTGTGCAATTTGCAGGAACTTAGCTCCCTGACCAGAGATTGAATCTGGACCACCGCAATGAAAGTGCCAAGTCCTAACCACTGGACCACCAAGGAATTCCTTTTTTTATTTGATGTCCTTTTAGAAATTTAAAAAGCTGGAGCTGCTCACAGCTAGTTTGCACTCGGGGTCCTCAGCCTGAGCTCTTTGCAGGCTTTGCTGTTGCTGTTGTTCAGGTGCTAAGTCGTGTCTGACTCTTTGAGAGTCTGTGGACTGCAGCACGCCAGGATTCCCTGTCCTTCACTATCTCCCAGAGTTTGCTCAGACTCATGTCCATTGAGTTGAATGGTTGCCATCTGATCATCTCATCCCCTGTTGCCCCCTTCTCCTCCTGCCCTCAGTCTTTCCCAGCATCAGAGCCTTTTCCAGTGAGTAAGCTCTTCGAATCAGGTGGCCAAAGTATTGGAGCTTCAGCTTCAGTATCAGTCCTTCTAGTGAACATTCAGGGTTGATTTCCTTTAGGATTGACTGGTTTGATCACCTTGCTGTCCAAGGGACACTCAAGAGTTGTCTCCAGCACCACAGTTTGACAGCATCAATTCTTGGGCACTCAGCAGACTTCACAGGAGGTAAGGTGCTATCTCCTAGCCACATCCTTGGAGCCTGGACCCCAGCTGGGGACTCCACTGGCTGATCCCACAGAATAGTCCGTCCTTGTGCAAATGTGGTGAAGTGCACGTTCCTGGGCGTTCTAGCTCAGGATCCTGAGATCAGCCCCTGTGTGTTCTTTCAGTAAATGTGCTTTGAGGGCCTGTGCCCAGTCCTTCCCCAGATGGCCAGGGGGCAGGCAGAGCTACTTCCTTCTGGAAGGCCTGGCAGGACCTCCCCACTTCCCAGAGTCCCTCCACTCCAGCCACTGGACCTTTTTCCATCCCTTGAATGTGCCAAGGTTGTTCCAACCTCAGGGCCTTTGCCCTTGCCATGAGCTCCACCCTGAACATCCTCCCCAGATCTCCGTGAGGCTGAACTCACCACCCAGATCTTGGCCAGTTGTGACCTCAGAGACCATCCTGGATCCAGTCAAACCAGCATCATCCCTCACTTGGTTTGCTTTCTTCCTAGTATTTATGACTTTCTGAAATGGTTATTTATTTATTTATCTGTGCATCATCTGTCTCGCTGGCTGGAATGTAGACTCCAGGAGGGCAGGGCCCTTGGCTTCTTGTTTGCTGTGGGTGGCAGCCTCAGACCCCGAGCCCGGGCACAGCTCGGATGCTACATAACACTCCACCGGACAGACACTGGCAAAGGCTTATTTCTGGATGGGTTTCAATTTCCGTGAGAATCTCCGTAAACAGGGGTAGGCCTGGATTGGAAGGCTGTATAGCAGATTCGTGACCCTCATTTTCTCTAACCTGTATTTATTTCTCCTGACAGATAACATGAGGTTTCTGAATCAGAGAAAAGTTCTGTTCCTTGTTCACACAGTGGTCTTAGCGGTGTTCCCCGCAGCCCGATTCCTCAGGGGTCACTGGTGGGAGCCAGAGTGCACTGCGTGCGTAGCGAGTGCAGCGCGGAGCTGGGGGAGGGGACCCCCGAAGCCGCAAGGGTTCATGGATCATTGTTTCCTGACCGACATCCCCGGAACCGAAGAGCATGAGCCGCCAGCTCTGAGCGCCTCGCACGCGCCTGGGACTACGTGTCGTGTTGATCCCCTGGGGACGGAGCCCAGCTTCCTCTTGGCGGAAGAGGAAACCGGGACTGGGAGAGCCCATGGGGCCAGCGGAAGTTGGCTGGCACCCAAGGGCAGGGCTGAGACCAGACCCCAGATTTGTGGGTGCCCCCAGCCCACTCCCACTCTTCTTCTGAGCTCCCCAGAGTCTGGTCAAGTTGGTTTTAACATCTTTGTTGCAGTGAAGCTTTGCAAACGGAGGGCTCCGGTCTATTTCTTCCACCACGTCCTGCGTGCCAGGCACTGTGTTAATTATGGAAAAGTGGGTGGGGGGGTGGTGACGTGGTCCTTTGTCCTGGTGAGAGGCAGCACTACGCAAAGCTTTAGCTGGAACGTTAAGAACAGGGTGGCAAGAAGTGAAGTGGAAGTGAAGAAACACAGCTGCTAACCCAGCTATGGACAGTCTTGGGAGTGGACCCTCCTCTGGGGCCCGGCCCCAGGCAAGGCGTGGGGGAAGGAGACTTGGCTGGAGGGACCGGCACATTTGAGGGGAGGTGGAGAGCTGGGGGGAGATTCACCCAGGGGAGGCAGGCTGTGGGCCTTGCAGGGCCCTGTCAACCATAGCGAAGAGCGCTGGGGAGCCATGGCAGGTTTCAGCAGGGAAGGGATGGGATTAACTGCATCAGCTCCTCACTGACCTATCTCAGCCAGGTCGTCTCATTAGAGCAAAATCCCTTCCCTGCTCTTTCCTTCAGACTGGGGAAGGAAGGCTGAAAGATGTGAAAACAAAATCAGGGAAATCCTGATTGGAGGAGGGTTAGATGGAGGTTTATGGTTCTTGGGCAGCAGGATGGTCATTAGGTGTGTCCTGGCCACGGAGGAGAGCAGCTGGTAGTGATTTTTTCTGGATCTCTCACCTGGCTGTCAGCTTAGGGGGCCTTTGGAAAGGTTCCAGTCGTGTGTTCCAGCCCGGGGGGGGCCACTGGGCTGACCCCTGGATGGCCGGTTTGAGGGCAGCCGAGCATCTCCAGAGAAGCCGCCGACCGCTCTGTCGCTGCCGCTCAGAAAACCTGCTTGTCATCAGGCCCACATTTATAGCAAACAACGGTAATATTTACCAAGTATCTCTGGAAAAATGAGTGCAAAGCGCAGGAAATGCAGTGCAAATTGCTAGAACGCAGTACATTAGCAACTCAGGCCATTTAATGAGTCTGGGAAGAAAGGTATAAATTTCAGGAAAATGTCAATTGCAGTAATGTAAACAAGAGGCTTCTTAACATCTCCTCCACGAGACTTGATTTCAGTCACCGTTATAACTAACGCTGTGCTTCTTGTGAGAGATTTGATTCTAAACAGCAAGGAGGGGAGAACCAAGGGGAAGGGGAGAAGAAAGGGGTGGGTTGCACGTGCATCATAAATTAGCAGAGAGCCTCGGGGGCACCACTACCGCTCCATTGGAGGAAAATGAAACCTCCCACCGGGGCTTCCGTGAAAAGTCTTTGGCAGCAAAAGCTGGATCCTGGGGGGCAGGGTGGGGAGAAGGGTGCCCGCACATCACTGGAGAGCTGGGAGCTGTCCTGGCTGCCCATGGGCGTCTATCCTGTCAAAGTCAGGGAAGGCTCAATGTCAAGGTCGCCCAGTGCGTTCCCTCCCTGCATAGACACGTTCCCCTCATTGGTGGGACTGCGGAGCACCCCGAAAAACAGGAACCCACATCCTCGGCCACCTAAACCCGCCTCTTCAGCAGGTCAAACCCAGGTCAGGTGAAGTTAGGAAGCCAGTGGGCAACGACCTCGGATGCGCCCTCACCTTGCTGCTGGGTCTGAAGAGTGACCAGCTGTCCTTTCTCCGCAGTCCCTGACAACATCATCATGAAGGTGCTGAAGCAGCGCCTGGACCAGCAGGACTGCGTTGAGAGAGGGTGGGTGCTGCACGGCTTCCCGCGAGACCTGGACCAGGCGCACCTGATGGACAATCTGGGCTACAAGCCCAACAGGTGAGCAGTCCGCTTCCCACAGGCTCCCGGGAAGGCCTCTGCCGCCTTTCCAGGTCCCTGTGACAACGGGCAGTTTGCCTGGAGCCTGCCCACGGTCCCGAGAGGGCATGTGTCCTGGCCACCCGCATCCCACCAGCATCCTGTTTACCCTGTGAGCCAGGAGTGTGGCTCAGGTTCACATCCCGGCTCTGCCGCTCACCTTACTGGACCTGAACGTCCAGCTGAGTGAGGACACGTATCGACCAGTCTTGCCTGTCCCGTGGGATTGCGGTGCAGAGCAATCCATGGTTTCCCCCGACTGTTTTCACAATTTTCCTTTTTCATTTGGCTCTTTGATGCGTCTGATATTTATTTATTTAAAATTTAAAAAAAAATCATTTTCTTTATTTTTGGCTGGTATTGTTGCTGCACGCAGGCCTCTGGCTGCAGCAAGCAGGGGCTGCTCTCTTGTTGGGGAGCACGGGTGCTAGAGTGCTCGGGCTCGGTAGCTGCGTCTTGGGCTAGTTGTCCCGAGGCAGGGGGAATCTTCCTGGACCAGGGACGGAACCTCTGCGCTGGCAGGCAGATCCCTAACCCCTGGACCACGGGGGAAGTCCCTGATGTTTATTTTGATGGAGGTTTTCTGTACCAGCCTCCTTTTCCCCCAGCCGTTAGCCACTTCTTCCAAAATGATGTCAAATGTTGGTGAATATTCTGTCCTTCCTCCACTAACTTGAACTTGAGAGCACCCCACAACTGTAGATGTTGTGGAAATAAACAAAGACCACCCCCATGAAGAAAACAAAGGCTGTCAGAGTTTGCTGTTTATAGCAAGAGAGTTGGCCACCTGGTGGCTTGGGGTGTGTATTTATACGTGGTCTGGCCACTGTCTGCTCGTAGATGCCATCTCTCAATATACTTGGCTGTACTTCTAAACTTTCTGTTGTTCCCCACAAGTCTACTTCTGCAGCAAAAAGGCATGGCAACCCACTCCAGTATTCTTGCCTGGAGAATACATGGAGAGAGGAGCCTGGTGGGCTACAGTCCAGAGGGTCACAGAGTCAGTCCAGAGTCAGACATGACTGAAGCGACTTAGCATGGCATAGTACCACGCCCTTTAACTACTTTAGCTTTATCGTATAATTCAAAATAGCCAATGCAGGACAAGGCCCTCCCATTACTCTTTTTTTAAACACTATTTTCTTTATTTCTTTGGCTCTACCGAGTCTTAGTTGCAGCATGTGGAATCTTTAGCATGTGGGGTGCAGTTCTCCGACCAGGGATCAAGCCCAGGGCCCCTGCATCGGGAGTCTTAACCACCGGACCACCAGGGAAGTCCCTCGTTATTCTTCTCCAGTGTCTGTCTCATATATTTAGTATTCCAAATGAACACTGCTGCTGACGTTTTAACTGGAATCCCATTAGGTTTATGGCTCAGTCTGCATAGTCTGTGGCCCTGTTCTCTCCTTGCCCCTTTGTGAGACAATCAACACTTTATCGGGGCCCCTGCTTTTCATGTTAAGTGTATTTCTAGGTATTGTATTACTTGCTGTTCTTCTTGTTGATCTTGTGATAATGGGATATTTGCATCCTTTTTATTTTCTAACTGGATTTCTCAGGATTCTGAGAACAATACTGATTTTTCTTACTTATTTTTATGTCCCAGCTCATTTCCTGGAACCCTCTGACTGCTTCTGGTAGGTCTTCAGTTGATTCTCTCGGGCTTTTCAGGGGGGATGATCATGTCATCACAAATATTTATCTTTTTGTCCTTTTCCTTTCCAGTATTTATATTTTTCATTTTACTCTTTTGCCTAACTGCATTGAATAGTACTTCCAGAGCTGGCTCATGATAGACAAGTGTTTTGGGGTTTTTTTGCCCTCTTACCTGAAGGATTGTCCTGTATTCTACCACAAAGGTATTACTGTCGTTTGAGGTATATAGAGTTTTTATAAAGCTAAAGAGGTGTAGTTCTGGGACTTCCCTGGTAGTCCAGTGGTTGAGAATCCTCACTTCCATTGCAGTGAGCATGAGTTTGATCCCTGGTCGGGGAACTAAGATCCCACATGCCTCACACGGTATAGCAAAAATAAATGCAGGATAAATAAAATTTTTAAAGTATAGTGTTTAGAGTTTAAAATGTCTGAAGTTGATGTTGAATTTCATTCAAAGGTTTTTTTGGCATCTTCTAAGACAGACATTTTTTCCTTCTCTTTTTGACGTATGAATATAATAAATTATTTTAGCAGATTTTCTGATAGTAAGTCAACCTTTCATCCGTAGAATGACTATCATTTGGTCATGGTGTGTTATTCTTCCAATATATGCCTTGTGCAGACACAATTTTGATTCTCCATGGCCTACGGAGCCCCCTCCCGACCACGTCTTGCCTGTGAATGTTAGGTTACATGGCAGAAGGAACTTTGCCGGTGTAATTAAGGTAGCTGAACAGTTGGCTTTAAAGTGGGTAGGTCATCCTGGCGACCTTGGTTGTGCTACACTTGGACCTGTACCAGACTTGTGACCTACAGAACTGTGGGATGATAGATTTGAACGTTTTAAAGAAAGTACCTCTGTGGTGATTAGTTATGGCAGCAGTGGGAAACTAACATACTATTGTATGGTATTGGCTACACTTTTATTTAGATTTTTTTGTATTAATAAGCATATGTAATATGGGTCTGAATTTTTTCCACGTGTTTTTTTCCTTTGTCAGGCTTATGGGATCAATGATGTGGTCATTTCATAGGTTTTCGTTCTTTGCCTATGGCTGGAATGGTTTTTAAAACTTCAGCAGTAACTGTTCTGTGGAGCAGGCTTGTTAATAATTTGACTTTGTGTATCCTGCAGCTTTTGCCTTCTGTGTTTTGGTGCCATGTTATTTACTCCGTAAAGGTTTATGTCAGCCGTGTGTTCATCACGCAGCATCACGGTGATGAAAGTGACCGTCTGGGACAGGACCGTTGCTTGTCTCCTCCACCGCGGACTCTCTGTTTCCTCCTGGGTAGCAACACATCAGCGTTCACTGGCACACGCTGGTGTCTGAAATAAAAGGGCCCGTTTTCCGGCCTCCCGTCCAGCTGTGTGGAACATTCAGACCCAACTACGTCTGCTAATATGTACATTAGCATGGCTCCGTTTCAGTACCTGTGCCTGAGCCTTTTAGGATTTGCTGATGGGGACTGGGTTTGTTCTCAGCTTTTCCTGCTGCTCACTTGAGATTTGCCTTTTTGAGGTCTCTGCAGTTTCTTGTCACTGATCCAGCTCTTCCAAGCCTCAAAAACAAAACAAAACAAAACAAAAAACCTTAAAAAATTTAATTATTTTGGCCGTGTTTTGTACCATGCAGGATCTTAGCTCCCCAACCAAGGACTGACCCTGGGCCGCCTGCAGTGGAAGAGCAGAACCTTAACCACTGAACCGCCAGGGAATCCCCCCAAAATGTTTTAAGTTGCCTTCCCTCCCTCAATTCTCCTGTCTTTGCTGGCCAGGGTTTCAGAATCCCTTTCCTGTCCGTCTTCTGTGGGGTTTGGGAGGAAATAGTGTGGTGCGTGGTTCAACGTGCCGTGTTTATCCACAACTCACCCCGTTTGCTTCACTGCATTTGCGTGTCTCTTACCATCAATTACTTTGCTTCCTTTATTTTAGGTTGTGTGGACAGAATGAAATTGGGTTTAATATGTTTTATTCAACCTGCTTGTCTTTTTCCTTGAATGGCTGAATTTATCCCACTATATTTTTGCTTTTTATCACTTTATTTTATGCTTCATCGTGGTTTCCTTTGTTTTCCATCTTTTTTTATGGTCTGTGTTTTCCTTTTGTTTTATTATTGCTTTTGTTGGTTTCTCTCCTCTCCATCGCTCCCCCCAGTTGGTTTAGAAGATAATCTGTTTCTAGCTCTACTGGTCTCGTCAAGATGGCTTGATTAAACTTGTATTTCTCAATTTGTCAATTCTAAATGAAACAGAATATTCTGACTCTGTCATATGAAAAATGAAGGAGAAAATGCTCCCATATGTACCACTTCCTTATTCCCCTCCCCACCTCCATTTTTGTTGGGCGGCCACAGGGGGCCTCAGGGGCCTCGGGGGCCGCGGGGGCTGCAGGGACGGTTGGGAGGAACAGACACATGTGATCTCAGTCTGTTGTACACAGATTATTACTTTTAAGATCACTAAGTTTTATTTCTAGAAATATAACAATTGCATTCTGTTTTTAGCTGTACTTACTGTATTTAAGAAGTTTTCATTCTCTCTTCAACTGGATTCAGATTTCAATACCAGCTATTCACTTTGTTCAGCCTCTCCATTTATCCATTTTGATTCATTGTTCATTTGAATGGATTAGGTCTTTGAGTCACTTTCAACAAGGGTTCGTACATGCTTAACTTCCTAAATTCTTGCACATTTGAGATTGTCTTTCTGTTAACTTTACTTGTAAACATCTAACAAAGTAAAGAATTCTCCCATCACATTTCCTACCCTCAGCATCCTGCATCATTTCTATACTGTGCTCTGACACCTGTGGGGTTGCGGGAACATCTGAGGTCCATGAGTTTTTTTACATTTAAGGTAATATACTTATGTCTGGATGCTCTCTCTCTCTCTCAATTCATTTATATTCACCAAGCCATGTGTCAGTTCTGGTTCTCTTTATTACTTTTCTCTGGAATATTATGCATCCTTTCCATTTCCATTATTTCAGGAGAATTTCCTTCTAGTACATATATTAATATTTTTTTGGTTCATTCACTTGGTGTGCTAAGTTGCTTCAGTCGTGTCTGAGTCTTTGCAACCCCATGGACTGTAGCCCGCCAGGCTCCTCTGTCTATGGGATTCTCCAGGCAAGAATACTGGGGTGGGTTGCTATGCCCTCCTCCAGGGGATCTTTCCAACCCAGGGATCGAACCCGCATCTCCTGTGGCTCCTGCATTGCAGGCAGATTCTTTACCACAGAGCCACCGGGGAAACAAGATGGATTAAATGTATGTTGGACATTCATCATCTGTCTTCCATAATTCAGATTTCTTTCTAGTAACTTTTATCTTTTCCTTTTCCTTTCTGTATTATTTTTAAAATCTGTCCTTCACAATAAGTTTATTTAAATAAACATCAGTATTATTTCCTATTTCTTCTTTTTTTCACTTCTATAATTCTTTTACATTTCCCTTATTTTTCCCCCCCTTACTTTTTTTTCCTTTTTGACTTGTTTTGGCTGAACCAC
Source organism: Bubalus kerabau (assembly GCF_029407905.1). Classification (NCBI taxonomy): domain Eukaryota; kingdom Metazoa; phylum Chordata; class Mammalia; order Artiodactyla; family Bovidae; genus Bubalus; species Bubalus kerabau. The sequence goes on along the minus strand of NC_073634.1, from coordinate 105,607,151 downwards.
ACAGCCTGTGGGATCTTAGTTCCTGGATCAGGGACTGAACCTGGGCCACGGCAGTGAAGTGCCCAGTCTAGACCACTGGACCACCAGAGGATTCTCTTTTTCCCTTAATGCTGTCAGTTTTCTTTCTTGTCCTTTTAAATTTTTTTTTTTTAATTGAAGGACAATTGCTTTACAGAATTTTGTTGTTTTCTGTCAAACCTTTACATGAATCAGCCATAGATACACATATATCCCTTCCCTTATTGAACCTCCCTCTCATCTCCCTCCCCATCCCACCCCTCTAGGTTGACACAGGGCCCCTCTTTGAGTTTCCTGAGCCAGACAGCAAATTCCTGTGGCCTGTCTATGTTCCATATGGTAATGTAAGTTTCCATGTTACTCTGTCCATACATCTCACCTCCCCTCCCCTCTCCCCGTCCATAAATCTATCTTCTATGTCTGTTTCTCCACTGCTGCCCTGTAAATGAACTCTTCAGTACCATGTTTCTAGATTCCGTATATATGCGTTAGAATACCTCCTTTTAAATTTTATCTCATCCTCTTTTCTCTGGTTTCTCCTATCATAGAGTCTGTTCTCTCTAGATTATTTTGAGCATTGATAAGGCTTTTTTTTTTTTTTTACATTTTATGTGTTTATTTTATATTTTGGTGGCACTGGTTCCTTATTGCTTTCGCGAGGGCTTTTTCTGATTGTGGCAGGCAGGGGCTATGCTCTGTGGCAGTGTCTGGACTTCTCGCCGCGGTGGCGTCTCTTGTTTCTGAGCGCGGGCTCTAGACAGGCAGGCTCAGCTGCTGCCGGGCTCCAGAGCTCAGGCTCAGTAGTTGTGGCACGTGGGCTTAACTGCTCCTCAGCATGTGGAGCCTTCCCAGGCCAGGGATTGAAGCCGTGTCTCCTGCATTAGCAGGCAGAGTCTTTACCACTGAGCCACCAAGAGGTCCTTGATAAGGCTTTATCTAAAGTGTGCCACTGTTTCCTGGAGTAATTTTTCTTCCAAAGGATATTCATTCTCTATTTCTCTCTTTAAACTTTTCGGACCCGTATTTGTCTATACCTGAGTCACAAGGTGGGTATATTTTGCAAATCACTTGTCTCTGTATAAGTCTGCTGTTTGTCTAAGAAGAGCATGAATTGGTTCTAGAAAATAGACAGAAAATTAGTTTTCTGTGACTGTTGTCATAAGCTACCACAAACGAGATGGTTGGATGGCACCCCTGACTCAAAGGACATGAGTTTGAGCAAGCTCCGGGAGGTGGTGAAGGACAGGGAAGGCTGGCGTGCTGCAGCCCATGGGGTCACGAAGAGCTGGACATGACTGAGCAACTGAACAATCACCACCACCACCAACTTAGTGGCTTAAACAATACACATGTATTGTCTTACCGTTCTGTAAGGCTGACATCAGTATGTGAGACAGGCTGCATTCCTTTCTGAAGGCCCTAGGAAGAGTCCATTTCCTCCCCTGTTAAGCCTCTCGAAATTGCCTCCCATCCTGGGATCATCTCCCCCTTCCTGTTTGTTCAAACGCTGCCACACCTGACCTTCTTCTGTACTTATATCTCCCTCTGACCAGAGCTGGGAAGAGTTCTCAGACTCCTGTCATTGGAGCGGGTCCACCCAGACTATCTAACCTATCAGGGCCCTTAGTGTATCCTCAGCGCGGAGCCCGTGCTGCACGTAAAGCACATCCACGGACTCTGGGGGTTGGGGTGGACCTCTTCGTGAGGGGCTTTCTTCCATCCCCCCCCAGTTGGAGTCTCTCCTCAGCCCTGTCTTGATCACGTCCCCAGCGCTGGGTCTGGAGAGCTCCCTCCTGGACGACTGAGCCGTGTGGCTGGTTGTCGAGCAGCCGGGACCCAGCGGGCAGCCTGGGCACCCCGTCTCTTCCCCTTTCCGCCCGGTAGTCTCCAGGGACCAAGGGGCTACGAGGCCAAGTCTCCACCCTCTGTTTTCTGGAGATGGAGCAGACTTCAGTGTCGGTAGTTAGCTTCTGGGTAGGCTCATCATCGACCTGAAGTTGAAAGGAGTCAGGAAAAATGCAGACAGTCGCTTAGAAGAAGGTTGGGGGCGGGTCATTGACAAGACGCAGGGAGAGGCCTAGTGCCCATTTTTCTGAGCCCCGAGGGGGAAGAACAACTGTTTTATTTGCCGGCCCTTGTGCCAGGCCAGGGCTTCACGACCCACAGGGGACGGGCCTGGTGTTTATTAAAAGCACGCGGGGAGGGTGATTCAAGAACCTCTTTGATTTAAGGCGAGCTTGCAAAGAAATACTTCTCCATTCATCACAAAATAAAAATCAGTTTCTCTTTATGTAGTAAATAATGCCAGTTTAATTTATTTGACCCTAAGGCAGAGGACAAGCAGAGGGGGAAAAAAAAGATGTTTGTTTACAGCCTAGATTTAATCATCTGCCCCTGTTTAATCATCCTTCTGTACTCCTCTCCCTTCACTGAGGGTGTATTTTCCCCCCTCCTTTCTTAACTCTGTCTAATCCACTGCCTCTGCCTTAGCTTTCAATGCAGCATTTTTGTGATTAATTTAGAAAGTAATTTTAGCCATAAACCTTCAAGCCCAGGAAGAGGCTAAGGAAGAGAGAAATATTCTAACACGAACCCACCCAGCACTGGGATGAATATTGAGGCTGTAATTCTGGTCCCGTTGTGATGCCAATTATAAAGCATCTGGCTGTGGTTGTGTTTCTGACACCGGGAGGAAGTCTTGACAGAATTATAGCCTGGAAATCAATCTGGGAATACGATACAGAAATCTATAACTCAGATATGAAAACAATCTACAAAGGCTTTTTTTTTTTTTTTAGGAGGATTCGATGAAATTAGATTAAAATAAATTTACATATATATCAATTTTATTATTAAAATATATTCATAGTAGTAAATAGAGTTATTGGGGAAGGGCAAGCTACTCTGTGCATTGGACACAGAAATAGACCTCTTCGGCTTATCAGGAAGCAAAGTTATTGTCTCCTTGTCAAATATAAATTTCTCCATAGAGCTAATAAATGGATAGTGTTCAAATGCAATGTTTTGTTTGACTCCTGCTTCATAAACCCACAGTACATAATACTAAATTATATTCCGCTGAGCAGTATCAATCTCTTGGTTCCAACATCTCATCGTGAGGGAAACAAACCAAGTCATTGATGCGTCAAAAAGAAAGAGAAAAAGTTATTTGAGAACAAATAAAATGGGCTATAAAGTTTGTTAAAATACAATAATAATAGTAAAAAAAAAAAAGAAGACGAGAAAGAAAAAGAAAGAAACAAAGAAGTGTCCAAGACTACATCTAGAAATCGGCCCCTGCCTGACTGTAAAATAATTCATTTCATGCTGCAAGTTTGTAGCACTGTATTTCCTTTCAAAATTAATATTTACTATGGAAAGGGAGTATAGGCTTCTGATTGATGTTGGAAAGTTTGCGGTGTATCAGACAGACGGGCTCTTTTTTTTTTTTTTTTTTTTGCATCCCCCCTCCCTCTGATGCTGTGAGGAAAGGATGGGGTGGGCCATGCCTTGAGCCTCCTGATCCTCCCAGGCTGTACAGCTCTGGGGCCAGCAGGCAAGGTCTGGGTCAGGTCCATCTGCAAGGGCCTGGGTCAGAGCTGTTGCTGCAGCTCTCAGAAATTCCCGGAAAGAGGGTGAAAGGGGGGGACCCTCGCTGAGTCATTGCCCATTGAATTCAGCAGAATGGTGGCGTCGATTTCACTAGCGCTGTTTTCTCTAATGTTTCGCCCTGTGCTCCACTGGACCGAATCTGGGGCCGAGGGAGAAATCGCCCAAGGACAGTATCTTGATGAGCTGCTTGTGTCCCAGGTTGCTTTGTACAAACTGGCAACTGCTCCGTAGGTTCCTTTGCAAGCGTGGTGGGTTTTCATTTTTTATTTATTATTATTTCTTAAACTAGACAGTTGCGTGTCCCACATCTAGAGGAGCCCAGAGGGGTTTGATTGTCCCTGGGGAGGCAGTGACAAGTCTCTTCACATTGCATGTGGCTCCCAGTCGGTGCTGGGTGCCTTGTTGGCTTTTGCTAAAAACACAGCCTTTTTCCCCAGGGAACTAGAGAGCAGAACTACCCAGGGGACCCGGACCCGTGGACACAGATCTGCCCCCCCAGAAGGGCTGGGACCAAACCCCCAGCCCACCCAAGTGCCACCTGCCCGGTGCACTTCTCGGACAAGTGGGTCTCAAAGCTTTCAGATTTCCTGGGGCCTTGAAACAAGCCTCTGCTTGGTGTGGGAGGCAGCCCAGAACGTTGTGACCAGGCCGCTGCCAGTGCTGCCAGAGAGAATGGCTTTCTCTCTCTGCCCCCGCCCCCATCTGCATCCACTTCCTGACTCTGCTCTGCAGCAGCCCTGCCTTGTTGCTAGGGCAGTCCCGGAGAACACTTCTTCCCTTCCAGGTCCCGCCTCCTTATCTTTAACCCTCATCATTGCCCTGATGACAGGAATGATGTTAATGATACCTGGGGTCTGCTGAGTGCCCATCATGTGCCCGCCTTACATCTCCTTTAGTCCATTCAATAGCCCCATAAAGTTGGTTGGTGCAGTAAAAGGCACCTGGGCTCAGAGAAGCTGCGTCCTTTGCCCCAGGCCGCCTGGAGGAGGCCAGCCTCGACCCCAGCTCTTTGCTCCAAATGGCTGCGTTGTGCCTGGTCTGCAAGGTGATGAGTGTCTATCCCTGTTCACTGGCTAGCTGGCTCGAAAAAACTACATTTAACCTTAGTTGTCCTATCTGTCAAATGGAGCAATAGCCTCTACTCTTTCAACAGGACAGCGCCACTGCTGTGTGTGTGTGTGTGTCATTTATAATTGGCAAGTGCCATGGACGCAGTGGGCTCCGAAATATCCTGCCCACAGCTCCTCTTGGGAGGACAGACTCTCGTTCAAAGTGTGCATGCGTGTGTGCTCAGTCGCTCAGTCATGTCTGACTCTTTGCAACCCCATAGACTGTAGCCCACCAGGCTCCTCTGTTCATAAAATAGTCCAGGCAAGAATACTGGAGTGGGTTGCTGTTTTCTCCTCTAGAGGATCTTCCCGACCCTGGGATCGAACCTGCATCTCTTGCGCCGGCAGGCGATTTCTTTACTGCCGAGCCACCTGGGAAGCCCCCATTCAAAGTGTAGGATACAGTTTTCTCTCCTGTCCTCATATAATAAATTACACACTCACATGCCCCAAATATGCATGCCACTGATTGGCCTACATGTTAACCATCATGAAAAACATTTATTATGTTAGTTACTCATGTGATTTTTGTTTTGTTTCTGAACATTGCTTTATTCATTTCGCAGTGCCGAGTCTTAGCTGTGGCATGCGTGACTGTTTGTTGACGCATGTGGGATTTTTAGTTTCGGTATGTGGGATCTTTAGCTCCCTTACTAGGTATCGAACCCAGGTCCCGTGCAGCAGGAGCACAAGGTCTTAGCCCCTGGACCACCAGGGAAGTCCCACCCATATGATTTTGGATTCCAGTTTCATAGAAAGAGGCTACAATGGCAAATACCGTTATACTTGAGGAATGATCCTCAGAGAGTAGTTGCTGTATCTATTCATTGTAGGTTGGCACAGATAACTCATTTCTATTCAAAATATTAATATTTTTACTCTAAAGTCTCAACCTGCTTGCTCTTCTCACCTATGGGAAGCATTCTGAAGCTCCTGCTGGCTGGAACTGAGGAAGGCAGCTCCTTATTCACCTGGCAGCATGCGAGACGAGAGAGTGACCCCGAAAGAGGCAAAGACCAAACCACCTTTTTGTCCAGGAGGGTCCTGTGGAGCCAGGCAAACTGGGAAATCATCGTCAGGGCGTTTAACCACGTTGACAAATCCCTCTGCTGAATGCTGGTCTGATCACTCAGGTTCCACTATGTTAAACAATGGTATAACGTGGTATATTATGAAACTAAAAACTGAACTGGTATATCGTTAATATGCCAGAGCTCTCTGTCTGATTTAAAAGGCTGATCATTTTTTAGTTGCCTGTGACCCTGTGTTTTGCAGGACCACACAACGAGACCCTCGGAGAATGGCTTTGCCGTTTCCGGCGTGTTCCAAAGTGAGGAGGACGCTCTCGTCTCTTAAGAGAACAGCAGTTGGCCCAGAGAAAAATTAAAATATGAGATGGAGAGGATTTCTCGCCTCTCTGTCCTCCTCTTATTATCACTTGGTCCTTCCAGGAAGCTCTCATATTTCTGCCACTGATCCTTATGTGGATTAAGGATAATAAACAGCCCATTAATAGAGGCCTGAACTAGGAAATGGAGTTGGAATCAGCTGCACAATTCAGTGGCTGACTGAGGTTAATAACTCCATTACTCCAGCTCTGTGCCGAGCTGCCCGACGAGCGGGATGTTAGCCTTATCTTACTCCTCATTAATTGAGCTAATAGAACCCGCCTGACCCTGCCTTGCAGCTGCCATCTGAGAGTTTGCTGGACATGGGCTGGAATACATATCATCCACCGAGCGCTCCACTGGTGCCTTTTGTTTTTTGGAAGAATGTTCTCTTAAATTTCGGTGCGCTGAAAGGCACCTCCTGACAGCAGAGTCTCCATTCGCATGTCCACAGCCAGGGCGACTGTGACCCCGTCGCCTGGTCCTGTGACGCTGTGTGTGCAGGACCACACCACGAGACCCTCAGAGAATGGCTTTCCATTTCCGACATGTTCCAGCTGCTCGGACCCCATCGCCCGAGCAGTGGTGTCCACTGGCCCCTCTATGCAGATGTCCACTCAGGTTAGAGGGCTTCAGAGCCAAAGTGAACCGCTTTGGAGGAAGTAGCCGTTGTCTCAACAGCGTGTCTGGGGTCCAGGGTGAAAGAGCGTGTGAGTCACGGCAGTGGGAGTGGGGTCAGCCCCGGGCCTCCTCTCTTCCAGGCCTGCTCTTTTCTTCGAACATTTGGCCGCTGTCTCTTTTGCATCTATCCTTCTCTGCCCCCAAAGTATCCCAAATGTTGGGTGTGTTTCTGACAGTCTCGCTGTACAGCCCACTGGTAAGCGGTCTGTGGACGCTACGTAACCTTTCTAGGCCTTGGTGTCTGTCAGATGAGATGACAACCCAGCCCTTCTGACCTCGCCCTTTGCAAGACTCCTGTGCGCGTTTGCTGGGAAAACGAGCACGGGCGGGATGCTCCATCCAACAAGATGGTGCTGTCAACAGCTCAAAAGTCGAAAGCTGAGTTTCCTGCAGCAGATTATTCACCTCTCTGCATCCCAGTTTCCTCAGTGAGAACCAGGGGCCCGGGCATGGAGGTGGGGTGGGAAGCGGTGTTGCGGAAGCTCTCTGCCCAGAGCCTGGCGCTCGGACAAGGGGCTCCTGCTGTAGGAGCCCCTCTGATTCCTAGTATGCTGGGAGCTCCAGGCTTGTGCGTGGCGATCAGAGCTTCTGAAAAGCGAGCTCAGACCAGCTCTTCACCGAGGATCTGTGGCCGCGGGCTGGCCCCTCAGCTGCTCCGTGCACACAGCCTCCCTCTGGATGGAGGAAGGTACTTTCCTGGTGATCTGTGGGCCAGAAGATGGCCCTGCGGACACACAGGGATGAAACCACACTTCTTGTTGGAGAAGCCGCAGAGCCAGGCACGCGGGAAGATCTGAGTGCTCTAACAGCCTTGTGGGTCGGGAGCGGGGCTTGGAAAGCACGGCTCACCTGTCCACTGTTGTTCTGTAAAATGTAAAGGTTTTTTGTTTTTTTTTTGGCTACGCTGCACAGCTCGTGGGATCTCAGTTCCCTGACTAGGAATCGAACTCAGGCTCTGGCACTGAAAGCTCCAAGTCCTAACCATTGGACCGCTAAGGATTTCCCTGAAGAGTCTGTTGATGGTAGGACACACGATGACACTCAGAGAGACGGGAGGCAGAGCTCCGTGACTTACGGTCCTAAGGAGAGGTGGGCGCCTTGCGGGGCCATGTCGGGGGCTGCACTCTGGGGACAGGGTGACTATAGCTGAGCTGTGGAACGCGGCTTCCGTATGGCAGGAGGGCAGTTAGCTCGGGTTTGCAGTTCTCTTGGTGGATTGGCTCATTTAAATAATTTCAGGGGCTCTGGGGCCTGGGGGGCTGTCCCCGGATGGAGTGTGGGAGCCCCGGAAGTGGAGCGATCAGAGTGAGGCTTGACAAACTGCCCAGGAAGGAGAACTCAGGGTTATGAGCCCTGACTTCAAAACCGGGTGAGACAGCAGTTGTGGAAGGCTGTATCACACCCGCCTGCCCTCGTTCTGGATTCTTCCCCTTTCACAGTTGAGGCATACATTTGGAGACAGCATTAAAGAGGTGAAACCCAACCCGAGGGCCATCTGTCCTGGCCACCCCTTCATCCCTCCAGCATCTCTGAAAGCTCTGCCATCGTGTGCTTGGGCGAACCGTTCAAGTAAACTGCCTCATCCACGCTGTCCTATCCACTTCCGCCGGAGACACAGGCCATCTTCCTGGGCTGCCAGCTTGGTTTCCACCGCCCTTGTTATAGCCACTTGGCACCCAGCAACAGCACATCCAAACCATCCTGGCTCCGATGCACTTCGCTATAGTAAGAAGAAATACTAGCTGCTGATGGGAATTTGGCAGCTGGCTGGGAGGTCAGAGACGGGAGGTAGTTCTGAGAGGTGGCGGCTGGCTCACCCACCGGGCCTGGAGCTAGGAAGGAAGGGGTACCCTAGGCCTCAAGCTCAAGATTGCGGCCAATGTTGGTGACGGGGCCCCAGCCCCCAACCACGGTCCCTGGAACTGGAGCATTTGAATCCTTCCATCAGTAAGAATCGCAAGGAGGGAAATTCTCCCATTATTTTCCCGCCTAGGGACTGTTGACATTTCACCACTTATTTCCAGTGTTCGTGTAGAAGAAGTCTGGTGGGGATGGTTCTGAGCAAACGTGGAAGGGCAGCACCACTTTTTTTCTGAGAGTTAAAACTTTTAGTTTACCGCAGCGTGTGACGAAGATCTGTCGTCTGTGTTGGGGCGATTACAGGAGTGATTACTTCCGAAGCAGCGACATCAAAAAGGTGCATTACCTTTGAGCTCTTTGCCGGCAGCCTCCAGGATCTTTCAGGGTATACAAATACGGTGAATTCCTGGAAGGAGAGAGAGCAAGCCCAGGCCGCCACAGGCCTAGCTCTGCTGTCCCCAGTGGGCAGCGTGGACGGGAGGCACTTGGCGTGACGTGGTGCTCGTGGGGTAGCCAGCCAGCCGGAGCCACGAGACGCGGCCTGTGCTGGGTGATGCAGGGCCTGGGGGCTTAGTCTTTACGAAGGGATGGCGCACACGCATAACGAGGGATTTCCGTGGTGTTTTCTTTCTTTTTTAAAAGATGAACTTTTATTGGAGTGCGGTTGGCTTACAGTGTTGTGTTAGGTTCTACCATCCAGCAAAGTGAATCAGCCAGACGTGTACATCTCCTCTTTTTTGAATTTCCTTCCCATTTAGGTCATACACAGTATTTTCTTGGTTAGCAACTTTGTTAGATGCTGACAGTAAACATCTCACTGTAGTGTATTTTTTTTAATTAATTCATTTTTTATTAAGGTTAATTGCTTTATAGAATTTTGTTTTCTGTCAAACCTCAACGTGAGTCAGCCATAGGTACACATCTATCCCCTCTCTTTTGAAGCTCCCTCCCATCCCCCTCCCCATCCCACCTCTCTAGGTTGATACAGAGCCCCTGTTTGAGTTTTGTGGGCCGTACAGCCAATCCCCCTGGCTATCTATTTCACGTCTGGTCGTGTAAGTTTCCGTGTTACACTGTATGTATTTTTAAGACTGTTTGTTGATTTTATTTTTGGCTGTGCTGGGTCTTCGTTGCCGTGCGGGCTTTTCTCTAGTTGCAGGGTGGGGGCTTCTCATCGCCACGGCTTCTCTCGTTGTGGCGCTCGGGCTCTAAGGCCTGTGGGCTCAGTAGCGGCAGCTCCCGAGGTAGAGCCCAGGCTCGACAGGTGTGGTGCACAGGTTTACTTGCTCCTCAGCATGTGGGATCTTCCCAGACCCGGGATCGAACCTGTGTCTCCTGCATTGGCAGGCGGACTCTACCACTGAATCACCAGGGAAGCCCTTGCTGTAGAAACACAGTGTGTTTATCAACCACTTAAAATGTTTTCCTGAGGACTTTCTGAGGGCCCCCGGTCCTGCCTGTCCCACGCCCCTGCGGTCTCTAAGGGGCCTGAGAAGGGGCCCAGGGTCAGTTTGCAGCCTCTACTTTGAGCACAGCATTCCATGTAAATGTGACATTTGGGGAGAAAGGGACAAGTTTTCTCAATTTGCTATCTTAATGTCTGATAACCTTCACAGTCAGAAAATCTCCCCTCGTGCCCAGCTCTCCCCTTCCCCCCAGCAAGGCTGGCTAGTCTTCACTGGCAAAGCACGTCTCCATTTCTCTTTCTCCTGTAGATTAGGGGTCCAGCAGGCTTTATCTGGTGGGTTTTAACCGTTGGGCCTAAGCCTGTGGGGGCCGAGACATCGGGGGAGATAAACACACCTCCGCTGCTGTCAGCAATCCGAAGCAATCTTCCAGTCTTGGTGTAGAGTGACAGGCGACCTTTAGCGGCACGGAGCCCGGGGTAGTTGGCATTTGAGTCCAGTTCTGATGAAGTCCAGCCCCCATTTTTGGCAGGCGTGATGCTTGACCGTTAAATTCATTTCCCAGAGAAAGGCAGGAGGGCGGATGGTGAGATGACTTGGAGAAATCATATTTGCTTTCTTTACCCAGAGGAGACTTTGGGAGACGTCTCTGCGTGCTTCAATTTTCCGTCTTCCTTAGAGGCATACATCAAGGGCTGAACTGGTGAACCCCGCGTGCGCTTTAAAACTTGAGCCTCTGCCAGACTCACGTGGCAGAGGTCTAAAAGCGTGCAGCTCTCCTCCCTAAATACCACAGACATTATTTCATAATAATAAAAAAACTTTTAAGAAAGTCTCCCACAAATTGAAGTTCAGCTCTACTTTTTCTGAGATTATAAAGCATGGCCTCCTTGCTGGCATTGGAGTGTCTGCCGATTCCAGATCCCGCCACCACCCCCCCGGGGGGGCTTGTGGGTTGGAACCCCCATGTGGCTCTAGGGCAGAGTTCTTCCTTTCTCTCCAGGCCTCTGTGTTATGAAGCGCAGGTTCTAGATCCTGGGGGAGGACTGCGTGTACCAGGAAGAACTGCCAGGCTTGGAACTCCCGCCCTCAGAAGAGGAGATGGGGCGGGGACCCAGAGAGGGATCTTCCTTCTTTCTGCCCACCCGCTCTTCTCGCCCCCTACACCTGAGCCATCAGCCTACTTCCTGCTTCCTAAACAGCCAGTGTTTGCTCCGGATGTGTCTTCTTTCAGAGCACCTTGGGGTTTTGTCCAAATTTTATCATTTCTTCAAGGCTTAACTCAAACTCCACTTCCTCCAGGAAGCCTTCCCTGACGCTTCTTCTTGCTCTGCACCTTCATGGCACTTTACACAGCATCCTAGTGACAGGACAGCGGTTCAGCAAGAGGCTCTGGAATCCTGGCTTGGCCCCGTACAGGCTGTGTGAGACTGAGACAGTTTTTACTATCTCTGAGCTCCAGTTTCCTCCTGTGCAAGATGGGGCTGACTTTGTTCACACAAGCACCAAATACTTATAGAGCCTCTATGACAGGCAGGTACTGCGCGACCTCTGGGGACACGAGAGGAAACAAAACCTAAAACCCTTGCCGTCACATGGGGTGGGGAGAAGCCTGCGTACAACCCACAGACGTGCCGAGTGTGGCACGTTGCTTAGAAGGTGGTCGGGGCTGGCCTTTCTGATCAGAGCGCACTGCAGCAGAGGCTTCAACAAATCCTGGGAGGATCTGGGGAAGAGCAGTCCAGGCCGGAGGAACAGCATGTGCAAAGGCCCTGGGGCAGGATGTGGCTGGCAAGTCCAGGGGCGTCACGGAGGCCGTTGCTGCCAGCGGAGCAGCAACAGACTGGGAGGTGGTGAGTCAGAGGGAGATGGGCTCCTGGAGGGCTTGGGCTTTTCCGGAGTCAGGTGGGAGCCACTGGAACAGGACGTTGAGCTGTCAAGTGATGGGACCTAACTTATGCTTTAAAAGGACTAATCAGGCTCCTGGGTGGAGAATGGCCCATAGGCGAGAGGACCAGGGCAGAAGCAGGAAGGCCAGGTGGGTGCAGTTGCCATCATCCAGGTGAGAGACCCTGGTGGCCATGCAGGTGGTGAGAAGTACTTGGGCTCTGACTGCAGTATTTGTTATTTTTTTGGTTGCGCTGGGTCTCAGTTGCTGTGCGAGGGCTTTCTCTCGCCGCAGCGAGCACGGTCGGCTCTTCGTTGCAGTGTGCAGGCTTCCCGCTGCGGTGGCTCCCCTTGTTGCCAAGCGCAGGCTCTGCAGTAGTTGCTGTGCGAGGGCTTTCTCTCGCCTCAGCGAGCACAGTCAGTTCTTTGTTGCGGTGCGCAGGCTCCCCTTGCTGCTGAGCGCAGGCTCTGTGGTCCACAGGCCCAGTAGTTGCGGTCGTCAGGCTTAGTCGCCCCCTGGCACGTGGGATCTTCCCAGACCAGGGATTGAACGAGTGTCCCTTGCATTTCAAAGTGAATTTCTTAACCCCTGGACCACCAGGGAAGCCCTCTGACACTGCATTCTGAAGATAAAACAGACAACAGTCGATACGCCATCAGACTGGATGTCAGGCCTTGGGAAAGAGAGCCGTTAAGGACAACTCCACGTTTTGCTGGCCATCTCCCAGCTGGGGATGTGGGAGGAGCAGGTCTGGGGGAGGGGACCCCTGGTTCCATTTGGGACATGGCAAGAGGAGCTGCCTCTCGGGCATCTGCATGGCTTCCCAGGGCTGCTGAAGCAAACAGCGCTGACCTCGTGGCTGAAACAGTGGAAATTCATTTCCCCGTGGCTCTGAGGCTGGGCGTCCAAGGTCATGGCGTTGGCTCCTGCCGGGGCCTCTCTCCTTGGCTTGCAGACGCCGCCCTTGTGCTGCCTCGTCACGTGGTCTCTTCTCTGTGTACACGTGTGTCTTTGTGTGTCCAGATTTCCTCTTCTTTAGGACTCCCTTCAGCCTGGATTAGGGCTTACCCTCAACAGCTTCACTGAGCTTCATCACCTCTTTAAAGGCCTTGTTTCCAAATATAGTTGCATTCTGAGGTGCTGGGGCTCAAGGCTCCAACACAGGAATTTGGGAGGGGACATTCAGCCTGTAGCAGCCCCAAGGGCACTTTTAAAAAATATTTATTTACTTATTTATTTGGCTGCTCCAGGTCTTAGTTGTAGCATGCAGGCTCTTAGTTGCAGCATGTGGGGTCTAGTTCTCTGACCAGGGATCAAACCCTTGCCCGCTGCGTTGGGAGCTTGGGAGCCTCAGCCACTGGACCACCAGGGAAGGCCCATTCTGGGCTCTTCACTGCGTCAGCCTGAGCAAGCTAGGACAGGCTCCTAGGAGGCATCTCAGTGTCATCTTCACATCTGCCCAGGTTACCACCGAGGCCGTGCTCAAGGAACCCAGGGCCTTCTCTCTGCAGCCCCTCCTGCTCCCTGGCCAGGTTCTCCATCGCTTCCTCCCCACCCACCACCCCTCCAGAGTCTCAGCTCTCCTTTTCATCCCAAGATCCAAATTCACAGCAGTCATACCGAGGAGGCCCCTGGAGACCATCTAGCGCCCCCCACCCCCCACCCCCCCCAGATCGCACAGAGGGAGGGACTGAGGCCGAGAGACTCACTATGTGATCGAGCGGGGACCTAGCTGGCCTCCTGGCCCCAGGCTGGCAGCCGTCTTGCTTGGCTTTCAGGTGCCATGTGTATTCTTTCCCCCCGACCCCAGCTCACTGCAGTCTTCCCCGGGCCCTCCTTTCCTCCACAACCCGTGCTCCCACCCTGCCTCCTGGCCCCTGGGTGGATTGGGATGCTGGGTTGGGATGGCCTGGAATATGGCTGCCACCGTACCTGGTCGAGGTTCCATCGTATTGGCTTTAACCAGAGGCCCCTCTTCGCTCTGTGCTCTGGGATCATCCCCCCTTCTCCTCTCAACGATAATTAGCCTTGTAAGACTAATGGACAAAATCGTGTCTAATTACCCTGTTGAAGCCCCAATTATGCGATTAGCATTCACGGGCTAGAAGCTAATGATGAGAAGAGCCTCTCATTTGCATAGCATTAAGTTAATTGAGCTGCAAGCCTAGGGGCGGATGGGGTGGTGATGGCAGGGTTGGCTTTCTGGAAGGATACTAATGACCAGAGAGGATGACTCACCTGACAGCTTTATTAATTAACAGCAATCTGATTACCTAGCAGGAGTGGCAAGTGGCAGCGGGCAGAACGGCTCCACTCTGTGAAAAATGAGAGGCAGGGGCCCCGTCTGCTAAATTTCCTTCCCATCACTGGGCTGTGATGGAGGCAAGCTCGCTGTCACCTTGCAGAACCATTTTCGAAAACCCTCCCTCTAAAATCGCACTTGAGCCCTTTGGTTACGTACTTTCTTGCACGTTGACTTCACTTATTCCGTCATTCCTTCATTCCACTCACATTTAATGAGGGCCTCCTGCACACAAGGCTAGGGGCCCTGCCCTTGGGAGTGTCCCAGGAGAGGGTTCCTTGGAGCTGCAGGCCCCCAGCTTCCTCCGCCAGAGGTGTGGGATTCAGCACTAAATGAACCTTGCAGCTAGTGAATGTCAGCAGAGAATTTTAGACTTTGAAGAATTCTTAAGGATCAGCAGTTCAAATCTCTCATTTTTACCCCCTAAAAATGGGGATTCAGGGAGGCTGGAGCTCAAGGTCACTAGGCAGGGAGTGGCAGGGGTGGGTGGCGGCTGGTGCTCCTGTCTCTGCCCAACAGCCCACCCACAGGACAGTCCCACTTTCTAGCACCTTCATCAGCCCCCAGGCACTATGTTCTGGGTATTTAGTGTTGTCTCCTGGGAAACTTGCTGAAGCCCCGCCCTCTCCGCTCACCTGCTCGTCCTTTTCTCTTCTGTGAGGGCAGAGGCGGTACCCTGCTCCCACCTTGATAAGCAGATGATCGAACCAAGCAGGGAACCACTCAAGTGGTGTGCCTGGCACTGGAACCCAGACTGCTTTCCGATGAATTTGTTTTTTAACAAAAAATAAGATCACATGTATGTCCTTTTGTAACTTGATTTGGTACTTAGTAAAATATTGAGACATTCATTCTCTATCCTTATATAAAGTTGTCACTCATGAAATGTTTGCACAGTATTACACTGCAAACTATTACATAGTAATAGTTTGTGAGCAGGATTGCATAGTCCAGGTGTGTTATAATGCCTTTAAATACTCTCTGTTGGCAGACATTTAAGTTATTTACACTTTTTTTTTTCCTTTACAAACAAATGTAGCTGTAATGGTGTATATACACATACACTTATCTTTCTTTTTGGCTGCACTGGATTTTATTTGTGGCACTCAGGGTCTTTACTTTCAGCATGCAGACTTTTAGTTGAGGCATGGGGGGTCTAACTTCGGCCCCCTGCATTGGGAGTGCAGAGTCTTAACCACTGGACCACTAGGAAAGTACCTCCCCCCCCCGCCCCCCCCCCCACATCTTTATGCATTTATTTTGGCCAGTGGAAAAGTAAGTTGTGAAAGAACATATACAGCATGATACCCAAACAGGCAAAACCAAGTAACATGATACACTACAACCAAATTGGGTTTATCCCAGGTCACAATCCAGTATTCTCGGGCTTCCCTGGTGGCTCAGATAGTAAAGAATCCATTGCAGTTCAGGAGACTCCGGTTCTATTCCTGGGTTGGGAAGATCCCCTGGAGAAGAGAATGGCAACCCACTCCAGTATTCTTGCCTGGAGAATCCCCATGGACAGAGGAGCCTGGCGGGCTACACCATGGGGTCACAAAGAGTCGGACATGACTGAGTGACTAAGCACAGCACAGGGTCACAAGGATGGTTCAACATACACAATCAATATACACCACATCAACGGAAGAACAGAACTACATGATCATCTCAGGAGATGTAGAAAAAGCATTTGATAAAATTCAGCATCCATTCATAATACAAACTCTTACCAAAGTGTAGAGGGAACATGCGTGCTGTGCTCAGTCTTTCAGCCGTGTCTGACTCTTTGAAACCCTATGGACTATAGCCCACCAGGCTCCTCTGTCCATGGGGATTCTCCAGGCAAGAATACTGGAGTGGGTTGCCATGCCCTCCTCCTGGGGATCTTCCCAACCCAGGGATCAAACCCAGGTCTCCCACATTGCAGACAAATTCTTTACTGTCTGAGCCACCAGGGAAGCCCAAGAATACTGGACTGGGTAGCCCATCCCTTTTCCAGTGGATCTTCCCAACCCAGGAATCAAACCCTGGTCTCTTGCATTGCAGGCAGATTCTTTACCAGCTGAGCTACCAGGGAAGCCCAGAGGGAACATATCTCAACATAATAAAAGCTATTTATGACAAACCCACAACCAATATAATACTCAACATGAAAAAGCGAAAGCCTTCCCAGTGAAATCTGAAACAAGACAAGGATGCCCACACTCCACTTCTATTCAACATAGTACTAAAGGTCCTAGCCATAGCAATCAGACAAGAAAAAGAAATAAAAATATATCCAGCTTGGAAGGGAAGCGGTAAAGCTGTCATTATATGCAGACGACATGATACTATATATAAGCAGCGTGCAGTTTAAGTGCTCACACACATTAAAGAAAATCTGATAGTGGTTTTCCTGGGGTGGGGGGCAGTGTGTGTAGACAGAGGGATGGGACTGGTTAGGAGCGTCCAGGGTGTGTCAGTACTGGGGGGATGCATTTCTGAGATGAATGTAGCCACCAGAATAGAGGTTCTTTCTAGTAAAAGCTTATTTGTCTTATTCACCAGTTTACCTCAAGCTCCTCAAATAATGATGCCCGGCACATCTTAAGTGCTCTATAAGTAGCTGTGGCCTGAATGATTATATGTTTCATAAATTTATTTTTATGTATCAAAATATGTCATGATAAAAAAAAATGGGAGAAATACTGTTTTCTTCTCATCCTTCCCTAGGAGCAACTACTCTTTATAGTTCCTAGGTTATTCTTCCAGAAAATACCTCTGCATCAATAAGGAGACATAAATCTATGCATTTATTTTATGTAGATGAAGACACACTTTTTATATAGATTAAACACACACTGTTTAATTTCTCCTTTTTCTTGACAGTGTATCTGGAGATATTTCTGTTTAGTGCATTAGCTCTGCCTCATTCTTTTTAATAGCCATGTAGTATTCTAGCCTGAAACTAGACTGTAATTAATTTGACCAGATTCCTGTTGAGGATCAGGCTTCCCTGATGGCTCATTGGGTGAAGAATTCACCTACAATGCAGGAGATACAGGAAACACGGGTCTGATCCCTGGGTTGGAAAGATCCCCTGGAGGAGGAAATGGCAACCCACTCCAGGATTCTTGCCTGAAAAATCCCATGCACAGAGGAGCCTGGCAGGCTATAGTCCAAAGGGTTGCAAAGAGTTGGATACAAGTGAGCAACTGAGCAACTATTGAAGAGCATATATACGGTGTTCCTTCTTTCACTTTGCAAACACAGTTGATGTCCTGTAGTATGGCTCTGTGTATTCATGGAGCTATCTCGGTAGATTAAAGTCCCGGAAGTGGAATTGCTGGGTTGTAGTTTTTATTTTCGGTGGATCAGAGTGCCCAAGAGCTCCGAATTCTACTGGTGGAGATAAAGTAATGTGTGAACAAAGGTGGTTTGCACATGGAAAGGGCTGGAGCATCCCAGGAGTGAAGGTTTCGTGTAGGGATGCCATGCTGCGGGACTCCAGCTCTCAGGAGCAGTGTGAGTCCCTGGAGCCACCCAGCTGTGTGACGCAGTTTGGCTGAATCACCACGCACATGCTCAAATGATGGAAATGTTTAACGTCGGAAAACTTGAGTTTTAGGGGACATATTTTTTTTCCGCTCAGGATCAGTGCTGGATTTAAAAGATGCCTAAGTATTTTCTTTCAAGAATGGTTGTATTCCCCACAGCAGTGCATTTTTAACTTACTTAGAGGATTTAAGTAATGACAGTTGTTCCCATTTTCTGTGCTTGAGCCTCCAGCCACAGCAAAACAAGACAAGATCATGAACATAAAGGCCAGTCATGACAGACAGCAGTTCTCACGAGGCCTGAGCTGCGCCTCTGATGAGAGCAAGTGTGTGTGCTGACTTGCAGTTGGGGTGGGGCTCAGGCATCCAGCCTTCAGGAAGACAAGACCCTGGAAGTTCTGCTCTTTGCTCAGGCTCCCTGTCCCGGCGTCTGGTGGTGGAAATATGCCAAGATCGTCCTTGCTTTGTGAGAGCAGTTGTGCACCTCAGGCGGGCATGGGTGTAGAACTCCATCTGGAATCAGGCCGGCCTGGGCCCCCTGGGGACTGACCACTGGCTGGCGTTTTCTAGAAGCAGTAGGTTTAGTGTTAATCATGAACTTCGGAGTCAAAAACCTGAGCGTTTTTTCTGTTTTTTCTTGAAGAATAGTTGAGTTACCATGTTGTATTAATTTCTTCTATACAGCGAAGGGACTCAGTTATACATATATATACATTCTTTTCTATATTTTTTTCCATTATGGTTTATTGAATATAAATTGAACATGTTGCTATTGAATATAGTTCCCTGTGTTGTAGAGTAGGACCTCATTATTTACCCATTCTGTAACTAACTGTTTGCATCTGCTAACCCCAAACTCCCAGGCCCCCCTCCCTCCCTCCTTGGCTCACAAGTCTTCTCCACGTCTGTGGGCCTGTTTCTGCCTCATACACGGGCCCATTCGTGCCCTGCTTCAGAGCATATACAAGTGATGTCGTGCGGTGCTCGCCTCTCTCTATGATTTGCTTCATGAGTGTGACAATCTCCTGTTGCATCCACGTCGCTGCATGTGGCACTGTTTCCTTTTTTAGGGCCGGATAGTATTCCACTGTACACGTTACCTGTTGGTGGACATTCAAGTTGTTGCTGTTTCTTGGCTGTTGTGAATATGCTGCTATGAACATTGGGGTGCATGGATCTTTTTGAATTATAGTTTGGTCTGGATATATGCCCAGGAGTGGGATTGCTGAATCATATGGGAATTTTATTTTTAGTTTTTCAAGGAACCTCCATACTGTGTTTCATAGTGGCTGCACCAATTTACATGCCCACCAACAGTGGAGGAGGGCTCCCTTTTCTTCACACCTTGTTCAGCATTTGTTAGGACTTTTCAATGGTGGCCATTCTGACCAGTGTGTGGCAGTACCTCGTTGTAGTTTTGATTTGCATTTCTCTAGTAATTAGTGATGTTGAGCATCTTTTCATCTTTCATTTCTCTATCTTTTTTGGAGAAATGTCTATTTAGACCCTCTGCCCAGTTTTTGGATTTTTTGTTGTTGTTGTTGAATTGTATAAACCATTCATATATTTTGGAAATTAAGCCCTCCTCATTCTCATGATTTTCAAATATTTTCTGCTGTTCCATGGATTAAAAGACCCAAGTTTGAATTGGTATCAGTTGACAAACATTCAGTGAGCATGTTCTGTGTGCTAGGACAGTGAACAGGTCCCTCTAGGCGGCAGCAGAATTTTCAAGGTGGAGTTAATAGTCCATGTGGTGTAAAGTTGCTGTTAGATTTGATGAGGTGGCCTCTACTAAGTGTGAATAATAAACGGTAGCAGTTGGCACTTTTGTGCCAGCTTGGTGAACTGTTATTCCCTCCACGTTTTGAAGAGAGGACTGAGTTAACCACCAGGCCCCAGGCAGGTGGGTGCCACTGATCAGATGAAGGAACAGTGTTTCGTTCTCTCTCATCTCTTTCTTCTCTCTGTCTTGTTCACTTGGTGTGAGATGCCAGCCCTCCTTGCCCAGAGGTGAATGGGCTGGGGCATCCAGGTTGGAGGAATAAGGGCAGGAGAGTGTCCCCTGGAGCTTCCAGAATCTTCACACATGCCCATGAGCCGTGGGAGCTTCTCTGATGCTGCTGGCATAGGCATTAAACCCCTGGGTGCTTCTGGATTGAAGCGTCAGTCACTTAGGCTGCCCCGGGACAGATGGGTTCGGTTGTCATCTGCCGGGCACCCATAGCAACCACTGCCGTTGTAACAAAGACAAATGCAGCCCCAAACTGGAATGTGATGGATTTGAAATTATGTCTTTAATTCACAGTTGGTATAGAGTGCTCATAAAATCTTGATCGTGATAGAGAGGCTAATAAACATTTGAGAACATAAATATTTGGGGAGGAAATGGCTTTGTGAAACATTTAGTTGTGGAGTAGTTAGAAGAACAGAGAAAATCTGCCAGGCAGAACTCTCTGGACACCAATTTGGTGAGCTGTATATGTGGGGTGGGTGATGATCTTAAGTGAGCTGCTTTATGCGCATGCAGATGTTAATTTGATGAGCACTCCCGCACAGCAACCCTCGAGCTGTTTGCCCTTCAAGTACCTGAATCAAGGGGCAGAGGTACCAGCAAGTGCTAGCCAGGTGTGCACCCGGGCAGAGGAAGCTGATGGTGGAGACGTGCCTTCAACCCCTGACCTGCTCTGGTCCCCAAGGTAAGGCAGAGCAACCCCACGACAGTTAGGCCCACACTGCCCAGATTCAAAATCCTGCTTTGCCATTCACTGGCCACAGACCTTGGGCTGGTCTGTCACCCACCTGCTCTATTAAGTGAAAGTATTTAGATGCTCAGTCATGTCCGACTCTTTGTGACCCCATGGACTGTAGCCCGCCAGGCTCCTCTGTCCACAGGATTCTCCAGGCAAGAATACTGGAGTGGGTTGCCATGCTCTCCTCCAGGAGATCTTCCCAACCCAGGGATTGAACCCGAATCTCCCACATGGCAGGCAGGTTCTTTACCATCTGAGCCACCAGGGAAGCCCTCTGTAAGTGGGCATGGTATAATGGTCCCTGCCCCCCTGGGTCTAGTGAGAAATCAGTTAGGTGAGCGTGTCCAGTGCACGGGAAAGCACATTGTCAACTCCAAAGACTGAGATAGCCCAGTGCCCTCTGACTTGACCAGAAAGATGTCGGGAGTCAGGCCAGCAAGGGCCGTGCAGTTCTGGCGAGAGGGTGGGAGAGAGTAGTTCCAGTTTATTTGCTTTTTTTTCAGACGGTATGAATTTTCTTCTTTTTTAAATTATGCAAGTATTATAACACGTTTACAGGAGACTTGGAAAATACAGAACAGACTCACATGTAGTTCCACTGTCTGTTCCAATGATGGCTGCTTATGGCACCACTGCCCAGGCTGCTGCTTCTAGAGCCTGTGGTCAGGGATCTTAACAAATAGGAAGGTCATCCATTCACTCTGCAAGTCCTGGGTAGCCCCAGGATGAGCGCTGTGTGCGCTCTGTGCAGGCTCGGGGCACGTGGCCTACCCTCTGAGGTCCCCCCCCCCCCCCGCCACAGGTCTGCCTTTCAGCGGGGGATTCAAGGGTGCTGGGCCCACAGTGGTCTCCCCTGGGGGCTCTTGGGGGCCAGGGCAGGGCACTCGACCCTGGGAAGGCAGCCTGGATAGGAAAACAAATGAGGGGCTGCTGAGGACGTGTGACGTTCAGGTCCCCAACCCAGAAAATAATGAAACCCTATGGAACATTTCAGACAAGCAAGTTTTAATCCAAATATCCCGACCCGACGGTGAGGGCTCCCTCCTGTCTGCTGGAAGAAGGGAGGATGCTGATAAAAATGTCAGCAGAGCGTGGCTAATCAGGTCAGCGGTAATGTTTTGGCCGCGAGGCCTTTTCCTGTAAGTGGTTGGAGAGCAGTGAAATCAGATGGGGAGAGTCTCCGGTTCTGTGAGGCAGGCACAGCTGGGGGAAGGGGCATGGAAGCTGCCTGGCCGAGGTGGAGCAAGCACAGAGAGCAGCGGGAAGCGCCCCCTGGCCGGATGGAGACTCGTGGTTAAAGGGGGAGGGGATCCTGACACTCCCACGTCCACTCAGGCGGGCCTGGGGGCTTGGGCCATTCCCTCTTCTAGGAAGATGTGGTCATCCACAGTCTTCGGTGATGCGATGCCAGTGTTTCAAGCTGGAGTCACCTTGGGGCCCCCTGCCCCCCACCCACCTCGCCGCTGAAAGCTGCTTCGCTCCCATCACCCAGTTTGTATCCGCAGTCCTTACTCAAAGATTGTTCGTTGTTCAGTCACTCAGTTGTGTCTGACTCTTTGCCACCCCATGGACTGTAGCCTGCCAGGCTTCCCTGTCCTCCACTATCTCCTGGAGTTTGCTCAGATTCACATCTGTTGAGTTGGTGATACCATCCAACCATGTCATCCTTTGTCGTCCCCTTCTCCCTTGCCTTCAATCTTTCCCAGCATCAGGGTCTTTTCCAATGAGTCAGCTCTTTGCATCAGGTGGCCAAAGTATTGGAGCTTCAGCTTGGCAGCATGAGTCCTTCCAGTGAATATTCAGGGTTGGTTTCCAAAGATGATGACGTGCAAATAGTCACTTCCATCCTGAACCAAAAGGCGTCCTTGCACCTGCCTGGGGCCGAGGCACTTCAGAAGCATCAGAGAGCAACCGGCCCGGCACTCACCTTCTGCCCTCCTGAACCTGTCTCCTGGCAGGGGTTGTGCAGAGATTCTGGGTGTCCCAGGCATCCTTGAGCTGCGCTGAGTGGATTCTCAGGGTCTGCCAGTAGCCGGTGCCTTCGAGAGAGGCCCGGTGGAGTGGCGAAGGGCTAGCCCCTTCTCCTCCAGGCCCCTTCCCACATCGAAAGGTAGAGGCGATAATAATCCTTAATCCAGAGTTGGTAGGACGCCTTTGTGCCTGCCACCTGCTGACCCACTGTCACCAGACTGCCACTCCAGCAGGCTGCAGGGACAGGTCCCCAGAGCATTTGTCTCCTGTGGTCCAGAATGCAGGGGTGCCCCCACACGTAGGTGCCTGTTGCACCCCAGCAGGTGAGGGGACATGCCATCCAAGGCCACCTCAAAGAGGACGACAGTCAGTCCCTCCACCAGGAAGCTATATGTCCTGGAGCCGACGCAGGCCCTCTGTACCAAGGATGCCCTCACCTGCGGGAGAGTCCAGGATGGCTTCAGATCATCTAAGCAGTGTAAGACTCTGTGGGTGCCCTAACCAGGCCACTGCCCCAACGCCTCCCCAGACAGACATTCCGGGGGCCCCCACCCTCGGGGTCAGGCAGAGGTCAGGCTCACCTGCCAACAGGCATCTCGGCAGTGGAGGGAGGTGAAGAGCCCAGGACTGGCTGGAACGAGGGTGTGACCCCTTGTGGGAGGGGGGACCCTGGCACGGGACTTTGCCTCTCTGAATGTCTGACTCCTCATCACTGAAAGAGGCAAAGGATGGTACGGTATCGGTTCCTTTCTCACGAGAGTACCGTGTGATTCCTTGATGCAGGACACTCAGCTCAGAGCACAGTTGAGCAGCTGCTATTCCTAGTGATAAGGGAAGCACTGAGCATCCATTTGTCCATCCAATCAGTGTTTGTTACAGGCTGCTCTCTGCCAGGCCTGACCCCAGATCCTGGGGCTAGAGCAGTGAACAAAACGTTCCCCTGGGAGGAGGCAGACACCATATAAACAAGAGAAGGGTTAATATCTACTGGAACTGAGTACCCTGGGGGAGTTAAGATGTCACTCCGGGAGTGATGGTGGCCAGGGAGGGTGGGGGGGGGTGGGGTTGCAGATGCTGGGGGGCAGCGTTCAGTTCATTTAAGCTAAGGCTTGAATGAAAAGAAGGAGCCAGCTGTGGGGAGAGGGGAAAAGAGCCATCCAGATGGGGCGGGTGGTGAGGGGAGCAGGCAGGAGGAAGCCAGGCAGGATCAACTGCGGGTGGGGATGGGAGTGGGAGACAGCAGGGAGGCTGTGAAAGCGCAGGACAAGCCTGAAAGCCAATCCAGCCCCTTCCTAAGCCAGGCGAGGCCAGGGCAGGCCCTGGGAGCCAGTCAGGGACCCTGAGCCTGGGGGCCTGGGGCTCTTGTCTGTATATTTCAAACATTTTATTATATAGGGAATCCATTTGTTGTAGCATGGCTGGGAAACTGTAGCTAAGTCAAGTCATTTCCAACACCCAGAGATCACCATCACCCTTAACATTTTGATACAGTGTGTATATTCTAACATTTTCCGGATAGGCTACAAACACAGGGCTTTAAACACATTGTATCAAACCCTTTTTTCCTGGATCTAATGTGGTGAATCCCCATTCACAGACACTCTCCCAGCCCCCTGTTGATGGCTTTTGAGAGCAGCCGTGCCCATCGCAGACACAGGCAGGGAGATGCCCTTGAGATAGAGTACTCTAAAGCCTGTAGGCTTCTGGACTCGAATAATAGATTTAATTCACAGGCGACTATCGAAACCCAGAAGTTTTAAGTTGCAGACCTGTGTCTGCAGCCAAGGACGTGGAAAAGCCTTATCTAGAGACTTGGGTTTCACCTCATAGGTAGTTTCACTTAATAAGTTTAACCCAGGAGTGTCACCAGATAAACAGTTTAACCCTGGGTTTCTTCTCTGAAGGCGATTTAGGGGCATCCTCTCTGGGCACCGCCAAGCCTCGGGGCTGGGTTTGGAGCGAGCCAACACCAAGTGCCAAGGTGTCCTTTATTCCCAAACCCAGGTTTTCTCCCAGTTGCCATCACTGAAGTCCAGGGTTCAGGTTCTACCCGGCTTCCATTCGTCACTGTCTCTGGATGCACCCGGAAGTTGGGTGCAGATTTCGGGAGGGGTGCCCCTCCTGGAGGCTGCTCCCAGGAGAGGGGCAGTCTGAGTTGTGACCGGATCCTCCAGGTGGGGTTGATTTGACTTCCTAGAATCTGTGTCTTTCTAGCCCACAAGTAAGAGCTCTCTGTCATATTTAGACATTTGAGAAGAAAGAGAAAGTGGCTCTCCAGGAATGGAAGCTCAGAGGGGGAAATCTCTCAGAGCTGGAACATTCTGGAAAGTCCTTTGAATTGTGCCGGAAATGCCGTGGAGGTGCGTCTCCCTTTGGGTCTCTGAGGCCTCTGCTTTGGGAAGTGAAGCTGGCAGAGGCAGAGGAGTGGCTGCCCAGGGGAACTGGAGGGGGCTTAGCCACGTGGCGGAGCAGTGGAAGGGCGGGGCAGTGGAGGGGTGGGGCCTGTGAGCCGCTGACAACCCGAAGCTGAGCTCAGCATGAGGACACGTTCCTTCTGTTCGTTCGGGGGGTGCAGGTCTCCCCTGAATGTGATGAAGATGCCCCGGAAGGCGATGGAGTGGGGGCCTCGTCTGTGCCATGAGGCTGATGCTGGCACCTCCATCCCAGGCGTGCTGTGAAGTGTCTGCACATCCTCAGCGTGATGGCAGGCACGGGGCACCAGAGGAGCCAGGGCTGTTTACAGGGTACTCTGCACAAGAGCGTCCAGAGAGGCAGTGTGGTCCAACAGTTACAGCTCAACCTGGGCTGTCGGACTAACCTGAACCCCAAAAGGCTGCTATTACTAAGGATGTGAGCTTGGGAAGTTTTGCTCCCTGCGCTGAGCCCCAGTTCCTATACCCATCGAGTGGGGCATCACAGTTGTGCCTCCTTTGTACGTGGTTGTTGTTGTTGTTCAGTCACTAAGTCGTGTCTGACTGTTTCGCAACCCCGTGGACTGTAGCCCCCCAGGCTCCTCTGTCCGTGGGATATTTCCCAGGCAAGAATACTGGAGTGGGTAGCCATTTCCTTCTCCGGGGGATCTTCCCAACCCAGGGATCAAGCCTGCATCTCTTGTGTCTCCTGCATTGGCAGGTGGATTCTTTACCTGCGGAGCCACTGGGCGAGCCCTTTGTACAGGGAGCGATTCCATAACATAACTTTACATCTGTGGCATGCCTATCCCATAACAAACTTTGTAGATATTAGTCAGTTAACAGCCATTTCATTGAAAATTATTCACTTAAGACTTCAGGATGTGCTTCATCTGCCTTGCCCAAACCGTATTTATCAAATGCCTCATGCGTTTCACCTCTTCGTTGGTTGCCAGCGGGTCTTTTCATATTACATCTTTTAATCTTTTAATAGGAGGATAAACCCCAAGTGCCAAGAAGAGGAAGTCTTTATTTGTATGTATATAAACGTACCTTGGAAGCTTTGTGAGGGCAGGAAGGTGCTGGCTCATTCACTGTTAGGTTCATTGTACCTGGGACAGTCTGTGACTAGCACACAGGAGGAACTGGGTCAATATTTGTTGAATGAATGAACATAAGTTGACTTTCCTAAAACAGAGGCATTGGTTTGCACTGAGCTATTTACACTTTCTCACCTGGACCCTCTTACACCTGGGCACATGGGAGGCTAGGTGAGCAGTGTGGTCTAGGTACAGATTTATCTTAAGGTTTGGGACTCTCGGTGGCCACCATCTGGGGTTTCCTGTCTCCGGTCTGCCTGCCCTTGTGAAATGAAGGGCTGACTCCATCCATGATGATGTCAGGGTTTCGGGCTGGTGCCCAGACCCATTAAACTATAATTCTGTGCATGGTATGATCTGCACAAGAAAGTCTGATCCACTCATTTGTGTTAGCACCAGTATGCTGGTCCTTTAGCTAAGAATCAGTGATTTTCCTTTTAAAAATTAGCTTTTTCTTGTGATTGTATTGAGAAGGAAATGGCAACCCACTCCAGTATTCTTGCCTGGAGAATCTCATGGACAGAGGAGCCTGGTCTGGTCGGCTACAGTCCATGGGGTCACAAAGAACTGGACATGACTGAGCAGCTGAGTGTGCATGCATACATGTGATTGTATAATGAGTGTTTTTCCTAATTGCATAAATAATACATTCTCATTATTCAAAAAATCAGATAGCTATAAATAAAACTTTTTGAAATCTCTCCCCCCAAAATCCGAAGTACATCCTTCCAGATTTACTTCTTTTGTTAAAAGTAAATACATGTAATTATGTGTCTTTTTGTTTTACTTGAGAGTCTTGGCCTCCTTGCTAGTGTCTACACCTGAGATCCACCATATTTCTTTAAAAGCTGCAGAACATGGGGATGCCACAGTTTAAGCCCTCCTCTATTTATGGACATTTATGTTGTGTCCTGTTCTGGGCTCTTACTGATAATTCAGCAACAGGACATCTCGCCCATGTGACTGTGCACTTGTGCAAATGTTTGCTTGGAAGACATTCCTGAACCAGGATGGTTGGTTCCCTTGGGCCTCAGTTTCCCCATTTGTGCACTGAGAATTGCAAGATGATAGAAGGTCTTGTTTGTAAATACGTAGGACAGTTGGTTGCCTGTGGCAAGCACTTGGTAAGTGATACTTTGGTTTTGAAACCAGAATGCTTTCGATCCACCTGGATTACCCATTGCTCTTTAAGTGTAGGTTGCAGGGAGGCAGGGTAGGCCAAGTTAACTTACTTTCTGTTAGCCTGTCTTTGGCTTTCTTCTGTCCTTGAAGTGGCAGCTGTTTGGGTGCCCCTCTCACCAGCAGTCCCTGGTTCTGCAAGCTTTCTGCTTAGATCTAGTCAAAGAGATGCCCTGCCTTGGCAACAGAAGAGGCTGCTGACTCCCTAGGCCTTCTGGTAGACCAGCAGTCACTTCATTTCACAACAGAGCATCCATGTGCAGTTGTAGGGGTGGAGGCCAACCCTGACCATGATGCGCATTGTAGGGGAAAAAAGTGGTGAGTTTGGACTCCACCTGCACAGGTTGGAATCTCTAATATCACACGATAATAATATCGCCTAAAAACACGTTAGACCTGACCCTCAGCTCACGGATGTGTCTCTTCCTCCATGCCCGCCTCCCATCTCCATGGTGGTCTGGAGAGCCTGAGGCTTATCCAGGATCACCAAGCTCTTGAGTGCAGAGAGAGACTGTGAGCACTGATCTGGGAATGAATGCTGCTTCTGGCCACCGGCCAGTGTCTCCTCCCAGCTCTGGGTGCCAAAGTGGGAGCAAAACCCCTCCATGGGCATTGCTTTCTTAGGTGTGCACTGGGAGATTGAAGAGATGAACCCCAGGGTTTTTAAGTTGTTTTATGTTGGGGGGTTCATTTGTGCAGGTGTGTTTAGTTCACGTGAATTCCAGACTGAGAAGCCAGGGGAGAGAGCAGAGCCATTTCAGAAGCCCGCCAGGGGGCCAGGTTACTGAGACCAGCAGACCATGGAGGCAGGCCTCTGAAGATGCGGGATGTGCTGGGGGATGCTTGTCCCAGGCTGCAAAGAGTGAACGCGATTTGCTGGCACGAAGGGGGCATCTCTCAGAACCAGGCACCCTGTCAGCCCACATTCCCTCCCTCTCCCTTCAGCCCCAGAACCGTGGATTCGAGTTCTCACTTCCTGAGCATCAGGGGTAATCTTGTATTCTCTGTGAGCTGATGGCAGAGCTTCGAGTTCGCTTACAGAAAGTAACTTAACTCAGCCTAAACTGTCTGCTTGTAACCTATGCTTACAGAGCAAGGGGTAGTTCAGTTTGCCCCTAAGTGTGAATAACGAAGCCTGAAGCAGCCACCTTGTGCGGATACACAAGGTCGGGCCTGGAGGAAACCCTGAGCTTGGGAGGTGTCCCTGGTGAGCTGCCCTGGGGCCCCGGCACTCTGGACGCAGTCGTGCTGGGAGCAGTACAGGGGCGGCAGACGTCCTCTTCCCCCGCGCCCCAGAAAAGCGGGTCACCGCCCCAGCGCGGCCACGCCATGGAGCCAGCAGCAGAACCATCAGGACAGCAAAAGGCAACCGCACACTGAGCCCTTTTAATCACCTAATGGCAGGGGACACCCGACGCCCCCAGCTCGTGTTTCTGGCCTCGGCCGCAGCCCAGGCGCTGTAACTACAGCCAAGTTTGGCCCGGCCTCTCCACATTACAGCCGCGACACGGCCGCGCTCAATCGAAGTATTTGAGAACAATGAAATATGCATGGCTATCAGTGACAGCCCCATAAAGCGCGGCAATTAGCCGCGTAATCCGAGAGAGGGAGCCGGCCCTCGGCAGCCCGTGGTTCCCCATTAGTTAAATGCATTTTGTACGTCCTCATCCCATCAAATCAACTAACACTTCCTTTAATTGGTTCATGAATTATACAGCCGCCCCGCATTATAATTTAATCGCCTGTAAACATTCATAGGGCCCCACTGTAAAGTGGATCGCGCTCATTAATTCGTTAATTTCAGCAGATGGAAGGGGAGATCGGATGAACGGTGGCAGAACAGAGTGCCTTGGGCAACGGAAGAAGGAAAAAAAGGTGGGGGGCCATTTAGGTTTTTTAAGGGCTGTCAGAAACCCGTCCCCCACCCGCTCTACCGCACCGGCTGCGGGAAGTGACTGGCGGATTCATCCGGAGGCTTGTCAACCGTCTTTAAACATCAAGCCAGCGGGTAAACCGAGCCCAGTGTAAATTAATTCTTGTCTTACGGGCCCCCCTTTCTCTGTCCCCATGAATATTTCATGGCGGGCAGCATAAATATTAATTCTAATAGCTCTGCACAGTGGTTATTATTTCTGTTTTATGACAAATATTCATAAAATATTCAGGACCCTTTTTTAGAACATTTACACACTTGATTGTGAATTTTCCCAGTTTCTCGGGGACACTATAAACATATTGGGGTTCTCTTGATGGGCTTTTCCCCCCTAATACCGCTGGTTATTAATATTTAATCCAATTTTAGTTTTGTGGAGAAGTAAAAGCTATTAGATTGGAAGGCGGAAGGGATCTTCCCCTCTTCCGTCGGTGAAATGGGAGAGTCTGTTTCTCTTTGACACCTGGGTGATCTGACAAAGGATGACCTCCCTGCCTTTTTATCTGGAAAAAATATCTATCTTTTCTGCGTGTGTCTGTTCTCCCCTTACTTTTAACTGAGAGCTCTGGCGGCAGCCCAACTTGCTGTAATGAAATTCTTCACTGCAATATTTATGCAAGGATTTAACATAATTTTGGAGTAATTAAAGTGTGGGTTTAACAAACACAGTGGCGGATTCCTCAGGCAAGACAGCTGTGACTGGGGATGAAGGATCTTTTGGAATCCACTTTATTTATCTTTAACCCTGCCGATGCCTGCAGCTGTGCATGGCGTCCCCAGGGAGACAGACAGAGGAGGGGGCTCCCAGCCCAAGGCAGCTGGTGCCCGTCAGGTGGTGGAGGACACAGGTGAGGTGGTAGATTTGGCCCAAGGGAGTCTGAGGTGGGGTCCAGTGAATCTTGAGGCTGGGGGTGCACAAAGACAGTGTGGACCTCACCCTATTTGCACCCCTCCCAAATCCCTTCAGGGCTCCTTTTCCATTTTCTGCTTCTCACCAGAGGCTTCAGGAATGTTCTAACAACCGCAAGGAACAAGTGATATTATTTTACACGTAGGAAGATCATGAAAGAGCGACCTAGAGTCAGCCAGGCCCAGACCCCAGTCTGGAGGCACCGCTTCACGTCTTGGGAGCCTGAGTTTTTTCATCCTGGAGATGGGCAGGATCACAGGACCTCACTTGGACTAAATAGGACAAGACACCCATGCAGTGAGCTTATTAGTGCAGGTGCCTGGCATGTAGAAATTATACAACGGTTTGCAGTGACGATAATGATGGTGATGCTGGAGATTGATGTGCGGCAAAGGGTTAAAATTGAAGCCGAGAAGTAAAATGCTTTTGGCTAGAGAGATTCGTGGAGGAAACTTCCAGCTGTGGAAGGGGTTAAAGCCAAAGGTTTTCTGCAGCACCTTATTAAAAAATATCTGGTGGAAAAGTCAAGAGTGGAGATTCTGATGGCGGCTGGGAGATGCTTATGTGGCTCTTCACGGGGCAGGTCTTCCCGCACCATCTGTCACTGAGGGAAACTGGCTTTGAGAAAGGAAACCTCGAAATTAGCTCTCCTCACTCTCCCTCGGCTCCCTGTCTCAGGGGACCTGTGACAAGGGGATGCACTTTCCCAGGTGGCCCAGGGGTCCAGATCTTGTACACTCTTCTCTCTGTCCTTGGAGCAAATTCCTGCTCCTAGAGCAGTGTCCAGGGGAGGTCTGCCCAGTAGCAGGGTGCCAAGAGGGAGGCACGTGATGGAGGCCTCCCTGGAAGAGCACCTGCCCCATCTCCTGCCTCAAGTCCCTCCCAGCCTCCACTTAGAGTGGAGGAAGGTGGCTCTGACTCCAACTGACTCTGCAGCACAGCCCAGAGGGCTAAAACCTAGACACGTGTTCAGAGTTTGGGGTTTGTGCTGAGTGGTGGATGCCAAGGCCCCCCTTCCTCCCTCCCGCATCCCTCCTCCCTTCCTTCCTTCCTCCATCTTTCAGCAGATTCATGATGGGGTGCTGTGCTCAGCTGCATGATACTGTGGCTGGCTGCCTGGGTTTGCATCCTGGCTCCATGACTGTGTTAGGTGAAGTTCTCCAGAGAAATAGGAACAATCAATGTGCATTATATTGGGAGAAAAAGATTCTTTATAAGGAATTTTGGCTCATGTGATTATGGAGACTGACCAGTCGCAAGATCTGGGGGTTAAGTCCACAAGCAGGAGCTTCAGGAAGGGCCAGGAGGCAGGAAGGCTGAAGTGGGGTCCAGTGAGACTTTAGGATGAGGGTACAAAAGCAGTGTCCATCCCATCCCCACCCCACTAGATCTGAAGGCAGGAAAAAGTCAGTGTCCTTGATCAAAGGCAAGCAGACATGAGGGATTTTCTGTTATTCAGGAGTGGGTCAGCCCTTTTGTTCTATTTAGACCTTCAACTGATTGAGTGAGGCCCACCCACACTAGGGAGAGCAATCTGCTCCATTCATTCCACTAATTTTTCTAAAAAATTATTTTATTGGAGTACAGATGATTTATGATACTGTATTAAATTCTCCTGTATTCCACTGATTTAAATGATGAGAGACACTCTCACAGACACACCCAGAAAAATATTTGACCAAATATCTGGATACCCTGTGGGCCCATTCAAGTGGACACACTGAGTTAGCCATCATGGCCAGCTTCTAGCTGGGACACTTCGACAGGTTAACCCTCTCTGTCTCTCGGGTTTTCTTCACCTGCTGTAAAGGACATGATGATAATCCCCTTGTAAGGACATGATGATAATCCCCTTGTAAGGACATGATGATAATCCCCTTGTAAGGACATGATGATAATCCCCTTGTAAGGACATGATGATAATCCCCTTGTAAGGTCATGATGAGGAGCTTTGACCTAAGGTAGGTCAAGTCTTAGAAGACTGCCTGCCATGTAGGCCCCATGGGTGTCCAGTCTTATTATCACAGTAAGCAATTGGTATGAATTTTCATATTTAATCCTTAACCCTGTGAGGTACTTTTGTTTTTTAATCCTTGTGTGTGGAGACTCGGATGGTAGGACGGCTCCCACAGCGAGCCGGCAGGTGGCACTGGAGCTTGAACCCAAGTCTTTCTGACCTCGGAACTCATGTCCGAGCCTGACAGCCTGGTGGAGGACAGGCTTGCACACAGGAGGTTGCATTCACTTCAGTGGGACTGAATGCTTTGAGGCCCTTGATGACTTTCAGGGTACCTGTCTCAGGTGGAGTTCCCCCCGGAAGCAGAGGCTAAGACAGCCATGGGGTGGGAAAGCTCAGTGAGCAGATAACAGCTGAGCTGGGCAAAGGGACCGAAGCTGGAGGAGGCAGGCTGACCCAGCCTCCTCGATTCCGTGGGGGCTCCTTGCAGGGGAGGGCTGCATTGGGCAGGCCCTGGTACCCCTCTGTGCTCACTCACTGGCCACGGGCCACCCCCAGAGGACTGTGACCTTGCTCAAAAGCTTGGGTTAAAAATGTCCATCAGTTGGTGAATGAATAAACAAAATCTCGTCCAGCCATACCACGGAACACCATTTGGCCATAAAAGGGGATGAAGTTCTGACACATGTTACTATAGGGACAAATCTTGAAAACACAGGCTGAATGAAAGATGCCTGGCATGTAGGGGCATGTGGATAGTCTGTTATTATTATGTGTTTAAGCACTTGATATGCCGTATGTTTAACCTTTAAAATAACCTTGTAAGTTCCTCTTTTTTTTTTTTTTTCATTTTCCTAATTGGAGACTGGAAGGGCCATGCATCATATGATTCCGTTTGTAGTATGTGTCCAGATGGAGCACATACACAGAGACAAAAACCAGACAAGCAGTCGCCAGGGACTGGGAGCTGGAGGGTGGGGAGGGCCTGTTCACGGGTACAGTGTTTCCTCTGGGCATGATGAAAGTCCCCCAAACTTATACTGTGTCAGTGGTTGCCCTCTTTGTAAATACAAGACACTAAAAAGGATTATGTTGTATACTTCTGAGGGGTGAATTGAATCTTAGTTCATGTGTGCATGCTAAGTCACTTGACCCAGGGATCGAACCCGGGTCTCCCGCACTGGGGGCAGACGCTTTAACCTCTGAGCCACAGGGGGGCCCCTTAAGTCACTTCAGTCGTGTCCAACTCTGTGACCCTATGGACGGTGGCCCACCAGGCTCTTCTCTACATGGATTCTCCAGGCAAGAATACTGGAGTGGGTTGCCATGCCCTCCTCCAGGAGATCTTCCCAACCCAGGGATCAAACCCACGTCTCTTACATCTCCTGCATTGGCAGACAGGTTCTTTACCACTAATGCCACGTGGGAAGCCCCACATTATATCTCAGTAATCATGTTTAAAGAAAAAAAGAACACGGGGCTCAAGTCTTGCAAGGTATTTACAGCTGGAAGAGGTCAGCTGACCTCACTCCTTACAGCTGACACACAAATTCTTTCTCAAAGAGGGGTCTGCTGGAGCATCCGGTGTCAGCCACACCACGGGGCCCTGAATGTTCACCAGCCCCGATGTTCTTCTGGGACTGAACTGGGGTCCACACCGGCGTGCTTAGTGGTTGACCAGCTGTTGATCAGCTGATCAGTAGTTGATCAGTATTCCCATCGTCAGAGGGGACCCCGAGGCAGCCAGCAGTGGCTGCAGGCACTCTGAGCACCTGAGCACTCTCGCCTACTCTGAGCACAGGTGGAAGGAGCAGCATGGCTCCCGGCCAGCGGCCAGGGATGACGGGTCTCCAGGAACGCGCAGGAGCCTCTCACAGAGGAGGAGCCCAGCTGGGTGGTGAGCCAGGCCCCTCAGACACAGACCCGGAGCTGAAGGACGACCAAGGGAAAGGCAGTGAAGAGTGTGGGTGACCAGTGGCCCCTGAGAGCCGCTGTGGCTCCACCCAGCTGAGTACCCCGTAGTGATGGCTGACTTGCTGAGCATGAGTGGGCACGAGCAATGTGGGGCAGTGTTGGAGGGAGTTTGGACACTGGGCCTGCATGGATCTGAGCAAAGCCGGAATTTTCAGAGTCCTGGTGTCCACACACATGCAGGCTGAGAGCCATTGGTATAGATGGCACCCTGGCTGGGCACAGGCTGGCTAGTCTTGGAGTGAGGCTCTGGCTTGCTTTCCACGTATCTACTGTCATTTTCAGCCTGAAACTCATTTGCCTTTCTCTTTGGGAAAAGTTTGCAAAACTTTCTGGCTTCCAACGACATGCGGTTCATGACCGTCCAGAAAGTGTCTGGGTGGCCACGTGCAGAGGAATTATTCTCTTTCTTCCCAGTGGTGATGGAGGCAGGCATTTTTAGAGGACTCTCGAATGGAGGCCGATTATGCAGGAATCTGACCCTGGGGTCACTCTCCTTGCACCAGACTGCTGCATTTTTGCATGGCGTGTGCTGTACCGCCAGGCGTGCTCGCTAATTTCCCAGTTAATGACAGTCATGGAGACTGTTCTCCCTGCCCCTGGAGAGATTTTAGACACGGGCAGGGTAGATCTGCCGCTATCAATTATGAACAGTTTTAAACAAGAAATGGCCAGCAGGAGTCTCATTTTTTTTTTTTTTAAAGGAGCAGGGAGGGGACACTACAGCTGCTACCAAAGGGCAGGAGGCATGGTGCGTGGGGGTTTAAAACGAGGTTGAGATGTCTGGCCTTTTGTTTTCAAATTGTTCTCTTGTCAGAGTAAAACTTAAGCATAGTGAAAAAATTAAACTCTGGCCAGGGCCTTCTCCGGTCTCCAGGGCGGCCTTGCATCCAGACTCCGTGCAGCGTCACATTCTCCTGTGCACCGTATTTCAGGACGGTCGTGATTGCAATCTGCAGCCTGCACCCGTGGCCAGGAGGGCCAGGGACCGATCCCATCAAGCTGATGGTGCCCGTCCCCATGAGATGGAATCCAGCCTTCCACGGCATCACAGCCGGCTCCCTCCCGTGCGAATCCGCTCATTCGCTGCACGTTTATTCGGTCCTCACCTCTTCCCTGCATGAGGGCATAGCACAGACCTGACGACTCAGCGCCTTGTCTTCAGACAACTCACCCCAGGGTACTCAGAAGTGGGGATCCTTCTGCAGCTGGCCCAGTTCTTATTGTTCTAAATCCAGTTTTTAAACACTATTTTCATTTATTTATTTGGCTGCATCAGACCTTCGTTGCAGCACGTGGTATCTTTCACTGTGGCATGTGGGCTTTGGTGCCCCATAGAACGTGGGATCTTAGTGGATGGAACCCACAACCCCTGCTTCGCAGGGCAGATTCCTAACCACTGGACCACCAGGGAAGTCCCCTTGCTTGTCTTTTGGTTTCTGATAGCCTGTGCACAATTTGCTGCCCTCTCTAACCACTCTCTGCCACGTCGTCTTTCTTCATGCTGTTCTCGGCTACGTCCAGCTTTCACTCCCACGAGCATCCTCCGAGAGCGTACACTTCCCACACTGCCATCCCCAAACGCAGCCACCTCTAGACATGCGCTGCCTGTCCCTGACCCTGGCCTGGGGGAGGCCTTGTCCCGGTGAGCCCACAATGATGGTTACGCCTGCGTTCTGTTACCTGATGGCCCCACAGCTCACTGTCATATGAGAATTGTTTTGCGACGGCTTGGACGTTGCCTCCGCTCTCTGATGTGTCAGGGCACAAACTAAAGATGAACAGACCACTCTAGTGTCTCGTGTCACTTTGCCTTTTTTCTCTCCCTTCTCTCTGTTCTCTGTTTCACTGGCAATCATTGCAAAGTTCCCTTTGAGATAAGACCCCTCGATTATTCCGGAGCCCGAGAGCTGCCGTTGCCTGCGCTGCAGCCACACAGGAGGGCTCTGAGTGGCAGGGCCGAGTCCTGGTTTAAAGTGCAGACAGTACTGCTGCCTTCCAGACGGCTCAGCGCACCCTCTGGGCGTTGAAGACACTGGAGAAGGAGGAGGCGTTGGAGCCTGTTTCAAGAAATGGTTTTCCTGGACAGATTTTCCCAATTTGAATATCAAATTTGGAAACGGAGGTTACTAAGGCATCTATTTGTGCCTTCTCCTGTATGTTGTTAGTTGTATATATAATTCACATTTTTATGTATTCTCGATGCAAATCCAATCCCTTATCAGGTATAGGTTTCACAAATATTTTCTCCTGGTCTATGATATCTCTTTTCATTTCTGTAATGTTTTTTGAAGAGCAGAAGCTTTCAATTGTTGGGCTTTTAATAAAATCTAATTTATTAATTTAAAAATCTATGGGTCATGATTTTGGTGTCATATGTAGGAAATGTTTAACCCAAGGTCACAGATTTTCTTCTAGAAGTTTAATAGTTTTAGGTTTATATTTTATCCATGATTTATTTTGAAATAATTTTTGTAGATGGCGTGAGGTGTGGGCCAAGATTATTATCATTATTTGCATATGAATGTCTAATTATTCCAGCACCGTTGGGTGAAAAAAGATCTTTCTCCTTTGAATTGTGTTGGTACCTTTGTTGAAAAGGTCATATTTGTATGAATCCATTTCCAGACTCGTGTTCTGTCTTTTTAATCCATCTGTCTAGCCTTTCGCCAACATTCACGCTGTCTGTACTACTGCAGCTTCATGGTAAGCCTTGAAATCAATTGGTTCTTCTTTTTCAACATTTTTTAAGTGATCCTAATTCTTTTTCATAAACATGTTCCATATAAAATTGACTTGTGTGGAATCTTCAAAACACCTTCTTGGAATTTTGATTAGGATTGTATTGAATCTGTAGATCTGTTAGGACTGACATTTTAACCATATTGAGTCTCTGAGTCCATGAACATGGTATAGCTCCCGATACGTATTTAAGTCTTTGGTATCTTTCATCAGTGTTTCATAATTTTCACCATACAAATCTTATACGTATTTTGTTAGCTTTACATCTAAGTATTGTAAATGGTACTTTAAAATTTTAATTTCCAACTGTCTATTGCTAGTATCTTGAAAAATTGTTTTACTTTTTCTTTATTGATTTTGTATCCTGTGTATTCACTAAACCCACTTATTAATTGTAGTAGCCTTTTTGAAGATTCTTTAGGGCTCTAATTAGATGATCCTGTCATCTGCAAATAACAGTTTTATTTCTTCCTTTTCAATTTGTATGCTTGCTATTCCTTTTTCTTGTCTTATTACACTCTCCAGGACTTCCAGTAAGATGTTGAATAGAATTCATGAAAATGGACATTCTGCCTTCTTCCCAATCTTAAGAGAAAAGCACTCAGTCTTTCACCATAACATATGATGTTAGCTGTAATTTTTTGGTAAATACCCTTTATTAGATTGAAGAGGAAATTTCCTTCTATTTATAGTTTGCTTAGAATATTTACCAGGAAGTGACATAAAACTCTGTAAATTGCTTTTCTACATCTATTGAGATGATTATATAGTTTTCTTCTTTAGTCTCATAATATAGTTATGTGTTAGTTGCTCAGTCGTGTCCAGCTCTTTGCAACTCCATGGATTGTAGCCCACCAGCCTCCTCTCTCCATGGAATTCTCCAGCCAAGAATACCAGAGTGGATTGCCATTTTATACTCCAGGGGACCTTTGCAACGTTAGGTATCAAAACCAGGTCTCCTGCATTGCTGGCAGATTCTTTACCATCTGAGCCACCAGGGAAGCTTATACTGACTGATTTTTGAATATTGAACCAGATTTTCATTACTACGCTAAACCTCATTTAGTCGTAATGTAGTATTCTTTTTTATGTGTTGCTAGATTCAATTTGCTAATATTTTATTGAGTATTTTTTGCCTCTGTATTCATGAGGAATATTGGTCTATAATTTTCTTATAGTGTCTTTGGCTTCTGGTATCAGGGAAATGCTGCCTGATAAAACAAGTTGTGTTCTCTTATTTTCTATTTTCTGAGTTTTTATAGCATTGGCATTTTAGTTAGTGTAGAGTTAATACTATCAGCCCTGGGTGTCCTTTGGAAGGACTGATGCTAAAGCTGAAATTCCAATACTTTGGCCACCTCATGCGAAGAGTTGACTCATTGGAAAAGACCCTGATGCTGGGAGGGATTGGGGGCAGGAGGAGAAGGGGACGCCAGAGGATGAGATGGCTAGATGGCATCACCGACTCAATGGACGTGAGTCTGAGTGAACTCCGGGAGTTGGTGACAGACTGGGAGGCCTGGCGTGCTGCAATTCATGGGGTCGCAAAGAGTCGAACACGACTGAGCGACTGAACTGAACTGGACTGAGTACTATCATATGGTTCATTTTTTAAATCCATTTATTTGGCTGCACTGGATCTTGCATGTGGCAGGAAGGATCTTGCTCTAGTTGCGCCACGTGGGCTTCAGGGTACATGGGCTCAGTAGTTGTGGCACACAGCACGTGGAATCTTAGTTCCCTGATCAGGGATTGAACCCACATCCCTGCACTGGAAGGCAGATTCCCAACCATTGGACCACCAGAGAAGTCCTGGTTCATATTTTTCAGTCCATTCATTTGTTTGTATACATATGTATATTCAGAACCTCATTAAAGGATAAGTTTTTTTTTTTAAGGGCAGAAATCCCCCCTCCCCCCACCTTCATCATAGTATCTATACACTGCACCATAGTGCTTATTTTTTAAAGTATTTCTTGATTTGTATTTATATGGCTGCACCAGGTCCTAGTTTTGGCATGCAGGATCTTCAATCTTTCTTTGTGGCGTGTGGGGGCCAGTTCCCTGAGCAGGGACTGAACCTGGGCACCCTGCCTTGGGAGCACAGAGTCTTAGCCACTGGTCCACCAGGAAAGTCCTGTAGCACTTATTTTTTATTGTGGTAAAATACACATAACATGAAATTTGCCGTTTTAACCATCCAGCGTACATTTGAATG
This sequence comes from Bubalus kerabau, assembly GCF_029407905.1. Taxonomy (NCBI): domain Eukaryota; kingdom Metazoa; phylum Chordata; class Mammalia; order Artiodactyla; family Bovidae; genus Bubalus; species Bubalus kerabau. The sequence goes on along the minus strand of NC_073634.1, from coordinate 105,568,206 downwards.
GTGTTAAGTACGTTCTTGTGCAATGCATCACCACCATCCATCTCCAGAACTTTTCCACCTTCCCAAACGGAAACGATCTCCACTAAACAACAAGCTGGGATTTCTCCTTCTTCCCAGCCGCTGGCGCCCACCATCTGCCTTCTGTCTTCATGAATTTGACTAGTCTACACACTTCATTTAAGTGGCATCATACGGTATGTATCCTTTTGTGTCTGACTTCTGTCACTTAGTGTAACGTCTTCAAGGCCCATCCATACTGTAGCAGCGGTCAGGATTCCATTTCTTTCCAAGGCTGTCTAATAGTCCATTGTGGGTGTATGTCTCATTTTGTTTATCCAGTCATCTACTGATGGACATTTGGGTTTTTGCCTTTTGGCTCTTGTGAATAATGCTGCAATGAACTTAGGTGTGCAAATATCTGTTCAATCTCTGCTTTCCCTTGTTTTGGGTGTATGTCGGAAGTGGAAAGGCTGATCACACATTGACCATTTTACATTCCTACTGGCAAGGCACAAGGCTTCCACTTCCTCTGCACCCTCATCAACCAACCCTTGTTATTTGCTGGTTTTTTGTTTTTTTTTTTTTAATTTTATTTTTTTTAGTTTTTTTTTTAACTTTATTTTATTTTTAGACTTTACATAACTGTATTAGTTTTGCCAAATATCAAAATGAATCCGCCACAGGTATACATGTGTTCCCCATCCTGAACCCTCCTCCCTCCTCCCTCCCCATTCCATCCCTCTGGGTCGTCCCAGTGATAATAGCCTTCCTGATGGGTGTGAAGTGGAATATCATTGTAGTCATAACAACAGTGGGTCAAGAGAGCCCAGCAGTCATTGGGCATCTGACGTCAGTGTCCTGGGTGACAGCCTATGAGTCCTCCCCTCTTTGGGGCTCAGTTTCCCCGTCTTGTACACTGAGCAGACTGGATCAAAGCTATGGCTCTAAGAATTGACTACATACTACAGTCACTTGGGGAGTTTTTAAAAATCTCCATTCCCAGACCTTACCTCGAGCCAGTTATAGCAGAATCTCGAGGGCTGGGGCCCAGGTCTCAGTATTCTCAGAATTCTCCTGATGTTTCCAAGGTTTGGCCAAAGTAAGAACTGAGGGTAAAGCCAAGCTCCCCACACCTGCCCAAGCATAAGAATCACCTGAGCTGCTGACTTACAAATATAGGTCTCCCAGTCCCTCCCCTGGAAGTTTTGGCTTGGTAACTCTGGGAGGGGTACCCTGTATTTATTTTTTTTATAATTTTTATTAAATCATTGGGAAAGACCCTGATACTGGGAAAGATTGAGGGCAGGAGGAGAAGGGGCAACATAGGATAAGATGGTTGGATGGCAACCATCCAACTCAATGGACATGAGTTTGAGCAAACTCTGGGAGATAGTGAAGGACAGGGAAGCCTGGCGTGCTGCAGTTCATGGGGTTGCAAAGACTCAGACAAGACTGAGCGACTAAAAAACAACAACAGTAGCTGGTTTATAATCTGTGTCAGTTTCAGGGTCAGAATCTGTATTTTAGACAAGCCCTCCCGATGATCCTTAACATCAGACAAATCTGGAAAACACAGGATCAGAGCGGCCCTTCTCCAGCCGCAGTGTACGCACGGATCACTGTGGATCTTATCAGCACTAGTCTGCGGTTCAGTGGGTGGGCCATGGGGCTTGAGTCCCAGCTGCTGCTGCTGGTCTGGGGATCCCACTTGGAGCAGCGGGGGATTAGAGGCATGCACCTTCCAGCTCCCTCCTGAGGCAGCCCTGAAATTCTGCAAACTCCGAAGCAGGTGGTGCTCCCGCCCCTGGTGAATCCAGGCATGTAGACCAGGAGTGTCTCTGCCCAATGCACCCTGCTTGGACTCTTCTCTGCTTTCACATTCTGTCTTTCCTGGCTGTTATTGTAAATGAGCAGCGTAACACCCCAAAGCAGCAGATGGGGGCCCACACAGGACCCTACACCTACACAGAGCTGCGTGGGCTCCCCGCTCCTCTCCCCAGCACCTGGCTCTGACATCAGGGTGCATGAGCCTGGCTAATCAGAAGCTTCCAGCCTCTGGAAGCCCAGCTCCTCTGCAGCGAGGCTTTTCCCAACGATGTGTTTCAAGTACCAGTTGGGTGTCTGTGCGCTTCTGATCTTGCCAGCCTTTCACAAGGCTTTCCCTTGAATGACGACAAATGGTCTTCATATGCTGGGTTAGAAATCTTTCAGTTGGGGCTGTTTATGAAGCAGCATCTATTATCACGGATTTCCAAACTAGCTTCCTTTCTAGTGGCATCGGCATCCAGAGCTACACCGTCAGCCCCCAGCCGTGGTGACAGCCGCGTTTTGGTGTTGCTGTTGGGCCTCGTGAGTTCTGGGGGTGCAGGGGGAGCAGCATGTTTGGAGCGTAAGGGATGAAAGCACATGGAAAACGCCTGTGCACCCTGTGCTCCGACACTCCCGACTTTACGTGTTTTATTTGGTGGCTGTTATCCTGGGAATGGAGATCTTTGTCAAGAACATATGCGGGGAAGAAGATTTCCATGGCTGCTGCCACACCGCCCCCTCCCGCCTCCCCTCCCCGGGATGAGCTCACTTGGTGTGGTGGTAGCTTGCAGCTTTCACCAGATACCAGCTCCTTGGCAACTGGGCAGATGTGAGCCTCAGCAAACAGCATGGGTGAAACAAGGGAAAGAGAAGAAAGGGAGTGGGAGGTGCCCGTCTTGAACGGAGAGTATTTGCCTCACATTTGGTTTACTTTTTGTAGGCAGTAAAGTGTCTGCCTATAATGCAGGAGACCCAGGTTCAATCCCTGGGTTGGGAAGATCCCCTGGAGAAGGAAATGGCAACCCACTCCAGTATTCTTGCCTGGAGAATCCCATGGATGGGGAAGCCTGGTGGGCTACAGTCCATGGGGTTGAAAAAAGAGCTGGACATGACTGAGCGGCCAGACAACAACAGGCTGATGTGCCACACATCCATTCATCCTCTCCTTCCTGTGTGTTTCCTGTGAGTGCTTCCAAGGTCTCAGGATGCTGGTCAGGGGCTGATCATTGATCTGGCCCTAGAGGTGACACCTGGGCCCAAGAGGCTGCTCTGGGGCCCCTGGGGACCAGGGCCCTATTGGACCCACCAAAGCTTGGCCTCTTGGCAGCCCCATCAGCACATCTGGTGAATTCCCGGGGGAGGGGAGGGCCTTCTTTTCTTCACCAGCTTGGGGGAAGGCAGAGGATCCATGCTGAAGACTCCCACCCAAGAGTGAAGGCGGGAAAGCTCTGAGTACACAGAGGGCACTCCATAAATGCACGTATGAATTACAGCAATGAATAAACAGTAAAGTGAGCGACGGAATATTCCAGAACTTATTAAAAAAAAAACTGAGATGGTTTGACCCTAGAAGGCAGGGCCTGGATTAGACCTGTGGGCAGGAGCCAGAACATGTGGTCTTTTGGCCTCCCCCACCCCCCACCCCGCCTCCGGCACGCATGCCTCCCTCCTGTCCCATTTGTCTTGAGACTGACCCCGGGGCCGGGTAGCTCTTCATGGCAGGGCCTGTCCTGCGGGCAGTGAGGTGCTGAGCTGTAGCCCTGGCCTCCACCCGCTAGGTGCCAGTTGCGCCCCCTTCCCAGTTGTGACAACCAGAAATGTCCCCATACGTTGTCCAACATCTCAGGGCAAACTCAGCCCTGACCGAGAACATCTGTCCTCAGGTTTCGTATAAAGAAAGGCTTCCAGATGATCAACACCATATGATACTGCTTATACGTGGGATCTAAAAATGTGGAACAGATGAACTTATTTACAAAGCAGACACAGAATCACAGATGTAGGAAACAATCTTACGGTTACCAGGGGGAGATGAGGGGAGGGATTCCTTGGAGGTTGGGGTTGACACATGTGAAGTGTTAGTCGCTCAGTTGTGTCCGACTCTTTGCCTCCCCATGGACTACAGCCTGCCAGGCTCCTCTGTCCATGGAGTTCTCCAGGCAAGAATACTGGAGTGGTTGCCATTTCCTTCTCCAGGGGATCTTCTCAACCCAGGGATCAAACCTGTGTCTCTTGCATCTCCTGCATTGGCTGGTGGGTTCTTTACCACTGAGCCACCAGGGAAGCCCATCTTCAACATTAGCAGACTCATTGAGAGCCCAACGTCTCCAGGCCAGAATACTGGAGTGGGTAGCCTTTCCCTTCTCCAGGGGATCTTCCCAACCCAGGGATCAAACCCAGGTCTCCTGCATTGCAGGCGAATTCTTTACCAACTGAGCCACAGGAAAGCCCAAGAATATAGGAGTGGGTAGTCTATCTCTTCTCCAGGGGATCTTTCCAAACCAAGGATCAAACCCGGGTCTCCTGCATTGGCAGGTGGATTCTTTACCAACTGAACTATCAGGGAAGCCCAGCAACTATTAGCTCAGATGGTAAAGAATCCGCCTGCAGTGCGGGAGACCCGGGTTTGATCCCTGGCTTGGAAAGATCCCCTGGAGAAGGAAATGGCAACCTACTCCAGCATTCTTGCCTGGAGAATCCCATGGACAGGAGCCTGGAGGGCTACACTCCATGGGGTGACAAAGAGTTGGACACGACTGAGCAACTCACACACTTTTGCAGGTAAGGAAACTGAGTCTCAGAGAGGCTGTGTTTGTGGCCTGAGGTCACACACAAGGTCCATGTGGAGGTGAGAGTCTAACCCACATCTGTGTAATTCCAGGGAACTCACTGGTCTCCCCCAAGGATGGGGCATTCGCTCCCCACAGCTCACCCCCCCATGGGGTGCCTCCCCCCACCACTGCCCCGGGAGCGATGGTGGCTGGGAGCTGTCTCTGAATCAGGAGGTGGAGAGCTTCCACAGCAGGGAGACCCCACCTGCATCTTTCCCTGGTGACTGGCCAGAGCCTGATGCCCCGAGCCCCGAGTCAGGGCCACTGAGGCTCTGAAGCCCACCCTGGCCTCGAGTCCAGCCTGCGGTTCCCTCCAGCAGACATGGTGCCTCTTCTCCCTGCAGGGTGTTTTTCCTGAACGTGCCATTCGATTCTGTCATTGAGCGGCTGAGCCTGAGAAGAACCGACCCCGTCACAGGAGAAAGGTCTGTGCCAGCCCTGCAGTGGGTGGCCCTCCGAGGGCTCCAGAGGCCACGCCCCACCGGGGACCCTCCTCTCCATCTAGCTGATGGTTGTCAGGGCAGGGCTGCTCCAGGGATACTGCTGGGGACAACTGACAGAAGATTCTAGAAAGGGGGTTCACCCAGCCAGCTCCTCCACGCTGTCTGCCGACCCTCTTTTCCTGGAAGAGTAGCAAGAAAATGAATGTCCGGGCTGTACAACAGCTGTTAAACTGCTCACCTGCTCTGACCCGGGCTTGGCTCTGACCCCAGCATGTCACTGCAGTGTGTTCCTGACGTGGCTGCCGAACAGATGCGTCCCCTTGGGAACAGTGTCACCTCTGAGCCCTCCCGTGGCTATAGGGGCTAAATCCTGGGGTTTCCCTTGCATCTGACCGAGTCCAATCACTGTGTTGGTGGTGAAACACAGTTTACAGTCCCCGCGATTGCAAAGAGGTTGAAGCCCCCATCTTCCCAGTAACCAGGGCCCTGTTTCTTGGTAACTAGGCCACGTTTCTCAGGACAGAGGAGGAGGGGCAGGAAGGAAGCACCAGGATTTTCCCGTCACCGTGTGCTGAGGGATGTCCTCTCACTGACCCGTGTCACGTGAAACAGCCTTCATGCTGCTGGGGCCTCTCCCCCAGGGACCAGGGCACTTCCTCGCGTCTCCATATGCCTGGTGTTATCATGTCCCATCCCCTATTTGACCGCGAGCTCCATGAACACAGAGGCGACGTCTCACCTGCCACTGGGTTGTCAGTAGCAGCTGTGTGCTAGGCGTGCATGGCAGGTACCTAGTATCGTTTGGAAGGAAGAAAAGGAAGGAGAAAGGAAGGAAGGAACAAGAGGAATTTGGCCCTTAGTGTTTTACTATCTTCTGTTGTATTACTGATCCGCGACCTTCTCTCCTGGGAAGGGGCCATGCTGCGGGTTTCTCTGTGGCTCTCAGCCTAGCCAATGGCTGGTGCAGAGTACATGTCTGCTGCTGGTGGTCATGGGGTCCAGCCTCTCTCCTGGGAAGGGGTCCCTTCTCGCCTGTCCTCTGAGCTGGACCAGGGCTCACCGGCTTCCCCGCCTCTCGCAGGTACCACCTCATGTACAAGCCACCTCCGACCATGGAAGTCCAGGCCCGTCTCCTGCAGAACCCAAAGGATTCGGAAGAGCAGATCAAGCTGAAAATGGATCTGTTCTACAGGAATTCTGCTGAGCTGGAGCAGTTCTACGGGGACGCCATCACCCTCAACGGGGACCAGGACCCATACACGGTCTTCGAATACATTGAGAGTGGGATCATTAATCGCCTACCCAAGAAAGTCCCCTGACAGGTTTTGAGCTGGGAGCATCCTTCAGGAAGATGGAGTTAGCCCCTCACCCCCAACCCTCTGGAAGATCAGCCAAGCCAATAAAGTGCTGGGTACAGTCTCGTGGGTCCTGGAGGTGGCCGGAAGCTGGCCTTGTTTCGGGGTCTGGGAACGCAGGATGGGTGCAGCCCGGGGAGGCAGTCAGGTTGACCGTGGCGGGCCAGGTCAGACCTGGGATGCAGTGTGGCTCCAGCAGCCATGCGCTGTGCGTCCTGGGGTTGTCGCTGGATCCTCATTTCTTGCAGCCAAAATGGGTAAAAATAGTCCCTGCCTCACAGGGCTGCTTTGGGATGAAACTAGATGACACAGGAAAAGCTCTTAACATAAAGCCCAGCACATGCTGCACTCTCTGTGCATGTAGTTCTACCGAAGCCACTGTCTCCAGAGCAGCCTGCCCAGTAGAACTCTCTGGAATGACCGATGTGCAGCCAATATAGCGTCCGTGAGCTCCAGGGGACTGTCGAGCACAGGGAACGTGGCCATTGCCACTGAAGAGCTGTTTGTTACAATTTTTCTTAAGCTTCTCTAATTTAAGTATGAACGGCCGCATGTGGCGAGCGGCTGCAGGGTCAGTGCAGTTCTAGACACACGCGGCTGCTTCTAAGACTTGCTGGAAGCCCTCGGAAGGCCTGCCTCTGGGTCCTGCAGGGCCCACAGCACACAGCAGGGACCCTGGGGGACAGCACAGTGACATCTCAGGGTGACAGAGCTCTTGATCCTCTTCCACGAGCTTCCCCCGCCCCCGATTATTATTATTTTATCTTGTTAGAAAGGTACTTGGATGATTTCCACTGAAGCTGCAGAGGGTGAGTGACTTGCCCGAGGTCTGTTACATCCATGGCTACACCTGAACCCAGCACTCCGGTGCTCTCCACCTGCAGGCCTCAGGGGGCCTGGCCAGCCAGGGTCCAAGACAAGGACTCGAGCTCCTGGGCTCTGGGTGGTCAGGGATTCTGGGACTCTGGGACTCTGGGTCTAATGGCTAAAGCCCCTTCCAGCCTAGGGCAGTCCAGAGTCCGCCCAGCAAAGATCTGACCCTAGCAATGGCCATTGTGACCGCTGGCAGCTGGCAGCTGGGGCCCATGAAGCCAGGCCTCCGGGCCTGCCCTCCGGCCTCTACCTGGGTCACGGCAGGGTGAACCCCTAAGGCCTTGGCCAGACCTCCCCGGACTAGGCCCCCTCTCTAGAGGCGGCATCTGGCCACAGCATTTCCCCCATGCCTAGTGGCCCCGCCCCCGACTCTCTCTCTCTCCATCCTGCCCAGGCACTGGGTGCCACCTCCTGACACTCCATCAGGCCTTCCCCTGCCCCTGCCCCTCCCCTTCCCCACCCCACAGGGAACAGGGCATCTCCCCCCGAAGCCCCCTGACCCTGGGATCCTGCCCGTGGAGCCTCCTCAGGCCCTAGAGTCCCCAGGAGAGGTCTCGGGTCCAGACCATAAGGCCAGGCTGCTGTGCTGTGCTGAAACTCTGCCCACGTGTACCCAGCACCCCTGATTGCAGGAGACAGAAGATCTGGAGGGTGGCCAGCAACAGCCTAGCCAGGGGTCACTCCCCTTGCTCTGCCTGCCCTGCTGCGTGTCGTCCTGGGCACCAGAGACCGCAGCCCCAGTTTACTCTCCAATGGAACCCCATCCCGATGCAGATCCTTAGCTCAGGACATCACAAACACTCGTTCCGTTCACACAGCGCTGCTTGCTCTGTGCACAGCCTCCTCTCTCTCTGCCTGCCCCGCCCCGCATAGAGCAGCTGTCCTCGCTCTGTGGGGCAGGTGATGTCCCCACCAAGAGCCTGGACTGTGGACCCTAGCAGCCTGGGTCCCCATGCTGCTGTGTGGCCTGGGGCGAGTTACTTCACCGCTCTGGACCCTTGTAAAATGAATGAGAAGGGTCGCTGCCTCCTAGGCAATACTAGGCACATACTGTGGGATGGAATGATGAATACATATACCAAAGCTAAAAATAGGGTGTGGCAAATAGTATATGCCACAAATGCGGTTCTTCTCATTGGGGTTCTCACAGCTCTCCTTGAGGTCAAGGCTGTTTTTCTTTTTTTATCCCTAGATGAAGAAACTGGGGCTCAGAGGTTTCAATAACTTGTGGACGGCTGCATGTGCTAAGTGGCAGCAGGGGTCGGCACCTGGGTCACTCGCTGCTCCCAGAACTCCAGGAGATGACCCGCAGGCCGGTGCTTTGCCCTCAGTCACCGTCGGGGTTGCTGAAGGCATCTGGACTCGCAGGGCCCCCTGCCTTCTTCCCTCCACCCAGGTGGACAAATGTCGCCCGGCGCTCCTTCCCGCCACCTCCCAAAGGCCCCGGCGTCCCGGATGCCCTGATGCAGGGCCTCGGTTGGGTTCCAGCGCCGCCGCAGAGCCGGAAGGCGCGGGCTTCATTGAAATGCGCCCGGCCACTCGATCCCGGGCCCGCCCCTCGGGTGTGCGCTGCTTGGGTTGGCCCGACGAGCAAATGACATTCGTCCTCCACGCCCCTCCCCCCAGCCAGCTGGAGAACATTAGCATCCGGTCCCAGCCACAGCGATGCCGATCTGGGGGCTTTCCGGCCCAGGAGAGGCCCAGTCCTGTGGCTGGAGGGCAAATGTCGTGTTAATTCCCAGATGAGGGGCTGTGCTTGAAGTTAAACTCTGAGGTTTGATTAAGGTTAACTTGCAAGAGAACAGTCGTGCCTTTGTCGTCATTAAAGCAGTCCCCTCGTTCACCTCCAGCCTCTTTTCCTGTTGTCACTACAAGCTCTCTCCTTCTTCTCTTACACCCGAGCCCCTGGCCCCGGTCTGTGTTTGTCCAGCCCCTCCCTTCCCTGCTACCCCCGGCACTGAGCCATCCAGACACTCTAGAGAGTCCTTTGGGGTTTCTGCCTGTCCCCACCCCGCAGGTGTGTCTCCTGTGGGACCTGGAACTGGTTGCCGCTGCTGAGCCCAGGCGTATGTATACCTGCACTTCCTCTGAGCCGGCCAATCAGCTTCTCTCTCCCAGGAATCTGGGAAGAGAAGAGAGGGCACAGGTCCCTCTCGTCCTGTGGCTTGGGGAAAGGAGAGAATGCTGGGATCTGTCTGGCCCATGCGCAGCACAGCAGAGCAATGCAAGTTCATCTGGAGGAACCAAGAGAGAGGCAGATACGTGCCCGCCCCATTCATCCCACAGGTACTTGTTGAGTGCCTACTGTGTGCCTGGCACTAAGCATACAGCAGACGGGAAAAAAGACAAAAATCCTTGTCCTAATGAGTCTTGTGTGCGCGCATGCTAAGTCGCTTCTTCAGTCATGTCTCTGTGTAACCCCATGGACTGTAACCCGCCAGGCTCCTCTATCCATGGTATTTCCCAGGCAAGAGTACTGGAGTGGGTTGCCAGGCTCTCCTCCAGGGGCTCTTCCTGGCCCAGGGATCAAGCCTGCGTCTTTTATGTCTCCTGCATTGGCAGGCGGATGTTTTACTGCTAGTGGCAACTGGGAAGCCCCACTGAGGCTTTGTGTGTGTGTGTGCTTGCTAAGTTGATTCTGTTGTGTCTGACACTTTGCGACCCTATGGACTGTAGCCCACCAGGTTCTTCTGTCCGTGGGATTCTCCAGATGACAATACTGGAGTGGGTTGAGGCTTACATTTTACCAAAAAAATGACAGAAACGAGACAGAAAAAGACACCACCTAATTTCTGATAGTTCCTAAGATCCATCTCTGCCCCTAGGTCCCCTGAAACAGCCCTGCACCCTCCCAGCCAGCTCTTTTTTCCATAGGGGATCAGATAAGGTTCCTGGGCACAGTGCATAGAGTGTGTGCCCAGGGCCAGGCAGCAGGTGGCAGGGAATTTAAACATAGTCAGGACTCAACGGTGGCTTGGGGGCTGACTTCTGAGGCACATGAGAGTTTGAAAGCACAGGAAAAAGTGACTATGAGTTGATCATGGAAATGCTGCCATTAAAAAATTGAAACATGATTATTTTTATTATTCAAATGTTAACTTATAAAAAAAAGCCAAGCAGTACATCAGAAGCTCATCCCTTAGGAAGGAAAACTCCCATCCTCTCCACAATAAAATCCTTAGGTGTCATTCGCTGGAGATAACTGTATTTCAAAGTCTGAAGCAGATGGATGGATGGATGGATGGACAGATGAATGAGTGGACAGGTGGACAGACGGTATTGTATATATTGCCCTGTAACCTGCTTTTTTAAACACTGTGGTAAGAACCCTGAACAGATCTACTCTCCTAAATTTTTCAGCATACAGTACAGTGTTGACTCTAGGCTTATTGTTGTGAGCGATTCTCTAGAATTTTTATTCCTCTCGGGTAAACTACAGCTCTGTACCCGGGGAACAGCAGCACCCCACTCTCCTCCCCCAGCCCCTGGCAGTCCCCGGCCTGCTCCCTGCTTCTGTGAGCTTGACTATTTCAGATCCTGTATGTCAGTGAAATCACGCAGCGCTTGTCCTCTGTGGCGGGTTGATTTCACCGAGCAAAATGCCCTCGGAGTGCACCCACGTCGTCATATAAGCCAGGCACCTTTCTTCAGCAAAACGCTTTCCTGATTTTTTCTTCCCCGGCAGCCATTCAAGGCCATCAAGTAAGTTACCAAGTCACCAATGCGGTCATTCCTTCCCCAGGGCAAGAGGGCTGAGCTTGGTTCTCAGCAGTCACTTCTGCTCAACCATAGACTGGTTTTTAGTGATGGCCATGTGGTGAAGTCCAGCGTTTCCTGTCAAGCTCTCGTTGCCTTTGCAAATCTTTCCCACCCGGACAGGATGACACTATAGTGTAATTTACGTGTAAATAGCCAACAGAGCACTAACTGAGTCATACTTCAGAAACCGTGGGACCCTCCACTGATCTCTAAGTGGAGAGGAAGAACAAGCAGGGACCAGCTCACAGGCCCAGTGCATCGAACCTGCCGCCTCGGATCCATGGGGAGGTTGAACCACAGGTGTGCCCGAGTTGGGGTCTCCTTTGCAGTGATAACTTTATAAGCTCTCTGCAAAGCCACCAGAGCTTGGAGGTCGTGGTGTGTGATGGAGAAGATGCAGCAATGTAAACTTTCCAGCCACATCAACTTTATTGAGATATTCCCATATCATAGAAATTGTTCATTTAAAGCAAGAATTCATTCATTTGAAGTGTATTAAATGCAGATGAGGGTCCCAGTGAGAGCTGCCTGCACACCCCGCCACGAGTTTTTAACGAGACTGTCATCACAAAGTGCTGGAGCCAAGACAGACACTGGAACTCCCCTGCAGTACCAGGGGGTGGGAGCACTGGTTTAACCATTCACAAGACGGCGAAGCAGATGTCTACCCATGCTACACATGGGTGCCTGCCCCTCGACCTGGCATTCCTCTCCTAGTAGTGCCAAGAAAAATGTGTGCATCTGTATACAAACTTGCTAACAGCAGTTGTGTTCGTATTAACCCTAAACTGGAAACAATACTGTCTATCAGTTGTGACATATTACACAGGTAGGTGATCTGTGACAATAGAACAAACCCCTGATAAAGGCCCTAATGCAAGTGAGTCTCACAAGCAGACCTGGAAGACTCGATGTTATGACTTGATGTGGATGAAGTTCCTGAACAGATACAAACGCATCACTGCTAACAGAAATCAGAAATAACTAAGACTGCTGAGTGGATCATTGCCGGAGGAAGGGCGTTGGTGCCAGGAACCTTCTGGACGCTGTCAAGTTTTCATCAGTCTGGGTAGAAGTTATGCCCAAATCTTGAGCCATACACTTCGTTATCTATGTTATATGTTAATTAAAAAGCTGAATGCATTTGGGATAGGCCTAAATGGCAGCACACACGGATATGTGACTGAGAAGTGTGAACGAGGCATAACCGGACATTTTACAGAAGAAAACACGACCAGCCGACTAAATATATTAAAAAAACCCTACCTTGTTAGTAACCGGGGACGTGCACGCTGTACTGGGATGGTGCCACATGCTCCCAGACTGGCAATAATCTAGAAGCCTGGCAGCGCCTAGTGTTGAAGGAATGTGGAGCAACGGGAACTCATGCAGACTGCCAGTGGGGGCGGGGAAGCTACCAGCTTTGGAAGTGACCGGGGTCACCTGGTAGAGTGAAGCTGCGGTGTGTGCACAAACATGTGGAGGAGCACCATGAGAGGTTGCAGGTGAGTTCACAAGTGTGTTAGCATCCCCTGAGGTGTTCACGCAACTTAGAGCTTCTCAGAGCCTGCCTCCGGCCGCTCAAAAGACGCTTGCCTCCTTGGGTGCAGCCAGGCATGGGCACCACTTTGAAAACATTTTTCCAGTTATCCAGCACATATCTTGCTACCGGCCTGGCGAGGAAGCTGAAATGCAAAGAAGGGCAGAGCTGAGAGAATCAGAGACTCAAGGACTCAGACCTGGGGCTGGATTGAGTCCCCCCAACACCCGGCCTCCCCTGAAATCCCGAGAGACTCTTGGAAGCACCTGTCTTGAACGATCACCCCAATCTTCCAACACTGGTCTGCGTCTCCAGTGAGCAAACATGGGCGGCAGACGTGATGGTCTCGTCAAAGCGTCACAGCTGGACGACCATCCCCGCTAACACCGTCATTGCCTCCCTCTCACCCCTGACTTCCTTGGCTTGTTTGAAGGAGAAGACAGGGAAAGGAGGAGACAGTAACAGAACCTGGATGTGGAAACACAGCCAAGGATGGCGTTAGCCACGGTTGTGGGCTGGCTGCGATCCTGGCAAGGATGGGGTCCTTCCTGTTAACTGCACAGAGATGCCCTTGAAGTCCTGGGCTTCTCCCTTCCGCTTAAAAGCTCATTAGTTCATGTTTGAGGACCATGGTTTGTAGGGTGAATCAGTGTCCCAGTATCCACAGGTCTGAAGGCGTTGTGGGATTTTCAATGTTAAAACCTGACCAGTCTTGGACAAACTGGCATGAGTTGATCACCCTACTAGGCTGATCAAATCTGGGACCCAGGGGCTAGCTGCCCTCATGGTTGGAGACACTTAGCAAAGCCTGGGGCAGAGCATCAGTGACAATCCTCTGTACTTGTGGTCACAGCTGCTAAGGAGAAGGAGGAGGTAAGGAGGAAAGGAGGGACAAACTCCAGCAGACCCAGGAAACCCCTTCCTTTTGCAGTCTCCTTCCAGCACCTTCTATTGACAAGCTTAGCATGGTGCTCATTGCAAAGGAGGGATGCTGAAGGAGGGAGCCCATTAGAGCCGAGGTGGCACTGAAGGGTGTCTGGAGCTAAGCGTTGAGCATTCAGTAAAGCGGCACACGTGTATCATGGACCTGCTCCTTTTTTACTGCTGTGTAGTATTCCTTTGTGTGGATAGTCTACATTTTTTAATATATTTACCTATCGATGGGCATTTGTGTTGTTTCCAGGCTCTAGAATATTATGAACAGAACTGTCATACACGTTTATATCATTTTTTTTGAGGGTTCTTTTTGTATCCAGAAACCTTGCTCAGTTCAGTTCAGTTGCTCATTCGTGTCCGACTCTTTGCAATCCCATGAACTGCAGCACGCCAGGCCTCCCTGCCCATCACCAACTCCCGGAGTTCACCCAAACTCATGTCCATCAAGTCGGTGATGCCATCCAGCCACCTCATCCTCTGTCGTCCCCTTCTCCTCCTGCCCCCAATACCTCCCAGCATCAGAGTCTTTTCCAATAAGTCAAATCTTTGCATGAGGTGGCCTAAGTATTGGAGTTTCAGCTTTAGCATCAGTCCTTCCAAAGAACACACAGGACTGATCTCCTTTAGGATGGACTGGTTGGATCTCCTTGCAGTCCAAGGGACTCTCAAGAGTCTTCTCCAACACCACAGTTCAAAAGCATCAATTCTTCAGTGCTCAGCTTTCTTCACAGTCCAACTCTCACATCCATACATGACCACAGGAAAAACCATAGCCTTGACTAGACAAACATTTGTTGGCAAAGTAATGTCTCTGCTTTTGAATATGCTATCTAGGATGCTCATAACTTTCCTTCCAAGGAGTAAGCGTCTTTTAATTTCATGGCTGCAATCACCATCTGCAGTGATTTTGGAGCCCAAAACAATAAAGTCTGACACTGTTTCCACTGTTTCCCCATCTATTTCCCATGAAGTGATGGGACCAGATGCCATGATCTTCGTTTTCTGAATGTTGAGCTTTAAGCCAACTGTTTCACTCTCCTCTTTCACTTTCATCAAGAGGCTCTTTAGTTCTTCTTCACTTTCTGCCATTAAGTATGGTGCCATCTGCATATCTGAGGTTATTGATATTTCTCCCGGCAATCTTTTTTTTTTTTTCTTTAAATTTTATTTTATTTTTAAACTTTACATAACTGTATTAGTTTTGCCAAATATCAAAATGAATCCGCCACAGGTATACATGTGTTCCCCATCCTGAACCCTCCTCCCTCCTCCCTCCCCATTCCATCCCTCTGGGTCGTCCCAGTGCACCAGCCCCAAGCATCCAGTATCGTGCATCGAACCTGGACTGGCAACTCGTTTCCTACATGATATTTTACATGTTTCAATGCCATTCTCCCAAATCTTCCCACCCTCTCCCTCTCCCACAGAGTCCATAAGACTGTTCTATACATCAGTGTCTCTTTTGCTGTCTCGTACACAGGGTTATTGTTACCATCTTTCTAAATTCCATATATATGCATTAGTATACTGTATTGGTGTTTTTCTTTCTGGCTTACTTCACTCTGTATAATAGGCTCCAGTTTCATCCATCTCATTAGAACTGATTCAAATGTATTCTTTTTAATGGCTGAGTAATACTCCATTGTGTGTATGTACCACAGCTTTCTTATCCATTCATCTGCTGATGGACATCTAGGTTGCTTCCATGTCCTGGCTATTATAAACAGTGCTGCGATGAACATTGGGGTACACGTGTCTCTTTCCCTTCTGGTTTCCTCAGTGTGTATGCCCAGCAGTGGGATTGCTGGGTCGTATGGCAGTTCTATTTCCAGTTTTTTAAGGAATCTCCACACTGTTCTCCGTAGTGGCTGTACTAGTTTGCATTCCCACCAACAGTGTAAGAGGGTTCCCTTTTCTCCACACCCTCTCCAGCATTTATACTTATAGACTTTTGGATCGCAGCCATTCTGACTGGTGTGAAATGGTACCTCATAGTGGTTTTGATTTGCATTTCTCTGATAATGAGTGATGTTGAGCATCTTTTCATGTGTTTGTTAGCCATCTGTATGTCTTCTTTGGAGAAATGTCTATTTAGTTCTTTGGCCCATTTTTTGATTGGGTCATTTATTTTTCTGGGGTTGAGCTGTAGGAGTTGCTTGTATATTTGCGAGATTAGTTGTTTGTCAGTTGCTTCATTTGCTATTATCTTCTCCCATTCTGAAGGCTGTCTTTTCACCTTGCTAATAGTTTCCTTTGATGTGCAGAAGCTTTTAAGGTTAATTAGGTCCCATTTGTTTATTTTTGCTTTTATTTCCAATATTCTGGGAGGTGGGTCATAGAGGATCCTGCTGTGATGTATGTCAGAGAGTGTTTTGCCTATGTTCTCCTCTAGGAGTTTTATAGTTTCTGGTCTTACGTTGAGATCTTTAATCCATTTTGAGTTTATTTTTGTGTATGGTGTTAGAAAGTGTTCTAGTTTCATTCTTTTACAAGTGGTTGACCAGAGTTCCCAGCACCACTTGTTAAAGAGATTGTCTTTAATCCATTGTATATTCTTGCCTCCTTTGTCAAAGATAAGGTGTCCATATGTGCGTGGATTTATCTCTGGGCTTTCTATTTTGTTCCATTGATCTATATTTCTGTCTTTGTGCCAGTACCATACTGTCTTGATGACTGTGGCTTTGTAGTAGAGCCTGAAGTCAGGTAGGTTGATTCCTCCAGTTCCATTCTTCTTTCTCAAGATCGCTTTGGCTATTCGAGGTTTTTTGTTTTTCCATACAAATTGTGAAATTATTTGTTCTAGCTCTGTGAAGAATGCTGTTGGTAGCTTGATAGGGATTGCATTGAATCCATAGATTGCTTTGGGTAGTATACTCATTTTCACTATATTGATTCTTCCAATCCATGAACATGGTATATTTCTCCATCTGTTAGTGTCCTCTTTGATTTCTTTCACCAGTGTTTTATAGTTTTCTATATATAGGTCTTTAGATTCTTTAGGTAGATATATTCCTAAGTATTTTATTCTTTCCGTTGCAATGGTGAATGGAATTGTTTCCTTAATTTCTCTTTCTGTTTTCTCATTATTAGTGTATAGGAATGCAAGGGATTTCTGTGTGTTGATTTTATATCCTGCAACTTTACTATAGTCATTGATTAGTTCTAGTAATTTTCTGGTGGAGTCTTTAGGGTTTTCTATGTAGAGGATCATGTCATCTGCAAACAGTGAGAGCTTTACTTCTTCTTTTCCAATTTGGATTCCTTTTATTTTTCTGTTCTGATTGCTGTGGCCAAAACTTCCAAAACTATGTTGAATAGTAATGGTGAAAGTGGGCACCCTTGTCTTGTTCCTGACTTTAGAGAAAATGCTTTCAATTTTTCACCATTGAGGATAATGTTTGCTGTGGGTTTGTCATATATAGCTTTTATTATGTTGAGGTATGTTCCTTCTATTCCTGCTTTCTGGAGAGTTTTTATCATAAATGGATGTTGAATTTTGTCAAAGGCTTTCTCTGCATCTATTGAGATAATCATATGGTTTTTATTTTTCAATTTGTTAATGTGGTGTATTACATTGATTGATTTGCGGATATTGAAGAATCCTTGCATCCCTGGGATAAAGCCCACTTGGTCATGGTGTATGATCTTTTTAATGTGTTGTTGGATTCTGATTGCTAGAATTTTGTTAAGGATTTTTGCATCTATGTTCATCAGTGATATTGGCCTGTAGTTTTCTTTTTTTGTGGGATCTTTGTCAGGTTTTGGTATTAGGGTGATGGTGGCCTCATAGAATGAGTTTGGAAGTTTACCATCCTCTGCAATTTTCTGGAAGAGTTTGAGCAGGATAGGTGTTAGCTCTTCTCTAAATTTTTGGTAGAATTCAGCTGTGAAGCCGTCTGGACCTGGGCTTTTGTTTGCCGGAAGATTTTTTATTACAGTTTCAATTTCCGTGCTTGTGATGGGTCTGTTAAGATTTTCTATTTCTTCCTGGTTGAGTTTTGGAAAGTTGTACTTTTCTAAGAATTTGTCCATTTCTTCCTCGTTGTCCATTTTATTGGCATATAATTGTTGATAGTAGTCTCTTATGATCCTTTGTATTTCTGTGTTGTCTGTTGTGATCTCTCCATTTTCATTTCTAATTTTATTGATTTGATTTTTCTCCCTTTGTTTCTTGATGAGTCTGGCTAATGGTTTGTCAATTTTATTTATCCTTTCAAAGAACCAGCTTTTGGTTTTGTTGATTTTTGCTATGGTCTCTTTTGTTTCTTTTGCATTTATTTCTGCTCTAATTCTTAAGATTTCTTTCCTTCTACTAACCCTGGGGTTCTTCATTTCTTCCTTTTCTAGTTGCTTTAGGTGTAGAGTTAGGTTATTTATTTGACTTTTTTCTTGTTTCTTGAGGTGTGCCTGTATTGCTATGAACTTTTCCCTTAGGACTGCTTTTACCGTGTCCCACAGGTTTTGGGTTGTTGTGTTTTCATTTTCATTCGTTTCTATGCAAATTTTGATTTCTTTTTTGATTTCTTCTGTGATTTGTTGGTTATTCAGCAGCGTGTTGTTCAGCCTCCATATGTTGGATTTTTTAATAGTTTTTCTCCTGTAATTGAGATCTAATCTTACTGCATTGTGGTCAGAAAAGATGCTTGGAATGATTTCTATTTTTTTGAATTTACCAAGGCTAGCTTTATGGCCCAGGATGTGATCTATCCTGGAGAAGGTTCCATGTGCGCTTGAGAAGAAGGTGAAATTCATTGTTTTGGGATGAAATGTCCTATAGATATCAATTAGGTCTAACTGGTCTATTGTATCATTTAAAGTTTGTGTTTCCTTGTTAGTTTTCTGTTTAGTTGATCTAGCCATAGGTGTGAGTGGGGTATTAAAGTCTCCCACTATTATTGTGTTATTGTTAATTTCTTCTTTCATACTTGTTAGCATTTGTCTTACATACTGCGGTGCTCCCGTGTTGGGTGCATATATATTTATAATTGTTATATCTTCTTCTTGGATTGATCCTTTGATCATTATGTAGTGACCATCTTTGTCTCTTTTCACAGTCTTTGTTTTAAAGTCTATTTTATCTGATATGAGTATTGCTACTCCTGCTTTCTTTTGGTCCCTATTTGCATGGAAAATCTTTTTCCAGCCCTTCACTTTCAGTCTGTATGTGTCCCCTGTTTTGAGGTGGGTCTCTTGTAGACAACATATGTAGGGGTCTTGTTTTTGTATCCATTTAGCCAGTCTTTGTCTTTTGGTTGGGGCATTCAATCCATTTACATTTAAGGTAATTACTGATAAGTATGACCCTGTTGCCATTTACTTTATTGTTTTGGGTTTGAATTTATACACAATTTTTGTGTTTCCTGTCTAGAGAATATCCTTTAGTATTTGTTGGAGAGCTGGTTTGGTGGTGCAGAATTCTCTCAGCTTTTGCTTGTCTGAAAAGCTTTTGATTTCTCCTTCATACTTGAATGAGATCCTTGCTGGGTACAATAATCTGGGCTGTAGGTTATTTTCTTTCATCATTTTAAGTATGTCTTGCCATTCCCTCCTGGCTTGAAGAGTTTCTATTGAAAGATCAGCTGTTATCCTTATGGGTATTCCCTTGTGTGTTATTTGTTGTTTTTCCCTTGCTGCTTTTAATATTTGTTCTTTGTGTTTGATCTTTGTTAATTTGATTACTATGTGTCTTGGGGTGTTTCGCCTTGGGTTTATCCTGTTTGGGACTCTCTGGGTTTCTTGGACTTGGGTGATTATTTCCTTCCCCATTTTAGGGAAGTTTTCAACTATTATCTCCTCAAGTATTTTCTCATGGTCTTTCTTTTTGTCTTCTTCTTCTGGGACCCCTATGATTCGAATGTTGTAGCGTTTAATATTGTCCTGGAGGTCTCTGAGATTGTCCTCATTTCTTTTAATTCGTTTTTCTTTTATCCTCTCTGATTCATTTATTTCTACCATTCTATCTTCTAATTCACTAATCCTATCTTCTGCCTCTGTTATTCTACTATTTGTTGCCTCCAGAGTGTTTTTAATTTCACTTATTGCATTATTCATTATATATTGACTCTTTTTTATTTCTTCTAAGTCCTTGTTAAACCTTTCTTGCATCTTCTCAATCCTTGCCTCCAGGCTATTTATCTGTGATTCCATTTTAATTTCAAGATTTTGGATCAATTTCACTATCATTATTCGGAATTCTTTATCAGGTAGATTCCCTATCTCTTCCTCTTTTGTTTGGTTTGGTGGGCATTTATCCTGTTCCTTTATCTGCTGGGTATTCCTCTGTCTCTTCATCTTGTTTAAATTGCTGAGTTTGGGGTGTCCTTTCTGTATTCTGGCAGTTTGTGGAGTTCTCGTTATTGTGGCGTTTCCTCGCTGTGTGTGGGTTTGTACAGGTGGCTTGTCAAGGTTTCCTGGTTAGGGAAGCTTGTGTCGATGTTCTGGTGGATGGAGCTGTATTTCTTCTCTCTGGAGTGTAATGAAATGTCCAGTAATGAGTTATGAGATGTCTATGGTTTTGGGGTGACTTTGGGCAGCCTGTATCTTGAAGCTCAGGGCTGTGTTCCTTTGTTGCTGGAGAATTTGCTTGTTATGTCTTTCCCTGGAACTTGTTGGCCCTTGTGTGGTGCTTGGTTTCAGTGTCGGTATGGAGGCGTTTGATGAGCTCCTGTCAATTAATGTTCCTTGGAGTCAAGAGTTCCCTGGAGTCAGGGTTTGGACTTAAGCCTCCTACTTCCAGTTATCGGTCTTAATTTTACAGAAGTTTCAAAACTTCTCCTTCTATACAGCACCACTGATAAAACATCTACGTTAAAGATGAAAAGTTTCTCTACTGTGAGGGTCACTCAGAGAGGTTCACAGCATTACATGGAGAAGAGAAGAGGGAGGAGGGAGTTAGAGGTGACCCAAATGAGATGAGGTGGAATCAATAGTGGAGAGAGTGGGCTAGCCAGTAGTCACTTCCTTATGTGCACTCCACAACTGGACCGCTCAGAGATGTTCACGGAGTTATACAGAGAAGAGAAGAAGGAGGCAGGAGACAGAGGTGGCCAGAAGGATAAAAGGGGGAAATGAAAAGGAGGGAGACAGATCCAGCCAGTAATCAGTTCCTTAAGTGTTCTCCACCGTCTGGAACACACAGAAATTCACAGAGTTGGGTAGAGTAGAGAGGGGTTAGGGAGGAGATACAGGTGACCTGGTGGAGAAAATGGAGAGTCCAAAGGGAGAGAGAGCAGTCAAGCCAGTAATCTCGTACACTAGTGAAAAATGGGTCCTGAAGATTGGGTTCTTAAAGGTACAAAATTGGTAACAAATACATAAAAGCAAAAATTAGAAATCTAGAGTAGAGTTTGGAATTTCAAAAATGTGATGTTAATGAAAAGAAGAAGGAAAAGAAAGAAAAAACGAAAAAAGAAAAACAAACAAGGTCGTGAAAATTATAAAGAAACTACAGGTACAAAATTGATAACTAATACCAAAAAGCAAAAATTAAAAATCTAGAGTAGAGTTTGGAATTTCAAAAATACAACGTTAAAAAAAAAAAAAAAGAAGAAGAAGAAAAATAAAGAGAGAAAACAAACAAACCAACAAAAACAATGTCGCAAAAATTATAAAGAAAATACAGGTACAAAATTGATATCAAATACCAAAAAGCATAAGTTAAAAATCTTGAGTAGAGTTTGGAATTGCAGATATACGATGTTATATAAAAGAAGAAGAGAAAGAAAGAGAGGGAAAAAAAAGTCACAGAAATTATGAAAAAAACTATAGGTACAAAATTGATAACATATACCAAAAGGCTAAAATTAAAAATCTAGAGTAGAGTTTGGAATTTCAAAAATACAATGTTAAAGAAAAGAAGAAAAAGAAAAAAGAAAAAAAAAAAAAACACAGTCAAAAAATTATAAAATATATATATGAAGTTTGCTGAAGAAGAAAAAAAAAATAGGGTCTTTTTTTTTTTTTGCAAAGTAATAGTTATAAAAGTGAAAATTAAAGGACAATAGAGGACTTAAAAAAATTTTTTTTTAATTAAAAAAAAAAGAAAGAAAGATTGATCGTAAAAATAGTAAAAATATATCTAGGTCTTTCTCTGGTTTTGTTGTGAGTATTGTGGGTTCAGTTCATTTTTGGCAGTTCCTTAGTCTGACTTATATTTCTCAAGATCTATAGGCCCCTTCCTATGTAATCTGTAGTAACCACAGGGTTTTAATCTATGGCCTGTAGCTTCCAAGGTGTTTCCCTCTGTTATAGCTTCTTCTGTTTGCTGGTCTCTTCAGTGTCTAGTTCCCGCCCTGACACAAAGGGGATGGTTGAGGACACTATTTTTTTTTTTTTTTTTTAGGCTCACTTGTTCAGCTGCGCTGTGGGGAGGGAGGGAGGGATGCTGCAAACAGATAACACTGGCGTGCGCTCGCAGTGCCTCAGCCACACTGGGTCTGCCCCCGCTCACGGCGCGTGTAGCCTCCCTGCCCACACTGCTTGGGCTCTAGGTTGTTCCGCCGGGAACAATCAGAGGCCGGCCCTGGGCTGAGCTCCCAGGTCCAAGCCGCTCAGGTTCAGGCACTCGGGTAGTCCTCAGAGGCGCAGACTCGGTTGGGCCTGCGTTTTGTGTTCTTCCCAGATCCGAGCAGCTCAGGTGATGAGGTGTTTGGTGGGCGCCAATGCTGCGACTTATCGCCTCCCCGCCACTCGGTTATCTGGGTGTAAAACCGGCACACCTTCTCAGGCAGCTGTTGACCGTCCAGACCCCCAAGAAGTTTTAGTTAGCAAAGAAGCCTGCTTACAGTTTTATAGATAGTGTCTCCCTGGGGCTGCGATTGCCCCCTTCCGGCTCTGGCTCCCTGTCACCGGAGGGGGAAGGTCTGCAGCCGGCTATCTCTGTTCAGTCCTTTGTTCTGTGCGCGGGCCTGGCGGTGTCTTAGGTTAGGGCTGGCTTTTCGCGTGGTAGATATCCCACAGTCTGGTTTGCTAGCCCAAATTATTTCGCTACGATAGCGCTCAGGACATTCGGCCCGATTCTTACTCTAAGGGACACAGCCCTCGCCGCACTTCCCTGCCCAGCCCCCCCACTTGCTAATGCCGTGTGCAGGCGTCTGCGCTGCTTCTCCGCTGGGGGAGTTACCGTAGGGCTCACAATTCGCGATTTTTAATTGTTTATTTTTTTTTCCCCCCTCCCTTTTATGTTGCCCTCTGTGCTTCCAAAGCTCGGCACAGATTCGGCAGTGAGAGGGTTTCCTGGTGTTTGGAAACTTCTCTCTTTTTAAGACTCCCTTCCCGGGACGGAACTCCGTCCCTCCCTCTTTTGTCTCTTTTTTTTTGTCTTTTATATTTTTTCCTACCTCCTTTCGAAGAGTTGGGCTGCTTTTCTGGGTGCCTGATGTCCTCTGCTGGCATTCAGAAGTTGTTTTGTGGAATTTACTCGACGTTTAAATGCTCTTTTGATGAATTTGTGGGGGAGAAAGGGTTCTCCCCGTCCTACTCCTCCGCCATCTTGGCTCCTCCTCTCTCCCGGCAATCTTGATTCCAGCTTGTGCTTCTTCCAGCCCAACGTTTCTCATGATGTACTCTGCATTTAAGTTAAATAAGCAGGGTGACAATATGCAGCCTTGATGTACTCCTTTTCTTATTTGGAACCAGTCTGTTGTTCCATGCCCAGTTCTAACTGTTGCTTCCTGACCTGCATACAGGTTTCTCAAGAGGCAGGTCAGGTGGTCTGGTATTCCCATCTCTTGAAGAATTTTCCACAGTTTATTATGATCCACACAGTCAAAGGCTTTGGCATAGTCAATAAAGCAGAAACAGATGTTTTTCTGGAACTCTCTTGCTTTTTCGATGACCCAACGGATGTTGGCCATTTGATCTCTGGTTCCTCTGCCTTTTCTAAAACCAGCTTGAACATCCACAGTTCATGTATTGCTGAAGCCTGGCTTGGAGAATTTTGAGCATTACTTTACTAGCACGTGAGATGAGTGCAATTGTGCAGTAGTTTGAGCATTCTTTGGCATTGCCTTTCTTTGGGATTGGAATGAAAATCTCACTTAATTCTGAAAATTTACCAGTGGGTTCTTTTATACTTTTTTCATGCCCAGTCATATTGACTGAGAATATGGTGCCTATTTTTTCCAATTTTTATACCTGTCTCTTTCTTCCTTTATTGCAATGGCCAGGACCTATAGTACAATATTGAGTAGGAGTGCTAATAGCAAGTCTCTTTTTTTTCTTGTTCCTGATCTCAGTAGAGTTCTAATATTTTGCCATTAAGCCTAACATTTAAGAATTTTTTAAGATATATTTTATTAAATTAGGAAGTTAACTGTTCCTTTTCCAAGATTGCTGAGATGGTTATTTTTTAAAAAATCATTATTATTGAATTTCATCAATCTTCTTTTTCCATCTTTTGAGATGATCACTTTATTTTTCTCTTCGTTTGCTGTAGTAAACTGCAATGCTTGGTTCTTTCTGGTTCATTTCTAGAGAAAACTACTTTGGTTGTGATGTAGTATAATTTTTGTTGTTGAGTTGCTAAGTCGTGTCTGACTCTTTGTGACCCCATGAACTGCAACATGCCAGGTTTCCCTGTTCTTCACTATCTCCCAGAGTTTGCTCAAACTCATGTCCATTGAGTCAATGATGCCATCTAACCATCTCATCCTCTGTTGCCCCCTTTTCTTCCTGCCTTCAATCTTTCCCAGCATCAGGGTCTTTTCCAGTGAGTTGGCTCTTGCCATCAGGTGGCCAAAGGACTGGAGCTTCAGCATCGGTCCTTCCAATGAATATTCAAGGTTGATTTCCTTTAGGATTGACCAGTTTGATCTCCTTGCAGTCCCAGGAACTCACAAGTCTTCTCTGGGGCAGAGCAGCAATGATGATCCTCTACAGTGGTGGTCACAGCTGCTGAGTAGGAGGAAGAGGATAGGGAGGAAGGAAAGGAAGGACAAAATCCACCAGACCCAGGAGGCCTCTTCCTTCCACAGTGTCCCTTCCGCACCCTTAAGTGACAAGCTTAACACCACAGTTAGAAAGCATCAATTCCTTGGCTCTCAGCCTTCTTTATTTTTATTATATATTAAATATACTTAATCATATATATAACAAATCCATTTTGATAATCTTTTTTAGGAGTTTTGCACCTAAATTTTTGCTTGTCTGTAAGACTGGCTTTGTCTTGTTTGGGTTCACACCAAAGCAGATCCTGGGACAAGGAGGGTCTTGGGTACTGGGAGGTGATCCTAGGAAATACGTGTAGGGATGGGAGACAGGAAAGGGAAAGAGGTCAATAAAGTCTAGGTTGATGGGCAGGATACTATTGTAGGTTACCAGGGTGCATCCCATTGGGGGATCCTCCAAAAAACCATGGGAACACCCCTTGAAATCATCCCTCCCAGGGACTAACCCTCATTTCTCATTTCCCATTGCTTTAGAGTTGCCCTCAGGGGAGTTGACTCCCCAAGACTACTGCTATCTGGCAACCAAGTAAGTCCCTGGGGTGCCAGGAGAAGCCTTCAGACAGGAGAGGAGAGAAACCAATGCTCAAGCTGAGAAAGGTGTCAGGCACTGCTGACACTGCTACCACACCTAAGTGTGGACCAGGGGAGTCACGGGCATATGTGAGTGGCATCCAGTTTCTGCTACCATCCACCCCTTTGGCTGCCCACGTAATGTCCTTGCTGGAGCTGTTTTAGGGTAGTGGCCAGCACAATCTTCAAAGCAAGCTTTACAGAAGAGAATTAGTATACAAAAGACCCCAAAATAGACAAAGCAATCTTGAGAAAGAAAAACAGAGCTGGAGGAATAAGGCTCCTTGACTTTAGACTATACTACAAAGCTACAGTCATCAAAACAGCATGGTACTGACAGAAAAAGAGAAATACAGATCAACAGAACAGGGCAGAAAGCCCAGAGATAAACCCACACAAACACGGTCAATGAATCGATGACAAAAGTGGCAAGAATATAAAATGGAGAAAAGACAATCTCGTCAATAAGTGGTGCTGGGAAAACCGGACAGTTATGTGTAAAAGAATGAAATTAGAACACTCCCTAATACGATACACAAAAATAAACTCAAAATGGATTTAAAAAAGGATTACTAGAACCAGCCCTTTCTAATGGCAGAAAGTAAAGAGAAACTAAAGAGCCCCTTGAAGAGGGTGAAAGAGGAGAGTGAAAAAGCTGGCTTAAAATTCAACATTCAAAAAATGTTGGAATGCATGGAATCTGGTTCCATCACTTCATGGCAAACAGATAGGGAAAAAATGGAAACAGTGACAGGTTTTATTTTCTTGGACTCCAGAATCACCGTAGACGGTGACTGCAACAATGAAATTAGAAGATGCTTGTTCCTTGAAGAAAAGTTATGACAAAACTAGACAGCATATTACAAAGTAGAAACATCACTTTGCTGACAAAGATTTGTAAAGTCAAAGCTATGGTTTTTCCAGCAGTCATGAATAGATGTGAGAGTTGGACCATAAAGAAGGCTGAATGCTAAAGAATTGATGCTTTCAAACTGTGGTTTTAGAGAACTCTTGAGAGTCCCTTGGACTATAAAGAGATCAAACCAGTCAATCCTAAAGGAAATCAACCCTGAATATTCACTGGAAGGACTGATACTGAAGCTGAAACTCCAATACTTTGGCCACCTGATGTGAAGAGCTGACTCATTGGAAAAGACCCTAATGCTGGGAAAGACTGAAGACAGGAGGAGAAGGGGATGACAGAGGACAAGATGGCTGGATGGCATCACCAACTCAATGCACATGAGTTGAGCAAACTCCAGGAGATGGTGAAGGACAGGGAAGCCCAGTGTGCTGTAGTCCATGGGGTCCCAAAGAGTTGGACATGACTGAACAACTGAACAACAATAGTCAGTGACGTTGAACTTTTTTTTATGTGCTTTTTGACCATCTATATGTCAAGGCTGTATATTGTCACCCTGCTTCTTTAACTTATATGCAGAGTACATCATGAGAAATGCTGGGCTGGAGGAAGCACAAGCTAGAATCAAGATTGCCGGGAGAAATATCAATAACCTCAGATATGCAGATGATACCACCCTTATGGCAGAAAGTGAAGAACTAAAGAGCCTCTTGATGAAAGTGAAAGAGTAGCATGAAAAAGCTGGCTTAATGCTCAACATTCAGAAAACTAAGATCATGGCATCCAGTCCCATCACTAGATGGCGAAACAGTGGAAACAGTGGCTGACTTTATTTTTCTGGGCTCCAAAATCACTGCAGATGGTGACTGCAGCCATGAAATTAAAAGACGCTTACTCCTTGGAAGGAAAGTTATGACCAACCTAGACAGCATATTCAAAAGCAGAGACATCACTTTGTCAACAAAGGTCCGTCTAGTCAAGGCTATGGTTTTTTCCAGTGGTCATGTATGGATGTGAGAGTTGGACTATAAAAAAAGCTGAATGCTGAAGAACTGATGCTTTTGAACTGCGGGGTTGGAGAAGACTCTTGAGAGTCAGTCCCTTGGACTGCAAGGAGATCCAACCAGTCTATCATAAAGGAAATCAGTCCTGAATATTCATTGGTAGGACTGATGCTGAAGCTCAAACTCCAATACTTTGGCCACCTGATGCAAAGAGCTGACTCATTTGAAAAGATCCTGATGCTGGGCAAGACTGAGGGCAGGAGAAGGGGATGACAGAGGATAAGATGGTTGGATGGCATCACCAACTCAATGGACATGGGTTTGGGTGGACTCTGGGAGTTGGTGATAGACAGGGAGGCCTGGTGTGCTGTGGTTCATGGGGTCGCAGAGTCGGATGTGACTGAGCGACTGAACTGATGTCTTCTTTGGAAAAATGTCTATTTTAATCTTCTGCCTAGTTTTGGATTGGGTTTTTTCTTTTCTTTTTTTTTTTGATATTGAGCTGTGTGAGTGGTTTATATGTTTTGGAGATTAATTCCTTGTCAGTTATATCATTTTCAGATATTTTCTCCCATTCTGTATGTTGCCTTTTCAATTTATTTATGATTTCCTTTGCTGTGCAAAAGCTTTTAAGTTTAATTAGGTCCAGTTTGTTTTTATTTCCATTACTCTAAGAGATGGATCCAAAAAGGTATTGCTGTGATTTATGTCAGAGTGTTCTGCCTTTGTTTCCGTCTAGGAGTTTTATCGTGTCTGGTCTTACATTTAGGTCTGTAATCCATTTTCAGTTTATTTTTGTGTGTACTTTTAGAGAGTGTTCTAATTTCATTCTTTTATATGTAGCTGTCCAATTTTTCCAGCACCACTTATTAAATTCTTTTCTCCTTTGTATATTCTTTCCTCCTTTGTCATGTATTATTGGCCGTAAGTGCATGGGTTTGTCTCTGGGCTTTCTATTCTGTGCCAATGATCTGTATTTCTGGTTCTGTGCCAGTACCATACTATTTTAACAACTGTAGTTTTTTCAGTATAGTCTGATGTCAAGGAGCCTTATTCCTCCAGCTGTTTTTCTTTCTCAAGATTTCTTTGGCTATTTGGAGTCTTTTGTGTTTGCACACAAATAAAAAAATTTTTTTGTTCTACTTCTGTGAAAAATGCCATTGGTAATTTGATAGGGATTGCACTGAATCTGTAGACTGCCTTGGGTGGTATAGTCATTTTGACAATACTGAGTCTTCCAATCCAATGAAATATCAACTACCTTTTGATTAATGTTTGCATGGTATAGTTTTCCATCCTTTAAAAGTTCCTATATCCTTATATTTTATCACTTTTAACACTTAAAAAAATCAGTCTGACAGTCTTGCTTTGATTGGATGGTTTATTTATAGTTGATGTAATTACCACTGTAATTACTGCTCTATTTTAGTGTAAATCCATTATCTTATTTGCTTTTCATTTTCACAGACTATTCTATGTTTATTTTTTCTCCTTTCTTGCCTTTTGTTGTTGTTGTTCAGTCGCTCAATAGTGTCCACCTCTTTATGACCCCAAGGACTGCAGCATGCCAGGCTTCCCTGTCCTTCACTATCTCCTGGAGCTTGCTCAAACTCATGTCCATTCAGTTGGTGATGCCAACCAACTGTCTCATCTTCTGTCATCACCTTCTCCTGCCTTCAGTCTTTCCCAGCATCAGGGTCTTTTCCAATGAGTCAGGTCTTCATATCAGATGGCCAAAATACTGGAGCTTCAGCTTCAGCATCAGTCCTTCCAATGAATATTCAGGGTTGATTTCCTTTAGGATTGACTGGTTTGATCTCCTTGAGTCCAAAGGACTCTCAAGAGTCTTCTCCAACACCACAGTTCAAAGCATCAATTCTCCAGCACTCAGCCTTCTTTATGGTCCAGCTCTTCACATCCATTCATGACTACTGGAAAAACCATAGCTTTGTTGGCAAAGTCTCTGTTTTTTAATATGCTGTCTAGGTTTGTCATAGCTTTTCTTCTAAGGAGCAAGTGTCTTAATTTCATGGCTGCAGTCACCATCTGCAGTGATTTTGAAGTCCAAGAAAGTAAAGTCTTTGTTTCCATTGTTTCCCCATCTATTTGCCATGAAGTGATGGGACTGGATGCCATGATCTTCATTTTTTGAATGTTTAAAGTCAGCTTTTTCACTCTCCTCTTTCACCTTCATCAAGGGATTCTTTAGTTCCTCTTCACTGTCTACCATAAGGGTGGTGTCATCTGCTTATCTGAGGTTATTGATATTTCTCCCAGCAATCTCAATTCCAGCTTGTGCTTCATCCAGCCTGCATTTCTCATGATGTGCTCTGCATATAAGTTAAAGAAGCAGGGTGACAATATACAGCCTGGATGTACTCCTTTCCCAACTTGGAACCAGTCCATTATTCCATGTCCAGTTATAACTGTTGCCTGTAGTTGTCTCTTGTGTTGTTGGAAGGGGGTGTTTGCTATGACCAGTGTGTTCTCTTGGCAAAACTCTGTTAGCCTTTGCCCTGCTTCATTTTGTACTCCATGGCCAAACTTGCCTGTTACTTCAGGTTCTCTTGACTTCCTGCTTTTGCATTCCAGTCCCCTATGATGAAAAGGACATCCTTTTTTTGGTGTTAGTTTTAGAAGGTCTTGTAGGTCTTCACAGAACCGTTTAAATTCAGCTTCTTTGGCATTAATGGTTGGGGCATAGACTTGGATTACTGAGATACTGAATGGTTTGCCTTGGAAACGAACAGAGATTATTCTGTTGTTTTTGAGATTGCACCTAAGTACTGCGTTTAGGACTCTTGTTGACTATGACAGCTACTCCATTTCTTTTAAGGGATTCTTTCTAAAATGTTCTGGTTTCTGTCCTCCATGAGCTTAATTATAGACCCTTTGATTTTCTTCAAGTGTTTAGAGAAAAAAACGTATCCAGTCTCATATGGATTAGTTATGCCTGCTCCTAGACAGGGCTCGGACATACAGAACCAAACACTCCTGACTTGCAGGCATGTTTTGTTTCAGAACCTCAGGATGTTCTGTTTGCTTCCCTCGTTCACAGCCTTGCCCTCCCACCTCCCCTTCCTAGTGCTCTTTAATTGCCTTCCACCTGACGCCACTCTAGAATTTCCTCTGGTGCTTTCATTTTCAGTTCTTGTTTGTCTGAACATGTCTGACTTTTCTGCCGCACTCTGAATACGAGGTTGGAAGTTACTCTCTCAGCCCCCAAAGGCCCGTTTACTGCCTTCTCATCTTCACCATTTCCATGAGAAGTCATCTTTAAATCTTACTACTTTTTTCTTTTTAAGGTTAACTTGTTTTCTTTTGAGAAAATTTTTTTTTTTTTTTTTTTGCTTAAAGTTTTTTTTTCTCTTTGATCTTTCAGAAGTTTTATTACCACACATTGAGGCATGTATTCATTTTCTTTCTCCTGTTTGGTGTTTCTGGTTGTTCTCACCAGGAGGATTTGTCTGAATCACATGCTTATTGTTGATGAAATCCTGGTATTGAGCACTTCACTTAAACACTCACCAGATACTCGTCAACTGACATTAAGTATTTGTGGTCTAACAGCCTACTGAAGCTGTCTGATTTCCCCTTACATTCCTCAACTTGTTCTAGAATAAACCACTGAAGGCATTCTGCATTGATTCTGCGGCCCTTGCTGACGGCCATTTCCCTGAGGCACAGCTCTCCCCCTTCTCTTCTCGCAGAGCCTTTGCTGGTGCTGGGTGGGGTAGAAGGTTTCTAACCCTTGCTACAAACTGGTGAACCCGACAAAATATGCACACAATATACAAATAACTTGATTATTTTATTTATTTTGAATAAAAAAAGTGGCCAAGATAACAATACTAGTGGCTCTGCATACAAAACACAACATAATTGAGGTTATTTCACATTTACAAAACGGCCATTATGTACAGCACTGGGTATTCACAGCAACTTTAATAGACTCTAAGTACTAGAATCATAAAGAGCAATTGAGGGGGGAATCCAAAACGGGAAAAAATTTGAAAAAAAAAACCAACAATCTTTCGTTAACTGGAAATTTGGCCAACCAGCTAACTGGTAAAGAAAGAGAATTGCTATCCTTTCCTTTAGTAATAACTAAAGTAAGATTGCCCCACAGGACTGCATTTGATGAACACCCTCCAAAATTTCCACTTCATTTTCTCTATAATCTTTCCCACTTCAAACTTTGCCCAGAGACTGCCGCCCTTTTATCATATAAAAGCTCAGGACACTAGTATGTCTTCAGGGCAAGAAGATAACTAGTGCCAAGGAGACAGCATGGTCTGCTTCAGCTCAGGAGACCCAGCTGAAATCCAAGAAAGAATTTTGCCCTCTTCCCATCATTAGTACTTTGCAGTTCTCAACACAGTGGAGAAAGTAAAGCAAGCTTCGTCATAAAGGTGGCAGGAAGCTACTCACTCCTTCTCTGTGTCACCAGCACCTACGCTGTGCAAGGCACTTCACACTCGGCGCCGCAGGAACTCCCAAGACAAGACGACAGTTCCTGCCCTCGAGGAGCTTACAATCTAATCATGGACACTATGTACATATGTACAGTGCAGAGAAGCAGTGGATTCCTCTGGATGGGGTATTCCAAGCAAAATGTGCTATTTAGTCTCAAGGCTGTTTTACTTACACACTAAAAGTCTAAAACATACAACCTAATCAGATGGTAAGAATTTTAAAAAGTCCCCTTTCTATAACCCAAGTTTTTGGATGCCTGTTCTTTTTATTTCAAAAAATATTTCATGTAAACAAACACGTAGTTTGAAGCCAAGCACAAAGATAGCACAGGCATAGGATAAACATAGAATATATGCCACTATACACAACACGGGCTTATTTTCCTATAGTCTTATTTCTGTATTCCCAAGTTTGATACTCACTTTCCTTTCATACACTGAAGTACAAATCTGTGTCAAAGTGTTTAAAAAGTCATAATTCATTTTTGCATTTAATTTTGCATTAGTACCAAAAACAAAACACCCTTGATCTCACCAATCCATTAGCCAAATGTCAAACTGATAAAATACAAAATGCTTCAAAGCCACCACCTCTTACACCATCCAATGAAACCACTTCATGGGACCTTTTTATGAAACTAACAGGATCTCATGATAGTGACGTAATCGTTTTTACCTTAGAAAAAATTACAAGATTTAGAGTTTTGAAATTCAATTCCAGCCAACTCATTAACAGTGTTTCCACTAGAGAGCCCACACCTTCACTTTCTCGTATCAGGATGAAAGTGCCATCATTCCCTGCTTTGCGGCCCCTCCCAAGCCTGGAATGAAGGGATGAACACCATGCGGGGAAGCCACTAACACTGTGCTAAGTAAGCTCGCTGCCTAGGATCAGATCCTATACTAAGTCTTTCCCCGGAGCATAGTTACAACCTAAAAAAAGCAAGACAAGAAAAGCTGAATAACCTAATCAAAGAGGCTGTGGGGGGTGGGGGGGGTGTGTGTTAAATACGCATATACCAAAAGGACTAAACTTCTTTATAGGACATCTATATATATAAAGTCACTTCCCTGTTAAAACTTACTGATTTCACAGCAGGTTTTCAGAAACAGCCATCATAAAACACCACACATGCCGATGGGAGGCTGCACCCTGCTTACCAGACTCAGGCCAGCCAGCCAGTCCTGACGCTGATGTGCATCGTGCCACGGAAACTAGTCTTCATCTTCTGAAAAACCCAGCTCTATACCAGGACCGTGATGCTGTGGTGAGTGGTCCTTAGAAGCAACTCTGCAAATGTGACTTAATTCAATATGTGCCGTGCTTAGTCGCTCAGTCATGTCCAACTCTTTGCGACCCCATGGACTGCAGCCTGCCAGGCTCCTCTGTCCATGGGGATTCTCCAGGCAAGAATACTGGAGTGGGTTGCCATGCCCTCCTCCCAACCAGTGATCTTCCCAACCCAGGGATCGAACCCAAGTCTCCTGCATTGCAGGCAGATTCTTTACTGACTGAACCACCAGGGAAGCCCTAATTCAATATGACAGTCAAATTGCACACACTCTAACATCAGTTTGAACAGCAGACATGAAGATCTTAGCTCCAAAAACTGCTTTTAGGGTCAAGAAAGAGCAGTGCAAAGCTCAATACCTATAAGACTTGAGACATGGCCCAAAACTCTGCTTTCAACTGCCAGGTGATGCTTCTACCAAGATCCCAAGTGCAAGCGCCTCACTTGAGCTCCGTTAGAGGCATTCTAACAGTCCAACAGTGTTGAGGGGGAGGCTAGATGCTCAAGCCACTGTGTGGTGACCAGCCCTGCCGAGCTCCACCCACACGGGGAGCAGTGGGAGAGTGCACGGAGGTGTTCACACTCCACAGCCCATGGCAGGCTAGCATAAAGGAATGCATTATCTATCCGGCTATTTGCTGTCTGTGCTGTCCAATCTCTAAAATGAAAAAAGGGGGGGGGGGGCGCAAAATCTACTTTCATTTAAAAATTTGAGGCCTGCTGACCTGGAATATAACCTGAATTTTTGCTTGTCAGGACTTACTGGTGTGGGAAGCAGAGTGGGTGTGGCAGGGAGCGGAAATGCAGTCCATTCTGCCTGAAATCCAGTTTGGAGGTGCTGGGCACTCCAACAGGGAGACTTTGAGGAAAAAATCAGATACAGTTTATTGAGCTCTTAACAGCTAACACTATTATATTACCTTTGGCAAGAAAAACTAATGTTTAATAGTTCCTTATAGGAAGGGAAGCCTTCTAGGAATGTAGTTTTAAGACATTTTATCACAAACCTAATTTTCTATCAGACTGATAGCTCAGAGGGTGTCCTAAGGCTGAGAGAAGGAAAGGGAGGGAAATAGAGAGGGCCTCTCCTAGAAGGAGGAGCGAGGCAGAGAGCGGTCAGGAGCAGCGGGGATGGACGGACAGGCAGGCCTGTGGAAGTCGGACACTGACAGCAACTCCTCGTTTCACTCCGGGAGCTATGGCAACTCGTGTGACACGGTTCAGCGCTGCCCAGGGAGCGGGGACTCCATAAATGCAGCTCCGTATTCTTCCTGACAAGACCCATGAGCCTTGATTTCTTCTGTTTCTTAGCTCACACCATCACAATTACAACAGAACATATTTTAATATTTGATTATTACCCCTTGACATTCTTTTAACCTGATTAACTGGTGACGGCTGCTAACAGCTCTAGTCCCGATGCCCAACATTAACATTCTCAAAAACTTCCTAGAGGGAGAAGCAGAAAAATGCCACACTCCACCACGAGCTTCACCAGTGCTTCTAATAACTTCTGACATTGAAAAATAATTGGTAGTTTTGGCAGATATGATAGCAGGCAGAGATGGCTTGAAGTCTGGGTCGTGGACACAGGAGGATTTCAGAATGAATATCAAGCCTAACAAGCTATCAATTTCTTATCTAGGATAATGGGAACAAATGAACCTTAAGCAGGGAAGACGTGACACAGGTGTGGATATCAGGTTCCCAAGATGCAGTGCTGCCTTGGCTTCAGAGGTCCAGTCGTGGAGGACCTTTGCTCCTGCACCGTCACACAGAGCAGCGGCATCACTGCCACTGCATCCACGCCTATAGAGCTATAGAGCCTACAGAGCAGTGACAGCTGAAACTAACTTGAAATACACCACCCAGGCCAGGGACATTTCAGGATGGAAGAGAGCGTATGGTACATGTAAACCAGGAGAGGCGGCCAGTCTGAAGACTCCCGGTGTCCTGCCCACTCTTCCAGGGCTTCACTGCTCAGCACTGTCGCCAAGTGAGCTGACGTTTAGGACATTCAGAAGGGTACCGTGTCTGTGATGCTAACCCTAACCCTAACTCACAGTCGCCTCTCATCCTCACAGGTCAATGGATTAACCTCCATGGAAGAGGGGAGGGGTGAGGAAACGGGGGAGGACTCCTGACTCAGTGTGCAGAAGTTTAGGCTGAGGCAGGTGTTAGCTGGACTTCAGAGTCTAAGTATGCCATTGGGCAGAGCCCCTGTACAGAGAAGCCACTTTCCAGTAAAATTGTTGCCAAGTTTACCCCTACAGATATACAGAATAACTCAGGCAACCCTTTTTAAGTTCACTCCTAAGAGTCAAAATTTCCCCCCAAATGCACAATAGATTTCAATAAAAACTTAACGTATGTTTTAAATGGCAGCACCACAAAGTTCTGCAATAATAACAAAGCAAGTACTAACTCTGATTTGTTGCTGTTGCTCAGTCCCTCAGTTGTGTCCGACCCTTTGGGACCCCATGGACTGCGGCACGCCAGGCCTCCCTGTCCTTCACCGTCTCCCAGAGCTGCTCACACTCACGTCCACTGAGTTGGGGATGCCAGCCACCTTGTCCTCTTGTCCCCGTCTCCTCCTGCCTTCAGTCTTTCCCAGCATCAGGGTCTTTTCCAATGAATCAGCTCTTCACATCAAGTGGCCAAAGTATTGGAGCGTCAGCATCAGTCCTTCTAATGAATATTCAGAATTGATTTCCTTTAAGATTGACTGGTTTGATCTTGCAGTCCAAGGACCAAAAAAACAAGTGAAACTAAGCATGCTATGGAGAAGGCGATGGCACCCCACTCCAGTCCTCTTGCCTAGAAAATCCCATGGACAGAGGAGCCTGGTGGGCTGCAGTCCATGGGGTTGCGAAGAGTCAGACATGACTGAGCGACTTCCCTTTCAATTTTCACTTTCATGCATTGGAGAAGGAAATGGAAACCCACTCCAGTATTCTTACCTGGAGAATCCCAGGGACAGGGGGGCCTGGTGGGCTGCCGTCTATGGGGTCGCACAGAGTCGGACACGACTGAAGCAACTTAGAAGCAATAGCAGCAAGCCTGCTATGGGGCTTCCCTGGGGTCACACAGAGTCGGACACGACTGAAGTGACTGAGCACACATGCACGCAAGCACACTCTGACTGTACAAACCGCAGCAGTGCCTCGACAGGATCTCAGTTTTTACTGTCATGTTTGCTGTAAAGGCTACAACTTTCTGGGCTGTGCTCTTCATGATCTTCATGAGACTTCCCTGGTGGCTCAGATGGTAAAGCGTCTGCTTGCAATGCAGAAGACCCAGGTTCAAGCCTTGGGTTGGGAAGATCCCCTGGAGAAGGCAATGGCAACTCACTCCAGTACTCTTGCTGGAAAATCCCATGGACAGAGGAGCCTGGTAGCTACAGTCCATGGGGTTGCAAAGAGTCGGACACGACTGAGCGACTTCACTTTCACTTTCTTTCTTCATGATCTTAATGCTGCCTAGCTCTCTTTCTCTTGATAATCTATTGAACATGGTGGACCCTGAAGTCTGGACAAACAAACACTCCACTTGAAATTGCCACCAAAATGAGAAAGACAAGCCGAAGACACCAGCAGAATGAGAACAGCAGCAGAAATACAGAATTAAACACAGGAGACAAAAATTTGAATGGGAAACAAAAGACATTTCCAAGC
The DNA here is from genome assembly GCF_029407905.1 of Bubalus kerabau. Taxonomy (NCBI): domain Eukaryota; kingdom Metazoa; phylum Chordata; class Mammalia; order Artiodactyla; family Bovidae; genus Bubalus; species Bubalus kerabau. The sequence continues at coordinate 105,531,837 of NC_073634.1, read as the reverse complement.
AGACTGTTTGGAAGCGCCTCATAAAGGCTCGTCTCCAGTATGTATGGACAGAGGGGGAAGATACTAGGAGGGAGACACTACAGGAGGGAGCAGTGCTTGTGTTACACACTCTCCAAAGAACAAGTGTTTCTCAGCAGGTCACCTCTGGGAGACAGTGGAGGACAGAGGAGCCTGGCAGGCTGCAGTCTGTGGGGTCGCAAAGAGTCAGACATGACTGAGAGACTGAACAAAAATAACTACTTGGCGAGGGCAAAAGTCTTTCACTAAGGATACAAAAATGAAAGCAGGAAGAAGTGTTAGTATGAGTTAAATTTCACATTTTCTATTTCCTATTCAACTTCTCAGAAATATGCACCTTTTCAAGGTGTGGGCATTACAGTCCTGTTAATAATTAGCACCAATCCCTCAGATACTTATTTAAAAATCCAAGAACACTGTAGTTCTAGAATGTCTATTTTTGATTTTAGGTTTTAAGACCAATTAACGTCTAACATCTCTTAACAGCCCACAGAAAAATACCTGTGTTATAAATATCAAGGATCTTTGCAGAGAGAAGGCATTCCCAGGTTCTGGTTGACCCAGCCACATACACCATAGCACCAAGGCTCAAGGGTCCACATTCTGAGCTGTCCAGCTCTCTCTAGAAGTCTCTAGACAGACTTGGGATAGAAATGAGACATCTGGACATGTCAACATGAAAAATAGTAAGGGTTTTAGTACTAGGAGAAAATAAAGGAGAAAATATTCTTTTTCCTCTATGTACAAACATCTCACCTGGTCATCACAGTTCAGTCTGAAGAGAGGTGTGACGCAGGTAAACAGGAATACTATGACACCCTCATATACATGGAGGAGTTGGGGCAGAACTGATGACACGGGAGAGATCATTAAAAACAAGTCACAATTACGAGAGTCACCTGATCTTCCAACACATTAAAACTAACTTTAGTCTTGGCTTTAACCTCTTAAAAATATATAGTTTTAAGAAAATGGTTTCAATACGCACGAAAAAACTGGTGGGATGTAGATCTGAAGCTATTTGTTGAGAACAAAATATGAGGCCCACATATTGTTTTAGACATTTGAGTATCTGCTGGACACCACGTGCCATGTACCTGGTAACTAAGCGTCCTGGAGCCACGAGACAGCTCCAGACCTGGGCCAGGATTAAAGCCTAATTCAGCCCAGCAAGGCCCTTACCCACACTCCCTAGAAGAGGTCACTCTGTTGAGAAACAACAGGGCATCCATTGTGTTCAAACTGCTTCAGTCAAGATACTTCAACACTTGAAAAACAAGTGATAAGGAGTGGGGGCTAATGTTCATCTCAAAATGACTTAAGATCTCTGCACACAGTCCCTTTATGGATATCCTGTAGTCCCTGGAGATGGAGCACACACTTCAGCAGGGAGTTCCCAGGCTTACCGACCGTCACAAGGGCACCTTTCCTCTTGTGGAGGCCAGGCCTGCGCCAGCGCGTCCCAGCTCTTCGGGCTAGACGACACTCTGTCTTCCCACCGTGGACACTCAAAAGACAGGAGAGTCGCAGAAAGGGCAGGGGCTCTGCAGTAACCTCTTGATCCAGTCAGGGTCTGCCAAAGGGAGACAAGCGATAGTGAGTGCGCACTTCAGAGAAGGCGGTCAGATGGGACATGCCCTGGGCCGACCATGGTGTGCAGGTGTGGGTATTCTGGCCCCGCTGCACAGAGGTCCTCACTGTAACATTCTAGACGAGGCTGGGCTAGATCTGTGGTTCCCAAAGTTAAATGTGTGATGAAAGAGGAAAATAAGGATAACGAATGAGTGTTTCTCATACATGGTTAATGTTAAAACTTACTCTGAAAACACTGTGTCAACACTCTCTCCTCCTCTTACAGAACTCCCTGGCCTGTCAAATGCTCTGCCTACTGGTGAGTACTGTCCAGAGCTCAGAGATTCCCGTTCTCCCCAAGAGCTGCATGTGGCTCAGTGCAAAGTCAGCTGGCAGGTGTGCTTGTTTTTGAGTTTGTTCCCATCTTCCCTGATTTCCTGTCTAAACTATAGACCAATTCTCAATTGCAACAAGTGTTTAAAAGTCCCCCAAATTTGTTTCAAAATAATGCAGCCAGAGGAGAGGAGGAGGAGGACTATAGAGGAAATGAAAGATTATGAGCTGGCGATTTTCGAAGTTGAATGACAGGTACGTAAGAGTTTCTCATCCTCTTTTTCTCTACTTTTAGGATTGCATTTTCCACAGTAAAGAGTCAAGACAGAACAGAACATGCCAACACGTCCACTTCTCAGAATTAGAGAGCTTCAGCCAGTTTAGAGCAAAAATCAAGAAGGCTGTGTGGTTTTACACAGAACATTCTGTGTAAAACATTTGAGACCACACGTTATCCCCAAAGCGTACACCGCTGTATGCGTGCTGTCTAGTAAGCTCATTCGGTTAGTGTGATATTAATGAAACTCAGGTTATAAACTGACATTCATGTGACTATTTAAATCATCAATTCCTGGTTCATGTCTATGATCTTATTCCAACAGCTGATTCAGGAATGTGCACTCTGTCACTAGGGCTATCAGGAAAGCGAATATCGATGAACCAGAAAAACAGTCCCACCGTGGTTACTAGCAGGGCGCCTCCAGGTGCATGTCCTGTTTCGGCAAGGCTGTCTTCATCTGTTACCAGCTGCAGAGTTTTCATTCAAATATAATCTACCTATGCCATCTAAAACAAAGCCTTTGGCACTGCTCGAATGAAGACTCTGCAGTGCCAGCACGGCACGCGGCGGCCCTGCTTGCTCACACAGTGTGAGGCTCTCTGCATGTTGATGATTCCAGTGATCTTGTTAATCAGCTGTGGGTTCATAACAACACTGTACAGCGCAGAACGAGCCTGCTCACTGTCCCCGGCGGCCAGAGACCAAGCAGGGGCGAGGGGTGCCCCTGAGGCACCAGCACGTGCAGCGCGCTCAACCTCACCCTGCCACGGCCGGGGAGCACCCACCTTCTGGAATTGGATGGCGAGCGATGCTGTCATGGAGCAAACACCTTCTGTATATCAAACTCTGGCAGGACTGGTAGGTTAAAAAGCACCTGAAAGCAGACAGATTGTATCATCAGTGCTACCAACAGTGGAAAGCAGCACAGGGTCGAGGGTTAACTCACCACGGACAAGTATTCTAAAATGAGTTAACTAAGTGAAGGGCAAAAATGGTTGACAAATTCATGGCAACCATGTATCCCCCTGCACAGGATAGCTGGGCAGACCCACCACACACTTAGTAAAGGGGAAGTGCCTGTGTCAGGCTAAGCCAAGAGAGACAAGGCTTCTAATCCAGACAGTCACTGCAGCCCTGGGAAAGAATGCAGTCTGTTTATACCCAACTATACTGTAAGTTTTTCATACGTTAAACAAAATAACTATATATCAGAAATTATTGTTAGTGATTTTTAAGATTACGTATAAGCACAATGTTTAAGACTAATGGCACAGTGGTGAAACCTTGAAAGATATAGAAGACACAATTAGTGGTACAAAAAAATAAGGGCCACAAACAAATGCTCAGAGATTCAATTCCATCCAATGACCTTTCACTGAGCATCGGCCAGGACCTGGCAAGTAAGGGCAGGTGGGAGCGATGGGAGGTCAGAGAGAGCTGCTGGGCTCTGCAGGGAAGGTTTTCTGAAAGCTAACAGGATTTAGGAAGAGCAATAAGGAGTAAAGCACACAAAGAAGAAGGGAGGTGGGGGAAGGAGTTCCTAGTCGGTTTACCTTGAGTAAAGACCTGGGTGCACAGGAAGAAAGACTATACCTGAATGAGAGCAAGCACCCATTCTCACCCATTCTTTGTGGAAGAAGCCATTCAAGAGACAACAATGGACAGAGGTTACACATGAAAACTCTGGAGCCAGGAGGCCAGGTTCTCAGCTCTGCCACTAACCACCTGCATGACTGTGGACAAAGTACTGAACATCCCCAGGCCCCAGTTTCTTCATCTGTGTCCGACATGTGGCTTGAGATGTGTGTGCTGCTGAGCGTTGTGCCTCGTACACTGGCAGCAGCAAGAGGTGCTGGTTGCTGTTGTTACAGGACCACTGCTATTCCTAGTCCCCCCTGAAACCTAAGTCTCAACAGTTAAATTAGAAAAAAGTATAGGTGCACAATAAAGACTGGAAAAAATCCCAATATCAGTCAACAAGAGAAGAAATAATGGAATATCCACACAATGGGAAACTCTATGGCTGTTAAGAATGGGATCTATGCACTGATATAGAAAATAACCACAACATTTTGGTAAGAGAATAGGGAAGTTATTAAGTATATGTAGCAAAATCCTGTTTTTATTGAAAATAAATTTAAACAATTTAGTGAGTGCCTACCACATATCAGACATTGTTCCAGAAATAGCCAGGAACAAAACAACAAAATTCCCTGTCTTCATGAAGCTTTGTACTCTAGAGGGAGGAGAAAAATCCAAAGTAAAAAAATATATTAAGTAGTGATAACTGCTAAGGAGGAAAACAGAGCCAGGAAGAGGGATGAAGGCTACCAGGAGGGGAGAGGGATGTCCTCGGGTGTCATGATGTTAGGCAGCCTGGTTGGGAAGAAGCCTTGCTGGAAGAGCGGTCCGAGCAGAGGACGGCCAGTGCAGATGTCCGGGCTGGGAGGGATGTCGTGTGCACGAGGAAAGACATAGAAGATGGGTTGGGAGATAACTGTAATAACCTGGGCAAGAGATGATGTTTCTTGGACCAGGGATGTAGAGGTGAAGGTAGTGGGAAAAGCTGGATTCAAATTTGAAATGCCTGTAAAACTTCCAAACAGAGCCACTGAGCAGGTGCTTAGATATGAAGCCTGGACTGAGGGAAGAGATTCAGACTAAAGTGATGCTTAAGTCACCAGTGTACAGATATACGCGGCAGCCCAGGGAGAATGCTGTGGGCTTCCCAGGTGGCTCAGTGGTAACGAATCCACTTGCCAATGCAGGAGCTGCAGGAGACTTGGTTCGATCCCTGGGTTGGGAAGAACCCCTTGAGAAGGGAATGGCAACCCACTCCAGTGTTCTTGCTTGGAGAATCCCATGGACAGAGGGGTCTGGTGGGCCATAGCCCATGGAGTCGCAAAGAGTCGGACATGACTTAGCACACACACACCGTGGGGAGAGTGCTGATAGAAGAAAAACATGTCCAAAGATGGACATCAAGGAGATACTGTGTCCAGGAAGCCAGGTGATAAAACGGTGCTCTATGAAGGAGGAAAAGGGAGGGATCAACAGTGTCAAACAGCCCACAGGGCCACAGAGTGGTCCTCTCAGAGTGACACTGAGGAGAGAGAAGGGGAAGACTTCTACCCTTTGTTAAACCAAACACAGTACAGGAGCACTTTATATTCTATTAACTTTAATGGCCTTTGCTTTCATCATAATGATTTTTTAAAATTCAGCACTAACTTCAAAGTAAAATAGTATTGGGTGTTAGTCACTCAGTCATGTTCGACTCTTTGTGACCCCATGGACTATAGCCCACCAGGCTCCTCTGTCCATGGAATTTTCCAGGCAAAGATACTGGAGTGGGTTGCCATTTCCTTTTCCAGGGCATCTTCCCGACCCAGGGATTGAACCTGGGTCTCCTGCATTGCAGGTGGCTGCTTTACCATCTGTGCTACTAGGGAAGTCAAATACAGTATTACCAACATAAACAGAGAAACCCCTATTACAGTTACAAACAAGCAGTTACAAAGAAAACTACTCCTAAAGGGTTTCAGTCAAACAGATGGAAAAAAAACCACAGCAGGTGTTACGGCAGCAGCTTTTCTCCAGCCTGATGGCACGGGCACCATACCCTTTGGATGAACACTTGACAGTGGTCTGTGGGGCACAGGCTGGAAACACGCAAAAGCAGCTTACCGGAGCCAGATGTGGCCATTGGAGCAGACGGCCTGCTTGCGATCTGTGAACGGCAAGATCTCCTTACACAAACTGCAGTGCTCAGGGAAGGTCTGCTTGTTCATCTTCTTTGAGATGTGTCCAATCAGCACCTAGGAAAACAAAGGGGTCAGCGGCATTCCACGTGAGCGCAGGGCTTCCCAACACCAAGGAGAGGAGGACAGCTCCACGGCGTCTTCCACCAGAGAGGAGCGCTGTGTCCCCACGTGGGCCCGCCACACTGGGTAGAAAGTAAAGAAGCTGGACCTTCAACTTGTGTCAACTGGTTGAGTAAAATAAAATAAATTCAATCAGGCACCCCGTGACAACGCTGAACTTTACTCACTAAAGGAGAAATGTTCTGAAACACAAATCTTATTATTTGCCTTTACTTGCTTCTGAAAGGACTTCAGAGTTCTGTCAGAAGACAAAGTATTCAGCTATACTTACAATGTTTGACTTTTAAGAAAGAAAAGCATAATCTGTACAGGCCAAGTATCATGTGAAATACTAACTCTAGAACAAAACAAATGTCTATTCTTTCAGAAAAGCTTACAAAGTAAAAAGATGATCAAGATTAAAAAATAATACCTTCTCCTTCTGATGGCCCAAAGACCCACGACCAATCTAGTGAGCCCGCGATAGGAGACCCACCAGCCCCACAGCAAAGGTATGGGGGGCCCGCTGTTGGAGGTAGACAGGGCAGCTTGAGGCCTTGGCCCTACTTCAGTTTTGCTTCTTTCTCTGCTTTATTAGGATTGCACCAGTTCAATGAAAGTCTGAAAAAGACTAAATCTACTTCATTATCTTGTTGGAAAAAACCTTCACAAGCTATGTTTTTGGGAGGCATGGAATATGTCAATCCTCAAGAACCACCTTGTCTTATTAGCAGATATGTCCTTCAAAGTTATAATCCATTTACACTTGAGCTGTTGTGTAAGAAGAACTTACTAGTTTACCATTCACTAAAATTAGCTCACTGATGTTCTGAAGGGTATCTTAATAGCTCAGAAGGGTGTCTTACCTACTGTGCATATAACTTGCAAATTTAAAGTCCATTAACTTTTGGCTTTTTTTAAAGGTCTTGAGAATTCTAATTTATGGTCCCTTATAGCAAGGACAACTACTGTACCAGGTTTGAAAAGATTCATTTTAGGTACACAGAAGGATTTTCAAACAAGACATGTATTGTTTTCAATCTAAACTCAGTTGCTGTAGCTGGGCCGAGGTATAATCTTCCTTTCTTTAAACTGGCCCTGTTGGAACCAAGTTAACTGTGCTAAATGTAGCTTTCCATGCTCATACAGCATGTGCAATAATTATTCTAAACCACTGCAAACCAACTTTCATTATAGATTTACTAATACGTTTTTGTTAATATTTTACACTTATAATATCCTTACTTGGTCCTATGAACCAGCGGTAACCAGAAAACTCCTTCACACCATTGAGATCACAATGAAACGATCTTCAAAAGTTGACTCTCGAAGATGAAAAGTCAGTTACGTGAAGAGTGCATCTTAACTGCTCCTGAGTGTGAATGAACATGCTGCTGCTGAACATCAGTAAAGAAAAGGTGCTGCAGCCAGGAGCTGCACATTACCACGGCCCAAGGGTGAGCCCTGAGGGAGCTCAGGATGGCCCCCATCTAGCTGTCAGCGGCTGCGGTGCCCCCAGTGGGGCATCCTAAGGAGACCCAGGCTGAGAATCACAGGATATGTGGCCCCAGACAGCTGAGGTACACATCAAAGTAACGACTGCAGTGAGCCCAGACCCTGTTATCTTCCCAGACAGAGAGAAGCCCTAAATTCCTTAACCTGATATGTCTTGGTTTCCTTATTTGCAACACAGACTGACTACAGTCTTTGTTATAAAAATGCTTATATATCCTAGCTCCACACCCTTGCCCTTCTGGTGCAGTCTCTCTGAGTTATCTTAGACGCTGCGTCCCAGGCTTAAGTCCTCAGTTTTGCCTGCCGAATAAAACATAACTTTTAGGTTATGCTTTTTTTTCCCAGTCAACATCAGATTGTCGCAAACATCCTTAAGAAATAATTTTAGGGGTATATGGATTCACACACACAACTTTCCAACAAGAAAATGCAACAAGTGACTTGTGAATGGTTTAACATTACGCATGAAGATACCTGAATTTATTACCTTCAATTAACATTTTAGATTTTAGATAAGACTTCAGGCAGTGAGAATAAACATCAAACTTCAGAGTAAAAAGGACGATAGTCTTGTCTTCTTGAATATTTTAGTATACAGTATATTCCTTAAAACAGTTTTTCAGGATTTTAGAAGCTGTTAGCTCAGGATTCCTGATTAAAAAGTCTACATGACACTGAAGTGCACAAAATTAAAGGCCTCTTTCTTCTAGGAATTCTCAGAACCCTTAGAAGGATGATGTACACTGGAAACCTCTAAGAGGAGTATGGCTTGGAACCCTACTGTTCTGTCAGAGAACTTTAATTCTGTGAAATACATTTTAGATAACACTGTAAGGTTGTTCTACCACCAAAATAAAGATTATACTCAGTTTTTGCAGGTGGGGTGGGGGGGACAAACACCCAATGGATAATCGTTTTACTTCCTATGCCCTTGTAGGCTAAATGAGAAAACCTCCTGAAGTCCTATCAAATGCAAAGAATCCCTGCCACAGGCCTCCCGCTCCCATCTTTCTGCAGACAGGAAGGGGAGGGCGGGCCTGCCATCCTTCCCCTGCAGCGTCTGCCCAATCGCAGCCCTGCAGTGTCTGCCCAAGTCTGCTCCTGGAGCTCATCCACAGCCCGAAATCGCCCAAACCTTGGACATCAATCAAGATACCAGTAAGAGTAAGAACTGACATAACTCTTAGTGGGACATGAATATGTCCTCTGCATTAATCTGCTTCCTATTTATTTTCCTGCACCTCATGCTCATCGATTACCTAAAAATGTCAAAGCAGAGGTTGAGTTTTACGAATTAAGTTTAAGTCATTTCTTTCTCGTGAAGCAAGCAGATTTTTCGGTTTTCAGTGTTTTTGCTGACAAACACCTACCCGTGCGGTTCTGTCATCATACTCCTCATCAGACATCAGGAAGTTACAGAGTCCCCTGGTGGGGATGCTAGTGTTCTCTGTGATCCAGGTGTGCAGGTACACTTCGCCCAGGACTCGCTTCATGTGCTCCCTCGTCAAGTGCATTTCCACTGCTTCAATTTTTCCCTGGATTTCAAGGAGTTTCTCTTCCATTGGCTCTCGGCCTCCAGTATCCCCAGATTGAGGGACTGAGTCCTCTGTGGGGTCCTCTGGATCACCGTCTTTGCTTTGCTTACTAATCTGTTTGGAAGAGGTGCCTTCCTCCTGCTGTTCATCCTCAGCATTGCCCATCCCAGGTGAGTCAACTAGTAGGATTTTTGAGTCCTCGTGGGTAGGTTTGCATAAAGCTTCTGAAGGGGTTTTCTGCATCGACTGGTATAAAATCCTCAGGAGGAAGAGTTTGAAACGCCAGTAATAGGTGGCCCCACTGCTTTCGATCTTTTTTTCCAAAGCTTCATGTAAAAATTGAGGGATATGCTTATCCTTTAAAATCTTCCAGCGTACTAGGTCTATTAAATCTACCTGCTTAAAGAGATTCTGGACAGAAGACTCCAGAAGCTGAGCAGCTGCCTCTTCAAAGGTTTTGAGAGTAACAAACTGAACCTGGTAGTTTTTGTTAACAGGATGGAGGCCGTTGACCATGCCCTCAGTGGTGATGACGGCCAGGTATGCACCGCAGGGGCTCACGGCTATCCCGTGTGTCCTCACGGAGCCAAACACATCAGAAAGTTTAATCAACTGGTGCTCAAACTTCAACGCCACATCTGTGAAAATGGGGATCAGCTGCCTCACCTTGCCGTCACTGGAGCAAGTATACACTGTCCCATTCTGCTTGTCGGCAGTCATGGAGACGATGGGCAGGGAGTGCAGGCCTGTGACGTGAGAGTTGTGAACATTCAGACCTGCTTTGGAGATCAGGAGAAGACACCAAAACACATAGGACCCTCGTGCGGCCACCACTAAGCTGCAGCTGCACTTCTGGTAAGGGTGATACAGCGGCACGCACTTGATGCTGTGGACTGGCAGCTGGTCCATTTCTTTCCACAAGACGACAGGCTGCCTCAAGGTGAAATAGCCTTTGACTGCTTTAAGGTTGACAGGCAGGATTTTCACAGGCCCAAAAGCACTCCCCACTATAAGGCCGCTCATTTTCCGATTGTTGTGCTCATATTCCCACCAAAACAAAACGCTAGGAGAGCTGATTCCTGACTCGATGGTGTTGCATGAAGAGATGGACTCCTTCCCTGCGAATGGGAGCTGGAACTGCCACACGGCGATGTTCCCGTTCTCGAAGAGGACCGCCAGGAGCACGCTCCCCACGTCGCGGCACTCGTTGTTGTGCTTGACCTGCTGGGTGGTGCAGATGCCCGACCACTCCATGCGCACTGGCGCCTGCATGCTGTGTCGCCTCTGAAACTCGGCGAAATCCCTGAGACTGCCCTCTGGGGCCTCGTTTCTGGAGAACCTGTAGCTGGTCTCATAGAGACGCTCTCCGTAAATCTCCGTCAGGTCCACCAGCTGGACCCACTGCAGTCTGTTGAGGTTAGCCTGGATGGTCAGGCGATTGTCCATGGTCAGTGCGGCCAGCAGGCACCTGCCATTAGCGTCACAGCCCACGGGGGACCAGCTAGTGTACTTGAACCCTCTCAGTGGTGGCAGAGCCTTCCCCTCAGGGTTGAACACCCTGTCCAACATGAAAGTCTGACTGACTGTGGGGTCTTCAGAGGTGGCAAATCTCTGTTTACACTCGGCAACTTCCCTTTTTGAGCCAACCTGAAAATAAGATATAAAAACTATCAGATAAATATTTCACTCTAAGAGGAACAGACTTACATTGCATAGGGTGGATTAATTGATCCACATAAATACGTACAGTAATTTGACATCAATTCTATTGATTTTGACGTGACATGGATTTAAAAGATCAATTTCATGTCTAAAACTAAACAAGCATTTACTCAGGAAATGGCAATTTTTAAAATTTTAGTTTGTTTATAGGAAATGGCAATATTTTTAAGGGTCAGAGAAAGTGCTGTGGTTCCTCACAGCCTGGTTCCCACCTTCTTCTCAGAATTAACAAACGCAGTAGCAATGACAGAAGTGTAGTTGATTCTAAAGAGTCAACTAAGCATTCTGCTAAACTAGTCACAAACAATAAAGGAGTTCAAAAGTCATGAAAAGATATGTATCTATATCTATATATAAATATATATATATCTTTGATACAATTAGATGTTTGGATTTTTAACAATATCTTTGCAATATAAGTCTTCCATCTGAAATTTCACTGACAGATTACTCTGAGAACCAGCTCCAATAGCTCTTTCCACTGTTTCTACAGAATAATATTCACCCTGCCTTCCCTGGCTCCCCCTTGTGTAGAATAATCTTTCCTTCTATCTGAACCCATCTATCCTACCAGGTCAAGCTCTATGAGACTTTCTGAGAACATTCTAGCTTTCACTTATCTCTCTCTCCTCCGAGTTTGCAACATACACGAGCAGTTCTATTTATTTAATGTCTAGGTGTACAATGGTAAGCTCTTTAGAAACACTTTAAAGGAACATTAAAGATAGAGGAGAGAGAAATGACCAAAAGAAGGTGATCCAGAGTCATAAGAAGATAGCCAGGAAGACCAAAGCCAAAGAGAGCAGAGGTCAATTAGAAATGATTTCTGTTATGTCAGAAGTAGGAAGAAGGACTTGATCCACTGTCTTTTCTTCTTTTCCATAGATGCTTATCTTCAAACTGGAAAGGGTACATTAAACATGATCAATAAAGAATTCTAGCCTAAATATACATGGATATAACAAAAACACACACACAAAAACTCACTTTAAATGAGTTTAAGCCCCCAAGCCCAGAAGAATAACACTCCAGAACATAGAAGATGAATTCAGAACTATAACATTCCTCAATAAAGCTCGGACAACTGGAAATGTGTCAGAAAACCATACTGCAATGAATAGTTAACTGCTAGATCACATTAACAAATAAGCTTATAAAGTGAAAGGTAGATAAAGATCCCCTAGAGAAGGAAATGGCAACCCACTCCAGTATTCTTGCTGGGAAAATCCCACTGACAGAGGAGCCTGGCAGGCTAGTCCATGGGGTCACAAAGAGTTGGACGTGACTGTCCACACAGACATAGATACAAATCCCAACAAATGAATTAGACTAACTTTTTCTAAAGTGTGTTAAACAGAACATCACTCTACTAAATTGCCCCTTGAAAAAGAGTTTTGTAACTAAAACTGTTTTGCAAATGCTGTTTATTACACATTATTCCCCCTTGAAGAGTTATAGCTGGGAGCTACTATAGAGTAGCTCTGTAGCTACTATAGAGCTAGAGTTATCTAAACTTTTTAACAACAGAACCTTATGGCGTTGGTGGGGGGGCGGGGCGGTGCAGGGGCAGTCATCTTTCTTCATCCTAAGTAACACTCTGGAAATGGGCTCTTAGGCAGTGTATCTTAATTGCAGGGTAGTCTCTTGGATACACCTATGGATATACTGGAGAAATACAGACCAGAAATTCCAATTAAATAGAGGTATCACTGGCTAGTCTGTTAATAAAACAACGCTAATCAAAGCCCACAGCTTTGTATGGGGTAGATAAAATTTGATTGAAAATCTGCAGATTGCCTGGATTCAAATCCTGGCTGTCACATACTAGCTCTGTGACCCTGAGCAAATTGCTTAAACCTTCTGGCTTTAATTTCCTCATCTATAAAGAGTGCAATGACACATTCTCATAGAGTTAGGAAGGTTAATTAAGTCAATGTATGTAAAGCATATATTAATAAATGCTCAATAAATGTTATCTACGATGACAAGTAGTAGTAGTCTCTGAGGATTCAGTAAATGTTAATGAGACCTAATAAAAGTAAAATGCAGGTTAGGTAGGTATTAAGTTGTCTGCCAAATGGAGGGTGGATATAAAATTATTCACCAAATCCCATAATACTACAAACTAAGCAGTAATTCTCAGACTAGGATAATTTACTACAATAAAAACTACTATAGAACTGAAAATAAACTTAGAGAATGCATAACTCCAAATAGCAGTACAGAATGAAATAAAGGAAGCTCAAGCTTGGTCCTAACCCACAGCAGCAAGAATCCTTGACAGGATGGAGAGCAGCTTGGATGTCAGCCAGTAAGGAAAATCCTTAGGATTTTATGCAATAATTTCCATGTTAGGTAATCTGAATTAACCTAGTGCACCTCCCCTCAACTCTTCACATCACAAAACTAGTTAACGAATCAAAACAAGTACTCAGATGCCCCAGGAGCATGTTAGTTAAGAGCATCTTTTCACTATATGCTATCCTGTTTCTAGTTGGCCACTATGACAACTAATCAGCACATACTTTGTAAGCACCTAACAAAAACTCACTTGAAGTTCGTAGACAGTAAGCTTCTTGAGGGCAGGAATATAATTCCAAAGACAGGAAACAGTTATTTAACTTAATGGAGTAGATGGCGTTGATATTACTAAAGCTCCTAACAGCTGAAACAAACAAAAGTAGTCATGCACATATTATTAGATTTTGGAAGTGTTTGCAACTAGATGATTCACTAAATCAGCAGTCCAATGGGAAGAAAAATTGCAAACTTGTTCTTAAGTCAGTGCTTCACTGGTTCTCAGATTTATACCATTCACTTTTGTATCAGTGCCCAGGGCAGTAACTTGCAAAGAGCAGATAGTATGTGAACTATTATTATAACTGTGTATTTTCCTGAAAAAACTCATAATCTAAATAACAATCAGAGCAAAAGCTTCAAAGAGGTTTAGCATCTAGCCGTCTAGCAGTTCTACACACTGAAACTGCGATCTAGGTTGCAGGAGTCCATATTCCTTGTTGGAGCAAACTGGCCAGCAACAAAGAGATTTCAATCCACAGGGCCTGTGAGTGGGCAGTGCCACCAAAGCACAGACAGAGACTTCCTTACACTCCCACCATTACTCCAGCTTTACCCCACAGAGGCCTCTCTCAGAACTGCAGGGACATCTCGGCCTTCATTTCCCAGGCAGGGCCTGCGAATAAGACTGCCAACTGACTGGTGCTTTCTGTGAGGTGCACACCAAAGCAGAAGGGGAAGACACCACTGAATAATTTCAGGAAAGCAATCGATTACTAGAGGGATATATAAGGATTTCCTATTACTCATTTTCCAGTTGTAGAACCAATGACAAGAATCACATTTTTATCAGAATACAGTGATAAGAGATAACTTTGTATCCATAGCCAAAGCATTAACCCAGAGACCTACCTTCATACTTGCATGACTATTTTTTAACCCGAGCATTTACAGTGTGCCAGGAACTGTGCTAAGTAATCACATATGTACATATGGACATATAAGCATATATATAAATATCCACATATAATAATATATTTTAACTTAATCTTCTAAAGATGCTAAACGAGGTAGGCTTTATTATCCTTTTACAGATAGACCTGGCTTGCTATCTTGTGCCAAAGTGTAATCTCTCTTTTTTTAAAATATTTGTTTTTGTTTACTTATTTATTTGGGTGCATTGGGTCTTAGTCACGGCATGTGGGATCTAGTTCCCTGACCAGGAATTTAACCTCAGACCCCCTGCATTCAGAGCTTGGAATCTTAGCCTCCGGACCACCAGGGAAGTCCCCAAAGTGTACTCTCTTAACCCCTATTTTATGCTGACTCCAACCATCACCTACTTGCCTCTAGTCCAGTGGGAGTCACATTCCTGTACCACACCAGGTCAGTCCTCATCTATGATGCTGTAATAGCACCTCAGGGCTTCCTAAACTGAAGTCAACCATCTCAGACTAACCTTCCAAGTTCCCAAACTGACCTCACGTTACTGTCTCCGACTCTCTAGGAAAGCTAGTTGACCTCAGCTGTGAACCCAAAATCATTTACACAAGCAACCAGAAGCTGTGTTCATCACTTAAGTGTCTGTGCACAAGATGGGCACCTTATTCCTGGCACTTGGATGACCCCTTTCTCCCTTCTTTTTACAACCCAAACCCTACTTTTTTTTTTTTTTTTTTTTTTTTTGGGTCTGCTGCAGATTCACCACCAAATAACCTTCCCTAATAAAAGCATCTCGGTTCAGCATTCCTTTACTTCTTTAAATTCTCTCTGCTGAAGCATTAAGTCTACCACACTGAGACACACACTTAAAATTTTCTCTAGCTGATGTGCATATAGTTAGCATCAGTAAGTTCCTTTTCGGCAGAGGTGAAAGGTGTCTCACCTTTTAAAACCCCTCTGTTCTGCCTCCCTCCTTGAGTGTTTCTCAGTTTCATAGGATCACCAACATCTATTCACATGACTGGTTTATCAGATGAGTTGCTCAGGCATGCCCGACTCTTTGCGACCCCATGGACGTTGCACGCCAGGCTTCCCTGTCCATCACCAACTTCCAGGTGACTGGTTTATACTTGAATCAATTTGTCACACCCTGTCCAAGATCTTTGAAAACTTAGTCATACAAACTTATCAATGATCTAATTCAACATCAAGCTGTCACTTTCAAACTTGGATTAAGTATGCTAAAAGCGGTGTGGGTTCTCTGCACCCCATTCAGTTACTGATCTATATTTTAAATGGCTTGGCAGAGTAGTTTGTTTTTTTTAAACTTCACATTCACAGAAACACTTTCTCTGTATATAGATACATACTACAACTTATCGCTACCTATTATTCCATTGTTGTTTTTGACCTGTCAAAAGAATGAATGTAAGCTCCAAGAGGACAGGGATTTTGTTTTTGTACAATGTTTTACTTCTGGAGCCTAGATTGATCTCTAGCTGATACATTGTTGCTGTTGTTTCAGTCACTAAGTTCTACCAAGTCCTAGCCCACCCTCTGGCAACCCCATGGACTGTGTAGCGCCCCAGGCTCCTCAGTCCATGAGATTTCCATAGTGGTATTTAAAGGTGTGTTGAAAGAATGAATGTACATTTTGATAATCACACATATGCATACAGACCTATAAAGGAAATAGTAATAAAGTTTTAATATTTTTAAACCATTAAATGAACACGACTTCCTACTTTAAAACATTTTGAAAATGGTGATGCTCGAACAATAAAACTTTAGCAGTTTTATAGTTCTGAAGGCAAACTTAGTTAATCTGAAGCCAAAAGCACTACATCTACAGGAAGCATTCAATCTATACGAAGATCTTAAGAGTTGCATTTATTTCCAGAAGCTTTATTTTTCATTGTACATCCCAAAGCCTTTTCGTTATTTTAGAAAAACTGGAGTACTAACCCCTGACATCCAGTATCTATCCATCTGCCCAAGATGAGAAGGACCATTCATATAACAAAGTCATTGAAACAGTTAAAGACAAAGCAAAAAAAAAAAAAATTCTGTCTTCCAAAGCCAAGGAGGCGGAAGAGGAGGGCACATCACAGTAAACAAAGCCAGCCAGGAGCCTCGGGGAGCAGGCCCCAGACAATAGGAGCGGGTGGCAGAGGCAGGTCTGGGGTTGGGTCAACATGGGGGTGGAGCCTAAGAAAGCACCAAGGGAAGAAATCTGCGCCAACAGCCAGCCAGACGCCGGGCCGCGGGGAGAACTTGGCTCCGGAGAGGGACCTTCCGAAATGTACCTGTGTCTCGGGAGTGGGTGGGCGATCCGGGAAACTGGGCATACACGGCGTCCCCCCAACCCCTTAAGCTACGGCGGCGACCCTAAAGACTCAGGGTGCGAGGAGGCGGGAATCCCCGGCCGAGGCGTGGGCCCGGGGATTCCCCCGGGGATCCGCGGGGACGCGGGCGCGGGAGAGAAGGGAGGGAGGCGGGCAGGAGACCCCCAGAGCCCGGGGCGGCGGGCATGACTTACTTTGAGGAAGCAGCTGTGGAGAGGCGCGGGCACCGACGTGCGGTGGATAACCAGGTCCTGGCCCGGGTTGTGAACGTCGCAGATGAGTTCCAGCACGGCGATGCTGCGGGCCGTGGACACCGACACGCGGTGGTCCTCGGACCACGCCAGCGGCTCCAGGCCGCTCACCGCGTACTGCAGCCTCACCGCCGGCTCCCGCCGCGTCACCAGCAGGCGGAACGCCGTGCTGGGCCCCGGGGCCGCGTCCGCCGCCGGCTCCTTCCCGCCGGTCTCAGAGCCCTCCACCTCCTCGGGCGGCGCGGGCCTCTCGGCCGCGGGCCCCACCCGGGTCAGGGCCGTATTCATCTCTTCTCGGAGGCAGAGGCCGGGCCCCGGGGCGCGCGCCAACCTCCCCCTCCTCCTCCCCCTCCCCGCCCCGCTCCGCCCCGCCCCGCCCCGCGTCGCTGTCCAGTTGCCGCCTCCCGCACCGAGGCCGCCGGGCCCCCAGCTTTCCTCAGCAGTGGTTTCCCCCCCTCAGGCCCGGAGCGCCGCCGAACCACGAAGGACCCCGCCGTTGCTAGGCAACCCAGCCCCTGCCGGCTGGCCAAGGCACTGCCTGTAAAAAAAAATAAATTAAAAAAAAATCTCACCTTGTGGTGGGACCGGATCGCGGGTGGGCGAGGGGCAGGGAGTCACCCCCACCCCCACCCCCGGCGCCTGACAACTAAAGTGCTGAGGAGAGTCGAAGGAGGAGGCGTTGGTTCGATGGGACACGCCTCTCTTTCCTGAGAGGAATTTCAAAAGAACGTCAAGGGCAATAACTCTGGGGTTAGGTGTGACTTGGCGTCCCCCCCACCCCCGGCACAGGCCGCGCCACGAGGGACTGCCCTGTGGCCCGGGTCGCCGCTGATCCGGCAGGCTAGTGGCGCGGGCCCCTTCGTGAGGGGGGCGGGGGACCCCAGAAAGCGCGCGCGGGCGCGCAGGACTCGGCGGGACAGCTACAGCGGGGTCCTCGCGCGCGTCCCACGTGGGGTCTCGCGGCGCCTCGCTCCGGGTTTCGCGAGATCCGGAGGCGCCTCTCTGTCGACATGGCAGCAGTCAGCGGAGTGCTTCCTCAGGTCCCCGAGCCCCGGGCCGCGGTCTTCAGGACCTTCTCCAAACCCCGCCCGGCCCACGCGAGGCGGGTGAGTTCTGATCCGGTTTTCTGGATGCATTCGCTCCCGGGGGGTGG
This sequence comes from Bubalus kerabau, assembly GCF_029407905.1. Lineage (NCBI taxonomy): Eukaryota > Metazoa > Chordata > Mammalia > Artiodactyla > Bovidae > Bubalus > Bubalus kerabau. The sequence goes on along the minus strand of NC_073634.1, from coordinate 105,513,791 downwards.
GGGTGGGGGGGGGGGAGGTGGGGCCTCGACGCGCAGGGAAGCTGCGGACCAGGCCTTCTCCGTCGGGATTCGAATTAATTCCGCGGAGTTGAGGTGGGGAAAAGTCACTCATCGGGCAGCTCCCGGAGGAGTCGCTGAGCCGCGCGTGTCTTAAGAGCCGACCACGGCCCGCAGAGACGCGCTCGGAGCGGGAGCGGAGCGGGCGGAGGCGGGCGGAGCTGGCTGGGGGCCGCTTGTTAGTTGAAGGCGGGGATGAGAGACTTGTCACCCGAAGTTAGAAACGGACTGTCGGGGCGTTGAGTCCCTTAGCAGCCCCATCATCTAATCTTCTCTCAGCCACTCTTATGGGTCAGTTTGTTTCGGGAATGAGGACTGGAGACTAGAAATTTCTTTGAAGAGTGTTCGAAACCGAGACATACATCGACGCGCCATGAAGGGGTGGGGGGCGGGGAAGAAAAATACAACTCGTCAATGTAATATCTTCGTTTGAGAGACAAAGATGCCTGAAATTTAGCCCAAACCAGAGCAGAAAATTGGTTTTTAGGATGGCTGACTTAGTTCCTAGCTAAGAGGAGGACTATGGGACAGAAAATCTGTTGAAAAATCTTGTTGCCTTAAATGACCAGGAAGGATACAGTTTGCTGCCAAAGAAAGTGTGCGTATGTGTGTGTTTTCTCAAAAAAGCATCATTTAATGCCATTGAAAAATTATTTGTCAAAGTTCGGTTCAGTTCCTTTCAACTAGTGTAGTGCCGCTGAAGTTTCTTGAGTTTATATCAGTTCATAGCAACTGTCTGGATTATTGTCTAGAGTTTTTTCGTGGTAATCAAGTTTAGGTTTAGATTCTTGTAAGTAAAAACTTTTCTGCTGGGCGATTTTGTGGCTTCATCTATACTGAAGGGGGAGGGAAGTACAAAAGAGCCGGTTGGGCACAGGGGCTTTGGAATAGCACAGACCTGGGATTAGATGCCAGCGTTGCAACATGCTGGCTCTGTGACCTTGAAGAAATTACTTCACCTCCCTGATCCTCACTTTTCCTACCTATAATATGAGAACAGTGATTTTGACTTCGTATAAGGTTATAAGTCATATTGACTCCATTTTGGGTAATAGAATTGCTCCATCAGGTCAGTAAGGTGCTTATACCAAGTACATGCAAGACATAGAAAACACTTACTGAAAGTTCATTGAGTGGATTGAATAAATAAATGTAAGATATCTGGTTTTATGATTGCTTGAACCACTATATCAAAAGGATATTGTTAAACAGCTGTGTTGGCCTTGTCTGCATATTTGTTATGTCTTGAATGAGAATTCTGTATATGCTAACCAAATTTGCTAATAGCCTGAACTTGGCATGAGTTGCTAATATACTGGACTTGGAAAGACCTTGACAGCTTAAATTATGCTCTAACACTACACAGAATGTTTTTCCTGGGGGGGGGGTGGAAATATATATATATATATGCACACACACACACACACACACACACAGATTTATTGTAGGAAATTTGGAAAGTAGATTAAAAAAAAAACCCCACAATTGCCATACTCAGAGATAACTCTGGGTAACATTGTGATGTTTATCCTTCTAGAAAAGAAGCAGAGCAAAATAGGGATCAAACTGTACATGATGTTTTCTAACCAAACAGGATACAGTTTCTAAATGGTGTTGCAGCATTACTGTTAGAAACTAGGCTGTGGAATTAATGCTTGGGCAAAGCCTTGATCCCTCAGTGATGCGGGGACAGGTCACCCCCCCCATTGCCACCTCAGTGTTGTTAGCTTAAGATGGGGTAATACCAGTACTGTATGGCCCAGTGACATCACTCATGTAGTACTTAGCGTACTGGCTGGTGCATAGTAACTACTTAATGTGCTTGTTAATATCAAAGACTGTTAGGGCTGGATGGGCCCTGGAGGTTGTCTGCCATATCCCCTTATTAGGCAGGTGGGGGAGTGGACGCAAAGACTTGCATGTTTTTAAAGAGATCCAGGTATATCTTTTCTCCTCTGTGCTCAGCTGCCACCCCATGAAGCATTCCTGTATCTTTGCCTCCCTCCCCCTCGCCGTGGGCCATGGTAGTCTTCTTGTTTTGTGCCCTTAGAATGCTTTGTCCACACCTGTTCTGTAGTACAAATACAGGTTTGGTTTGCAGTCTTACACTTTTGTCTCATCCACTTGTCTCTGACTTCTTCATGAGCTTGTCAGATCTTTGTACCTTTAGAAGCAAGCTACCTGACAGCTACTAAGTGGTCAGTTTTTTTTTTAATGAATATGTTGTGCATGCTGGCGGCCTGGGGCCTGACAAGTAGAACAGTGTCCAGAGTACAGAAAAGGATCATTCAATGACGTGTTGTTCATTCATCCTGCAAGTATTTATTGAGCACTTACTTTGTGCCAGACACAGTCCTGTGCAGGGGATGCAGTGCTATCCAGCACAGGCTTGTCCGTTTATAACAATCTAATGGGAAAGACAGACATCACACAGCAAATGACACCCTGTATTTACTGATCCACTGAGTGCTACAAAGGAGAAGGGTGCCAGGAGAGCCAAGGACAGGGACCCTGCTTTGATAGGTGGAGGCAGGAAGTCTGGAAAGGCTCCTCTGAGGATGCAGCAGGTGAGCCTGGATTTGAGGAATGAGTACAAGAGGGCGGGTTGGGGACTTGGGTTTGGGAGTAGCACGTGCAAAGGCCCTGAAGAGAGAACGAACCTAGGATATCCTCGGAAGTTAAGGAAGACCAGGATGGCAGAGAGTAAAGCTGAGGCTGGTGAGATGGGCAAAGGCAGATTCTTAATAGCTCAGGTCACACATTCTGGATTTTAGCTTGAGCACAATGGAAAGCCTGCCTGATACTGTGTTTAACTTGAAACACTTAAAGAGATGCTGACATGGGAATAAAGAATGACTAGGATGATAAGGGGTCTAAAGTTTGTGTCCTCTTTGGGGTATTTAGTCCAAAGAAGGAGAAAAAAAATGGAATTCTGTGGTGAACAAAGGAGTGTTGTGCATAAGAGTTGGTGCCGAGAACAAACTGCAGACCAGGACTTGGATTTTCCAGGAAACATATTTTGCCTGAATGTCAGAAAGAACTTCCGGACCCCTGGAATTTGGCTGGGAACAGAATGGGCTGCCTCGTGGGGTGGAGAGCAGTAGGAGGAGGTGCAGGCAGGAGCTGCAGGGACGCCTGGCAGGGCTCCTGCGATGGGAGGTCCACGCATGCGCAGCGGGAGAGGCCTTTAGGCCTTTTTGTACTTCAAGAGCCTGTGATTCTATAAACCAAGCAAGATCTGCACATTTCATCCCATCTTGCAAATGAGACCTGATTCTTGACTTCATCTCTTTTTAGTCTGAAAATTTGGGACTTTGTAAAAATAAACTTGTGACATTTGTAAAATGAAGCAGATTATCAATACTAAATGTTAATACCAATGCTAAATATTAATACCAAATATTTGAAGTTATATATATTGAATTACCTCGCTATAGGTGCCCTTAGGGTTGCCAGGAACAGAGAACTGTTGTTAATGCCAGGTTAGTCAGAAGCTGACAGTCACAGCTAAAGCAAACTGATGTCTGTACACAGAAGTCATGATCTCAAGCCAAGAGGAAGATAGCGTATTCCAAGAGAAACCAGAACTCCAGAATAATAAGCCCCAGCTACTCAGGGGATGTTTGTATATTCATGTGTAATGTGAATTGGAAGAGAAGGCCAAGGAAAATAGAGGAATTGGATATTCTTCTCCTAGGGGGAGTTTGGACACCATGCATTTAACAACATTCATGTTATGGAAATAAGAAGCAACAGGCAAGAAAATATCTCATGTTGTAGCCTGTAATCGCTGATCAGATGGGGAATGGAAAGGTGAGATGCGTTGGGAGTAATTGCAATGGAGGTGATGGATGGAGCATAATTCTCATTTGGAATGAAAGCTGGGAGGAGGAATCGTCTCCAAACCCCCTGAATCTGGGGGAGCAGCACGAGGGCAGACAATGACAGCCATCCAAGCGGTCGGGCTAGGCGGTAATGAAGGTTTCCGCTTCCTGGGCACGTGCAGTAACCGACGGGCTTTGTTGGTGGAGAGAGGCAAGATTCATCGCTCCTCTTTCCCGTGCTTGCCGTGTAAATGGATTCCTAGGGATTTGGATCACCTTAGCTGCACATTTCACTAGGTGGGTCCTCCCTTCCCTGCAAACAGACTCCAGTTGTTAACATTCAGCCTGAAAAATGTCTCTCCCTTGATGATCTTGGTGGAAGTGGAGGTTAAGACGATTGGTAAGGTCTGGTAGATGTATCAGCTGAGATTTGTGGGGTTTTTTGTTTGTTTGTTTTTTTCCTTTTTGGGGAGAAAAGGGCTGAGTTAAAGAATCTGATTGCAGACCCTAAACTTGCTTGACATATGGGGAGTAATGATCTCTGCAGGGAGAGATGCAATTCTGTGGGCAGTCAGGCTTCACTCTGAGGTCTGTCTTCATGGACTGACGCATCTCTTGTCACTCTTTCCTTTTGGGAACAACGCAGCAAGCAGCGGCCACCAAAAGAAAATGCCAGGCGTCCAGCGAGGCTCCCCCAGCGAAACGGAGGAGCAAAGCCTCTTTTCTCCCGGCCAAGAAAACTGCCGCTAAAGAAACTCGCAGGACCCTGAAGGGGAAGTCACAGAGGACGTTTTCTCCCAAGAAGCCCTCAGCCGGCGCGAGGGATGGAGACCAGGAGCGGAAGCCGGGCGCCAAGACTTCATCACTGTTCAAAAACAACCCTGAGATCCCGGAACTCCCCAGGTATGTCCAGGGGCAGACGCCCTGCGAGAATGAAAGGGATTAAGTGTCTTCTGCCCTTTTCTTTGTCTCTTGGAACTGATTGCCTGCATCTTGTTCATTATTTGCAGACCTGTAGTAAAGCAGGTGCAAGAAAAGGTGTTTACTTCAGATGCTTTTCAAGCCCTGGACCTCCACCCACATCTCGTAAGTATCCCTCCTTGATTTCTGGGTGTCTCGATTTTGGGGGTCTGTTCATTCAGAATGTCTGTGAAGTGACAGTTCTAGGAAGAAAAAAAAAATCAAAGAAGTTATATCTGCTCCAGGTTACCCAGCTAAACTCAGATTGATAAGACGCTTTTCCAGGTCAGTTCACATGAGCTTAGGAATCTGTTCACTGTCCTCACCCCGACCCCAGCCCACCCACCTTTTTTGTTTTTGCTCACCTAACTCACTTTAGGACTGGGACTCCACATATCTGACTTGAAGACCACCTCATAATTACTGGATAAATATGGCATCAAGACTGTTTTGGGTGCCAGTGTCATGGAGAGGGAGATGAACTGTCATCTTGCTATTAAGGGAGTTATAAAGAACTGAAGGAAGAAGGGTCTTTTTGAACATGGACACTTAAAAGAAACCAAACAACCGTGAATGAGTGTTCCAGTTGTGTTTATGAGTAAGGCGAGAGAAATACTTTCACTTTTAGGAAGTCCAGATTTTCTTGGCTCAAATGGTCATGGCTTTACCTGCTGCTTCTTTCGGGCAGGTTATCTGTGCTTGTGTTCTCAGCGCAGAGTGCAGCGGCTTTCCACGCCAGGGTACTGTGCACACTGGGAGACGGGGCCTCTGTGTCTCAGGGGCTGCCCTGAGTGTTGTAGGATGTTTGGCAGGTCCTGTGCTCAGCCAGTGCCAGGTGCATCCCCGCCCCCAGTTGTAACAACCAACAGTTTCTCCAGATGTTGCCACACGTCCTGGGAAAGCTGGCAGGGAGGCAGTGTGCAGAACCACCCCTAGCTGAGAACCACTGGTTTGGGACAGGCTGGCAGGGGGCCAGTGCACAGAACCACCTCCAGTTGAGAACCATTGGTTTGGAGGAACTTGATTGGATTGTGATCATCAGTTTTTACCCCAATATTTTCCCCTTCTTTGCATCCTTATTTGCATTAAATGTATTTATACCAAAAAATATATATGTTATTTATTTATTTTTTGTCTTTTCTTTTAGATTTCCACAATAAATACAGTCTTAAAAATGTCTAGTATGACCAGGTAAGAGTTCTGGGTCACTTGATTTTCTCAGGATTTAAGTGGGTATAAGCAAATGAAACCTGAATTGTCCCAGGAGGACAGAAAACTCATGTCTTGGCTTAGAGAGCAATGCCAGGTTATTAACCCCTGAGGGCTTGGTAACCACTCGGTTTCCCCACGTAGTACATGGGACTGGGTCTCCATCCCTGCCACCCTCAGCTCTAAACTCTTAAGAGGTCTCTTGTCCAGAAGTGGTCTGCGTGGGACACCACTGTGGTCTATGCTGCCCGAAAATAATTTGTCTAAAATACAGAATTTATCTTGTCATTTCTTAGTAGTAAGGGGTAGAGTCAGCTACAAGAGAGGAGTAAATACTTGATTAGATGTAATGGGATGCTGAAAAAAGATTTTAAATGTTAGTGACAACGCCTGGAAAATGGAAATGGAGTAGTGAGAGGTATGGAGCAAAAATGACTCCCCCCACCCCACCGCCTTGAGTATGTGTGCTCATGTACGTTTTAATGTCACCTTTCACTTAGAAGGAGCTGTTAGTAAAAGCATCAAAGAAAAAATGAGCCCCTTTGTTGCTGTTTTGTTCGGTTTTAGCAATCAAATGTGATTTCCATATCCTTTCAGTTTTTTTTAAATTTTATTGAAATATAGTTCGTTTATAATTTTTGATCTCTGCTGTTACAGCAGAGTGATTCAGTTATATAAATGTATATTCTTGTTCGTGTTCTTTTCCGTTGTAGTTTATCACAGGACGTTGAATATAGCTCCCTATACTATGCAGTAAGACCTTGTCATTTTAGTTGTTTGTTTTGGAATACACACCTGGACACACATCTTACCGTGTCCGTGGCTGTCATATTTGGTTTTCTAGAGTCGGCAGCAATTCCTGGCTGTCTGCAGGGCTCACGAAGTCCCCCTTTCCCTCTTCTGCTTGGGAATCTTTCCATAACGTCTTATTGCTTCGTATTCCCTGGTTCAGAAGATAGAGTACGTGATGTGCTTTGTGGTGGCTCCAGCTTGTCATCACGCCAGTCGCATTTTTCTTTTTAATTAGTGTAGCATACCAGCCAATCTCTGGGTTGCCTCAACTTTTCAGCCCCATAAGTTTCAAAAATTTAACTAGGGTTTTGCCCTTCTAACCATCCAAGGCTTCTCAGCCCTTCCCATGACTGTTCAGGTGACCTCCAAGGTGACGTAGAGCCTGGGTCAGTTGCATTCTGTGGATCTTGTGTCTCTGCCTGTAAACCTGGGCAGGTAGTACATCATAGGTAAGCATGTGCTCTTTCTTCCGGGTTGCCCAAGTGTTCAGAAGCAGAGCATCCCCGTGTTGCTGGAAGGCAGAGATGCCCTCGTGCGATCCCAGACGGGCTCAGGTCAGTCATCACTTGATTTCTGCCCTTCCTCCATGGTCATGTGGTGAGCTGTCTGTTGATGGTGGTGGCTGCTTTGTTTGGTGGGGGGAGGGGAGGCCATGCTTGCTTCTGATCAGAGCCCTGAAAGGAAGGGGATGATCAATGGGACCACAATCAGGAATGATCAGAAAGGAGTCAGGTTCCACAGTCATTTCTCAGCGCCCCTCCCAGGGCTCCACCTGGTCCCACCATCTATGGCGAGAGCCGTCCATCTTCACTCCAGTGGCGATGAATTTTTTTTCTGGTGTTGAAACACTCTTGCCATGAGCACACCCTGATCAGGTGCCAGTTGTTGCGGTCGGTCACGGAGCACTGGTTTTGTTCCGGAACAGCCTGGAAGGGCTTTTCTGACCTCTTGTGCCTGTAAGAGCAAGTCAGCTATCCTTTCCTTCCCCGCTCAGCCACTGTCCAGGTGGGCGGAAGCCCAAGGGTTTTTCCATCCATGGTTTCTCCTTGAATTCTGGAGGCCAGCTCTGGGCTTCCAACTGGCTCCTGACCGTGAAAGCACCACAGACGACACGTGTGCCTTCAGAAGCGCCTTTGAGAGGTTGAAGGTGACCCCGGGGAGGGGAGCTTCTCTAGTTCCTAGGGACATTCACTGAGCTGAGCCTCTGTGAGACTTGAGAAGCGTATCATTGTCTCCTTTGCTAGACGTTAAAGGAGCAAAGCTGCAGGTTTATTAGAAGCACTGCATTCACAGTGCAGAACTAGGAGCTGTGACAGACAGGTGACTTCCATTTTCCCCTAAATGTGAGTGCACTTTTCTATCTCCAGACTTCAGGGCGGTGCCAGTTTCCTTTACTATTTTTGGTTTTCTGATGTCCTCAGACTCCGGTTTTAATTCCTCTTGTCCTCTTTTAAAAGGTAAAACTCTTGCCTATTGCATCCCTGTGGTCCAGTCTCTTCAAGCAATGCAATCCAAAATACAGGTGAGTGGGAAGGCTGTCTTTCTGGGAGTTCCCTGGCGGTCCAATGGTTAGGACTTGGAGTTTCACTGCCAGGGGCCTGGGTTCAGTCCCTAGCTGGAGAACAAATATCCTGCAAGCTGCTCGACAAGGCCAAAAAAAAAAAAGAAACTGCATTTTTTCTGTTATTGTTCATGGTGCATATGAAACCATCAAACTGAACCAAAGCGGTAAAATCTTTTCACTTAGCTTTGTTTTCCTGTCTCTGTTTAATCATGTACTGTGTAAGTATGTTGCATCTAAAGAGTGTGCCCCGAGTGGGGGACAGAATGGAAAACAGAGCAAATAATAGACAACTGTAACAGTCATTCCAGCAGGCCTCCTGGGAACGTTTCTAAGATGCTACCCATGTGTCAGACGTGCTGCTGGGTGCTTTGTTCACCTTATCTTCTTGGCTTGCTAACTGCCCTAATCCCACTGAATTGGAAGGAATTACTGTTACCTCAATTTGAAAAAAAACAAGGAGACTTGAAGTTAAATACCATCCTAAGGCCATGCGGGGAGTGAGCCTGAAGTTGGGTCTCCGCCTCCATTCTCTTTGGCTCCAAAGGCCAAGCTCCTCTTACCAGAAATGATTAGCATTGTATTAAAAACAGGGATTTGGCATGAATAGTAGAAGTGAAAATAAGCACCCCATCAGTGAATGTGACAGTTGGGCCGCCTTGTGTTTCGTGTTTTCTCGGACCTCTCTTTAGTTGTGAAACACACTTAGCACCTGGGCCAGAGGCGCCAGAACTAGGTTCCTTGGCACGGATCCCGAGGAGGCCACGTGAGTGCCGTGTTCCGGGGGCATCAGTATCATCTCAGAACCCAACGTGAATCTCACGAATCCACCCTGGTTATTCTGAGTTGAGAGGAAACGGTGAGAATAGAAATAGGAAGCAGAGTAGTTCGCCGGCAGATAAGAAGAGCCGGTTGGTCACTGTTGCCTTGGTTTGGGCGCGCAGACTTGCATGTGTGCCGAGCCTTCCTGTTACTGCAGTGATGGAAGGAATACCGATAGTGTGGGTTCCGGTCCACAGTCTAAGACAAACACCTGTGGTCCACACTCATGCAGGTGAGTTATTGGCTAAACAGATGGGGCAAGGGGAAGCCCTTCCTTACAGTAGAAGTCCAGTGAATTCGTATAGGACATCATCATGTAGCAAATGCCACAGTGATACTGCTTCAGGCAGGAATCATCAGAGATACGAGAGTGAGCGGATTAAAGTGTGAGGAAAATGGGATATTTACACACTCAAGTTATCTTTCCAGGAACTAGAGGAAAAGATGGTACCTTTATGGTGGGGGGCCTGGCTGTCACCACCGCATCCACGGGCTCATCCGGGACCTCACCAGTGCGGGGTTGTGTTGACCTCACAGGTCTCCTGCTAGGGGGATGAAGGATAAAATTGTACTTCCCTGGTTTTCTTTCATATATATATTTTTTTCTTTTAATTTTCATATATTTTTGTTGTTTGTTTGTTTGTTTTTGGTTGTGCTGGGTCTTCACTGTTACACAGGCTGTTCTCTGGCTGCAGCAGGTGGGGCTGCTCTCTAGGTGTGGTGTGAGGGCTTCCGTAGTTGCAGCTCCCAGGCTGTAGAGCACGGGCTCAGTGGTCGTGGTGTGTGGGCTTAGTTGCTCCGTGGCATGTAGGATCTTCCAGGGTCAGGGATTGAGCCTGTGTCTCCTGCATTGGCAGGTGGATTCTTTACCGCTGAGCCACAAAGGAAGTCCTTCTCTGGTTTTCTTGCCACAAATGCACAATTCTAATTTGATCACAAACATCAAATAAAGCCAAGTCAAAAGACATTCTACACAGCAACTGGCAAGTACTCTTTAAAAGTATTAAGGTCACAGAAGACAAAGATATACTAAAGCTCTACCCCAGAGTAAAGGAGACGAAAGACATGACAGCTGAGTGCTGTGTGTGGCCCTGAATTGGATCTGAGTCTGGAAAAAGGCATGTTAGAAAATGAGTTAACAAAATTTTAATAAGGTCTATAGATTAACTGATAATATTGAATCAGTGTTAATTTCCAGTGTATCAGGTTGGCCCAAAGGTTTGTTCAGATTTTTCCATAAGATCTTAACATAATGATTTTGAGAATCAATGTCATATAAGGAAGCTGGGAGGAGGGGGTAAGGGAGTTCTTTGAACTATTTGTGTAGTTTTGTGTAAGCCCGAAATTATTTCAGAATGAACATGTTCAAATTTATTTAAACTTTATTTAGATGATTTTAAGTCAATAAAACAAATCCTACACTATCATTCAAGTGACAGAACCTTATGTAGTTATTGAAAGCGATATTTTCTTCAATTCCTCTTTGTGAACTCAATAGGCACTCTTGCCGTGTTAACAAAGGGAGGTTACAAAGCAGTGTGTATAATGATAGTCCAGTTTCATAACTGATGGTCGTGTATATGCATATATATATGTGCATGCACACTCTGAGATGAGAAAGACACTTTTCAAACTAATACTGGTTTTCTCTGAGGTGGATGAGTGAGATTCTGCTTCCTGTGGATGACTGGTGTTTTCTTCCACTGGGTACTTTGGAGTGCTGGGGTTCATACAAGGGGCTTTCACATTGTACCCGGTACAGATTAGAGAAGAAATATGAATTATTAAGTCAGTGTGGTAAAGTCTCAGCCCTTTAGATACTCCAGGAGAATGTCTGTAGACAGTGGAGGTTTTTTCCTTCTTGGAAAGTTGGAGGGTTTGGGCGTATATCTGAGTTGGCGTGGGTCCCACAGTTCCAGCGCAGCTGACTCATTTCCTGGACCCGTGAACTAAGGACAGCAGAGATGCAGTTGTGTTCCCAGAGTGGACAGCATGGTGGGGCTCTGCTCAGAACCTGGGTCTGAGTGAGACGTAGAGCGCATCATTCCATCCCTGTATGCTCCAGGGGGGAATCATGGGGAGCCTGTGTCCTGGGGTTGCCAGGATTAAGGAAGGCGTTGCACCTGGAGAGTAGAGCCCTGCTTCCCCGATCCTGGCAACAGTACCTGCCCTCTCAGTGTCCTCGTCGTCAGCAACGTGAACTTGTATGAAGGGCAGTGTTCTGAATTGCTTATATTCAGAGCATTAACCAGCCGTGTATGTCATTGCTTTTATTTACTCAAGTATTTTTTTAATATCAATAACAGCTCGTTCTATTAAAGATGGAAGTATTCTGTAGAAATGGTTTTCCAAGCCCAAATTTATTTCAAGTAACATTCAGTATAGGCCCTTGCGGTTCAAAGTAAACGGATCTGGCCTGTTAAAAACCCGTCTGGAGGAAGCAGTGAATTCAAGGCACCCGGCAGAGGCTTCAATTACTGTAGTGATGGGATGAGAACGGACCAATTTTCTGTGTTTCCACACTTTCAGCAACTTGGGCTCTCATTTTTATTTTTTAACATCTCATCCATCCTTCCTCACTCACTTCTGCCTTGCGAGGAACTGATTGTTCTTTTTTCTTCTCTGTGTAGTAACACCTTTTGAAATGTCAGAATCTCTAACGCTGCGGTGTTGATACCCTTGTACTAACATGTTTACCGTTCCCCGCCCGGGCTTCAGTGCCGTCTCGCAAAGATGTTGAGTACAGACACCTCTAGTTTGAATTCCAAATCTTTTTCTCCTTGTGGGTAAATATTTCCTATGCAAAACATGAAAACCATCCTTGTAATTTAATTTGCCACTAAATCTGTGCTTAGCTTCTACACTAATGTGGCTTTTTTTCCCCCCCAAGATTTTTTTTTTTTTTTTTGATGTGGACCATTTTTTTAAAGCTTTTATTGAATTTGTTACCATATTGCTTCTCTTTTCTCTTTTGATTCTTCGGCTGAGAGGCATGTGGGGTCTTAGTTCCCTGACTGGGGATCGAACCCACACCCTCTGCATTGGAAGGTGAGGTCCTAGCCACTGGACCACCAGGGAAGTTCCCTAACAGAGTTTTGGTTCCTCCCCTATGTGTCCCAGCCCTTGGAGATGCAGGGCACCACTGGACCCTTTTCAGATTACTTTGTTTTCTTCTATCATTGTTACTGTGATTTATGAATATAATGTATATGTTAAAAAAATTTCTTGAAGAGTACCAAAGAACATACAGTGATCAGTGAGTCGTTCTACTGCCCCTTGGCCCAAATAGCACGGCTCTTAGGATAGTGTGGTCCTTATCACCAGCATCTTGTTTATCCTCCCAGGGATATTCTTTGGGTGTAAAGTAAATCTGAGTATGCATAGTTCCCCCACTTTGGCTGAAGTTTTTGTTTGTTTGATACAGAAATGGTTGCTTGCTATGCACTGTGCCTTGCTCGTCTTCACTTAATATGTTTGGGGATGCTTTCTTATCATTGCTGTGTTGACCTCCTTTGTTTTTTTATGGCCCCCTAGTATTCCACTGGATGTTTGTACCATGAATTATTGAGTCATTCCCTCATTGATGGAATTTATGTTGTATTCAACATTTTGCTACAAAGCAATTAAACAACTTTTTTACACACACGAATCTTTTTGAGAAGTTCTTATAAATGGAATTTGTATTTTTTTTTGGTAGATAATGCCAAAATTGATCTTAAAAGGAGTTTCACCAATTTTCATTCCCACCAACAGTGTACAGGAGTTTCTGTGTCCCTGTGCCTGTATCAACACTGTCGGCTGTTTTATTTTTGCTCATCTGATGGGAAAAATACTGTTTCATAGTTTTAATTTGAATTTCTCTTGGGAGTAAAGTTGAGCATCTTTTCACATGTTTAAAAGTCATATATTGAATTATTATTTCCATAAATTAACTGTTATGCCCGTCTCCATTTTTCTGTTTGAGTTGATGGTTTTTTTTATTTTTAATTGAATTACAAACCTTTATAAACTAAGAAATGGTCTTTTCTCTTATGTATGGCATATTTTTCCCCATGTTATTTGATTCAATTTTGTTTAGGTATTACTTTTTCATTGTGAAATTTTAAATTTTTTGTGTAATAAAATTCTTCATGTTTTATAGTTTCTGAGTTTTATGTCATCTGTAAAAAGGCCAACTTAACTCCAACTGTATTTTTTCTAGCTTAGTTTTAAAAGGGCATTTAAATTGTCCGTCTTTTCATTGTTGATATAAATTACCCCTTACTGTATTTCCTGGCTTTTTATATGTATTTGATTTAATTCTGGACTGTATTTGCTATTATAATTTCTTAAGTACTAGCATCAGTTTTGAAAAAGCTACTACGGATTTAAGTTGTTTTAACACTTGATGTTCAGAAATATCTTGATTATTCCTGCACATTTGTTTTTCCATGTGAACTTTGAAATCGGCTTATCTGGTTCTGTATGTTATTTTTATATGCATGTATATGTGTATTTGTGACATTTTATATACGCATAAATATGCATGTTCATGACATTTTTACTAGAATTACATTTATGGATTGATTTAGGGAGATTAGCTTATTAATAATATTGGGTCTTCTTATCCAAGAATCATTTATTTAAATTTTATTTTATGTTCCTCAGAGGTATTTAAAAGTTTTTATTGTATTTTTGTGAAGTGTAGTTTTTTATGTTGGTTTTTTTTTAAATTTTTTTGCTATTTCTAAACATGGTTCCATCTAACTTTCTGAATTGGAAGGTTATTGATTTTTATATATTAATTTTACATTCAGCTAGTTGACTGAATTGTCTTTCTGTAATAGATTTTCAAGTGATTTCTTAAGCTTTTTTTTCTTTAGGATAAAATATCATCTGCTAATAATGACAACTTTACCTCTTACTTTCCAGATTCATGCATATTTCTTTGTCTGATTGCATGGGTCAGAACTTCTAGATCATTGTTCCATGATAATGGGCTTCCCTGGGGGCTCAGACGATATAGAATCCCAGGGAGACCTGGGTTCGACCCCTGAGTTGGGACAATCCCCTGGAGAAGGAAATGGCAACCCACTCCACTATTCTCCCCTGGAGAATTCCATGGACAGAGGAGCCTGGTGGGCTACAGTCCATGGGGTCGCAAAGAGTCGGACATGACTGACTGAGCACTCAAGCACAGTGGGCCATCTTACCACTTTCTTTAATAAGACTGCCTCTCATGTTTACAAGTGGCTACCCTTAATATCTGTCCAGATTCCTGTGACCTGTGTTCATTCAACTCACGGCATTTCTTTTCTTCTGTTCAACAGCGTGGTGATGGCCCCTACGCTCTGATACTAGTGCCAACAAGAGAGGTAAGCAGTCCCACTTTCGGGGTGTGTGCTAACAATAAGCAGGTTCTTTCAGCAATATCGTTGAATAAAATTCAGGTGTTTTGACTATTTTTCTCCCTACTGCACCAATCACCACACTCTTTTCCTTTGGCAGGGAACCATCCTCTGATTCCTGACAAGAAGAAAAATTCGAGTAGTCTTAGAAACCAGAAGTTTTGGGTTTTGGAGAAGTGTTTCTCTGTTATCTAAAAACTAATTACATTATAGATTTCTTTTAAAAGTAATTAAAATAATTGCATTTTTGTACATTTTTTTCCTTTTACAACTTAATTAAAAATTAAAAGCAGTTGACCCTAAAAATGAACCTTTTTTTTTTTTTTTTAAATTTTGTACTTGTTTCTGAAAGTTAAGCTTTTTGATATTTTTCTTCTTTCTTGGTGGAAATCTCTTCTATCTGATTTATTTTATTTGCCTGTGGAGGCAATTGCAGATCAGGATATGTGTTTCCTGTATCAAATGCCAATCACTTCCTTGCAGAGAACAGATCTCGGTGATGGAGGTTTCAGCCCAGCCTTTTGAACATCCTGCAGTGCCCTGTCTCAGCTCCATCCAGTGAAGGAGCAGGCATAGAGCTATTTAAATTTTTACAGCAGCAACCTCGCCACTTCCCTGGGATGCTTCATGAATACTAAACACATGGAAACTGTGTATCTTCCTTGGATAAAGGGATTACGTAGAGGCTTTGTTGATGGTTGTTAAAGGCTATAACCTACGTTTATTTTCTCTTTCTCTGGTTTCCACTGGGCTTGTTAGTTTCTGTGTTATTTCTACCCCCCTTAATAAACTTGGGAAATGATCATCTCTGTCTTTAGCTGCTGCTCTGCCCCGACATAGCCTTAGGAAATAGTCATGTCACCTCTACAGCAGCAACCCCAAGGCTAGCCTGCTGCGTCACCACACCCCTTCACACATACTACATTCTGTTCTTTCCAGAGGCAGCCAGATTCAGGTCGACTCTGCTTCATTTTCTTCCATCTTTGTGCACCATAGACTGTACCTCTCTGCACGGTACTCTGGGAATTTGAGCCAGCAGAGGGAGCACAGAACACTGTGTTTGTGTGTCCAAGAAATAGATTCTCCAAACTGACAGGTTTCAGCATCAGCCTAAGAACAAGATGTGTTTCCCAAGGAGATTCTGTGTAGAGGACTTTTTTTAATCCTAGCTTGAGGTCCTAGGTTGCATCCTTATCACTTCACACTGTCTAAATTTTTAAAAATAAATGAAAAGGAAGGGCGGGACCTTGCTCATCATTTCTCACTTTTTCATGTTTACAGCTGGCTCTGCAAAGCTTTGATACTGTCCAGAAACTGCTTAAGGTAAGGCAAGCCACGAGTTCAGCTTTGTCTTTTTTTCCCGACTTTTTGAGGAAAGAGATCCCACAGTCTTTTCTTTATTTTCAAAGAGCTAGGAATCACTCCAGTGTCCCTCCATTCCCTGGTTGTCTCTGCTCTCCCCAGGTACAGTTTGTAGGTTTTTATTGATCTAAACCTATGAATCACTGGTTTCTGGCTTAGTGAGTTTACTAGTGTTTCCTGGTACTTCCATTCCTATAATCTATTCATCGTAGTCACTAGCAAGCTACCTACAGAGCTTCACAGGTACAACTTTAAGGTGATCCAGTGAAAGCAACTTAACGGGCTGCAAGCAGGGGTTGTTTCAGAATGGAGACAGAGAAAGCTTCCGAGTCAAAGCCTGCCAGCCCACCAAATTATAATGAGAATTGATCTCTCCTTTTCTTTCATCATGGGTGGCAATGAGGAAGCATTGTATTTGGGTTTGATCTTAACCAAAAAGGAAAAAATAAAAAAAGGCAATAGACTCACTGAAACGTGTTTTCAGTTCAGGCTCTATGGGGAAAGGCAAAGAAGCTCCTTGAATCATTTAAAAAGCTCATATTCCTCTCTTGCAGCGTTGGAAGCTAATTGAATAGTTGTAATTTAAGTTAGTGCTGGTAACCACGGGCCTGGCAATGCCTTGGAACTGCGTCTGCGTAGTATTGCCTCCTGCACTGAGAAGCTCTCCCTTCCAGCTTCCTAAAGGAACAGGAATTTGCAGTTAGGCTCTGTTTCTGTAAACGGGGCTTCACGTTGACTTTGGTCTGATGTCTTTCTGTAGCCGTTTGCCTGGATTGTGCCTGGAGTGTTAATGGGAGGAGAGAAGAGAAAATCAGAAAAGGCCAGGTAGGGAGAGTTTGCTTGTTGTTAATTCCTTTTTCAATCTGCCCTGTCTTCCTCTGCTGTAAGACTTTGGCCCTTCTCATCCTGGGGAGACAGAGCCTTGTCCCAGACGGTGGTTCCTAGTCCCAGGATGTACGGACAGCTCGAGTCCCCATGAGGGGTCGTTCTAAACAGTGCTATTTGTTTTAAATATTGATGAGCCTACCAGTGGTTCCCTTTTGATGTGATCAGTGACAGCTCCTTACCTTCTTAACTCGCACCCTCAACCCCTCCCATCCCCCAATATCCATGGTCCCCCTTGCTAAGGATATATCCTCTTAGATTCCCATTTGTGACATTGGGAGTTTGGGAATTTGTTGTTTGATTTTACAAAAACAAGATTCTAAACCTACATGATGCTTTACGTCTTGCTTTTTATACCCAGATACATTTATTTGTAATTCTGTGTTAGAATTGGTCATGGATGTCAATAGAAAATTGTTGCAAGAAGTACATCCCAAATTGTCTACATTCTCTTGAAGACGTTTTTATTTTATTGTAGCCTCATGCTTAGTGGTTATGTCCAACCCTGTGTGTAATATGTAACCAAGGAGCAGATTCTAAACGTGAAACCTTCAAATATTGGCTAGGATGAGATTCTACTCCACTGTAAATAACAGCAACAGTGCCACAAATGATACGGAAGTTTTTTTTCCTCTTTCTTTCACATTTAAGAAGCTGGCTGGCATGGTGCGTGCACCAGCGTGAGGACCCCTGGCTCATCCTGTTTTTTTTTGTGCCATTAAGTGAGGCTTTTGTTTTCAAGCTTTCCTCATAGTGTTAGATAGTTGTTGGAGTTCCAGCCATTATATCTAGCCTCCTGCCATACCTCCTTCTTCTAAAGGTACTGATAGGATTTGCATGTTTCTTTTTTCCACATATCTTATTGCTAGAACATAGGCATGTGTCCACTTAATGACAAGGGCAGCTGGAAAATGTACTCAGCTGAAAACTATACACTTTTATTACTGTGGGCTAATGGGATAAAGGATGTCTGGGGAGTAAGAAGTTAAATTTGTTCCTCCTAGTCTATGGGGCAAGGAGGGGCACATTACCTGGAAGTTACAACAAGGATTCAATGTAAGAAACCTTCCAGCCATTACAGCACATTGACATGGGATGACTTGTTCACGTAAGGGATTCCCTGGCATAAGCGAGGTGACGATCTGGAATATTCTAGAAAGCATCTGTGGATCAGATAAAGGGCATTGGGTTATATAGTCAAGATTCGTTTGAGATTTAAGGTTTTACGATTTTAATAGAATTTCAGCACTTACAGTTATTTTCTGCAAGATAGAGAAACTACAGAGAAAAACAAGAACTTAAATATATCTTTGTATCTCCCTGTTGTTATGTTTGTCATGACTCAGACTGTGGCACCTTGGCTCTGGCCATGAATCTGTCTTCCTTAACCCTTTCGCTGTGTCTTCCATTGATGCGGCTCCGTCAGATTTACTTCCTGTTGTGATGTATGCTTTTAAACAGGCTCCGAAAAGGAATAAATATCCTTATCTCCACTCCTGGGCGCCTTGTGGATCATATAAAATCCACCAAGAACATCCATTTCCGTCAGATCCGTTGGCTGATTCTGGATGAAGCAGACAGGTGAGCCCTTCTGGGAAGCATGAGAGGTGAAGGGAAAGGGCTGTTTCTGGATCTTCACTGAAACTTCTGGAGTCCTGTAGCATTCCATGTATTCATGGAGATTAAAACTCCTTCCTTGAAACCACAGAATCTTGGATTTGGGTTTTGAAAAGGACCTCACGGTGATCCTCAACGCTGTGAATGCCGAGTGCCAGGAACGACAGAACGTCTTGCTGTCGGCGACGCTCACGGAAGGTGAGTTGAAAAGAAACTCTCTCTGTTCTCAGTGAAGAGGAGGGCCTGGACAGGAGCTGCCCCTCGGCTGTCTGCCTGCCTTGGTTCTCGGCCTCAAGGTGGGGGCTGGGGAGGCAAGGAGGAAGGTGTCCTGAGAGGACTGCTCTTCAAACCGCATGTCCTGCATGCCCGGCCTCCTCTCCCCACCATCCTGACTCTCTGGTCCCTGGCGTCTGAGAAGAAGGAGAAAGGGCAGGTCCCAGGTCCAGCACCCTCGCGGGAGGGAGAAGCTGCCGGCACTCACGTCGGTATGGAGGTAGGAGGAGGCTGGTGGTCTCTAGAGGTTGTGATGGTGGGTGCTGCCCGCTCAGGGTAGGGCTCCTGTCCTGAAGGAGGTGGCCTCTCTGCCAGCACGTTTCTAAGCATCATCATCTGCCTTTCTCCTGAAGACACCATGCTGCTCTTTAGTTGCTCAGTCGTGTCTGACTCTTGCAACCATCAGGCTCCTCTGTCCTTGGGACTTTCCAGGCAAGAATACTGGAGTGGGTTGCCATTTCCTTCTCCAGGAGATCTTCCCGACCCAGGGACTGAACCCACATCTCCTGCGTTGGCAGGCGGTTTCATTACCACTGAGCCACCAGGGAAGCCCAGCTGGGACTTTTAAGGCTCTTTTTTAATTAAACCTGAAAAATACATTCCGTGAACTCGTTTCTGTCTTTCCATCCTCGTGAGATGGGGCTTCTTAGCTCTCTGTCGTAGATGGGAGCACTGAGGCTCCACCAGGATTCCCTGCACGCAGAGCGCTGCAGGGTGCTTTAGCGCTTGTGTTCCTGTTTCACTTGGTATACCAGCCAGTGCATGTGTACCAGACGCCATCCACCTGCCCCACCAGCAGTTCTCAGGGTGTGTTCTAACTAACAGTGACCATAAGAGAGAATCCATGAAAAAGGGATTCTGTGCTCAGAGTGGGGGAAATGCCACACATTCCCACTCCCTCGAGGAGACTCATTGGCACAGTCACACGAGTAAAGGTTCTGACAAGGCCTGTAAACACAGGAAGCCCTACGAAAGAATCCCAGGAAACCTTTCTATCAGTATTTCCATAATTTGTTTGACCACCGAAGCCTTTCTGGGAAGTGATGGGCAGACATCTGTTGCAGTGGTCTTCCGCAGGTCAGAGTTTAGAAACATTGGTGGTATATATGGGTTTTTAGGCCCTAGGAAGAAATTGGATCCCTAGGAGCCTGACAGTGGGGCAGATCAGTGTTAGCATTTGGGGGTACCCGTCAGAGATTTCTTAGTAAGCCTGGATGTGTGGTGGTGGGGGTGTGCGGACATGACGGTTGTACAGCACATGCCTGTCAGCTGTTCTGTCTTTCTCGCTTTCTCTCAAAGGTGTAGCACGGCTAGCTGACATCAGTTTACACGACCCTGTCAGCATCTCTGTCCTGGATGAAAGCCATGATGTGTCGAGCCCGGAGAGCGAAGCCTTTCTCGAAGCTTCTCCTCCACAGGCGACTGATGAGCTGGATGGCTTCGCCATCCCAGCCGGTCTCGAGCAGCATGTGGTGGTGGTCCCCAGCAAGCTGAGACTCGTCTGCCTGGCGGCCTTCATCCTGCAGAAGTGCAAGGTAGGTCTGAGGGCTGGGCCTGACCTGATCCTGAAAGGACCACAATGCTGTTTATGTCAGGCATGGAGGGCAGCGGGCCGAGATGCGCATGGAAGTTTCCCAGCTTCACTGTGGTGGCGAGTGCAGGCCTTAGCAGAGATCTTCTCAGTCAGTGGTTCTAGAATTGCAGTAAGGACTCAGGGGTCAGTGTGTTCAACTTGAGATATGCCTCATAGACCAGTCCTAGACTGACACTGGAGATGTCACGTGGTTGAAGCATGCTGGATGTGAGCCAGATACGTGGGTCTGTGTGCGTGGTTTTAGAGACTCATCCTATTTGTGTATTTACCGGGTTCACATGATAACTTTCTCTGGTACATGAGAAAATAGTAGGTGGAAGGGCTTGAGGGTGCAGCTTCTAGACTGCCTTCAATCTCAGGGTCCCCACGGGGAGGGCTGTGCGTGGCAAGCCCCGAGTGAGTGAGGGAGGCCGAGCTCACATGCAGCTTTGCTCTGAAGCATATTTGTTTTTCTCAGATGCAGGAGGCCCGTTTGAGGTGGCAGCTATGTCATTTTCCTGTCCTGCATTCTTTGCGGACCAGTGTTGTTTTTAAAAATAATTCAAAGCCATCTGTCACCTCTGTTTCCAGTTCGGGGCCAGCCTGCCCACGTGTTTTACAGAGAGATTCATTTTAGCGTCACCTGATCTTAAAAATGTGTGGTGGTGTTTCCCCCGCTTTGTGTCCGTGCAGTTTGAGAGAGACCAGAAGGTGATCGTCTTCTTCTCAAGTTGCGAGCTGGTGGAGTTCCACTACACCCTCTTCCTCCAGACCCTGCTGAGCGGCTCTGGGGCCCTGGCCCCAGAGCATTTGCCATCCACCTCCACGCCGTTAAAATTTCTGCGGCTGCACAGCGCCCTGGAGCAAGAGGTGAGCCCTGGGCTCCCTGGACCGGGACCCTGCTGGGCCAGGGAAGAGCATGGCTAAAGTGTGCGACCCACTGGAGGCCACAGAAGGTGACACAGCCATGTCCCTGGGTGGGGTGCGAGGAGCCCCTTGTTTCCATTCACTTCTGGTCTGGGAGCAGGTCTCTTCCACCTGAGAGAGCGCGCGGGCCGGCTTGGCCGGACTCTGCCCCAGCCAGCTGTTAAGGCAACAGAGCACCACTAAGTAGCTGGCACCAGGGAAGGCTTTTGCCTTTTTAGTACCCAGTGTGTAATTAGGGCTTGATGTCTTCAAATTAAGAGCATTAATGGAGCTAAATCGTGGCTCCCATATGGTACTGCTGAGCGTGACTGCTGTCATTGTCAACAAGATGCAGAGCTTTCACTCGGAGCACTCGGGCTGGGAGAGGACACGGGGCACCAGGGGCTGCGGGGGCTCCGTGTGGCGAGTATTTTTGAGCAGGAAGGAGAGTGGAACATTCTCTTCATCTTGGGTACTTAGGTACTGAGCTGCGTTCACTCTCATTCCGCTGCTGGTCGCCAAGCCAGCCATTCAGGGAGTCGAGCAGGATGTAGGAGGAGGTGAGCTCGCTGGAACTGTGGCAGGGAGGACAGGCAGGGCTTGAAGAGGGAGCCAGCTTGTCCTAGAGGAGAGGTTACCAGGCAGCTGAGGAAACGGAGAGCCCGAAAGCAGAGGACGGTTTGACTAGAACCACCTTAGCAAAGTCAGAGCGTTTTTAGAGCCAGAGAAGGCCGTCAAGTCTAGCCCCTCTTTTTGTTATTGCTTTTTTGTTTTAATAATTAAGGAAATGGAGGCTCAGAAAAATGAAGTTACTCAAGGTCACTCAAGGACACAGCTTCTTAACACAAGACTCTGCCAAATGTCCTGAATATTCCAGCCTTAATGAGTTTTGTAAACTCTTGAGTTTTACCTCCAGGTTTCCCAATTCAGTTGAGTTTGTTGATTTCATAATGTAACGCCATTTATGGTTTGTTTTTTAACTCAGTTTACTAGTCCTCTAGGTCTCTTTTCTCCAGAGCCATTCTGCAGAGGAGGTGTGAGGGTAAAGAAGAAGCTGAATGTGGTCCCAGGAGGGTCTAGGGACTTGCAGAGGTCAGCAGAAGACCCTGCAGTGAGGGTGTTTCAGACAGGGCGTCTCACAGCTGTCTGCGCTGGGGCAGGCTGCCCGTGTCCTGGGCCTGACTGCTATCCACTGGCTGTGTGACCTCAGGGAAGCATCTAACCCTCTGTGCTTGGTGCCCAGGCCTCTAACGTGGAGAGAACAGTGGTACAGACTTGCGGAGTTGTGGCGGTTCACTGAGTTAGCGCAGACTGAGCGCTCAGTACATGTCAGGGGCCATCCTTGTTGTTATTCTCTTTCAGAAAAAGTAACTTTTTCATCATTTAATAATTCCTAGTATTTTATTTGTGTTGTCCTGTTTGTTAGGTGTTTAGCCATCACACCCTCCCTGTGAGATGGGTAGGAGGTTGAAGGGAGGGTCTCTGCATTTCGTTTTTTAAACACGAGTGAAGTGTCTTGTCCTGAGGACTAAGCTAAAACCGGGCCCATCACATCTTCCTGGCTAGTTACCCTGCCCACTGTTCCACATGATCTCAGTGTGGTCTCCCTGAGTGGCCAACTCAACACTTTACGAGCATCAGAGAGGGGCTGCTGTTGAAGGAATTGTCTCCTGATGGCCATGCTGAATCCTCAGGGGTCTGGTCGTTGTATTCCTTACTCCACGTCTGCACACAGCATGTCCTGCCTTTAAGGTGTTTCATGGGTTCTTAGGAACTTTTTTTGGTTTTGACTCTACGGAGAAGCCATGAACTCCCAGGGTTCAGAAACCAGTTCAGCCCTTTACTAACAGTGGATGCACATTAAGAGGCAAGTTCCTTAACCTCTTATGCCTCAGTTTCTCCCCCTGTCACGGGGGGTGGTGGCAGTACCTGTGCAGATCGGGTACGTCAGACACACAGAGTGCAGGCCAGCTCTGGTACCTGGTAGCCCTCAGTAGGAGCCCTCAGAGGGAGTCTCATGATGTTGCCAGCTGTATGGTTTGTTTTGAGAGGTGGGATGATTTCATTTTCTTCCTTTGACTTGAAATATTTTTCTCCAGTTAAGACATGGTTCTTAACAATTTTATAATCTTTTAAAAAATAAATAAAAAAAATCTCTCTATAGGAAAGGTTGGTTGCTCTTCATCCTCCAGATCACCTGTAGAAAAGGTGTTAGAATAAATTCTGAGTTGGGACCCCCAAGGGCAGGCACTTGCCTTTGGCACCCCTACTCTTAGTGTTGGCCATCTCTGGAGGGTGTGCCCCTCTCCCTGCATTATCTTAATGAAATGTGCTGCTCCCCATTATTTGTCTCTGTCTGGAAGAAGCCTCGTGCTGTAGGAACAGGGTCTTGTTGGATGATACCAAGAATCCACTTCTTCCTCTTCCTTGGCTAAACCTTTCTGTGCCTCAAAGTGGTTACAATAGTAGGAAGTCGGGAGACTTGTGAGAATCTAAGCCCACTGCCTAGCTGGCGTTGAGCTGAGTTATAAAGACCCTATTTTTTCTTGTTTTTGTAGGAAAGAACAGCAGTGTTTCAAGATTTCACGCATTCCAAAACAGGCATTCTTTTTTGCACGGTATGTATCACTCTGTGCTCCGTGGGAAGGTTGAAAATTGATGGTGGTGGTGGTGGTTGCAGTTTTTTGTCTCTGGACGGTTTGCCTGGCAGTCAGCGGCCCTATGGGGAGCAGGGATCTCGGGGGCCACTGGGCGTGCTGGTCTCCTTGCCCTCCTGGTTTGTCACCCCACTGCCATGGGTAGCGGGCTGCCACTGCCCAGAAGACTCGGCGATTTGCTCACTAATGGTGGCAGCTGTTGGTCTGAAAATGTGTGAATCTTGGTGATTTCTATCCACCAAGAACTTGTAAATTACAGCTATCGGGAGTAATTAGAGCTGAGAAAGCCTTTTCACAACAAAATCACTCTGCCTGCCTGTGCTCACCTTTTCTTAAAGGAAAATAGACGAGCTTGGACAGATTCTCTGCGCTCTTGTTTAAACCTGCCATTTGCCCTGCAGTTTTCAGAGCCATTTCACTCGGCCTCAGTCTTCACGATTGTGGTTAGCTGGCCTCTCCAGCACTGCTCTGACCTTTTTCCTGCACATCTCTTGTGCTCTTTCAAGCTTGGAAACACACTTTCAACGTCCCCGCTTCTCCAGGGACTCACTTCACCAAAGGTGCTGCTCTCTCCCAAGATTAAAATGCCTTCCCCATGTGTGCCATCTCGGAAGATGTAACTTAATCTCCAGCGGTTGTTTGAGAAATCCGTATCTATACAGTAATGAAATCTCACCGTGGATTTAGTAACCCCGTGAACAAGTGCGAGGTAGAAACAAAGACAGTTGGCTGTTTGAAGGCCTCTGTAGGCCTCATTTACTACAATTACTTTTGAAGGAACCCTTGTTTTCTATTTAGTTTTGAAGGTAATAGAGATGGTTTTCTTTCTAAATTGAGAGTTTGTGGGCGAGTACAACTTTGTTACTTGTGTGTATGTACATATGATCTACAAGCCAGGCCTGCCTGGTTACCTGCTGCCGGTTCCCAAGTGTGCACGTGTGTGTGTGTGCGCACGTGTGTGTGTGCGCACGTGTGTGTGCGCGCACGTGTGTGTGCAGCAGTGGCTCCGCTGGCCCTGATGACTCAGATCTTAGAGCAGCGACTGCTGGAACACTTGCCTCCAAAGGAGGTCTGAGTCTAGCCAAGTAGCCCTTATATTTATGACCCCCATCAAGTCAGATGCTTGTGTTTATCCTAAACCATCTTTACATGCCTGGTGTGGTGTAAAGAGAAGAGAAGTCCAGACAGTCTACTTGGCACAGAAATTTGTTAAGAATCCTATGTCCCTTGACACTTCTGGAGCCTGACCCCTTCATTTCCCCTGTGTCCCCACTTCCCTCTTACTCCACATCCTTCAGCCAAACAGGCCCCTCTCTCGGCTCCTTCTGGCCTCAGGGCTCTAGTACATGAATTCCCTCCTCCTGGGACACCCCACCCTGACTTAGACTCACCCCTTCTTAGGTCTCAGCTTCATTGTCATTTTTTCTGGAAACAGAAGCCCCCGTGCTTCCCCATGAGACACTGCCAGGGCACCCTGCGATTCTTAGTGATGCTCCTCCCAACGGGCTTCGGTGTCTTCCCACCGAACCACAAGCTCGTGAAGATGGGGGCTGTGTGCTGTTTGCAGTCCTGTCCCAGCGTCTGGCACAGAGCAGCGTGCAGTAGGCACTGGTATTTGTGGGTTAAATGGGTGGATACTTGGGGATCAGTGTTGAGAATCACTGATATATATCTTTTTCTAAACACTGAGGCTGACATTAATATACTTGTTCATTAGGGAATACTATTCAGCCATAACAGAATGAAATCATCCATTTGCAGCAACATGGGTGGACCTAGAGATGATCATTCTAAGTGAAATAGGCAGACCGAGAAAGACAAATATTGTATGATATCACTTATATGTGGGATCTAAAATACAATACAAATGAACTCATTTACAAAACAGACTCACAGAAATAGAAAACAAACTTACGGTTATCAAAAGGGAGTGGGGGAGGGATAAAATAGGAGTTTGGGATTAGCAAATACAAACTGTATATGTAAAATAGATGAACAACAAGTTCTTACTATATAGCATAGGGAACTATATTCAGTTTCCTGTAATAAACCATAGTGGAAAATAATATGAAAAAGAATATATTTGTGTGTATACACACACACACACATATGTAAACTGAATTACTTTGCTCTACACCAGAAACTAATACAACATTGTAAGTCAACTGTACCTCAATAAAAAAATAATGAAAATTCAGTTTTACCCATGGGATTCTCGTAAACATTCCTATAAAGGATTGTTTGTGACTTTTTTTTTATAAGTGCTCATTGGGAATAAGTATTTTTTCATATGCATGGTGTTATCTGAAGAGTAAATGTTGGAGATCACCTATGTTAAAACAGAAGGCAGCAAGACCCCATGTGTTGGAGTTTGGGTTAGGACTGGAACAAAGTGCTTTCTTTGACCCTTAAGATGCTGGAAATGTCCCTGGTGGGAAATTGTCAAGTCTCCCAAGGTAAGCAAATGCAACCGTGTATTTCACAGGTGTGGGTGAGCTCCAAGTCTCAAAGAAAACTCCAGGTATTTAAGTTCAGTTTTTGGTTTTTGTCTTTTTCCAGTAGCTCTATGGAAGCAAAGATCATTTTCTGAAATGCAGCTCTCGGTGGGGTCAAAGCACTTGATGGCTTTCCTTGTTCAACCTGGCTGCTGCCTGCAAGCAGGTGATGTCAGCTAGATGATGAGCACTGTTGACTTGGCAACATGCGGCGCCCCACACCTCTGCCCCCTACCAGGCCCCAGTGCCATGTGAAAAGCACCCTCTTGCCATCATCTGATTTCTCTAAGCCCCTGAGTGTTCATTTGCTGGTCCAGGTCGTGTCCAGTATGCTGAGCCTCTACCAGTCTCTTCTTTATTCTGCTTGAAGAAATGACTGGAAAAGAGCCGGGTGGGGGCTCGTTTCCCTCCATTTCTAAGCCAGGATGCCAGCCCGGGTCCCCGATGATATGAAGTTCTTCATTCCTGCTCAGTCTTCCTCCTCCTTCTGCCATGTGTGGTCGCTGTGGCCCAAAGCTTGGGGTGTCTGAGGCTCGCTGGCTGTGATAGGTGGTGCCTGGGTTGGGGAAGCGTTGTCACTGCGTCTTTGGCAGCAGTCTTGCTCACCAGGCTCTGACCGCTCCGGGAGCCTCCTGGGTGCTAATGAGCAGTGGGGCCACAGGACAAGGCAGATGGAGACTCACGTCTTCGCATAAAGGAGACCCATGTAGTTAACTGTTGGGTGGAGACTTTCTGCCTTTGTACCGTCTCTTTTGCCATTTTGATTTTTCCCAAGATTCTTTTAACAAGGCCAAAAGGCTGAATGTCTTGTGTGAAAGGTTGGGAATTCTGGTGTAACCACACAAAAGCTCACAATTCTGCTGTTTCCTTTTCTTCTAGAAAGTACCTTCCTGCTCCCCATTCCCCTCCATTGTATTTTTTCTGTGGTGAAGGAAGTTAAGGGTGTGTGTGTCTATGTGTTCAATTATAAACATCTTTAAAGCAAGGACTGTCTTAATTTCATGAAGTCTTTTGGGACCTGATACATGACTATATAACATGAGTTCTTGGTACACGTGTGACCACAGTGGCGTGGAGTCTGGGCAGAGGTGAAAGGATACTTGGGCAGGAGAGACCAATCTGAAAAAGAAGAGTTCTTACATACTTGAAATGTAATTCTGTGTAATTTTCTAGCTTTTTCTAGAAAACTGAATCTAAAGAAGCCAAGGAAAGGAGGGAGCAAAGTACTAGCAGGAAGGAGTCATTTGAAAGTTCAGAGCCCACTTTCCTCAATGAAATTAACAAATCAGAAGAACCAGACAGAGGAGATGGGCTTACCTTCATGCTAATTCCTTTGGCTCATAGTGAAGCATTCACCCGAAGCCAGAGGTTTTGAACATCACTGTTAAATCAAGCGGTTGGGAAAGAGAAACCCCAGTATGTGACTTCTGGTTTTAGGGCTGATGGGTGGCCCTCCCTGGTTGTCCCTGGTGGTGCCCAGTGATGTGGCCTTCTCCCCACCCGCCCCCCCTCCCCCAGCCCGGCAAGGATAGGCCCTTTCGGCTCCACCCGCGTCGCTGCTGAGCCTCTCTTGGAATGTGTGTGGTTGTCCACACGTGCCTTATTTTTCAGAAGAGACCTAAAGCACCTGTGCTTCTCTCCTTCACCTGCTCTCTCTCCCTCTTTTTGCTTGAATCACACCATTAGGTCTCTGCACTTCTTAATTTCCTTTCCTCCTGGGGAATTTCCGCAGTGCCAGGTGGCCAGGAGACAAAGGATGCTTCTACATGTCCCAAGAATGTCCCTTTGCTGTCCCCAAGAAATGGAGACTTTCTGGGTTTTCTCTGGCCTATGCCTCTTAGGTGAAGTTTATCTTTTCCCCTCGTATTTCATCCCTGTTCATGGCGAGATCATTTGGAGACGGTTGGCTGTTGACTCAGTTACGCTAACTCATGTTGCCAGATTTCTGGCGGCTCCAGCCAAGCTCTTGCGCCTCTGACAGCTTCTGCGCGCTCTCCTTCCCCCTCTGATTACGCAGCCCAATCTGTCACCTGGACGACGGGGGCCCGGACCCCGCTGATGGCTTTCCACACACGGCAGTAATGACTTCTGGCAGGCCGGGAAGGCGGCAGAGGCGAATTTGCTGCGTCCCTTGCTCAGAGAGCCACAGGCCCCCTCTCCCTGTTAGTAAAAGCACTTTGTGAGGTTCTTGGGTAAATAAATGAGTCATTTTAATCCAACTGACAGGCTGGCACCTGAGCAAGCTGCCTTCCATCTGTACCCCTCGGTCTCGTGGAGGCAGCCAATTGTCAGCCCACGGCCTTCAAGGCCTCGCCCGCGAGTGTCTTTCAGAACTGACTTTAGTGATTCTTTCGTCTGAATTAGGTTAAAGGAATATAGGCGGGTTGGATCTTAAGTTCTGAGGGTGGGCACAGAACTGGAGTCTCGGCTGCATCTTGTGCAGGTCAGAGTCTTCTGGTCTGGTCTGGTCCTGCTACAGCATCCGGGAGGATGGAGCCGTCTCCCTCTCCTCCATGGTCCTCTGCCCGCGTCGGGTGATGGGCTGTGAGCTGGGAAGAGAACCCAGAAGCTTTGACAGCCTCACCTCATTGCCTGCATGCCTGTTCCTACTTCATCACCAGCCAGAACACTCAGATCAATGATTCTCAAGACACTTCACGTCCACTGTCTCACTGGATCGTCACAGCAACTTGGGGAGATAAATCAATTGCAGCCATTTTATAGGTGGGTAAACTGAGGCTTGGAGAGCAGAGTTGATTTGCCCAGATTGGATGGCTGCCTCGGTGGTCCTGGAGTCCAGTTCTCCCCGTTCATCCCTCCCACCCCCAGTGTAGCCCCGGCCGAGACTGCCAAGAATTGCTGAAGGAAACAGCAGGGTTGAGTCCAAGCAGTGGCTGGCTGTGAGGTGACCCCTCCCCAACACCCAGAGTCGTGGGAAGCGGAAGCCTCTCAGCCTGGTGTCCTGGGCTGGCTTGCCCAGCCCAAGTGGGAGAACCGTGAATGGTCTGATGGCAGTGGCTGCCGAGCCCCCCGACTCACTGATTCAGTGTGTTTGTGCTCGGAGTGATTTTCCTGAACATCACATGCTGTGTGAGAGTTCCATCTGTGTTTCTTAGTTGAATTTACTAAACCGATGAGTATTAAATTTTTTACAAAGCCTGTCTTTAAATCTCAGACAGCCATTGTCACCATGCCTCTCCCACTGCAGAGCGCCTAAATGAAATAAATCATTTCTTCACGAGAGCTTTGCAGATTTAAGAGCCTGACAGTTTCTCTAAAGACAGTGACTGGTTTGTGTCGAGAACACTCTGAGTTGTGTTCTCAGAGGCATTGGCCCCGGAACATCTGCCTTCAGCTTTCAGGGCACCTGGGAGCTGTCAGGAAACACTTCCTGGGTGGTTGACACATTTCTACTACGTGAAACGTCTACGTAACACCCACAAATGCAGCCTCTTCCACCGTTCAGAGGGGACCGCAATCCAGGTGGGATTCAATCGGCAAGAAGGCAGACCGCCCTGACCTGCCCACCAGTATCGTTCTGGTTGCTGAGGTGACAGGGGGAGTGTCTTCCTCCGGTCCTGCTCTGACCCTGGAAGATCAGGGAGTGATGTTTTAATGTGGTTCTTGCAGAACTTTGCATTGAGTTGGTTTTTAAGAAACTTTATAGGGACACCCTTGGTGGCCCAGTGGTTGAGACTGCCCATCCAGGGCAGGAGGTGCAGGTTCAGCCCCTGGTCGGGGAACAAGACCCCACATGCCATATGGTGTGGCCAAAAAAATAAAAGCTGCTTTATATTCAAGTAAATCCTTAGTGATAATGAAAAATGAGGGGAGAGGCAGAAGAGCTGTCCTTTACAGAAGGGTGCCAGTCATCAAATGGAAGCGGTCATAGGCTTAGGAAGCCCTCATCTGGTAGCCATCAGGGTATCAACTGATAGAGGCAAGCGGCCTCGACCGATGCGAAAACCACTGGGCAGAAGGTTCTGGGAAACAGTCTCAGGGTTTCCCTCACTCATCACAAGGAGAAAGGGCCCTCCTCGAGGGAGGGGGAGGGTGGCCGCCACCTGCTCCAGCGACTGAGCCCAGCTTCCTCGCACAGGACAGACTGTGTCTCCTGAGGTCAAGTGCTCGGTGGCACAACCCACCCTGGTGGTGTCCTTCTGCCAGAACGCTCTACCTGAATCTTGCCTCAAGGAGTCAGAAAAACTCCAGATTCTGGGATGTGCCTCCAGACAGCTGGACTCCTCAAAAACTGTTATAAAAAAAAAAAAAGTAAATGTTAAGGGCAGGGATACACCATTCTAGGTTAAGGAAGGCTGTTGTTCAGTTGCTAAGTCGTGTACAACTCTTTGTGACCCCGTGGACTGCAGCACGCCAGGCTTCCCTGTCTTCCACCATCTCTTGGAATTTGCTCACGTTCAGGTCCATTGAGCCGGTGGTGCTATCTGACTGTCTCGTCCTCTGCTGCCCTCTTCTCACGGATCAGCCTTGTTGTGGCGAAGGGGCTTACATAACTCAGTGAAGCTATGAACCATGCCATGCAGGGTGCCCCAAGATGGACAGGTCGTAGTGGAGAGTTCTTACAAAATGTGGTCCACTGGAGGAGGGAATGGAAACCACCCCATTATTCTTGCTGCGAGAACCCCATGAACAGTACAATAAGGAAGGCTAGATGGCTGTAATAAAAATAGAACACAGTGAGCTAGGCTTTAGTCCAGGGTTAGGGAAGGAAAACG
The DNA here is from genome assembly GCF_029407905.1 of Bubalus kerabau. NCBI lineage: Eukaryota > Metazoa > Chordata > Mammalia > Artiodactyla > Bovidae > Bubalus > Bubalus kerabau. The sequence continues at coordinate 105,482,675 of NC_073634.1, read as the reverse complement.
ATTAAGGTTGGTGCAAAAGTAATTGCAGTTTTGCATTGTTGAACTTCGCTCTTTGATGTTGGGATGCATTCTTAAGTAAATGTAATGTAATACATCATTTTAATGTGCATTTCTCACTTTATGTTTTTTTGCTAATGACACTACTCGCTGCATATTTTATATTTATTGTAGACTAGGGCGATGTTGTTAGACAAAAAGCAAATTCAAGCAGTTTTCTTAATTCAAGTTCAAAATGGGTCGTAAAGCAGCAGAGACAAGTTGCAGCGTCAACAATGCATTTGGCCAAGTAACTGCTAACTCATGTATAGTGCGGTGGTGGTTCAAGATTCTGCAGAGAAAATGAGAGCCTTGAAGATGAGGAGCACAGTGGCCAGCCATCAGAAGTTGAAAACGACCAATTGAGAGGATCTTCCAAGCTGATCCTCTTAAAACTACACAAGAAATTGTGGGACAGCTCACTGCCGACCATTCTATGGTCATCAGGCATTTGACGCAAATTAGAAGGTGAAAACGCTTGATAAGTGGGTCCCTCGTGAGCTAACCCCAAATCAAAAAAATTAATCGTTCTGAAGTGTCATCTTCTCTTACTGTATGCAACAGCAGTGAGCCGCTTCTCGGTTGGACTCTGACGTATGGCGGAAAGTGGGTTTTATATGACAACTGGTGATAACCAGCTCAGTGGCTGGACAGAGAAAAAGCTCCAAAGCACTTCCCAAAGCCAAACTTGCACCTAAAAAAGGTCCTGGTCACTGTTTGATGGCCTGTTACTGGTCTGAGTGACAACTTTCTGAATCCCAGTGAAACCATTCCATCTGAGAAGTACGCTCAGCAAATTGATGAGATGTCCAGAAAACTGCCATACCTGCAGTCAGCATTGGTCAACAAAAAGGACCCAGTTCTCTGCAATAATGTCCGCCCACACATCGCACAACCAACACTTCAAAAGTTGAACAGATTGGGCTACGGAGTTTTGCCTCATCCACCATGTTCACCTGACCTCTTGCCAACCGACTACCGCTTCTTCAAGCATTTCGGCAACTTTTTGCAGGGAAAACACTTCCACAACCAACAAAAGGCAGAGAATGCTTTCCAAGAGTTTGTTGAATCCCGAAGCACAAATTTTTACACTACAGGAATAAACAAACTTATTTCTCATTGGCAAAAATGTGTTGATTTCAGTGGTTCCTATTTAGATTAATAAAGATGTGTTTGAGCCTAGTTACAATGACTTAAAAATCACAATTACTTTTTCACTGACCTATTATAAAAATCATCTTAGGTACAGTTGGTGAAACTTGAAGATGGGCTGATTATTGGAAAATAAAGTTATTCCAAGTTTCTTGGGTGTGCCCACAGTGTTGTGACTGGTAGGAGAATGTCCTCTTACTGAGGTGATCTGTGCTGAGGTTTGAGGGGCAAGATGTCATCATGCTTGCAACTTCCTTTCGGGAGGCTCTGAAAAACGTGACTGTACAGAGAGGGAAAACAGATGTGACAGTTTAGCAGCTGGTGAATCGGGGGGAAGGCTTGACAAGTGTTCGTGGTACTATTCTTGTGGGTTTTTTGTAGGTTTAAATTTTTCTATAATAAAAATGGGGTTAATAATACATACATTCATTGTCAAAAGAAAAACGAAGCAAACAACACAGGAAACTGCAAAGAGTGAAAGTGAAAGTGGCTCGGTCGTGTCTGACTCTTGGCAACCCCAGGCACTATACCGCCCATGGAACTCTCCAGGCCAGAATGCTGGAGTGGGCAGCTGTTCCCTTCTCCAGGGGATCTTCTCAACTCAGGGATCAAACCTAGGTCTCCTGCACTGCAGGTGGATTCTTTACCAGCTGAGCCACAGGGAAGCCCAAGTATACTGGAGTGGTAGCCTATAATGCCCCCAAGCCTCCGGACCCGGGGATAACCACAGCTGACAGTTTGGTGAACCTCCTTCCAGGTGTTGGTTCTTGGCGTGTCTGTCCGTCTTTCCATTTATCCATCTGCCTAACGTCTTCTATGTATTTCTTTGGGTGCTTCAGCCCCCTCACAGTTGCAGCGCGTAGAATCTTTGCAGGACACGGGCTCTCTAGTTATGGCCTGCAGGCTAGTTGCCCCATGGGATGTGGGATCTTAGTTCCTGGACCAGGGATTGAACCCGCATCCCCTGCATTGTAAGGCAGATTCTTAACCCCCGGACCACCAGGGAAGTCTTCTATTTTCATTACCCTCCTTTTTGTTCCCTGGATTTTTTAGCTGAAGAAAGACTGTTGTTCTTTAGAATACACACCCTGCACCCCGCGTTTGCCTCGTTGTGCCCTTAAGGCGCTGTTTACCGTGTTCTTCCCTCACCGCAGTAGGTGTGGACGTTCGTTTAGATTCCAGTCTTAGGATTTTGTTTGTGTTTCGGCAGGAATATGTCATGGGTGACGCTCTGTCCTTCTGTTGCATGACAGCAGCTTGTCTTCCTTTTTAATTGCATTGAAACATGGTCTCAGGGTTAGAATTATAAGGGCCTTAACGGCGTACAGGACCCATCCTGGTCCCCTCCCCCCTGTTCTCTTCTTTTCCCTGTAGCTCACTGTTTTTATAAGCTTTGGGATTTTTCCCTCCAGTATTTCCTTTTGAAATATGAGCCCAGTATATTTGTATTTGCTCCACTCCTTATGTAAAAGCATACTATTTGCACTCAAAATGTAGCCCCGACGTTCTCCATATCAGTGCGGTGGCGCCTCCATCTTTCTGTAGCTCTGTTCTGTGTGGTGGTTACTGCCATGTTTCATTCAGCCTGTCTCCTGCTGGACACTGGGGTGTTCACCAGACCTGCAGTCATAAGCAGTGCTGAAATGAATAGCCTTGTGCATCGGTCATTTACATTTTCACCAGTGTACCTTTGGGATGGATTTCTAGAGGGGAGATTGCTCTGGGTCAGAGGGCAAGTGCATGTGTAATTTTTCTGGATATCCCTAGATTCCTCACCATATTTTGCATTCCCGCCGTGTACAAGGGACACAGTGTCTTCTTTGATGGCGGAACCGTGCAGTGTAATTTGGTCTTGGAAAAGAGCAGACTTGGGTGGGCGGGCTACCCTCTGCTTGTTAGCTTTGTGTCCCTGGACAAGTTACTTCACCTCTCTGAATCTTGGTTCCCCTCTGTTTTGAGGCGTCGTTTTGATGATGAGTCTAGATGATGCAGGTACAGTGTTCTCATGTACGGCGAGTGCTCAGAGCCTGCTGCCTGGGGCTGCTTTTGGTGTGGCTTGCCCTTGGAGGTGGATGCTGGCTGTGTGTTTACTGCCAAAGACAGAAAGATTCCCATTTTCCAGTCTCCCTGCCAGAGTGGCCAGACATACCAGAGAGCAGAGTCTTTGCTCTTGAGACAGTGGCCAGCTCAAAGGAAAAAAGCAGTCTCCATTGCTTTTATACTTTGTGTCTGTCTGGTTAAATCTCTGGCCGGTGTTCTGATTGTAACCACCTATCAGAAGAGGGAGCTTCGTTCAGTCCTTCCTGCTCTCCAAGGCCCATGAGCAGCGTCCTTGGTCAGTGACTCTGGGGCTCACCCACATGAGGACGTACCTCGGGGTGACCTTCCAGAGTCCTGCCTCAAAGCACATTATCGTTCAGCATTGCTGATAAGACCGGGCATGGGCAATAACCCATGACCGTGTTCACCATAAAGGGGTGTTTCAGATAAAATGTAAAACGTGCCAGCAGTTCTCTGAATTCTTAACACTACACAGCAGCCCGTGACTTGTTCCAGTTCTCCGGTCTGCGTGCAGGTGATGGCTTTGCAGTGAAGTGGGTTGCAGCTGCCTCACCGCAGGTTCAGTAGAACTCATCCCTAAAGCAGAATTTTACCCACAGGTGGACACCAGTGGGTTCCTGAAGTTGTATGCACGCCTGTGCACATTCCCAGGGATGAGCCCTCAGTGTTTGCACTGGATCATCAAATGGGCCCAGGACCCCAAAAAGGTGGAGAAACTCCATCCTAAGCCATGTTCTTTTGTTCTTTTCTGTTTTGAAGGATATTGCAGCTCGGGGCTTGGATCTCCCTCAAGTCACATGGATTGTCCAGGTAACATCTCTCGTTGTTGTGGCGCAGGCTTGAGGCCGGAACGTAGGATCATGAGCAGATGCATTGGCTCGAAGTAGAGTAATTATTAAGATCCTCTTGGGTGTTGCCTGGTCCCCAGGCAGCCACCAGCCTGATCTGCACCGTTCTCCTGCTGTCTCTCCTTACCCCAGCCCCCCGACCACCACAGCTCAGCCTCCAGGCTGCACAGCTGCAGGAAGGAGGGGCGGGCTCCCCAGCCCCCAAACGCATGTCACACCCCAAGTTTTAGCACTCTGAAAATAACGGGAACCACTGGGCCCCCGGGAGGCCTCGTTGTGTCGGGAAGACAGTGGCTCAGCTGTCCTGAGAGCTGCGGTGTACACTGACCTGCGGGGGCAATTAAGGCCCTGACAGTATCTTACGCAAACCTCCGGCCTTCGCCGCTTTGCCAGAGGGTACGGGCGTTAGCCCTAGAGCCTGGTGGTTTCAGTTTTGTTTTTTCTTTTCATTAGTCTGCAGAGTGGTATTTTTAAGCCCTTCTGTGAGAGGGCCAGGGGACACATGCCCTGTTTACGTGAGTCATAGTTGATTCAGATTTTAGTGGAATTGCAGGATTGTCACTGGCTAGAGATCTGCTCTGCTCACCGCACACGATGACTTTGCAACCAGAGGCATTGTGTCTTCTCTCCTGCCGGCCACAGGGCAGATGTGAAATAGGAAGGATGATTTTAATGTGTGGGAGACAAGCCACATAGAATTGATCATTGAGTGCCCCCCTGTAATTGTGGGTATGGATTAGTTTAATGTGCCTGGCCTGCCACCGTGGTCGTCTCAGCCCGTGGCCTTTGAGCCGGGTGGCAGCAAAGGACACGATGGCAGAATGAGTGCAGGGTCAGTTAGCATTAATGATGACCAGTTACTGCCAGGGAGCACGCCCGTTCTGCTGAGTTCAAGCATTTGCCTGTCTCCCGGGCCAGGAACGCTGTCCACAGGAGCAGAGTGTGTCCCTTCGGAACACATTTCTCTCACATGCCTCTGAATCCGCCTGCAGCCCCACTTCACGGGGACTGGGGGGCCTGCAGCGAGGCGCTGGGACCCGATCCCTCTCTACTGTGTGCACCATCTTCTGTGCCCGCAGCCCCACTGCTCTGTCTCTCGAGGAAGTAGGCCAAGGTCGTGCGGCCATCCTGCCTGCATTCTCACCTTGCCCAGTCACCTCTGTGAAAAGATGCAAATAGGAAAGCGAGGAGACCTGTGGAGAAGTGAAATTAAAAAGGAGATATTGGGATGGGAAGATGTCTCGTTTATCTGAAACTTGGCCACTGTTCCCGTTGGCATGTTGGAGCCTTGTTATTTCCAATGAAGCCGGGAGTTTCAGGGTTGAGTGACTTCTCCTTGTGATGGTGGTGGGGTAACCATAGCACCAGGATTTAATTCTTGGGATACCTGGAGGCAGGTGAGGGGTATTGCACTTCCAATTAATGGCAATCTCTTGATCTGTGAATGCCTTCATTTTCGTGCCCCTCTTTTAGTACAACGCTCCGTCTTCACCTGCCGAATACATCCACCGGATTGGGAGAACGGCCCGGATTGGCTGCCATGGGAGCAGCCTGCTCGTCTTGGCTCCTTCGGAGGCAGAATATGTCAACTCGTTGGCTTCTCACAAAATCAAGTGAGTCAGAAACCTGAACGGGGTTTCCGCTGATCTCTCCTAATTAACTTTCTGTCGCTTCTTACAGTGGCTGGGCCTTGTAAGCCGACAAAGAGCCATTAACCCTTGTGATCCCTCAATGAGTCCCAGAATAGCCAGTGGCAAAGACTAAAACCCTTCATGCCGCCAGCAGATGACAGCTCTCCCTGCGTTGCCTCTCCGAGTCAGGGAATGAGCGGTTGCACTCCGTCTCTCTTTCAGGGAGAGGTCTGCACTCCATCACTCTTGCTGTGAAGTGAGTGTGCACCACCCTCCCAGCCAGCTCCCCAAGGTCTCTTATAGTCACTGAGTTTTGTCTCCTGCAGTTCATTGATGTTTTGGACTTTAGAGGTGATTTATCTGTGGGAAAAATGATGCTTTGGACTCATCACTTTCCCTCCTCCTGGAAAGTGTGCCAAGAGAGGAAACCGTTTCGAGCGGGTGAATTATTGTACACCCCACATTTGCGGGCAAGGGCGCCCAGTCAGATGGCAGTGTCTCACATCCCCCAGCGTGAAGCCCCAGTCCCCCTCCCTCCGCCTGGGTTGGGGACCCCACAGGGCTCGGCAGCTTGGAACCTGGGCCGGGGGCTTCCATCCAACCCCGATCTCCCCGAGCAAGGACAAAGATGGGAGGGCAGCAGCTCAAGCTGGCCAGGCGATCCTGATGAAAGCAGGAAGTGTTGACCTGGGCCCCAGAGACGAGGTGGTTTTGTCACGTTTTCTGTAAAATCTCCAGTGTCTGGAGTAATAGGCCCTCAAAATGGGCTTCAAAAGGCATGTGTGAAAAACTCACACTCATCTACATAGGTTCACGCATTTCCTCTGCTCAAAGCACAGTGATGCCAAGAGCATGTTCGGAGCACAGGCTGGCAGCCCAGTGCACGCTGGGCACGAGAGTGGCCGGCTGCCGTGACGTCATGCGGTGATGCGGTGCACAGCGTAGCTCACTGGAGGGTCGCGTTTCTGGGTGGCTTCCTCGCCCAGCCTGTGTTTTACATAGCGAGGCTTTTCCTCTTGAAGTGCAGAGCTGGGAACGCCATCACCTCGCCATCTGCACTGACGTGCCCTGGCCGCCCGCTTGGACGGGAGAACTGTGTGTGGCTGTCCCCACGAGGAGCACCGTACTCCCCGCCCCGCGTCTCAGCCAACTGCAGCACTCTCAGCACTGTTGAGGTTGCCGGTGTGATGGTTCATGGGGTTCAGCTTCCTCAGAAAACACGCTCCCCACGCCTCAGGGTTGGGGAGGCCGGGGCCTGCCCCGATGGGTCCGGGGGGTCACGTCAGGAGAGTCGGAGTGAAAGTTTGAGCTTTTCTCTCGGTTCTCTCATCTCTTACTGTCAGGTCAAAGAGTGGTTTTTGTTTATTTCAGGAAGGCGTGCGTCTTTTCCTTTGTGAGAAAAGACTACTACTTTGGCTCCCCGTGGCTACTTTGTGGGTGAGCTCTAGTCACCCTGAGTGTGATCAGGTCTGCTGCTGTGGTACTGCTGAGCGTTGTTACCCATGCTGGTTTCCGTTCAAGGCAGGGCTGTCTGCGGAGGAAGTGTATGCAGACTGTTTCTTTGACTTCATACAATAAAATTAAATCTAATAAGTCATTCCCAAGTGTGCTGTGGGAAAAGGCAGACTTGAAGATTTTTGAAATCCAAAAGGTACACATCTAAATACCAAAAAAAAAAGGAAGAGAAAGGAGTATGTGCCTATTTGGTGCCTGAGGACCTGAGAGCCAGGCGGTGGGATGCTGGGGTGGCTGATGAATTACAGGGAAAATTCAGGAAGGCAGGCGGCAGCAAGGGCCATCACAGCAAATTGCCACCCACCTCCATGCGCCCAGCGCTGCGGAACCGGCCCTGACAACGTATTTCAGCAGAGGGAGCGAGAGACCCGGGCCATGCTGCCTCTGAGTGGATACTCAGAACTTCGTCTTTGCACCCTTGTGACTTCTTGGTATTTGCCAACTTCTTCACTTTTCCCCACTTCTCCTTTGAACGTTTTTCTAATGAAAGTCACCGTAGGTTTATTAAAATGGGAAAGCTTCCTCGAAATGCGTGTCTCTTAGATCAGGCTTAAGAAAGACAGTTCCTTGAATTTATCCCGCGCTCTGTCTCCAAAGCGAGGTGGGGTTGACTCAGGTCTGTTGATAGAACCATACATAGGCAGAATCGATTTGCTCTGTTCCTCAGAAGTAGTGGCATCTTAGACAAGGCGGAGGCTCTTTCACACCGTGAACCTCTCCGGGCCAACCCCAGCTCCTGCTCACCTCGGGTAAACAGTGCTCCACCGCAGCCCACGAGCGGCGCCCGGCTGCACGACAGCACTCCCATGTGCCTGAGGAAGCCGCGCCTTCCCTGGCATTGTGGTTCTCTGTATCCCTGGTGGTGAGCAACACTGTACCTGCCTTCTTTCTCCTCACTTCAGGATCTGACCCCAAGTTTTTACATTGCTTTTCCTTTTGTTTTCTTCCTTTTATTTTTTTTTAATAGAGGCAAGGCAGCTGGACAAAGGGAAAGACAGGACTGGGCTCCGGTTTTTACTTTCCTCCAGCTTTCCAGGCGTGAATAAGAGGCAAATTCAATAGCCATAACATTTTTCTCCCACATGAAAAAATAGATTTTCCAGGAAACTATGAACAGTTTCCCCAGCTCCTACCCTCTCCGCATGTACCTCGCCTTCTCGGATTGAGTCTTAACTGTCGTGAAAAGATTTCCTGAATCTGGCAGCCGAGCAGGAGTGGTGCGGGCTGGGGACTGCGGTGCTTTGGGGAAGCGCTGACGCAGCGCAGGTGCACGCCGTCAGAGATGGGCGTGTCCATCCATAGTGCGTCAGGGCCACCTTTCGGGGGGAGTGGGGTTGTCTTCTCCCTCAGGACGTGTCCATCCATATCTGCGTCAGGGCCACCTTTCGGGGGGAGTGCGAGTTGTCTTCTCCCTCAGGAGAGGTTGCCATTCACATTCTAATTTGCTGTTAAATTTTGAAAAAAACAAAACATACAAGAAAAACATGTTTCCTTTTTTTGGCTGCACTGAGTCATTGTGGCACACAGGCTTTTCTCTGCACCTCACAGGGTCTTCTTTAGTTGTGGCCCCAGGGCTGAATTGCCCCGTGGCATGTGGGATCTTAGTTCCTTGACCAGGGATCGAACCCATGCCCCCTGCATCGGAGGGAGGCGGATTCTTAACCACTGGACCACCAGAGAAGCCCCGAAAGTCATTTATCTTTTTAGAATCTGTTTTCCTGCCCTAGAACTCTTCCTTCCCTCGCCTTTCCTCCCTGGGAAGTCTGTTCTCCTTGTCTCTGCCTCAGGACTCTGCTCTGTGCCCTTCTTCAGGACAAAGGCCAGGGCCTTCCAGAGCCAGGGGGGACAGTGTGCTATCCAGACTCCCCCAAGAGGCTGCTTGCAGCATCTCATCCTGGCTCCTCGTGGCTCCCATTCACAGTGAAGCCTGAGTTCTGGTTTCAGCTGTTAGCCCATAACTCTATACATTTGCCAGAGGTCATTTGGTCCTCACCCTTGAGTAATTCAGGGATGACAGTCAGGAAGGTCCCTCGGGGTAGATTAGGACAGAGTTCTGGCGCTGTCAGCGGGAGACATTGGCCACCTGTTCACTTTCAGGCGTTTGTTTGCCCGACTAAGGGTCTTCAGCCACCTCCTTTATCTAAAGGGACTGTCGGAAATGTTTTTTTGGCTTGTTGCCTTCTGCTCAAGTCCAGGTAATATGTCAATAAGTAGGCCTCTGTAGTTTTCCAGATTTATTAAGAAATAACGATGTGATCCCCATAAAGGAGATTCTAAACATAGCCTATGTACATGTATCCGGGAGGATGAGAATTGGTGGTAATGTCACCCTTCTGTCCCTCTAATGTCATAGAGTCCCCTTCCTTCCGAATTCCTGAAAGGTTAGGAAAACATTCCCTTTCCCGTGACCAAGTGTCCCTTCCCCTTTATATCTGATTAGCCGGAAGAGAGGCCAATATTAGGCATCACAGTTGATAGAATAATGTTTCTGGAAGAATAAAAAGCTTACCTCTATATGTCCTTCTTTTTACAGCGTTTCTGAGGTGAAGATGGAAGACATTTTGTCTGTTCTGACAAAGGATGATTGTTTTAAAGGGAGACGAGGGGGAGGCCAGGTGAGTGTCATTGTTGGCTGTGCTTGCTGCTCACAGATGTGACTCATCTCCTGGTGTGGGCAGGCAGCGGCTCTGAGGACTGTGCACTTCCTACCACTGGCGAGTAAAGTGTGTGTTTTCGGGACCATGAACATTAGACGAGGCCACATCTTGCTGGCGTTTCTCTCTCTTTGCTTCTGGATGCATTTGCTGGCCCATCCAGTTAATGGGCCCCCGTCCGTCCTGGGTTTCTGCCAGGTGGCAGCAGGCTCCCCAAAAGGAGGGCTCGTCCCCGGCCAGAAAGGGTCTGGAGGCAGCAGCGCTCCATGCTCAGCCCTGGTGGTCCCCCTCCAGCTTACCCACATGGACACCTGGCCTGACCCATCCACCCAGGACCACGTGGAAAAGTAAATGTCTCAGAACCTCCTTTCAGACACACTTAGTTCATCCATTTTCTAACGTGTGCTATACGCAGAGGAAGAGTAAAGTTGAGGTCATTAGCAAGAAGAATTTTTATCATCTGAGCACTTCCATATGGAGATCCTGAGCAGCGCAGGCCTCCCCGGACAGCCTTTCCTGCTTCTTTCCGAGGCCTCCCCCTGCTCGGAAGCACTTCCACTCCCACTGTACTGTGTTACTAGGTCTACCACCTAGACTTGTGTGTGTGTATCTGTGTGTGTGTAGTGTTGCTCTGTATAATTTTGTCCATGAAATTTTAATATTTGGATATTTTTGCATCTCTATCCTGATGCCTGTGGATAGACTGGAAAATCGGAGCCAAATAGGTGAAGTTTAAGAGTCTCTTTTGTGCGTTAGTACATGTCTTTATTTGGATCAGTATTCTCTCCGAGGCAAGGAGTCTGTTTGCCTGACCCCGATTTAAGTTGTCCTGTTCGAGAGAACATGCAGAAATGCACTAAGGAGAGGAGAGGAGCAGACGTCTGTTGCCCAGCATGTGTTCTGGGCCTGGCTGTGTGCTGATGAGCTCTTCCCACACTTGGCCCCGTCTTAGCCTCTCAGCAGCCCACAAGGCGGATGTTACTCTCCCACTTCATAGATGAGAAAACTGAGGCTTAGAGAGCTGAAGGAACATCCGTGAGGGTGCACTGATAATTGTGGGTCCTTCTGGTGTGAAAGTAGGCCACCTGTCCTTCACGGGATACCAGCAAGCCTCCATTCAGTATTAATTAGGCAAGTAATGAAACTAAAATGCTTTCTAGATTGGGTAACGTTAGCTGTTTTCATGGCTTCCCTGGTGGTTCAGTGGGTAAAGAATCCGCCTGCGAATGCAGGAGACGCAGATTCAATCCCTGGGTTGGGAAGCGCACCTGAGAAGGCAGTGGCAACCCATTCCAGTATTCTTGCCTGGAGAATTCCATAGACAGAGGAACCTGGTAGGCTACTGTCCATGGGGTCACAAAGAGTTGGACATGACTGAGCAACTAAGCAGCTGTGTTCATAGAGGTGAAATTTGGTCAGTAAATGGTACCACAGCAACAATCCCCATGAACAAGAAAAGCTATTAAGGACTTGATCAATCAACCTGTTATATTAAGTGATATTTCACTACAGAGGGTCTGGCCCCCCCAGGCCTTCAGGCCATCCCATAATAATAGACTGTTGTTGTGGGAACTGGCTGGAAACTATAGAGACTCATGGGTCTTGGCACACTTCTCTGTTCTTCAGAAACTACTGCAAATTCTAGTTAGGGGGCAGGGTTTGTTTTCTGTTTTTCCAGATGTTCCCACAGCTGTGTAATTACAGCCCCAGGACAGCTCTGTGGGCTGAGCAGGGACACCCGGGGAGCTGTCTGAGGATGGGATAGCCCAGTGGTCAGGAGCACGGCCTTTGGGCCTGAATCCTCTTCTCACCAGCTGTGTGGCTTTGGGCCAGGACTAGACTTTAGGGTCAATTTCTTCCTGTGTACAACTGAGATAATTTTAGTTTTCTTCTCAGAAGGAGATTGAAGAATTGAGCGAAAAATAACCCAAGAGTTCCAACACAGGGACTGAAATGTATTTATTATTATTATTATATCACATCAGTTAGCAGCACAAGCATATATGGAATTGAAGCTCAGACTCATTGACACGAAGCCCAGTGCCTTTTTTTTTTTTTGCAGTTTCACACTAAATGGAAAATTAGCACTTGGCTTCCCTGGTGGCTCAGACAGTAAAGAATCTGCCTGCAATGTGGGAGACCTGGGTTCTATCCCTGTTTGGGGACGATTCCCTGGAGAAGGGAATGGCTACCCATTCCAGTATTCTTACCTGGAGAATTCCATGAACAGAGAAAACTGGCAGGCTATAGTCCATGGGGTCATAAAGAGTCAGACATGACTGAGCGACTTTCACTTTGACCGTTCTCCGGAATTAAGAGCAAGCAGCAAAATTACACAAGGAGATAGTGAAGGTTTCAATAACCTTGTCTTCACTTACACTGTTGCCAGGACTGGCTTTGGTTTCAGTATTTATCCCCTAAGCACAGCCCAGTTCTGTCCCGGGTGCTGATGGTCGTGTCTCCGAGTATCTCGGGGGAGGCTGTGGACGGGCACAGGGCGCCTCCTGCAGGACTCTTCCCCAGAGCAAGAGAACCTTCCTCTGCTCTCTCGGAAACAAGCCATTCTGTAAACATCCGCCCTGTGGCTGGCGGCCCTAGTTCCTCTCCCTAAGCCTTTTCTGTGGCTCGAGACCAGCCTGGAAGGCTGGCTGGGGCTTGAGGAGCCCTCCTGAGATGGTGGGTGAGAGGCGGGGCCCAGAGTCCGACAGGCTTGGACCTGAGTCCTGGCTTCACAGTCAGTCATTCTGCAACTTGGCAGATCCTCCCCAGCCTGGGTTTTCCCCCCTGGAGAAGGAGGACGTCTTGAGTACCTGTACTGCTAGGCCGCTGTGAGGTTTAAATAAAACAACACACGGAACACTGTGGGTCATGTGAGCTCACCTCCGCCCTGAACTGCTGCCTTGATGGACATGATGTTTCGATATTTTTATGGTCTGGTGATCTTTGAAAGAGAAAAAGTGCTAAGTAAGGCCAGGCTTCTACCACGCCAAAATAACTAACTGGTGAACTTAGAAAACTCAACTAGTCATGCCAGGTTCTAGATGTCACATCCATCAGCACCACCTGTTTGCCCAAATTTACCTTTCATTCACAGGACAAAGCAAAACAAAAACTCAGTTGACTGCATTACTGATTATCAAGTAGGTTACTGCCTTCAAGAGTGTATTATGTGCGTGAATCCTATGAATGGTAAAGAGAATAAAGTGAATGCTGGACACAACTTTTGATTCTGTTTTGCCTGAAAGATGCAGTGCCCTAATTGGCATCTTTGATGTGGGCAGTTCTTGCTGGCGTACCAGCCAGTGCCTGGCACACAAAGGTGGGTGTGGTGGCTGGGCCTTCATGCCGAGCCAGGTGCCTCATCATGAAGCCCATCCTCACCCAGCTTGGTTGAAGGCCATTGTAAATGTCCCTCTGGCACATACATTTTAGGGCTTCCGTGAACAGAAAGCAAGCGAGTGAAGCATCTGTAAAATGTATATTTCATATTTAGGTATATAAAATATATATAGCTGTGTCTGGGCGTGCGAATGTTCACCCACCTACAAAGAGAATAAATTTGATCTTTCAACTTGACTGGGAAGCACTCAGAAGGTTCTAGGGACTGTGGAGGTAAAACTCAGCTTGGCAGTAAAGTGATTAAAACAAAATCCTTCCATTTAGTTTAAAAATACCTTAGAAGTTGGCAATGTCAAAACACATGCTTCAGATAAAAAAAAGTCTCCCACCCCAACTGCTCCCACCTAAAACTTTTTACAACAAAAATAACCCCGCCCAGCTGTCTTGTACTCATCTGTTGACTCTTGATAGGCATGAATTTCCATCTCCACACTATAAACACACACCCAAACATATTCTTCCTAAAAGTTTTTTTTGTCCAATGAGATACACCTATAAGCTCATCCTAACAGAAAGCTCCTTGGCATCATGAGAGATTAAAATAAGATCACTAGCCATCGTCTAGTTTTTGTGGATTGTCTGTTCTTCCCAAGACCAGAAAGTCTCTACAGACACAGAGCATTGAGTGTGTCTAGACCTTTGGAAATGTTTTTTTCCTAAACCACCCACTGTCTGCTAGTTGCGAGCTGCTTCATTAAGCAGGACTGAGTCTGCATCTTTGAGGGTTGGGGGGGGCTGGTCTTCGGAGATGTGCCCTCTGGGGTCTCACCCCCCTCATTATGGGAGCTTCCTCCCTGTCTGGGGCTGAGCCGGTGCTGCCTGACTCTGCCCCTTCTGTCTTCAGTTTAAATTTAGACTGTCCTCCCCAGAAGACAACGGAAAAATAACTCGTTCATTCTCAAGAGGGGCAATTTTAAAATAAAGTATTTCTGGAAGTGGCAAGGGGCGGGGGGGGCTAAGACCTGCTTTCTCTTCAGTGTATGATGTTTCCTGCCATTAACTTTTTCTTATATTCTACTAAAACTGACCTCATCATTTCAAATGTGCGAACCTAGTTTTATCGCCTTTTTCCTACATATTTTACTGGTATACACACATTATATATATGTGTATATGTAATTTTTTTTTTTTTGGTTGGGAAGAAAAGATGCCTCATTTTGAAACCTAAAGGGGGGAATAAGAAAAGCCCTTTGTAATATATTGCCATATTATCACTAAATCCCCTGGCAGTTGTGACACAGAAGCAAGTCACCTGTCACTTAAGCTTGAGGTCTCTTTAATTTTCTCCTGGAATTCGCACCAGGCTGTCTTTAATTTGAGGCCTTTATTGGAATTCTGAAACCTCTCTGCCTCCCTGGCTCTCAGATCTATTCTGAGAGCTGTTACAGAATGTATACAATAACCAACAGAGGGATTGGAGAGGGCTGGAGCTCTGTTTATTTAACACTCTGGAGGGATTTTTGTGCTTATTCGGTCCTGGCTGCCCGGCTTTCAATATCGCTTTGACAACCATTCCGCCCTTCTCATTAATTTTAAACAGTTAAAACACAGGAAAAAGAGGAAAAAGTTTTCATTATTAAAGTGCTTTACTTTTTAATAACAGAGGATTCTGTCCGCCAGGGGAAAGGGCATCCTTGCTAATTTCACATTCATATTAAAAAAAAAAAAGCGCAAGGAAGGTGACAGTTTCGTTGCTGAGGTGGCTTAACGAAAGGAGGACAGCAAAAAAAAAAGTTTGCATTTCACATCAGTTAAGAGGGTAAAAAAAATTCCTTGTTAATGACAACAGCAAATGTCCACTTTTGTAACACAGCTCCTGAGTGACTTTTCTCTTGACATTTGAGTGGATAAAACCCTTAGGGGGACCATGTACCGTGAAATCGGCTAGACTGTCATCAACCAAACAGATAGCAGGAATGATTTGACTAAACTAAAAACATTTTCAGGTTGTTAAGTCTCTATTAATACAGAGACAAACTCTGCTCCCAAGAAGGAGGCTTTTTCTCCCCCCGCCCCACCCTTTAGTCTTCCTCCAGCAGCTTTAACCGTGAAAGATGCCAGGGTGCCTGCGAGAGGATCGGTCAGCAGACCCCGGAGCACGCCCCCTGTCCTCTACGGGAGTTAAAAGGAGCATGAACTGGGCCTCACGCAGGTTTTCTCCTGGTGACCCACGTGGGGTGTGGCGGGTGAGGAGGGCTGGAGCTTCATTAGCACCATCCAAAGGATCAACACCTCTGGGAAGGCGGATTAGCCAAGTTTGGGTTCTGTTGATTCTCAGTTTCACATTCAGGAGACAGCGTTCGTGTCAAGATACAACACATAAGCCACGTGTTTTCGGGGGGATGTAAAGAAAGGAAATCTTTTCTCTGGGGTTGCTAAAGGCTGAAAAGAAATGAAGTTTTGGTTTTATTCACATTTTCTGCCCGTAGGGTCTTTTGTGCATACAAATATGACTTCTTACAGAGGGACCGTTGGCTGCAGAGATCCATGGCGGTGGCCTCGAATGGTTGGCTGGAGCAGCCCAGTCCTCCGTGGGTTCCTGGGCACAGGGCTCTGGGCTGCAAGAATGTTTCTGGAACACTGAGAGTCCAGACCTCTCAGGAGTGAGGACACGTGCTCTGTGATTCAGGGACAGACCACCTTGTGGGCAGGTGGCTGTGGGTTGCTCTTGGATAGGAATGTCCAGAGCTCCACCGATGAATACCAGGCCGGGGGCAGATTGAAAGCCTAAGTGGGACATACAAGGTTCCTCTGAAAACCGCTTCTGTCCCGTCATGTTTTAAAGGCCTGAATTGGACTTGGAAAATTCCCAAGTGTCTCCCATAGACTTTCACTTTGAACACGCGTGATAAGAGGCCAGGAAGAAAAGTAAACAAGTAAATAAATAAGAGACCCGACCTGCTCCCTCACAAAGCCATCCTCATCTTTGCTTGACTTTAACATCTTTATCGTTCCCTTTTCTTCCCTAGTAATATTGAAAGGATTACCCTTGGTGGCCCCTTGGTGGTTACTGTGTGATTTTACTGTTATTAAATCTATTATAAACCGCTTCATTATTCCTGACTCTGACTGTCTGTCCTCTAATCCTTCCGTCACCTTCCCAGAAGTCCCGCGCTGCTGGCCCCCAGGAAATCCGGGAACGAGCCACAGTCTTGCAGACGCTGTTTGAAGATTACGTGCACTCCAGTGAGGAGACGGTCTCCGGGGCCAAGAAAGGTTGGTCAATTTCTTGGGTGGTTGTAGATGGATAACCCAACCGGGCATTGTCCCACCTCCACCCACATGCCCCAGACAGGTTGGGAGGCCAACCAGGCAGCTCTGCTCACCAGCAAAAGCCTTCAATCTCCCTAATTCTGCAGGGATTTGAAGCAGGCACGGAAGGCTTTAAAGTGATATTAAATGTTAATTTCATCCATCCTCCCGTTTTGCACAAATGAGGCTTTATCTTGGCTTACATCAGGTCTAGAGCTGTGACCCAGCAACTTAGGTCTCCGGGACCCATTTTCCTCTTTCTTTGAAAACTGGATAGACGAGATACGGCACGTCGGTAGAAGTTGTAGAGATGGAAATCAGAGATGAAGGCAAGGTCTGGAAATGTTAGACCAAAGCAGTTCCTACTTGAAAATACAAAGAAAAGCTAGAAAGAGCAGTGCTGAGGAAGGGCCGCAGACCATGAACCCAGCTCATGGGAAGTTTATGAAAGGGTTAGGTATTAACTCAGTATTTGGCGCCTTTGTAGCGTGAATTGGCCCCAGGCATTAGGTGTGGACTCAGTAGCTCACTCTGAGCACCAAACAGAGCGCAGGGGAGGGGAGCTCAGAACAGCACAATGCCTTCCGTGCTGGAATGTGAGTGTCTTGGCTGCTGACTGTCCCGTGTTTGCTGATGAGACCCACCCCCGCTATGGGGAGTTCCACGGTGACCCATGATTGGGAGAAGAATGCCAGGCTGGCTTACCAAGAGATAAACACTACAGCCTGTTGTTTTCTTCTTTTTATGAACTGAAACTTTTTTAAAAATTCCTTTAATATTTATTGAATTGGGCACCATTCCCGGTGCTTGGGACACACCAGGGATCAGAAGAGACAAAAATCGTCACATTCTAGTGGGGAAGCAGACAGTGAAAGTAACAAACATAATAAATGAATTACACATACATTAGATAGAGAGTCTCAGGACTCCCCTGGGGGTCCAGTGGCTAAGACTCCGAGCTCCCAATGCAGGGGATCTGGGTTCCATCTCTGGTCAGGGAACTAAATCCCACATGCTGCAGCTAAGAGTTCTCGTGCCACAACTGAAAATTCCGTGTGCCACAACTAAGACTTGGCAAAGCAAGATAATTAACTAGTTTAATTCAATAGTCCAGTGAAAGGTGATAGAGTGATAGAGGGAACAGAGCAGATGAGGGAGATGGAGGGCTAAGGGCAGAGTGAGCCATGTTGGGATGGTTGCCATACGAGTGAAACCCTGAAGAGGGGCCGTCCTGGGGCTCTGACTGAGGGCATCCAGGCAGGCGCCTTGTGCAGTGTGCCCGGAAGGAGGCGAGGGGCAGCAGAGGCAGGGCGTGGAGGCGTCCAGGGCACCCAGCTACCCCGAGCGAAAGGGGAGCCAGCGGAGGCCTTGGGGCAGAGAGGTGGTCTGGCGGTTCTGAGAAGGTCACATGCGGCTGGGTGAGAACAGACCCGGGTAAAGGTGAAGGCCAGGAGACCGGCTCCCAGGCAGTTATGGTAATCAGGAAACCAGAGAAGTCTGGTTTCTAATAATATGTTCACGTGTCTCCCTGCAGTGAATTCAGCAACTCCTAAGGCTCTTCCTGAGAACCTGCCTTTGGAGATGTACTAGAACATTCTCTCATGGAGAACAGAATGTCTCAGGGAGGGTTTGGGCACATGTTGAAAGTTAGAAGAACTCAACTTGCTATGGGATACCTGACCAAGTGCTGGCCACAGGGTTGATAACAGAGTTGGAGTGAAGAGGAAGAAAGCAAAGCCACACCAGCGCTGTATTGCTGGCGTCAGAGGTGCTTTGGATATCCTAGCGAGCCCACAATTGTTTCAGCGTGTCTGGGTCATCAGGGTAAAAGTGACAGTAAGTAGTCCTTAGAGAATATGGTTTTGGGTTCTCTTCAGCGTTACCGTTGAACTTACTAACACCAAGAGGCCGGCAGGGTTACTTGTCTTCTTTACAAAGGATGTTGGAGTGGGGCTACTCCCAATGTTTACAAGCTAAGAAGGAAATAAACACATTACCTTTTAAGGGAACTGCCTGTAGAACATCTTGGTCACCCTGCAGCAGGCGTTAGGTTCTCTGCTCCTCTCTCCTCTTAGGATTGAATTCTGGAGGTTTGAGGAGAGGAGACCTGGAATTGCCATACCCCAGGAGCTGATTCTGTCTTTTGCATTTCCTTATCTCCATATGCAAATTCTCTACCCCTGACTCTCCTCCCCTTTAGCCATTTCAGAACCCACCTCATGAATAACTAACAAAAGCAGCTGGGTTTTGCCTTCATGGCAGAAAACTAGTTGGAAATTGGGCCAAGTATGCATTTGTTTTCCTTTTGTACTTTCTGACCAAGCTATTGCTAATATCCAGGATTTCATCATGGTCAGTTTCCAGAAGCAGTTAGCCCTTTCCCCCCTCACATCTTGCATCTTGTGAGTAGAGCTTCAAGTGGTAAAAGTTGTGGTAATGTAAGTTTGAACTCCAGACTCCTGAACAAAAATTTCAGAAAGCGGAGTCCTTCAGCTGCACGGCACCACTTCCACTTCCTCTTGTGGGTCCTCCCCGAAGAGCAGGGGTTATGTGCTAGGGTCACGCCTGGCTCGGAAGGGATCATCCCTCCCTGTGATTAGAGGGAGGCTGGCTCCTTGGTCAAACACTTTGCCTTTAAGAGAATTGGTGCAAGCCGCCTCTCCCACTACCTTTGGGTGGTTGTCACTGTTAATGTGCCAGACGTGTGCTCCTCTGGGGCAGGACTGGGGTTGGGAGGAGCAAGGATGGGCAGCACCTTCCAGGCTGGAGTATTGCTCCTTTCTGCCTCCTTGACCCTAAGCATCATCTACAAGATGTTGCTCTTCCTGATCAGATGTCCAAGAATAGATTTGGTTTTATTGCTCAAAAGGACAAAATGTCCTATGTCCTTGGAAGGTATTTTGAAACAGATTTCCCTAAATCCTGTCATCCTTACAGCTCTGAAATGGGGTTCAGTGAGAGCACCAGCTCTGAGTGGCTGGAGCGTCATCCGACTTGCATCCCGCAAGTCTCCTTTCATGAAAGGTCTCCTTCCATTACCTCTCCTCTTCCGCCCCATCTCCACCTCACAGCCCCACTTCCTTCCACTGCCAGCATGAGCCACTTCCTGCCCCCTGGAAGTACAACCTGCCTGTTGAGGGAGAGGACTCTTCTGCCATTTCCTGGCAGACCCCTTTCCCTGTAGCTGTTCGGTCAGTCAGTTCAGTCTCTCAGTCACGTCCACCTGTTTGTGACCCCATGGACTGCAGCACACCAGGGCTCCCTATCCATCACCAACTCCCAGAGTTTACTCAGAATCATGTCCATTGAGTCGGTGATGCCATCCAACCATCTCATCCTCTGTTGTCCCCTTCTCCTCCTGCCTTCAATCTTTCCCAGCATCAGGGTCTTTTCCAATGAATCAGTACTTTGCATCAGGTGGCCAAAGTATTGGAGTTTCAGCTTCAGTATCAGTCCTTCCAATGAACACCCAGGACTGATCTGCTTAAGGATGGACTGGTTGGATCTCCTTGCAGTCCAAGGGACTCTCAAGAGTCTTCTCCAACACCACAGTTCAGAAGCATCAGTTCTTCGGTGCTCAGCTTTCTTTATAGTCCAACTCTCACATCCATACATGGATGGATTAGCTGTTCGTGGAGCCCCTATATCTCCCAGGACTAGGCTGTGCAGCCTCAGCTCTCAGGATTGGTGTGAAGAGCAGTCATTCTAATCTGCTCCAGCACAAGGGCAGTGTGAATGAGGAGGCCTGGGCCAGCATTGGGGTAAATGAGGTTTTAAAGGCGCAGGCTCTTTGGCATGTCCTGGTCCCA
Organism: Bubalus kerabau; assembly: GCF_029407905.1. Lineage (NCBI taxonomy): Eukaryota > Metazoa > Chordata > Mammalia > Artiodactyla > Bovidae > Bubalus > Bubalus kerabau. The sequence goes on along the minus strand of NC_073634.1, from coordinate 105,462,318 downwards.
GCCTGCTCTTTCTGTCTAGAGTAGATGTTGGGGGTTGGGAAGAGGCAGTGTCTCCTGGGTTGTGGTGGTTGTAGCACTTTCCCCTCTGAGGACTTGAATTCGTGTCAGAACCCTCCCAACTGCAGAGACCATTTGAAACATTAAAGATCTTCCTTGAAAAACCTCGTCCCCAGTTATTAAAAAGGGGAGTGAGCACAGATGACAAGAGGGGTGCAGAGGAGTCGCCTTGGTTATTATTTCTCATCGATTGGGAAAAGGAGTTCACTTTGCTCAGTAAATAGAGCTTTGATGGGTTCCCAGGATCCTTCCAGGAGCTGATCTGCTAAAATGACACTTTTTATTACTGTTCATAAACGCCGATCTCCAGGTGCTGCCTGGATATTACGTTTAAGCTGTGGGCAAACTTGCCGGTCCAGTGGCTCAAACAGTGAGGGCGAGGGAGACTGGTGCCTGCTTCCAGCAACTGGGTGGAGAGGGGTGGGGCTACGACTGGGCCAGGAAGGCAGGGACGCTCAGTCGGCGCATGAGGACGAGCGCTCGTGAGAAAAGGGCAAGACACTGGACTGTCACTATTGTGGAGAGACATTCCGGGGAAACCAGGGATGGAAGAAGGGTTCCTCCAAGGAGCATCCAGTGAAGGTGGATCCAGAGTGCCGCCTGCCTGGGAGCCACCCCTGGCTTCTCTCTGGCCAGTGAGGGGTCCAGAACAGGGGCCTCTCTCTAACTTTAAAACAACCCAGACGTTCCTGGTTAGACTGTCTGGTGAACAGCTCTAAACCCATGGCAATTGATGACTGTTTTGAGAGCTCTTTTAGAAACTACATCCTTTTCTTTCTCCTCTTTAAAATTCTTTTTTCATCTCCTTTTTTACACATTTTTTGAATGGGTAAGAAACACTGCATTGGTCAATCCTGGGTGCTTTTGCGTGAATTCGGTTTTAAAATTTGATGAGTCTACGGTGAACTGGTATCAGTGATTCCTGTGGCTGGGGAACTGGAGGTGTGGCTCCTGGTGGAGGCAGGGTTTATAATAATAATAATAATGTGTAGGAATAATGAACATGACCCACAATCACGATAAAGCCTTGTGGACCTTTTGGATTTTATAACATTTGTTTGTGTTAACTATTCAAAAAACTAAAATGTAATAGAAAATGTGTTCCCAATGTAAAGATGTAATGACTTCATTTTTCATAAGAAAATGGTATGCATTGATCCTGTCTTAGTTTCTTCACTCATTCTCTTGCTCATTCACTTGCACAACAAAAACCTGCTGTGGGACTTCCCCAGAAGTCCAGTGGTTAAGACTCCAGCTCCCAGTGCGAGGGGCGTGGGTTTGATTCTTGGTGGGGGCACTGAGATTCCACATGCCACATGGTGCAGCCAAAAGTAAGCATGCTGTCTGCCAGGGACTGTGCTAGCCCCAGGTCCATAATGAGGAAGAAGACGGCCCTGCCTTCTAGGCTCAGTATAAGCTATACAGTAAAATCTGAGATAATATCAGCTTTATTAAAGTGAAGTTATGTTGGGTTTATTCACTGTGTCCAGTAAGTGTTAGTCGCTCAGTCATACCTGGCTCTTTGCGACCCCATGGACTGCAGCCCACCAGGCTCCTCTGTCCATGAGATTTTCCAGGCAAGGATACTGGAGTAGGTTGCCATTTCCTTCTCCAGAGGTTCTTCCCAAACCAGGGATCGAACCCAGGTCTCCTGCACTGCAGGCAGATTCTTGACTGACTGAGCTACAGGGGAAGCCCGTAGACTTCCCCTGTGGCCGGTAGGCTTATTTATTTATTTTTAGGAATTAAACAAATATGTGAGTGTAGATTTAGGTTGCTCATGTCTGTCACGCCGTCCTGGTCGTGTGTCCGTTGTTGCCTGGCAGGGTGAACTGCACAGGACAGGCCTTAGGCTGGGCAGCAGAGACCTGTCCTGACCCGCCTCCCCCACTGTCTTCCAGCCCTGCAGTCCTTCATCCGGGCCTATGCCACCTACCCCCGGGAGCTGAAGCATATCTTCCACATCCGACTGCTCCACCTCGGGCACATGGCTAAGAGCTTTGGGCTAAGAGATGCCCCTAAAAATCTTTGCGCCTCGGCCATGAAGAAGAAGAAAGCAAACCTGAAAAGGTAAGGTGGACAAGAGGCCAAGGGCCAGGTGGGTGTCGGGGGCTCTGCTCAGATTGGCGGCGCTGTGGTGGGCTGCTATGTGCCCAGGGTAGACTCTGCCAGCTCAGGTTTCTGCGATTCTCTCACCATGCTGAGTGCTTGGATCAACCGGGAAAACGCCTAATCTGAACGCTTTTAAGGCATCTGCAGGAAGTCAGTGATGTCACCTGTTGGGTCCTGAGTGGTGGGGATTATTGGACCTACAAGACAAATTTCTGTGGACCATCTTCACTGCCCACGGGTAGAGTAACTCAGGGCTTGCCAGGGTCGGAGCTCCGGACATGCTGTGGGCTGCGGTCCACCCTGGAAGACTGTGGGGTGTCCATGAAACTCTGTTGAGGCCTCCGGGGGCCCCCAACACCACATGCTGCTCTCTGTGGTGCTGACATGCAACCTCCCATGGAGAGGCTGCACTGGCGTCATCTCCCTCCTCCCCTCCCACCCCCTGCCCCCAAAAAACACCTTAGCACCTGCCCAGGGGCCCTGGTGAGAGGAGAGCCTAAATGAGGAGGGTTGCCCAGCAGTTGGACGCTGGGCTCTGAGGCCATCTTCACAATTTCAGGAAGCCCTGAGATGATTCCCCTCAACAAAATGCAGTTGTGAGATCTCCTCAGAGATAGGTGTTCTCTCGGTACCAGCCCCAGGCTGTGTGCAAGCTAGAGTATCTTAGATGCCAAGAGCTGCTTTTACGGGGAGTTTGGGTGCATCGTGGTTACTACTTGTGTGATGTGTGGGTGGGAAGGGCTCAGAGAACCCACGAGTGCTCTGGACAGTTATCTTCCAGTGTGTATCCTTCTTTTTGCACGTCAGTTACAAATGCCAGTACCTCCTTGCCCTGCCACCAAGCACCCATGGGCAGCACCACACTGTTACCTGTTCCCGCACCGTGTCTGTCTTGCACATTCACCAAGAAGTGCTGATCACATGCCAGCCTCACTGGGGCCTGGGTTCTCTGCTGTGAAATGGCAGAGGGAGGAGGCCATTGGTCTTGGAGTCGCAGGACTTGGCCTTCAGCTCCAGCTCCAGCTCCAGTTCTGATGTGAGCCTGTGAGCCTCAGACCGTATCTTTGCTTAATGTCTCAGAGCCTTGTTTTCCTCAACCATAAGAGGGAAGGGGAAATCTGTGCTTTTAGCCACTTCACAAGAATCAGAGGCCTGTGACACGTGTCACTGTGCCTTTTGAAGCATGAAGGGCCATCGAGATGAAACACTGGAGGGCAGAGAGCTGGAGGCCAGGTGAGCTAGGATTTCAGAGCACCCAGCGGGAGCTGTCCAGGGGCTTGGCCCTCATGAAGCTCTTCATGGTGGATAAAAGGTTACCTGATTTTAGTTCCCATTTTGGAATTTTTAAGATGCCCCGTCTTCTCTCTTACACCGACCCCTGTCATACAGGACCACACCCCAGCACTTCTGCGAGGCAGGCGTTTCTCTGCACGCCCTTCTCTGACACCTGCAGGACATGGAGACACGTCCAGCTCTGGTTTCTTCCAGGCGGTTCCGAGGTGCAGAGCATTGCCTGCTGCCACACACGGCCTGTCCTGGCCGGGGCTGTGGCCAGAGACCCCTCTGCTGGAGCCGGGTCCTCCCAGAGGGAAAGGGTGCCCCAGTTCCTTCCAGATTTGGGGTGCCTTGAACCAGAGTTAGCTTCCTGCCCTTGGGTTTGGGGTAGCTGACGTCTGTACGTGGTAACTGACCTTTAAGAATGTGACAAAGCCCTGAGGCTCACAGTCAGATCTGGAGTGACTGCCTAGTGGTCTGGAAGCCTGACCGTCGTGTCACCGTCTCTAAAATGCTGACGCTTGAAGAGGTAAGAATCGGGCTGCCAGGCGATGACTGGTAAGAGACTTGTATCATGTATCCCCCTTCCTGCAGATCAGTGTGACCCCAGCAGTTCACTGTCGCGGCTGAGGTGCCTCCTCTGCCGGGGTGTGCCGGCCTCGCCCCAGGAGCACAGGGCGGGGGGCCGGGGCTCGGCGCTGGCATTGTCCTCACCTTGCGAAGCCACCAGGGAGCGCGCCAGCCGCCGCCTCCCGCCCCCGCTGACCTGCGCTGGCAGATGGGCACCAGGACGAGTGTCCCCCTGTGAGCAGGGGATTTAACAGGGCTTTATTTAGGGAAGAATGGGCTGATTAGCCGATAAAGAGCATGTAGGATGGTATGGGGCAGCCTTTGATGTCTGGCTGGCGTGGCAGGGAGCCAGGCGCTGAGTGGCAGCAGTGTTTCACAGGATTACTCCGCCCGGGACAATGACGCGCCTCTTCCTGCCATGTCACCGCCCTGTCACAGCCGCTTGCCCGTTGTTATGCCTGTCTTTTGAAGGCATTTCTTCCCTCACTCCTTGCACCCTCCCGCCCCAGCCCTGCCTCACCAAGGCAGACGGGCCCTCAAGGATACAGTAAGGTACTTTTTCTTATTGGGGGGGAATCTTGTTGCTCCTGGAGGAAGAATGGCTGGGCAGCTAATCTGCTCATGGACCGTGTCATCGTGGCCAGGGAGGCGGCAGAGAGACCTGACAAATTCTCCACACCTCAGGCAGCGCTCGAGCCAGTGCCAGTTGCTGCTCTTTGAGGACGGGAAAGAAAAGTCCATTCAAGCCCGCACGAGTGTGGAGCGTTATGCCACAGCCACGATAATCGTTCCGAGCTGAGGCGTCTCCTCTGAAATCCATCTGTCGGGAAAGAGAACAGCTTCCCTGGGTTTTGTGTGGGTGGATGAAATAATAGTGCTGAATTCTCCAAACTGTTCTGCGGTCCATTTTATGGTGTTTACTTCCTCGAATAATTATGTCAGGCGTAAACCTCTGATAATCTGCAAACCAAATTTCTGAGACCGTAAGCATAATCCCAACTCACCTGCCATCTCCACCCAGAGTTCACCCAGGTGTTAGCTGGTGAGGCCAGGGCAGGGCACGCGAGGCGATGACCAGGCATTTCCGTGCAGTGACAAGGGGACTTCTGTCTCCTCTACATGCCGTTATTTCAGAAAAAGGAAAGACTGAGCTACCTTCCCCAAATGAGACCTTCCTCAGCAGGCGTGTCTCTGCCTCCCCCTTCAGTCCTCCATTCTGAAAGGGGACAGTCAGCGCCTCCCCCTGCGCACAGAACTCTCGTGACGCCGACACGCAGGCCTGTGAGACAGCCCCACCCGACACCTGCTCACACACGAGCCGGTGCCGCTGGCAAAGGCTGAGTGCCCCTTAGCAACATCCAGCACAAACAGCGTTTTCTTCTCGTGAAACGTGGTTGTTATTTTAAAGCCACGTATATTCAGCAATTCCTGAAAGGAAACATACCTTCCAAAATCTCCATCTTCCCAGAAGACAGCACTGTCCGCCCTGGGAGGGCAGAGTCGTGTTGTTCACCAGGGTGTTTGTCTGCCTCTCTAGGCAGTCACGCGTGTGAGTAGAACCTATCCAGCACCAGTGAGCAGACAGTTCCCTCATCTGTTTGATACTCTGAACAGTGGTTCAGGCACGTGGAAACTCTGAGCCTCAAGGAAGGGCATACTGTTACAGTGGCAGTGTGGGAGGGCGCATCTCCTGGTCTTAAGCCACCCTGTCCATTTGGATTATATGCTATACTTGTAAATTTACCAAGACTTTTTCCCAGTCTGGTTTGTAGCTACCTGAGACTGGCCCCACCCCTGGCTTCTACCATCTGGGTCTTTCCGATGTTGCTGTTAATGCATAGATGCATCTTTCAATAAATTTTCTCACACCAGCCGAGCTGAGTGTTGCCTGGTGGTACTGATGTGATCAAACAGGTGAACAGTCTAAACTTACGGCTCTCTGGATCCGGGTGTGCTCTCAGGGGACCCACATTGGAAGGGGGCGTGGGGTGGTCCCCTTTGTCCTGCCCTCACCTCCCAGCCACCGTCCCCAGCACCACAGAGCGTGTTCTTCACCTCTGTTACTTCCAAAGTTCTACACTTAGTGTGCTCGCTAAATGAGGAAACATCCTTGGGGGCGGAATCATACTGCCAGACTTTTCTCATCTGTGAAATGCTTTATCACTAAAATTCAAATTACAGATTGTGCAAACCTTTCCTTCAGTGTCTTACAATCTTGTGGCTACAGTCACCATCCCAGTGACTCTGGAGCCCAAGAAAATAAAGTCTGTCACTGTTTCCACTTTTTCCCATCTATTTGCCAAGAAGTGATGGAACCAGATACCATGATCTTAGTTTTTTGAATGTTGAGTTTTAAGCCAGCTTTTTCACTCTCCTCTTTCAAGAGACTCTTTAGTTTCTCTTTACTTTTGGCCTTTAGGGTGCTGCATATCTGAGGTTGGTGATATTTCTCCTGGCAATCTTAATTCCAGCTTGTGCTTCATCCAGCCTAGCATTTTGCATGATGTACTCTGCATATAAGTTAAATAAGCAGGGTGACACTACACAGCCTTGACGTACTCGTTTCCCAATTTTGAACCAGCCCGTTGTTCCATGTCCAGTTCTAACTGCTGCTTCTTAACCGCCATACAGGCTCCTCAGGAGATAGGGAAGGTGGTCTGGTATTCCCATCTCTAAGAATTTTCTACAGTTTGTTGTGATCAACACAGTCAAAGGCTTTAATGTAGTCAATGAAGCAGAAGTAGATGTTTTTCTGGAATTCTCTTGGTTTTTCTATAATTCAGTGGATGTTGGCAATTTGATCTCTGGTTCCTCTGCCTTTTCTAAAGTCAATTTGTACATCTGGAAGTTCTCGGTTCACATACTGTTAAAGCCTAGCTTGAAGGATTTTGAGCATTACCTTGCTAGCATGTGAAATGAGTGCAGTTGTACTGTAGTTTGAACATTCTTTGGCATTGCCTTTTTTTTGAAATTGGAATGAAAACTGACCTTTTCCAGCCACTGCTGAGTTTTCCAAATTTGTTGGCATATTGAGTGCAGCACTTTAACAGCCTCATCTTTTAGGAGGTGAAATAGCTCAGCTGGAATTCTGTCATTTCCATTAGCTTTGTTCGTAGTAATGCTTCCTAAGGCCCATTTGACTTCACACTCCAGGATGTCCGGCTGTAGGTGAGTGATCACACCATTGTGGTTATCTGGGTCATTAAGATCTTTTTTGTATAGTTCTTCTGTGTATTCTTGCCACCTCTTCTTAATATCTTCTGCTTCTGTTAGGCCCATACCATTTCTGTCCTTTATTGTGCCCATCTTTGCATGAAATGTTCCTTTGGTATCTCCAGTTTTCTTGAAGAAATCTCTAGTCTTTCCCATTCTGTTGTTTTCCTCTATTTCTTTGCATTGTTCACTTAAGAAGGCTTTCTTGTCTCTCCTTGCTATTCTCTGGAACTCGGCATTCAGCTGGGTATCTTCCCTTTCTCTTTTGCCTTTTGCTTCTCTTCTTTTCTCAGCTATTTGTAAGGCCTTCTCAGACAATCACTTTGCCTTCTTGAATTTCTTTTTCTTTGGGATGGTTTTGGTCACTGCCTCCTGTACAGTGTTGCAAACCACCATCCATAATTCTTCAGGCACTCTGTCTTACCAGATCTAATCCCTTGAATCTATTTATCACCTCCATTGTATAGTCATACACTTTGCTTGTGGTTCAGCTGGTAAAGAATTTGCCCACAATGCGGGAAACCTGGGTTTGATTCCTGGGTTGGGAAGATCCCCTGGAGAAGGGAAAGGCTACCCACTCCAGTATTCTGGCCTGCAGAATTCCATGGACTGCATGGGGTCACAAAGAGTTGGACACAACTGAGCGACTTTCACTTTCAGTGTATAATCCTAAGGAATTTGATTTAGGTCATATCTAAATGGTCTAGTGATTTTCCCTACTCTTTTCAGTTTAAGCCTGAATTTTGCAATAAGGAGCTCATGATATGAGCCACAGTCAGCTGCAGGTCTTGTTTTTGCTGACTGTATGGAGCTTTGCCATCTTCAGTTATAAAGAATATAATCAGTCTGATTTCAGTGTTAGTATTGACCACGTAGTGATGTCCATGAGTAGAGTCATCTCTTGTGTTGTTAGAAGAGGGTGTTTGCTATGACCGGTGGGTTCTCAGGGCAAAACTCTGTTCGCCTTTGCCCTGCTTCATTCTGTACTCCAAGGCCAAACTTCCCCTCTATTTTATACATGGTAATGTATAAATTTCAATGCTACTTTCTCAGTTTGTCCCACCCTCTGCTTTGTGTATCTGTTTTATATACAGTAGTGTTATCTGTTTATCTCAAACTCCTAATTTATCCCTCCCCTACCTTTCTCCTTCAGTAACCGTAATTTTGTTTCCTACCTCTGAGAGTCTTTTTCTATTTTGTAAGTAAGTTTATTTGTATCATTCTTTAGATTCCACATAAAAGTGATATCATATGATATTTTGTCTTTGTCAGACTTACTTCATTTAGTATGATCATCTCTAGATACATTCTTGTTGCCGCAAGTGACATTATTTCATTCTTTTTATGGCTGAGTAATACTCTGTTGTAAATGTACCACATCTTTTTTATCCATTCCTCTGTCAGTGGGCACTTAGGCTGCTTCCATGTCTTGGCTATTATGGCTAGTGCTGCTATGAACATTAGGGTCCATGCATCTTTTTGAGTGAGAGTTTCCTCCCGTTTTTCATCTTTAAAAGCCTTTGCTGTGTTCTTCTCTATGATTCTCACTTGTTTAATAACTGTTAATAACCTGCAAGAGTTACCATGTTGGATATACTCTGGTATGAGAAGTTCTTGGGGCTCAGGTGATAAAGAATCTACCTTGCCCCCCTCAGGTGATAAAGAATCTACCTTGCCCCTGTCAGCCATCTCCCTGCCCTCCTCATTCCTTAAACGCTGATCGTGTTATGCAGTGATGAAGGGCCTGGGTTTGCGCACACGGGCATCTTGGTTGGATCACTTACCGTTTCTGGGGATCAACCGGGTGATGAGTACAAAGCCTCGACACCATGTCTGGGACTGGACTTGGGAGCACTTGTGGATATGCTGACCGGGATAGGAGCGCTGGTTCTTCCCGCTGGCCTTCCTGACACTTAAGTGTCCGTGGACCAGAAAGCATGAACGTGCCATTCACTGCCAGCCTTTTAGCACCTTGAACTTTGCTTATCAGGAAGCACCTTGAACACACGAGCTGGTGCCTCCAAGACAAACATGAAGACGCTGCAGCTGCATCTCCCTGCAAAGCGATATTCTCATCGTTAGGGGCAGCTTGCCTGCCAGTTTTTATGTGGCATTTACAACCTCCCTAATATCACTTAATTAGCTGAAGGCAGTCCTGGAATTTTGCCCACTGTGAGATTTCTCTCCATTTCATGGAGCCAGTCGTCATCCTGTCAGAAGACAGATCGGCCAGACGTGAGTGTAGAGGCTGGAGCGAGCCCCTGAACACTGAAAGTCAGTATTTAATTAAACGTTAATAAAGCTGGTCAATACTGCAGCATTTCCGAAGAAAGGATGGTCACATGGGTCAAGGAAACACTTTGGACAGTAAAGGACCTCAACTCAACCTTCAAGTGAGGCAGGATGTGGAGAGACTGTACGGAAAGGGAAAGATAGCCAAGTATAGTGCGTGTGCACACGTTTCCTTAGGCAGGCATACATGTGTACATGCATGCACATGTGCATGGACACGCATCTGTGTGAAGGCTGAGACGCAAAGGAATAAAGAGAATTAAAACCAACCAAAGTGGGCATCCCTGGTGGCCCAGTGGTGGAGAATCCACAACAAAGGAAACACAGGTTGGATCCTTGATCTGGGAGGATCCCCCAAGCCATGCTGAGGAGCAGCTGTGCCCACGTGCCACCCCTGCAGAGCCGCCTCCAGCCATGGAGCCCAACTGCTAGAGCTCCTGAGCCTCACACCCGAGGGCGCATGCTCCAAGAGGGGCCACCACACCGCAGCTGGAGAGTGGCCCCCGCTCGCTGCAACCAGAGAAGGAAAAGCCCCAGCAGCAGCGAAGACTCAGCATACCCAAAACAAGAATGAATGAATGAATGAATGAATAAACAAAAACCAATGACCAGAGTAAGTTTGGAGACAGTTAACAGACTGACCAGAGCTAAGAGTTGACAACAGCAAACAGGAGAAAATGTGAACCAAAGCAAAACTAAATTATGGAGAGTCTTGAAAGTCAGGCAGTGGAATGCAGGCTTGATTTGGAAAGAAGAAGTGGAAAGTTCCTGGAGGTTTTCAAATACGGTTGCAGCAATACTGTGTGGTCCCCAAGATTACGAAGCCGAAAGCAAGGGAGTCGGGTAACTACCATCTAAAAATGATGAGGACAGTTTAAACAAACATCCCATAGCTTGACTTCTACACTGATATTAATAACTTCTAGCCACTGATGTGTATACTATCCTCCTTAAATTCTTCATTAATTACGTGTAACAGAGATTCTCCACAATGGTTTATAAAGGACGCATGGGGTGTCTCTCCGCCCCCAATCTCAGGGCAGTGTCTTGCTCTGCCGACCTGTCTCCTGGCCCCTCTGGCCTCCTGGTGGTGATCCGTCTCTTCCCTTAGCTCCCCAGCCCCCACCTCATGAATCCCTGAAACTGCCAGTCCGCTGCTGAGTCTCCTGCAGCCACTGTGCTCCCTGCTGACCGGCGCTCCCCTCACCCGTCAGGCCCTTGCTCCCTCCAGTGTTTTGGTGAGGTCCTGCTCCCTCATGCTCCTGTTGGGCCTTTGCCCAGCGTGCTGCAGGCCTGGGCCTCTCCCCTCTCCTCTTTGTCTTCGGGCCTTTGTCCCTCCTGCAGGGAAGCCTTCTCTGGCCTGCCTGCCCGGGCAGACACCTCACCATCCCTCCACACACACTGCCATCGCCACAGCCCTCCACCGTCTGGGGTGTCTGCGTGTGTGGGTCCATTCTGCTCCTCTGCCTCCATGTAGCTCAGGGTGGAAACTCTGTCTGGTGTTTCTCATCACAGCCCCAGCACTGACCTGGCACATAGTAGGCTCTCAGGAAGTATTTTCGAATAGATGGCTGGCACTTCAAAGCCTGCCGTCATCCTGAGAGGAAGACAAAGGGAAAGAGAAGAGAGGAATTGTTGCGGCATGGGAACCAGGCCGATGCCTCTTAATTGTTTCATGAGCCCAGCAAACAGCAAATCCTGCTTTTTGGAGCCCCGACCACTCCTCGGCTAGTCCGTCCTGAGAGAACAAGCACATGGTCACTTTCCTCGTAGCGTGAAGCAGTCCCGAGGAGGACCACACCTCTGGCCCTGTTTGCCTGGTGTTGCAGTGTAGGAGGCATGTGGACTGACCTGCAGAACGTGGAGATGAGTGGGTTTGCAGTGGGGGCCTCCACCGGCCTGGACAAGACCAGAGCAGATGCCCTGTGGAGGGTCAGTTCGCTGGACCTTAGCCTGGAGGAAGTGTGGAATCCTGAAGAGTGAGATGGAAGTGGCGCTAAACTTGACTGTCAAACCTGGAACATCTAGACCACGTCAGCCCCTGGGAACCTGGAAGAGTGTGTTCTCAGAACAGGTGATAGGGTAGCCTCAAGACAGGAGGGCAGTGAGGAGCTCACCACGTGAACCTGTGGTTTAAAGATGAATTAGGATTAAGATTTTATTTTCTTGGGCTCCAGAATCACTGTGGACGGTGACTGCAGCCATGGAATTAAAAGACGTTTGTTTCTTGGAAGGAAAGCTATCACAAACATAGACAGCGTATCAAAAAGTAGAGACATTATTTTGCTGACAAAGGTTTGTACAGTCAAAGCTATGATTTTTCCAATCCAGTGGTCATGTATGGGTACGAGAGTTGGACCATAAAGAAGGCTGAGCACCAAAAAATTGATGCTTTCAAATTGTGATGTTAGAGAAGAGTTGAGAGTCCCTTGGATAGCAAGGAGATCAGATTAGTCAATCCTAAAGGAAATCAACCCTGAATATCCATTTAAAGGATTGGTGCTGAAGCTGAAGTTTTAGTGTTTTGGCCACCTGATGCCAAGACGCGACTCATTGGAAAAGCCCCTGATGCTGGGAAAGAATGAGGGCAGGAGGAGAAGAGGGTGGCAGAGGATGATATGATTGGATAGCATCACCAAGTCAGTGAACCTGAATTTGAGCAAACTTTGGGAGATAGTAAAGGACAGGGAAGCCTGGTGTGCTGCAGTCCATGGGGATTCAGAGTCAGGCACGACTTAGTGACTCAACAACAAGGATTAAAAGAGAATTTTCATGTAGAACCTGGGTAAGCTGCACAGGGTGTAGACAAGAGTATATTCTCCCAGCTTCTCTGTCAAGGGCAGCCTTGAAGCCTACACTGGATTGTCTCTCTGGAACAATTGTACGAAGAAGAAGCGTCCAGACCGGGACACGGGGCAGGACCAGTGCCGTGGTCGGTGACTGGGTCTCTTCTGAGACCCAGGCGGAGAACCCTGGTACACCGTGGTTGCTCAGGGATGATGTGTTTATTGGGTCCCCAGTCATGTTCACAGGCAGCCCTGGCAGGCTGAGCCTTGCAGGCAGGGCTCTGCGGAGAGCTGGCCCTCCTGCTCTCAGCACCCTGCTTCGGCCGTCGGTCGCTCCCTGCCCTCCGCCGCAACCGAGCTCCGCCTGATGACGCTCCGCACACGCGCCCCTTTGCATCTGGCCCTTGCTTCTACCCCGTGTTTTTCCTACCTGACACCGTGCACTTACCAGCTCTCTGCCTCCTCATGGAGCACACGCCCCCCCCATCCCCACCCGGCTAATGAGGTGATTAGAGGGATTTCACGGTGGCCCTGCGCTTCCTCCACACCTGGGTCACCTGCAGACAGCAGGAACCATGGGCGCACTTTCAGGCGAGCAGTCTGGACTGACAACAAAGAGCAGGAACCCAGCCAGCCTCTCCCGGGAGGCTGCTGGGACGGCCACATTCACCGTTGGAGCCTTCCTGGTGCAGCAATCAGGAGATGTGGCCGGCCCAGCATGCATCAGCAGACGCCAGACAAGCCCTCGTGCAGCAGAAGACACAGCCCTCCATCGCCTTGTCCTGGCTTGAGGCTCCCCTAGTTCAGACCGACAGAGAAGTCAGGAGGGAGCACGCCGGTCCCCTGGTTCTCCACGTGCTGTTCACACAGCTTCCATTCCCCTGAAGGTGACCACTCCCCTCCTCTCACCTGTCCCCACGTTCCTTGGGCTCCTTCCCATTGCCAGCCCTCCACGTCCTCTCTGCTTTTATGACCCAGAGCCTTTCCATCTGGTTAGGGCCCACACGAAATGCCTCCAGGTCTTTTTCAGAGGCGATCTGTCTGCATTGTGGTCCTAAGGTTCTGGCAGCAGTCTGAAGCATGGAGGGATGTCTTACCCACTGAACAGCCCAGGAGTGGGACGCGGTTTGAGAACCAACATCCCGGGGTGTGGTGTGTGGCTGTTTGCCTGTGGGTTTTCTGTTCTTTGCTGGTGGTGGCAGCATCTCTCCCAAGGGCACACGTGTGCCCTGGGCTGTGTAGAGTCTGTGTGCATGGTCTTGGAGACGTCACGTAGCCCCGAGTCTGGGTGACCCTGGAGCCTGCGCACCTTGCTTTGCTGCCTTGCGTGCACCCTCAAGATGCTTCTGGCTTCTGGAGTCAGTACTGGGCTGAGTAACCGGTAGATGGATTCTGTGAAGGGTGTTTTTTCCCATGTGAACAGATAATTCTCTGTGTAACAGGAGAAGCAGACTTAGAGCGGGAGGTGTTTCGGTGCCTAGGTGGAAGGATTTAATTTGAAGCCAGCAGAGCAGCAAACCTTCCTGGAGTGGGTTGGAGACGCTTTCTGCTCCTGAGATAGATCTTTGAGAAGAGACAGCTGTGGGCAAGATGTGGGTCTGACTTTTTCTCTCATCTCCTTCCCAGTCTAGGCGGAGGGTGCAAGGGAAAGGGGCTGGGCTTGGATGATCAGGTCGTGTGGAGCGTGGGGAGAGACGACAGACACACAGCACCAGCGCGGCTTGGAGTCGTTGTCCAGTAAACGTGTCCCCTTCTCCCTGCCCGCTTCTCTCCGAGTCTGTGAGCAAACAGTGCAGGCTTCACAGGCGCGTCCTGCACGCTCCCGCATGCCTGCGCCCTGTGCCGTTGGCCACAGCGCTCCTTGGTCTCCCATAAGGCCTGTGTTCCCAGCTCCTGGTGGAGGTAGGGTGCTCACAGCCTCCAGGGTGGACCCTCCTCACTAGTTGGGGCTCCTGAAATAAGCCCAAAGTGACCATTTTCATCTTCTACCCTTTAGTCTCTGAGATTGAAATGCCGAATGTGCACGATTTACAAACGGAACAATACAGGGTGTTGTTCTCATTGATCAAAGCCGCCCCGGGTTCACGTGACAGCGCGTCAGGTGTCTGATGACGCCCCTCGTCTGCTGTCTCCTAGCTGCTGAGAATAATAATAGTCAGCGCTTTCCGAGTGCCTTCACGATAGGCTCTCTGATACTCGCTTTGATTCGTTGGTTCGTTTCATCCTTTGAGAGTGAGCAGACTGGCACTGGGAGAACTAGGTGCCTTGAAACTCAGAGAGCAGGTTCCACAGGCGCTGCAGGGCAGTGCTGGGTCCTCCCACACCCAAAGTGGCTCTGCCCTGGCAGCCGGGCGCAAGCCGCACTTCCCCAGCACCTCCAGCTGCCCCACGTCCAGCCCGGCATCTGGGTGGCTTTTCTCTCCACCCAGGTTCTTGGCAAAACTGGCTCGTCCAGCTGCCTCAGCATGCAGTGGAGACTGGCCGGCCCAGAGAGGAGGGCGGCCACATCTGTCCCTGCAGCCACCCACGTGGCACTCAGCCCCAGCCGGACTCCCGTAGAGCCATGGGTCTCCTGTGGTCCTCCGTGTCCTCAGGTACTGTCCCTCCCCAGTGCGGGGCAGGGTAGGGACTCACACCCAGGCCTCCTGGCATCACACTGTAGCTTCTCCTATCCTTGGCATCAGGTCTGCCCTGCGGTTCAGGTGGAAACTCCTGGCAGCCTATCCCCTGCCCATGTGCAGGTGTGACGATCCAGACCACCCGCCTTCCCTGACCCACCAGCAAGCCCTCCAGTGGCCCCAGTCCAGGGTCACCTTTCAGCGAGCCCATCCTTCCGGCCTGCTGAGGTGTTGTGGGTGTCCTGCCGTCCGTTGTGTTAGCTGTCCCTGCTGGCTTCTTGTCTGCAGGTGTGATAAACATGCCTCGTAATGTCATGCAAGTCACCGATAATAGTGTCGAGCAGGACAGGCCCAGAGGGACTGGTGCCGGAATCCTGCCCCGAGCTCATCCGTCTCAGTCAGTATTCACAGGATGCAGTCACACCAGTTCCAAAAACTTCATCGTTTCCATGTCCAGCCTGTGTTTCTCCAACTTGACAGTTTCACAGAGAATTAGGCTTTATAAAGCGTTCTTCATTTTCCCTTCACACAACCCCTGCCCCACCCCGTAGAGGCCTTTCCTGACATGGAAGGAGTCTCAGCTTGGAGGAAGCCGCCGACTCTGGAGGGCCGTTAGGGGAGGGCACGCTGGACCATCAGAGTCCTCGGCCTACATCTTGTTGGGGCCCATGGAAGGTTTCTGGCACTTAGGTAACCCTGAAGCTGCATGCACTTCTGGGGTTCTCAGTCAGGGTGTCACTCTCAGACCCCGGCCATCTCTGGGCATTGTTTCTGTCCCCCTTCCAGCACAGCGCCTCTCCAGGCGGCAGGGCAGGCTGGCATCTCCCTACTGACCGCCTGGGACCTGCATGGCCTGACACGCGCCCGCGCCTGGCTCCTCACGGGGGCTGGCGCTCAGGGGTGAGGCCGAGACCCACTTTTCCTCCATCTCTGTGTCCACGAGCCACTCAGGCACTTTGCTGGGATAGCACGCACCGGCCTAACAGGGCTCCCCTGGAATGCAGTGTCTTCTGGGGCCCTGGAGTTTTACAGATGCTCGAGTTGGTTTGATCCTAAGATGCTGCAGAGAAGGCATCCTTAAGACAGGCTGCCCATCAGCGCCTGTCTCTGCCGAAACAGAAGCTGGAGTTAAAGAGCCCGATGCACTTCCTTCCCTCCATGGTGTCAGAGGTCTGACAGCGTGTGTTCCTTCGGTGCGCTGACCTTCCCGTCCACACTAGCGGGTTCTGTACCTGAACGACTGTGCTGTGCATGGAGGACTGCCTGTCACCTTCTCCCTGGAGTTATCAGTTACTCTCACTGTCACCCGAGAGCCACCTAAACCCCCTCAGATTCAGGGCCTTTCTTCATCAGCAAGGGTTGGGGCCAGGCAGGAGGGTGCAAACCTGGAGGTGGCCTCAAGCCATCTTTTCAGTGGCTATGATTTGACTTACTTTCATATTTAAATTTGCTGAACACCCCATAGTTCTTATTTGCTTGTGTGTTAATATGTTTGGTAGACCTGTTACCCTTCCAGTTTGGCATCATCAGCATCACCATTATCACATACTCGCTAAATAAGGCCAGCAGAGAGTGTTCTGACAGTCTGAAGGAATGTTCTAGAGGGAGATTTCAAGACCATGGGGGAAAGAGTTCTTGTTTAGTGACTGGGGTAACTGGATAACTCTTGGGAAGTAAAGGTTGAATTTGCCACATCCTACCATGCTGCTGCTGCTGCTAAGTCGCTTCAGTCGTGTCCGACTCTGTGCGACCCCATAGACGGCAGCCCACCAGGCTCCCCCATCCCTGGGATTCTCCAGGCAGGAACACTGGAGTGGGTTGCCATTTCCTTCTCCAGTGCATGAAAGTGAAAAGTGAAAGTGAAGTTGCTCAGTCATATCTGACTCTTAGTGACCCCATGGACTGCAGCCTACCAGGCTCCTCCGCCCATGGGATTTTCCAGGCAAGAGTACTGGAGTGGGGTGCCATTGCCTTCTCCCATCCTACCATAAACCAAAACAAAATCTAGATAGAATTAAAGCAGTAGCAGGCTCAAAGAAAATTGTTGTTGTTCAGTTGCTAAGTTGTGTCTGACTCTTTAAGATCCCATGGACTGCAGCACACCAGGCTTCCCTATCACCAACTCCTGAAGTTTGTTCAAACTCATGTCCATTGAGTCAGTGATGCCATCCCAGCGTCTCATCCTCTGTCGCCCCTTCTCCTTCTGCCTTCAGTCTTTGCCAGCATCAGGGTCTTTTCCAGTGAGTCAGGTCTTCGCATCAAGTGGCCAAAGTATTGAAGCTTCAGCATCAGTCCTTCCAATGAATACTCAGGGTTGATTTCCTTTGGGATTGACTAGTTTGCTCTCCTTTCAAGAAACACAGTATACTTGAATATTTTAAAAGCTGGAATGAGGAAGACTTTTCTAAGCATAATCCTAAAGCTGTAAAATGTAAAATATTGAGAGACTAGACAATACATAAAAATGCATCTGTTATCCTCTTTTACAATTTACGATTCTGTCCTGCAAAAGCATGCCACGTGTTAGACTGACTTTTTACCTAGGATGGTTGTCTCTGAATTTATTGGTGACGTTGGGAGAAGGTGCTGAGAGCTCTCCTTTTCAGTGGTCATCCTTGCAGGCGTATTGATTCCCTAATTAGGCTGGATTTCACCTCATTGGCAGTGGAAGTGGCATCTGCCTGTCCTGCTGGGTAATCCAGCCTGGTAACCAAGGGGGGGTTATCCAGCCTTCACTACAAGGGAGTTCCCTGTGGTTAGATAACTGATCTGTTGCTTGGTAACTACGGGATTACTCTGGTGGAAGCTCAGGACGCCCACTTGAGAGGGGCTTGGGTATTTGGAGGGCAAGGAGGGCAAGAAAGTTGGCAAGTTTCTGGGAGAACTGCAGCTTGGCAGGAGAAGGAGCCGAGGCCCCACGCACCCGTCATTTCATCTTCCCATCTGCACTTCGCCCGTTCGGGTGCTGGGCCCCAGAACAAAGGAAAAGCAGGCGGCTCCCGTCAGGGTGTCTCCTGACCAGGGGGAACCCGTGCAGGGCCGACCCCGAGGCCCTTCCTCCCGCAGAAGAGGTCCGAGCCTGGAAGGCAGGACCCCCTGTTTACTCTCTGGACCGTCACTCAAGAGCTGGAGTTTGGGTCTCAAGTCGGAAGAATAGTGATTAAAGTAAAATCATAAGGAATCCTAAAATAGCTAGGAAATGTTGAGATCATAATCTCAAGACAAGCACATCCAGCTTTCTGCCAACATCTTCTGCCTCAGTCAGGGTAGACTCGGAGACCCTGAGAAATGTTCCTGATCAAGGCACCACCTGCCCACCAGGGGTCACCCTTCAGAGCCCCAGGCCTGGATCAAGGGCAGGAGCCACCCCCGAGAGGTCACCTTCCCAGCCCAGGCCTGGCTGAGCTTGTCAGCCTGGAAGGACCGATCTCCCATGACTCAGAGGCAGACTGAGGGGGGCCCGGAGGTGGCGTGTGTGTACAGTTATGTGTCACACTGTGTGTGTGTGTGTGTGTGTGTGTGTGTACACTGGTACATCGCACGCACGCGTGTGTGTGTACAGTTATTCATCACTGTGTGTGTGTGTGTACAGTCATGTGTCACTGTGTGTGTTTGTATACACTGGTATATCGGACACGTGTGTGTGTGCAGTCATGCGTCACACTGTGTGTGTGTGTATACACTGGTACATTGCACACGCGTGTGTGTGTACAGCTATGAATCACTCTGTGTGTGTGTGCGCGTGCGCACTGGTGCATCACACACCTCGGCATGGCCTCTGATGCCAGGTCTGGAGCCCAGCGGCTGGAGCGCAGGCGGCTGCTGAGCACCCGGGCTGGAAGCAGGCCGCATCCCTGCTCTGTGCCCCGCGCTGCCGGCAATTAGCGTACCAATGCCCAGGAAGATGCTGGTTGTTTATGTTGCCTTAACAGCGGCAGGAGCCAGTGTCGGAGTGGTGGCGCTTAGGCTGCTGGGAGGATATTTTGAGTGAAATTTTGCATATTTTGAAACTCGGGTTGTTACATTTAAAATTATACACGATGTGAATACCTGGCTTCAAACAAGAGGGAAGAAAAAGCATTCCTTCCTGTCAGAACCTTTCCAGTCTGTCTGTCATGTCACCCGACTAAAAATAAACCGCACACTCGGGAACTGGCAGCATTCCGTTTGGAACACGCTGGGCGTGTTCAGCTGCAGGCCCGTCTCCCGCTGCGTGCCACCCGCACGTGAGCCCCAAGCGTGGACAGAGCTCCACCAGGGCCTGGGGGTTAGAGCCACTGCCCATCTGAAAGGGTGAGCCCAGCGCTGACATCAAGGCCCCAGAGTTGGTCCCAGCTCCCCTGTGGCCTAGCGGGAGTCTCTTGGCCTCTTTGGACTTCAGTTGCCCTGGTTTTAACTGTGGTTGTCTGCAGCCCACGTGCCAGCCACCAACCAGCACTCCATATGTCTTATTCTCTTTCACATTCACAAAGCCTGTGAACTACGTTTCAAGGATCGTCCCCATTTTTCAGATGCGGAAGCCCGAGTCCCCCATCGACGTCATTCAGCTAGTGAGCGACAGAGCAGGGTTCCAGGCCCGGTCCTCCCTTCACGCTGCAGCTCTCCCCTCCCAGCTCCCCCTGTCCTCCAGCCTCCGCCCGCATTGCCCCACCAAAACATGCCTGTGAGGCGCGAAGGCTTCCTCCACGTCAAATCGCGGTGGCTTGTCGTCCTTGATCCCGCTGGGCCCTCCTGTTCCGCCCGATGCTTCCACCCGGGACCTGCTGGTGGGAGGAGCTCAGGCTTGTGTCCATGGCCCGTGTTAGAACCTGGCTTACGCTCTTGGGAGGTGGATGGTCTTGGGGCAGTGCTTCCCCTCCTCCGGCCTCAGTTTCCTCGTCTGTAACATGAGATGGTGACCGAGCCTGCCTCGTGGAGTGACAGTCCTCCCCCGTGCCAGCTATGACCTCCTCACCACGCCCTGTCCTGCACTGCCACATGTGTGTTACTGCAGACGCCTGACCCTTAACCATAGGGTACTGTCAGCCCCGGCCTTGAGTCTTCTTCCCCGCAGAGGTTGGCTTTGCATTTTTCCCCGTTTGTGACTGCCATGAATTGAACCCCCCCCCACCCCCCATCACATGCATCCCGCCCTCTGCAGTGTGAGTGTAAAGGGAGACGGTAGCTTTAACCTAGTTACAGACTTCCTGATCACTTTACTGGCACAGTATTAGTCTTGTAGTTAATTCCTGGGCTTTGAAGGAGTTCTGTTGTATTTATTTTCAGTCTGATGTATCCTCTGATTTTTACAGCAAAGGGAATGCTGTCGATGCAGGTAGCAGAGGGTAGTGTCTGCCTTCTTTTAGAGCCCAAGCCGTTGCCACCTCAGGGTTGAAGGCACCGTGGGCACAGCAGGACGGATCCTCTGGTGACGACCCTGTTGTTTTGGATAAAATCCTGTCTTAAGAAGCATTATTTTACTCTTCAGTTTTCATAATCATTTTTTCTGTGTACGATTGAACTTCTACAAATTTCCCCCTCTGATCTTCCGATCAAATAAACGATGAAGCAGCTGCCTTTTGAAACCAGTTACTAGGATTCACCATCTGACATTGATTTTCAGGCTTCGGCATTTTCCGTGTGGGTTGGGTCCATCCCTGGTGCAGATGCCACGCCGCCGTCTGCCCAGGCACACCTGGGACTTTTAGGGTCAGAAATGATTCATTATTACCAGAGGCTCTTCAGTCAGGAAAGAGGTGTGGCAGCCACCGCAGCCCCCACCAGCCTCCCAGCCGGGTCCCCAGGAGGCAGCCGAGGGCAGGGGGCTCCCAGGCACTGGCGTGCAGAGTGTTGTGAGTTTCAGGGTGGGTTTCCCCCCATCCCTTGGCAAACTGCTGTATCATACACCTCATTTGCCATCAGAGTATGAGTGTGTTTCATTCTTTTCTTTCCGTGAAAACAACACAGAACAAAGCCTCACTTTTAAAAATGCCATGATATTTTGCCACCGTTATGAAAATCTGCCAGCAGCGTGTCTAATCTTGCGGTGCATAGAGTATCAAAACAGGCGCTATTGAAGGGATTGTACTTCTCTTAATACAAAAATGTCAGTTCCGCACTCTCGGAACCAGCTGCCATCTCTTCCCAAATGGAGAAGGAAAAAAGAAATAATAATAAAGTTTCCTTTCTCCCCACCCCCCCCCCCCCCCACTATCACTGCTCCTCAGGCCTGACCTTCAGAGGAAGAAGACCCAGAGTAAGCAGCGCCTGGCTGAAATCTTGCGTTCCGAATATGCCAGCGGGATGGAGACCGGCGGTGCCAAGGTCAGAAAGCAGAACACGCGCGGGGGGCCGGCCAGCCAGCCCCGCGGCGCCGCCCGTACCCCGGGCCCAGCCTCGGCCGAGGGAACAGATTAAACACCCCCCTCCCTCCCGCCCCCAGGCCTCCCGGAGGGACGGGGAGCCGTCCCAGAAAGTATGTTAACCTCTGCCTGCACAGGACGGGGCCTCCGGGTGGGCCCTGGAGTGGGCGTCCTGTTCGCATCAGGAGCCCCGTGAGAGCTGAGGGTGCCACCGCCACCCCCTGCAGACCCCTGTCCCTCTGGGGGCAGGGGTCAGCAGAAGGTGGATTAGCTGATTACCCTGCCTTGTTTAAGACCCCTCTCAGATGTATTCCATCACTGCCCGTAGATCACATGAGCACTTAATCACTTAATGTAAATCCTGACGTCCTGCGGCACCCACCTGGAGGGGATCCTGCCTGGTGATGCCGTTCTGAAGAAGTTTCACCATTCACTTTAAGCTGCCCTCTACACGTATGTTAGCCTGAATTTTGTAAAACAGGATTTTAAAAACTGGAATTGGTAAAGAGAAAAGACTATCAGATCCTTTTCTTGATGTATACAAATGCTTTATTAAAAAGGACCAAATGAGCTTTTGGTGTGGGTCACAAATGCCTCCGGGTCTCAGTTCCCGCGTATGCAAGCAGCTCTGAGCGCCCACGTCACACTCTCCTGCGATGCTCTGTCCTTCTTGTCAAGGGGAAAACGTACTTTCTTGGGACTAATTGATTTACTGTTGCCTTTTTCTAGTTTGCCTTTGAAGTCAAAAGGCACCGCTGCCCTGAGCGTTCTCTTCCATCTTGCGCTCCAGAAAGGCGCGGGGTCTGTACTGCAGCCCGGGCCACAGCAGCCCCTCCCCCGTTGTGTTTTCTGGGAGGTCTGAAGGAGAACCCCCCCGGGGCGTATTGATTTCCCAATAAATGTAAGATTTGGGCAGGGTAACTCCAGTGGCCCAGGAGAGGGGGAGAGCAGAGCCTCCTGGCCCCTCCTGTCCTCGGGCAGTGCTCTCTCCACCTCTCCTCTTGTTCTCAGCCCCCATTCTCTGAAGTTACTAGCACGAGTGTGGAGGCCCCCCTAACGCCTCCAGAGCCACGTGAGCTCAAGGGCCCGGCGAGGATGGTGAGTGTTACACAGGCAGGCGGTCTGCGGGGGCCATGGGGAGCCTGGAGGCCTGGCTCCATCCTTCAGGTGTAAGGTGAACGTGGATGGACATCCCACCAGAAGGGACGTGTCCTGAAGGTGAGGGTGAGTCTCATAAGCCCTGGCCCACCAGTGCAGGGAAAATGTGGCCTCAGAGACTTGGCTGTCATATCGGAATTAATAGGGATCTTTGGTGAAATCTGTAACAATGATAATAAATAAATACACCTGCAGCACATGCCATACTGACTCGGGGTGAATCTGCCACCTACTTTTTGTTTCCATATGTAAGAGTCCGCAAGACTGAGATGAGAAAAGGGGGGATCAAACTTTGTCAACAAAACCCAGCTGTCTGAGAGAGGGTTAATGCCAGTGATCTGGAATGATCAAAGAGAAACCCTGCTTTCCTTGCCTCCCCCCACGCAAAATACTCTTTCCATGAAAAGAGGAATCTGCCCTGGGAGTGGGCAGAAGTGCCAGGACCCTGCAAAGCGTTTAAGTGACTGTAATTCTGAGATCTAGACTTCCTCTTCATGTGCTGAGACTGAAGTGAAGGTTTCTTGCCATGGGTGCTGTCCGGGCCTGTTTCTAAGTAGAATCAATACATTACCCCCAGTTAATAAAGAAACATGGATTTAGCAGCTTTAAGGTTAATATTATCTAAATTTAAATAACCTTAAAATAAATCTCTTTCTCTCTTATTATGGCTCTTGACAGATTATACATTTCAGGCATCAATTAGGGAAAGCTTTAGCCTAATTCCACTGTACATATCCTAATTTTGTGTGTATTTCTAATCTTGCTTCTTTTTCTAATTTCCCAAACTTACCTCTTTCTCTGTCTCATAAACCTGATCCCCATATTTAGAAGTCAGAGAATCTGGACATTTCATGGAATGTTGCAGCCTAAAGCTTTTTTCCCTCATGGGCTTGTAAAATGCTCTTTTTTAATCCCAGACATCTTCATGTTTGGAACCCTATGGGCTGCGCATCTTCACAGGGCCCCCCATTCTCACGCACTAAAGGGCAGAGAGCCCTCAGTGAGTGAGTAAGGAAGGCCGCGCTGATGCAACGCAAGCGACATTTTCTACTTTCAGAGAAGCAGAGCCAACTGACTCTCAGCAAAGGACATTCTGACAAAGCCTGGTGGATTCCTTTGATTTTTTTTTTCTCCCCCCTGTGGTGAAGGGAGGCGAGATTTAGGGAAGACAGAGGAGTCAATGAGAGCCCCTTAAGGCAGGTGTATCCAAGCCGCTAGCACCCTTGGTATTTAACATTTGAGGCCTTCAATGGAAAGTCAGCGGAAGCCATTAGAATCCAACCGTCACTTCCAGGAGACAGAAATTTAAGGCTCCCTCCACCCCCCCACTGGAGAAGTTGCCCTCCTTGCAAAGGGCGCTCCACTGGTCTTGTTAAATTGCCTGCATGACCACGACGCCTTATCTCTTAATCTGCTCCACCAGAGGAGAGGTTCAGAGCAAAGCCTTTCAGCGTGGAGGCGGCCGAGCACCCCTTAAAATCAGCTCGACTTCTCAAACAGGCTCAGAAGCCTCACAACAAGACTGCGAGGGGATCTCAGCTTCTTTCCAGCTCTGCTGCCCCCGGAGTCTAGGTTTCCGGGGGCGGGGGGGGGGTCAGTAGAGGTGCCAAGACGCTGCTTTCTCAGTGCCTCTCCTGTTGTCTTGCCTGCTGGGGGGCTCGCACATTCATTCTTTTTTTTTCTATCCTAAGGGAGAGTTCACCCAGCCCCCAGGGTTGGGAACAGAGAAACCGTTTTAGCCTTCTAAATGGATGAAAACCGAAGCCCACCTCACTGCAGAGGTTGTAAAGTTATTATTACAGATGGGAAGTGCAGGACAGTTTAAAATACTGTAATTATAAACTTGTCGGGGAGCCTTGTTCTTCATTAGTGTAAGATATGAAATCAGCTCGGAGGTACAAGGACAATTACATAGTGGGAATGTGTCTGTGGTTTACACGGCCGCTGTGTAAATGTAAGGTGGTTGCTCCAGTCTCTCTCCTTCTCTTGCACAAAATGAAAAGCACACCAGTGCAAGTTGTCCTTTGATAGATTTTTAATATGATTTTAAAGAGTTTTGTTTGGTCTCATTCTTATTCAATGAGATTAATTTAAAGCACTTATCCCCTGGGTTTAAGTCAATCCATGTAGGATTTGGGCAGGGTGTGTTGCATGGGGGTGGGGGGGGGGGGAGGGTTTGTTTGCAGGAGGCTGTGAGAGACTTCTTTCCCACTTCATTAACCCTGAGTTGGGGACAGTCCCCCCCTTGCCCCCTCCTCCAGCCAGAGCTGAGGATTTACCAACCCCCATTCACATGCAAAAGAACTCGAAAGCCGAGGGGCTCCTTGACTTAATTAGCTGCTGTGCATTTGGCAAAATTAGAATAATACCCTCAGCACCCTAGGAGAGAAAAGGGGTGGCGAGAGGGTGCTGGCGGGGAGGCGGGAGGAAACTGTAGCAGAGGCCAGCGGAGGGGAGTCCAGAGTGGAATCCGAACCCCACTCCTCCTCCACCAGGCAGTCCTTTCCTGGAACAGTCGGCCACAAACGGAGCGGGGCTGGGCTTGCCAGGCCCCCAAACTTCCCAGCTCCAGGCGCCTCCAGGGAGTCTGAGCTGCAGGTGGTGTGTGGGAGGGGACCACCTGAGCCCACCTCCCCTGTGAGCTGCGGGGCCCCAGGAGGTGACCTTGGCCCTTTGAACGGGAAAGTGAAGTCGAGTCTGGCTGGAGACTGAAATCCCTGTCCTGAGACCTGGAGTCAGAGGCTGGGGCCCCAGGGCAGACTTTACCGGGGTTCGGCTTCCCTCTGGGTGGTGTCCCCATCATGGTCGTGGGGTGAAGGGGTAGTGAGAAAATGGGGGAGTCGCGTTCCCCAGCGGTCAGGTCCTACCCGGGGCAGGGGCCAGGAGCTTCCTCGCCGGTCGCTGATGCCCGCAGCGGAGGCACAGGGCGGAGGGGCCCACGGGGGGAGCAGCCTCGGAACCCATCTGTCGGCTCCGCGCCCGGCCGGCCGGTCACCAGCTGCTGGCGCCCTTGTTGCGGCCAGATGAGCCGGCTCAGCCAGGGCACCGCATCCCGGCCTGCAGCCGAGCCTGCCCGGGCGCTGACCCCACCCCGGCCCCCGGGACCGGCTGAACAGCGCGGAACCAGATGGAGAGGCTGGAGCAGGTGGGGGAGCCGCGCGCTCGCCTCACTATAGAGATGGGAAGACTGAGGCCCTGAAGGGGGACGCCTGCCCCCAACCTCAGCTCTCAGAAAGAGAGGGAGACGAGTCACAGTGCTTCCTTACTGAGGGTGAAAAGAGCCTGAGTCCCAGAAGCGGGAAAGGAATCTTCCGGAGGAATGGGGAAAGGCGGAGCGCGGACCGACCAACGGAGCGCGCGGACAAGCGCCTGGTCATTTGTAAGAAGTTTATTTTCGACATTTAAAAAACGAGAGAACCCGAGGGGTCTGGCTGTCCCCCAGACGGAGGCTGGACGCGGGGGTTGGGGTGTGGGTGGGCAAGTCCCCTGGCCGCGGCCTGCCCCGCCTGGGAGGGCGGGCGGTGTGTGGGCACAGGCCCCAGACTCACTGATTCACAGACACAGTCACGGGCTGATGGGTCACGAATAAATAACTTTACACTTTGCACACGTATGTACAGCTCTGCTGCCGGCCCTGGCGCGGGACAGGGGGCTCGCACTCCCCTTCTCCTCCGTGTGTCAGGGCTGCGGGGTGAGGGCTCGGTGTACAGCTGGAGCGGGAAGCGGGAGAGCGCTGCAAGGGGGTCGCCCCACCTGCTCCCGGGAGGGGCGAGGGGGCGCGCCGGTGGCGGGGTTGGGGGGATGGGACGTATGTACACCGGCGATGGAAGTGGCTCCCTGATAGAGTGACCGGGAGAGAGGATGGCGGGGAGGATTAGGGGGACTCAGTCCGGGGGTCCGGGCCTTAGAAGACTTGGCATTTGGCCCTTCTGGGGACGCTGGGCCCGACGCCAGGGAGGGCCGGTCGGGGAGCCGCCCCCCGCCCCAGGAAGAGGCGTGAAACCCCGCGCCCTCCCCGAGGTTGGCGGAGGGGGGCCAGTGCGGAGCCCCGGGACGGGGGGCCGGGTGCGCCTGGGCGGGCGGGCCGGCGGGCGGGCGGGCGTTCACCGAGGCTGCGCGGCGCGCGGGAGGACCCCGGCCAGCGGTGGCAGCGGCGGCGGCGGCTCGCTGGCGCCCTGGAGTCCGTGGATGAGGATGCGAGGGACCAGAGGTCTCTGCAGCGCGGGCGGCGGTGCGCTGGGCCCGCGGTACAGATAGAGCGCGGCGCCGGGATCCAGGTTGGAAACCAAACTCTGCGGGTAGAAATAAGGCGACGGGAACATCCGCTGAAGCGCCGAGTAATTGCCCGCCTCGGCCAGCAGCTCCAACCCGACGGCCGTCTGTCGCTTCCACTTAGTCCTAGGGACCGAAATAAACGCGCAAGGCAGGGATCAGGACTGGGGCGCTCGGAGACCCCTGCCCCTCAGAGTGCCTGCCCCGGAGCGCCTGCAGAGAGGCCAGGAGGGAGCCCACTAATTCGTTCATATCACTAAATCACCGGTTGCCGGGCACCGTTTTCGCGTATTAAAGGCATCGATGCTATTAATCTTCCACGAACTTTTCATGACTGTCATCCCCGCTTACAGATAAGAAAACTGAGGAGTGGGTCAGATCTCAGGAAGGCCTAGAAAGAGGAGACCCCGAGTTCCAAGCTAGGCTGTCTTATCCCCAGAGCCTGGGGTCTAAGCTCGCCACACTTCGTGCAGGGCGTCCCACCCAGCCTGGGCGCTTGGAGCGGGATGTCGGAGCTCTCCGCCCCGCGCCCCCGTGCATCGGCCCCCGGGGGAGGCCTTGGAACGAAAGATCACCGTGGAGAGGGCCGCAGGGGGTGCCACGGTCGGTCTGCTCGCGGTGAAATGGGGAGCGGTTGATGCTGCCAGCCGCACCACCGGCCCGGAGGAGACCAGCTTCGCCGCGGGACCACAGTTGGCCGCTTCTGCGGAAGCCCGCGGGCCAGAGACCGCGGCGACCGCAGAGGAAGAGCGCACGGCCGCCTCCGCCGCACCCCGCGCGCAGGTCCGAGGCTTGGGGCCAGCCCCACAGTCTGTCCGGTCCCGAAGCCGGGAGGCCCCAGCCGAGTGCCGGCTGGGGTTGCGGGAAGGCAAGGAAGCGAGGCCACGCTGGTTGCTAGGGCTGCGGCCGGACTCCTAGGTGCACCTGGCCGGTGAAGCAGCCCCACTGAGTCGGACTCAGCCATACCAACCCCCATTTTCCTGCCTGAATTATTCATCATCATCATAATTGTGTAATTACTGTAACGGGCCTTAATTATTAATGCCCGAAGCAGTAATCGGTATTTATTATTAATGGGGCAGCGTGTTCTGAGCTTGTTTATGGAAAGCAACATTCCAGCCTCCGCTAAGAGTATGCTGGTGACTGTGGGTGTGTTTGTATTAGTGAGTTGTGTCGACATGAGTGTGTGACTGGATTGAGCGTGTGCCTGTGTGTGTGTTTTGTATGCATTTGTGTTTCTCTTCATTCTGTGAATGTCTTGGGAAGGAAGATTAGGAAACACCAGGTTTGAGGCCAGTGCCCAGCACCAATTTTCCAGTCCCCCAGGCCCCAAGGAGCTAGGTCTGGGCCCTTTCCCTCCTTGAGTCTCAGGTACTAGAAAGACTGGGGAGGCCTGAAGAATCCCGGGAAAACTCAGTGCCACCCCCTCTACCCCTAGCAGCTGCCCAGGGCTGGAGGGAGGTGGTAGGACGTGGCCTGGGTGGGCAGGCTTGGACCTCCCATGGTCCACGTGTCCATCTGCCCACCTGATCGAGTCCTGTCTCTATCCATCACTGTGGGCTTTGGGCAAGGCTTTCTCTCTCCGTCCGAGGCCTCACTTTCCCAGTTTCACAGAATGGGGAAAGCGCAGAGGTCCCCAGAATGGGGAAAGCTCAGTCAGACCCGTGTCCCGGCGGGTCCGTGGAGGGGCAGGGAGGAGAGGGGAGGGGGCCTCACCTGCGGTTCTGGTACCAGGTCTTGACCTGCGTGTCGGTGAGGTTGAGCGAGGCTGCGAGCTCCATGCGGTCTTGCACGCTCAGGTACTTCTGTCGCTCGAAGCTGCGCTCCAGCTGTGCCAGCTGGTGGTCGGTGAAGGCCGTGCGCGCCTTGCGTGGCTTTTTCAGGCGCACCGGGGGGCTGTCCCTGGAGCTGGAGATCTCCCGGTCGCCCTCCTCCTTCACTGCAGAAACACAGCCGTGCATCAGGGCCCAGCCTCACCGCCCGCCCACCCTTACGGTCTTGTAAATGTGGCTCCCGGTGGTGGTGGCCCCACTGCACTCGAGCCCCTGGGGCCGCAGCAAAGCTGCTCAGGGCTGAGACCTCCCAGCCCCCAGACCGAGGAGGATGGACACCTCCGAGGAGAAGTAACCCAAAGCCTACAGAGAACTCGACCCAGCTCCCACACTGCACGGGCGCTCCCTGGAGGGATTAGTGGACCGACTGGGTGGATCTGCCAGGGGAGGGGAGCGGTGGGGAGGGGACCCAGGAGTTCTAGCCTGGTGGGCTGCTCCAGTGCGTGCTCCGGGGTTTAGGACTATGCCCCCCGATTCTCTGGCTGCATCTGGGCCAGGAAGAGAGGAAGCTGAGGGCCAGAGTCTGGGGAGAAGAACCTGCGTCGAGGGACAAAAGCCTGTTCACCCTGGAGTGAATGGTGGTCCTGAAGGACACCCACATCTCGCCTGGCCCATGGTTGGGCACGAATCTATAGGGATGGTTCCCCTGTTTCTTAAACTACAAACAGCGCACAGTGCAAAATGCGAACTGCCAGGTGCCCGATCAGGGAGCACAAAGCCGTTTGGAAAAATAAGTGACTCGTTTACCCCTCAGATGCACACAGCTCTGAGGTCCGTGTGTCCTTGTCATTTGCCAAGGTGGCTGCCCTGTGTTTCCCCCGATGGTCGAGACACACCAGCAGGGTCCCCGCTCCCGAGTCACAAGGATGGTACTGGACAATGTGATTTCTTTTTTCCCCAGCACTTTCCTTTGGAGTTGACTGCACCAAAAATGCACACTTGCTGGAGCAAGCTCAAAGACCTCCCTCCTTCTTCCCCTAAACTGATGATACCACCAGAGACCATCTCCCCAAAATGGACATGGGGCTTCCCTCTCCCTTTTTCTCTATTTTTCCTTTATGTTGAGTTTCATTGAGCATGGCATTTGCAGTGATTGGGTTCAGCTGAATGCGAGTTAATTTCTGTCTGTAGGAAAAAATAATCCGGTTAATTGAGCCAAGAGGGAGCAAGACTTTTCAACCAGAAAGCGGTTCGAGACTGGGAGGGCGCCGGTCACCAGGTACACCCCAGCGGTTGAGGTTGAGCCGGGAGAGCGCTAGGGGGTGAGAAACCGGTGAGAAGCCGGTGAGCAGGGGTCCACGCCTTCCCACTGCCTCCTCCAGACCAGCTCGCTGGCCTCTCCCTGCCCTCCTGGACTCAGGCCACATTGGGGCAAGGGTGCCTCAGAAGATGGGGGTCTGTTAGGATGGAGGATCTTTTCTGTCTGTGTCGGAGGATCTTTTCTGTCTATGCCAGGCAGGTAAAGTTTGAGCAAGTTTGAGGAAATGATTATCCAAACCTTTAACCTGATATTGTGGAAACCTTACTTTTTGACCTCATTGTCTGGCCCTATTTGTAAACCTCCCCCCCCCCATTTCTCAGGACTGAGCTCCAAGGTTGGGGGGTGGGGTGGAGGTTGAGTTTGGGGTGTCCAGAAGAACGGGTTGGCTCCTGGGGCTTTTTCTCTAATTCCTCTCTCGGGCGCAGGCTGGAGCCTTCAGATACACACTCGCGGGTGCCCAGCCTCAACCTCCGAAGCAGGCTCAGTCAATCTCAACGCCTGAGAGTTCCAGGCCCCCCGACCCTGCCGGCTGGGAGCACAGTGCCCATTTCGTTTCTCCGTGGATATCGGCTCTTGCAAGCCAGAACGTGCGCTGCAGAACACCTGACTTCAAAGCCCGGTTCCGCTTCTTTAAATGTTATGCTGAGGAACCTTTGATACCGGACTCAGGATGGGACTGACCTTCCCTGTGTGCCCTCCTTGGAGGAGGGACTCTTCGCATGGTAGGTGGATAGGGGAGTCGCTTAGCCGCCAACCCCGTGTGTCTGTCTGTCTCTCGGTAAGGTCTCCTGCTTCGGGTCCGCCTTTGAGAAATGCTCCGGAGGCGGTTATTTCTTCTCCTTCTTCACCCGGACTTTGTTGATGCAAAGGTGGGGTACCTAGGGGTGGGGGAGACCTTCCTCTGTCTTCAGCTCCAACCCTATTTAAGTGATATGTGGACAGCCGGCCCTCATCACCACCCCGATCAGATATCATCAGGGACAAGAGAAGAAAATTGATATTCCAATTATCTTAACCGAAACCTTGACTCAAAATCCCACCTATGGGCAAAAAAATAAACAAATAAAGAGACACAAGCCAAACTCTTTCACCAGCACCACGCGGTGCAGGGGGGGCTTGCGACTTATTCTAACTATAAATCTGGGTGTTGTTGAGAATTATAAATAATAAAATATGCTGTTACACATATATATTTACCTTGCCTCCCTTGCTCCCCCTCACTTCCCCACCACACACCTGTCTTTCTCCCAGGCAAGTTTTCCTTGCCTCTCTAAACAGACCTGGGGGGAGGAGCAGGGGTCTCTGGGCCACAGGTGTCTGGACCCCCTTCCTCCAGCTCCAGCCCAACCTGCCCATCTAGCACGGCTGACCCAGGGAGACCTTGGAGTCTCCACTGGTTGCCTGGGGCAGTGGAGGAGGGAATGAGATGTGGAGTGGGGCCTCATATGGGTTTTGGTTTGAGGTCAGGGCATGTCCACAACCCATTCTTGGTTGGGAAGAGAGTGTTAAATGAGCCTTCCTAAATTTTTGTGGTAACTTAGTGCAAATAAAGGAGAAGGCAATGGCACCCCACTCCAGTACTCTTGCCTGGAAAATCCCATGGATGGAGGAACCTGGTGGGCTGCAGTCCATGGGGTCGCGAAGAGTCGGACACGACTGAAGCAACTTAGCAGTGCAAATATGGGTCAGGAGATGTAGGGCCCCCAAGACAATATAGAAGTTGGTGTTATAGGGAAGTTTTATCTCATGGAAAGCATTCTGGGAATTAATTATAAGGCTGAAAGAGCTCTGAACAGCCCCTGCCAGCCCTTCATTTTCTACTGGATGGGGACACAGGGCTCTGAAACTCCTTCCCTTCCTGCCTCCTGACTTCTCCCTGAGAAAGAACTTCGTGCCTCTGGCTTCACCAAAGACCTAAAGTCAAGGCAGTGGCCAGGACGAGAAACAAAATTAAGGAATTCCTTCTCTCCTTTCTTCCTTTTTTCCTTTCTTTCTTCTTTCCTTCCTCCTTCCCTCTTTCTTCTTAGTGCTGATCTCAGCTCCCTGGTTAAGACAGGATGGAAAGGAAACTGGAAAGATTAACGGGGTGAAAAAGCAAGTAAAGGGTCCTGCAACCCCAGTATAGGCTGGGTGCTGGGGGATCTCTGGGTCCCACACACACAGCCCGAAGTTGATTGCTCAGTACACTTCAAATGAAATCCAGTGAGAACAGTTGGGTGAGCACAGAGACCTCTGAACGCGATCCCAGCCAGCCAGCCACCTGCCTGACTGCTGTTTCTACTTTTAAGTGAGCATTTCTTTTGCATGATTCCCTGGACCCGGATCACACCCGGGGCCAACGGGAGGGAAAGCTGAATTGCCCTCCCCATCTGGATATTCAAATTAAAGGGTGGAAAATTGACTGTTCTCAGCGCTCCAGCGGAAATTTGCTGCTAGGTTTTCCCCCTTATAAAAAAGCATTCGAGCAAGAACCCGTTGGGTCTTCTGTTGCTTCTGCAACGTCTTTTCCCAGAGAGCCACTGGCCTGAGAGGCACTTGCTTCTGCCCACTGGAGGGTTGGTTAGTCCCAGCCGAAGTTTGGAAAGTTTGCTTTGTGTGTTTTCGGGAATCTCTCCTGGGTCGTCACATAGAATTCCTCCCCTCGCTCTCTCTGCTGGACTCTTTGTTGCTCAAAAGCATAACCACGGGGCTAACTGACTGAAAGCTTCAGATGAGACCAGCGGCTCTGCCTGGGCCGGTGGCACTCCGGGTGAGCATGTGCATGTCCCCGCGTGTGTGCACCCCAGTTTTAATGCCGTGTTCAGAAATGGAGCCCCCTCCCCTAGGTTTTCACCTCCCACTTTCTTACCTTTATACTCAGAGTCCGATGAGGCGTTGCTGCCACTTTTGTCCAGCTTGTCTCTAAAGTCCTCCCCAGGCTTGGCCGCAAGACGGCCCCCAGGGTCAGGAGCGGCTGGCTGCCCGCTGCTAGAGTAGGGTGCACAGGCCGCAAGCGGTTTGCAGTCGGCAAGGATGTCCCTGATCAGAAAGGAGGAGGTCACGGTGCGAGACTGGGCTGGGGCCGAGAGCTGCCCAGGTTGCAGGTGGGAGTCCAAACCTGGTCCCGAAGCCCCTCCAGGCCGCTGGGCTCCCGTCTCCAGACAGTCCCTTCCTGGCGAGGCTGGTGAAGAGCAGTCGCTGCTGCTCTCTGAGCGAGGACTCAGCTCCAGGGGAGAGCGGCAGTCCCCGAGTAAGGGGTCCCCCTTGGGAAGGGCGGGGCTGCCCGCTCGGTGGGAGAGAATGGAGTCGATCCCAAAGCCATTGGAGCCTTCCATAGCCAAGCTGCAACCTGTCCTCCCCAAAAGCTCCCCACCCACCCCCAACCCCAGCCGCCGCTGCCCCTGCCCCTAGCTGCGGGCTGGCATGGGGAAGGCGGGCAGGGAGCCTGCGGGCACCTTGGATGGAGTTCAGCCTTGGGGGAGCCCAGGAGCTCTGGGCCAACCTCCTCTGCGCATTAGATCCAAAAGGGCTCAGCGCGTCTTCTGCAGCATCGCGCCGAGCCGCCGAGCCGAGGGGGGGTGGTGGGAGTGTCAGGGAGAAGCGGGAGGGAGGGTGCGCCAAGTTGGGGAGAGCCAAGGGGGAGACGGACGGCCTGAGCTCCCCTTTGGCACAGAAGAGATGCGAAGACGCTGGAATCTAAATAAAGAAGGGCTTAAAAAAAAAAAAATCCAAGCTGCACGCTTCTTCCAGGCGAGTGGTGGCCGAGGGCAGCGGGGTCAGTACCGCGGATAGCAGCGGGCCCGAGCCGAGCTACCAGCCGAGGGATCGGGGCGCACCTGGCGGCGTCAGCACCGCGGATAGCGGCGGCGGCGGCCCTGGGCGCATGACGCTCCACCTGGCCAGTGAGGTCTTCTCTCCACGCTCCCACCGCTCCGGGGGCCCCGTCAGCACCGTGGACAGCGCCTCCCGGCTCCGCGGTTGCAGCTCTCCGCCCGTCCTCCGCGCGCGCCTTCGCCTCCCCCCCTTCCTTTAAAATATGAACTTGTGTCACTTTTACTTTGGGGCTGGGTTTTTTTTTTCGGTTTTTTTTTTTTCGTTGTGTTGTGTGTGTGTGTGTGTGTGTGTGTGTGTGTGTTTTTAAGGGGACTCGCCCACGTGTCCCCGGAGTGATGACGCTGATTGGCTCTGGCCGATTTTGGGGGTGATGTCACGGCTCCGCAAGCCACTGCCCGATTCCTTTCAATTTGATTAAAAGAGACACTGAATTAATTACAGCACAGACCCAACTGTTTACCGGCGATTTCCACACGGTTTGCTTTCATTAGGCCGGTGATGAGGCTCCTAATGAGGGTGATTAGCCGAGGGGGGTACAGGCGGGCGGGGAGGGGTCCAAAGCCTGGCTGCCGCTGCCTTGGTTTAGGACGTAAGGTTTTTAAGTTTTTCCCCTACACTTTCCCACAGTTATTCAAATTATTCTTCCATCGGGCTGTCAACGATACCTTTTCTACCCCCTCCCTACCTCCCTGCCCGGCCGTTGTTTCTTTCTTTCTTTCTTTTTTTTTTCTTCTTTCCTCTAGCAAGAAAAAGGGACTAAACCCAGCAGAAAAAGAATTGTATGTGTGGAGAAGAGATTTTAATTTGTTGCGTCGTTTTCGGGTATTTCCTTTGGGGTCTACATGTTTTTCGTGAAGGAAAATCTGTAGCCCCCCTTCTCTGACCTCTTTGGACCTGGTGGGCCTGGCAGGGGTGGGGAAAGCTTGGTGTCTGCGCCTGGAAGGAGACAGAACGATGGCTTCACTGTGGGGCGAGGCTGGAAAGCTGGGCAGGTCGGGTCTGGGATGTTAGAGGGACCCCGAGAAATCCGTGTGGCCAGAGAGGGGCCGCGCAAAGGACCCCAACCCAGTCGACAGTCTCTCCTGCGGCGGAGAGTGTCTCGGGGGTCGGGTGTTTCTGTACCTCTAAAGAG
The DNA here is from genome assembly GCF_029407905.1 of Bubalus kerabau. NCBI lineage: Eukaryota > Metazoa > Chordata > Mammalia > Artiodactyla > Bovidae > Bubalus > Bubalus kerabau. Next base: position 105,427,586 of record NC_073634.1, on the reverse strand, counting down.
TAACCTGCGCGAGCTTCTGAGTGCCAGTGTAGACGTCTGCTAACGACTTCGCATTTCGCAAGCAGCGAAAGCCCGCCCGAGGATTTGTTTTCAAAGCAGGGCTGGAAACACGGTCTTTTGGCTGTGAATAACTCGCCCCCTCCACCCTCCCCAACTCCGTCACGGTGGTACTCCAGCTCTGCTCCTTTCGGAGTTCGGCCTCCCGTGTGGGGCCCAGGGCTGCGGGCAGAACTGAAGCGCGTCTGGGGCCTGGATCCTCTAGAGGCGACGCCAGGGGTGGGCGACCGGCTCTGCGGTCTAAGGGAGGAGTAAAACCAGCCCGCGCGCCTACCAGAGGCGCCCCCCCACCGGCCAGAGGCGCCCTTCACCCGCTTTGCGCCCGGAGCTCAGGCCTTTCCAAGCGGGAGGGCACCCTCCTGGCCCCCCTCCCCTCGGGCCCCAAGAAAATACCCTAGCCCGGCGTCAGACTCAGCATCTAAGATCGCAGCGGAATAGCGAAGCGCCCGAATCCCCCCACACCCGAGACCCGGCCGGGGAAGGCTGGTGCAGCTGGGCGGAGCAGAAACTTTCTTCTCCCTCGAGCCAGGCCGGCGGTGGCCTCTCGCCCGGCTCCCCGCACTCTCCCCCTGAGCCTCCCGGCAGATTGGAAGCGGCCTCGCCGCCGGCCGAGCTGGGGGCGAGGACGGGCGGCTCCCCGGGGACGGCAGGCCCGGCTCGGCTGCAAGCTGTCGGGGGAGGCGGGAGGGCGGGCGCCGAGGGGCCAGGAGCTCACGGGCCCCCGCCCTGGCCCGGCAGCCGCTGCAGCGGGCGCCTCGCGCGCCCGGGCCGAGCCGGATTGCCGGTTTTCGTTTGGTGGACGGGGAGGGGGACATAAATCACGAGGACCCTGGGCTGCCCTCGCCCTTCCCGGCCAGTCCTCGACTTGGGCCTCGCTCCCCCTCCAGGCACCTCCGGAGGCTCCGCTACCCCCTCTACTGCTCACCCCACCCCCGCTCCCAGCCTGCTGCCCGCGCCTCGGGAAGAACCTCATCTCCCCCAGATCCCAGGGTCCCAGCTTGGGTCAGCGGGCCCGTCATCCTGGGCCTGTTAGAGATCTTGACGCCCTGGGCCCGCATCCGCGGCATCCTCTAAGCCGAAAGCAAGTCCGGTCCTGCTCCGCCCGCGGCGGTCCCAGCTGCCCCTGCCTTTGGCGGACTTTTTCTGGCCTTGGAGTCTTACGCTGGGGTTCGGATGCCCGGCCCAGCGAAAGCGATGCCTCCGGCGGTGCATGGCACTGCGCGGGTATGGGGGATGAGTAGTAAAGGCGGGGGTCAACCTCTTACCTTGGAAAAAAAAAGGCTAAACCCCCACCGCCCCCACCCCCGCCACCTGCTGCAGCCCTAGCCGGCTTCTCTGTGATTCTCCAAGCCCAAAAATACACAGGTTGTTATATTATCATTAGTTTTGAATTATCTAGTATACGGTGATAAAAACATGCTATGCCATTTATCCCACCTGGAATTTGGATCCAGCCCACTGTTGCTAACATTGTTTTATTCCTATTTGGGGGTTTCCAGCTCCACTACTGTGCCCCCATCTTTTTCTTTTCTCCATCAAGGGGATAGTTCTTGCATCTCAACCTGTCCACAGCCTGAGAGGTGTGTGTGTACCCACCTAGGCTCTTGTTTAGCTGGGAAGAAGTCCAAGAATTGGAACTTTACTAAGGTTCCCGGGACTCCTGGGTGGGTGATCCACCCCTCACTTTGAGAAAGGAGCCTGGTCGATCCTGGAGGGGTGGACGGTTCAACAAAACGGGGTGTGAAACATGGCAGATTAACCTCCGAGAACTTCATTTACACGGCAGGAAACAGACCTCGCTCCCTCTCTGTCCCTTCTGAGCCCCAGCCCTCTACCCAGCTGTCTTGACCCACCTCCTCCACCTAGGGAAGGGAGAGGCTTGGAAGACTCAGGGGAGAAAAGGCAACGGGGGAGATGCAGTCAGATCCAGGACTAGCACCCCCAGACCGCTGTTCTGGGCTCCAACACCTCTTCCCCAGCCTCCTGCCTCTGGTATCCTCTAGCTTCAAATGCTGGCCCCCTGGCCATCCAGCCCTTTGAAATTGCTTTCTTTTAAACCTTCTGTCTCTCTGTGGACCCAGAGCCCTGGAAAATCCCAAACCAAGCACTCACAGGGCAACACCAATGGAGAAGGAGCCATTTCTCTTCTCCAGGGCAAGGAGGCAGCTGCACGGACTGGCCTGTAGAAGGCTGGGGCTCTGGCCCTGCTCCCACTCCGGGCAGCTCCTCTCTCTTGCCTGGACTTTTGCTTTGGTCCAAAGACATTAACATCAGAGGCTTGTAGCAAGAGGCAAGGATGGGAGAGGCCCATGCCGGCTATGAAGTGGCCTGTCTATGGACTTCAGGCCCTCTGCCCAGTCGGGGGCTCTGGGCTTGAGTTTGGCTTTGGGTCAGGATGGGGCCTGGGCCTCTGGCTGAGCAATGTTTCTTAGCAACTTCCTTATCCGTAGCCCCACCTGCCTCTCCACTCCACGTCACTCAGTACCCCCAGTCCTGAGCATGGAAAAGGCCTTATTTTGACCAGTTTTGCTCACTGACTTACAGGCAGAGTCACACGGGGAGATGTGCTCAAAGCTTTTCGTAAATGGTCCTCAAGTCTTTTCTTCTTGTGGAAGATTGTAGCTTGAATGCCATCATTCAAGGTTCTGAGTACCTGGAGCCAAGGGCAGTCAGTATACCACCAGTGGAGTGAGGTGGCTGGGGATATGGACTCCAGAACGGGGCAGGCCTAAAGTAGAATCCTGGCCCTAGAGCCCAGGGCTGGGGCCAAGGTGAGGCAAGTGAGGTGAATAACACAAGTCTATTGAACCTGTTGCCATTAAAAAATATATATATATATATATATATGTATATATATTTGGCTGAGTGGCATGTGGGATCTTAGTTCCCTGACCAGGGATCAAACCCAAGTCCCCTGCATTGGAAGCGCAGAGTTTTAACCACTGGATCACCAAGGAAGTCTGAACCTGTTGCTGTTTTGTCCATCAGGGATTTTTAAATTTTGATTTCAAAATATTGCATTAAAATATTGTCTGTCTTGGTTACCGAGTTTGGTGGAAAGTCAAAAGGTTTGTATCCTAGCCTGGGGTTTGCCTGCCTCACCATGGTCCCAGCCCTGCTCTGAGACCTTGAGCTTTCTCAAGGTCACCTTCTGGGCTGTATGTTTTTCAGCGGAGTTGCCCCCTTCACGTGGTCGTGGTGAGAACTCGGCACTTGGCTCGGATCCTGGAGAACAGTGATTATGCCTTTCATATGACGACTACTAAGAGCGACAGCCAGAGCTTTTCCTCTGGCAGGTTAGGGCCCCCCAGAGAAGTCAGCCCCCAGCCCTGCCCTTTGCCTCAGGCCTTCCTACAGGAACCAGTTTTTAACATGGCGGGGACAAGGGATTTGGGTTATATGGGCCAAGCTTGGGTGCTAATATCTTTCTGCAAACAGATGGGCCGGACAAGGATTTGGACAGTTGGTGGGTTCCAAGGTCATGCTGCTCTCAATCATTTTTGTTGGTTTAGCTCAAAACCCCACGGAGATCCTGAAACCTGAAAGAGAACATATTCTTTCTTTTCCTCTGTTCTTCTCTCCCTCCCTCCTACCTTCCTCTCTCCTCTTACCCTTGCTCCCCTTCTCTTTCTCTTTCCTTCCCTTCTTCCTTCCTCCCCTGGAAATGTGCATTCAGTCCTGCACACTGTGGGCCATGCTCCCTGCTGGCGATGTCACCAGGGCAGGGTGGGATGGACTCTCACGCCTCAGTCTCACAGAGCGCAACGACACCCATCAGCCTACATTTGTCTCCAAAGATTACTTCCCAATTGTGAATTCACGTTTTTAAATTGCTTGCATTCAGTTCTAGGAACCTGTATAAAAAGCCAACCTAGATTTTTTTCTCATTTAATGATGATTTCAAGCATCAAAGTGTTTCCCAAGTAAAAAGAAATGCAGCTGAAAGATGGTTTGGATTCAGAAGGATGAATGCGAGAGAGGGTTTTTGACTGGAGACACAGACCCGTGTGTCTGTCACCCAGGCCCACCTTGGCGCCCGAGCTGCTGGTCATGCTGTCATGCACATGTGCTTGCTCTGGGCCCTGGAATCTGTGGGTCTAAGTTGGGAAGCTTGGATAAATGAGTCAAAGAGCCAAGCCATCTCCTGCTGGACCCAGGGACCTCCCAGGACTGGATATGCATTGGTGGCCTTTGAGCATTGCTTTCTCTCTAGGCTTCTAGAAGCTCCCTGCCAGGCAGAGCTCAGACATCAATCACCATTGGCTCATTGCTACCATCCCTGCTAAACATCTTGTACAATTGTCAGACTCCAGAACCCCATCTCCTTTCTTCTGGATGAGAAGATTGTTAGTTACCTGGTTTGATCAGGGTAGGGGGTGGCAGGGAGAGAATCAATGGGGTTTGGGCTCTAGTTTAAAAATCTGGAAAGAGGCTGAAGTCAGTGGGGATTCACGGTGAAAAGAAAGCTGGACCTAGCAGCCAAGAAGTCTGCTCTGGTCCTGGTTTGGCTCCGTCTCTTCTGGCAGGACCAGACGTGTCCTCAGGCCCCTCCCAGTTTTGTGAGTCCTGTTTCAAAGTCTCAGCACCCCAGGCCCCTGCTTGCTCCCACCTCCTGCCTAGTGTACATGAACACAGGCACTGCCTTCCTCCCACCTCCGAGGAAACTTCTGAGAATTTCAAGCTGACTGGGTGGGGGTCCAGACCAGCCGCCTCTCTGAGGCTTGGGAGGACAGTACACACGGGCCTCTTTGTCTGGTTGACTCTCTGGTGGGGTTTGGCCAAGAAACCCAACCTGGAGGCGGAAAGGCGGAATGTTCCCAAATGCCAACCACCAGGGAAATGAGCAAAACCAAGGGCTAAAGGTCACATCCCTGGTGAGGGCAGTGCCAGCGTGGCATTCTTTGGCAAGTGATCAGGAGCTGTCCCCATATCCGCCCCTCTTTAATTGAGAGGTGGCTTTTGGGCGGCAGACTCTGGGACACACGGGACCGATCCCTGGCTTGGGGCCGACTCACTGAGTGAAGTCGGGCCCCTTCGACATCTCTTTTCCACCTGTGAAGTGGGGAGGATGGTGGAGGAGGGAGGTTAGCGGATGAGCCCTAACTCAGTCTGCAGTTTCTGCAGACTGGAACCTTTGGGGGTTGGGGGTGGGCTCTACCCTGGGTTGTGAAGGATGGTCAAGGACCCCAGTTGTGCCTCGAGGTTCCCCCAGCTCTGCGTGAGCGAGGGCAGGCGTGTGGCCGACACGACAGGATACCTGAGAAGGCAGAATCGGACTGGAATCAGACCTGGGGCTTTGTGCGGGCGCAAATAATTGATGAGGAGGGAAGGACCAAGCTAGGGGAGGGAGGGAAGGTCCGGGCTCCTCCTTGGCCTCCTGCTTAGACCTGCCAGCGGGTGGCGCTGTAGGACAAGGAGCTGAGCAACTCTGCTGCGCGCTTGAGCCTGGCCCTGGAGCACCAGCGGCTGGGGGACTCCCGGAGAGGGTGAAGGCGTGCTCCTGGTGTATGGATCACAGCCCCGACCAGTCCCCGCCCCCGTCCCGCAGCACGCGGTCTGCCCGACCCGCTGCAGAGGCAAGACGTAATCGGATAGATGAACGAGATTTCCTGCAGCGTTTTCTGGCCAAGTCCGTATTTCCCCACCTTGGCCCCGTCCTTGGTAAAGCTGGCCTGGAGGGGCCACTGACCAGTGGGGCATCTTGCTCATTGCCACGGCAGATAGGGCCTAATTTGGGATCCTTTAGGGAATTCTGTGTCCTGATGTGTACCCCCCTATCCATTGTGGATTTCAGAGCAAGAGAGAGAGCTCCATTCAAAATATCTTGACCTTCTTGGTGCATCTGGACACAAAAGCTCCTTGGAGCATCCTGCCTACATCCCTCGATCCCCCTCAGACATCCAGTTGTCCCTCTTCAGTGTGCTTTATTGATAAGAAAATCATCCACATTCACCTACTCTTTGGAAGTGCCGGAGTCTGCTAATCACATGAGACACGAGCTTCACTGTGATCATTACCGACGTTTGCTTGAGAAAACATCCTGTGGTGTGTCGGGGTCCTGACTCACAGAGGAGGGCACTGACACAGGGTCACACAGAAGTTTCTCAGTGGAGTCGGGCGTCATGCCCTGGAACGGCCGCGTGCTCAGCGACCAGGCCCCTCACCAGGGGCGCTGCTCCCAGGGCTCAGAAGGCTGCAGGTGGGCTTTAGCAAAGACAGTGGGGATGCTTGTCTGGTGCATGGGGTGGGAGGGGGACTTTAGACCCTTAGGATGGGGTGGGGGTCCATCAGGGCCCCGCTGAGCCAGATTTCCGAGGGGGTTGGTTAGTGTGTGCGGCATTTTTATGGAATTAGCTTCTAAGGAGCTGCAGTGCTGGCCTGTGTTGAGGTTGGGGAGGCTGTTCAAGAAAACACTCAGATCTGTAGTCACAGACTCCCTGGGTCTCTGATGAGGCTGATGGACGACCCCGCCAGGCACTTGGCCTGGGTTGGGGGCAGGGAGCAGGAGCCACAGCGGTTGTTTGTACCATGGGGCATTCCACAGGCCCCTAGCTCTGGGCCCTGGGATCTTAGACCCCTGATCCGGGGCCACTTCCCTTCTAGAGGAGGAGACAGGCAGTGAATAAGGGCTCATTGTTTTGCTGAGAATAACAGGTTGGTGTGGGTTTAACTGGGGGCTACCCCCGGTGGCTCAGAGGGTAAAGAATCTACCTGCGACGCGGGAGACCTGGGTTCTGTCACTGGGTTGGGAAAATCCCTGGAGGGCATGGCAACCAACTCCAGTATTCTTGCCTGGAGAATCCCCATGGACAGAGGAGCCTGGTGGGCTGCACTCCATAGGGTCACGAAGAGTCGGACACACACACAGTCCAGGGAAGGCCTTTTGAGTGGGAGACTTGTTCATATATATATATTTTGTCCACACCACACAACTTGCAGAATCTTTAGTTCCCTGACCAGGGATTGAACCTGGACCTGAGTCCTAACCACTGGACTATCAGGGAATTCCCAAAGGGGACATCTTACCCTTTTTTGTTTTTTAAACTAAGTCCTGATTTTATTTTATTTTTGGCTGCGTCATGTGTCTCATGGGGTCCCCGACCAGGGACTGAACCTGGGCCCTCGCAGTAAAAGCCGGGAATCCTAACCATGAGCCCACCAGGGAACTGCCTGAGGGGGTTGGGGGGACTTGGCTTTTGAGCTAAGATCTAAATGACAAGAAGGGGTGGGCAGGTGACAAGCTGTGGAGAAGGGATTGTGGGAAGAAGCAGGAACCTGATACAATTCTCCAGACAGATGATGGGGACCCAAGGATGAATCAGGGTGCTTTTGGAAGAAACACTGACAGGCTTGTTGATGGATTGGATGTAAGAGTGAAGGAAGCAGAGTCGTGTCGATTTTTGTCTTCAGCCTCTGGGTGGTCTCAAGTATGAGATGGGGAAAATGGAGGGAGAAGCAAGTTTGGTGGGGAAAAAAAAATCCAGAATTCTGTCTCGGCTGTGCTGGTTTAAGATGAATGGCCGACGCTTGAGTGGAGACACCTGGCCCGGGGCAGGGGACCAGGGAGTCGCAGTTGGATAAATGAGTGTGGGATTCTGGGGAGAGATCCAAGTTGAAGGTCAATGCTGGGAACCCTCAGACTAGTCAGGGGATTTTAAAACTTAAGAGTTTGCCTGACTTTTTATAGGTGCTGGTCGAAATGTTGTGGAGAAAGTCATGGCCCTTGGAGAGTCTGAGGCTGATTCTCACACTGGTTTACTGCTTTTCAAATAAAGGCACAAGAGGAGGATGACAAATAGCACTTTTAATTTAAAGTAGATCGGTATCTAATTTGTGGGGAGAAAGCAGAGGACCTGCAGAGAGCTGGAGGTAGGAAGGGCCCCAGTCTGGGTGCTTCCATCCCCAGAGGGCATTGTCTTTCAGGAGGTGGGAGGGGTGACCTTCCAAGATCAGTGTTGGTGGAGGTGACTTAGCCCTGAAGAGGTGAGGGCCCGCTCCAAGTAAGGAGCGTGGGCTCTTCCTGCCCTCAGGGGTCCCAGAGAGATAGTACTGCCACGGAGAGATACCAGGCATCCCCGAAAAGAGAAATTAAATCTGTTTGGAATACGAAATGAGGGCTTTCGAAGCATGACACTGTCACACTCTCTACAGCAAATACTTGGGTTGTTTTTAGTACTTGAGGACAGAGCCTTAGTCTGGAGCCTATAAAATCTGCCCTGAAACTTGAGTTTCTCTTATCAGCCTGGGGCTTGAGAAGCGAGGTAGAGTCCTGCTGGAGGAGGGGAGTCCCTAAGTGAGGGGTTGCTGGGGCTAAGGGGAGTGAGAGTGGCTAACTCTAAAGGGGGCTCTTAGCAAAAATAATTCATCTAAGACCCGAGTCCGAGGTCCTGGCCGAGGCAGAACCCGGAGCAATGGGGGAGTGTCTTGTGTGAGTTGGGGCAAGGCAGGCGACTCCTTCAGAGAATTTTCTACCGCGTCAGACAGGCTTTAGGGGTGGGTGTAGTTGCCCATCCTCAGGGTCCCCTGGCGCACAGCACACTCTTCCCGGTGGGCTTTGAAGGCTCTCTGGCGATCGGCCTCGGTGGGGAAGGTTGCGAGATGGGGGCCCACCTGCAGACAGAGGGAGAGCCAGTCAGCGGGCTTGAGTGCTCCAGGGCTCCCCCGGGGATGCCCCATCCTTCCACCTTTGATAATGAAAGTCTCTGTCAGAGGGAACCAAGTGGAGGGAAAGTGCTGTCCTGGTGTTCCAGGGTGAAGCTGGGGGGACCCACCGTGGGACAGGGAGGGGCGTCAGAGCAGAGCTGACCGGTGCCCGCGTTTTTCCTTCTGTCTTGTTTGTTGCCGAGACAACGTGCACTTGATAAATGTCACCTGCCGGTGATGGGGGTCACCAGGCAGTGGGACCTCTCAGCCAGCATCATCCTTCAAAGCTGATTCTCCACCATTAAAACCCCAAATGAACCACTCTCTCCAAGGGGGGCCTCCAGGCACAGTTGGAGCCCTGTCCGTCACTGTAAGACCATCTGACCCCCACCCCCATCCCCGCGGCTGACAGTTGGGCCAGAACCAGAGCCAGACCCGAGGTGTGGGGGCCTCTGCTGTTAAATGGTTGTGCAGTCAGTATTTTGACCAGTCTTTCCCTCTCGAGAAGTGGTGATGAGTGGAGACCCTTCTGTCTCCTAGGTCTGCTGCAGCACCTCCAAATATATGAGAATCCCCCCCAAATGGCATTTCTCTTCTACGGAGGCACGGGGTAGAAAGGGTTCATTCAGGCTTGCTTGTTGAGGCGTGCATCTGTTCATTCATTCATTCATTCAGGCCACACGTGTTAATCTCTGAGCACAGCTCTGTGCCAGGCACTGGGTCCCGCAGTGAATGAGGGGGACTCACTTTTCCTGGGCGGGGGTCGGGGTGGGGGCGGGGAAAAGATGTGGGTGATGGCTACAGCTGTTTCATGAGAGTCCGTGGAGTGGTTGGGGGCTGCGAGGAGCACAAAGAGATGGACTTGACCCTCCCTGGAGTCAGGGCCTCTCTGGGGAACAAAGGGGGCTTATAGGAGGAACTGGGGGTTCCATGGTAAGGGGGCTGCATGTGTGCTGGCCTTGGGGCCCCCCACAGCTCAGGGTCACGAGGGGACGTGGTGGTCCGGACGAAGGGTCCGCTGGAGCAGCTGAAGACTCTGCCGTGACTTCAGGATAAGGTGGGACCCACATGGCCAGCATGGCCACAGGTTCTCGTCAAGAGCCAGGCCAAGGGACCCCTCCCTGCAGGGGTTAGCTAAGACCACAGAGCTGAGAGAAAAGAGAAACAGAGAGCGGATGAAGAATTAAAGGAAACAGAGCGAAGGCAGGCCTTCCCAGGTGGCTCTAGCGGTAAAGAACCCACCCGCCTATGCAGGAGACGGAAGAGACACCCATTTTATCCCTGGGTCAGGAAGATCCCCTGGAGGAGGGCAGGGCAGCCCACGCCGGTATTCTTGCCGGAGAATCCCATGGACAAAGGAGTCCGGTGGGGTTGCAAAATGCTGGACACGACTGGAACAACTTAGCACTCGCAGACACAGAGGGGAGGCGGGAGGAACTTGCAGGGAATGTCTCTGTGCTCCGTGTCCCACACCCTGGTCCCCATTAGGACTCACCGTGGCCTGGGGACCCCCACCCCCGGGGGGAGGTCATGACTTTCACCAGAGCTTGACCTCCTTGCAGACCCCGTCAGCTCCCCCAGTCCAAGGTCTCGGTCACAGGTTAGGGTGGGACACCTCAGGTCCAGGGAGACGGTGAGTCAGGGTGCATGCAGAGCCTAGCGGGATCTAACTCCACTGTGTTCATTTTTACAGGTGAGGAAACTGAGGCCCAGAGCAGAGTTGGTCCAGGGCTGGCCCCAAAGGGAATCAGGGACAGAGAAGCTCTGCCTTAGCACTCCCCCCACCATGAGCCCCTGGGTACTAGGTTCTGGATTCCTTCTAGAATATTCTGCCATGGCTGCTGCTCTGGCAGCGTCTGAAGGGCACTGCAAAAACTTATTAGAAACTGGTAAAAAAAAAAAAATCAAATGGTGATGAGTAGATTGAGTTAGCTACTCCAGGACATAAATCTGCATCCCTTATTCTCGGGGCTGTGGGCCCTCTGGAGTCTCTGCAGAAAGCCATGACCTGCTCCTCTGGGAAAATATATGCCCACGAGTCCTAAGGAACAAATAGTGCAGGAGATGCATGGACATGCTTCTCCGGTCCCTCTGTGGACACTCGTGGCGGCATTTCCGGGAGCCGTCCCAGCTCCAGCCTCAGGCCTCCTGTTTCTGGGCCATGCATCAGGGTTGTTCTCCGGGCAGGGCCCAAGCCCAGGCCCAAAGCTCTGAGTCCCCCTGGGCGGGCCCTTCCCACCGTCACCAAAGGCCACTCAGGCCCAGGCTCAAGGCTTGGTTATCCATCTTAAATACAGCAGTGTCTACATGACGCACCACAATGCTGTTCTCAGCTTGGTCTCCAGTTTCAGAAAACTTACCAAGTGGCCTCACGGAAGGTACTGAGAAGAGAGAAGGTCCAATACTTCGTGCAGGACGGAAGTAGCTGTAAACAAAAGGCCTTTTCCAGGGTCTATCCTGTGTCCCCTCTGGCATGGGACAGGGGCTTGTAGACAGTGATATGTGTCTCCTGACACCCGTGCTTCCCAGAAGGCAGACAGAGACGCTCAGTAAGACCTCCTGGGCACCCCGGCCAATGGAGATGCCAAGCTGACCTCCGTGGTCATCTGTGGCATCCAGAGCGGCAATAGTCCTGACCCGGGGGGGCAGGCGCCAGCCATTCCTCACTGGGAAGCACAGCCCTGAAGTCCACGCATCCCTCTGGCTCTCGAAAGGACTGAATGGTGACCTCCCGGCCAAAGACACATCCACATTCTAACCCTGGGACCTGTGACTGTGACCATTATTTGTGAAAGGGGGCTTTCTAGATATAATTACAGATCTCGAGATGAGAATTACCCCGAGTATTTAGGTGGGCTCTGAATCTAATGACAGGCATCCTTGTAAGAGACAAAAGTCACAGGGAGAGGGGAAGGCCATGTGAAGACAGAGCCGTAGACTGGAGTGATGAGGCCAGAACTCGGGAACGCCAGAAGCCACCAGTGACTGATGGGGCGTGATGCTGATGGTGGGTGATGTTGATGGTGGGTGGTGGGTGGTGAGTGGTATTGATGGTGAGTGGTGCTGATGGTGGGTGGTGAGTGGTATTGATGGTGAGTGGTGCTGATGGTGGGTGGTGCTGATGGTGGGTGGTGAGTGGTATTGATGGTGAATGGTGCTGATGGTGGGTGGTGAGTGGTATTGATGGTGGGTGGTGCTGATGGTGGGTGGTGCTGATGGCGGTTGGTGAGTGGTATTGATGGTGGGTGGTGCTGATGGTGGGTGGTGAGTGGTATTGATGGTGGGTGGTGCTGATGGTGGGTGGTACTGATGATGGGTGGTGAGTGGTGCTGATGGTGGGTGGTGCTGATGGTGGGTGGTGAGTGGTGTTGATGGTGAGTGGTGCTGATGGTGGGTGGTGCTGATGGTGGGTGGTACTGATGATGGGTGGTGAGTGGTACTGATGGTGGGTGGTGCTGATGGTGGGTGGTGAGTGGTGCTGATGGTGGGTGGTGCTGATGGTGGGTGGTGAGTGGTGTTGATGGTGGGTGGTGCTGATGGTGGGTGGTATTGATGATGGGTGGTGCTGATGGTGGATGGTGCTGATGGTGGGTGGTGCTGATGGTGGGTGGTGAGTGGTATTGATGATGGGTGGTCCTGATGGTGGATGGTACTGACAGTGGCTGACGTGATTGTGTGCAGTGCTAGTGACAGGTGGCTTGGAACACTAGTCTCCGGAGTAGGTGACAGGAGGATCCATGTCCTAGGTGCTGCTCAGCTTAGAGGTAATCAGGTTAACATCAGCACACAAACAAAAGAGAAGCCCAGGGGAAGTTTTCTTTTTCCTTCCTTGGAAACTTTGTCAAGGAAGAAATATTCATTCATCCATCCATCAAAAAGTACTTATTAAGTACCTAAGTGCCAAGGACAGTGAAGTGCCACACCCTTTGTGCTTTGGTGTTCCTGCTTCCATGTCCCCCTGGTTTTCTACAGGGGTGTGTGGGGCACAAGAGGTTCGCCCCAGTGACTGACAACACGCTCTGACACCTACTGTGTTCTCAGCAGCACCGGGCTGACATGTGGGAGGCAGGCATTTAGTATGTGGTCCCTGCTGTTGAAGGATTCCCATTCCTGCTGGACTTTCTCGGAGTTAAGTTACTCATGGGACGGATGACTTCAGTCTTGCATGGGAGGGACCCAGGGGAGCACGGGTGAGTGTCCAGCCCCAGAGCCCTGTAAGGTGGGGTCTGCACCTGCCCTGTTCCCCAACGACCTCCAGTGCCTGGCATGGGGCCTGGCATTCAGGATGTGTTGAAACAAAGTTGAAAAGACCGAACAGATGAGTGGATGAGTGAAGAAAGGAAGGGGGTGAAATTCACCAGGCTTCAGGTGGTCAGGGAGGGCTTCTCAGGCCAGGTGGGACTTGACTATGGCCTGGGAGGATTGGGATGAGAGGGTTGGCAGGGGAATACAGCAGAGGAAATGGTGTCAGCAGAGGGAGAAGGTGAAAAATCAAAGGAGATGCTTAGTGGCTGGGGCTGGGGGACGCTCCAGAGAGCTCACTCAAGCAGAAGCTGACTCCCTGGCCCTCATGGGACTGTTATTTAGAAAGAGAAGTGAAAGGCACTCAGTTGTATCCAACACTTTGTGAACCCATGGACTGTAGCCCACCAGGCTTCTCTGTCTATGGAATCCTCCAGGCAAGAATGCTGGAGTGGGTTGCCTTTCCCCTTTTCAGGGGATCTCCCCGACCCAGGGATCGAAAGCCGGGTCTCCTGCATTGCAGGCAGATTCTTTACTGTCTGAACCACCAGGGGAGTCCACGAGACAGAAAGAGAAGAGAAGGGGCATATTCTGTACCCATGAAGTCCCCAGCTCCCGAAGCAGAATATGGAAGTTCACAGAGACGGGTGTTTCGGCTTTCAGAACACGAAGAAGCAAGTGCCCCTCTGCAGAATGTGCCCTGGAGACCAGCGACTGGGACCTTGGGCCCGTGGCTGTTTTGGTAACAGACCTGCTGTTTGCCAGGCGCAGTGCACTTATTTAACACAAGCCTCAGAGCATGCACTGTTGTCTCCATCTTACAGATGGGGAGCCAGGGGCCCCAGAAGGTTAGGTCACTCGCCCCAGGTCTCACAGAACCCCAGCGCCGTGGGGTCCTCCCGGCCCCAGATCCTCACCAAGAAACTCCACTCTCTTAACAAATGCCCAGGAAATGAGTCAAGGGAAAGGCCCTGCTGGACACCGGGCAGCTCCCATCCCACCCGCCTGCACACTCTCTCCTCCCAAAATAGCAGCTCCGCCAGAGATGAGGGTCCTAACCACAAGTCAGACCTCAAGCGCGTGTGGTCACGACCCCGCAGACCCCCGGAGTCAAAGGATGAAGAGCTGTGGAGCAAAGAATTCCTTCCGAGATGCTTCTAAATTAAGCCATCTGCAGTCTGTCTCCGCCTGGAGCTAAGAAACTGTAACGGCTTTGGCAGGAGACAGCTCTGCTGAATGGAGCTGAGTCACTCTCAGGTCAATGCAGGTAAATAAGAGGCGAGCGCCACTGGCCTGCCAGCAGCCCTGGGAGCAGGATGGGCAGGTTGGCGAAGGCACTGGTCCTGTTTGAATGGGGAGCATCTCAATACGTTGCTCAAATAAGGACCAGGTGCCTGCACTACACAGGACATCCTGGGGACGTGCTGGTGAACAAGGCCAGCCCACACGGACCCTGCGAGATGGCACAAGAGGCGGCCGCTAAATGCACGGTACATGTCATCATTTAATGGCAATTAGTAGCACTGTGGACTGGGGAATTCTAAGTCCATCTGGGGGCAGGAAGGTCTTTCTAGAGAGGACGAGGGAGCTATCCAGAAGAGGAAGGCAAAGATGTTCTAGATGAGAGGGACCAGCCCAAACCCTGAGCAAATGTGGCCAAACGGGAGAGAATGAAAGCCAGTGAGTGTGGCTGGGGGACACAGAGACAAGGCTGGGGAGGTGAGCAATTATCACCATCAAGCCTTAAAAATAGATTTGTTAGGGACCGCAATCCCCTGCCTGGATGATACCCTTTGCCTCTCTGCAACCAGATTGGAATAAAAGATTCCCAGAAACCTAGGGTTGGAAGAGACCTCAGAGATCGGTATCTCCAACTCTCCCATTATACAGATGGAAGAGCCAAGGCACAGAGGTGGGAAGTGATTCTCTCAGGGTCTCCGTGGTCCTGGGCAGAGCTGACACCAAGAGCCACTCCATCACCATTTCCTGAGGTCCCTGCCCCTGTCACTATGGGCCCCACTCTGCCCCAGGGGATCTGGATTCCTGGATCCCATTTCCCAATTCATTCGAAAGCCTCTGTGCTTTTCCGGTCTACTTGCAATGAATCAACTTTTCATCCGATTGATATCTTTAATTGTGCCTTTGACGTTCATTAATTTTGCTCTTGACTTTGTGGTTTCCTTCTTTGAAGTCTCTCTGTTGTTCTGTTTCCAGCGTCTAGAGTTGTCTGCTTAGCTGTAATTGCCTTTTAATCTTTCTCTTTTCCCCTAATATCAACATTTATAAAACATAGCATTGGCAACTATGTTTCCCTCTAAATTTTCTTTTATCTCATCTCACAAGTTTTGAGAATATTTACTTTTGTTTGATTCTCTTTTCATCTAATCTCCATCAAATTTCATTCGGATTTCTTCTTTCGTCCTGAAGTTATTTATAAATAGGGTTTTACATTTCCAGGCAAGTTCGTTAGTTACGTCTGTGACTGATTTTCTAATTTAATTTCTTTGGTGCCAAAGTGATCTGTGTGAATCAGACCCTTTGGTGTTTGTTGAGTTCTTATGCTTGTGTGCGGAGAAGGCAATGGCACCCCACTCCAGTACTCTTGCTTGGAAAATCCCATGGACGGAGGAGCCTGTTAGGCTGCAATCCATGGGGTCGCAAGAGTCGGACATGACTGAGTGACTTCACTTTCACTTTTCACTTTCTTGCATTGGAGAAGGAAATGGCAACCCACTCCATTGTTCTTGCCTGGAGAGTCCCAGGGATGGGGGAGCTTGGTGGGCTGCCGTCTATGGGGTTGAACAGAGTCGGCCACGACCGAAGTGACTTAGCATAGCATATGCTTGTGTGAAAAGTCGGATCCACTTTGGACGGAAAGTCACTATGCGGAATAAACTGGTGCCGTCATAGAGAAGGTGCCCACGTGACCTGGGTTAGGGGATAAGGTGTGACCATTGCCCCTTCATCTGCGTGCTCATTATTTCTCTTATTGAATAGTTACCGAGTACCCACTGTGTGCCAGGTGCTAGGAGTCAGGGAGAATTCAGATAGTCTCTGCTATCACAGAGCCAGGAAACTCGCAATAAAAATACAATCACACAACTGCTTATTTGCTTATAGTCGTGCTAACTATTAAAAGAAGTATCGTGACTTCCCTGCTGGTGCAGTGGCTAGGACTCCATGCTCCCAGTGAAGGGGGCCCAGGTTCTATCCCTGATCGGGGAACTAGATCTCACATGCTGCAACTAAGATCCAACTAAGAAAGAAAAGAACATAAGTAGGATGCCATTTATATGACAATTTCTAAACCTGCAAAATGATCCCCTGTGTTATTCAAGCCTGTGCATGAATCTAGTTAAATGGAAAGAAGTTGGAGGAAAGAATATGCCCAGAAGTCCTGCCTGGCCTCCCCTCTGGGAGGGAGAGGGGAGGACAGGGAAGCAGAGACAGCTTCGGTTTTATCTGTTCCCTTATTTGTCTTTCTAAGATGGAAACACGAGGGATGATTTTCAAGCTGCGTTTTGGAGAAGCAGCTTGGGGCCAGAAGTCTCTCCCTCCATACACCCACTATTTAGAGACTTATTTGCTGGTGATTTGTGTTGGATTCCATGTGAATCCTGAGTCCGGTCTCCAGGGTCATTACCAGCGGTGTGTGACTTTGGCTTGAGCCCCTGGTGGGAGGGGGCTAATCCTTGGGAACGACCTAGAGATTTTGATCACCACTGTCGAGTTCACAAATGGAGCAGCTTTCCCACAGTCCCCCCCCACCCTGACACATCCTCCTAAAAGGGGCAGAGGGGCCAGGCTGCTTTCCCAAACCCTCTCATGAGCCACACAACGATTCCCCAACTGGACACTAAAATCTCCAATGCCCAGTCTGGGGGCCAAGAAGTCCGGGTAGAATCTGAGAAGAAATAGCCGAGTTAACAACAGAAAAATCTCCCCAAGAACTAAAAAAAAAAAAAAAAAAAAATGACAGCTATAGAGATTTTAGTTTAGTTTTTTTTTTTTTAAGTGACAGCCGCTCAGGTGACTGGGAGAGAGATTTCGCTTTAAAAGATTGAGAGGCTGTCTCCTCTAATGAGAGGTACTTGAAAATTATGGATCAGTCCCAGGTCAGTAATTTCTGTCAAGCTCGGGCAGCTGGAGGTCAGAGGCCCCGTAGAAAACAAATCCATGTAGGATGTTGCTGGTGGAAGCGGTGGGTCCTGGACTCTGATGGAGCAGGTCTGCAGTGTAAGTAATTAACAAGGGCGGCAGTCTCTCCTGAGACATCTGGTCCCCTAAATTGTTATTCTACTACAGCTCTAATTTCTCTGCGGTCCAAAAATAGATGGAGCAAGGACACAGGACCTGACCCGCTCTGCTGACACATGCTGTGTTTTCAGAGAACAGCCAAACCTGGGCTTAGAAAACAAACTTCCTGCCTGCCTGCAAGACCTAACGTGGGACTGCGGGGGACCGTGTCAGGTGAAGGGGGAGGGCGTAAGGAGTCGGGACAGGGCATCGTCACTGAAAACAGAGGAGACTGATTCTCAGGATGGTTAAGACACTGGCTCAAGGAGCCCCAGCTACTACGTGGCAAAGCTGGACCCGGGAACCAGGTTTCTGCTCCACAGACTGTGAAGTTCTTGAGACTCAGTGGGGCAGAAGAAAAAGACAGTCATGCATTTGTCTTTGAGCAGGAGAATCGATTTGCTATTTCCAGAAGCCAAACAAAATCTCTAGATCATTCCCGAGGATTAGCTAAGGCTAGTCGGCAGCAGTTGAGATCAAAATTGAACAGTGAATCTGTTTGCCAGAGGTTGGTAGATAAATCATAGGGCAATCCCAAGGCAGGGTGTTTGAATTTTCCGAAAAACTCTGGGTTGGTGCCCATCTCTGCTCCTTCAGTGTCTAAGTTTAATAGGCTCCAGGTAAGTGAAACTCCAATACTTATAGCCACCTGATCCGAAGAGTCGACTCGTTGGGAAAGACCCTGATGCTGGGAAAGATTGAAGGCAAAAAGAGAAGGGGGCGGCAGAGGATGAGATGGTTAGATAGCATCACCAACTCACTGGACGTGAATTTGAGCAAATTCCAGGAGAAGATCCCCTGGAGGAGGGCATGGCAACCCGCTCCAGTATTCTTTCTTGGAGAATCCCATGGACAGAGGAGCCTGGCGGGCTACAGTCCAGGGTCACAGAGAGTCAGACACGACTGAGCGACTGAGCGACAACAACAATGAAAGTGAGAGGCACAGTATCTCACTGGGGAGGCTGAGGACACCCTGGACCCTCCCTCATCTGAGGCCATTTCTTGGGGCCCCATTATCACCCTGCTCGGGGCTCCAGAGACAGAATCTGGGCGATGAGCACTCATCTGACTCCAGTGGGCTGCTTTTCCCCAATTTTTAAAATAGCTTTATTGAGATATAAGGGCTTCCCTGGTGGCTCAGCAGTAAAGAATCCGCCTGCAATACAGGAGATGCAGACACAGCTTCGATCCCTGGATCGGGAAGATGCCCTGGAGAAGGAATGGTAACCCACTCCAGTATTCTTGCCTGGGAAATCCCATGGACAGAGGACCGGGTGGGCTACAGTCCATGGGCTCGCAAAAAGCTGGGCATAACTTAGTGACTAAACAACAATAACAATTGAGATATAATTCATACACCATAAAATTCACCCCAAGTATATAAATCTTTGCTGTTCACCTGAAACTAACATGAGCTTGTAAATCAGCTCTACTCAAATATAAAATAAAAATTAAATTTAAAAAATTTTAAAGAAAAAAATAAAGTTTTCTCCCAAAGAAGTATACACATCAATGATTTTTAGTATATTCATAGGGCTATGCAACCACCAGCACAATGTAAGTTTAGAATATTTTCATAATTCAAGAAACCTTGGACCCCGAGGAATTGCACCACATTTCCCTCCCTCCAGCCCCTGCAACAACAAATCTACTCTTTGTCTCTAGGCATTTGCCCATTCTGGATATTCCCTGATGATCAAGTCATACAGTACATGGTCTTTGGTGATCAGCTTCTTTTATTCAGCTAACATCCTCAAGTTTCCCCTATGCGGTAGCGTGGCAGTTTATTCAAATGGCCCCTCTAAGGCAGGGATGGCAAGTAGGCAGCACTCCCCATCATGATGTGGCCACATTTGGTCATAAAATATTCTCAGGCTAAATAGAGGCTCCTGAAAAAGTGTGCCGTGATTGATTAGCAAGGTCTGCCATGGGCACGGGCGGGAGAGTGCATCGTGGATTTGCTCTAAGAGATCGAAACAGGGTCTCGCATGGTAACAAGGAGGGGGCACAAAGACTCAGAACCCCTGGAGAAGACATCCATGTGTTCACCTGCCCTGAACTGTCTCTCTCCCTTTCGGGGCAACCTTGGGGCACCCTCACCCGGGATGGCCAGTGGGTAAGTTAGCAGGAGGGGAGAACACAGAGAATGAAAGAGAGGAGACGGAGGGACCAGCAGGAGGCTGGTGAAAGAGCCAGCATGGACTCCCCAGAGTCTTGTTATTTATAAAATGGGCCCCCCAACCCGCCTTGGGCGTAGGTGCAGGAGACAAATAAGGACTAACACATGCTCCATAGTCATCCCACAGGGGACATCCCACAGGGGACAGTGATACGTGCCACTTAGAAAAATTGCTTCTGCTTTTCAAAACCGTTAAACCTTCATTTAGGATGCAGAGGCCAGAATCGTGCTGGCCGTGGCTTTCCACGGGGCCTTTAAGTAGTGTAAGTTCCCGGTGATAAAGCCTTGAGTGTGGTTCTGAACTGTGCTCAGCACCACATCTGCCCCAGCCGGTCCTTTTGTCCGGCACGTCCATCACGGGCTGGGCCAGCTCCCGCAGCCTCTGGGAGTCCGCCTGCCTCGGGCTGCCTCTGCAGAAGCTCCATCTGGGAGGCCTGGAAGCCACCGAACTGTCCGGTCACCTTGGCTCTGCTTCCTGCCTTCTCTTTGAAAGTCCCCAGGAGAAGGGTGTCAGGCGGGGAGCTGGTGTGTGGGGGCCAAATGCAACTCGGGCAGAGAAAGCCCCTTTTCCCCATCTGCACCAGAGCCCCCTACACACACACGCACGCACGCACACGCACGCACACGCACACACAACCCAGGATGCAAATGATAACCGCAGAGCCATCACTTGTGAAGCTTGACAGAAAATAATGAGAAACACTAAATCTTTTATAAGGTCAACACTCGCCTTAGCCGAGCAGCTGTCAAACAAGAAAAGAATTTAGCGCCGGAGCCACGAAACTTCCATTGGCTCATTAAGCCCAACAGGGCCTGGGCCTGGCGTGGCGGAGGAGATGCGGGGCCTTTCCGTTTTGTGTCAGTAATTTGCGGCGGAGGAGGAAGAAGAAACAGCCCGCGCCAAAGGGGCCTGGGGGGTGGCTAGGGAATCGTTAGGACGCCGGGAGCGGCCCCGGCTCCTAATTGGAAGCATTGGGCATTATCAACGGAGGATTTGCCTCGGTTCCCTGACAGCTCGTGGGCCCAAAATGATCGCCCACTTGTCAGTGTAAAAGACCATTAAAAACAAACCATTTTGATTTAATTGGAGGCGGTGCACCGTGGGGCCAGGTGAGGCTGCTCGGTAGCCCGGCTCCCCCCAAGCTGCCGCCCCTCTCCCTCGGTGATGGGGCTGGGGGTGGAGGTAGGGGGGCTGGAGGCGAGCGTTTTCCAGACTTTTCTTCACCTTTCAAAAACTGTCTGAGAAAGGACTGAATGGGAGACGGAAAGAGCTTCACAGTGGCGGCGAGGGCTGTTTTCAATGGGGTTGTCAGCATGCACCGTGACAAGCAGAGCTGCCAGGAAGTGGGGGGGGGTCTCCCCTTGCCTTTTCAGAGTTCAGATGATGGGCGTCTGCTTGGCGCTCTTCTTCTGGGAGGTAGCCCAGAGGCATCTGGCTGGAGGGGGGTCAGCCTGCCGGGGTGGAGGGCTATCCCAGCTGGACAGGTTCACCCGCCCACCCAACTTAGACCTGTCAGGACATGGATGGTCACGGCGGGGTTCTAATCTGCAGTGGGCAGCAGAACTTTCTTTACTTTAATAGACTTCTTTTGTTTTAAACTCAAACGAAGGAGGGAGTTAGGGGAGGAGGCGATGTGCTGACGGAGAACCTTTGTGAACAGGGCAGGCCCCAGAGACCCGGGTGCTCACCCCATGGAGGCCGCGGCGGTGAGGATGCCTGGTTGAGAACTGCTCATCGTCTCAGAAGGAGGAGGCCGCTAGCTGCAGATACTGACCTAAACTCCCAATGGGTCCTCGCATCAGCACGGGGGCCTCCAAGCACACGGAGCATCTATCCGCTTGTAGCTTTCTGAGTCAGAGGGTAGACTCCCCGACGCCCTGGACTGTGTTTTCCATGTGGATACTCGGTACTGTGCGTGCTGTGGGTACTTGATAAATATTAATTGGCACCTGCCAGATCTCAGAGAGGGCTATATATTTGTGTATTAATCTCACCCCTCCTACCCCGGCCCCGCAAGCAGGGGTCTCATTTGCTGCCTACTGCTTCCCTGCCAAGACAACACGAGCAGACCATGCGGTGCTGGAGAGCATCTTCCCGAGGGCGAGGGGGGAGTCGCACCAGCCCACTTCTTCATAAACTTCTACTATTCATTGTGATGAAGGATCAAGCTGGGAGGAGACACCAGATCCCTGGCGAGCATCGAATTCCAGAGCTTCCGATTTTGCTGCTGAGTTTAGGCAGTGGGGATTCCTTAATTACTTTCTCTGGAAATTTACCTGACAATGCTTTCCCAGGTAGCGGCAAGGTGGTTATCCAGGCGCACGGTTCCTCGGTTGACAGACTCTTTGATTTTGTGCTCGGTTGCAAATTAAGTCCTTTGCTGAGCTGTCCACGCAGTGCCCATCAGCGCCTTATCGCTTATTCATATTGGCTGTTGAACAACTCCTGTGTTGCTGCCAGGGAAGCTGGGGACATACTCAGATGTGTGGTGTCCGTGGCTCACTGGGGTGGGGTACAGGCTTGGTGTTGTCTTTCCCCTTTTCTCCTTTTAGAATAATAAGCAGGAAGATTCTTCCAGTATATTTTAAGGAGGAACAGACTCTGTAGTTGAGAAGGCTGATCCTGTCAAGTCACAAACAGGAATTTAGAGTTAAGGGTTCATCAACTGGACAGCAAGGACGTTGATACCATATTCCAGATGCTGTTCCTGGGAAATGTCAATGGACAGGGGACCTTACTTGACTGCTAGGGGTGCCCTGTGGACATTCAACAAATCCTGGCTGGATTATTGGATGGACAGAGGGATGGATGGATAAATGGATGGATGGATGGATGGATGGATGGGCAGATGGATGGATGAATGGATGGTTGGACTGATGGATGGATAGATGGATTGTTGGACCAATGGATGGTTGGGTTAGGAGCCTGAGATAAGGCAACAGAGTCCTTAGAAAAGCCTCTGAGATTCAAACATCCTTAAAGATCCTCTCCATCTCCTTCAGCTAAACCTATAAGGAGAAGGGGGTTTTATTTTCTTCAATATTTGTACCCTCAGTTTTGTTCAAAAATATGTAGAAAGGCAGTTCCAGTCGACAAATCCTCTGTGATGGTGGACAGAAGTAGAGAAAGTAAGCTGCGTGGCAGACATCATGGCATTCAGGTGACCCATGGTCCCTGCAACACAGGGTCTCACCTTCTGACATTCGGAACTCTGCCTGGAGGAACAATCCAGAACCAGGACATCAGTGACAAAGCAGTATCTTACTCCAGGTATTTGCAGGGCTGTTACTTAGAAGGGGAGGCAGATGGCTCCATGGGGTTCCAAAAGGAGAGACACGACCTGGAGGTGGAAGGAGGTACAAGCGGGCAGAGCTTCGAGTGAACTTGCAAAGGAAGCTGCTGTGGACTGAAGTGGGTCCCTCTAAAATGCGTGTGTGAAGCCCAGCCCCACAGGGTGATGGCATTGAGAGGTGGTTAAGTTTAGATGAGGTCATGAGGATGGGCACCCCATGATGGGATTAGCGCCCTTTTAGGAAGAGATGCTGGAGTGCTTGGGTCACAGTGAGAAGGCGGCTGTCCATAAGCCAGGAAGAGAGGCTCATCAGATCCTGTCCGTGCTGGCACCTTGATTTCCAACTTCCAACCGCCAGAAATAAATATCCATTGCTTAAGCCACCCAGCCTACGGTATTTTTGTAGTAGTGTTCTGAGCAGATTAAGACAGACATCCAGGGACTTCCCTGGAGGTCTGGTGGTTAGGATTCATGCTTCCACTGCAGGGGGCACAGGTTTGATCTCTGGTCAGGGAACTAAGATCCTGCATACTGTGCAACATCACCAAAAAAAAAAAAAGACAGACATTCATAAACCTTACGGCTATTTAATAAACAACAGCCTGCCTCCAATGGGACGTTCCTTTTGAACCCCTGGCCTGCTTTATGTCAAACATATGAAAGGGCACTGCCTGACTTGGTAAATATGCGCTTAGAACACATCTGTGTAGGAGGAGATGACACTGACCCAGGGAGCTGGGGAGCTACTTACTGAAAATGCAGGCTTGGCAGCTACTCCAGACCCACTGGATTGGGGGCCCTGGGCTGGGGGTGGACCTGGAATCTGCATTTTAAACCTCTCGGAGGACTCCAGGCACAGCCAAGTTTGAGAACTGTTTTTCTAGAAGAGCAGATGGCAAAGCCCTGTCCTACCCAGAGACGCGACTGCTCCGTGACCTTGCCCCAGCCAGGCCCCTGCCACGTGCTGTCCATGCACAGTTGCATCTGATTCTGCTGTGATCCCCACTTTACAGATGCAGAGGCCGAGGCAGGCTGGGTTCTGGAGCACCAGCGTAGTTTCCAAGCCCCCTGGGTTCAGCCCTGCTGCCGGGCTCCGTCTCTGCCTTGCATCATTTGATACAACAAGCTTGAGCCCCCATCAATGGGCTCTTTCCTCTTTAGCCTTGGGTCCAAGCTGCAATTTAAAAAATGCTCAGGGGCTTTGTCAAGGTCTAAAGTCTATCAGGGCAGTGGGAAGTTTTGTTTATTGTGAGGGCTTCAATCAGCCAGAGCAGGGCCAGCCATGACCCTCTGGACACCTATAAACACCTGAGTTCCTGACTACCCTTTGCTTTCATTCCCAGGTCCTGCGTTTGGCCCTCACTGGTCCCTGACCTCAGTTGCAGGTCCTTAGTATTTATCAGCCCTTCCAGGGCCTGAGACCTGGAGGTAGCGGGCCAGAGGGCTCAGCCACCACCTGCCACTTTTTAACAGTGGCCACTGAAGCCTCCAAGCTTTGGTTTCCTCATCTCTGAGATGGCGTGACTTATCCCTGTCACGTAGGGTTGCTGTGAACATTGACACAACACAAGACCGTCCTTCAGAGCGCTCGGGGGAGCCCCTCGGCGGCTCTTGAAATGTGTGAGCTGTTGGTGAGGCTTTCTGCTGTCCTCTGGGAGCCCCATCTTCTTGGATGTCCTTCCCGCCATGCCTCCAGCCAGTGGACTTTGGTCAAACTACCCACGTTGTCTGCACCATGGAGGCATCATCTCCCAGGATCCCTTTGAGCAGAGGAAAGGAAGAGGCCACATAAAACATCACCATTGTGTCACTTCCTGCCCGATGCATTGTGTTCTCTGATGTCCACGAACTTGGCATCTCCCAGGGTAACCAGGGAGGCTGTGCTTTTTGCTTGCGGCTCGTGGATACGAGGATACCAGCCTCTGCATTCATCCTGCCTGCACTGTTGACAAACCTCAGTTTGAATGAACCCCGAATTATCTGAGTAGGTGATTTGATGTTGTTTATCTGCGAGACCCTCCTGCTGGCCACATGCCAGGCGGCTAGGACCCCCATCACGCCCACAGCCCTGGTGCCAAGTGACAGAAGCTGACAAGTGGGGACGTGCAGAATCGAGGGATTCGTGGGAGACGGGGAAGGAGTCCTTCCAGAGGGGGCAGATGTTAACCTGAACGCCCTCTCAAACCCAGGGAGATTCTCTTTAGATCGCGGAGGATGGATTCTCTCGGGGATGAGCTGGAAGAAGAAACCGGGGACCTGGAAAGTCTTATCAACTCCCAAAACTCAACATGAGATTCTAGCCATCTCCAGAGATTAGATGTATATACCTGATGTCAAAACAGGCTGGTCTTAGTCTATTTTCCAGCTGATTTTCAACATGAAATGGCAACCATCTTACGGAAAAACCTGAAGGAACTTTTCAGCCAACCCAGTATTTTGGCCACCCAATGGGGGAGGGCGGAAGTGCCTCCTGGATTAAATTGCAAATTCCTGGGTGCTGGAAAGATTACAGGGACAGCCGGGCTGGGGGAGGGGGGGATCCCCAGGTTTCAGGGCTGTTTCTGGTGCGCGTGCCAGCTCCTGCCTCCCCTACAACGCCTGCCACCTCCTTCCACGACCCGGGCGCACCCAGACTTCGAGATTTCTCCAGCAGCACCAGAAATGTTGCCTCTGTCTCCCCTGGCCCGCCCCCCTCGCCCAGCCTCCTCTTCCCCTCTTGCCCGCGTTCTCAGAGCTTCGGCTCACCGTGATTTCAGCAGCAGTGTCAACTTGTGAGCAGGTGCCTAAAAATTCTGCCTCTCTGAGGTGCCGGATTATGTAAAACCAATTAAGCCCCTGCCTTTATTCCTTCGGCGAGTCAGCCTTCCCGCATACTGATCTGATTTATGATGGAGCGGGGCGGCGGGGTGGGGGGTGGAATCTGTATTTAGGGAAGACTTGTCAAGAGCATCAGGGCCTCTGAATCATTCTTCCCCTTGCCCCATCTCCCCGCATGTGACATATTCCATCCCTGCTCTCAGTGCCCTACACGGCACCCTGAGATGATTCTTATTCCAACGCGACAGCGAGGCAGGGTTCTTAAAATACATCCCTGGTGCAGGGGCCTCGGGGAGGGCCAGTCCACCTGGAGTCTGTCCTTCCTGGAGGAGTGACTTTGGGGCTGGAGATGCCCGTTCAGAGAATGGTCCATCTTTATTTGAACGGTGCAGGCTCTCTGGAAAGAGGGCGGCTGTGGGGTGGACGGGCTGAGAGGCTGCTCTGGGGCTTTAACAGAGAGTTAACCTTCCAGCCTGCTATGATTTCTAAGAGAGCTTAAAGGTGGGAAAGAAAATCCTTTTCTTAGATTCAGCAGCTTCCACTAATCAGCTGCATCTCTTGGTGTCACTGCTTGGCTGACTGCTGATTTTTTTTTTTCCTTCCTCGCTGTCTCCTGTTCTATTAGGGAGTCAGGGGCCCAGGAGACCCGAGGCAGGGTTAGTCTTCCACAAAGAGAGGAGTCTGATCCCAGCGTTCAGAGCACAGGAGCTTGTAAATCAAACTGTTAGCTTAATAGCTTGGGCCATTATTCTAAAGCAGTGGGGCTGAAACCGAAAGCCAAATGAAAATATAGTCAATTTGTTCATACTTTAGTGACTGAATGACTATGTAATGTCGGTGGGGTATCGGGGCTGTAGAGGGCTTGGTGGGGGAGAGGCGGAGGGTTCAGGTTGAAGCAGAGACCCCGAGATGCTTGGGCAAATCCCCCTCTAGAGTGGATCTTGGCAATTATAACACAGACTTAGCCACAGAGGTCCAGACTCCACAAGTCAGCCGCCTTCTTGGCTGGGGGAGAGTGCCGGCGTCTGACCTTCAGGCCTGAGGGAAACTGCTTAGGGGAGACCGGGCTTCACCGGGAACTCTGGGAGCGCTCCGTGAGCCGTGGGGAGGAACACGGCCGAAAGGGGCTTGAGCACAGGGACAGGCACCCCGGGGAAGGATGTAGAGTCCTCACCCATTAAAAGCATTTTAAAAATTATTTTATTATTCCCATTGCTATTTTATTTATTTTCATTTTTTTGGCCTTGCCATGTGGTCTGTGGGATCTTAGTTCCTTGACCAGAGATCAAACCCGTGCCCCCTGCATTGGAAGCGAGGAGTCTTAACCACTAGCCCACCAGGGAAGTCCCTAAAAAACATTAAGAAAAAACCTAACTGGCTTTGTAAAAGTTACATGTACTCACTATAAAAATGGAAACTGCAGGAAAGAGAGTCTGAGAAAATCAAACAGCCTCCAGCTCACCCCAGGAATTCGCTGCTGCCACTCGGGGCCCCCCTCCCGGACATCTGTTCTGGAGCACCGACCCCACGTGACGGATGGGTGCCTCCATTCAGACAGGGTCACATAAGACAGGTTCTTTCCCCCAATAATATGTAGGCCAAGCAGAACTAAACCAGGGAAATATGATTAAAATGCCAATAAGTACAGGCTAAAGTCAATATTTTCAGTGGTGGACTTGCCTGGTGGTCCAGTGATAAGAATCCACCTGCCAATGCGGGGGACACAGGGTCCAATCCTTGACCCGGGAGGACCCTGCACGTCACAGGACAGCCGAGCCCAGGCGCCACGACTACTGAGCCCACGAACGCTCTAGAGCCCGTGCTTGGAAACAAAAGGAGACGACAGAGCGAGAAGCCCACTCCCGGCAACTAGAGAGTCGCACCCACCCTGGTCGCCACAACTAGAGAAAGCCCGCACAACAGCGAAGACCCAGCACAGCCAAACATAAATAAAATGTGTTAAAGTGTTTTCAGTGGCTGCGTAATAAAGTGACACTGTACATTGTCTCGTAATATCTGCGTAACGTGTCCCAACATATACTTAAGCCATTGCTGGGCCTGGGACGTCTCCAGCCTCTCACCATCGCTGTCAGGACCACCATAAATATAGGGGGCACCCCACGCCTTTGTCTTTGGTCCTTTATCATTGGTAGTCTTTTTGTAAAAGGGGATAAAACTGTCTGTTTTTCTTGATTTAATACCAGGAGACCAGAGAATATATGGTTCAGATTGGGTCACTTTTGAGAGCAGAGGGGCACTTGTTAATAATTCTGCCTCCCAACAGGCCCCAGGGAGGGCTGTCCTGGGGAGCCAGACCCCCTCCCCGCCCAGGGACACCCAGGGAGGCTTCCACAAAAGGCCGGAGAACAGGCTGGGCCGACTGGAGCGTGCATGGTGTTGGAGCTTTTGTTATGGGGGGTCATCCCCACCCCCAGACTTGAGGCTGCCAACCCAGGTTGACATCCCCCCAGCATTTCAGGCTGAGAGAGTTGGACGCCCAGGGCTGGAACTTCTCCAAATTTCCCCATCTAGCTGTCCACCTGCACAGTTACCTGTCTCCACCAGCCGTCTGTCCACTTTACTCTTTGCCTGTCGCCAGCAGCCCTGTGGAGGCATATTGTCAGCGCTGAGAACAGGGTCTGACACAAAGGCGCTCAGGGATGAGGTTTGTAAATGAATGAATGAGTGAACGAGTGAATGAGTGATCACCAGGACCATCCTCGTGGCAGCTGCCATTTATTGGCGGCTTGATAAGGGTCGGGTGCTCTGCTAAACACTGCACGTGTTCCCATCAAACCCTCCCAGCAGCTCTGCCGACAGGCACAGGCCCATTTTACAGAAGAGGAAACGGGACCTTGGACAGGTCAAGCCACGTGCCAGGTCGGGAGTGGCAGGGTCACCACCCGGCGCAGGTCTGGCCGACCCTGGAGTCGCGCGCACACAAACATACTGCACTGCCCCCGTCTTCCGCTCTGCTGGCCCCCAGTGCACCTCGTGGAGGGCAGGGACAGCCCGGCCAGCAGGAACAGAAGGTGCAGGCTCCAAGCCCAGCAGTCCCCCCACTCAGGGACGAGGCGATGAATTCATGTCCCTTCCCGAGAATGAGGGCCTGTCCCAGTTCACCCCAGTTTGGGGTCTGCAGCCTCCGCAAGCCCCGTGCTTCCTGCCATGTGGCTGCTTGGTCCTGAAAGCTGGGGTTGGAAGAGACCCTTAAGAACCAGTGCCCCACCACCCCATTTTCAGGTGGGGAAACTGAGGCCCAGGGAGGGCCAGCCACTGGCCCAGGCCCGGGGCCTGGCTGGCGGCTCGTCATGAGCATCCTGGCAGAGAGGCCACTCGCCAGCTGTCGGCCGACCCTCCCTCTGGGCACTGGCCGTCGCGTGGCAACTGCTGGCTGCACAGCCCAGGAGGTAGCGCTGGAAACCGTGTGTCCAAAAAGGGAGCCCCACCGAGGGGTGCTTCTGCTCTGCTCCCTCCGTGGTCCCTCCGGGCTCAGACGGGAGGGGCCCCGAGTGGCACCCGGTGGGGACGGGTGGGTAGAAAGCCAGCTCGCTCCGCACTGACCCGGCCCGGGAGCGCCCGCGCCCTGCCTGCTGCTTTTCCGTGTGAAAGGTGTTTAATTATTTCTGACAGAGTTCAGCGTCGACATCTGTTCGCGAGCGGGGAGAGTCCATTTAGGTTATCCATCACCGTGACAGATTCCACTTTTTTGGAAGCGCCTTTTCCTTTCATAATGGGGCCGGGTGGGGAAGGGGGGCAGGCGGATCAGCACAGACACGAGGCACAAAGACCCTCCTGGGGCCCCGACAACATCCAGAGCCCCCTCCCTGCCCCAAGGGAGGAGCGGCTCTAGCCACGACTGGCCCTTGTGGATCCAGACCCCGCCGGTGGCTGCCGGGCTGGTGGGTACTGGGACATTTAAGTTGGGAAGGGGGTCTCACAGGGTCTGTGAAAGGCTATTCAATTCTTCTGTCCTCCTGGGCGGTACTGGACATTCATTCATTCATCCAATCCTTTATTCATTCTTCCCACAAACACTTACCTGTTGGGTGTCAGGGCTTTCTTGGTGGCTCCAATGGTAAAGAATCCACCTGCCAATGCAGGAGATGTAGGAGACCCACGTTCAACTTCTGGGTGGGGAAGATCCCCTGGAGGAGGAAGTGGCAACCCAGTCCAGTGTTCTTGCCTGGGAAATCCCATGGACAGAGGAGCTTGGTGGACTACAGTCCATGAGGTCACAAAAGAGTCAGACACAACTGAGTGACTAACATTGAAAATGTTAGTTACTGTTGGGTGTCAGGCCCCATGCTGGGCTCCTGGGACACAGTGGGGACGCAACAGACATGTCCTTGTGGGCTCACACTGGGGAAGATGGATATTGAACAACGAGTGGCCCAGTTAATGAATGAATTGCAGTGCAGCTAAGTGCCTCAAAGGGGCAGAAAAGAGCCCATTGGTATCAAAGAGGGGACCTGCCAGGGTGGGACTGGAAAGTGAAGGATAGTGTCCTCAGGAGGCATCACTGCCCAGCCACCAGAGAAGAGGCCCTGGATCAAGTAGGAACCCCTTTCTCTCAGGGCAAGTTCCTTCCCCTCTCTGAGCCTCAGTCTCCTCATCTGTAGAATGGACATATTCTATGAGATAATGCATGTCTGGCACTTGGGACACAGTAGAAGCTCAGGAAGTACTTTTCACCGGTGGTATTTCCCAGTAGGGAGGGGGCTGAGTGTCTTGGCAGTGGCGGCAGCACCCTGGGGCTCTTGGCTCCTCTGCAGGGCTGTCCTGGCTGGTGCCCAAGGACCAGCCCTGCTAAGATTCCTGTGGCTGAACTTCATGGCCCATGAGCCTCCCCGGGGAAGAAGAGAAAACACCCGGTAAGCTCAGGCGCTTGCATTTTATTCTACTTCTTGTTATTTCAATGGCACAGTGGATGGTGCCTTTGACCTCGGGCCTGGTGGTTAGAGGGACCTGGGTTCCGGGTCCAGCCACTTGAAAATGAACACCATCTCTGCCAGTCCTCCGCAGAACTCAGGTAAGGCTGCTATGTGAAATAATATGTGTAAATGACTCAGCATGGATACAGGGCTGGCATCACAGGTAGGTGGCCCTGTTCCTAACGGGTTTTTATAACAACAGTCTTAAGATCAGAAGAGACCTGTGCTCAGTTGAGTCAAATCCCCTCTCTTAGACTCATTGGAAAAGACCCTGATGCTGGGAAAGATTGAAGGTAGGAGAAGGGGGCAACAGATGATGAGATGGTTGGATGGAATCATCGACTCAATGGACATGAGTTTGATCAAACTCCGGGAGTTGGTGATGGTCAGGGAAGCCTGGCGTGTTGCAGTCCATGGGGTAGTAGAGAATCGGATACAACTGAGTGATTAAAGAAGAAGAAATAGAAACTCATTTATTTCTGGATTTCTGCTCCTGCTCTGGGCCAGGCTGTGGGGGTACCTGCAGGTGAGACAGGGCTCCTGACACAGGGGAATCTGTGTTACTTGGGTGGGGCGTGTTGGACAGGGAAAGGGGCCCTTTCCTTGCCCCAGCAGGGTCAGGGGAGACCACCTGAGCCCTTTGTCCATTGCCTTGGGAGCTATGTGTGTGCTAAGTCACTCAGTCGTGTCTGACTCTTTGCTGCCCCCTGGACTGTAGCCAGCCAGTCTCCTCGGTCCATGGAATTCTCCAGACAAGAATACTGGAGTGGGTAACCATTCCCTTCTCCAGGGATCTTCCTGACCCAGAGATCGAATCCAGGTCTCCTGCATTTGCAGGCGGCTTCTTTACCATCTGAGCCACCAGGGAAACCCCTAGGAACTACAGGTAGATTTTAAATCAGAGACGAGGGGCTGAGAGGGGCTGGGGTTGGCATTGTAGAGCAGAGTGCCAGCAGGTTATCTCGTGCCCGGGGAGCTGTGGGTCCCATCCCTCCCTGGGCAGGGTCCCCAGGATGTCTGTCCCCCCACCCCACCACGGACATCGAATGTCAGGAAAATCAGAAAAAGAAGAGTGAATGAGGAAAGGCAACAGAAAGAGGGGCCAGAAAGGAGGCTGTGGGCCAAACGCCCGAGTGTGGAGACGGGGCAGGAGGGATGAGGGCGAAAAGGAAAGACCCTGGGGGAGGCGATGGGCACTGCCCAGGCTGGCCAGGGAGTGGCAACAGGCCAGCGGCACACCCTGCTCCCCTGCGCTGTGCTCGGCCCTGCCCGTGTGTGCGGCGACAGCCCGGACTGATGGGCAGCGGGGTGAATGGCCACTGACATATGCTGATGGCGGCCACTTGGGCAGGACATGGGCGCCGCATCAAGGGCGGCCGGCAGGCCTCACTGGCAGCCTGTTCAGTTGCATTAGGCTCAGGAAGGCACGGGCCCCTTCATTGTCTAAATTGCAGTTTAACTCAAACAAGCGGCCGGGCCTGGTCTGGCCAGGAACGTGGCCTTGTGTGGCTGTCTTCCCGGGGCCAGGGTGTCCCTGGTGGCACTTAGGAAGGGCTCCAACAGGTTAGCTCTTCCTGGCATTGCTGTTGTTGTGGTCACTGTTGTGCCAGTCGAGGGGTAGAAGCCCACGGAAGCCCCTGTCTAGAGGACAGGTAAAGAACAGGAAGCGGGGGCATCCGCTGGGTGCGGGCAGGGGCAGTTGGTGGCAGGACTGACCTTCTGGAAGTGGGGCATGTGCCAGAGGGTGTCCAGCCCCACGGGCGGCTTGTACTTCCTCAGCTGACTGCTCCGGGTCTCGTAGAGCTTCCCAAGGATCACCTGCAGGTCAGAGAAAGGCCGAGGCCTGGTGGTGACCGGCTCCTGCAGAGGCCGGAGCCATGACGAAGGGGCTGGGATTCCTGCTGGGGCAGCCCCGTGGGGCACTTTCCCCCTGGTTCCGGCCCTTCTCCCAGTCTGATTTCAGGGCACCTGTACCCCTGGCCTTGCCTGGGACCAGGTGGACTCAGGGAGGGGACCATGGGGCTGCTGAGAGCGTGCTGTTTTGGTTTCTGGTTCGACCCTAGAACTCTCTGGGTTCTGGAAGGCAGCTGCCTCAAGGGAAGGGAAGTGTCCTCCTTAGCTAAGACAGCCCTGGTGGTTACTAGGGATGCCACCAGGTCTGAACGAATGAATGATTTGACGGGGCTGTTGCCATTTATGGGAAGCAGGTCCTCAGCATTGTCTGCTCGTGGAAAAGCAAGGACTCCTTTGAGAGGACGAATTAGAGGGCTCAGTGGAGAGCCCTTGAGGTCTCTGTGGGTGGGATTTCAGAGCCGCAGAGGCTGTCCAGCTCCTCCTAAGCTTCACCCCCCGTACCCATGAACAGATGCTGCGAGCCTATGGTGAGGGACCCGTAGCTCACGGGGTCTGCTGTGGACTGAACTGTGTCCCCTCCAAATCTGTATGGTGAAGCCCTAGCCCTAAGTTGGGACCGTTATTTGGAGCTGGGCCTTTAAGGAGGTGACTAAGGCTCAGTGACGTCAGAGGATGGGGCTGTAATCCAACAGGACAGATGTCCTTACACGAAGCAGAAGGGTGTCCATACAGGAAAGGCCCTGTGAGGACGGGGTGAGAAGGCGGCCGTCTTCAGGCCGAGGAGAGAGGCCTCCAGGGCCACCGGCGCTGCCACCCCCACCTTGGACTTCCAGCCTCCAGGATTTCTGTGGTTCAAGCCACCCAGTCTATCATACGGTGTCACGGTCACCCCAGCAGACTCACCCAAGGTCCCCGGCCCCCAGGTGCAGGATCAGAGGGGGACTCTGATTCAATGTGTGCCCCTGGGGAACTCCATGCACAGTCAGACCTTAGCTCACACCTGTGACCTTGTCAGAACTCAAAACCTCCTAGGGGAGTTAGCAGGTAAATAGGGGGCTCTTGTTTATACCTAGAGCTAGAGAGTTGGAGCTCCACACCTGGAGTGGATGAGCTGGACGATGCGCTGGTACCCAAGTGACCCAAAGAGCATGGGGCACTGCAGAAAGGGGCATGAGAGAGTGACACGGGTCAGACGGTGCAGCCAACAAATAAAAGCTGACCTGAATTTAACCGAAGATGCCACCACCCTATCGAACCCCTTTTATTTTACTTTTTTTTTAAGATAGCATCTCTTTATTTTATTGATTTATTTTTTGGCCGAGCCATGCGGCATGTGGGATCTTAGTTCCCTGACTAGGGATCAAACCAGGGTCCCCTGCATTGGGAGCATGGAGCCCTAACCACTGGACTGGCAGGGAACCCCTTTTATTGACTTATTTTGTTAATCAATTATATTAATTTTATTTAATGTGTCTGTGGATAACTTCTGAGCCCTTTGGATCAACTCTCCCCTCTGCTTCCTAGAACAGCAGCTTTGAATATTCATCTCAAACCAAAGCTGAGAGGCTGCCCTCGCCAGGGCTTAATGACCCGGGCTTCAGAATTAGGAGGATGAAAGTGAGTCTTAGCACCTTTCTCAACCTCAGTGTCCGCTGCAGGAAATGGGGTACAGATGCCTAGCAAACAGGTTCTTATAGGATTTGCTGAGTTAGCTTTGAGCAGAGTGTCTGGTCCTAGACAATTGCTCACTAAATGGAAGAAGCCAGTTTCCAAGAATTTCGTTTGGGGTCATCACTGTCCAAAACCCAGGACATCCTGAGCTGCTAAGAGACCAGTTTCTCCTAAGATGGGAGCAATCTGACCTTGTAAATCAACCATCCCATCAACCCTAACAGACTGTGTGTCCGCCCCTCAGTGTTTTGAGGGTCTGGGTATTTGTAGCCCTTTGATAGAAAGCATCACAGCCACAGAGAATCTTGGAACAGAAGAACTCTGTGGTTGGTTTGACAAGTGCTTTTTGAGTACTTACTATGTCCTGTGAAAGTGTTAGTCACTCAGTCGTGTCTGACTCTGCAACCCTGTGGACTATAGCCCGCCAGGCTCCTCTGTCCATGGAATTCTCCAGGCAAGAATATTGGAGTGGGTGGCCATTTCCTTCTCCAGGGGATCCTCCCGACCCAGCAATCAAACTCAGGTCTCCTGCATCGCAGGTGGATTCTTTACCTTCTGAGCCACCAGGGAAGCCCCCTTCTATGTCCTGGGAAGCCCCGACTATGTGCCGGGCCCTCATTCAACCTGACCCCTTTTTTTGCCCATCAAGGTCATTGGGACCCCAGTTTGGATGGCATCACTGACTCAACGGACATGAGTTTGAGCAAACTCTGGGAGACAGTGAAGGACAGGGAAACCTGGTGTACTACGGTCTATGGGGTTGCAAAGAGTCAGACACGACTGAGAGACTGAACAGCAACAACCAAAGCGGCTATTCACTCAAAGCCACAACCCCCTGGGCTGGCACCAGTCCCCGACCAGTACCTGGGGTGGAGCCACTGATAGAGGTTGACTACAGGCCAATACTTTGGCCACCCGATGTGAAGAACTGACTCACTGGAAAAGACCCTGATGCTGGGAAAGACTGAAGGCAGGAGGAGAAGGGGACGGCAGAGGATGAGATGGTTGGATGGCATCACCAATGCGATGGACATGAGTTTGAGCAAGCTCTGGGAGTTGGTGATGGACAGGGAAGCCTGGTGTACTGCAGTCCATGGGGTCCCAGAGAGTCGGACATGACTGAGTGACTGAACTGAACTGAACTGAACAGGGTTCTCTGTTGAAAAAGGAGGGGCACTGGCCATAAGACTGTCTCTAGATTCAGGAGACGTGTCCTTGGAGGCTCCGGATTCCATGGACCTGTGGCCCTCTGAGTTGTTGTGAAATAGCTGCTAATTAAAAACACGACTCTGGCCTGGAGCTATCGATATGAAGTAGCAGCATGTAACGGTAATGTTCCCTCGGAAAAAACTGGTCGTTGCCATAGTGAGCTCTTTCTTGAGCTATTAATGAATAAACTAGTCATGGACTGCTTTTAAAATATTATTACAGAGACTTCCCTGGTGGCACACTGGGTAAAAATCCGCCTACCAGTGCAGGGGATACGGGTTCGATCCCGTATCGAATGTAGATTCAGGAAGATTCTACGTGCCAAGGAGCATCTAAGCCCACAAGACACAGCTACTGAGGCTGTGTGGTGCAACTACTGAAGCCCGCGTGCCTGGAGTCTGTGCTCAGCAACAAGAGAAGCCCCCACAGTGAGAAGCCTGTACACCGCGACAAAGAGAAGCCCCACTCACGGGGACTGTAGAACGCCCACGTGCAGCGATGGAGACTCACGAAGCCGAAAATAGAATTAATTAATCAATTCACAATACATTATTTTAAATAACGTGCTCTGCTCTGAGTGGTTGTCTCTGATTTCTGACTCTCCCCACCGCTGAGGACAGCCTGGAGGGGCCTTAGGCAGAAATCAGAGTCTTCCTCTCTAGGGGCTTAAGCCAAAGTTGAACCTGATCATCCCCAAGACCCTTTCAGCACAGCAATGAGCAACGCGATGGCCCAGTCAACACCCCGCCTCGCCCACCAGCAACAAACATGCATGGGGGTGGGGGGGGCAGCCTCAAAGCCTTGCCCCTCCCCAGGCCTTGCCTTTTGCTCCCCTTCCACCCCATCAGGCATCCACCCTGCCATGAGCGTGGTGTTTACCTTATGCTTTTTCTCCAGTTTAATGGCTTTCTGGGTGTCCTTCTGTTCCTGCACCCACAGCTGCTGGTACCGATGCTGCAGCAGATCAAAGAAGGGGGTGGAAGGCCTGTGGGGAAGAAGTCAGATGGGTTTGAGGTCTGGGAAGAGCCAGAGACCCCTCCTTCCCTGGAGGCTGCCTGCCTGACCATCAGGGCTGCGGGGAAGAGTGCCCTCCCCAAGGCTGTGAGAACCTCTTTCTGGCTTTCTGCAGCCATGGAAGAAATGGGTGCCTTCTGTAAATCATTCAACAAATGTTTACTGCCCACCAATCAAGTGCTGGGCCTTATATGGTGACAGACTCTATCCTCGGCCAGATTTAAGACAGACTCCTCAGACCCCTCCTTTCCATCAGGCCTTGTCCTTGGGACCTATCTTTGGCTGGATGAAGTCAGCCTTAGCAGAGAACCCTGCTAAGTCAGTCCCCCCACCCCTGATGTCTCATCACCTTGGCTTGCCTTTACCAAGAGTCCTGTTAAGGCAGTTTAGTAAGAATCCCCTACCTACCCTTGAAGTCTCCTCTTAGTAACTTGCCTTCCACTCTGCTCCTTGGGTAGAAATCCCCATTTGTGTTGTATTAAGAACTGAGCCCAGCTCTATCCTGAGGTCACTTTCCCCTTTGAAATAGTACTGAATAAAATCTGTCTTTATTGCCTTCAGCCTCTGCTCTGATTCTCTTTGACAGGGGTCTCCGGCCAAGGAGCACATACCCTGCGTGCAGCATTTTGCATACCCCACTCCTCACAACACTGTCAAGTGGGTTCTCTTAATACTATCACTCATCCTGCAGATGAGGGGGTCAGGTCCCAGAAGAGTGGGGGCAGGGCTGTGTGTGAGGCTCTCTCAAGGCAACCTAATAGGTGATGAGGGAAAGTACTTTCTAGAAGAACCAAAGCTAATAAGACGCAGGAGGAAGGACAGAATTGAGGGGAAGAGCATCATTACCTTGTGACTCCTAATGAAATAATGGATTTAGGTAATAAGTGATGATTAGGTAGACGGCTGGCAGGGAACTTCACAATGGATGGCTTAGGCTGCAGCGGCTGAACCGCAGGATCAATTTGTTCTTATTGTGATAAATGTGCAAAACATAAAATCTGCCCAAGCGATCAATCTCACCATCGCTGAAAGTGACAGACATGGGCCCAGGACTGCGTTTTATTTATTTATTTGGCTGTGCTGGGTCTTAGTTGCAGCATGTGGGGTCGTCATTGCATCACGTTGGAATCTTTTGAGGCAGCTTTCAGATTCTCTAGTTGTGGCCTGTGGGCTCAGTAGTCGCGGCAGGCGGGCTGCATTGCTCTGCAGCATGTGGGATCTTAATTCCCCGACCGGGGATCGAACCCCTGCCCCCTGCATTGGAAGTGCAGAGTTTTAACCACTGAACCTCCAGGGGAAACCCCCTGGCTTTGTGTTTTATATGGCCTGCACAGTGGTATTTAAAGTCTTGGAAATTGTTGTCGGCCCTTAAAAATTAGGAAATTTTACATTAAAAAAAAAAAACCCCAGCTTTCCCAGATTGTCCTGAAGATGTATATGTTCTGATCACATAGGTCTGCCTTCCTATGTGGCAACAGTTGGCTGGAGCTGAGTATCAGGTGTCATTTAGCCCAAGTCCCCTCCCTTCCCTACTGCACTCCACTGCCTGCTGGGCCCCTCCAAGCATTGGATTTTGTGGCCCCAGAAACAGACATAGAGCTAGACTGGACCCTAAACACCCACCCCCAGCTCTCCCACCCTCCAGGCGGACTTCTCTGGGACCGGGCTGACCTGGGACTCCTTTTGAGTGGCGCTTCCTCGGCTTTGAAATGCCACTCGAGCTCAGAGGTCTCTTTCCAGAGTAGCCTGCAGAGCGTCTACAAACAGGGGCTCTTTGTTTTCTGGTTCCTTTACCCCTGCGGCGACTTTTATTACTTAATTATTACACACCCCATGCTTCTGAGCAGCCTAATTTATAGCCGTGCTTTCTAATGACACAAGATGCGTAATCTCACAAGATCTACCCCAAGAGGCCTTTCACAACAGAAAAGCTATCTTTCCAGCAGCCTCCACTGCCCACAGCACCGCAAACCCACCCCCACGGCCCTCCCACAGCCTCGCTGACCGTCTTTGTGTCCTGTTTCGGCCAGCGGTTCTTATTGCTGGAAAGAGGCAGGGGCAGGGCGCTCGGAACAGGAGAAGAGCTGACAAAGCTTGTAAGTTACAACAGCCCAGTCCTGACTGCCTGGTGGAGGTCCAGAAGGTTTTGCCCATTTTTGTTCTGGCTCGTTCAATCGGATCACAACGGGGAGAGGCTTGTTGGACATGGCGAAAACCCAGGATGTAAATTGTATCACGTCATCTCTTGCTTAAAATGCCCTCGGCAGCCTCCCATTTCTTAGACTCAATCTAGATTCCTTGCCGGAACCTGGTAAAGCCTCCCCTCCCCGAACTCCTCTCAGACCCTCAGCAGCTCCTTTGCCTACAGGTCTCAGCTTTTGGGTCACCTCCTCAGAGGGCTTGCCCCTGACCGGTCCATCTTCCAATGGCCCTTGCCTGGTGCCCTCCCCTACAGAAGCCCTCTTGTGTATTCGTCACTAGTCTATAACTGCTCTCGACCATCGAATACCAATGACAGCGGGAATGATTTGCTCTCAATAATTATGCATTGTTGAAAAGGAGGGGGCGAGAAGGAGGGAATTAGTCAGAGAAAGAAAGATTAGGTGAACATTTTAGGAAATAAACTTTTAATAAGTCAGGGTAGTGTAAATCAAGCTATATGTGAGTTGTAATAAAATTGAGAGTAAATTGATGGAAATTATAATCCAGGGAAGGAAAGATAGTCTTCCTAACAAATGGCAGTGGAACAACTGGACACCATGGACAAAACCAAAGAAAAACCTCTTGGCCCAAGTCTCATACTTTATACAAGAAGTAACTCAAAATGGAGCATACAGTTAAATGTGAAACCATGAAACTTTTTGAAGAAAACATAGGAGACGCTCTTTGGGACCTAGGGCTAGGCTAGGTGATGCGTTTAGGTTTGACACCAAAAGCATGATCCAGGAAAGAAAAAAAAAAGATAAATTGAACTTCCTCTAAATTAAGAACTTTTGCTCGTTGAAAGAGCCTCTTGAGAATATGACAAGGTAAACCATCACTAGGAGAAAATATTTGCAAACCGTGTATCTGACAAAGGACTCCTATCTCGACTGTATATAAAACTCTCAAAATTGAACAATAAAACAAAATGAAAACAAACAAATGAGTGTATTAGAAAAAGGACAAAACACGAAGAGACAGAGGGTATATGGATGGCAAATAAGTACAGGAAAAAATAGTAACATCCTTCGCCATTGGAGAAATGTAAATTGAGAGCCTGATGACATGTCACCGCACACCTGTTAGTGCAACTAAAGTAAGGAACGTGTAGTGACAGAGGGGCTTCCCTGGTGGCTCAGAGGGTAAAGAATCCGCCTGCAGTGCAGGAGACCTGGGTTTGATCCCTGGATCAGGAAGGTCCCCTGGAGAAAGGAATGGCGACCCACTCCAGTGTTCTCGCCTGGGAAATCCCGTGGACAGAGCAGCCCAGTGGGCTACGATGCACGGGGTTGCAAAGCGTCGGACGTAACTGAGCAACTAACCACAGTGACAATGCTCAGTGCTGGCAAGGACACGGAGAAACTAAACCTCTCACACACTGTTGGAGAGAAGATAACGTGGCACAGTCGCTCTGGGAAATGGTTTGCTAGTTTCTTGAAAAACTAAACCTACACTTACCGTAGGAGCCCAGCAGTTGTACTCCTGGGCATTTATTCCTGAAAAATGGAAACTTAGGTGTCTACACAGACATCTATACACCCATGTTCATAGCTGGAATACTTGTAATATCCCCAAACTGGGAACAATCCAAACACCCTTCAGTGGATGAATAAACGGTGGTCCATCCATACCGTGGAATATCATTCAATAGTAAAAAAGGAAAGGACGATTGTTACAGCAACAGCTTGGATGATGTCGAGGCTGTTATGCTCATGGAAGAAGGCCAGTTGCATAAGGTCACATACGGTATGATTTCATGTACACACCTCTCCTGGAGTGTCCCAGGGATCAGGGAATGGTGGGGACAGGGGTCACTACACAGGTGCGTGAAGGGGTGTCTTGCAGGTGATAGAACAGTTCTGTATCTCGATTTGTAACACAAATCTACACATGTGATACAATGCATGGACGCCAGATACGCAGACACAAACTGCAAGTAAAACTGGTGGAATCTGAATGAAATCTGTATATTGTATCAGGGCCAGTTTTTTAGGCTTTTTTTTTTTTAATTTTTTTTCAGATGTAATGAATTTGGCTGTGTCGGGCCTTAGACTCTTCACTGCGTCGTGCAGGAGCTCTCGTGGTGCCCGGACTCTCCAGTTGTGGCACACGGGCTCAGGGCTGCGTGGGCTCAGCAGTTGTGGCACATCGGCTTAGTTGCCTTGCGGCACGTGGGCCCTTAGTTCCCAGGCCAGGAATCGAACCTGTGTCCTCAGCATCGAAAGGCGGATTCTTCACCATTGGGCCATCAGGGAAGTCCCAGGTTTTTAGCTTTGATATTGCACTATAGTTACATAGGATTTTATCATAGGGGATAACAGGGTGAAGAGTAAACAGGATCTCTCTGTACTATTTTTACAACTTCCTGTGGCTTTATAATTATTTCCAAGTAAAATATTTTCTCAAAATGCAATCAAGCATGCATGAACTAGCTTTCCAACTTTATAGAAAAAACACTACAATATTACTGTCATGCAAAGAGGTGATCAAAGAGTTTGGAGCCAAAAAAATGCAGGAAAAATGAATATAAGGTGTGGCAGGAAATTAATTTTTAAAAAATGTGTTATTTTTCTGGATTTTGTGGCTTATGATATTTGTCAGCTTATTTAAAATTTTAATTTGTTCTGATTCTTTTTCTCGTTCTAATTAAGTATTCAATTTTATGCCTAAATTTGTATTCAGGATTTTGAACTTTGTTTTTCTTAGAGAACCCTCAAATATGAATAAGTTCCTGGTCCCATGAAACATGGAGCTGCCCTTGTGTGAAGGTAAAATGTTTCTTTTTATTATAAGACAGTATTAGGTATAACTTCATGCTAATAATGTGAAACCAAAACAAAATAGGTGATTTATCTAGGAAAATATAAAAGATCAAAGTTGACTGAAGTGCATATATAAAACGTTAGTAGAGCCACGGGTAACAGACCAAGGTATGTTCACATGTGTGACCTCCTAGCCTTGCTGAGAACAGTATTCCAGGGCTTTCCAGAAGTTTTTATAAAAAAGCTTCCCACATCATGCTATGATCCCAAATCAAGAGAAGGAAAATGTCTTGGTCAGTATCACTTAGAAGGGCAAATGAAAGACTGCTCAAGGGTGTGATGAATTTAGGGTTCTGGGATTGACATATATACACTGCTGGGTATAAAATAGACAACCTACTGTATAACACAGGGAACCCGTTTAGCTCTGTGGTGACCTAAATGGAAAGGAAACCCAAGAAAGAGGGGATATATGTATGTGCGTGCTATGTCACATCAGTCATGTCTGACTCTTTGCAACCCTATGGACTGTAGCACACCAGCTCCTCTGTCCATGGGATTCTCCAGGCAAGATCACTGGAGTGGGTTGCCAAGCCATCCTCCAGGGGATCTTCCCGACTCAGGGATCGAACCTGAGTCTCCTTCAGCTCCTGCATTGCCAGTGGATTCTTTACCACTGAACCACCAGGAAAGCCAGGATATATGTATAGGTATAGCTGATTCATTTTGCTATCAGCTAGCAACTAACACAACAGTGTAAAGCAGCTACACTCCAACTTAAAAAAAAAGGAACCTAAAGAAATGAAATAAAGTTATGCTTGAAAACTAAAAAAAAAAGAGAACGAATACTAAGTGAAATATTACTAGAACAAATCGGGCAATGTACTAATACCAGAAGGCCCTCCTGTAACGCACTCCACCCATGCTGGAAACGAGGAGTGGGGAGCCAAGGAGGGGTCCCAGAGGGCAGCTCACCCCCTGCCCCTTCCCGCTGAGCCTCCAAGGCAGGGAGGAAAGAGACTGTCCTCCCAGTGCAGCTGGAAGTTGCGATGCGAGGATTACACTAGGCCGGACGTATTAACCAGTGCACTGAGCTGGCCTTTTGTGATTGCAAGTGAGCAGAAAAGCCACGGATGGCCTGAGACTTCGCTCAGAAAAGGGGCTGGGAAAGCAGCTAACCCTCAGAGCAGCTGTGAACAAGGCAAGGACGCTCACGTTCCGAAGCCCCTTGCCCCTCCCACTTGTGCACATTTATCAGGAAATATTATGAAGCTGCTAGAAAGAATGAAGTGGCCATGCGAGTAATGACTCAGGAAGATCTCCAAGACGTAGGTCAAGTATAAAGGAAGAAGCTGGGGAGAAAGAGCCATACTTGTGTAAGTGCATCGACGCAGGCGTGAAGGATGGTGAAGGACCGGAAGGAAGGCCGCAGAGGATGGTGCTGGGGGAGGGGGCAGACATGGTGGGCGGGGCAAGGGGCTCCTCCCCTCCAGTCTACTTACTGGTTTTATGTGACTCTTGAAAAGTGAAAGTGAAGTCGCTCAGTTGTGTCCGGCTCTTTGCGACCCCATGGACTGTAGTCCACCAGGCTCCTCTATCCATGGGATTTTCCAGGCGGAGTACTGGAGTGGGTTGCCATTTCCTTCTCCAGGGGATCTTCCCAACCCAGGGGTGGAACCCAGGTCTCCCGCAGTGTAGGTAGACACTTTACCATCTGAGCCACCTTGTGACTCTTATGCAACAAGTAAAGCAAAACAAGAAACCCACATCTGAGAGGTCATGGGACTCGGCCAGGGCCACGGTCAGTGACAGGGTGATGAATCTGGGTCAGAATCGGTGTCAGGATGCAAGCTCCTCCCCCTCCACCTCCCCCACCATGCACAGCTCTGCCAACATCACACCGGAACTAGCCAGGCAGTTTGCTTTTTGCCTCTTTCATCATAATCAGATGGGGGTGGCCGGGCCTTCTGGGCCCCACTGTTTGAAGCTAAGTTTCAGCGTTTTCCTGTGTACTTGGCTGTTGCAGGATGCATCTTTTTTTTTTTTTGCATTAAAAAAAAATCAGTTGATTTATTTTTGGTTGCTCTGGGTCGTTGTTGCTGCACGTGGGCTCTCTCTAGTTGCGGGAGCGGGGGCTGCTCTTTATTGAGGGGCAAGAGCTTCTGATTGCTTTGGACTCTCTTGTTGAGAAGCACGGGCTTCAGCAGTTGCATCACCTGGGCTCAGTCGCTGGGGTGCACGGGCTTAGTTGCTCCATGGCATATGGAATCTTCCCAGACTAGGGATCAAACCTGTGTCTCCTGCATTGCCAGGCAGACTCCTATCCACTGTACCACCGGGAGAGTCCAGGACAGATGCACCTTTAGGAGCCATTTCTCTTACTTTCTTCCACAACTATTTGTTTTTTTTCTTTTTCTGCTACATTAAAACATGTTCAGGGTTGTCTTTTTTGTTTTAAAATAAACGTAGTTCTTTACAATAAAAAAGACGTTTTTTCCACCCCAGAATAAATGATTTTTGCCAGAGGCCGAGAGCCCCTGTGGTCACAATTACAGCTAGCCAAACTGCAGCTGTCTTTTGAGGAGCTGGAAGGGGTTCACTCAGAAGATCTCAATTATTTATCCTCACTAAATGAGATGGGAAAGGTGGGAGTGGGGAAGCTGAAGCCCAGAGAGGTCAAATGGCTGGCCCAGGGTCACACAGCACACTCAGTAGCCTAGCCTGGATCCCCACCCACACCCACACCCACACCCCTCAGGCTACACTGTCTTCAGCCAAGGGAATGCAAACCCACTTCCAAACAGGCTCATGGGGCTGCCGGCTAGCTGACTGCAGATAGAGGCCAAATCCAGAGGCCTGGCTACACTCTGGCCAGGACCCCAGACCCTCCCCTCCACATAGGAACTGAGGCCTTTCCAACCACATGAGTCTGACGCTGTCTCCCTCAGCACCTGACCTGGCTTCTCTTTGCCCTTTGGTGTTGGGCACAGTCTTCCAAGGTCCTGGCCTTGGGCTGCCATCT
Source organism: Bubalus kerabau (assembly GCF_029407905.1). Taxonomy (NCBI): domain Eukaryota; kingdom Metazoa; phylum Chordata; class Mammalia; order Artiodactyla; family Bovidae; genus Bubalus; species Bubalus kerabau. Next base: position 105,383,391 of record NC_073634.1, on the reverse strand, counting down.
CTGTACCCATGTCCCCCCAGGAGCCTCCCCACCTTCCCCTGGTCACTCCGTCCCATCCTTCAGGTATCGGTCTCAATGAGATGCCCCACCCCTACCCCCAAGTCCCTCCCCAAGACCTCCCTTAGCATTGTCAACTTCGCCTTCCTAGTTGCTCTTTGCACTTGGGAGAGGTTTTTGTTTGTTTGTTTTTAATATTTTCAGTGATCAACGGATGGATTCAGTGTCTTCCTTTCTGATTAAGCTCTGAGCCCCACGTGGCAGGGACTGTGGCTGGATTGTTCACTGTGCATCCAGGCCGGGACAGTCTGCACTTTGTAAAAATGCTGAATGGCCCCAGAAGCCTTTAAAGACTATCTTCCTGAGATACTGACCTCCTCAATGCCCAGGAGGGAGGTCTGTGGCAGAAATGAGCTTTCCCTTGGGCAGCCCAGTGACAACACAGGGGTGGCCTGAGTCCTACAGAAGGGGTTCAGGCTCTGAGGCCCCACCATGGACCTCTTTATTCCTCTCCCCCTCTGTCTCGGGTGCTCAGGTGTTGAAACTGGCATGTCAGAGTGAATCCTGGCTCTGGAATGGGGCAGCAATGGCAGTTCCTCCCCACCCCCCAAGAATAGAGGGTGCAGTCGGTGGGGGGTGATACAGGGGAAGAGGCCCTGTCCCAGGGATGAATTAGGGGGCCCATGAAGCAGAAGATGAGGCTGAACATGGGTCCTCTGAGAGCCCAGTCAACCAGGAAAACCTGGGGCCCTCAGACCCGTTCATAATGAATCTTGAGAAGCACGCTCAAAAGTGATTCAGTCTTCCATGTGGTGACTCAAAAAAACAGTCACAACTAAAAAGCTGAGCGTTATGTTTTATTTGGTGGGAACTTGTAGGACTTCAAGTCCGGGAGACAGCATCTCAAGTAACCCTGAGAGAACTGCTCCTAAGAGGCAAGGGGAGGAGCCAGGTCATATAGAAGTTTTTAAAGGGCAGGTAGTCTGAACATCAAATGGTTATTTTAACTAAAGGAAATAGATATCTCAAGTTAAGGAATTTTGTGCTTTTCTATGTATGGGAAGATGCAAGAGTCTGGGCTCGATGAAGGCATTCCTTTCATATGCATCTCAGCTCTCTGGGGCCAGCACCCTGCATTTTTCATATCCTGAGCTTCCCTGAGGCTCACCATAGGGAGTGGCTGTGGTCTGATGGCGGGCAGATGGCAGGTACGCTTCTCCTTTCTGAGTGCCCTTGGGGCTCAGGGGCTCGTATAGGAGCTGCAATCGCTGATGACTGTGACATCCTTGTTTACTGATACAGCAGGAAATACTTCATTTCTCACATGTGATGCTGGAAGGGTTCCCCCAGTGTACTGGAGGCTTGGGGATGGAGGTTGGGGGCACTTAGAGGCAATTTGGAGCCCGGAGAGAGAAAAGAAGCAGGCTGGCCATGAATAAGCATTTGTGGAGAGGCCAGAAGGAATCAGAACAGGTCCACACCAGCGCTGGGGAGCTTGGTCAGGGCAGGGGTCCTCTTGGAGGTGGGGGAAGGGACTGGACACAAAGGGGCATGGTGGGGGGCCGGTTCTGGGATGATGGAAACATGCTATGGCTTCACTGGGTGCCCAGCTGTATAAATTTGTCAAGATTCATCAGATTAAACATGGACCACATCATTATCTGTAAATTGTACCTCATTAAAGTTGGTGCAAAGAACTGACTCATTGGAAAAGACCCTGAGGGTGGGAAAGATTGAAGGCAGGAGGAGAAGGGGACAACAGAGGATGAGATGGTTGGATGGCATCACCGATTCGATGGACATGAGTTTGAGCAAAATCTGGGAGAGAGTGAAGGACAGGGAAGCTTGGTGTGCTGCAGTCCATGGGGTTGCAAGGAGTTGGACACAACTGAGCAATGGCACCCCACTCCAGTACTCTTGCCTGGAAAATCCCATGGATGGAGGAGCCTGGTGGGCTGCAGTCTGTGGGGTCGCTAAGAGTTGGACACGACTGAGGGACTTCACTTTCACTTTTCACTTTCGGGCACTGGAGAAGGAAATGGCAACCCACTCCAGTGTTCTTGCCTGGAGAATCCCAGGGACAGGGAGCCTGGTGGGCTGCCGTCTATGGGGTCGCACAGAATTGGACACGGCTGAAGCAACTTAGCAGCAGCAGCAGCAGCAGAGCAACTGAACTGAACTGAAAAGTTGTTGGAATCTTCCCTGGTGGCTCAGATGGTAAAGAATCTGCCTGCAGTGCAGGAGACCCTGGTTTAGTCCCTGGGTTGAGAAGATCCCCTGGAGAAGAGAATGGTGACCCACTGCTTTATCCTTGCCTAGAGAATTCCATGGATAGAATTCCATGTAGTCTGACAGGCTATAGTCCACAGGGTCACAAAGAGTCGGACAAGACTGAGTGACTAACACTTTCACTTTCAAAATTGTTTTAAAAGCAAAAACTAAGAAGACTGAGGAAGTAGGAGTCATCACAGAAAGTCTTTGCCATAACACTAGGGAGCTACGGATGGTTTGTGAGCGAGGGGAGAGCATGGTGAGAGTCACACTTTGGAGCAGTTGCCAGGGCTGGCGGAGTGAATTAGTGGAAGGGAATAGGATTTGAGGATCCAAGGCCATTTCAGGGGCAGGAAAGATAGAGCAGGAGGGTTACACACCTTAACGAATGAGACCTCGACCCTGTGCTCACTTACTCGCGTGTCCATCCATCCACCTGGCGCACCCAGGAGCATTAACCAGCTCCTCGTGATGGGCCAGGCTCTGTGAGATGTGGGGACGTGCTCTCTGCACCCTGGGGTTTCGGGGCCTGCCTCAGAAGGGCTGAGATCCACCACTGCTCACACTTCTGTCTGCTTCCTGTATCCTTAAGACAATATCTCTAGAAACAGATACTAATACCCTCTTTTCACAGAGGACAAGTCTGAGGCCCAGAGAAGTTCACTGTCTTGCCCAAGACCACGCAGCCACTGGGTGATATGTTGCATTTGCCCGGGAGGTCCGTGAGCGTATCCACCCTGCAGCTCTTTCCCCCTGCAGAGCTGAGAGCTAATCGCCAGTGTACACATGGCCGAAGCTCAGAGGGGAGAACAGTTAATTGAGCAAGGGCGTGGAACACCGAGGGCTTCCCAGGTGGCGCTAGTGGTAAAGAACCTGCCTGCCAATGCAGGAGACATAAGAGATGAGGGTTTGATCCCTGGGTCAGGAAGATCCCCTGGAGAAGGAAATGGCAAGCCACTCCAGTATTCTTGCCTGGAGAATCTCATGGACAGAGGGAGCCTGGCAGGGTACAATCTTTAGGGTCTCAAAGAGTCAGACACAACTAAAGAAACGTAGCACGCACGAACATGGAACCAGGAAAGTCTCCTCTGAGCTTTTCGGTGGGTCTTTGGGGATGAACAGGAGGTGATTGGGTGGAGAAATGAGTAGGATACTCCAGACAGAGGGCTCGGTGTGAACAAAGACAAGGGATCGGGCCTGGCTGGCACTGTGCCTCGCAGCCCTCGAGTGGCCTGATGGGCATCGGAGAGTAACAGGCATTCAAAACTGCCTCCCGGTTTTTAATGAGCACTTCCTACACCAAGCCCGCTGGCTGCACTTGCAACTGCAGTCCCCCTGCCTCTTCCATAACCTTGAAAGGGAGGGTTAACACGCCTGCCTTCAGGTGTGGAAAATGACATGCAGAGAAATCAAGCGACTGGCCCAAGGTTTGCTCACAGACACAGGGCAGCCGGTGGGCGAAGCCAGCATCCCATCTGGATTCCCCGGCTCTGAAGACCCCGGGGTTGTGATAGTTAGGCTCCGAGTGATCCGTGCCAGCGAGGGCACCGCGAAGGGCTTCAACAAATTATTTGCTGATGACCTGGCAGGACCCTCTCGGAAAAGATCCTCGCCACCCTGGCGTTCCCGCTGACAACAAAACCGTGTCAAAACTCAGTCTGGTCGAGCGGAAAATGGGGAATAAAATGAAATGAAATCAGCAGCTACTCGGGGTAGGGAGAAACCTCAAATTAGTTGCATCCGGCCCATCTTCAGCTACTACTTTGCGATTGATAACCCCCAGACCAGGGGTTGATCTCCCGTGGCGGCACCGAGGGACGAGCAAGGGGAATGGAAATTATCATTTGCAAACATTAGACTGACACTTTGTGCGTGGGGGGGCAGAGAGGGCTGACAGTTCTGATTTGCCGCCGTGGCTTCTCTCTGCCGAGGAGGCTCTAGTGGATTAGAGGGGGCCCCTTTCATGGCAAACCCATCTTCATCTTTGCTGCTCATTAAAACTTTGTGGAGCTGGAGAAGTTGGCGGAAGGGAGGAAGCTGTAGGAAGCTTCTGAGGGACACGAGGTACACATTTGTTGAAAGGTGTTTGAGAAGGGAGCCTTGGGTCTGACAAACCGGATTTTAGTGCGGCTCTCCGTTCACAGCGGGCTAAAATAATTGGTCATCAGTGACTACTAATTCGGTTTAGTAGCCAGAGGCAATTTTTTTCTTCCTGGAAAATCAATGACAGCACGGAGGTCTGTTCAACGTGATTCCGCTCAAGACGGGTCCTTATTTGGCGCTTGATGCTTCTTCCAGTGGAGACAGCTATTTTGTTAAAATAAAATTAAAATCCATCTCTAATGTGCCAGCGGTCTGCTGCTCCCAGGGGTGGGCAAGAAGAGGCCCTGGCCCCGGTCCCGACACAGCCCCGGGGACTCGGGAGTAGATGGTGGCTTCTGGAGTGGGCCGCACATTCTTGGCCGTGTGTGAAGTTCGGAACACGCTATGGACCATTGGAGGGTCTGGTTTTGGAGGAGGGGAGAGGCTGAGGGGCTGGGCATCTCTCAGCAGCTCTAAGTCAAAACCCAGCCCGCTAGGGACAGCCAACCATGGCACCATCTGAGGAGGCTCAAATTCTGTCCCATCTCCACATTGGATGCGTTCTCGGACAGCACCGGGCAGTGAGGGCACTCCCTTCTCGGCCTCACCTGAGGCTTCCTGAATGGGCCCATCTGTGTGGGCAGGTGCCTCAGGGACCATGACTGGGTACTTGCCTGGTGCCTAAAGGGTGCCACTGTTTCTTGTAATAAGGGATTCTGGTTAACATGGCTCACAGGCTACCAAAGCACAGCTAAAGCCTTTTCCTTTCTTTCTTTTTTTTTTTTTTTTTGCAATTGAAAAATTTTTTAAGGTCATTGGAGATTCACATGCAATTGTTAAGAAATAATACAGAGAGGGAGAGGGGGAAGATACGCAGAGAAGCCTCTGTATCCCTGACCCCGCTTCCCCCAGTGGTGACATCTGGTAAAACTAAAGAATGGAGTCAAAACCAGGATGCTGACAGTGGATAATTCACCCATCTTCCCCCTCATGGATCGCAGCCTTGTGGTGAAGGGGCTTGCGTAACTCAATGAAGCTATGAGCCATGCTGTGCAGGACCAGTCCTAGTGAAGAGTTCTGACAAAAAGTGGTCCACTGGAGAAGGGAATGGCAACCCACTCCAGTATTCTTGCCTGGAGAGGACCCCATGGACAGTACGAAGGGCAAATTAACTCATACTCACTGGTGTATTTGCTTGTGTACAATTTCAATCATGTGCAGGTCTATGGACTCACCACCACAGTCAAAATACAAAACGGCTCCTTCACCTCAAGGATGCTCACTGTTATGCTTTTATAACATCACCCATGTTCCTCCTGCGCTGCACCCACGGGCCTAGGATGTTTTCTTTCCATCCTTACGAGAACACTACCAGTGGACTTTCCTGGTTGTCCAGTGGCTAAGAATCCACATTCCCAATGCAGGGAGCCCAGGTTTGATCCCTGGTCAGGGAACTAGATCCCACGTGCCACAACTAAAGATCCCGCATCCCGTAACTAAAGCCCAGTGCAGCCAAATGAATGAATGAATAAAAAGAACCCTAGCAGATAGGAACTACTATTATGTCATTTTATTGATAAAGAAACTGATCGATACAGAACTATCGATACTGCTATTGAACTATCAATAAACCATTCAATGAGGGCTTCCCTGGTGGCTCAGTGATAAAGAACCCACCTGCCAATGCAGAAGACACAGGTTTGATCTCTGGTCTGATCTCACATGCCGCAGAGCAACTAAGCCCGTGCCACAGATACTGAACCTGTGTGCTCCAGAGCCCAGCAACGGGAACTACTGAACCCCGTGTGCCCTACAGCCTGGGTTCCACAGCAAGAGAAGTCACTGCAACGAGAAGCCTGTGCACCACAGCAAGAGGGTAACCCCCACTTGCCACAACTGGAGAGAAGCCCGCTCAGCAACGAAGACTTCGCACAGCCAAAAATAAATAAATAAATAATCCATTAAAAAGAAAGCTTAGTGAGATGAAAAACTTGCTTGGGATCAATATCAGGCAATACTGCACTATGTGATTGCAAATAGATAGCCCATGATGTGATCACTCACCTAGATCTAGCCAGACATCTTGGAGTGTGAAGTCAAGTGGGCCTTAGGAAGCCTCACTACGGACAAAGCTAGTGGAGGTGATGGAATTCCAGTTGAGCTATTTCAAATCCTAAAAGATGATGCTGTTAAAATGCTGCACTCAATATGCCAGCAAATTTGAAAAAACTCAGCAGTGGCCACAGGACTGGAAAAGGTCAGTTTTCATTCCAATCCCAAAGAAGGGCAATGCCAAAGAATGTCTGAACTACCGCACAATTGCAACTCACTTCACATGTTAGCAAAGTAGTGCTCAAAAGTCTCCAAGCCAGACTTCAACACTGTGTGAACCGAGAACTTCCAGATGTTCAAGCTGGATTTAGAAAAGGCAGAGGAATCAGAGATCAAATTGCCAACATCTGTTGGATCATAGAAAAAGCAAGAGAATTCCAGAAAAACATCTCCTTATGCTTCATTGACTATGCCAAAGCCTTCGATGGTGTGGATCACAACAAACTGTGGAAAATTCTTAAAAATATGGGAATAGCAGACCACTCTACCTGCCTCCTGGGAAACCCATATGCAGGTCAAGGAGCAACAATTAGAACCGGACAAGAAACAACAGACAGGTTCCAAATTGGGAAAGGAGTATGTCAAACCTGTATATTGTCATCCTGCATATTTAACTTATATGCAGAGTGCATCATGTGAAATGCTGGACTGGATGAAGCACAAGCTGGAATCAAGATTGCCAGGAGGAATATCAATAATCTCAGATATGCAGATGACACCACCCTTAAGGCAGAAAGTGAAGAGGAACTAAAGAATCTCTTGACGAAGGTGAAAGAGGAGAGTTAAAAAGATGGCTTAAAACTCAACATTCAAAAAACTAAGATCATGGATCTGGTCCCATCACTTCATGGCAAATAGATGGGGAAACAATGGAAACAGGGACAGACCTAATTTTCTTCGGATCCAAAATCACTACAGATGGTGACTGCAACCGTGAAATTAAAAGATGCTTACTCCATGGACTTCCCTGGTGGCTCAGACAGTAAAGCGTCTGCCTACAACGCGGGAGACCAGGTTTCAATCCCTGGGTGGGGAAGATCCCCTGGAGAAGCAAATGGCAACCCACTCCAGTATTCTTGCCTGGAAAATCCCATGGACGGAGGAGCCTGGTAGGCTACGGTCCATGGGGTCACAAAGAGTCAGACACGACTGAGCGACTTCACTTTTCACTACTCCTTGGAAGAAAAGCTATGACAACCTAGACAGCATATTAAAAAGCAGAGACATTACTTTGCTGACAAAGGTCCGTCTAGTCAAGCTATGGTTTTTCCAGTAGTCATGTGTGGATGTGAGAGTTGGAAGGCTGAGCGCTGATGAACTGATGCTCTTGAACTGTGGTGTTGGAGAAGACTTGAGAGTCCCTTGGACTGCAAGGAGATCAAACCAGTCAATCCTAAAGGAAATCAACTCTGAATATTCATTGGAAGGACTGATGCTGAAGCAGAAACTCCAATCCTTTGGCCACCTGATACAAACAGCCAACTCATTGGAAAAGATCCTGATGCTGGGAAAGATTGAAGGTGGGAGGAGAAGGGGACAACAGAGGATGAGATGGCTGGATGGCCTCACTGACTCAATGGATATGAGTTTGAGCAAAGTCTGAGAGATGGTGAAGGACAGGGGTCCCTGGTGTGCTGCAGTCCGCGGGGTCACAGAGTCGGACACGACTGAGCGACTGAACAACAACAGACATGTCTGGCCTGCAGACATGCTTAGTTTGGTCTGTCACATTTAAAAATTCTTGTTACCGATATATGCATTTTTAAGCCAGAAGGAAAAGCTCACATTAAAATTGCAGTGTCTGGCTTTCCTTAAGGAGGCATCAGATCATCTGGTAACACAGGACTCACATTCTCAACTGTCAGTAACTAGCTGGAGTTTGACGCAGTCCCCACCACTCCCTATTGCCTTAACACAGGGCCGGCTTTGCCCTTGGGCCTGCTAGGCCTCTGCAGGCCTGTGATGGTGTAGCCCCAGCTCCACGCCTCTTAAATAACAAAATTGCTTGGTATTTCCCTATCTTTCCAAGAGACCAAAGAACTTACTGATGAACTTGCACCATTGTTCTGACACAGCAGGAGGTAGAATTGGTCCCACTTAACAGATGGGGAAATGGAGGCCCACGGAGATGGTAAATAATGAGCTCAAGGTCAATGAGGGAGCAGGAGAGCTGTGTTGAGTCCAGGCTTCAGGCTTTGAGGCCAGCTGTTCATCCTCTTTCCGCCTTCATCTCTGCTCCCACCATAAAGGGGGTGCTGGGAGGGGCGGGCTGGGAAAAGAGAGGAAACCCCCTAGAGGAGGAAGGGGATGATGATGCCTCTAGAGGGAAACAAGGGCCAACTTGCTCATTGGCCCAAGAGGATGGTGCCTGGGCCCCAGGACACTCCTAGAGACTCATCAAAAATGTTCTAATTCCTTTTAAAATCAGAAGGGGAAAATAAAAGTAACACAGCCTGGGTTATATTCATCTTTATACCAACACATCCATAAAAAACTTTAAATTATTATTATTTTTTTAATGGATGAAGGGACTCATGAAGGTAAGAGTCCCCAAAGCCCTTAGAAGTCCTGCCCTAGAGCCAGAAGCTGCATTTAATACTGTTTTTCCTCCCCTCTGGCTTCCCAGGTGGCTCAGTGGTAAAGAATCTGCCTGCCAATGCAGGAGACGTGGGCCGGATTCCCGGGTCGGGAACAGCCCTTGGAGAAGAAAATGGCAACCCACTCCAGCGTTCTTGCCTGGGAAATCCCGTGGACAGAGGAGCCCAGCGGGCTACAGTCCATGGGGTCGCGAAGAGTCGGACACGACTAAGCGACTAAATAACTCCTCTCTCACCCTGCTGAGGTCAGAGAGTCTCTGTCTTGTGGATAAATAGGAATCACCCAGAAAGCTTATTGACAGAAGAGCAATGCCTGGGTCCCACCATCAGAGAGTCTGGCTCGCCAGGCCTGGGCCGGGACCCAGGCCTCCGCACTGTTCCCGGGGTGAACGCCCTGCCCCCTGTGGGATGCTGGCCATGTGGCCCCTGGCACTCTTTGGGGGGTCTACTGCTCTAAGCCTCTTCCTTGCAGAGGCCCCTCCAGCCTAGTGGCCACCAGCACCTTGCCTGGGGTGGGCTAGCCGGCCCCTCTGGTCCCAAGGGACGCCTGCAGCCTCTTTGTCCCCTCTTACCCCTGCCGCCTTTTTCTTAATTGTCCCCGCTTGGCCTGCGGGCCTGTCTTTTCTAACTAGCCTGGAGGAAGGGGCGGTAATTGAGGAGCAGCCTCTCTCCCTGGCAGGACTCTTAGAGCTAATTAGAGGAGAGGACCTCTGGGCTGGCAGTTATTTTTTAATTGTTTGTGGGTCCAACGTAAAAGCTAATGACAGAGGAGGGAGGCTTAGTTAGCAGCACACTCCTGACTTCTAAATTTGTCTAAGAGGTCATTTGCAATTTGTTAACATTTTTCACAAGGGTGAATTCAATTAGCAGTCCCCTCACCGGTGCTCAGCAGAGTGACAGGATTGGCAGAGAAGCTGGACCGGGCTTCCAGGAAGCTTCTCCCAGCCTTGAGCGCCTGAGCTGGAAACTCGGGGGCTCTCCCCACACCCTGCCCCCAACACCGCACACCCCGCTCCTGACCCAGCCGGCTGTGACTTAAGCCCTCCTGGAGAGAAAAGGCTCAACACAGCTGAATGGCGGAAGTAGCCTCTAGACCAGGGGTCCCCAGACTCCAGGATCTGGTGCCTGATGATCTGCGGTGGAGTCGATGGAATAATAATAGGAATAAAGGTGTGCAATCAAGGTAATACACCTGAATCATCCCCAAAACATCCCCCTGACCCCACAATCAGTCCCTGGAACAACTGTCCTCCACAAAAGAGATCCCTGGTGCCAGAAAAGGCTGGGGACCGCCAAGCTAGACTCCTGGGGAATCTGTGTGCAGGAGGATCTTGGCATCTGGGGAAACAGGTGAGCCCCAGATGGAATCCCCGCCAGGGAGTATGAGGCTGGTAGTGAGAGCACAGGCAGAAAGATCAGGCCTGATAGGGACAAAATAGATGATTAAATAGCTAATCCCACTAGGGAACTGTAAATAGAAAAATGTAGGAGACCCCTGTAAGTTAATGATCCCTCAAGAAAGCAGGGTTGCTTAACCACAAAGCCAGGCAGGCTTGCTTAGCATCAAAACCACGCAACAGAGGCACCAGACCTGCTCCTAAACAATAAGAGTGCTGGTGTGAGACCTGCATCCTGCCCAGTGAGCTCAGTGAATTAGTAACCCCTCAAACACGTTCTTTGGCTCCTAAGACATGTTCTTTGCAGCATGCCCCTCAAACAGTAAAACAATAGTAGAAAAAAAAGGCCTACAACCTGCCCAACGGTATCATCAGGATAATGCCCCCCCCTCAAAAAAAACAGGCTCTGCGCACATAGAAAACAATCCTTTATGGGGAGGTGACTTTTCAAAATGAAAGACTCTCACTGTATGTACCGAGACCTGAAAATATTTTTTCCAAATTGCTGTGATAGTCATGGCCTGACCGTCTAGGGAACGGCGAGTAAACTTCCCTGACTTACCTGGAGGAGGAGCTGATGATGGAAATGTACATGTACTCAAGAAAGACAAAGAAGGTCTTCTCCCCCTCCCCACTTTTCCTTTGATTAGAAAACTGCGGCCCACTTAGTTAAGTTCTCAGGGCACGGGCATTTCTCACCCACTCTCTTGGAAGCCTCACAGGCATCCTGCTCTAATGAATCACTTCTTATCTACTTTGCTTTCGCTGAATTCTTCTCTGCACTGAGACATTAAGGGCTAGGGTACCGGAGCTCTTTGGAGCCCCTGAAATGACACCAATCGGTTTCAGATCCACTGGGGTCTCTGTGTAAGCTGAGGGTGTCCCGCTTCGGTGTGGAAACTCTGCTGGTGGACCATGACCCCAAAGAATTCCGCATTTCCTCATCATCATGGGAGAAGTGAGAAGCAAGCTGGGTGTCAAGTGGTGGGAAAGGGATGAGCCCACCGTGGGTGATTTGGACAGGGACCCGGGGACTTACGCAAACATGCAGAGTGAAAAAGCAAGTCACCATGCAACGAGATTTTAATGGTTTGCGTGCCTATGTGCTGAGTCACTTCAGTCGAGTCCGACTCTCTTTGTGAGCCTGTGGACTACAACCCGCCAGGCTCTTCTGTCCATGGGATTCTCTAGGCAAGGATACTGGAGCGAGTTGCCATTTCCTTCTGCAGGGGATCTTTCCGACCCAGGAACGGAACCTGCGTCTCTTACGTCCCCTGCACTGGCAGGTGGGTTCTTTCCTACTAGCACCACCTTGAAACCATACTAAATAATATGCATTATTTATGAACATTTAAGGGTATAACAAATATGTGAACTCCTGGGAGGAAAGCCTGTTCCAGCCTCAGGATAGTCCTCAGGGGACAGAGGGAAGAGTGTGGAATTAGGAGAGTTGAGGAGGGGCTTCCACTTATGTTTGCTTTATTTTATTTCTTTAATAATGATAATAATAGTAAAGGTTCAGGGACTTTCATGTTGGACCTGCTTTTCAATTAAAGGGACTCGGGTTCAATCCCCAGTTGAGGAACTAAGATCCCACATGCCTTGGGGCAACTAAGCCAGAGCCGGTGTGCTCTGAAGTCTGAGCGCCACAACTAGAGAAGTCTGCACGCCAGGACGAAGAGCCCGCGTGCTGCAATGAAGAGCCAGTGCAGCCAATAATAATAATAATAATAAAGATCAGAAGCAAAAATGACCAAGTGGGGCATTTGTTAACTTTGAGCGTGGAGTCATGGCAGTGAGTTATGTAGCTTCTGAATTTCTCTATTTCTTTTTTTGGAGAACTTCCTCAAAAACACAAAAGAAAAAGTTGGCAGAAATAGATGTCTGATTGTTAGGAAAGCATTTACACCCATCATATTTTGGCTGATTCCAACTCTTGACTGATTACAAAGCACTTTTATATTTTTAATTGAAACATAATCTGGATGTAGCAAGATGCCAGGGGAAGCCATTATAAAATAATAACGTTGAAGGTGGTTTTCTCAAAGTAAAAGTGTTAGTCACTCAGTCATATCCAACTCTTTGTGACCCCCATGGACTGTAGCCTGCCAAGCTCCTCTGTCCATGGGATTCTCCAGGTAACAATACTGGAGCGGGCTACCAGTCCCTATTTCTACAGGGAGTGCTCCAGACCCAGAGATCGAACTTGCGTCTCCTGCATCGCAGGCGGATTCTTTAACCATCTGAGCCACCAGTTTTTCTCAAAAGCCAGTATCTAAAATGCAGACCTTTCTGACTTTGTGTTAAGATGCTTTGGTGATCATAGTGGGTTGAGTGGTGGGTGGACCCCCCAAAATATATGTCCTAATTCTAAGTCCCAGAACCCAGGAATGTGACCTTATTTGGAAAAGGAGTCTTTGAAGAGGTCATTCATTAAGGACCTTGAGATCAGACCACCAGGCTTGCCTTGGGTGAGGCCTGTATCGCCTGACAAGTGTTTCTATTTGAGACAAAAGAGAAGAAGATACAGACGCACAGAAGGCGGCCACGTGAGCAGAGATTGGTGAGAAGCAGCCAGAAGCCGAGGACACTGGCACCACCAGGAGCTGGAAGAAACGAAGAAGGGTCTGCCCTAGAGCCTTCGGAGGGAGTGCAGCCCTGCGACACCCCGACTTTGGACTTCTGGGCTCCACATTAAAAAAGAATACATTTCACATGTTTCAAGCCAGTGAGTTTGTGGTCATTGTTACAGAGACCCAGAAATAACAGCTGAAGCTCAGGGCCCGGCAAGTCATGCCCAGGAAAGGGTTGGTTGTCCCCTGAGCTCTCCAGCCTGAGAATATTGGCTGTTCGAAAAATCAGGGATGGATCACCATCATGCCATCAAGCTGTCTATTCTTTTTTAAATATTGGCATTTGGGGATTTCCCTGGTGGTCCAATGGCTAAGACTCTGTGCTCCCAATGCAGGGGGCCTGGGTTCAATCCCTCGTCAGGTAACCAGATCCCACATGGCTCAACTAAAGATTCTGTATGCCACAACTAAGACTCCTGTGTAGTCAAATAAATATTTTTTTAAAGAAATATTGGCATTGTGCCTTATTTATTTATTTGGCTGCATCAGGTCCAGTTGCAGGTATGCGGGATCTTCAGTTGCAGCATGTGGGATCTAATTCTTGGGCTTTGGTTCCAGCAAGGACAGGAATGATGCGCAGGTCTTAAGGCCTGGTTCTTGCTGTGGCCCAGGCGGTGCTGGCTGGCTCCCCCACAGTACCAGCTTCTCCACACCTGTGTCGAGGGAACACCGTGCCATGGGAGGGGCAGAGCAGCTGCCCCCCAGCCACCCCTCTAATTACGTCAAGGCTGGAGGCGTGCAGAGGTGAGGACGTGGGACCCTCCGCCAGGCCGGGCACCGAGCCCACTTCCCACGCTTCACCCACCGACCTGGGAGGGTGAGGCCCGGCTCTGGAAAAATCAAAGCAGGAGCCGAAGCCTGTGAGTTGCGACTGGGGAGGCCCCGAGGGGGAGCAGCCCGGCCTCGTTAGCGCTGACCCCGGCATTGAGCCGCTCCTGATGGATGGGGCTTGGGCGGGACAGGCCCCTGGGGGATGGCGGTCCTATCCATTATGGGCCCATCAGTGCCTCCCGGAGCCCTCTCTGCTCTGGATACTGGGAGCCTCGGGCCAGGAATAAATCTTTGGGCCGCAGGAGAGACGAGAGGGGAAAAAAGGCAAAGCATGAAAAATGTCTCCTTCGGGCTCTGGCAACAAAGCCGCCTTGGAGGAAGGAGCAAGTGAGCGGGAGTTTGGGGAGATGGGAGGCCATGGAGCAGGAGGAGTCTGGCAGGGGTTCCCCCTAGAGGCTGGCCTTCCAGGAGAGGAGGAGGGACAGAGTGCGATCCTCAGATCACAAGGTCCCGGGCTATCGCTGCCCACCTGGGCCCCTCTTTAGCAGAACTCCCTCCAGGTCAGGCCCAGGGAAGCAGGCTGGTTCTGAGCAGGAGGCACCCCTGTCGGGTCCAGTGTGGGGTGTCCCTGGCCCCAGGCAGGCTGTGATGAGCCAGCCAACACTTCCACCTACTGTGAGAATCTTTTCCAGCCGCTGAGTGTACAGGTCCTGGAGTGAACACTCACCACCTGCGGAGGGACACAACCTCCCCCTCCACGCCTTAGTTCCTCGTAGGTGAATGGAGGTGCTGGGTTTCAGTGAGGATGAACTAAGTTATTCTGCGGAAAGCAAGTGGTCCTCGGCCTTGGCTGTTGTTCAGAGACACCATCCTGCTGTGAGGACTCCCCTCCATGCCCAGAGGGCTGCCTCTGCCTCCTGGAAGAATTCAGCCCGCTGCAGACATGGACTGCGGCTCGGAAGGAAAACGTGGCGCAAATCCTGCCACAGCCACTGACCGGCCGTGTGGCCTTGGACAAGTGAGTCTCTTGGCCTCAGTTTCCACATCTGTAAAATGGGGACAACGGTCCAAACTTGACAGAATTGTGAGGATTTAATGAGATGATGCATGTAAAGCACTCAACATTATATCCATCGGCTGCTCAGCGAGGGCTCTGCAAATGTTAGCCACTGGGACTGCCCCCCGGACACACATACATGTGCTGGTCCTCGCTTTATTTTCTGAAACCCCTGAGAGCAAAGCCCCTCCACTGTCCTCATAGCAGGGCCTCAGGCTATTGAGAACCGTCTAAGTCTTTCCTCATGCAGCTGGGGAAGACCATTTCCTGCCATGTTCTCTGACACAGTGACCTCCTTGCCCTTGTCCCAGGCTGATGTCTCCTGTCTGGATGCTCCGCTGGTTATGGGCCTTCCCCTGAATCTGTGATGGCTCATATTTTAAAATGATGCCAGAAGAGTGACCTGAGTGGCAGAAGAGAATAGGAAGGTCACCTCCCTCATTCTGGACCTGCTACCTCTATTAATGTGGCCAAGAAACACATTTGGTCTTTGAGGATGCATCATTGCAATGTGGATTCATAACATCCACCATAGGGGAAGACAGCAGAGTCTGCTAAATCAGGGGTTTCCAAACTCTGGGATCTAATGCTTGATGATCTGATAAAATAATAATAGAAATAAAGTACACAATAAATGTAATTTGTCTGAATCATCCTGAAACCATCCCCTACACCCCAGTCCCTGGAAAAATGATCTTCCACAAAACCTGTCCCTGGTGCCAAAATTTTGGGGACCACTGTTGGCTAAATGATAAAGGAATCTCTGGTTTTACCATCTCATCTCTGCATCTCAAATCAACTTCCTCCTCACTGTGAATAATGTCTCAAAGCCTTAAAAGGCCCTGGACCGCATTTCTCCAGCAAATATTAACTGAGTGCCTACTATGTTCCAGGCTCCGATGATAGAGTGGTGGACAAAACTGACAAGGTCCATGGCCTCCAGGACCTGAGCAGCCGATGAAGAAGCAGGAGACTATTTACCACAGTTGCCGTCAGCATTGGGGAGTGTATTGGTGGGGGGCTGGCTGCCTGGCAGGATGACCCTTTCAGCCCAGCTCCCCGGCACCAGGGTCCTTGTGAGGTCCACATGCTCCCCCTTGTGGTCAGCCTGGTTTCACTCTGCTGAGTTTTGGCCAGTGATAGCACCCAGAACTGGTCTTCCCGTTCAAAACCTGTCTCAGATCCCTAGGACAGGTGCTTGGGAAGGGGCTTATTATTATTTTATAGGAGTTTGGGTGGGTGGCTTGGATTTCGGCCGTCAGCTCTGGGAGAAACAAAATAACCCAGGGTGATTGATGGGCCCCTTGTAAATTTGTAAAATAAATCAGCTTGGCAGAGAGATTCAAAAAAACCTGTCAGGCAGCAAACATTTTTTTAACAGCCTGTAAAACTTCCTCCATCCTTCACATTTGTCAGTGTCAGGCTGATGATGCATCTGATAGCTGGGTGAGCAGCGACCGCGGCTGGGAGGGTGGGCTGGCAACGTTCCCCGTCCTTCTTGTGTTTCTTGTTTTCCCGTGGTCTGAACACTTTCAGCACCTGGGTTGGAGGGAGCCTAGGCTAGACTAATTGGTGGGTGAGGTAAGAGTTCTACCCAAGTTGTTACTGGCTTCATAGTCAGACTTCAGTGTGGCCATGCTCGTACATTCATTCAGCCAATATTTACTGAGGGCTTTTCAGCAAAGGCACTGGGGTTGGCACCAGGGATGCTGGGGCGGGAGGGGGCAAAGCAGACCTGGAGCATCCCGTGCAGGGCAGTTCTGGATGCCCCATCACAGAGCTCGTTTACTGGGAGGTGGGCGAAGGCAAAGGGGAAGGGAAGTAAGACCTCCAAAGGGAAGTTCACTGGGCTCTTCTGATGCTTCCCAGGTGGCGCAGTGGTAAAGAATCCTCCTGCCAACGCAGGAGACCCAGGAGACTCAGGTTCGATCCTTGGGTCAGAAGATCCCCCAGAGTAGGAAATGGCAACCCACTCCAGTATTCTTGCCTGGAAAATCATATGGAGAGAGGAGCTTGACGGGCTACAGTCCATAGGCTCACAAAATAGTCAGATATGACCAAGTGACTGAGCACACACACAAGCACACAGATTATGTTTAAAGCTTTAAGGAAAATCCAGACAAGATGGCCTTCATCATATATACTCTGTCTCAGCACACCTCTTGTGCAGGAAAAATTTGGGTAGCATCTCTACCCATGTCACCTCCATCCTTACGTTTGTTGGGGAGGCAGCTCAGTGCCATGGTCACCATCACAGGGAGTGGGGCCAGACTAACCTCCATTCCAGTACAGAGCAGCCGGGGGCAAACGACTTCTCCTCTCTGACCCTCAGTCTCTTCTTCTGTGCGATGGGGATGTAAGACTTGTACTCACTGAGCTGTTCAGTTATTCAAGGAGAGAAGACCTCTGAGGTGCTCAGCAATGTCGGGCATGGAGTGGTAACAATAATACTAGTTGCCGTTGTTAGTTCAAGGAAGGGTCTGCCCATCTTCCACCTGCTCATGTCAGATACTGGCGTGCAGGGGGCTGTTTGCTCATTGACTGAATGATGGATCCCCCACTAGCATCCATGAAGGCAGAGCCCTGGGCACCCAGAATCAGCCCGGAGCACCAGCTGCTGCCCAGATCTCCTCCTGCCCCCCGCAAGCCATCCTTGTCTTATCATAATTGAAAATGTTGAACCAATTAGGACCAGTAACAATTAAGATGTGCCGAGGGCATGTGAACATTTGCAAACACTTATTAAGACACATCAATAATTAAGCCCTTCTTTAATGGTTACATTTCTGGCCTCCAGATGTATCTGTTTATCTGTTAATGGACCTGGGGTCACAGCGTGCTTTGAGATCTGCGTTATGACCTTACACGTAACGAGAATTAAAAATTCTTCCCTCGCTTGGATTCTGAGTTTGACAGTGAAACAGCAGAGCAAGGATGCCCAGGCTTCTTTCCAGCTGCCTGATCCTAGGGGTTCACTCTTCAAAGCCCGCCAGCTAGCCAGGGTGCAAATCCAGGCTCTGCCATTGTGCAGCCTCGGGGAGTGCCTGAATCCTCCCTTTCCGGCTTCCCAGGTGGCTCAATGGTAAAGAATCCGCCTGCCCATGCAGGAGACACAAGAGACTGGGGTTCGATCCCTGCATCAGGAAGATCCCCTGGAGGAGGAAATGGCAACCCACTCCAGTATTCTTGCCTGGAGAAGCCCATGGACAGAGGAGCCTGGTGGGCTATATAGTCCATGGGGTTGCAAAGAGTCGGACACATCTTAGCTACTAAACTGTTTTTATATGAGATCTCCTGATTTTTTTTTTTTAATGTGGCAAGTCATTCAAACTTTTCTGGCTGAGCTCTGCAGCATGTGGGATCTTCTGGCAGGGATCAAACCTGTGCCCCCTGCATTGGCAGCATGGAGTCTTAACGACTGGATCACGAGCAAAGTCCTGAAATTTTGATTTTTTAAAATCACTGCCTGGGCCAAATGAACACCTCTGTGGGTTGATTTGGCCTCCACCCCTACTCGTGATCACGTGTGTTCATGGGCATCCTTTGCCAGATAATTGCTTAGGTGTCCACTTCCTTCTAGCTGGAGGCTCAAGGATCGAAATGTACCTTTCTGATTTAGGGACAATCTGTAACAAATTGGTGCGGATTGGAAACCAAATCAGCTAACTGGAAAGGAAGTAATTGAATAGTCGAAGATTCAGGTTTTGACTCCGTCTGGCGTTGAGAGGTCGAATGAGTGGGTGGGTGGAGGTGCACAGGGCCACTCAGGTCTGGTTATTTTGTCCATTGTGAAATGTATCAAAGGCCAGAGGATTTGATCCTGGGGGAGGCAGGGGGGCAGAACTGTGATCAGAGTGTTCTCTCACCTGGGGGTTAAACCTACAAACACAGCATCCCTAGCTTAGAGTAGGCCTCTCCTGTGTTCAGTCTGAAATGGAACTTTACTTTTTAATATATTTGTACTTGTGAGTAATTAGTAGTCATTTGTTTCTTTGCTTCTTTCTTTATTGGATCAAATCACCCCAACCACTCCTCGGGTAGTCGGGTGTAATCGGATTTGGTTTCTAACATGCTTTTAAAGTAAAGAAATAAATACAATCGAGGCTTGTAAAAGGTGATCATTAGAGAATGGGCCTCGGTCCCATAACTTTAAAGTAATAGCCCCATTATGAGAGGGGGCAATGATTTTATAACTGTTCCTTGCACGGATGTTGGAAGGTTGAGGGGCTTCGCGGGCAGGTCGGGCGTTGCAGTAAAAGCTTTTCCAGCAGCCATTTAACCTCCATTTACGAAGAAATAAAGCGAAATTGATGCCGATTTGGGCCTGCTTTGGGGGGTATTTTTGTTCCATAAAAGCGCTTTTGCTTGCAATTTGCTGAGCTGCCCTGTCACATCAGAAAGGGCCGCTGTTGATAAAGATAAAGCTTTATGGCCACAATATTTGCTGCTAACAGCAACCTAATGCAGCATTTTCATTTTTGTGCAATTAATGTTAACGTCTGCTACGAAAATTGTCATTAAATACCATTTTAAAATCCATTCAATTTGCATATGCAAAGCCCATTTACCATCACAGAAGATATAGCCGGCACTTCATCACGTCCTTCCCCTGGAATTGTAGCCACTCAGTTTTATAGCGATTTAAGATTTTTATATTGAAAGCTCGATGGTAATGGATGTTCTTTCTGAGCCCGGCTGACTTAAGCTTTTCCATTGTACGTAGAGCCACACAGCCCCAGACACTTTGGGGGGTCGCACGGTACCCGAAGAAAGAGCACTGGATGGGGAGTGCTGGCCAGCCGAGATCTGACTTGGGTCGGTCACGCCCTGCTGTGTGACCTTGTGAACATTTCTTCACCTCTCTGAACTTCTGTTTTCCTGTTTCAAAGAAGGGCTTCGAACCAAATGATTGCTAAGGAGCTGTGTTCTAATATCTCTTTTTTTTTTAAATAAAACTTTTAGCTGCACCCCCACAGCACTCAAGGTCTTAGTTCCCTGACCAGGGGTCGAAACCCTACACCCTGCCATGGAAGCACAACATCTCAACCGCTGAACCGCCGTGGCAGTCCCCGTATTTCTAAATGTACGCATGCCAGTTAAGAATCCGGGCCAAGCCTTTCTGGGAAAAAGTTGTGTGGTCTTAGGGAGGTCAGTTCGTCTCTCCGTGGCTCAGCTGGGTGAGTAACCCTGCCTGCTTCCTGCACAGTGTTTCATTTTCAATGTTGTGCTAGTTTCTCGGGTATGGCAAAGAGGTTCAGTTGTACATATATAACATATATATATTCTTTTCCATAATCTTTTCCATTATGGTTTATTACAGGATATCGACTATAGTTCCCTGGGCTATGCAATAAGGCATTGTTGTTTATCTGTTCTATGTGTATCTGCTAATCCCAAACTCCCAATTTATTCCTCCTCTATCCCCTTCCCCCTTTGGTAACCATAGGTTTGCTTTCTATGTCTGGGAGTCTGTTTCTGTTTTATAAATAAGTCCATTTGTACCCTATTTTAGATTCCACATATAAGTGATATCATATATTTGTCTTTCTCTGCCCGACTTATTCACTTAGTATGATATTCCATACGTCTATCCACGTTGCTGCAAATTGCATTATTCCATTCTTTTTTATTGCTGAGTAGCATTCCCTTGTGTGTATGTATACACATGGGTTGGGAAGATCCCTTGGAGAAGGGAATGGCAACCCACCCCACTATTCTTGCCTGGAGAACTCCATGGACATAGGAGCCTGGCAGGCTACAGTCCATGGGGTCGCAAAGAGTCAGACAGGACTGAGCAACTCACACTAACATATATATACGCCACATCTTCTCTATCCATTCATCTGTCCATCACAACTTCTAGATTGCTTCCAGATCTTGGCTAAACAGCGCTGCTGTGAAACACTAGGCTGCACAGGGTTTTAAGGATGATGGGCTGGAACTGACATAGAGGCAGAACATACCCTGAGAATCCCAGTATGCTGGTTACTGCTGTAACATCCTACTTACAGATGAAGGAACAGAAGTCCTAGGAGGAACGAGGGCTGGGAATGAAGGTGTGATGAAATGCCCGGGCGACTCCTGGCCGGGGCTCCCCCGGGACACCATGCTGTCTTCAAGACACTGGCGACCAAAATGGGCCAGGCTAGTGACCACACAGTGGGGACTCTGCACTGCGCCGGAGAACCTTGCCTCGCCTTCAGAGACTGACTCGGGTGTTATTTCAAAGCGGGAAGAAGGATGATGTACAGATAATTAGTCAATCTGGCCCACGAGTGACTTTCCAATGTGTCTCTAGTGCCACATTCCAGGTCTTGAGGGCTGATGAACAGAAATGCATTTCCAGTAAGAGAGTGGTACGTATTATTTGAGGCTAGGGAGACAGGAAAGCTTACCAAAGAGAGGATGCTGCATTGAGCTTTGATGAACAAGTAGGTTTTACCAGGTAGGATGGTGAGAAAAGGCAGAGGGAAAAGCATACAAAAGAATGGTGGCGGACACTGTGGGAAACACACGTCAGCTAAAAAAAAATAAACAGAATCCCCATGTGGTCCAGCAGTTCCACTCGCGGGTATATATGCAAAAGAATCGAGAGCAGGGACTCAAGCAGATACTCGCACACCCATGCTCATAGCAGCACCAGTCACAATAGCCAAAAGGTGGAAGCAACCCGGATGACTATTCTGAATCGATAAACAAAATGTGATATAGTTTGGACTATTATTTAGCCTTAAGAAGGAAAGGAATTCTGATCCATACTACGCCCCAGATGACTCTCAAGTACATTATGCTGAGTGAAACATGCCAGACACAAAAGGACAAACACATACTATGGGTTAGGAAACTCTGCCGTGCTGGACAACTGCTGTTTTTGCCTGCCGTTGTGTTCTGTTCTCATCCTTCTGGGTCAGAACCCCTCTTTCCACATCTTTTCCACCGTCAGCCCATATAGATTGTGGAGACTGATTCCAAGCAAGTCCCCTCCAACGAGGGGCCGGGGGTCAGGCCTGACCCATCAGAGCATCAGAATCCCCCGGCCTCAGTAACTGGAGCAGAGGCAAGGCACAGTGACCCCGGCCTGGCCAATCAGTGTATTTTGCAATTTCTACTCGCCCCTGCGGTTGGGTCAGGGACAAGCACGGTACTGAAGTCGGGCCAAAGAATCTTAACCTCAAGGCTTTTATGGTTGCTTTCCACTGAGGTCACTAAACGCATAGGATCTAAGGATGCAGCTGTCCCTGGCCATTTTGCCAAGTGAGGAAGAAGCTTATCAGAGACTGGAGCCAAAACTGGGAAGCACAGCCAAGTCATGGAGAGACAAACATGGCATTGCCTGAGTGCCTAGATCCAGCTCTGCCTGAAGCTCTTCCCTTTCACTCATGTGAGCCAATAAATTCCCCATTAAAAAAAAAAAAAATCCAAGTTGTTTGAGACTTGATTACATGCAACCACAGTATTTTATAGAATGTCACAGATTCCAGAGTTGGGACGTGGGTCACATGTCTGCCTCTGAGCCAATCACCGTGAAGGTGGTTTGTGAAATACGCTGATTGGCCAGGCCTGGATCACTCACCCCTCCCTGGAGTCCACAGTCCCACTCCCGCATTGTTCCTGACCGTGAGCGCCCTGTCACCGCTCAGGTGAGGGGATGGAGCCTTGGGTACCAGCCATCTTACCGTGCCCGGATCCCGAACGTCATATTTGGAGGGAGGGAGGGCGGTTCCTTCTTGAGGCGCCTGTCATCCTGGTCACTGATGCGGATGTCGTTGAGCTGACGGTAGTGCAAATTCTCCCGGGCAGTGACCAGGCCAGCCTTTACGGCCCCTCTGTTCATGGCAATATAATTCCGGGTCAGCTCGTGGGGGCAAGTCGGCTGCTGTTTAAACACGTTCCAGTGTCCGATGGCTGAGGGCGGGGAGAGACGGAGCCAGGGCCACCAAAGTCAGTCAGGGAAGTAAAGCAATCGTGGCATCTCACTGGGAGGAAACTGGGGCACAGATATCTTTCATTAAGCCAGAACCAGCGGAGGGACAGCCCTGCTCGGCTCCCCGGAAAGGGAGGGGCCAGGATTCCCAGATTCTAGTCGGGGCCTGAGCATCCTTCATGGAGCTGGGCTTGCCCACCCTTGGCCTCCTTTGGGGCTTCCCTGGTGGCTCAGCAGTAAAGAATCTGCCTGCCAATGCAGGAGGTGCAGGTTCCATCCCCGTGTCTTCTTTTGTCAAGAAGATCCCCTGGAGAAGAAATGGTGACCCACTCCACTATTCTTGCCTGGGAAATCCCATGGACAGAGGAGCCTGGCAGGCTGCAGTACGTGGGGTCACAAAGGGTCAGAGACGACTTAGCGACTAAACAACAGCAGCCACAGGCCTCCTTTGAGCAATCAGAGGGCTGGTCCTGACCCTGCCCATGCTTGCAATTCAGAAGGTGCAGAGCACAGTCTCCTGCCTGGGGACAAGGCTCACACGGTCAGGGACCCTTGCTCTTTCTCTGACACACTAGACCTGGACCCCATGTGGTCCTGTCCTTTTCAGCTAAGCTGACTTGGTATCATGCTGCAGGGCAGACCCCCGACTCTTTTCCTGGAGCATGGCCAGCTGCTATGTGGCCTGGTTAGAGGGCTCAAGTTCCTTTGGCAACCAAGGACGCTTGCTCACCTTCAGGGACCCCTCCATCCAGCCCCCGGATGTAGAGTCCGTAATTAAAATTAATTCCGGGCAGACTGCAGCTTCTTTCCCGGGGCTTCCCAAGCTCAGCCTGTTAGGAAAGGACAGAGAGCACAGGTCAGGAGTGGGATCTCAGACCCAGGGTGTTACACTGAAATCAGTGGCCCCAGGGCCTGTGGACGATCTCAGCGTGACTGGGGTGTGGACCGCCGACGCCCCTGAGACAAGCGCTAAGCGCTGTTGGGCGTTGAGACACACCTTGGGGAAGCCTGCCTGCTGGGCTCCTGCTCAGGGGCGGGTGAGGAGAGCAGAGTCAGGAGGACCCTGGTGGTAGCGGGTGGTTGGGACCCAGGCCCCGAAGGAGGAGGCACATTTATGAGGCGGGAGAGGGCGGCACAGTCCCACACTGAGCAGCCGCTCTTGGGTCCAGCCTAGATCCGCCCACCTGGTGCTGCATATGATGTATCATAGAGATGGATGGAAAGACCTGGTTCACGGAGACTCCAGTGGGGCCACCCCCCGAAGGAGGGGGAGTCTTCCTCCCTGACCCTTCACTCCTAGCTGGGCCCTCCAATCCTTGTCCCTGGAGCTGCCTGATGTGGGGGGCTGCGGTGACAAGGCCCACTGTCACCCTCCCAGCGGCGGGACAGCCATTCTCACTCTGCGTCTCGGGTCAACTCCTCCTTGACCCCACAGAAGGGGTTTGTGGGGATGAAATTGCTCTGTGATCGACCACATCGATTTCCCCATTGTACAGGTAGGGACGCTGAGAACCAGAGCGGCAGGACCATGATCCTCGGCTCCTAAAGGATAGGGCCGGCTGTGATGTGCAGGTGTGTTTGGCCTCGGGGTGAAGCTCTTTAAAAAAAAAAAAATTATATATTTATTTATTTATTTTTGACTGTGCTGGGTCTTCACGGTTGCGTGGGCTTTTCTCTAGTTGCAGAGACCAGGCTTCTCACTGTCGGGACTTTTGTTGCGGAGCACGGGCTCTAGGGCACATGGTCTCAGAGCTGTGATCCACAGGCTTAGGTGCTCCGAAGCACGTGGGATGTTCCCAGACCAGGGATCAAACCCGTGTCTCCTGCATTGGCAGGCACATTCTTCGCCACGGAATCACCAGGTAATCCTGGGGTAAAGATCCCTCTTAAGCACGATGCTTGTGCTGCCTCTCTGTAGACGAGCAGCTAGCTCCCTGGGCGCAGGGGTCCTTACGGTGCTTAGAACGTTGCTGCTCTTTGTCAGTGGGCACCTGCCGAGGTCTGGGTTCTCCATCTGCTTCTCTTACTTAGTCTTCACGGCTGCCCTGTGAGGCAGCCCATCGCTGTCCCCAGTTCTCAGACGGGGAAGCTGAGGCACAGAGAGGTCAGACAGGCGGCACGAAGCCACATGGGAAGAAGCGGCAGAGCTGGGGTTGGAACCCAGGCTGTGTTCTCCGGCCCACACTCAGATCCTCCTGCTAAAGAGATACCAGCCAGGGGTGCGTGGCTCCTGGTGCCATCAGGCCTGGGGGCCGGGGACTTTATGAGCTGGGTGGGTGCAGCTGCTCCTCCGACCCCTGCGGGCCCCAGGCTCCCAGTTGCAGGGTGTTAAACCCCCAGGACTTCACTGCTCCAGCCTCACCAAAGACTGTCTGGTGGCTCCGCCCTCACCCTTTCTCCAGTCCCCTGTCAGTCTCTGTCTCTACAGCTCGGGCTCCCAGAGACCTGAGTGCACAAAAGTGGATGATCCAGGACCACCCATAATGGCTCATCACTGCCTTTGGAATAAACCACTCCCTTAGCCCGGCAGTCTGGGCCCTGCACTTTCCAACCCCACCCACCTCTGCAAGTTTGCCCCCAACTCCCCAACGTGACCCTCAGACTTGGGCACAACAGACCACTCCCCACCCTGAAGGGTCTGCAGGCAGCCCAGTCGCTTTTGCTCCTGCCTGCCTTCCCTTTTCTGGTTCTTATTCTTCAAACTTACTGGAGCCCTCCAGCTCACAGTGGCTTCTCCCTCCTCTGGCTCCAGTAACTCTTCCTATATGTTCTGTTCATTTGGATAAGCTTAGAATGTAAGTGACCTCAGTTTCTAGGAATGCACATGCAGGCCAGCCTGCCTGGATTATAAATTCCTATGCATCTAGAACCATGGCTTCTGTCGGTTTCTTTTTCCTGGTTGCATGTAACCAATGCTCACTAAATGCCTGAGATTAAAAACTGCCTCCTCTGGGAAGCCCTCCTGGGTTGCCCTCAGTGCAGACAAACTTCCTTGTCTATGGCCCCATCGGGCCCTGAGCTCACATTTAGGGTGATCCAGTGGTTAAAGACTCTGTGCTTGCAGTGCAGAGGGCATGGGTTCAATTCCTGGTCAGGGAACTAAGGTCCAACATGCAGCATGGTCAAAACAAAAAAAAACAAGAAACAGAATTACACACTAGAAATAGTAGAACTGCTTCAGCGGGGACAGGGTATGACAGTGTGGTGCTTGGTGAAGAAGTCAGTGACAGAGGACCACATATTGTATGATTTTATTTCATGAAATGTCCCTAATAGGCAAATCCATAGAAACTGAAAGTGGATTAGTGGTTGCCTACGGCTGAGATGGCAAAGGGAGTAGAATGATTTAGGAGTGACGGTTAAGGGGTATGAGACTTCTTTCGGGGGCAATGAAAATGTTCTGAAATTGACCGTGGCGCTGGTTGCCCAATCCTGTGTATATGCTGAAAGCCACTGGATCGTATACTTTAAACGGGCGAATTGTATAGTATGTGAATTATAGCCCAATAAAGCCATTAAAGGTTACAAAGTAGTGTAATTGGGTTATTAATTGTGTGATGATCAGTTTAATGTCTGTCTCCCTTGGTAGACTGTCTGCTGTCTTTCTTTCTTTCTTCTTTCCTTCTCTCTCTCTGTCCCTCCCTCCATTCTTTCCTTTCTTTCAAGGTTGATTATTTTAAAAATAGACTTTATTTTTAGAGCAGTCTTGGGCTTACAGCAAAATTGAGCAGAGATTCTCAACACACCTCATAGAGAGTATTTATTTCCACCCCTGATTTTCAAACCGATCAGCAAAGAAGAGATACCAGTAGAGAGGGGTTGATCGAGTGAATGAATGAATGAGCTGCGTCTTTGGAGACACTATCAGTTCTTTGCTACCCACCGCCTCACCATTTTCCTCCCTCTTCCTTCTCATCTCGGATCCCAGGCCTCGACCTTCCTTGAGAACTAGGAGTTCTGAGTTTCAGGCAGGGGCCTCAGCTGGGTGGTTTGTTTTGATTTCCTTCTACATGATTCACTCCGAGCCGCAGACAAAGCCCTGGCTCCTCATTTGTTTATGAAAATGATCTGCCCTCTCCAGTGCCGGGGAGGGAAGTTAATTAAAACGTGACTTCTCCGGGAGAGGCCCCGCCTCCCTCCCGCAGGTGCAGGTGGGCCGACTTCCAGCTGGCAGAGGATCGACAGACAGACTCCATGGCTGCCACTGGGCAGGGGGCGGTGGAGAAGGAGACGGGGGGAAAGCGAGTGCCACCATCTCCACGCTTTTTAGTGACGGTTGCCCAGGAATCAACAGCGGCCAAAAACACTGAAGCCTTGGGCTGCAAAAATCATCCCAATGGGAAAGTCACTCATTCGTTCCCTGCACAAATATTTATTTTGCATTTCCTCTGCACCAGGCTCTGTGCCAGGAGTTGCAAGGTGAACAAACTGCCCCCTGCCCTTATGAAATTCATTATCTTGCTACAAGGACAAACGGAACAAGTAATGACAACCAAGGGCATCAGAGGGTTCGATAGAGGAGCACAGACTGCCTCTAGCTCTGAGAATGTGTGAGTCTATAGAGTGAGAGAAGGTATTTGCAATACATACATCTGACAAAGAGCTGTTATCCATCATATATAAAGAGTTGCTACAGATCAATGAGAAAAAGCCAGGCGATCCTATAGAAAGACAAGAAAAGACTTGAATAGGCCCTTTATTAAGAGGATGTCAAGATGGCCAGGACCCCCAAGTCAAGGTGCTCAACCTCTGAGGATTGCAAAATAAAAACTCAGTGCTATTGGTAAAGATGTGAAGTAACCAGAACATTCAGGTGCTTGGTAGGAGTGTAAATTGGTACAAGCACCACAGAAAACTGTTCAGCAATACCTATTAAAGCTAAACATATACCTACCAATAACCCAACAATTCCCTCCTGGACACCCAATGGGAATGTGTGCCCATGTCCACCCAAACAGATGTCTGAGAATGCTCACAGTAGCTTGATTTGTCATAGCCAACCACCAAAATGGCCATCCCAGGTGGATAAAAAAGTGGTGACCGATTCATTCCATAGAATACTCCACAGCAGTGGTGCTGAACTGGGGGCAGTTTTGCCCTCCCAGAGGACATTTGCCCATGTCTGGAGACATTTGTGGTTGCCACAGCCACGGAGTCGGCACTGCCCTCGGTCCAGTGGGTGAAGGCCAGAGATGTTGGCCAACATCCCAAGATCCACAAGACAGCCCCCACCCCCAATAACAGAGTCATCTGGCCCCCACGCCAGTCGGCTGAGGAGCTGCCCACTGCAACAGGGATGAAAGATCAGCTCTACACAGCCACGTGTGGTTCTCACTCAGTGTGGGGTGAAAGGAGCCGGACATAGAACTTACACACTGCTTCACGTGGATGAAGTTCAAACACAGCACTACTAACATCTGGCTTTAGAAGTCAGGAGGGTGGGTACCTTTGGGGCAGGGACACTGGCTGTAAGCAGCACAAGGAGGCTTTGGGGGTGTTGGTCCTGCTTGCCCTCATGGCGTGGGTGCCCTACGAGGTCCTGTCTGCTTCCCTCCTGCAAAACCCGTTCATGTGTGATAGTGGCCACATGGCGCAAGAGCAGCGGGCTCCTGATATTACCTTCATGCTTGATGTCCTACCCTTGGCAATTTAATCCTTTAGGTTCATGCTGTGTGTCTCAGAGTCCTTGCATTCACATATAAACACCCTAGATGTTGTGCAGTTGCTCAGTCATGTCCAATTCTTTGTGATCCCATGGACTGCAGCACCCCAGGCTTCCCTGTCCTTCACTGTCTCCAGGAGTTTGCGCAAACTCATGTCCATCGAGTTGGTGATGCCATCCAACCATCTCATTGTTTGTCTCCCGCTTATCCTCCTGGCCTCAATCTTTCCCGGCATCAGAGTCTTTTCCTCTAGGGAAATACCACAGAGGAGCAGCGTATTCACCCATTACCAGCTCAGCTGCCCAATGACACGGGATAACTGGGCCCACCCTGGTGCTACCACCGCCAACCACGGCAACATTGTAGTCATGGTGACCGTGGGCCGGGCTCCATGGGGGCGCTTACCCCTTGTACCCCTAACAGTTAAGGCAGCCCTGCAAACTACACAGCTTTTTGGGTGGGAAAGGGAGGCCTGGACAGCTGGACTTGTTTGCCCAAAGCTTCACTGCTAATGAGAGGCCACGGCTGGATCTGAACCCACACTGGACTCCACATCTTTGCTGCGCCTTGGCATGTAGCATCAATTGCCTGGGATTCTCCATTGTCTTTTCCTGTGCACAAAGTCAGCTCCATAGACTGGATTTTGCTCATGTTTGCATGACGCCCTCCACACACACAGAGGATATGAGTAGCCATCTGTCCAGGAGAGCCCTGGGCACAGGCACCGTTTGCTGTATAGACTGGGGGTGATAGGAAAAGCTATCATTTCAGTGACCTGGACATGGGACAGCTAAGTCATGCCTGGGTCAGAGCTGGACAGGAAAGAAGATCCAGCTCTTGGGTTGGCATTTTTGGGGAGAGCCGATCTAAAAACGATTCGAGTGGGGCAGCCCGGGAGAACAGGAGTGCTGCCGGTCCTTTGAGGGGCTCCCCAGAAGCAGTAAAAGGACCAGCCAGAGGTGGGGTGGCCTGGCACCGGCTCTGGGCCTCCCGCCCCAGTTTGTCCAGAGGGGCTTTCTAGAAGCCTACAGAGAAAAGCTGCCTGACAGAAGGGTCTGCGGTTCCCTGGGCAACTCAGGGGACTGGTTAAGGGCTGACCAACAGGTGCCCAGAGGAGCTCCTGACTCTGAACTTCTGGACGTAGGCAGACAGGCTGTGAAACTACTGAGTCGTGGTCACAAATCAGCTCTGACTGGACACTTGGGTAAACCAGGCGGTCTGTGGGTTCAGCCCAGGAGAGGATGAGAGAGAGTGCTCAACTGGGATGGTCAAAGGTCCTGGGGCAAATGCACAGATGTTGGGCCACGTGAAGGCAGAGAGCACCTGCCCACACAGGGGTCCCCAGAGACCACCTTGTTCTCTTTATAACAGAAGTAAAGGAAACAACAAGTAAGAGCGAATATTTCCTGAGCATCTGCTACATGCAAGGCTCAAGTTATACCCTGTGACCTTGCTTATCAAGCCCTGTTAGTGAGCACTTCCTGTGTCCTGAGAGCTTGTTGTACTTCTCCCTGGACTCTCCCAACCCCACCGGGAGGTTGTTCTCCCATTTGATGGGTGGGAAAACTGGAACTTAAAGAGGTTCCTACTTGCCCAAAGGCACCCAGGTGGAAGTGTGTGCTAAGTCGCTTCAGTCGTGTCCAACTCTGTGCGACCCCATGGACTGTGGCCCGCCAGGCTCCTCTGTCCATGGGATTCTCCAGGCAAGAACACTGGAGTGGGTTGCCATGTCCTCCTCCAGGGGGTCTTCCTGACCCAGGGACCTTACGTCTCCTGCATTGCAGGTGGGTTCTTTACCACTAGTGCCACGTGGGAAGCCCAGTAAAGGGAAGCGCTGCAGTTAACCTCAGCCCTCTGATATCATACTTCTGCGCTCACCCTCAGCGGCCCCTCACAACCACTCTATAAGGGAGGTCACATTGTCCCCACTGGACAGACAGGGATGTCGAGGCTCAGAAAGAGATGGAATGGCAGACTCCTTTCATTTCCCACTGCCCTCGCCCCACTGCCCCGCAACGCTAAGCCCTCCTTGTATTTCTCGTTCTTATGGCTGACTTCGAAGACATCTCAAGCACGACACTCAAGGTCTTTTCAGAGGCACACCTTCACTTTGCACAATGGGGAACTGTGAAATACTGGCAGCTACTCGGATCTGGGCTCCTAGAGGGAATCCTTGTCCTCGTGGTGGTTAGACTCAAGAGGCGAATGTGGGAGACAAATCCCCGCCCTGAGTCTGGCCGCCCTGCCCTTCTCAGCCGTTTCAAACTGCGCCTTTCTCGGAGTTTGCTCTGTCGCAGAGTGGTTTGGCTGGAATACAGCTCTGGGTGACAGCTGTCCCCATCAGCAGACAGCTTCATTAAACCTCATTAAGATGTCATCCCTCGCTGCCTTGCTTCTTGTCTCCCAGCTCTAATTAAAACCATCTCGCTCCCCGTCCCAGGGGTGGTCTTGGGATTCTCTGGTCTCCTTCTTGCACGGCCGCTCCTCTCTGCTCCCCAACATCGAGGACCAAGCCCTGGAAATCCGTGCTGACATCCAGGCCAGGCAGGCAGCCCCTGGCCCGGAAGCCCCCTCAGAGCGGCCTGTCGCCAGCCTCGAGACCGCTGGGGCTTTCCGGAGGTAAGTACAAGTGGCAGGTACTGCCGGCAGGCTGCCTTTGGAGTCACTGGAGACCCAGGAAGAAGTACCAGGGGACAATTCAAAAAAAGTGACCCGGCCTTACAACTCAAGTGTGACGATTCTCCACCCCGTACGCTCTTAAAAAAATCCTTAACTTGCCCCCATTTCTCACCAAAGAGGTAAAAATGGGTGAAATTAACTGGCTTTGCTTCTTGAACAGTCTAAACTGGATCTTGCTCTGCACAAACGAGCTGGTGGTCATTTCCAAGATGGGTTTTCTGCCTGGGAGCTCAATGCCTGAGTTCCGGACCAGTCTTAGGTGTTCATCTGTGAGGACCGAGCCCCCCAGGGGAGTCACTCCCACCTCCTGGCAGCCACAGAAGGCTGTGACTCATTAACCCTCTAGTCCAGAGTCTCAGCTCAATGAACGCTTCTTCGACAGTTGAGAAGCCTCCGCTCGCTTTCCCGCATCCTATTAAAGCGTAGTTCTGTGAAATCCCACGGTTATTGCCTGGTAGTTATTAAATAAATATCTGTATACGGCTCTGCCCACACCCGCGCACGCACACACATCCCGTCTTGCTCGCGGAGGGGGAGTTCATTATTGTAAAACAACTTAAGATCCTCGAATGAAAAGCACAATATAAATGCAAATTGTGATCACGATTAGCATAGAGGATATTTATTTATTTCCATAATGAGAACCTCAGATAAACAATCATGTGAAATAAGGTGCATTATGCATCAAAGGACCCCGGCGTCGTCTCAGAAGCCGGGTTCTTTGAACCGTGTGTATTGTGTGAGCAGCAGTCGAACATCGCATAACGATACTAAAAAGCCACACACCAAAAGACCACATCCATATATGATCAAAGGCATCGAAAATAACGTTAAGTGGAAAAAAAAAATCAGCGGGATTCAAAAATTTACATATACTATTGTTACGAACACGCAGAAAAGAATTCATTGAAAAAAAAAAATACTGGAAGTAACCATAAGAAGGTATGTGTGAGGGTATGTCCTTAGAGATGGGGCCTTTGCGCGGGGGGCCAAGGGTGGGGGCTGGGTATTGAGACTTTATTTTTATAATTAAAAAGGCAGAGTTAAAGCCAGTTTCTGTTTTCTGTGTTCCCTCCCGCCAAGCATCAGAGTTAGAGTTCTTCTCCTGGGTCATCACTACTCTGCTGCACTTGTGTACTGGGGCTGAACTGGCTTCCCCAGGTCAGGGGAGGAAGGGAGGGGAGAGGGGAGCCCCAAGCCCATAGGAAGATGTGGAAAGCCAACATATTGATGTCACAGAGCTGAGACCTTGCTCTGCCAGTTCCTGTGTGACCTTGGGCAAGTCACTTGACTTCTCTGGTCCCCATTGCTCACCTGTAAAACCTCCCTGACTGAGGACTGGGGCCCAATAAGCCAGTGGTCTCCATTACTGCTGTCATTGCTGGTGTTACTGGGTCAGCTCACCAGCTCAGGTCAAGGGGGGTGCGGCCCGGGCACTGCAGACACCTATCCAGGCCCCACTGAACCTGCCCGGCCACCCCATGGGCCCCTGCCTGGTTCCCATGCCCCGGGGCCGCCTGTGTTTCGCCGCCTGCCAGGGTTCCTCCGTCCTCCACTCCCCGGGCCAGCCCCGGCTCCCTTGGTGCTGCCAGAACCGTTGCTGCAGCTGATGTATGGCCCTTGGTGTGCGAGGCGGTCACAGGGATAGGGCCCCGGCGTGTCCTCCCCTCCCCCCTCAACAGCTTGAAACCAGGTCCTTCATTTGCATTTACATGATCTCGCTGTGCAGCTTATGAGATCGAGAGATTTATTTGCTACTTAGCTTGATGTTTGATTACACTCAGAGAAGGCAGCGAGCAGCAAAGTGCACGGATGCCTCGCTCTGAGCCCGCGGCCTCGGGGGGCCAGTAACTCAATAGCGGGTTTAGGTGGATGAGGGGGAAACGCTGTGCGTTTCAAAAAAGGCAAACATGAGAGGTTGGAAGGAACAAACACCATGATTTGGATTTTTTTTCTTTTAAAGCAATGAAAATTGACTAGGTATCCTCTGAGATTATGAGCAGACCCGTGCCACATTCAGGAGGGAGCTCACTGTCCTGGGAGAACTTCCTCCTGGGCAGCAGCAGAATCTCCCACAAGAGATGCTGCCTCTGCTGTCGGGAGGCGGCGGGGACGGACTCCCGCTTACAAGGACGGCTCTCGAACCGGAATGTCTGGGTCAACGGGGGCTCTGTCAGTTACACCTGCGTGGTCTTGACACAGTCTCTCAACCGGCCTGCACCCCAAGTTCCCTATCTGTAAAGTGGGGGAGACAACACCCCATTTTAGGTCTGCGGCTGAGACAGGCAGACGAGATGCTCTTGGCACTATGGTGGATGAGGAGCGGGTACCTGATAAATGAAGCTGTTACGAGCACGACTGGCCATTCTCTGAAGACACAGTGGATAAAACTAAACACCCTGGTGGAGAGAAATCACCGGGTGTAGGGCTTTGCTAAGTGTTACTCGCCTGTTTTGTGATTTATCCGTCGTGTAGGGTTTAATCCCAGACTCCCAGCAGTCCAGCTCTGGGAGCGCACAGCTGGGGCGAGCTCTAGGAAGGCAGACTCGTTTTCCTAATGGTCTGAGCTGGGCGTAATTAGGAGCAGAGATCTGCTGCTACCAGCGTATTGCTCATCACATCCCAGCTCCAGACAGAAATCATTTGGCACCTTACTGGGACTTTACAGTTTGGTGCTTAAAAACACAAGTTTGGGGGCTCCCCTGGTGGTCCAGTGGTTAAGACTCTGTGCTCCCACTGCAGGAGGCACAGGTTGGATCCCTGGTTGGGGGAACTAAGATGCCTTATGCTGCTGCTGCTGCTACTGCTAAGTCTCTTCAGTCGTGTCCGACTGTGTGTCCCCATAGACGGCAGCCCACCAGGCTCCCCCGTCCCTGGGGTTCTCCAGGCAAGAACACTGGAGTGGGTTGCCATTTCCTTTTCCAACGCATGAAAGTGAAAAGTAAAAGTGAAGTTGCTCAGTCGTGTCCAACTCTTAGCGACCCCATGGACTGCAGCCTACCAGGCTCCTCCATCCATGGGATTTTCCAGACAAGAGTACTGGAAGGGGTTGCCATTGCCTTATGCTGAAGGGCATAGCGAAAAAACAAACACAAAAACCCACAGAACAACAAGAACAAAACAAAAACATCCCCACAAGTTTGAGGCCAAATGCACAGGTTGGAATTCTGGATTCTCAACTCTGTGTGGCCTTGAACAAGTTGTTGAACTTCTGAGCCCCCACTTCCTTACTGATACAATAGTTACAATGGGAATACCCAGCTCAGGAGGGTTATTGGAACCTTTCATAATGCCAGGGGAGTTCTTAGCAGAGGGCCAAGAAAGTTCTCAGTAAGAAGCAGTCATACAGACTCCTCTGGTGGTTCAGTGGTTAAGAATCTGCTTAGCAGTGCAGGGGAAACAGGTTTGATCCCTGGTCCAGGAAGACCTCACATGCTGCAGGGCATCTAAGCCCACGTGCCACAGCTACTGAGTCCTCTCTCTAGAGCCCATGGTCCACAACTAGAGAAGCCCCTGCTTGGAGAAGCCTGCACATCGCAACGAAGAGTGGCGCCCATTTGCTGCAACTAGAGGAAGCCTGGGTGCGGCAATGAAGACCCAGCCCAGCCAAAATAAATAATTTTTTAAAAAGGAAGAGGCAGTCATACTAGCTGGTGGACATCATTAGCCTATCCACTGGGTGGAATTATCAGTGACTTTGTCTCTATTTGAACAGAAAACTAGCTATAAAATTAATAAATCCCTTGATGGTGCCTCAAAAAATTAAACATAGAATTGCCATGTGTTCCAGCAATTCTGCTAAGCCCAAAGGATCTGACAACAGGTGTTCAAGCTAATATATGTACACACATGTCTACGGTAGCATTATCCTCAAGAGCCGAAGGACGGAAACCACCCAAGTGTGCAGCACCAGGTGAATGGAAAAAGTGTGGTCTATCCATACATATATAGTAGAATATTAGATAGCCATGCAAAGGAATGGAGTGCTCACATATGCAAGAACCTTGAAAACACAGGTTGAGGGACAGAAGTCAGATGACAAAGGCCACATAACGTGTGGTTTCATTTACAGGAAACATCCAGAATAGTTAAGTCCACAGAGACAGAAAGCAGAAAAGTGATTGCTGGGGAATGGGGGAGTGGGGAACAGTAGTGATCGCTTCATGGCTGTGGGATTTCCTTCTGGGGTGATGAACACATCCTGGAATGAAACAGAAGGCGTGAGTGTGCAGCATCATAAAGGTGTTAAATGCCACTGAATCATACACTGAGGAAATCGGTAATAGCTAATTTTATATAAATTTTGCCTCAATAAAAAGAAAAATTAATATGTCCATGTTGGGCTGGATGAAGCACAAGCCGGAATCAGGATTGCTGGGAGAAATATCAATAACCTCAGATATGCAGATGACACCACCCTTATGGCAGAAAGTGAAGAAGAGCTAAAGAGCCTCTTGATGAAAGTGAAAGAGGGGAGTGAAAAAGTTGGCTTAAAGCTCAACATTCAGAAAACAAAGATCATGGCATCCAGTCCCATCACTTCATGGCAAATAGATGGGGAAACAGTGGAAACAGTGGCTGACTTTATTTTTCTGGGCTCCAAAATCACTGCAGATGGTGACTGAAGCCATGAAATTAAAAGACGCTCGCTCCTTGGAAGGAAAGTTATGACCAATTTAGACAGCATATGAAAAAGCAGAGACATTACTTTGCCAACAAAGGTCTAGTCAAGACTATGGTTTTTCCAGTAGTCATGTATGGATGTGAGAGTTGGACTATAAAGAAAGCTGAGCACCGAAGAACTGATGCTTTTGAACTGTGGTGTTGGAGAAGACTCTTGAGAGTTCCTTGGACTGCAAGAAGATCCAACCAGTCCATCCTAAAGGAGATCAGTCCTGAGTATTCATTGGGTGGACTGATGTTGAAGCTGAAACTCCAATACTTTGGCCACCTGATGCAAAGAGCTGACTCATTGGAAAAGACCTTGATGCTGGGAAAGATTGAAGGCAGGAGGAGAAGGGGACGACAGAGGATGAGATGGTTGGATGGCATCTCTGACTCAATGGACATGAGTGTGAGTAAACTCCGGGAGTTGGTGATGGACAGGGAGGCCTGGTGTGCTGCAGTCCATGGGGTCGCAAAGAGTCAGACATGACTGAGAGACTGAACTGAAGGTTATGCCATGCCTCTTATCTGGACAATTTAGGACATTCCTCTCTCTCTCTTTAGGATGGGAAAGGAAAGAAGTGCAAATGAAGTGGCCACTGTCTCACTGTGGGATCATGGACCACGTGGTTGAAAACGTCGCACAGCTTCAAGGAGGTGAGACTGGGTGGAAATGGATGCAGGGGCCGGGGGACCGTATCCCACCCCAATCGTGTGTCTCTGATGGTCTGCACGCTGGGAGCTGGGGCAGATCTGTCTGTTAGGTGCGTCTTAGAGCTCCAAGAATACTTCTGTTCGAAGGCCAACCTGAGGACCAGTGAAACCGGTTGGGCTCCATTGTGCAAGGAATACCTTTGCTTTGGGCACTTTTGGAAGGCCACAGTTGGCAGAAGGAGCAGTGGAAGGGAGACGGAATGCTGGACTGTGGGTTTGGAGACCTGGATACTTATGCCTAGCTCCTCTCCCCCTCCTCCTGAGGCCCCATCTCACCTGTTCCCGGGACCCTGGAGGATGTCAGAGAAGAGGTCAGACAACCTCAGGTGGATGTACACCCAGAACACAAAGCCTGTGTCCTGAGCCGGCCAGGCGGCCGCTGAGAGACATGTTCTATTTATGCGGGGCTCCATGTCAGTCTTCTTTGGAAGAAAGGGTTCTTCCATTTTAAGGAAAACTTGAAATCGCTCAACTAAGGCCATGCAGAGGTCCTCTCCTGGTGTAGATGGGTGGGATCGGAATCCAGGCTCTGATCCTTCTGCACCCCTTTGAGTCAGCTCCTCAACATTTGTGAAATGGGGACAACTGTCCCCACTTCAGCAAATAATGACAGGATTTAGACAAGACGACTGAAGAAAGGTGCCCAGGAGTGCCCAGCATGCAGCAGGGGTGCCCACCAGCTGGGAAGGGCTCCCCCCTTTGCCCTTTGCTGCCCACATGCCACTGGCTTAGTAAAGGAAGAATAGCCGCTGGGTTGGCTTTGATGTGGCACCAAGGAGGGAAGGAGCCAGTTTCCAGATGCTGGAGAAGAAATAGAATAAGAGTTTGCCTCTACCTTCTCACACCTGAAGGCGTAAGAAATAAATGGCATCTTCATTTGGTCACTCGGTCAGTTCAGCTGCTAAGGGTCAAAGCCAATGGTCCGTGGAGAAATCAGATTTAAGAAAGAGGCTCCCTACCAAAAGGAAAAAAAAAGGAAAGAAAGAAAGAAAAAGCAAAAGCAGAGAATGATCTATGTACTTTTCAAAACTTAAAACAGAAATCAAAGGAAAATGGAACTGTTTTAAGTTTTGACAGCTGCAGGGATCATTCTGTTTGGTTACTCTATTTATGTTTTCATTTTCTTTATAGATTCATTGAAAATCGCATCATGTAATAGGGAAGAAAAATGTTCAGTGTTTTCTCCCCCCCACCCCCATAAACCCTTGTTCTTTCCCAAGAACAGATGAAAACGCCAGCTCCAGTGACTTTTGTTTTGATGTATATTTCATAATATCTCATTGATTGTAAGTTTTATTTCCGTGTCAATAAAAAAACCAGTATTGTAATAAGTGAGAAGGAGTTTAACACAAAATGGCAGCTGACCTGTTAGCACAGCAGATCGCAGGAGTGGAGGAAGGGGTTCTGAAATGAAGCCGGTTAATAAGGACGGCTGTTGATTCCAGCACAAAGCTGGGCGGCTGGAGAACAAGGTCCCACCTCAGCCCCGTCTTTGCAGCCTTGGGGCTGTTTTCTGGTGGGTTCTGGGTTTCCAATTTATAGGAGAGGTCAGGCTGGCCTTAAGCAATGCTGTTTTATATAGCAGAGGTGGCGGAGGCCACTTACAGGGCATAGGGCACCATGCTTGGCACTTGGGAGTTTTCAGAGATGGATGATAACCTAGTTGTAGAGGGAGGAAAAAGATATGGCCACGGGGAAGCATTAACCACAAGCTTTGCTGGTGGGGCTTGGACAGGAGTGAGAGAGAGAAGAGGACTTACGAAGACTGTCCGGGGGCTTATGGCCGAGGGGCTGCAGTCCAGGAAGGGGGAGGGCAGGGGAACTCCGGGGTACAGGGGGCTGGGAGAGGGTCTCAGGCGTCCACTTGATGTCACTCTGAGCAGGGCAGGGAGTCTCTGGGTCTGAGATCTCAAAGGTCAGCTGAGGCTTGGGGGTCTTATGACCAGGAGGCTATATCTTATCAATGACCAGATATTGGTGTAGTATTACGGAAATTGAAAAATGGGCAAGTCCCCAGTGGCTAAAAATCTGCCTGTTTGGGCTAGGCTGGGGCTTGCCTGGTGGCTCGGGTGGTAAAGAATCTGCCTGCAATGCAGGAGACCAGGGTTTGACCCCTGGGGCGGGAAGATTCCCTGGAGAAGGGAATGGCAACCTACTCCAGTATTCTTGCCTGGGAAATCCCATGGACAGAGGAGCCTGGTGGGCTACAGTCCATGGGGTCACATAAAGTCGGACATGACTGAGCGACTAACACTTTCACTTTGGGGCTAGGTTCTCCAGGAAACGGAGCTATTAGGGAAAAGGTAGAAAAGTCAGCCTTGCCCACTGTGAGCCCGCGGGAAGGTAGGAGCTTCTGGATTCAGTGGGAGCAGCGGAATTGGCAGTTTGCTGCCTCGCGACCGTGGCAGGTGCGCAGCAGCCAAGAAGGACAGGAGACCAAAGGCTAACGGGGAGGCCCAACCTAGGAGGGCCACCTGGAGGAGGTTTCCTCCTCACTCCTGGGCCTCCAGTGCTCCTGTCTGTAAAACGAGGGAGCAGAGCTAGCTGATCTCCGGGCCACTCCAGCTCTGCCATTCTCTTTTTGGAGCAAGTTCGAATCCACATCGCCTAGACCCATGTCATCTGATTCTTTTGTTTGGGAAGGCAGAGCACTCAGTGGGCATGCTTTGGGGTCACGTCAGCCTGACCTGGGCGCCACTGTCCAATCTCCCATTTGCCAACTCCTCTCTGAACACCACCCGATTCATAGGCTTGGTGTGAGCAGAGACTATTCAATGTCCCTCCCATAACAAGCCTCACTGAAACTCAGCAGTAGGCTTGAGTGGCAGTTGTTATTAGAGAGAGTGGATGCTATGCTTGACACCTCCATTAGCAGCATCTGAGCCTGGGGACCTGCCCACCTGCACTCAACCAGAACGACCAGAGCAAATCAACTGGGCTGCCCTGGGATGGACCTCCACCCCTTCCTCTCAGACCCAACCTGCCTGCCACTCTGAGGCCCCTCCCCGGGTTTGTAGGAAATCCTCTGAACGCTGAGCCGCATCACATACAATGGATAGAAAGGATTTGGAGAATGGGATGATGAAAACCGTGGATCAGCCAAACCAAGCCCCATCCTCCAACACCCTCCCATGCCCCCACCCCCTCATGTCTATATCCACAACTGAAAATTGGAACTGCCAAGGCTCTGTGGTTGGGAGGGGCTGGGGAACAGACCATGGGAGAGAAGATCTGAGCTGAGCAATATTAACCGCTCAGGATGAGAGACTGTGTGATAAATGATTTAATGGGTGGTTTCAAAGATGGAATCGGGCTGCATAACTCAGGTGAAGATTTCAAATATATGGCATAATTGCTACATGTGAAGTCTGTTTGTACTTAAGCTTTTAGTTCTGGAAATTACCAAGCTCTGTGCTGCTCCTACGATTAATCATTAAAGAATTAAGAGTGAGAATACCCATTATTGTAAAAGACTCGAGTGAAGATGGTCTTGATTCAACTTATAAAATAGACAGATTTGGTGCAACTGAATAATTTTCTTCTTCTCTGCACAAAATCAGGAATGCTAGTCATACTCAGCGGCTGGGGTGAACGCTTACAAACTGGTATAGACCAGCCCATAATTACCAAAATGGGGAAGAAAAAAAAAAAGAACAGCATTTTGTAATGAATGACAAGCTGCTGAGCGGAAATCTAATTTGGTCTAATTAAGCAGCCTTTTGTGAGGATTTGTCTTTAGATGAAAAGAGGGAGCCAAGGAGATCTAAATGCAAATGAACTCCATCATTTTGGTTTTAAAGGGCTAGGCTGAGATGAGTGCCTCCATGCCTAGCCCTCTTCTTCATTAGATTATTAGTCCTCTCCTTGTCACCTCGAGCCCGCACCAGGCCCCACCTGCCTCGGAGGAGCCTCACATTTCCTGTCCCTCGCCTCTCATATCTTTTCAAATAGGGTGCCTCATGTCGACAGAGCTGTCAGGGAGCTTTTGCTTATTCAGGAGCAAATTTTATTTTGCCCAAAGTAATAAAAGCCAATGGGGTTTTGCTTATTAGAGGAATCTGCTGCTATTCTCTGAGGGTGCATCTTCTGAAGTCTGGAGGGTTGAATGCACACCCAATGCCATTGGTACTGACAGAGAGACTGGGGGAAAA
This sequence comes from Bubalus kerabau, assembly GCF_029407905.1. Taxonomy (NCBI): domain Eukaryota; kingdom Metazoa; phylum Chordata; class Mammalia; order Artiodactyla; family Bovidae; genus Bubalus; species Bubalus kerabau. The sequence goes on along the minus strand of NC_073634.1, from coordinate 105,342,678 downwards.
CCAACCCTGCAGCCCAACCTGCAAGGTAGACCAGATATCCGCCTGAGCGTCCCTGGCTGCTGCCTGTTTGAAGGCTTGAAGCCAGGGTGCCCACCTCTCTAGTCAATCACAGGATCAATTGTCTGACCAGGTGGGTTCTCTTTGGCCCACAGAGGATTACAACACACATCTATCTTGCCCCACACAGAGATGCTGGCACAAGCCCCTCAGCCTCAAGCAGATACTTCAGGGGTAAGCAGAGGCCAAATGCTTGGTTGCTGTTCCTGCATTCACAAGATAGTCCTCAGATTCAACAGTTCACTAGAATGACCCACAGAACTCAGAAGAGCCATTCTACTCATGGTTGTGGTTTCTTACAGCAGAAGGAACTAGACTAGAATCAGTAAAGGGAAGAGGTGCATGAGACAGGGTCCATGAGAGATCACTTGTCCCCTCCTGGTGTTAGGAGATGGAGCCTTTGGAAGGTGATGAGGTCTTACGGATGGAGCCCCCATAAATGGGATTAGTGCCCTTATAAGAAGAGATCAGAGAGCCAAATGTCTGTAAACCAAGAAACATACCCTGCTGACTCCCAGAACTATGAGAAGTATTTGTTATTTAAGCCTCCAGGTCTTGTTCTAGTAGCCCCAGCTGACAAGTACAAGCAGCCGCTATGGGTTGAACAATTACTATGTGCCTGCTGTCTTGGTCAGGGGTCTGTACTTGACGCCTGCCAATTCCTTGACCCTTCCTGACCTGACCTTCCATTTAAACTGTGCTTAGCCTCTCCTCCTCCCCTCCCCTGCTCTCTGCTTTTCCAAAGCACTTATCACCAACTCTGTGGGCTTTTAAAAAATTTCTTTGGCCACACTGTGGCATGCAGGATCTTAGTTCCCCAGCCAGGGATGGAAACCCTGCCCCCTGCAGTGGAAGCACAGAGTCCTAACCACTGGATTGCCAGGGAAATCTCACCAACTCTGTGTTTTACTGATAAAGTTTGGCCATCGCCTTTCTTCCCTCCCTAACATGGGAGCTTGATGAGGCAGGGATTATTTCTTGTGTTACTGTTGTTCACTGCTCTGTCTTCATGCCTAGAATAATTCTTCACACATAGTAGATATTCAAGAAATCTTTGTTGAACAGGGATTGAATGAATGAATTTTCATCATAACATATGAAGCAGGTCTCGTCTTGTCCCAGTTTTACAGATTAGCGCTCAGCAGAGTTACACTGAAGGACGGGGAAGCCTGGCATGCTGCAGTCCACGGGGTCGCAAAGAGTCGGACACAACTTAGCGACTAAACAACAGCTGAACAAGGTTACGTGCATGTCCGGGTCACTCAGCTAATGGCCAGACGCAGGGCTGGGAGACCGGGTGCCTGACTCTAGGACGCCCTGGCTGGTGCCTCTATGATCTACTACAGCCTTTTTATAGTCCTGGAGCACAGAGAAAGCCATCAGCTTGATCGGAGGCACTGAGGTAAATGCAAGAGGCTGTTCATGGTTCCGGCTGCCCCAGGCCTGAGAAGGTCAAGGTCCCAGCACAGACACATCAAGAAGTCCTCTCTCTTTTCCTGAACCATCTCTTCTGTATTAGTTTCCTGTGGCTGCTTAAAAACGGCAAAATTTTGCTTTTGCTGAGTCCTGAAAGCCAGGAGTCCAAAATCAAGGTGCCAGCAGGGTTGGTTCCTTCAGAGGCTGTCAGGGAGGATGTGTTTCATGCCTCTCTCCCAGCTTCTGTGGGCTGTTGGCCATTCTTGTATTCCATGGCTTGCAGGTATATTACTCTGATCTCTATGACTGTTTTCACATGGCCTCTGACCCCTCTGTCTGTGTCTCAAATCACTCTCTTCTTTTTCTTCTAAGGACACCAGTTATTGGTCTAGAGTTTCGCCCTAAATCCAGTATGGTGTCATCTTGAGATCCTTAACTTGGCTACACCTGCAAAGACCTATTTCCAAATAAGGTCACACTCACAGGTACTAGGAGTTAGGTCTTGGACACGTCTTTCGAGGACATATCCTATTAACAGCATGACATAGTGGTACCATCCAACCAGCCATGCTGGCTAGCGAGGGGGACGCTATCACTGCCCAGCCTGGAGCTGACAGCGCGGCGTGGGGCTCCCCTCGGTGCTCAGTGCTGCCTCAAATGAGCTAGACCCCACGCAAACCAAGACTACAGTGATGCTCCGCCTCACATGGTCAGAATGGCCATCATTTAAAAGGCTACAAATAACAAATGCTGGAGAGGGTGCGGAGGAAAGGAACCCTCCTCTGGTGGGAGTGTACGTTGGTGCGGCCACTATGGAGAACAGTATGGAGGTTCTTCAGAAAACTAAAAATAGAATCACCCTAGGGTCCCGCACTCCTACTCCTCGGCATATCTCCAGACAAAACTACCATTTGAAAAGATACACGCATCTCAATGTTCATAGCAGCACTAGTCGTAATAGCCAAGACATGGGAGCAAGCTAAATGCTCATCGACAACTGATGGATGAAGAAGACGCGGCGCATATATACAATGGAGTGTGTGTGTATGTGTGTGCGCGCGCTAAGTTGCTTCAGTCATGTCTGACTCTGGGACCTGATGGACTGTGGCCCTCCAGGCCCCTCTATCCATAGGATTCTCCAGGCAAGAATACTGGAGTGGGTTGCCATGCCTTCCTCCAGGAGATCATCCCAACCCAGGGATTGAACCCGTGTCTCTTAAGTCTCCTGCATTGGCAGGCACATTCGTTATCACTAGCACCACCTGGGAAGCCCCATACGATGGGATACTACTCAGCTATTAAAAAGAACGAAATAATGCCATTTGCAGCAACATGGATGCAACTAGAGTTTACCATACTAAGAGAAGTAAGTCAGAAAGACAAATGCCATACGAATGCCATTTGCAGCAACATGGATGCAACTAGAGATGACCATACTAAGAGAAGTAAGTCAGAAAGACAAATGCCATACGATATCACTTCTAGGTGGAATCTAAAATGCGGCACAAATGAACCTATCTACGAAGCAGAAACAGAGTCTCAGACATAGAGATCAGGCTCCCGGTGGCCAAAGGGGAGTGCTTGGGAGACAGACGGAGTAGGAGTTTGGGGTGAGCAGATGTAAGCTTTTATATATGGACTGGATAAACAACAAGGTCCTACTGCATAGCACAGGGAACCATATTCAATATCCTATGATAAATCATAATGGAAAAGAATATTTAAAATAATGTACATCTATATAACTGAATCACTTCACTGTAGCGCAGAAATTAACACAACATTGTACATCAACCATACTTTAATTAAAAAAAAAATAGATGAACGGGACCCCCATTTCTTGGGACTGACCTCATGTGTGAATCCCTGACTATAGCTCATGAGAAGATGAGAGATCAGAGCTTGACCGGCTAGTGGTAGATAAGCTACCTTCTGGGGCCTGGAAACCAAAAGAAGCTCCCCCAGGGCAGACATCCTGGGGAAGATTTCTCAGATCATGTAGCTTGTGATGCAGCAAGGGAGGGGTGAGTGGATTCTTCTAGTGACACATGACGGGCGTTCCTGGTGATCCCCGGGACCAAGCAGAAGATAAGACACCTGCAGAATCTCTGGGCACAAAGGAGGCTGGCCGGAGTGTCATGAGGGAAGGGAAACGGGCTGTGGGGACTCCCAGGAGGGAGCGGGGCTCATCTGCCCACCAGGCAGACCTCCAGGGAGAGGCGGCGCTGGAGAAGGACTTGGAATGTCGGACAGAGAGATGCAGGGCAGCGTGTGCCGTGACGGCAAAGAGCACAAACAGGAAACAAGGGCATGTAGAAGCGCTATCATGGGCGTTTGTCTTTCTCTGCCCGACTTACTTCACTTAGGAATCGCTTATATGGGGGATCCTTAAAAATGGTACAAATGAACTTCTTTACAAAAAAGAAATAGAGTCACAGATGCAGAAAACAAACTTATGGTGAAAGTGAAGGTCGCTCAGTCGTGTCCAACTCTTTGCGACCCCATCGACTACACAGTCCATGGAATTCTCCAGGCCAGAATACTGGAGTGGGTAGCCTTTTCCGTCTCCAGGGCATCTTCCCAACCCAGGGATCGAACCCAGGACTCCCACATTGCAGATGGATTCTTTACCAGCTGAGTCACAAGGGAAACCAAAAACTTCTGGTGACTGGAGGGAAGTGGGAGTGTGGAGAGGGATAAATTGGGTTATTGGGGTAGACATCTATACACTACTATATATAAAATAGACAACTAATAAGGACCTACTGGATAGCATAGGAAACTCTACTCTAAACTCTACTCTAAAACTCAGGAATGACCTATATGGGGAAAAAAATCTTAAAAAGAGTGGATACATGTATATGTATAACTGATTTACTTTGCTGTACACCTGAAACTTAACATAACATTGTAAATCAACTATACATCAATAAAAATTAAAGGGGGAAAAAAAGAGAGAGAGAAGGGCAGCAGAAAGTGGTCCAGCTGCCCTGGGGAAGGATAGGTAGTGGGGCCAGAACTGCCAGGCTGGTCTTCTTCATGGAGTCATGGATGGCTGGGAGTCTAGGGTGGGGGGATGACCAGTCCTGTGGTTTAGGAAAGTGGTGCCAGTGGTGAGTAGAGCAGAGACCATGAGAGAGAGCAGGAGATGAGGGCTCCCCAGGAGTCTGGCTCTGCACTCCAGCGGGGGTTGGCAGGAGGAGACAAGACCAGAACCCAGAGGGCAGCTGTCAGGACCTTCCTGACTCAGTATCAAGGGGAGACTTCCGAGTTCTTCCCTCCCAAGTGTGTCCAAAGCTGAGTCAACGCAGAGAAAGCTGCCAGCTGCGTTGCATACGGCTTCTGTACACTTCCTGCCCCTAAACTAGCCTTTCTCCTTGCCCACATTCCCTTAATTTCTCCAGCGACTGCAAGTACTGAGGAGGTTCAAAGTGGACTCTCTGCTCAGCCCCTAAGTGGTCCTCCTCCCCACCCCTCAGCTGGGAGACTGAAGCCAGCCTGGGGCCCGTGATGTTCCCTCTGTAGATGAGCCTTAGAACAAAATTTAAATCTATGCCCTGGCCTAGATTTTTCTATTCCCCACAACACATGCTTCCAGCCAGGCTGGGCTACCCAGAAACTTTGGAAATCTGATAGTCCTTTTCAGAATGTCAGAAAAGTCTGATTTTTTTTTTAATTGTGCTTTGAGGTTTGCAGGATCTTAGTTCCCCAACCAGGGATTGAACCTGAGCCCCCATCAGCGGAAGTGCCAAGTCCTAACCACTGGGCCACCAGGGAAGTCCCAGGAAACTGATTCTTAAAGGCTAGGGTCAAGCTACAAAGGAGAATTCCAATATTTTCTTGAAAGCTGAAAATGCTATTCTTTCCCCTGCTGAAGACCACAGGCTCAATGAACGCTGCCAGCCGGTAGCAGAAGTCTTCTTGTACTGAATCACTCCCTTTCCAACAATAAAATAGTTAACATTTTCTGTCTAAAATGATGTGCTTTCTTGATATAAAACCATCTCAGAAGGATGGAGCATCTTTGCCATTCTACACCCCAGAATTCCCCTTAGAAATCAAATATAATCCTCTTTAAGAAGCTTTAAATAATTTTGAGCTTTCTTATTGACTTATTAAAATGCAGCTTAAAACACGTCTTCAATGCAATCCTTTTACAAGGGTCAGGGATAGAAAATTTGAAGAAATATGATTAGCAGATCAGTTGGAAAGACTTAAGTACTCAGCTGCAAGCTTGAATATTTCAGAGAAAACTTTGGAACCCCTCACCAAGCTGCCCTGGGACAGGATTGCTCTCTGCCTGCCTCCCTCCTCTATCCCCACAAGTCCAGGCTTCACTAACTTGGTGATGCCCTACGGGTTCTCTGCACAGAAAAACCTTCTGCCACCACTCGACTCATGTTTCCCCTGCAATGCATCCCCAGGAGCTTTGTCTGTGAGCTTCCCTCTGGTCCTAATGACCGAACTTTCTCAGAAACCCCTTTGTTAAGAGCTTCAAAGGGCTTAGAACATTCCAAGGGTGGTCTTTGATCCCTGGTATCCTCGAGCGATAGGAACCAGTGGTGTCCTGACTCACTGTGAACCATCCCATGTCACTGAACTTATCCCGAGTCACTGGAGTCCTGCTCTGTCCTGGGATGGATGGAGTCAGAGGTTCAGTTCAGGAATTTTCATGTTTAAGTGAATGAATGGGTGAATAATGAACAAGTGAATCAATGAATCCACAAGGCTTTCCTAAGTGTACAGCTGCCCAATAGAAAGGCATACAGGGACTTGCCTGGTGGCACAGTGGATGAGAATCCACCTGCCAATGCAGGTGACATGGGTTTGATCCCTCATCCGGGAAAATTACACACACCGTGGAGCAAATAAGCCCATGCACCACAACCACTGAGCCTGCCCGCCCACAGCCCAAGCTCTGAAACAAGAGAGGGCACCTCGAGGAGAAGTCCGAGCAGCACAACCAAGAGGAGCCCCTGTGCACCGTGCAATGCAGGCCCAGTGAAGCCAAAAATGAATAAATAAATCAATGTTTTAAAAAAAGGAAAGCCACACAGAACAGGGACTAGGAAAAGCACCGTCTTTCAGGGGAAGGCTTCCATCGGACCACACGTACCCCCTTCTTAAATCAAAGACATCGATCTTAGAATGCACATTAAATCTTGCCTTGAAACAAGCAAGGCTTCTGTAAATGCAAATCCTTGCAAGAGACAAATCCCAATTATGTTAGTGACACTTCCAGGGCACCTGCATTACATGTCCAGGGCAGGCGATAGAGACCAGTGTTTGTCAGAAGAGGAGCTGATGTCATCGATAGGATGTCTGGCTCCAGAGATCTGAGAGGGTCGGCGCCTTCTCCTGCCACAACCAGGACCCATGTACCAGCACCAGGGGAGGCTTCTAGGATGCGTCTAGGATTGTTTGATTTCACACATCTAGTTTGGCCCGGAGCAGCCCTCTCTGGAGATCAAAGCAGTCCATCCTAAAGGAAATCAGTCCTGAATATTCATTGGAATGACTGATGCTGAAGCCCCAATATTTTAGCCATCTGATATGAAGAGCCCACTCATTGGAAAATATCCTGATGCTGGGAAAGATTGAGGGTAGGAGTAGAAGGGGGCAACAGAGGACGGGATGGTTGGATGGCATCATCAACTCAATGGTCATGAGTTTGAGAAAACTCTGGGAGATAGTGAAGGACAGGGAAGCCTGATGTGCTGCAGTTCATGGGGTTGCAAAGAATCAGACACGACTTAGCAACTGAACAACAAGACGTCTCTGGATACAAGGTGTTATCCCGATGGGTGTGCGGTTTGGTGGGTCAATGAGCAGGTGTGGGAGCCTTGATTACCTGCCTGGGCTGAAGCCCAAGCTCTGGTACCAGCTGATCAACCTTGAGCAAGTGACTTCACCCCTGAGGAGTCTGACTCCGTCCCCCCAGGGGTAAAATGGAGGTGCCAAATAGAAACTGCCTCCAGGGATTATTATGAGACTCAGAGAAGATGATGCCCTTCCAGCATGAATCCTGAAAAGCGACTGGTTTTGTGGGTCCAAACCAGAAAAACTCTGGCCCTTTGATATTGTTTAACCCAATACTGCCCAGTGCCTGTGATCCCCAAACAGTAAAGGGGGCCGTTACCGCTACGCTTGTGTTCACGCTGGCCAACACCATGAACACAGTGATCGAATCTAAGGATGTCCAGGGCAGGTCACACTGGTACACACGCTGCAGCCTGGCGGCTTCATTTTACAATAAAGAGCCTCGTAAATACTTTCCTAAGTAAACCGGCCCATCTCCTCACAGAAACCTCCCTGAGTGGGTGTCACCACTCAACAAAAATTTGCAGACAGGTGAGTGCCAGGTATTGCACTCGGTGCTGGGGATACTAAATGAGAGACAAAATTCTTGCCCCTCCCACTCCCTGCCCTCACCCAAAACACTTGTAATTTCCTGAAGGATAGAAAGAAAGGAACAAGTGATGTGGGACCTGCTTAGTCACTGAGTCATGCCCAGCGCTTTGTGATCCCGTGGACTATAGCCCGCCAGGCTCCTCTGCCCATGGGATTTTTCAGGGAAGAATACTGGAGCAGCTTGCATGTCCTACTCCAGGGGATCTTCCTGACCCAGGGATCGAACCTGTGACTGTTGCATTTCCTACATTGGTAGGCAGATTCCTTACCACTGTGCCATCTGGGAAGCCTCAAAAATGCAGGACACCTAGTTAAATTCATTTCGGATAAACAATGAATAACTTTTTTTATATAAACGTGTCCCAGATATTTCATGCAGCATACTTATCATTGCACAGGGCATTCTTATTATTCATTGGATATCTGAAATTCAAATTTAACTGGACATCCTATATTCTAGCTGGTGGCCCAAGCCACATAAAAATTCCATTTCACCCTCAGAGGAGGGCCAAAGGCTGTTGTCATCCTCATCAGAAATCATTTTGACTTGAGTGATGACCCCCGGCATATTATCAAGTGACGGGTCCACAGATGTCATAGTCCATTTGGGCTGAGAGGACAGAATGCCAGCACTTGGGCAGCTTAAACAACACGTATCTATTTCTCCCAGTTTTGAAGGCTGGAAGCCCAAGATCAAGGCCTGGCAGATTCCATGTCTGTTGAGAACCCGTTTCTGGCTTCAGACGGCTAACTTTTCATTGTGTCCTCATATGACAGAAGAGGAGAGGGAGCCGCCTGGGGTCCCCATCATAAGGGCACTAATTCCATTTGTGAGGTCTTGTCCTTCATGACCTAATCACCTCCCAAAGGCTGCCACTTCCCAACACCATCACCTGGGGGATTAGGTTTCAACATACGAATTTGGGGAGAGGGGTTTTAACATACGAATATGGGTGCATTCAGTCCACTGCAATGCATCTTTCAGGTAAAAATTATACTACCCTTGAAACAGAACGGTGGCACCGTTGGTAAAGAATCTGCCTGCCAATGCAGGAGACACAAGAGATGAGGGTTCAATCCCTGGGTTGGGAAGATCCCCTGGAGGAGGAAATAGCAACCCACTCCAGAATTCTTGCCTGGAAAATTCCATGAACAGAGGAGCCTGGCAGTCTACAGTCCATGGAGTCACAAAGAGTCGGACATGACTGAGCTCACACACACACACTCATAAAACAGAATGCCCCTGCAAAGAAAGCCTATTACACCTGTGTTAGCTAAACCCCAGGGCTGGCCAGGTTTCCTGTCACCACCCTTCTTGATTATCTTTAGAGCACAGTGTAAAAATATCCCTAAGTGGAAGAAACATGAGATGCCAAGAAGTGACTTTAGAAGTCTGTGCAGGACCTGAAGGCATGGCCCTGGACTTTTGTTGCTCAGCCGCTGAGTTGCGTCCAACTCTTTGCAAGCCTGTGGACTGCAGCACACCAGCTTCCCTGTCCTTCTCCATCTCCCAGAGTTCGCTCAAACTCATGTCCATTGAGTCGGTAATGCCATCCAACCATCTCATCCTCTGTCCCCTTCTCCTCCCACCTTCAATCTTTCCCAGCATCAGGGTCTTTTCCAATGAGTGGGCTCTTCACACCAGGTGGCCAAAGGATTAGAGCTTCAGCATCAGTCTGTCCAGTGAGTATTCAGGGCTGATCTTCTTTAGGATGGACTGGTTTGATCTCCTTGCTGTCCAAGGGACTCTCGAGAATCTTCTCCAACACACAATTTGAGAGCATCAGTTCTTTGGCGCTCAGCCTTCTTTATGGTCCAACTCTCACATGACTACTGGAAAAACCATAGATTTGACTATACAGACCTTTGTTGGCAAAGTGATGCCTCTGCTTTTTAATATGCTGTCTAGGTTGGTCATAGCTATTATGGACTTGGGGCCCATAAAAAAGATAGAAAGAAGGGGTTGGAGCTCACTTCAGGGGCCAGAAAGCCCCTCGGGCAGACCGGATGCTCCTGACAGTGGTGAGTTCGGCCCTGGGGCTCTGTTACCTGCCTGGCCTCAGAACTCCAGGGAGCTGGGTTTGTAGTCACATCCTCCAGATTGCTTTGTGAGACCTTCCCAATTTCTGCCTCTTGTCCAGTGTTATTTCCTGGCAGGTTTTGGGTGATAGTCGCCAAGGCCAAATCCTTCAAGGCCCATGGCTTTGCTAACCAAGAGAGTTCTCTGACTGCTTCCCAGACACTCCGAGTTGTGCACACAAGGCCGACTCCTTTATCAGGTCCTGGGGCGCCGTGACCAGGATTTGTGGGACTTTGATGTCTCTTCCAAGCAGAAGGAAAAAGTAAACATATCTGTTCGTAAAATATAATTTTTAATCTAAAATATGTGGACTCATGAAGACAAAAGTACCCAGAGCTTGTGACCTTTAGACCACGTACGATCCAGTTTGTATGTCTGTGGTCACCCACAGAATGCTCAAAGCATTGGACTCACTTGGGAAAGGGCCCAGATTTCTTTCTCAAACAGGAATAAGCAAGGGGACTTCCCTGGGGTCCTGTGGTTAAGAAACTGCCTTGCAACGTGGCGCACGTGTGTTCAATCCCTACTCAGGGAACTAAGAGCCCACGCCCTCAGGGCAACTAGACCTGCGCGGCAGCTGGAGAAAGTCCACAGGCCCCAGCAAAGACCCAGCACCGTGAAAAAAAAAGAAAAAGGAATAAGCAGCCAGATTCAGGGTATTGCTGCCCAAGAGGCAACACATATCAAGCAGGAAGAACACAGAGACGGAAGGGAACTGGCTCCACCCCCGCCGCGACAGTGACCGCCACAGTCCTCTGGTGGGAGGACTCTGGTGGTCCAGTGGTGAAGACTCCAAGCTTCCAGTGCAGGGGGCACGACTGCAATCCCTGGTCAAGGAAAGTAAGCTTCCACATGCTACAAGACAAGGTCAAAAAGTTAAAAAAAAAAAAAGATGGAGCAACTGGTAGAATCTGAATAAGGCTGGTGGATGGAACCAGTGTCAGTCTCCCGGCTGTGATATTTCACTTGTTATTTAAGATGTCACCACTGAGGGAAGCTGGGTGAAGGGTGCTCGGGGCCTCTATGTACTGTTTTTGCAAACTTCCTTGGAGTCTATAATTATTTCAAAATTAAAAGTTAAAAAAAAAAAAAGATGGAGCCAAGGAGATCCCCCTCATGAAAGAGAACGTTGATGCTAATAAAGGGCGAATGGACTTTGCAAATAACTCTCATTTTCTGGGAAACACGGATGTGCCCATGTGTCCCCTCACGTCCTCTCCCACAGCGCCCCCCCCCGCCCCCCCGTTCAGCTGTCGTGGTATTTTCCTTCATTATGCCAGCGCCTCGGAAGTAAACCTCTCTAATTTTCTACACCGCAGCTATTTATTTAAATGCTAACTCGCATTATGAAGTGATAATCCACACGCGCAGGAGATAATTTATGAAGCATTTAAATTAAGAGGAGCAGCTAATTGAGAGCATGTGTCTTATAAGCCTTGCTAACACCAGAAAACTACAAATTAGGGGGGATGCAAGATATTTCTGTCTTGCTTTTATCTTCTCTTGGAAGGCGCTTGGAGGAAAAAGACTTCCGTGACTGCACTTGCTGGCCCCACAGCCCCTCTGGTGGGGGGCGGCCCTGCCCTGGCACTCTCAGGCTGTGCAGAGACCACCTTCTCCCCAGACAGGGTCTGCATTTTCCCCACCACCCTTTTGCTAGCAAGGGAGCATTGTTTTTTTTCCTTCGAAGCTTCTCAGCTGGATTACAAAGATGCAAAGTGACAAAGACTGGTATTTACTAGGCATTTACGCCTGACTGGAGAAAGAAAGGAAATTTGGGGAAGGGGAAGATCCGAAGGAAATAGCATGTGTTTTATAATTATTTCAGTTCTTTCATCTTAAAAAGGACTGCCTGGGTTTGAGCACAGTGGCTGAGAGTTCAGCTGGGACAGAGGGGCGCCGAGTGTGCAGGCGTGTTCCTTCACTTTCCCCACTCCCCCCAAAGATTTTAGTGAGCAGCGACTATGTGAAAGGGTCTCCCCTGGTGGTTCGGTGGTAAAGAATCCATCTGCCAGTGCAAGAGACGGGGACTCGATCCCGGGTTGGGAAATCCCCTAGAGTAGGACATGGCAACCCACTCCAGCATTCTTACCTGGAAAACCCCATGGACAGAGGAGCTTGGCAGGTTACAGTCCGTTGGGCCACAGAGTCGGACTCAGTGACTAAACAACGACTACTATGTGAAAGACACTAGGGGAAGAGCCACGAGGGAAGGAGACATGCTAGTCCCTGGGCACGTGATGTTTACATCCTAACCAGAAAGGCAGCTACGACGGGATGAAGTGATGAATTACCCCGTGCAGGTGCTGAGGGGGAGGGCCGCTGTGCCCTGGTCCAGGGTGGTCAGGGAAGGCTTCCTGGGAGAAAGACATTTGAGTTGGGACCTGAAGGGTGAGGAATAGCCGGGTGAGAATGAACGTAGCCAGGGCAGGAACTGCTGGGGTAGGGGAATAAGACTCCCAGTGTCCCCTGTCCCAGGGAGGCATGACCTGAAATACGAAGAGATGATCTTACTAAGTGAAGTAAGTCAGACAGAGAAAGACAAATACCATATGATATCACTTTTATGTGGGATCTTAAAAATGATACAAATGAACTTATATACAAAATATACAGTTAGGGAATTTGGGGTGGACATTGGTAGCTCAGAGGGTAAAGCGTCTGCCCGCAGTGTGGGAGACGTCAGTTCGATCCCTGGGTCAGGAAGATCCCGTGGAGAAGGAAATTGCAACCCACTCCAGTGTTCTTGCCTGGAGAATCCCATGGGCAGAGGAGCCTGGTAGGCTACAGTCTACGGGGTCGTAAAGAGTCGGACACGACTGAGCAAGTTCACTTCACTTCACCTCATGTACACACTGCTACATTTAAAATACATAATTTACAAGGACCTACTGTATGGCACAGGGTGTTCAATGGTATGTGGCAGCCCGGATGGGAGGAGAGTTTGGGGGAGAATGGATACATCAACATGTATGTTGGAGTCCCTTCCCTGTTCACCTGCAGCTCTCGCAACATCGTTCATCAGCTATACTCCAATACAAAATTAAAAGTCTTTAAAAATAGATACAGACTCACACACACAGAAAACAAACTTATGGTTACCAAAAGGCAAGAGGGTGGAGAGGGATAAACTGTGAATTTGGGCTTAACAGGTGAACACCACTGTATATAAAATAGATAAGCAAGGTCCTATTGTATAGCACAGGGAATTATATTCAGTATCTGTAATAACGTATAATGGAAAAGAATCTGAAAGTGAATCTATGTAAATAAAAATATGTATATAAACATATATGTGAAGATAGAAATCTGAATCACTTTGAAACACTATGGATCAACTACACTTCAGTTTAAATGTTTAAATGCTAATGTTTGGGTCCCAGCCCTAAATATTCTGCAATCAAAGAATCTTTGTAACCTAAGTTACAATCCCCTTACTTGTGGGTTTTGCAAATTCAAATAGTATTCATATCAGATATTCACAGATCAAGGCAGGTATGAATGTTCTTTTTTTTAATGTAAAAGCTGATTCTACAGATTTTTTTATTGAAGCATAATTGATTTACAATGTTGTGTTAATTACTGCTGTACAGCAAAGCAATTCAGTTACACACATCATCTTTTAAAAAATACGTTCTTTTTCATTATGGTTTACTTCAGGATATTGAATATCGTTCCTCATGCTATACAGTAGGACTTTGTTGTTTATCCATCCTGTAGACAATAGCTTGCATCTGCTAATCCCAAACTCCTATTCCATCCCTCCCAACCCTCACCCCTTGGCAAGCACCAGCCTGTTCTCTATGTCTGTGATTCTGTCTGTTTCCTAGACAGGTTTACTTGTCAGACAGGAAGGTTCTGAGGTTTCTGCGGACAATTCCTCCTGCGCAGTTCATTTGGTGCCTCTTTTTAAGTCGAATTCTTTTCTTCTTTCATTTTTATGTCGCCTCACGCCTTCACCCAGTTCACCCTGTTTGTTTCTAAAAACGAATTGCTCCCATAAAGTGCCAGGATCAGTGGTTAGAGAAGCTGTCTGCTCTGTTCTAGGGCCCAGAGGCAGGATTTGACAAAACTGGGGGACTTTTTAGAAAGTCCGTTATGGGCAGTCTATAACGCAGTTCTTGCTTATTGTAGAAATCCAACGCTCAGACGTGTATAAAGCCAACGCAAACAGTTTTCTTGCCCACATCCCACCCACTCAAGACTCCAGGTTAACAGCTGGGTGTGTCCTTCTAAGACTTTCTCACTTAAACATATGCACATATGTCAACATTTATACAAAGACAGGGATTTTGCCCCACATCAGTGGGATTTGCAACGTGCCTCTCTCCCTCCAGCACAGCTTATAGGTATAACTTTTGCTTCATGTCTGACTTTTTGCAACTCCATGGACTATAGCTCACCAGACTCCTTTGTCCATGGGATTTTCCAGGCAAGAATACTGGAGTGGGTTGCCACTTCCTCCTCCAGGGGATCGGAACTGAAACCTCAGTTCTGCCTCTTCCTATGCTGTTAACCTGGGTAAGCCACTGAAACTTTCCAAGCCTCAGTTTCCTCATCTGCAAAATGGGGTACATCAAGAGAGCTCATGGGAAAACATCCACAGAGACTGAGCTTGGGGTCCAGCCCCAGGGCGCACATTCAGTTAATGGCAGCTATCCCTATCGTACCTGTTGACCAGAAAAGTAACGCATTTTCTTTCAACATGAAATTATAAAATGTGTGTGAAGGTTTTAGGTACCATTTCCTGATAGCTCAGCTGGAAAAGAATTCACCTGCAATGCAGGAGACCCCGGTTTGATTCCTGGGTCAGGAAGATCTGCTGGAGAAGGGTTAGGCTACCCACTCCAGTATTCTTGGGCTTCCCTTGTGGCTCAGCTGGTAAAGAATCCGCCTACAACACGGGAGACCTGGGTTCAATCCCTGGGTTGGGAAGATCCCCTGGAGAAGGGAACGGCTACCCACTCCAGCATTCTGGCCTGGAGAATTCCATGGACTGTATAGTCTATGGGGTCGAAAAGAGTCGGACACAACTGAGTGGCTCTCACCTTCACTTTTTCTTACAAACACCTGACGGTTTCTCTTGTTAACAGATAAAACCGTCTTCCATGTGGAGATGTTACCTGTGAGCAGGCTTTATTTGGACTTAGGTCAATCCACCTCTTTCCATGATTCCCATCTCAGCCCTCTGCCCAATGCCACCCCCAACTGCTGCCAAAATTAGGAAGTCCCACCGTTAGAGATTCCTAGCTCAGGCTGCCTTGGAGTAGAACTCACTCTGTGCATCTAAGATGCTTGTGCATCCGAGGCTAAGTTCATGCCCTTTGAGGCCAAGCCAGGTAAGGTTTGGCCTCTTCCCATAGGCAGGTCACAGGGACACATCTGTCCTCAGGCTGACTTCAAGTTTCCCTCCAGGGATCACATTTCACATTTCTGTCTGCCGCCAGTCACAGCGACCCCTCCCTTTCATTAGACTGGTGCCCCCTTTTCTCCCGTGTCACTGGGATTCTTCCACTGAGGCCAAGCCCACTCTTCTCCTGGGAGTAACCTCTAGCATGTGGTGGATGCCTGGGAAAGCCACCTTCTTCGGGTTATCCAGGTGGGTGGCCCAGGTGGACACAAAGCCTCCAACCTCATCCAGCAACCCGTTCCAGTTTCCCACCATGAAGACAGGCCTGGGTCTTTGTTGCAGCTCTAGAAATGCCTAGCACCTAGTGGGTGCTCAGAAACTCACAGTGTGTTCCATATTTTTGAACACCTATTCTTTTTTTATTGGAGTATAAAACCTGAACCTCCAATACTTTGGCCACCTCATGCGAAGAGCTGACTCGTTGGAAAAGACTCTGATGATGGGAAAGATTGAGGGCAAAAGGAGAAGGGGACGACAGAGGATGAGATGACTGGATGGCATCACCGACTCAATGGACATGAGTCTGAGCAAACTCTGGGAGATGGTGAAGGACAGGGAAGCCTGGCATGCTACAGTCCATGGGGTCACAAAGAGTTGGAAACGACTTAGCGACTAAACAACAATAATTGCTTTACAGTGTTGAGTTAGTTTCTGCTGTACAACAAAGCGAATCAGCTATACGTATACATATTTACCCTCCCAGGCAAGCCTCCCTCCTGCCTCCCCCCACCTCCACCCAATCCTCAACCGAGCTGAGCTCCTTGTGCCATCCAGCAGCTTCCCACCAGCTATCTAATTTCACGCATGGTGGTGTATGCATGTCAGTGCCACTCTCCTGATTCACCCCACCCTCCTTGAGCACCTGTTCTGTGTCTACCTGTCCAACAGAGGGCTGGCTAGCAGGTTGAGGGAGGGGGTGGTGAAGTCGGGGAATACGAAAGAAGCATATAAGCAGCCTGTGCATGGAAAAGGCAGCTGCCCTGGAGAGGGACGGAAGGTGGTACTCAGATGATGCGTGCCCAAGTGCCAGCGGCCAGTCCTTGAGCAAGGCACTCTGCAGTGGCTGTGATCTCTCTAAATGTGAAGACCTTTTGGCCCAGCAACTGCTCGGTTAAGTTTTAACCCCCAGAGGACTTCCCTGGTGGTCCAGTGGTTAAGAATCTGCCTGCTAATTCGGGGGATATGGGTTCGATCCCTGGTTGGGGAAGATTCCACATGCCACAGAGCAACTAAGCCTGTGTGCCACAACTACTGAGCCGCACTCTAGAGCCTGAGAGTCGCAACTACTGAAGCCTGAGTGCCCTGGAGCCCATGGTCACAGCAGGAGACGCCACTGCAACGTGAAGCCCGTGTTCCACAGCTAGAGAAAGCCCGTGAGCAGCAATGAGGAGCCAGTGAAGCCAAAAGTAAATATGTATATTTTTAAATTTAACCTACAGAAATACTTGCGCTTCGTTACAAACGTGGCCTTGCAGTGTGATTTGATAACGTTGAAAACCTCAACAGGACGGCGGGGGATCCAGGGGTGATGTGGGCTGCAGATCTGATGGTCCATCCACAGAACCAGATGCTAAGCTTTGAAAAAGGAGGAAGTGGTACACCCACTGCTATGGAAAGGTGTCCCACTTCTGACGGAGATGAAAAGAAAACCCATTGGTGGGAAAACCAAACAAACCAACAGGAACACTTGCACACACTTGAACGTTTTCTGGAGTAACTCAGAAGACAGGCCCCACAGAGATCACTCCCAGGGAACGGCGCTGGGTTTCTTCTCTTTGTCCCAAGGGAACCCACTCCTTTCCTGTTGCGCCAAGACTGAGGTTTGTATCCAAGGCCACACACTAAAGCAATTGGCTTCCTCCGGGACCTGGAGACTCTGGCTATGTGACAGTGACTAATTGCTACCTCTCTGAGCCTCTTTCTTCAATAAATAGATGTCAGGTGCCTACCGTGGGCCAGGGACCACAGAGTCCTCTCTGGGTTTCCCTGATCCCTCCTCCTTAACATTTGCAGAGAAAACCAGGAGGACCCTTGGGGCTTTTAAAAAATGCTTTCTGCTTTCTCAAGGACGTCGGCTCTAGAGCAGAGACAGGGGAAATCTCAGGCGCTGTGACTGGGCTGAGGCGGTGCCACTGGGTCCACGCAGGAAGCCTGCCTCTTTAACAAAGCATTGCCAGCACCACCGGTAATTGCCTTGTTACGGCCATCGGTGTCATCGTTCACCGGCAGGTCCCGGGAAGGGCCCCGGGGAGCAGTTCTACCTTTGCTAAACCAATAGCCCCCACGACAACCCCCTGCGGTCTTCCCTTTGCTGTCCCCGCAGAATAAATCCTCCGGTGCTCTTTGCTGAATGATCATGAAGACATGATTAAAGCTCCAGATTTATAGCTTCCCTGGGCTTGAGAAATCAAGCTGTTCCTGCTGCTGGGGCTGCCCCCCTCAGCTGCTGGGGACCGGTGAGTGGCAAAATGGAAGTGGTCCCCGAGCCAGAGGCAAGGCCGCCGAGGCAGATGCAATTAACACGTTAGCCAAATTGTAGCAGCGGCACAAATGGGATGGACCACGGGGTCTCTAACTCCGCCTGCCGTTACGGAAGGAGGCAGGCAAAAGCACGCCCTGAACCAAACCACACATCTTCTGGATTTTGTCTGACCCGGAAGCACCTGGCCCTTCACTCAGCCCCGGCTCACCTGTGCTATCTATAAGCATCCTCCTCACATAGTCACTTTTTAAGCGTCACCCTTGAAAAGTGTGTGTGGCCGGTTCCTCCTCTTAGAAGAACATGTCTGATCGGAAGTGAAGATTTCTACAGATATCAGAGCACATGTGTCAGGGTATCACTGCTACTAGAGGCCCAGCCATCATTCGGTGCTACTATGTGCCAAGCATGAGGCTGAGCATTTTATGTTAAAGAACCTTCATACATTTTTTTCCTATTTTTGAAAAAATTTTATTGGAATATAGTTGATTTACAATGTTGTGTTAGTTTCTGCTCACAAAGTGAATCAGTTATCCATAGACATATATCCACTCTTTTTAGATTCTTTTCCCACATAGGCCATTACAGAGTATTCAATAGAGTTTCCTGTGCTATACAGTAGCTCCTTATTCAGTTGCTCAGTCATGTCCGACTCTGCGACCCCATGGACTGCAGCACACCAGCCTTCCCTGTCCATCACCAACTCCCAGAACTTACTTAAACTCATGTCCATCAAGTTGGTGATGCCATCCAACCATCTCATCCTCTGTTATCCCCTTCTCCTCTCGCCTTCAATTCCCACCATCAGGGTCTTTTCAAATGAGTCAGCTCTTCGCATCAGGTGGCCGAAGTATTGGAGTTTCAGCTTCAGCATCAGTCCTTGGAAGGAACATTTAGGACTGACTTCCTTTAGGATGGACTGGTTGGATCTCCTTCAGTCCAAGGAACTCTCAAGAGTCTTCTCCAACACCACAGTTCAACAGCATCAATTCTTCGGTGCTCAGCTTTCTTTATAGTCCAACTCTCACATCCATACATGACTACTGGAAAAACCATAGCTTTGACTATACAGACCTTTGTTGCCAAAGTAATGTCTCTGCTTTTTAATATGCTGTCTAGGTTGGTCATAGCTTTTCTTCCAAGGAGCAAGCATCTTTTAATTTCATGCCTGCAGTCACCATCTGCCCTGATTTTGGAGTCCGAAAAAAAAAAGAAAGAAGGTCCTTATTACTATCTACTTCATATATTTGAATTGTGGTACTGGAGAAGATTCTTGAGAGTCCCTTGTACTGCAAGGAAATCAAACAATCAATCATAAAGGAAATCAATCCTGAATATACATTGAAAGGACTGAGGCTGAAGCTGAAGTTCCAATAGCTTGGCCACCTGATGCAAAGAGCCCACTCATTGGAAAAGATCCTGATAAAGGGAAATATCTAAGGCAAAAAGAGAAGGGGTAGACTGAGGATTAGATGGTTAGATAGCATCACCAACTTCATGAACATGAGTTTGAGCAAACTCTGGGAGATAGTGAAGGACAGGGAAGGCTGGCATGCTGCAGTCCATGAGATCACAAAGAGTCAGACGTGACTTTTCAAATGAACAACAGTGTGTATATGTCTATCTCATACATTTTTAAATTAAAAAGAATTTTTTTTTACTGAAAGTCACATAATATACAATTGACTGCTTTAAAGTGTAAAATTTGTGGCATGTAGTACATTCACAATGCTCTACAACCACTGCCTCCATGGAGCACCAAAACCTTTTCATCACCCCAAAAGAAAATCAGCACCATTAAGCATTCACTACCCACACCCCATCTCCTCAGCTCCAGGCACCTACTAGTCTACTTTAGTCTCTATGGATCGGTCTACTGTAGAGATTTCATATGAATGGAATCAACATGTGCCCTTTTGTGTCTGGTATCGTTCATTTAGCATCAGGTTTTTGAGGTTCATCTACCTCAGGTGTCAGGGTTTGCTCATGTGCGTGGTTGTACAATATTCCATTGTCCGGAGAGAGTACATTTTATTCATCCCTTCATCCATCGATGGGTGGTCATATGATTTTGAAGTGGGTGCTGTCATCATTTCCATTCTACAGAGGAGGAAACAGGGTATTTGAAAGTCAAGCTGCTTACCCGAGGCCCCCAAACTCAAGAAGTGAAGGAGCCCAGGTGTGGCCAGGCAATTGGACCACTGAGCTGGCCAAGGGCCAGGAGAGGAATCAGGCCAAGGGCAGTGGCAGGGGGAGCAACGCAGGAAACAGGACATGGTGAGTTTTCTGCAGCAGAAAAGCCCTTCAAGTAACCTTGAAGGGGGTGGTCAGCAGTATCCCAGGCAGGCTCAGTGGTCAGGAATCCGCCTGCCAATGCAGGAGCCACAGGTTCTATCCCCAGTCTGGGAGGGTCCCACACGCCTGGGATCAATTAAGCCTGCGTGCCAGAACTATTGAGCCTGCGCTCTAGACCCTGGAAGCCCACATGCCTCAACTACTGAAGCCCATGCTGAGAGCCCTTGCTTTGCAACACGAGAAGCCACTGCAATGAGAAGACCCCCGCATAGCAACTAGAGGAAAAACCCACATGCAGCAACAAAGACCCAGCACAGCCATAAATAAATAAATATTTTAAAACTTGATAAATAAAGGAGTTGGTCAGTAACTGTATGGTTTATGAAGGCTTACAGGGTATTCAGCGCACTGTACTGAATGATATTTTAAGACCGGGATGATCAAGAGTAGTTTCTTAATGCCTCCAGCACACACACACACACACACACACACAACCATCCATCCATCCATCCAGGCTGGACTGGATGCAGGGGGATAAATTACACAATTCCAGGGTTGTAAGCTAAGCTGCTCCTGAGAACACAAGTCACAGTTTACCTGACTATCTTTCCATTTTTACCCCCAAGGCAAGTTTTCTTCCAGGATCTGGTCTGGTTATCAAATCTGTGAGTGTCTTCACCCCTGGTTGTGCTTGGGGGAAAGAGTATGACTTCAAAAGGGCTCAATGATTTCATGACTTTGTTCCCAATACTTTTATCTCCTTGTACACATCTCCATTCTTTTTCAGCAATAGCTTACTTGGAAAAGCAGCTGCTAGGTATCGTGAAAGACATAACCCAAAGAAGCCTTCCTCTCTGAATTTTCCACAGTGTCTGTCTACATCTGTGCTGCCAAAGACAACAGCCACTAGTCACAAATGCTATTTAGGTTTTTTTATTTATTTTTTAAACTTTTTATTTTATATTGGAGTACCCTGGAGAAGGAAAGGGCAACCCACTCCAGTATTCTTGCCTGGGAGATCCCATGGACAGAGAAGCCTGGCGGGCTATAGTCTCTGGGGTCACAAAGAGTCAGACATGACTCCTCAACTAAACAACAACGACAGCCGATTAGCTACGATAGTGTCAGCTGAACAGCAAAGGGACTCAGCCATACGTATACAAATATCAATTCTCCCCTGCAAACTCCCCTCCCATCCAGGCTGCCACATAATGCTGAGCAGAGTTCTGTGTGCTGTACATTACGTCCTTGTTGGTTATCCATTTTAACTATTTAGGTTTTTTGAAACAATTGAAAATGTAGTCTTTGGTTGCACGAGCCAGATCTCAAGTGCTCAGCGTGCTCCTGAGATGGCGGTAACACTGTCAGATGGAGCAGAAACAGGTGGCTCCCATCACCGAAGAAGGCTCCATGAAGAGGGCTGCGCTGGTCTACACAGCGCCAGATCACCGGGCAATGGTCTCCATGTCACTCTGACCAGTGTAGACCTGATCTTCGAAAGGAAATACACGTTTTTTTGATCGGAGTCACAATCGTTGATAGGATACTACTTTGCTTCAGAAGGAAGGGGAAGTGGATAGATTACACAGGGCTGGGAAGATTCAGCCCAGATGCCCCACGTGGAGGAAAGGAGGTGGGCAAGTCGGGATCCGCTGAGCTGTCCATGCCCCCCTGCCACGTACAAGCAGGTGGAGAGGCCTGCTGATAAGGAAGACATCAAAGTCCCCGGAAAAGTGGCGGCGGTTATAAACACCACTCGGTGCGACGCAGGCCCGCCGAGGGCCCGGCCGGCACGAACGTGTCTGGCTCCAGGACGATGGGATCCTTCTTGATGTTCTGATTTAAGGCCTGGCAGGGTTTTCACTGCGGCATCCCCGATCTCACACGCACAGCAAGGCACCGCTCTGAGTCGGAAGGAGACCCGCAGCTCAAGCCCAGTGCTTCTCTGCTGCTCTGAGCTGCCGAAAAAATGGGCCCATAAAACACGATAAGGGAGGCAAGGGCCTCGGGAAGGAAGGGACCGGGGCTGTTAGGTTCCTAACTGTGCCGGGGAGAGTTGGGCCTGGGGACCCCAGAGGGTGGGCTCGTGATGTCAGATGCGCAGATGGGTTTAAGGAAGGGAACAGAAGGATGTTCTTGGAGCTGGGGTGACCCGAGGTGGACTCCAAAGACAAACATGCCCACTTCTTTATGCTCCTTCCCTGTGCGCGTTTCCCTTCCCTTCCTCTCTCTGCTTCCCTGGGAGCAGGCGGCAGCCGTTTGTTTTCGCCTGCCAGTGGAAGCTTGAAATATTACAAAGGTGGCATGTGGAACGCTCCCCGCGGCCCTGGCCCGATGGCACGCGCGCAGACATAAAAAGCAAATACCATCAGTAACCCGTCGCCAGAAACCCAGCAACAAGCCGAGAGTTTTTCTCCCTGCCGGGGCTGTTAGCAGCGATGTATTTCTCCCTGCACTAAGCACCATCTTTCCCAAGGCTGCATTACAATGATTTATAAACCCCATTTCTGGGGAAAACGAATAGATCAAAGCGAGGAGAAAGAAAGGGAGACATGAGCAGCTGGAGGAAGATATTGAAGCATGAAACAAAAACACAAATGAAAAACTAGGATGTGACACAACTGAGCTATTCCTCGCTGCACTCGTATCAGAGAAAAATAATGGCAAAATCTTGATTTTAATCCTTTTTTTTCCTTTGATGAGATGCGGCCTCCTGTCAGTTACTGGGGTTCTGAGCCACTGGAGGGCCCGTGCGGAAAGAGGCTGCCCAGCGTCGCAGTGGGCAGAGGGCTCTGCCAGGGGATGCTCTGATCTCAGCTACACCCTCACCTCCCTCATCTTCAGGGGGAGACCATCCTAGGTCTCGGTTGGCTCCCGAGTAAACAGAGGGCTGCCCTTTGTTGCAGGTCATGCCATGTGGTCAGGGCATGACCTCTTTAAGATCTCCAGCAGCTTCTTCCAATCCGCTGTTGCCTAGACCAAACAGTTTCTTTGACCTGCTGTCATCCCATGACGACCAGAAGGAGCAGAGACAGACCTGAGGTCTGGCGTGGCAGCAAGGCCATTGTGATGGACGCCCGTCTGGAAATCTCGGTTAGGCTTTGCTTCTGAGTTCCCGGCCATCGATGTGCAGGAGAGACGTGGAGTCAGCTGAGGGTGAGGCATGGCCAGGCACAGGCGTACACGCTGGGCAAAGCGCAGGAGACGTCAGGGTGGGGGTGAGGCCAGGCTGGCTGGAGGAGGTGCCCTTGGAAATGTGTCTTGAAGGAAGGACAGCTGCTACTGTGGACAGGTTCTGTCCCCAGTCATCCGCCCAGGGCAGCCTTCCTGGCCCCTGTCCAGCTGTTTGCCACAAGAAACACAAGTTTTTAGTTAATCCTTTATTGTCTGTTTTTCCTCCATTAAAATTATCATGAGCGAGGCACCTGGTCTCTCTCATCCACTGTCATCTCCCCAGAGCCTAGGCTGCTGCCTGACACATAGTAGATGCTTCATAAAAGGGCAGTGACTGGTGATCCAGTAGTTCAGGGGGCTTGGGTTTGATCCCTGGTCGGGGAAGTAAGATCCTGCATGCCCTGCAGAGCAGCCAAGAAAAAGAGAGGGAGACAGTGTATGAATGAATGAATGAATGAGTGTACAAATGAATGAATGAGTGTACATATGAATGATTGAGTGTATGAATGAATGAATATGTATGAATGAATGAATGAATATGAATATGAATGAACGAATGAGTGAGTGTATGAATTAATGAGTATGAATAAATGCATGAGTGGATAAATAAATAAATAAAATAAATGCAAAGTGAGTATTGGCACTCACTTTCTCATTCAATCCCCACAGCAATGCTCCCAGGTACGTATGATTATCCCCATTTTTACAGATGGGAAAACCAAGAGCGGTTATGTAATTTGTTCAAGGGCACACAGCTAGTAGGTGGCTGAGGCAGGATGAGAGCTGGGGTCTGTGGACCTAAAACTCACACACTGGCCACCACATTCCATGACCTCCCCAAACCCTCAAGTTAGAACTTCATGCCTTACACTGACAAGGTCGTCTTGTTGGGAACTGAATGGGGAAAGACTATGAAGGATTTGTCCTTATTTTTAAGGTGAGAAGCCCAAGCAAAGTACTAACGGGCTCTGCTGCAGTGACAGAGGACATTGCCAGGAGCCAGATTCCAACCATCCCTAAGGAGGCCTAAGCAAGGTCCAGATAAGGTCTGCAAGTAGAATAAGAAGGCTGCCCCCTCCTGTATGAGATACGGCAGCAGTTCTTCCCGCAGGCTAATTTATCCACTTCCCTTTCAAAGGCCAACGCGATGAAACCAAGTCTATACGGGACTGTAACCAGAGGATACTGTGCATGGCGTGTCATGACATTTGGGGTCCTCTCAGCCCTCGGGTGCTCTAAGTGACCAAGCACCTCTGATTGAAGGGGGCTTTGAAACCTTGGTGTGTTACTCGGGTGGGGAGAACTGCTTTCAGCCAGGGGTTGGTTGAGGTCAACAGGTTGTCCTTGGGTCCTGGAGTATGTGGCCAGTCCACCCTGCAGCCTGAACCATCCGTGACGCGCCTGCCTTGTCAGCTCAACAGTGAGGGCGGCACTGCCTCTGGCTGCACCTGTGGGCGTGCCCACTCTCCTAAAAGCCAATGTCAGGGCTTCCCTGATGGCCCAATGGTTAAGAATGCACCTGCCAAGGCAGGGGACACAGGCTCGATCCCTGGTCCAGGAAGATCCCACGTGCTGTGGGGCAGCTAAGCTCCAAGAGCCACAGCTACTGAGCCCAGGCGCCTACAGCGTATCACCGCAGCGAGACGCCCTTGCACAGCAACTCGAGTAGCCCCTGCCCGCCACAGCTAAAGAAAGCCCCCACGCAGCAGCAAAGACCCAGCACAGCCAAACATCAGTAAGAAACTAAGCAAACAAATAAATACCTTATGTATAAAAAAACCCAGTGTGTCCGTCGCAAAATTAAGAGCACTTGTTTGCTTTTCCGATGGAGTCTTCACTTCTATGAACAGAAAAGGATTCAACACCCCATTCCTTTCTAAAGGGTGTTGTATCACATTATCCCACCCAACTGGTAAAAAGAAAAAAAGGTGATTTGGGGGCAGCTTCTCCAGAACATAGCCACCAGGAGGGTATGGGGAGACACTGATTCTATCATCTGTTCCCTTGCACTGCAGGCAGCAAAAACCCCAGGAATATCTGAATACTTCTGATGGAAAAATAAGCTTAATTCCACTTTACTCGTGTTGGTTAGAAAAACCAAAGTTTCACCCTCAAAGTTGAAAGCAAGCAAACTGTCTCACACTGGTTGTTTAATATTTTAGAGAGCACTCGAGTTCCCGGCATGACAAGTTACTGTGTTCTCTGCCTGATCTGATTTTTAAATAGACGAGTTACAAACCTCCTGAAAATTGGAGTTTATAATTGAAATATTGATAAACTCTTTCCTGTAAAGAAGCTACTAGATACTGCAGTAATAACTAGGAAACAGCCAAAAAATAATAAGACTGCTTTTCTCTGCTTAGCCAAGAAATACAGTGGCAGAGTTTATTGCTTACAAAACACAGCTGCCTTTCCTCAAATTGGATAGGAAAAAATGAACCCTGATAAATTATGATGCCCCTAAATTCCAAAGATTGTACATCAATAATTGGGGGAGGCCACCATCATCTTTCTGGGCAGCCTACTTATTAGGACCATAATTTATTATTATTATGCTTTGGTGCAAATACACAGGTTGATAAAATCCATTAAAACAAATGTCCTCCTTTCTCTGAATCAGTAAGAAACACTGCTTCCAAAGGAAGTATTGTAAATTAGAAAAGCAAATGATTCCTATATACTCAGAAGTGAGACAGTGAAAGATAATTGAAGGGGGAAACACCCACTCTTATCCAGACTTTCTGAATCTTAGCCTAGAATTCAGGAATTGCCACCACAGTGGGCAGCAAGATGCAGGATTGGGGACCACTATCTGATGCTTCTGGCCCCAGCCTCCAGACTGAAGTCCTTTTTATGAAATGTTTCTATGCTTTAAAAAAAAAAATTAATTTTTTAAGGTGCGATTTTAACTAACATGAGACACATTTGAATGTTTCATTGGAATGAATTTTGGAAATCACTGAGTTACTCCCTTCCTCTTACTGAGGAGAAGCTGAAACTCACCGAGGGCATGCAGGAGAGAGTCCAAGCCAAGCATCAGGCCAGGCCCAGGCGTATCTAGCCTCCCTGCCATGATGCTTGACCAAAGAAAAGTCCAGTAGTTTGTGTTAACTGAGCACCCAGCATGAATCCAACATGGCGTCACTAAGTGCTTTTCGCATGCATGCTCACCGTGTCCAACTCTTTGTGACTCCATGGACTGTAGTCCACCAGGCTCCTCTATCCATGGAATTTTCCAGGCAAGAATACTGGAGCGGGTTGCCATTTCATCCTCCAGGGGATCTTCCCAAAGCAGGATTGAACCAGCATCTCCTGCATTGGCAGGCGGATTCGTTACCCCTAATATACCTGGGAAGCCAATTGCTTTTTAGCCATCATCTTATCAGAAATGGAATTGCCTCTTGGAGTTAGAGAATTTGGGAGAAAGGGCCAAGAGGGCATCTGGTCTACCCTGCCACTCAGACCCAATGACTGTTCCTTGTGAAGTCCATGGCACTTTAACCATCTGGCGTTAGTTCCCATGACGAGGCACCCCTTCTGTATCAGGCAGCCCAATCCACTGAGTCCTAGTTGCCTGGCCGAGACCTGATACCTGGTAAGAATCCAACATTGGTAGCATTTAAATTCTTCCTGCCTCTGGAGCGAATCAGAAAAGCTGTCTCCATTTCTATGGAACAATTCTTCAAAGACTTGAAAATCATCGAATTTAACCTTGGCCCCTTCTTCTCTTTTGACTGGTCCTCCCATGGCTTCTGGATGGCTCACCACCTTTTCCCTTTTTCTTCATGCCCAGTGTACTCCAGGTGGCCAGAACAGAGGAAGAAAGTGCTGGACAGGTATTGCCTATGCGTAACGTCAGTGCGCAGGCCAACACCACTTGGCTGCTGTAAGATTGTTCTAGGGAACAAGCTTAAATTTTTGCTTGCTAAGTCGCTTCAGTCATGTCCGACCCTGTGCAACCCCATAGACGGCAGCCCACCAGGCTCCCCCATCCCTGGGATTCTCCAGGCAAGAACACTGGAGTGGGTTGCCATTTCCTTCTCCAATGCGTGAAAGTGAAAAGTGAAAGTGAAGTTGCTCAGTCGTGTCCGACCCTCAGCGACCCCATGGACTGCAGCCTTCCAGGCTCCTCCGTCCATGGGATTTTCCAGGCAAGAGTACTGGAGTGGGTTGCCATTGCCTTCTCCGTGAATTTTTGCTTAGGCTCCCAAAGAAGTAGTGTCAAAGCTCTCATCAAGATAGAAGCAGCAGGGGCTTCCCTGGTGGTTCAGTGGTAAAGAATCCACCTGCCAGTGCAGGAGACACGGGTTCAATTCCTGGTCCGGGAGGATCCCACTTGCAACTAAGAGCAACTAAGCGTGTAAGCCACAACTACTGAGCCGGTCACGGGAACTACCAAAGCCTGCACACGCTAGAGCCTGTGCTCTGCAGCCAGAGAAGCCACTGCAACGAGAAGTCCACACACCACAGCGGAGTAGCCTCCGTTCACTGAGCCTAGAGGAATGCCCATGCACAGCAACAAAGACCCAGCATGGCCAAATACATAAATAATGAATATAGCATTACTTATAATTGTTAATATATGTTATTATTTATTTTCCAGAAAACTATACATCACCGAATACCACAGGACTTCTTGCCCTTCCTGTGAGCATTAAAACCCCTAGCACCAAAAGACCACAGTTTGTGTCAGACCCATGGCCCACATCCACAAGTCCAAACCAAATTCACCATCTTTCTGCAGACCTGCTCCCACTCTGGAATTTTCTATTTCGCTTAGATTTACCATCATTGACTCAGGTATCCAAACCAAAATTTTATATCCACCTTCAACTTCTTTCCCTTGCCCTCCACCCTCAATCAGGGAATTCCTAAGTAACTCCCTAAGCCATCCCCACAGTACTGACTTAACCTAAGACCTCTCGCCTCTCCCCTGCACAGCCGCGGTGACCTCCCCTGGGTCTCCTGGCCTCCGATCTATTGACATTCTGCAGCCTGGTGGTCTTGCAAAAAAAATCGGTTCCTTTCATTTCACGTCTTTATTTCAAACTTTTTAAAGTGTAGGGCCAGAACTAAGATCTCCAGGCAGGCAGTGTGGGATAATGGTTTAAGCACACGGCCTGGACAGCTACAGCTACTAGCTATGTGAATAGCTATTTGGAGGGTTGTTTTGTTTTGTTTTGGCTGCATTGGGTCTTCATTGCAGCACACATGCCTCTCTGGTTGTGGCACGCTGGCTCTAGAGTGTGTGAGCTAGGCAGTTGTGGTACACGGGCTTAGCTGGAGTTCATGGGATCTTAGTTACCCCACTAGGGATCGAACCCGGGCCCCCTGCATTGGGAGCATGGAGTCTTATCCACTAAACTACCAGGTAAGTCCTTGGATGCAAGATATGAATGAATCACGCCTCCAAGTCCTCATTTGTAGAAGGGGACTCATCTCACAGAAGCTTAGGACTTGATGGGAGCTAGTGTCAATCAGAGAAGGCAATGGCACCCCACTCCAGTACTCTTGCCTGGAAAATCCCATGGACGGAGGAGCCTGGTAGGCTGCAGTCCATGGGGTCACTAAGAGTCAGATATGACTGAGCAACTTCACTTTCACTTTTCACTTTCATGCATTGGAGAAGGAAATGGCAACCCACTCCAGTGTTCTTGCCTGGAGAATCCCAGGGACAGGGGAGCCTGGTGGGCTGCCGTCTCTGGGGTCGCACAGAGTCGGACACGACTGAAGCGACTCAGCAGCAGCAGCAGTGTTGTCAATGCTTTCATTATTCACAATCTAGGCCCACATCCAGCATATGCCCACATTTTACAGTCATCTCTCCCAAATTCCACACTCCCAGGCCCCACCCGTTTTCCCTAGCAGCTCTCACACACAGCATCCTTCTTGTCTCCCTGATTCTCCAGGTGCTGTTTCCTTTACCTGGAATATCCCCCCCAACTCATTTGCCTACCAAACTCTTAAGTATCCTCCAAAACTCAGGCATCAAATTTAAAAATGTTGACAATAGCAAGCATGAGTGAGAATACAGAGCACCCAGAGCTCTCGTCCGCTGCTGGTGAGGATGCAGAATGCTGTGGCTCCTTTGGGAAACCACATGAAGTGTCAGTCACTCAGTCATGTCTGACTCTCGGTGACCCCATGGGCTGTAGCCCCCCAGGCTCCTCTGTCCACAGAATCCTCCAGGCAAGAATACTGGACTGGGTTGCCCTTTCCTTCTCCAAGACACTCATAAGTGTTGTACTTATTATGTAACCCAGCTCCCACTCCTACGTATTTACCCAAGAGAAATAAAAATATCTGCCTACACAAAAACATGTGTGTGGCTGTTCATCACAGAATTATTCGTAGTAGTCCCAAACTGGCCGCAACCCAAACATGCATCAGCCGGTGAAGGGATAGACAAACTGTGGTACATCCATACGATGGAAAACCACTTGGCAATAAAAGAGAAGGAAGCACAGATGCATGCTGCAACACAGATGAATTACAAGTGCATTGTGCTAATGTCAGACACCAAAGACTAAACTGGCAGTGCCTTTCATACAAAATTCTAGGGAAAACAGAACTCTATTGGCAGAGAGCAATCTGAGATCGCCTGGGACCAGGAAGAGGAAAGGCGATGCCGTGTGAAGGGGCACACGGGAGCTTTTAAGGGAAAGAAAATGGTCCCACATCTTAACCGTGAGGGAGGTCATGTGACTGCACACAGCTACCAGAACTCACCAAACTGGATGCTTAAAATGCGTGAATTTTATTGATGACAATAATACTTAAGTGACAAAGAGAGGAAACTGTTAAAACGAACCTCCAGACTGCCCCCTAATAAAAAGGCCCCCCTTCTCTGATTACCCCCTCCAGCTGTCCTGTCCTGGTTCACGTCCCATTTGTTGGACTTTTCCCATGACCTTGGCATTAGTCAGACAGGTCTGTCTCTCGATCTATCAAGAGGTGAGGGCCTGGGATCCTTCATTCACCTCTGTCCCCCACTGTGCCTTGTCACCAGGAAACAAGTTTCAAGAACCTGCCAAGTGCTTACTGTCTTACATGTCCCCAGCTGAGCCTGACAGCCACCCCAGGTGGCAGGTAGGACTGTCCCAGCTTTACAGAAAGATAGAGGTGGGACTTCCCTGGTGGTCCAGTAGCTAAGACTCTGCGCTCCCAACACAGGGACCTGGGTTCAATCCCTAGTTGGGGAACAATATGCCATATGCCGCCATTAAGACCCAGCACAGCCAAATAAATAATTTAAAAAAAAAAAAGAAGGAGGCTTAGAGACGTTGAAAGGTTGATTAAATACCTGCCCAAAGTCAGGCAGCTAGAAGGGGTGGGGCTGAACTTCAAAACCAGGTCTGTCTGTCTGTCGGAGTCAAGCTCTGCCTTAAACACAGCATTACACTGCCTGATGCAATGTACGCACGAGAGAGGTTTGTCAAGAGCAATGTGTTATACTGAATCCAGGTGAATGCAGGGCCCTTCCGTTCTTCCCCTCCTCAGTCTTCCCAGGGTCATGCTGAGATTTCTGTTGCACGTATAGTGCGTGTATGTGTTCTTGATCCACTACAATCTGAGCTTTTTCTCTTTCCTCATTTCTGAGTTAAACCAGAAACCTAAACAAGCCCTCCGCCCAGGAGGCCAGTATCACCCTGCACACAGCCAGCACCTCCACGTTGTCGTCTAATTAAGCCGCCCTCCCAAAGAAAGCACATAACGGTGTCACCACGCTAACAGTGGCTGCCTCCCCCGGCGGCCCCTCACTGCCTTATACAGTGTCTGGCTGTGAAACCAATAACCCCACGGCCGTGGAACCTGCGCTCCTAAAGTTGGTCTTTCCCTTCAGTGGAGATCCTTTGAATGCTGCGCATGTTTATGAAGAAACATTCTAGGGCCGGGCATTGAAGAAGAGGCAGGTGGATTCCTTCATCGGCCCCATTTTCTGGTGTGTTCTCCCATTCAGCTTTCTAGAAACCCGCTCTTTTGACATGTACGTCGCACAGGCATTTGAAGTCCTCGTGTTCGCTGCTGTCAGCAGCTTAGTGTGAGTTTAAGGGGAGGGGGAGTTTAGAGCACACGCAGGGAGGGCTCGCTGGGTGCAGCGGGCGTACCATCCTGGGCAGACCAGAGCCATGTCTGCACCCTGCTTTGGGTGGGGCGGGGGGAGAGGTCACTCTCCCCGGGGAGCAGGAGAGGTTATCTCCTCGTGGTGGGGGGGATGGCGGGTGGGGGCGGATAAGTCCTCTGCAGCTTCACAGGGTGAGTTGCTCTCAATAATTTACTAGGCTTGAAACTGGAATGAGAATGTGCGTGGCTCAATCATTCAGCCATGTCTGACTCTTTTGCAACCCCATGGACTATAGCCCACCAGGCTCCTTTGTCCATGGAGTTCTCCAGGCAAAAATACTGGTGTGGGTTGCCATTTCCTCCTCCAGGGGATCTTTCCTACCTGGGGATCAAATCAGCGTTTCCTGTGTCTCCTGCCTTTGCCAGAAAATTCTTTACCACTGAGCTACCTGGGAAGCCCTGGAATGAGATAATATATGGCTTTTTTCCCCTTGAGAGGGGTCCCCTGAAATAGAAAAGGATCAATTAATCTGACCTAGTTTGCTCTCTGCATCCCTGCAGTAGAGACAAGGTGCTAATTGATAGAGAAGGCAATGGCACCCCACTCCAGTACCCTTGCCTGGAAAATCCCATGGATGGAGGAGCCTGGTGGGCTGCGGTCCATGGGGTCGCTAGAGTCGGACACGACTAAGCGACTTAACTTTCACTTTTCACTTTCATGCATTGGAGAAGGAAATGGCAACCCACTCCAGTGTTCTTGCCTGGAGAATCCCAGGGACGGGGGAGCCTGGTGGGCTGCCATCTATGGGGTTGCACAGAGTTGGACACGACTGAAGTGACTTAGCAGCTTAGCAGCAGCTAATTGATAGAGGCGGGCCACCTTCAGCCATGTTCCACAACAGATTTCACTCATTAGTTGATTTTTTAAAAAATATTTATTTAGCCATGTCAGGTCTTAGTTGTGGCATGCGGGGTCTTAGTCTGTGGGATCTAGTTCTCCATCCAGGGATGGGACCCAGGCCCCCTGCATTGGGAGTCCAGAGTCTTAACCACTGGACCACCAGGGAAGTCCCCCCTTAGTTGACTTTAAGGGGGAAAAACACAATGCAGAATCAGCAGCAGAGTGTCGAATCTGGCTCGAGTTTGTATACCGGCTCCCCTATTTTACCGGCTCCCCTATTTTACTGACTCTGAGACTTTGGGGGCTTGTCATCTACACTGGTGGAGCCTCTATAAAGTGGAAGAACTAATTCCTATGTCACGAGGCTGCTGAAAGATCAGCCTGAACGAGGTGATGCCCATACATCTTTCAGCACACTCCCTGACACACAGCAGAGCCCTCAGTCAACTGCAGGATAATCCTTTTGGTGCAATTCCATGTCTAGTTGCAAAAGAAAAGAGCCAATCAGCTGCTCACACGGCCACTGTGTAGGTCAGGTTTACGAGTTCTCACAGTGCCTGGGGACACACCTAGGTCTTGAGGAAAGTCTCCACTATGATGATCATTTATAGCAATTAAGTCAGAAAGGTCCTTCATGGTTAGCATAACCATGTGAGGCCTGACAATATTTGCCTCTCGGTGGGGACAGTTTCAATTTGGGAGGAAGAAAAAGTTCTGGAGATGGATGGTGACTGTTGGACAAGAACGGGAATGTATTTCACATACTTAAAAATGGGTAAGATGAGGACTCCCCTCATGGTCCAGTGGCTAAGACTTTATGTTCCTAAATGCAGGGGTTTGATCCCTGGGTTGGGAAGTTCCCCTGGAGAAGGGAAAGGCTTCCCACTCCAATATTCTGGCCTGGAGAATTCCATGGACTGTATAGTCCATGGGGTCGAAAAGAGTCAGACACGACTGAGCGACTTTCACTTTCACAGGTTCAATCTGATTGGGGAACTAGATCCACATGTCACAACTGAGAGTACTGTATGCCAAAGCTAAGAGCCACCGTAGCCAAATACATACATACATACATATTTTTAAATGGGTAAGATGGTAAATGCTATGTGTATTTCACCACAATTTGCTAAGGACCAAAAAAGCAATGACTTGCAAAAGTCAGTTTTTCCCCAGTAGCAACAAATGATTTGCAACACACATCCCCGTGGATTTAAACTGTGAAGCTTTTCAGGGGTCCACAGCCAGGATCACCGGCAGGGTGGCCTTCCCGGGGGTGGGATGAGGACAGCGGGTTGGGTCTGGGGCGTGGCTGTGCTGCGTGTGCGCTGCCACATTATTTCCCTCTCTTTCGGCTTTCCTGGCACAAATCCAGTCCATAATTAGGAAGATCCTCCAAGGAGAGCGAATACTTCCTGCCCAAATGACAAGCTGTGGATTAGGCTGATATCTTTCCAGATGTGGCATTTGTGTCTCTGGCTGCAGGTGGCTCTGTGCTTACAGGCCGGAAAGCTCCATCTGAGCACCTTATCCCCACAAATACCTTCTTCCTCTGCTCGCACTGATGCCCAGGGCTTTCATTTTCAAGCTGATTTCCCTCAGAGCCACAGGCCCCCCCAACTCTGTCATAAATAGACAGCGGGAGGGGGCAGGGTGTCTTCAGAGCCCAACGAGGGGCCCGCTGGGGCCCTTCCCCCAGGTGGGCTTCCCAGCTTTCCTCCCGGAGTCTTCCAGGCATTTTACAGAGAAACCCTGGAGGCCTGCTGTCGTCTATCCAGGGCCCAGGGCAGAGCTGACCCTCGATAAATGGCTGTTGATTCAGTGTTGGGTGAATATAATGGGGAAGGGCCCAGAACTGCCACTGACTTCATGCAGTGTTGCGGCTGCAAAATTCATCCTTTGCACACCCAAATGGGTGGTGTTCAAGTGCCAGTATCTACCATTCGAGCACGTCCAGGAGCCCCACGAATGTAACCTGTAGTCCTGTTCTCCAGGTAATGCTCTGATTTGACCCTTCCAGACTCATATAAGTGACAACAACTGACACTTTGATAACATAATAATCCAAAATGAGCATCGTTGCCTCACAAAGCTCCCCAAGGTGATCTGTTTCATGCAGGGAAAGACACAGGCCTATTTTACTTTACTTTGTTTATTGTTATTGTTTTTCTCACTGCACAGCCTGCAAGATCTGAGTTCCCCAACCAGGGATTGAACCCCTGCCTCCTGCCATGGAAGTGTGGCATCTGAACCACTGGACCGCCAGGGGAATTCCCAACAGAGGCCTATTTTAAACTGAAAGATTTCTTTTTAATGAACATGAATGTCCATCAACAAATGAGTGGAGGCCCTCCCTGGTGGCCCAGTGGTTAAGAGTCCACCTGCCAAGGCAGGGAACACGAGTTTCGGGGAAGATTCCATGTGCTGAGGGCAGCTAAAGCCCATGCACCACAACCACCAAGTCCTCACGCCCACAGCCTGTGCTCCGCACCAAGAGCAACCACTGCAGTGAGAAGCCCGAGCCCTGCAACTGGAGAAAGCCCGCGTGCAGTAGCCGAGACCCAGTGCAGCCAGAAATACATAAATAATTTTTAAAGCAATATTAATTTTAAAGAACAAAATGAATAAGTGGATAAGTAAACTGTAGTTCATACTTACAATGGAATAGTGCTCAGCCATTAAAAAGGAATGGAGTACCAACGTATGGTATGACAAACCTAGACAGCATATTAAAAAGCAGAGACATGACCTTGCCAACAAAGGTCCTTATAGTCAAGGCTATGGTTTTTCCAGTAGTCATGTATGGATGTGACAGGTGGACCATAAAGAAAGCTGAGCACCGAAGAATTGCTGCTTTTGAACTGTGGTGTTGGAGAAGACTCTTAAGAGTCCCTTGGACTGCAAGGAGATCCAACCAGTCTATCCTAAAGGAAATCAACCCTGAATATTCATTGGAAGGACTGATGCTGAAACTGAAACTCCAGTACTTTGGCCACCTGATGTGGAGAGCCGACCCACTAGAAAAGACCCTGATTCTGGGAAAGACTGAAGGCGGGAGGAGAAGGGGATGATAGAAGATGAGACGGTTGGATGGTATTACCGACTTGATGGACCTGAGTCTGAGCAAGCTCCAGGTGATGGTGAAAGACAGGGAAGCCTGGCGTGCTGCAGTCCGTGGGGTCACAAAGAGTCGGACATGACTGAGCGACTGAACAACATTATGTAGATGAACCTGGAAAACACTATGCCAAGCAAAAGAAGCCAGAATAGGCAAATCCATAGACAGCAAGCAGATGAGAGGTTATCAGGAGATGAGGGGAGAAGGGAGTGGAGACTGACTGCCTAGTGGGTACAAGGAGGTGGTAGTTGAAAAGCATTATGAATACACTAAATGTGACTGAATTATATCCTTCAGACGGTTAATTACATGTATTTCACATCAATAAAAAAAAACATTCCAGTACAAAATAGCCTAAGATAAGGTTTAATATGCAAAATGAAATGAGGCAGCACAAATTGGAACACAGATTTTTTTCTCATTTGAATAAATTTTTTGCTAAAGATTTTTCCTTACTTTTGGTGTGGATCATTTTTAAGTTTTTATTGAATTTGTTACAAATTGCTTCTGTTTTATGTTTTTTGGTTTTTTGGCCACCAGGGGTGTGGGATCTTAACTCCTCCACCAGGGATCAAACCCACACTCCCTGCATTGGAAGGTGAAGCCTTAACCAGAGGACCACCAGCAAAGTCCCTGGATAAATTCTGCTGGTTGCAATCCCAACAAGATGCAAATACTGTGCTGTCTGGGTAAGGATGGTTTCATGATCCATCCTACTTGTGATTTCTCATTCCATGCCTGGCTTCACATCTGGCTGGCTAGCAAGCTCCCTAAAAAAGATCGGGGGTTCTTTTCCACCTTATTCCCTGTATTCCTAGCACCTAAGTTGGCTCCTGGCACATAGCAAATGGCAAATAATTGTGTGCTGAGCAAATGAATGACCCCAGCAACAGAATTTCACTCAGCCTGGGTGATGGGTGGAGGGGACTCTGGGTCATCTCTTCTCAACCTAGGATGCATGCACCCCTCACCTGGGACCTCATTAGAGACGCAGATTCTGATTTATCGGCCTGGGATGGGAGCTGACATTCTGTGTTTCCAAGTGCCCAGGGATACGGACGCTGCTGGTCCAGCAGTCATATTTGGAGGAACAGGAGTCCAAGCATGCCAGACCCTAAGCCTTGTCACTGAAGAAAAAGTGCAGGTTTCCAGGTCAGACACCCGGGTGGTTTGTCTCCCCAGACCTCACTGCTCGCTAGTCCTCCCGGCATAGAGGCGCCAGAGCACTTCCTGGTTACCCCTGGGGAGGGTGATTAAGGCAATTGGCAACTTTTTCCCATGATTCCATGGTAGGCTGTCATTTCGAGGAAAATACATCCAACTCAATTCCCAACCCTCGGTGCTGTATGTCTTCTTATGTGTGGCGGGGGGAGCAGGGAAGAGTCTGTGGCCCTCCCCCAGAGAAACCTGCTGCTCTTTCTGCCTTTGTGTTTCTGAGCATGTAAACTCAGTTGGAATCACAGCTAATAAACAGGTCATCTTGTACTTCCAAAATAAAAACATGCCGTCTTTCAGCGGAATAGCAACTGTACATTAAAAAGCTGTCAACTTCACTACAATTTCCCTGAACCTTGCACTGCAGAGAGATACCTTGTCACTCAGAGTTGAGTGCAGCTTTACTGAAATATCTCCTTGTCTGCGTAAATAATGAGTAGAATTGCATAAGAATACCCGGTCCCCAGCCTCCTTTCCCCCTGCTCCCAAAGAAACACGCACACAGCAGATTTATGGGGTAAGGTGCTCAACACTTCACTTGGAAAACGAAAGCATGTGGTCCCACCAACTCCAGTGTTCTGTGTTTAGGGTGCAGAGGAGGGAGTGGGGGGTGAAGAGGCAAGGAGAGAAGGGTGATGGTGATGGACACGGTGGTCTTCGCCAGCTCCAATCAAGGAGTCAGACTGTCACTCAACAGCTATTTTGAGAACACACACAGGCTTGCATCAAAAGCGCCATATCCGGGAGATATTTGCTGAAGAAGAATGACCCAGACCTCAGAAAGTGGCAGCCCACACAGCCTGCAGGTTTCAAGACCTAGGTTCAAGAACCACTCTACCACCTGCCAACTGTGGGATTTTAAAGTCCCTTCACCTCTCTAAGCCTCAGATGTCAGACTCTCAAATGACAACAAGAATAATGATGGCCTCATGTGGTGAAAGCAAATGAGATGATGAATACGAAGATACTTTAAATCCTCAAGTATAATCTAATTGCTAATCATTATTATGTAGCTACTGGATAAAAATTAAGGTGTGGGCTTTGGCATCAGCCCAGCTAAGGTCTGACTCTTGGCTCCACTGCTTACCAGTAGTGTGACTTCAGGTAAGCTGCTATACCTCTCTGAGCCTCAGTTTTCTCATCTATAAAATGGAGATAACGTCAATACCTACCCTTGTGGGGTTATTATGAGGATGGTTTTTCTAATGGTCATGTATGGATGTGAGCTTTGGACTGTGAAGAAAGCTGAGCGCCAAAGAATTGATGCTTTTGAACTGTGGTGCTGTAAGAGACTCGAGAGTCCCTTGGGACTGCAAGGAGATCTAACCAGTCCATCCTAAAGGAGATCAGTCCTGGGTGTTCATTGAAAAGACTGATGTTGAAGCTGAAACTCCAATACTTTGGCCACCTGATGCGAAGAGCTGACTCATTTGAAAAGACCCTGATGCTGGGAAAGATTGAGGGCACGAGACGAAGGGGACCACAGAAGATGAGATGGCTGGACGGCATCACCGACTTGATGGACATAAGTTTGGGTGAACTCCGGGAGCTGGTGATGGACAGGGAGGCCTGGCGTGCTGCAGTCCATGGAGTAGCAAAGAGTCGGACACGACTGTGTGACTGAACTGAACTGAACTGATGCAAGAATGCACCTTAAAACTACTGCCTGGCCCATAGAAAGAACCTAGGAAATGTGAGCTCTTATTATTGTTACTGCTGCTCTGGGTGATGATAGAGACAGTCCCCACTGATGATAATGATGGTGACAAAATTGAGGATGATGTTGTCGCTAATGATGATGGTGATGTTGATGATGGTGTTGATATTGAGGATGGTGTTGGTGTTGATGGTGTTGATGATGGTGATGGTGTTGATGTTGACGATGGTGTGGATGTTGATGGTGTTGATGATGGTGATGGTATTGATGCTGATGATGGTGTTGATGTTGATGATGGTGATGGTGTTGATGATGGTGTTGATGATGATGATAAATGTTGATGTTGATGATGCTGATGTGATGATAGTGAGATGCTCCATTCTTCCTGAGTGGTGATCTAGATCACTGCATCATAGGATCAAGGACCAAGAGAGATGCCAGCTCTGCACATGTAGATTAGGGCATATTACCCAGACTGAGAGTTGGAACTGTAACAAAACTGATTTAGATGAGCATGAATTGGAGAGACTGAATCAGACCACAGAGTGGAATCTCTCAGCCCAGAGCTCAGATGTGGAGGAAGATGTTCCAGCTGCTTATATGGGTTTAATCAGGGCACTTCCTGGAGGAGGGGAGCCCAAACCAGTGATTTAAGCAGGTGACGAAATAGGGAATGGTGATCCCACATGCCTGCATCCAGAAGTCCCTTGTTGGCTTAGCAGTTACCACCTACATCTTCCAGGTCTTTGAAGCCTAGGGTTGGACTCAGTGCTGACAATCATTACATTCAACTTCTTCCTTAGCCTTTATTTAAGATTATTGACCATACCTCCCTGACCCCACAAAACAAAGGGGAACTTGGACATCCTCTTTTCCCTGAAGGTCTACAATGCAGTGGCGATTACATTCTCCTAAAATACACATATATGGATACCAAATGGT
Source organism: Bubalus kerabau (assembly GCF_029407905.1). Taxonomy (NCBI): domain Eukaryota; kingdom Metazoa; phylum Chordata; class Mammalia; order Artiodactyla; family Bovidae; genus Bubalus; species Bubalus kerabau. The sequence continues at coordinate 105,303,462 of NC_073634.1, read as the reverse complement.
ATGTAGAGCCCATGTGTTCCAGCTCATCAGAGCTGATAGTTAAATATTCAGAAATTTTGCAAGTCATTAATAGAATTAAATTATATAAGGCTACAATTAAATGAGATGTAGAAGGAAATGGCAACCCACTCTAGTATTCTTGCCTGGGAAGTCTTATAGACAGAGGAGCCTGGTGGGCTACAGTCCTGGGCCTACAACAGTCGGACACGACTAAGCAACTAACAACAATTAAAAACAAAGGCAATAAAAAAACCAATGAATACCTAAAACTCATCACTTTCTAATTACTTTACTACATTTTATGATTACCTATACTCTTGAGATTTATTTACCTCTATTATATCTATATAGTGAAATACTATACACTCATTTCCCCCTTTAGGGTGATCTTTCTAAATTTCATCATATCCTTTTTACGGGCTTCCCACTGCCCTCATACAAAATCCAGAGGCTCCTATCATGGCGTCCAAGAATCCTTCCTCCAGATCTACTTCTTTCCACGCTCTGCCTTGAATTTCAACCTGCAGGTGCTGACTGTCAGGCTCCCCAGGTGACACTAGCAGGAAAGAATCCGCTTGCCAACGCAGGACACCTAAGAAACATGCGCTTGATTCCTGGATTGGGAAGATCCCCCTGGAAGAGGAACTAGCAATCCACTCATGTATTCTTGCCTGGAAAATCCCATGGATAGAAGAGCTTGGTAGGCTGGAGTCCATGGGATGGCAAAGAGTCTGATATGCCTGAGCATCTCATCACACACACACACGCTGACTGCCTTTCTGGTCTACATGGTCTCAGCCCACGCTGTTACCTACACTCTAGAGGCTAGAAGTACATCAGTCCAGTTCAGTCACTCAGTTATGTCAAACTCTTTGCAACCCCATAGACTGCAGCATGCCAGGCCTCCCTGTCCATCACCAACTCCTGGAGCTTACTCAAACTTATGTCCATTGAGTCGGTGATGCCATCCAACCATCTCATCCTCTGTCATCCCCTTCTCCTCCTGCCTTCAATCTTTCCCAGCATCAGGGTCTTTTCCAGTGTGTCAGTTTATCGCATCAGGTGGCCAAAGTATTGGAGTTTCAGCTTCAGCATCAGTCTGTCCAATGAATATTCAGGACTGATTTCCTTTAGGATGGACTGGTTGGATCTCCTTGCAGTCCAAGGAACTCTCAAGAGTCTTCTCCAGCACCACAGTTCAAAAGCATCAATTCTTCAGTGCTCAGCTTTCTTTATAGTCCAAATCTCACATCCATACATGACTAATGGAAAAACCATAGCTTTGACTAGATGGACTTTTGTTGGCAAAATAATGTCTTTTCTTTTTAATATGCTGTCTAGGTTGGTCATAGCTTTTCTTCTAAGGAGTAAGCGTCTTTTAATTTCATGGCTGCAGTCACCATCTGCAGTGATTTTGGAGCCCCCAAAAATAAAGTTTGTCACTGTTTACACTATTTCCCCATCTATTTGCCATGAAGTGATGGGACCAGATGTCATAATCGTAGTTTTCTTAATGTTGAGTTTTAAGCCAACATTTTCACTCTCCTCTTTTACTTTCATTAAGAGGCTCTTTAGTTCTTCTTTGCTTTCTGCCATAAGGGTGGTATCATTTGCATATCTGAGGTTATTGATATTTCTTCTGGAAATCTTGATTCCAGCTTGTGCTTCATCCAGCCCAGCATTTTGCATGATATACTCTGCATAGAAGTTAAATAAGCACGGTGACAATATACAGCCTTGACATACTCCTTTGCCGATTTGGCCCCAGTCTGTTGTTCCATGTCCAGTTCTAACTGTTGCTTCTTGATATGCATATAGATTTCTCAGGAGTCAGGTCAGGTGATCTGGTATTCCCATCACTTTAAGAATTTTCCACAGTTTGCTGTGATCCACACTGTAAAAGGCTTTGACATAGTCAATAAAGCGAAAGTAGATGTTTCTCTGGAATGCTCTTGCTTTTTCGATGATCCAACAGATGTTGGCAATTTGATCTCTGGTTCCTCTGCCTTTTCTAAAACCAGCTTGAACATCTGGTAGCTCATGGTTCACATACTGTTGAGCCTGGCTTGGAGAATTTTTGAGCATTACTTTGCTAGTGTCTGAAATGAGTGCAATTGTGCAGTAGTTTGAACATTCTTTGGCATTGCCTTTCTTTGGGATTGGAATTAACACAGACCTTTTCCAGTTCGGAGAAGGCAATGGCACCCCACTCCAGTACTCTTGCCTGGGAACTCCCATGGATGGAGGAGCCTGGTAGGCTGCAGTCCATGGGGTCTCGAAGAGTCGGACACGCCTGAGCGACTTCACTTTCACTTTTTCACTTTCCTGCATTGGAGAAGGAAATGGCAACCCACTCCAGTGTTCTTGCCTGGAGAATCCCAGAGATGGGGGAGCCTGGTGGGCTGCCGTCTATGGGGTCACACAGAGTCAGACACGACTGAAGCAACTTAGCTTTTCCAGTTCTGTGGCCACTGCTGAGTTTTCCAAATTTGCTGGCATATTGAGTGAAGCACTTTCACAAAATCATCTTTTAGGATTTGAAATAGCTCAACTGGAATTCCATCACCTCCACTAGCTTTGTTCGTAGTGATGCTTCCTAAGGCCCACTTGACTTTGCACTCCAGGATGTCTGGCTCTAGGAGTACATCAGTTCAGTTCAGTCACTCAGTCATGTCCGACTCTTTGCAACCCCATGAATCGCAGCACGCCAGGCCTCCCTGTCCATCACCAACTCCCAGAGTTCACTCAAACTCACGTCCATCGAGTCGGTGATGCCATCCAGCCATCTCATCCTCTGTCGTCCCCTTCTCCTCCTGCCCCCAATCCCTCCCAGCATCAGAGTCTTTTCCAATGAGTCAACTCTTTGCATGAGGTGGCCAAAGTACTGGAGTTTCAGCTTTAGCATCATTCCTTCCAAAGAACACCCAGGGCTGATCTCCTTTAGAATGGGCTGGTTGGATCTCCTTGCAGTCCAAGGGACTCTCAAGAGTCTTCTTCAACACCACAGTTCAAAAGCATCAATTCTTTGGTGCTCAGCTTTCTTCACAGTCCAACTCTCACATCCATAAATGACCACTGGAAAAACCATAGCCTTGACTAGACGGACCTTTGTTGGCAAAGTAATGTCTCTGCTTTAAAAGATGCTATCTAGGTTGGTCATAACTTTTCTTCCAAGGAGTAATCGTCTTTTAATTTCATGGCTGCTGTCACCATCTGCAGTGATTTTGGAGCCCAAGAAAATAAAGTCTGACACTGTTTCCACTGTTTCCCCATCTATTTCCCATGAAGTGATGGGACCAGATACCATGATCTTAGTTTTCTGAATGTTGAGCTTTAAGCCAACTTTTTCGCTCTCCTCTTTCACTTTCATCAAGAGGCTTTTTAGTTCCTCTTCACTTTCTGCCAGAAGGGTGGTGTCATCTGCATATCTGAGGTTATTGATATTTCTCCCGGCAATCTTGATTCCAGCTTGTGCTTCTTCAAACCCAGCGTTTCTCATGATGTACTCTGCATAGAAGTTAAATAAGCAGGGTGACGATATACAGCCTTGACATACTCATTTTCCTATTTGGAACCGGTCGGTTGTTTCATGTCCAGTTCTAACTGTTGCTTCCTGACCTGCATACAAATTTCTCAAGAGGCAGGTCAGGTGGTTTGGTATTCTCATCTCTTTCAGAATTTTCCACAGTTTATCGTGTTCCACATAGTCAAAGGCTTTGGCATAGTCAATAAAGCAGAACTAGATGTTTTTCTGGCACTCTCTTGCTTTTTCCATGATCCAGCAGATGTTGGCAATTTGATCTCTGGTTCCTCTGTCTTTTCTAAAACCAGCTTGAACATCTGGAAGTTCACAGTTCACCTATTGCTGAAGCCTGGCTTGGAGATTTTTGAGCATTACTTTACTAGCGTGTGAGATGAATGCAATTGTGTAGTAGTTTGAACATTCTTTGGCATTGCCTTTCTTTGGGATTGGAATGAAAACTGACCTTTTCCAGTCCTGTGGGCACTAATGAGTTTTCCAAATTTGCTGGTATATTGAGTGCAGCACTTTCACAGCATCATCTTCCAGGATTTGAAATAGCTCAACTGGAATTCCATCACCTCCACTAGCTTTGTTTGTAGTGATGCTTTCTAAGGCGCACTTGACTTCACCATTGCAAAACGGTGTGATAAACATGAGAGCAGTATGCAAACAGTTAAAGGAGCACTCAGAAAGTAGGTCCAGCTTCTGGGGAGATGCTGATTAGAGAAGTTTTTATGATAACAGGACTTTTCATCTTTTTTGTTTAATTTATTTGGCTGTGTCAGGTCTTAATTGCAGCACACAGGATCTCCCATTGTGCCTAGTCGTGGCGCAGGTTTAGTTGTTCCACAGCATGTGGAATCTTAGTTCCCCAATCAGGGATCTAACCTGTGGACCCCTGCATTGCAAGGCAGATTCTCAACCACTGGGCCACCAGGGAAGTCCCTCAGTTTTTTATGTAACTGGTGTTTTGAATAAGTATTACAGGCACATGGCACAAAATTCAGAAGAAGATACAAAGGGTGTAAAATGAAGAGGAAGTCTTCTTCCCATATCTGTCTCCCAAGAATCTCTCTCTCCCTGCCTGACGAGAGGCCACCTCTACAGGCAGATCTCATTCTATTGTGCGTTGCAGAGAGTGGGGTTTTTTTTGGGGGGGGGGGTGGGGAATTGAAGGCTTACAACAGCCTTGTGTTGAGCAAGTCTATTGGTGTCATCTTTCCAACTGTGCTTGTCTCACTTCATGTCTCTGTGTCATCTTGGTAATTTCCACAACATTTCAAATTTTCCATTATTATTATATTTGTTACTGTGATCTGTGATCAGGGATCTTTGATGTTATTATTGCAAAAAGACTATAACTTGCTGAAGGGTCAGATGATGTTCAGCATATTTTTGGAATAAAGTTTTTTTTTTTAATATGAATTTATCTATTTTAATTGGAGGCTAATTACTTTCCAATATCGCATTGGTTTTGCCATACATCAACATGAATCCACCACGAGTGTACACGTGTTCCCCATCCTGAACCCTCTCCCACCTCCCTCCCCATACTACCCTCTGGGTCATCCCAGTGCACCAGCCCTGAGCATCCTATATCATGCATCGAGCCTGGTCTGGCCATTTGTTTCACATATGATATTATACATGTTTCAGTGCCATTCTCCCAAATCATCCCACCCTCGCCCTCTCCCACAGAGTCCAAAAGACTGTTCTATACATCTGTGTCTCTTTTGCTGTCTCACATACAGGGTTATTGTTACCATCTTTCTAAATTCCATATATATGCGTTAGTAAGGCAATGGTGCCCCACCCCAGTACTCTTGCCTGGAAAATCCCATGGACAGAGAAGCCTGGTAGGCTGCAGCCCATGGGGTCGCACAGAGTCAGACACGACTGAGTGACTTCACTTTCACTTTTCACTTTCATGCACTGGAGAAGGAAATGGCAACCCACTCCAGTGTTCTTGCCTGGAGAATCCCAGGGACGGGGGAGCCTGATGGGCTGCCGTCTATGGGGTCGCACAGAATCGGACACGACTGAAGTGACTTAGCAGCAGCAGCAGCAGCAGCAGCAGCATACTATAGTGGTGTTTTTCTTTCTGGCTTACTTCACTCTGTATAATAGGCTCCAGTTTCATCCACCTCATTAGAACTGATTCAAATGTATTCTTTTTAATGGCTGAGTAATATTTCATTGTGTATATGTACCACAGCTTTCTTATCCATTCATCTGCTGATGGACATCTAGGTTGCTTCCATGTCCTGGCTATTATAAACAGTGCTGCGATGAACATTGGGGTACACGTGTCTCTTTCAATTCTGGTTTCCTCAGTGTGTATGCCCAGCAGTAGGATTGCTGGGTCGTATGGCAGTTCTATTTCCAGTTTTTTAAGGAATCTCCACACTATTCTCCATAGTGGCTGTACTAGTTTGCATTCCCACCAACAGTGTAAGAGGGTTCCCTTTTCTCCATACCCTCTCCAGCATTTATTGCTTGTAGACTTTTGGATAGCAGCCATTCTGACTGGCGTGAAATGGTACCTCATTGTGGTTTTGATTTGCATTTCTCTGATAATGAGTGATGTTGAGCATCTTTTCATGTGTTTGTTGGCCATCTGTATGTCTTCTTTGGAGAAATGTCTGTTTAGTTCTTTGGCCCATTTTTTGATTGGGTCGTTTATTTTTCTGGAATTGAGCTGCAGGAGTTGCTTGTATATTTTTGAGATTAATTCTTTGGCAGTTGCTTCATTTGCTATTATTTTCTCCCATTCTGAAGGCTGTCTTTTCACCTCGCTTATAGTTTCCTTTGTTGTGCAGAAGCTTTTAATTTTAATTAGGTCCCATTTGTTTATTTTTGCTTTTATTTCCGAAATTCTGGGAGGTGGATCATAGAGGATCCTGCTGTGATTTATGTTGGAGACTATTTTGCCTCTGTTCTCCTCTAGGAGTTTTATAGTTTCTGGTCTTATGTTTAGATCTTTAATCCATTTTGAGTTTATTTTTGTGTATGGTGTTAGAAAGTGTTCTAGTTTCATTCTTTTACAAGTGGTTGACCAGTTTTCCCAGCACCACTTGTTAAAGAGATTGTCTTTTCTCCAGGAATAAAGCATTTTAAAATTAAGATATGTACATTTTTTTGTGGCAATATGGATGGACCTAGAGATTATCATACTAACAAAGTAAGCCAGAGAAAGACAAATATATGATATCGCTTATATGTGGTATCTTAAAAGAGAAAAGATACAAACAAACTTATTTACAACACAGAAATAGACCCACAGACATAAAAAACAAACTTATGGTTACCCAGGGAGAAAGGGGATGGGGGAGGGATAAAATTGGGAGTTTGGGATTAACATAGACACACTACTATATATAAATAAATATATATATAACAAGGACCTACTATATACACAGCTGACACCACCCTTATGGCAGAAAGTGAAGAGGAACTAAAAAGCCTCTTGATGAAAGTGAAAGAGGAGAGTGACAAAGTTGGCTTAAAGCTCAACATTCAGAAAACGAAGATGATGGCATCTGGTCCCATCACTTCATGGGAAATAGATGGAGAAACAGTGGAAACAGTGTCAGACTTTATTTTCTTGGGCTCCAAAATCACGGCAGATGGTGATTGCAACCATGAAATTAAAAGACGTTTACTTCTTGGAAAGAAAGTTATGACCAACCTAGATAGCATCTTGAAAAGCAGAGACATTACTTTGCCAACAAAGGTCCATCTAGTCAAGGCTATGGTTTTTCCTGTGGTCATTTATGGATGTGAGAGTTGGCCTGTGAAGAAAGCTGAGCGCCGAAGAATTGATGCTTTTGAACTGTGGTGTTGAAGAAGACTCTTGAGAGTCCCTTGGACTGCAAGGAGATCCAACCAGTCCATCCTAAGGGAGATCAGTCCTGGGTGTTCTTTGGAAGGAATGATGCTAAAGCTGAAACTCCAGTACTTTGGCCACCTCATGTGAAGAGTTGACTCATTGGAAAAGACTCTGATGCTGGGAGGGATTGAGGGTAGGAGGAGAAGGGGACGACAGAGGATGAGATGGCTGGATGGCATCACCGACTCGATGGATGTGAGTCTGGGTGAAGTCCGGGAGTTGGTGATGGACAGGGAGGCCTGGCATGCTGCGATTCGTGGGGTCACAAAGAGTCAGACACGACTGAGCGACTGAATTGAACTGAACTGAACTGAACTATATACACAGGGAACTATACTCAATCTTTTGTAATAACCTATAAGAGAAAAGAATCTGAAAATATATGATATACATATATATACATACATATATATCTATATCTGATCACTTTGCTGTACACCTGAAACACAACATTGTTAACCAACTGTACTTCACTTTATATATATATATATATAATAAAAGAAATATAGAATATATTTCAATAAAAGAAATATAGAATGACAGAAATAAAAAGATGGTGATCAGGCTTTCCTGGTGGCTCAGTGGTAAAGAACCTGCCTGCCAAATGCAGGAGACACAGGTTCGAGCCCTGATCAGGGAAGACCCCACGTGCTGCAGAGAAACCAAGTTCTGAGTCTCAACTATTGAGCCTGTGATCTAGAGCCTGGGAGCTGCAACCACTGAGCCCTCGCGCCCTCGAGCCCGTGCTCCACAGTGAGAGGAGGCACCGCAGTGAGAAGCCCACGCGCTGGAGCTAGAGTGCAGCCCCCTCCTGCTGCAACTAGAGAAAACTCCCCCAGCAACAAAGACGCAGCACAGCCATAAAGAAAGAAAGAAAGAAAATTATATTTAAAAAGAGATGGTGACTGACGTCTTTAAAAAGTTGTATTCTTTAAAAAAAAAGTTGTATTCTTTTCTGGGTGTTCTTTCTACAGAAATCAGTCTGCATGTATCTTCATGCCATGAAAAAAGAAGTGGAGGCATAAATTCTTTCTTGATGCAAGAACAGGAAATGCTGCTTTAATAGACTCAGACCAACTGATCAACTCAACTTTATTTGGTCCAACTCTGCTACAGTTCATTGAATAGTGTCCCCCAGAAAGACATACCCCCAGAGCTTGTGAGCGTGACCTTACTTGGAAAATGGGTCTTTACAGATGTAATTAAACGAAGGCTCTTGAGATGAGATTTAGGGGATGGGGCCTAAGTCGAATGAAAAGTGTCCTTGCAAGAAAAACTAGAAAGAGACTTCCCTGGTGGCTCAGTGGCCACGACTGCACTCCCAGTGCAAGGGGCCCAGGTTCAATTCCTGGTCATGGAATTAGTTCCCACGTGCTGCAACTAAAGATCCCACATGCTACAACTGAGCCCTGGCACAGCCAAATAAGTACATAAATAAACATTTTTTTTAAAGACTAGGAAAAGACAGACACAGAGGAGAAGGTCATATGACCATGGAGGCAAAGACTGATATGATTGGGTCACAAACCAAGTAGTACCTGAGCCACCAGAGGCTGCAAGGATTCTCAAAGCAACACCGTAACTTCTGACCTCTGGTCTCCAGAACTGTGAGAGAATCTATTTCTGTCGTTTCAAGCCATCCAGTGTGAGACAGCTCGTTATGGTGGCTGGAGGAAACGAACATATCTGGCGAATCCATAACCAGACTTTCCTCTCTTCACTGCCTGGGTTCTTTCTGGGAATGAGCGCTGGCTGCTGATGGATGGGTGACCCCAAACCTCACAGTCCACTTGTTGTACAAATACCCTCTGGTAACAAAAAAAACTCAGGGGGTTGCCCTGCATAAAAATCCCACTTGATGGAATCTATGCCAAAGTGAAGACTCTCTTCCTTTTTCATCTGTCTTATAGACAGTGGGTGCTAATGAAGTCATCAGTTGAAATCACCAAATATTCAAAGGGTAGAAATGAACCAGGAGGGCCCTGGGGTGCCCTCAAGGTATTGACAGGTCAGGTCATGCTGGGCTCCATTAAATATGATATTAATTGAATTCCGCCATCTTGGCGGAACCAAGCGCTTGATGGGATCAATGTTCAATCTGCTCGAGTGCAGTGAACTTATCTCTCTAAATAGCACTCGGTGTCCTTGGGGTTCCTCCAGCTTCACTGGCCACTCACCCCCAGGGGTCAAGGCTTTCATAAACAAACTGGCCTCTTGGATTATGCTGAAAAGGGATTCAGATTCATTTTTATTTTGTTCAAAGCGAGCACAGGCAAACCCCTCTTCCTAGAATAGTGTCATTTATTGACAACCGGATGTGAAATTTCAGACCACTAATTAGCACGGGCTTCCAGGTGACTCAGTCGTAAAGAATCTGCCTGGAATGCAGAAGAGTCGGGCCCCATCCCTGGGTCGGGAAGATCCCCCAGAGAAGGAAACGGCAACCCACTCCAGTATTCTTGCCTGAGAATCCCAGGGACAGAGGAGCCTGGCGGGCCACAGTCCATAGGGTCACAGAGAGTTGGACATGAATCAGTGACTGAATAACAGCAACCAAGGATGTGCTTGGTGAGAGCTCGTGTTATGCAGAGTGGTGATGCGTCAGAAGGGGTCTTCAAGCAAATATTTGAAAAATCTCTCTCTCTCGCAGGACCCCAAAATGGGAGTGACAGCATTAAGTTAATAAATAAAATGAGTGGGCAATCTCGTGGTGACATTTTCATTAGCCCGCTCTCTTTCTGTCTTATTAGCCTTCATGGGGAGAGGAAGGATTGTTTTAATTAGCAGGGTTGAGAAGTCCGCCTCGGTTGCCTCCGCCCCTGCTGTTCCCAGGATTACCCTGTCAGCTGATAAATACAATACAAATCATTACAGCCCACAATGCCACCTCAGAAGGCAACAGCAGAAAGCGGATCCACCCCAGTCCAGGGTGAGTGCCTTGGAACAATGTACTTTCACTAGAGCATTCAAGCATAATTCAAGCGTAATATTGGGCTTTATCAAACAGCTCAATATCCTCTCACAGGAAAGCTCTTTCTAGTTTGGGACCAGCCATGTGTTCCTCTTTTCCCCTTTTGTGGCCTGGGCTGCCCAGACAGAGGGCACATCTGACAGAATGGCCATGCTCAATGGGATCAAGGCTCCAAAGTCCCCCACTGGATTTACTTGTTAGATGCTCAAATCAAAAGGCTGACCAGAAACATTCCCCAGGCCCCCATCAGACTCATATATGCATTCCCACTGCTTTTAGGTGCTTGGGGGCTTGATAACACTCATGCTGATATTGATTGCATTTTGTTGACACCAAGTTCTACACTGTTTTGCTTCTCCATGAGGTCAAATCGCAGATTCATAGCTTTTAGCCACCTGTGCACACAGCTATGTTTTCTTTCACGGAGAACAGTCTGTCTCTAAATCTTAAAATGAAAGTGTCTTAAGATTGAATTGAAAAATAAATCTATATGCTCACAGACATGCCAAGATTACTATTTACCAGGAGACAGTCTCCCAGGCTCTCATTAAACCATTTATTTATTCACTCGTGCAACAAACATTTATTGAGCACCTACTTTATGCCGAGTACTGCAGGCGCTGGGGATGAAAAGATGAATTCCTGCCGGCAAGGAACGAACCCACAAAACAGACATTTTAAATATATGTGCTAAGAGTGAGGCCAGAAATGCACTCAGGATATTTTAGAGGCAAGGGCTGGGTGAGCAGACAAAACATCTCAGGATGGGGATAGAGTCCGAAAGGCTTCTCAACGGGGAGGACTTGGAGCTGGCAGAGGAAAGACCACAGGAGAACTGGAGGCAGGGGGAGACAGAGAAGCAGCCCCCGAGGCAGGAGCAAGGAGACGTGCCCACAGGCCGGCAACCAGTCACACCAACTAGTTCTTGGCATCTCAGGGTATCCATCCTCATGGAGGTGATAAGGCAAGACTCTCTGATCTTCCCTTCTTCATGTGTCAGCACGCCCATCTGCCTGCTCATAGCATAGTATCTACCCGTGCTCACAGCCTTTCCAGAGCCCTGGGTAGTTTTCATAAATAATTTCACCTGGAGTTTATAAATGTTATCTCTAAGAGGGTTGGTCTGATAGGAGCTTACTTGGTCATGACCAGAAGAGGAACAAGATCTCTGCTCAGTTCAGTTTAGTTCAGTCGCTCAGTCGTGTCGGACTCTTTGCGACCCCATGAACGGCAGCACGCCAGGCCCCCCCGGTCCATCACTGGAGCTCACTCACACTCATGTCCATTGAGTCAGTGATGCCACCCAACCATCTCATCCTCTGTCGTCCCCTTCTCCTCCCGCCTTCAATCTTTCCCAGCAACAGGGTCTTTTCAAATGAGTCAGATCTTCACATCAGTTGCCTAAAGCATTGGAGTTTCAGCTTCAACATCAGTCCTTCCAATGAACACTCAGGATTGATCTCCTTTAGAATGGACTGGTTGGATCTCCTTGCAGTTCAAGGGACTCTCAAGAGTCTTCTCCAACACCACAGTTCAAAAGCATCAATTCTTCAGCAGTCAGCTTTCTTTATAGTCCAACTCTCACATCCACACATGACCACTGGAAGAACCATAGCCTTGACTAGACGGTCCTTTGTTGGCAACTGCTACTAGATAAAAATGACTTAAAAATATGTTGCCTCCTCCTTCTGACACACTCACTGAGATCCCAGGTGCCTCAAATAAGAGAACAAATCCTGCTGAGATTTTTCAGAAGTCTGGAAGGAAGAAGGGGTTTTCTTCAGATCACAGCAAGGAAGTAATTTTCAAAGGGTAACTCCGGTCATGGCGGGAAAAAGTGGAGATACTCTTTGTTGTGTTTAACTTATGGGCAGATGCTAAGGTAATTTCTAAAGCTCTTTTTATTATAAGTGTATTTGTTTATTTTTTGGCTGTGTTGGGTCTTCACTGCTACTTGGGCTTTTCTCTCCTTGCCATGAGGGGGGCTCCTACCCTCTGCTGCAGTGCGGGGGCTTCTCTTGTTGGGGAGCACAGGCTCCGGAGCTGCGGCTCCCGGGCTCCAGAGCACAGGGTCAGTAGTTGTGATGCTCGGGCTTAGTTGCTCCGATGCATGTGGGATCTTCCCGGATCAGGGAAGGTACCCATGTCTCCTGCATTGGCCAGTGGATCCTTTACCACTGAGCCACCAGGGATGCCTTCTAAAGTTCTGTTTAAAAGATAAACATAACTATCTTTAGGCTATGATATGGATTACCCCTTCACAACATATCATGAGATGTAATGCCTGCAAAATCTTAGGAAAAAGAAACAAGATTGGTCCCGAACGGTGGACTGAGCATGTATATCTACCTTCCCACTCTCCTAAAATATCATGAAAGGATAAAGAAAGTATGTTACACAAGGAAAAACCCAAAATAGTGTAGGAAAACAAGAAAGAACTCTATCAAGGGACCAGGACTTTTGAGAAGTTTCCAAATGGTCAAAATCAGACAGGATTAGAAATACAGAAAGCAAAACCAGAGGAAACCATCACCAGAAATAAGTGTGGGAAATGATACCGTAGAGCCAAGGAGTGTTCAGGAGAAGGTCAAGTCCAGATCAAACACACAGGAAAGGAATGTCTCTGGAGCACTAGTCAGGGCCTATCTGAGGAGCTGTTTTGGGAACAAGCAGGTTGGCTCAGTCTTTCCGTTTCCGAGGTTCCCTAGGCAGACAGCAGCAGCAGCACCCACACCCAGACTGAAGCAGTGAGCATGGGAAGGAGAGACGAAAGGCTCCTTATTCCCCAAAGTAGGGTCTTGCCCAGAAGAAAAACCACCAGTTCATCCCACCTCCCAATACATCCAACTCTTCCCCAACAATCACCAGAAGTAGGCCATAAGAAAGAGAAAAAAGTTGCCCATACAAGTATTTAAGGAATAGGAAATATAAATATTCTGCACAACAAAGAGTAGTCAAATAGTTGAGAAAAAACATTACCAAGAAAGAATGAAGACAAACAAGACTCACACTTGAGGAAATAGAGTTAATAAGGCAAATAGAAGACGCTTTTTAAAAATTCATTCCCTAAGAGATATCAAAGGACAACACATCTATTTTTTCTTGAAAAAAAAAAAATACACTAGTATAGCTAAAGAATAAATTCAAAATCTTGCAAATGAGAAAGGAAGAGAAATAATACACGCAAAGTCACACAGCTTGTCATTCATTCATCCCTTCAACTAACAGCCATTTATTGAGCACCTATTGTATGCCAGGCTCTGTACAAGCTTCTAAGAATAGAGAGATAAAAAGGAGCAATCTCTGGCCCCAAAGACCACAGCACATCAAGGTGATTCCCACCATGAAATTGTGCACAAAGAACACACAGGCAGTATTCACATCACAGAGGGAGTCAGAGAAGAAGAGGAAGCATTTGGATTGAGACTTTGGGGATGAGAATGCACTTTTTCCAGCCCATGAAAAGAGTAAGGAAGCTGTTCCAGGCAGAGAGAGCAGCCTGTGTAATTAGAGATAATATTATTGGAGCATAAAGATGGAGAATAGTCCTAAAGCGCCAATACTTTGGCCACCTGATGGGAAGAGCCAATTCATTGGAAATGACCCTGATGCTGGGAAAGACTGAGGGCAGGAGCAGAAGGTGGGGCGACAAAGGATGAGATGGTTGGATGGTATCACTGACTCAATGGACATGAGTTTGAGCAAGCTCTGGGAGATAGTAAAGGGCGGGGAAGCCTGGTGTGCTGCAGTTCATGGGATCACAAAGGGTCAGACACCACTGAGTGACTGAACAAAATGATGCAGCAAAACAAAACACAAACAAACAAACAAAACCAGGGCCACCGGTGCATGTAACTCCTGTTTACTGCAGTACCTCCCACAGCCTGTCAGCAGACACCTCTAAACCACCAAAATACTCACTCGTTCATTTTCTTCTATATTCATCCATTCATTTATTCAAGAGACCATATAGAGTGCCCGTGATTTGCCAAATACTGGCTAAGAACTTGAACTAAAGCAATGAAAAAGACACAGTCCTTGCCTAGATTCAGTCACAAGTCACTGCAGGTAGAGAGCCACAGAAAGGGACAATTTCAATAGAGTATAAAGTGAGAGAGGCACACAGAATGCACTGGCAGATAAAGAATCACTTTCCAGGAGAAACTTCTTAAACTGAGTCTTAAAGAATGTGTAGGAGCAAGCAAGGGGTACAGTGAACAGGCAGAGGGTAGAAACGTGAGGAGTTACAGGAGGAGATGCAGATGGGGATGTGCAGGGAGCTGTAGATGGGGATATAACTGAAGTCAGGTCCAGAGAGTACCCAGAAACCTACTGAATCATCAGACACTTAGCAAGAGATAGACACTTGCCCACAAGAAGCATCCAAAAGCAAGCCTGTGACCTTCCCACCAAACTCCTCACACCTCCTTCTCCCTCACCCCGTGCACTCATACATCGCACTTCACAAAGTCCTGCTAGGTCTGCCTCCTGATCTCCCTCCAATGTGCCCACCCGTCTCCATCTCCTCCATCCTCATTCAAGGATTGTCTCTCACCTGCAGGACTTCATGAGCATCCCAATGGATCTCCCTATGGTCACCCTGGTGCTCTGCAGTCCATTCTCCACACTGTAGCCAGAAGGGCCTTTCTAATGCCAATCCGACACATCCTTCCACCTCCAGTCCCGATTACTGCTTCACTGCTCAACAGCCTTCATTGGCTTCCCATTTGATGTTGTTCAGTCACTAAGTTGTATCCAATTTTGGGACCCCATGGACTGCAGCACGCCAGCCTTCCCTGTCCTTCCCATCTCCCAGAGTTTGCTTAAACTCATGTCCATTGAGTTGATGATGCCATCCAACCATCTCATCCTCTGTTGTCCCCTTCTCCTCCTGCCCTCAATCTTTCCCAGCATCAGGGTCTTTTCAAAAGACCCTGATGAGTCAGTTGAGTCAGTTGTTTGCATCAGGTGGCCAAAGTATTGGAGTTTCAGCTTCAACATCAGTCCTTCCAATGAACACCCAGGACTGATCTCCTTTAGGATGGACTGGTTGGATCTCCTTGCAGTCCAAGGGACTCGCAACAGTATTCTCCAACACCACAATCCAAAAGCATCAGTTCTTCAGTCCTCAACTTTCTTTATGGTCCAACTCCCACATCCATACATGACTGCTGGAAAAACCATACAGATTGTTAGTGATCCACATTAGTTGTGCTTAAGGATTAAATACCAATAATGAGGCAAAAATACCATAGATGGCACAAGATCGCCATGATGGTCCTATGAATGGTGTCCACACCACACTGGAGAAGAGACCACAGAGTTCTAAATGCTTGCCACAGCCACCAAGATACCAGCCTGTCAAGAACAACACAAAGGATGCCGCTCTACTGATGGTCGTATTATTCTTACCACAACTCATGGATCAGGGACTAGGACTCAGGCCCAAAGGTGTTACATGTTGAAGTCCTAACCCCCAGGACCTCAGAATGTGACCTGATTTGACCCTAGGGTCATTCCAAAGGTAATTAGCTAAGATGAGATCATAATGAACCTAGGGTGGGCCCCTAATCCAAAATGACTGACGTCCTGAGAGAAAAGGGAAATTAGGAGAATTCCCTGGTGGCCCAGCAGTTGAGACTCCGTGCTTTCACTGTGAACCCAGTTCAATCCCTGGTCAGGGAACTAAGACCAGAAAAGTCGATGGGCATGGCCGAAAAGGGGGCGTGGATTTAGACATAGACACACATGCAGGGGGAATGCTGTGTAGACATGGAGATGGCCTACTTTAAGAGAGAGAATCCTGTAACAGATCCTTCCCAAGTGGCCTCAGAAAGAACCAGCCCCTGATTTTTGATCTAAGGTTTCAAGGCTGAGCTGACACCTTGATCCCGGATTTCCAACCTCCAGACTGCAAGGCAATGAATTTCTGCTTTTAAACCGCCTCAATTGTGGTCATTTTTTGTCCTACCAGCCCTGGTCATCCAAAGCAGAGGGCAAGATCACTAGACCCAGTAATGACCAGAGAGGTCATGATGGAGCAGATGTGATCAGGCTGGGCTCCAGAGGAAAGGGCAAAAGGTGCAGAAAAGCAGACCTTTCACTTTGGGAAGAAAGCAGTGGACAGGCTGGAAGGCATCTTACTCCCGCATGCAAGAGTCAGAGCTTCTCATGCTCCGAGAAGTCAGTCCTGAGCTGCCCAAACCTGGTTGAGGCTGGTCCACGTGTGTCTTAACGCCTACTCTCCCCAGCCTTGCAGTAACTCCACTGCAAGCTTTTTGTATTGATAAATTCATTGTCTTATTAGGTAGTGTCTTCTTTATATTTAGATTAATGACCACATAATGATCACCTGGGCTGATTTAGATGATGTCATTTTAAGAAATTATGGCTTAGATCCGTCTCCTCTCTCCCCTTTCCCTCTGCCCTGCCTGAATTATTCCTGCGGAAGAAGCCAATTAATAGTAGCTTGACTGCTGTAATGCAGCCTGCTGTACAATGTAGCGATGCCTAATGGAGTTTTAATTTCCCCGTGGTGAGTCAATATTTGCTTTAAGAAAGAAAAATGTCACCATAAACCACTGCCCCAAATGAATTTGGTAGCACAGAGGGTGAGAGAGGCTTCTTCTTTAGGTAAACAGTGATGGAGTCTGGATCTGGGGGTCCGGGGGGGTTCACTCTTCACAAATAGGATTGCTTATGGTTTTTCGTTCTCTCCTTCAGACAATGGCGGTTATTAAATACTTTGCTTTGCAAATGTAAATAACTGTCAGAGATTCACCCAGTTTAAAGAGTCTGAAACAAACTCATTATAATAGAGAAGAGGAACAATTTATTCCAGGGTATTAATAACTTGTGGGGCGCAGGGAGGGGAACAGAACATGAGATGTCCCCGTTTGAAGACGTTATGGGTGTTTTCTTATTTCCCCCCAGCTAGCGTTGCAGGTGGAAACCCAATCCTACTTTTTAAAAAATGGATTAGACTTTTCAGGATCACGCAAGGAAATGAAGTTCTGCGACTCCTCTCTCATAATAAGTCTGTCCAAAAATGATGGTGCTCATTCTGTTGAAAGACAGTTTCATTTCCTCCTCAAAATGGGCATGAAAAATTTGCCTTGCCAAATGAACGTTGTATACTGAACTTGTCAAATCCTTTCTCCTGACACAAATAAAAGATAACATTGGGTGGCAGCATGTAAAACAGCTCTGACAAGACAGCAAAGGGAGACAAAGAAATATGCATATTTTGATGCTCTCGGTTTTAGAAGCTGGGCTGGGGAGGGGTGGGGGGAGGCGGGTAGCGGCAGAATGACTGGCCAGCTTTGAATGCTTCAGGTAACAATTGAACAAGTCACTTTCATGTCGATGTTCAATGGTATAATGACCCTGTTTCCAATTAGCCAAAACATGACAAAATCCTAACTTTATAGCGGCACAAACTGCCAGGGAGAAGATGGACGGAGTGACAAGACTCCTCATCCACAGGTTCACGGGTGAACTGCATAGCTGTAATTACTAGTTCTAACGCAGTGGGAAAGTATTCCTGGTGTGTTTAAAAATAAATAAGGTAAATGATCACCCTTTCATTAGATCTGTACTCATATCATATAAGTGCCTTTTTTTCCTATTAAAATCGTTGATTGAAGGCCGTTAGCTGTTTATCAGCTCGAAGTTACATTTCTGCTCTCTTCGGGGCTGCCGCCCATTCAAAATCACACTTGGCGCCTAGTTAGTAACAAGAAAAGACTCCTAAAACTGCAATTGCAGGGGGAAAAAGAAAAACACATGAGCAAGAAACCCAGATTGCACCTTCACATCCCCAAAGGCATCACGCTTCTTTGTTCTGCTAAGAAAAATTAACCTCAATCTCAGCTCCGGGTCCCTAGATTGATTATCATAGTCATTTAAATACTGTAATCTCATTTTCAGCATTGGGATAAAGAAAGGGAGGGGGGATCCTGGGAGGGTGGAAGCAAGGCTGGAGAGAGAAAGAAGGAGGCGGGGAGGGGATGGGAAAACAGAATAAATTATCTGACAAAGGGAAGCTGGGGCCTTTCTGCTCACAGAGCCTATTTCGGATCCTTCCACTTGATTGGAAAAGTTGATGAAGTTTAAATGAAGCAGAATTAGAACCTCAGGCCGCTGAGTATTGACGGGGCAACACGAGAATGTGCAATTCAATAGCCCTGGGTTTCGGCAGAAGACAAGGGAAGGGCCTAAATGGCGTAATCTTCAATCGAATCGAACAGCCACTCGGACAAGGCAGGGTAATGAGTGAGGGCCAGCTCGGGCCTATTGGTTAAAGGAATTAATCCGCCCTGCCGCCCGCCCCAGCCGGGCTTTGATGCCCATTGTGTGGGACCCTGTCCCAGTCTATCTAAATGCTAACGAACCGTGGGGGTGAGCAGGGCTGTGCTTTTCTTTGCTGGCGCTAATCTGATGACAATTTGCTCTCTCTGATTAGGGGGGCGGGGAGGGGACGGCGGTGGGTGGGAGAGGAGGAGGGGAGGCCTGCCCGTTGAAAGGGGGGGCCATTCTGGTGAGCCCCACCCCCCACCCCCAGAGCTCCTGGCTCCCTGGCCCGCAGATGCACATGTTTAGAATAACATAAACTCCAGGCACCCGTGGGAAACCAAGTGTCCACGCTCCTGTTCTTTTTATGTCTTGTCTCTTCTTGAGACCATATGTGCGCACATGCGTGCTCAGTCGCGTCCGACTGTTGCGCGACCCTCACAGACTGTAGCCCACCAGCCTGCTCTGTCCATGGGATTTTCCTGGCAAGAATACTGGAGTGGGTTGCCATGCTGAAAGGGCAGGCTTTACCTTAAGCCACCCAGCATCGGTCCCTCCTTGCCTTCTTCCTATCACACCCCCTCCAGACTTTCCCTCCAAATACACCCAAGCTCGTGGCATCCAGCGTCTCACCCTGTCTGGTCATCTTCTACATCTAAAATGCTCAGCTTTCTCCTCTCAGTCCCCTGAGTCCCGCTTGGTCGTCCAGAAACTCCAACAGGCTTTTCTGGACCAATCCAGGCCACAGGGCCTCCTTTCAACTGTTTTGTCTGTCTCGTAGGTCTGAGTCACACTGGCCTTATAGGTTTCAGCCTTAGAAGTGCAGCAACTTCTAGGGAGCGTGTGTGTGTACGCACACACGCATCTGGTGTGGCAAACGTGCCCAAGTACACTATAAGCTCCTTGAGAACAGAAAACACACCTGTGGATGACATTGACCTTTTAGACAGGTGTAGGCATAGATGGGGGCTTCCCAGGTGGCACTAGAGGTAAAGAACCCGCCTGCCAATGCAGGAGATGCAAGAAAGGCGAGTTCAGTCCCTGGGTCGGGAAGATCTCCTGGAGGAGGGCATGGAAACCCGGTCCAGTATTCTTGTCTAGAGAATCCCATGGACAGAGGAGGCTGATGGGCTATGGTCCATAGGGCCACAAAGAGTTGGACATGACTGAAGCGACTTAGCACGCATGCACACACAGATGTAGATGGATTAGATTTTTCTCTCTCATAGATCGAGCTGAGATCATAGACTCAAAAGTCTGGCACTTAGCAGGTATTTAACAATGAGGGCTGTGGATGTCACCAAGTTCTTTTGATTAGTCCAGTGGCTGGAACCTCAGGCTACAGAGTCCCAGACCTCTCAAAGCCTGGCACCTCCACCCACGTGCTGGATGACTGTGGGCAACTTGTGAAACCGCTCTGAGACTCAACTTTCCCATCTGTAAAATGGGAACGATGGTAATCCCACATTTTTAGAATTGTGGCCAAGATTTTAGGGAGGTGATGCCTAAGAAGAACCAGCAGAGAGTGCCTGGTACACAGTGGGCTCCACGAAGTACAACTGCTGTCAGCTGCCTCAGGAGAGCATCAGCTGGCCAAACGGGTCACCAGCCAGGAACTTTCTGGAAACCCAGACTCCAGGCCTCCACCTCCACACAAACTCCCTCTCCAGGAGAAGTCAGGCCTGCGAGCATCCTGCCAGGCCATCCTGGGTGGATCTGCCGCCAGAGGACCACACTACTGCTCGAAGGAAAGATGGAGGTTTCGGAAACACCAGACACTTTCCTTTTAGAAGGGGAGTTTCTGAAAGACTCGCTTAAACCTCCAGATTTATGCCCACTGGGTGCCTACAAAGACAGCAAAGTCTTAAGTGACAGTTTATAAAGGTTTTGGAGGCAGACATGAAACCCGGCATTCAGTCCTAAGGGATCCCTCAGAATCGCCCCAACAGGCTCCCTCAAATGATGTGGGGAAAATTCAGAGCATGACAGACTAGGGGGCTTTTTTAACTTGCAAAAAGTAAACAAATCACAGGCATTAACCCTAAACCATCGTGTTGCTCATCCCACCCACGGTGCTCCAAACATGCAGCCTGGTAGGGTCCCAGGCTGCAATGACCACGTCTGTCCCAGCAGAGAAGGGCTTGTGATGATTCCTCCAGTCCACCCGCAGCATCCTGCAGCCAGGCATGGGTCCCTCTGTCCCCAGTAGCACTGGGGGCGGGC
Source organism: Bubalus kerabau (assembly GCF_029407905.1). Classification (NCBI taxonomy): domain Eukaryota; kingdom Metazoa; phylum Chordata; class Mammalia; order Artiodactyla; family Bovidae; genus Bubalus; species Bubalus kerabau. The sequence goes on along the minus strand of NC_073634.1, from coordinate 105,282,564 downwards.
GTGGGGGGAGGCTGGCATTTAGACCTACCGTTGATGTCTGGATTTTTCTCTCACCCTCTGTTCTCAGTCTTGTTTATCCTACTTGCTTTGGCCCCTGCAGCTCTCAGATCCAACCGGGAGCCCCACTTTATCTGGCCTCACTCCTCACCCAGCCTCCTCTCAGCTTTTGCTTCCCTGAAACTTCCTGAGTTCCAAGTTTCTCCTTGCCCTGGAGGCATGAAACCACTTATTTTGTCTGAAACAGTCTCCACCGACCACCCACCCAAACACAAACACATACACACTCCGGCCAGCACCCAGTAACTGACCACTCCACTCATTCCAGGAGGTTGGGATGAGATGTCACATCCCTGGGCTTGGACTTTAGCCTCCTGACACTGCAACCACCTCCACGATGCTTGTCCCTAGGGAAGAGGGAGTTGCCCTGTTGTCTGCCTTCATCAGGGGCTTCCCAGGTGGCGCTAGTGGTACAGAAGCTTGCCAAGTGCAGGAGACCTAAGAGATGAGGGTTCCGTCCCTGGGTCGGGAAGATCCCCTGGAGGAGGGCATGGCAACCCACTCCAGTATTCTTGCCTGGAGAATCCCATGGACAGAGAAGCTTGGTGGGCTACAGTCCATAGGGTCACAAAGAGTCAGACATGACTGAAGCGACTTAGCACACATGCACACACTGTCTTCACCAGGGCTTTGTGCTGCCTCCAAACAGGAACTCAGGCTCTCCTGTCCACAGAGGTCACTCCAGGCCCAGCATGCTGCCTGGCACCCAACAGCCCCTTGATAAACATTTTGCAAAGTGTCGAATGAGCAAATGAAAGGTAGGCTCCAGATGGTTCTCAGGGAGAAAGCCATGCAGGTGTGCAGAAACCAAGGCTTCAGGACATTCCAGGGACTTGCCCAAGGTTTCTGAGTCAACAAGAGTGTGCAGGAAACTAAGAGCTCATGACTAGTTCTGGGGCCTGGAGTGTCTGGTCCAGAGGAAGTGTGTAGCACTGAATGAATGGATGGATGGATAGATGGATGGATGGATGATGAGTGGATGGATGGGTGGATGGGTGGAAGGATGGATGGATGGATGAATGGATGGATGGGTGGATGGATGGATAGATGGGTGGATGGGTGGATGGATGGATGACTGGGTGGATGGGTGGATGGAGGATGGGTGGATGGGTGGATAGATGGGTGGATGGGTGGATGGGTGGATGGATGGATGACTGGGTGGATGGGTGGATGGAGGATGGGTAGATGGGTGGATGGGTGGATGGGTGGATGGATGGATGGGTGGATGGATGATGGAAGGATGGGTAGATGGATGGATGGATGGATGGATGGGTGGATGGATGGATGGATGGATGGGTGGATGGGTAGATGGATGGATGGATGGGTAGATGGATGGATGGGTGGATGGATGGATGGGTGGATGGATGGATGGGTGGATGGGTAGATGGATGGATGGATGGGTGGATGGATGGATGGGTGGATGGATGGATGGATGACACATAACCTGAGGAGGAACTGAGGATGCTCAAGTCTGACAATTCAGTGCATTTTTCCCCCTTCCCCCTCCCCATGAACATGCCATCCTTTTTTCCCAGAAAGTTTCTCTCAGTCCAAAGTTGATTCACCCTGAAACGAATGAAGCTTCGTCTTCAGGGCCCTTCTTTGCACGTGGCACCTTCCAGGGCCTTGGATCTCATTTCCAACATCATTTTTAGTTTTATACTATTTCTTTTTCAATTTTTAATTTTTTTTTTTTTTTGGCCTCACCATGCAAGTTGCAGGATCTTAGTTCTCAGACCACAGACTGAAACTGGATCCCTGCCGTGAAAGCACTGAGCCCTAACCACTGCACCACCAGGGAAGTCCCTGTACCCTTTTACTTAAAAAGAGATCCCCGAATTGCATAAGCTGCAGGCCACACAATCCCTACCTTTCTCTAACTCTGCCCCCATCTTATCTCTCCTGGCTCATCTTGGTGTCAAGATTCAGCTCAAGTCATCCGGCCTAGAAGACCTTCCCTCACACCCCTCCATCCAGGCACAGCTGCCCTCAGGCGCTAAACACAAATCCATCCAGACAGACAGCCATCACCGAGTGCTTGCTCAGTCACTCAGTCATGTCCAATTCTTTGCGACCCCGTGGACTGTAGCCCACCAGGCTCTTCTGTCCATGGAATTCTCCAAACAAGAATGCTGGAGTGGGTTGCCATTTCTTCCTCCAGGGGATCTTCCCAAGCCAGGGATCGAACCTGCATCTCCTGCAATGGTAGGCAGATTCTTTACCACTGAGCCACCTGGGAAGCCCAGCCAGGCTTTGCTGTTTATTTTAATGCCTGTTTCTCTCTATGAGATTGTAAGCTCTGTGACAGCAAGGCCCATAACCAGATTGGTTTATACCCCTCCCCCGACCCCGTATCCTTGGTGCTTAGCTCTGTGTCTGCTACACAAGCAGTTAATTCTGTTAATTCAAGCAGTGAGTTAAGGCTGCACCTTCTCTTGTCCATTTCAGACCCTTGCTCGGGCCAGCTCCTCCCCAGGTGCCCTCTCCTCTCCTGTCCAGTCACTGGTATCCAACCCACCCCACAGCCCCAGCCCAGGTGCACAGGCTCTCTGAGCTGCCCTGGGTGCTCCAATACTGCTCTACTTTCACCCTCAGATACACCTCTCAGCGCCCCTCCTTCCGCCTCTAATGACTTAGGAGTCGTTTTAATGCACCGAGTCTAGTTCTCCCTGACCGGACCATAAACTCCTTAGAAACGAAGTCTTAAACCTCTCCTGTTTCCACTTGTGCCTTGTGCATTATAGGTGTGCAATAAATATTTGCTCATTGACAGATGGGTTCACTGACAGCTTCAAACACACACGAAGACAAATGTTTTAAAGTCAGTGTCTCTGTTCTTAAAGATCTGTGGGAGACCACGGGGATACAGGAATGCAGCTCTTAAACGGGACCATTAAGACAGCATTTTAGGCAGCAATATGGCCAAACTGACTAGAGTCCAGCAAGACTGACCCAAAAAGCTGCCAGCAAATTTTCCAACTCCCTTAACTGCAACTCTCCGGCCATAAGATTGCCCCTTTTCGTGACTTTTGGGGTGCCCGCATCTTTGTGAGCGGTTGCGGCCTCTGAGCTTTGGCTAGCTAGCTGGGGCTTTTTCTCTGATGTGGCGAGAGAGCTTGGACGTTGTGCCATTGGTTCCAAAGGGCCAGCCACCTGGCAGTGATGTGGCCTCTCACGAATGTTTTACCTCGAAATCAAAGCGCTTCTGATTCTCCACTTTCATTCCTCTGGACAAACACAAAAGGTTTTGATCCACACAAAGAAATTCATCTTGTTCGCTTCTGGCTTCATTGGCCTCCCCACCACCCTCCACCCACTCCCCGCCAATATGTATTGTTTGGTTCATATAAAAGATCAAAAAAATCCCTTTTCTTGGCTCATTATGTGTTTTCTACAATGCTCTTGGTTAGCTGTTCTCCCCCCGCGTGCCCTTCATGTTGACCTTTCTGCTCACTGACCCACGTCAGTCAGTTTCTTGACCAAACCCTGATGGGCCTTTAAACTGTTGGGTGGAAAAATACAGCTGTTTTCTTTATAAAGCACGTTGACCTGCTCGCCTGAAATGTTGTGGTTAGCGGCACAACAAGAGTGTATGGGCTGGGCTGCAGCTCCGGTCCACCAGGAGTTTAATTTCTGATTAACCAAATCAATTCCATTTTAAATCTTAAATGAGTCCATGCTGAGAAAAACGCAACCAACACAAGCCCGTGGCAGGCGACGCGCCAGGGAGACAGAGCCTGTGCGCGGCGGCCAGTGGCCGCTAGACAAACCAGCCCCATGCTAACCAGTTTAGCTGATGAATTACCGGGCCACACTCTGCGGATGGCTGGAGATGATTTTTTTTTTTTTTTCACTCCAACGTGGGTGAGGCTGGAGATAGACAAGCCCTGACGGAAACCAGCAAGCAAATGGAACGTGTAACGAAGGGAAAGGAGATGGAGCCAAAGAAGGGGATTTGAGAGACTTCCCTGGTGGTCCAGTGGCTGGGATGTTGCCTTCCAATGCAGGGGGTGTAGGTTCAATCCTTGGTCAGAGAGCTAAGATCCCACATGCCTCATGGCCAAGAAACCAAAGCATAAAACAGAAACCACATTGTAATAAATTCTGTAAAGACTTTTAAAATGGTCCAAATTTTCAAAAAAAAAATCTTTAAATTAAAAAAAAAAAAAAGCAAGGGATTTTAAATGGCCATAAACGGTCCAAGGGTCCGGGAGCTAAGATCTCGCAAGATGTGCAACACGGCCAATAAATAAAAGTTTTTCAAAATTAAAAGAAATTAAATGGCCATAACAATGAATGGAGTTGGGGGACAGAAGCAATTAAACTAAAGCATTGCATTTCTATCTTCTTTGTGTTCAATTTTCAAGAGACCCTGGACCACAGATGAACTAATAATGAATCCTCCACATGTTGATGTTTTCTGGTTCAGGGTTTTAGAGAAACCCTGCCTCAGCACTATTGGTACTTGGGGAGATGATTTCTTTCTTAGGGTGGTGGGGGCGGGCGTCCTGTGCATTGTTGGAGGGCACCCCTGCTCCTAGCCACTAGCAGCGCCCTTTCCAGTTCTGATAACCAAAAGCATTCTTCTGACATGGCTGAATGTTCTTTAGGGAGCCAGGCTGCCCCTCGAGGTTGAGAACCACTGGTCTGCTTCTAGAGTGCCATAATCTCTTCTGTAAGATAGTGTCTCGTTCAAATCTGTCTTCCTTACATCCTTGAGAAGTAAACAAGGTAAGTATTGGCACTCATACTTTCAGTTCAGTTCAGTCGCTCAGTCGTGTCCAACTCTGCGACCCCATGAATCGCAGCACGCCAGGCCTCCCTGTCCATCACCAACTCCCGGAGTTCACTCAGACTCACATCCATCAAGTCAGGGATGCCATCCAGCCATCTCATCCTCTGTCGTCCCCTTCTCCTCCTGCCCCCAATCCCTCCCAGCATCAGAGTCTTTTCCAATGAGTCAACTCTTCATATGATGTGGCCAAAGTACTGGAGTTTCAGCTTCAGCATCATTCCCTCCAAAGAAATCCCAGGGCTGATCTCCTTCAGAATGGACTGGTTGGATCTCCTTGCAGTCCAAGGGACTCTCAAGAGTCTTCTCCAACTCATACTTTACAAATGAGGAAACAGGCTTAGACATTAAGCCATTTGCCCAAGAACCCTCAAGAGAGTTAGAAGTAGGATTGTCTTCACCCTTAGCCAGGGCGCACCCATCTGTTCCAGGATACATGGCTTTAGGATATATCCGGTGGGGTGGGCAAAGGTATTTTCCAAAAAAGAGCACAAAGGGGGAAAAGAGTAAGCCCCTGAGTGGATCTGTTTCATGATACATTCATAAGTTCAGACTGAGGACATTTACTGAAGGTCGATTAATGAGAATAAGGTTGTTTTGAGGAACTTAAGTGTTGGAAGCAGGATGAAGGAAAATAACCAAAGTGCCCCCTTATTCAGTGCCCTCCTGAGCCTGGCACAGCCGTGTCATCTCATTTGTCATTGTTCAGTCACTAAATTATGTCCAGCTCTTTGCAACCCCATGAACTGCAGCATGCCAGGCTTCCCTATCTTTCACTATCTCCCAGAGTTTGTCCAAACTCACGTCCACTGAGCCGACCATGCCATCCTACCATCATCCCCTTCTCCTCCTGCCCTCAGTCTTTCCCAGCATCAGGGTCTTTTCTAATGAGTCATCTCATCGAATCCTCATGACTCCCCCATGGCTGATGCTAACTCTAACGGCCCATTTTACAGAGAGGAAACTGAGGCTCAAAGCTAAGTAACCTCACACGTGGCACAGCAAGAAAGTGGCTGAGACAGAACCCACCCTGGGATCTGCCTGGCTCTAGCCTGCCATCCCCACACCGCCTTCCTCTCCAGTGCGGCGGCTGCAGTTTTATACCTGCCTGAGCAGCCAACTTACAGCTGTATGTCTTGCGATCATATGAAAACACAAGCTGTAGCCTGGAATTGTTTTCACAGTCCTTGTTCACACAAATTCTGGTGTTTGAAAGGAGTCAAGTGGCAATTTCATCTAGAGTTGAATTGTTACCAACAGTCAACAAATGCTCGCATCTTTTTTTTCTTTACAAATATTTAATACAAGTCAGGCAAGAAGCACACAACACTCACAATATCTGCTAAAACCCGCCAAAATGCAGTACGATTGTGACTGTGCCTTGGCTTGTTTTTGCCCAGCCAGCCAGAGGGTCCTGGAGTGACGGCCCAGCAGAGGAACCCAGGGTTTCACAGAGCCGGGCCCCCAGGGCCGGACGATGGCTCTGCACACTGGCCTCCAGGAACGGAATCGCCCAGCCTCAAAAGCCCATCAAGGTCTGAGCTTGCTTCCAACCCCCTCAGTCTGTGACTCGTTCACTGCAGGGTCAGCACAAACACAAGACCAACTCAAATCATACCTAACAAGTTAGGGTCTCCATATAGAACACGTTTAATTGAGTTGCCTTCCCATTATACTTTTTAAACAGTTAAAGGTGCGTTTTGGGGGTTTTTATAAGGTGCATTTTCTTAACAAGTGGTTTGAGTGAGACACTTTATGAGAACGCATGCTGCTAGAAACAGATGACTGACTTGAGAACCACTGCAATAGGAAATAGGGGCTTGAAATTTCCACAGGGCCAGTCCTAAATCGAGAAAACTCTGTCTTTCAAATACAGGAAAAATGGCCTAAATTCTATGAATGAGCAGCACTTGAGCCTGGAAGGTTCTGGAAGGTGCTGGAAACGACTGCTGACTTGTCCATACAGGACTCAGAATTCTTCCTAGAGGAACAGCCTTACTGCCTGTGATCTGAGACTTTAGAAAGGGGCTGGGTTCATCCTGGGGAACCCAAATTCCTGAGTTTTGAGAGCCAAAGGCTCCTTCTTCTTCAGGACAAAGAGGAAGGCAGGTCTCAAGCAGAGCTGCCTCCGCCCTAACCTGCGCCCCCTACCATGATGATAAAAAGCCTGAGAGGGAGCAAGTCTGCTTTCTGAAACAGCTACAGCCCCTGCTCGCTCACCCTGATCACCAAAGGATGTGCCTGGGTGCCAGGAAGCCAGAAGTTCTGATTTAAAAGAAAAGGGGGAGAAAAAAAGGAGGAAGAGAAAAGAAAAAAAGGACCGAGAGAGAAAGAGTTCCAGGGATGAATGAGCCCACAGCTTTCCCTGGAAAAATAAAAGCTTCCCACCAGCTGGCTGAGACTGTCATTAGGGTGGTGGTGGAATTTCAGCCCCCTTCCTCATGCTGTATTTTCCCCAGTTACTCTGTAAATTGAATGTAAAAGCATCTGAACAATCAGAGGCACATCGTCTTCAGTGCAGAAGCGGAATGTAACACTGTCACGCTTTACTCGATCATGAAAAAGACCCTGACCCGCACTGGGGTGTTCCCCCGACTGTGGGTCTGCCAATCTCTTTGCATCTGTCTCTACCTACGCGTTGATGTTCACCAGCATCAACACTTATTAGAGATGTTACGTTCCTAGTGTGGTTGCCTAATTTCGTCAAGCATCCAGTTTGAACGCACTGGCTCTAAATAAATGCTTCCTCGTGATGACGATGACTACGATCCCAGCGCTGGTGCCAAGGCTGAGGAACTAGACCTCAGTTGGGGTTGGGGTGGAAATCTGTGAACACTCAGGATCTGAGGAGGGTGGAATCAAACAGCCCTGGAAGGCTTGGTTTCTCCTAGTCTCCACCCCCACCCCAGGACCAGAATCTACCTTTTCGCCCTTCAAGGTCCAGTTTCGGGACTTTTCCTCTATAAAGCCTCTCGTGTCCTGCTCAGCGTTTCCTCCTCCCAAATCTGAGCCCTCCCAGGTAGTGCAGAAACTTGAAACTTACAAAGGGTGACCTATGACATTGCCTGTCTTATTATTATCTGTGTATGTGTGTGTGTGTGCATGCACACACACAATAGTAACACACACACACACAAATATACCTGTGTTACACACGTATATACACATATACCAAGCAAACCAAACAGATCTCACCTGCCTCTCCAGAGCAACAGAAGATTCAAGGCTGTCAGCGAAGCAAACCAGTCTCTCGCCATAATTGTATTGACAGGATATCAGCTGAGTTCGGCTGGCAGGAAGGGTGTATACACATATATACACATACACATACACATATATACAATACACACACACATATATATGCCATACATATGAAATACACATATATATGTGGACAGAGGTGCCTGGCGAGCCACAAATGGAATGCATGGGGTTGCAAGAGAGTTGGATGTGACTCAGTGACTAAACAGCAACAAAAATAATTACATAAATATATATATTCCATCTCTGTAGCTGAATAATTAACTCCTTGCAGGCAAAAGCTGAGCTCTGAATTTGCCTCTATGCCCTCAACAGAGCTTAGCATGGTGCTGAGTACTTCATAAACATTTAGTAAATATTTCTTGACTCTGAACAAATCCCAAGAAATTAGTAGAGTTCACTCTGAAAGGCATGTTGTGTGAAACAATAATGGAATCAGACTCATTGGTGAACATCTTTTGACTACCTGCTGTATAGATACATAACCAATCCGGGTCATCACTCATTAGCTAATCATGTATTGTGGCCAAAAAGAGCACGGGACTGGAGGCTAGGTGATGTAAGTCTCACCCCACTTTGGTGAGCAGGTCAGGGTAGCACCTTGGGCAAGTCTCTTCCCTCCTCTGAGCCTTAAGATCCTCAAAAAAAAAAAAAAAAAAAGAATTGGACTAGATGGCTGTAAGCCTCCTTCCAGCCCCCAAATGATGTGATTCTGTAACTCTATCTTACAAACGCATGCACTTCTTATTTGTGACATAAACCCCCACAGAAAAACAAAGTTGGTGATAAATTATGAAAAAATCGGGTGCCGTGATCATTTGCACTCTCTAAGGATGCTCAATTCAATAAATTCCACCCCTGTACCTCGCCTGCCTCTCCAGGGCGACAGAAGATTCAAGGCTGTCAGCGAAGCAAACCAAACAGTCTCTCCCCATAATTGTATTGACAGGCTATCAGCTGAGTTCGGCTGGCAGGAAGGGTGAACCCTGACAGGTTCTGTGAAGGAGCCTTGAAGGCTATTGGAGCAGGATCCTATGTTGAGTCACAGAGTTCTGGCGGAATGAGAATCGAGCAGGGAGAAGCTGGCTTCTTTCTCTGTTTAATTTTATTCTTCCCAGAGAATCACATTTGAAGGAAAACTGGCTCACGTCACTTTATACAATAGAATAGGAGCCCTTTCTAGTGGAAAATATTTACTTCTTCTTGGGGGCCACATGAAAACACGGGGTTGATTCAACCAGCCCCACTCAGTAGCCGGTTGGCTTGGTTTTAAATGAGGCAAACAGTTGCTGAGCATTTGCTGATAAAATATCTGCTTGGATGTCTGAGGTTTTCACTTTTCACTTGGTTACGGTGGCATCTTGCAGACACATTCTTGAATAACTGATATGTGTACGTCCCGGTAAATTCCATGGGTGTGAAACAGCGCTGTTGTGTTTGTTCAAGGCAGTGTGTCTGCATTTTAAATGAAAAAAAGCCCTGATCCTATTCACTGGAGAAAACAATCTGAGCAACAACACCCCCAGTTTCGGGGGAGTAAATGACTATAGCTATGGTGTTACATTCTCCCAATATAGATAACAGCCTTCAGGTTCAGAGTGAGACAAAACCCAAATATATCTCAGTTCCAATCATCCTCCTGCAGACACCCCGGGCAGAGGGCACTCCCGCCTCTGCTGCACACAATGAGAAAGCGCACAGAAAGGAGGGTCTGAAAATCTGGGTTCGTGAAACTGACATGCCACAGTGAAGAAATCCACAAGCCATGCCTCAACAGAAAGTTCAGCAATATATTATTTTTGAAAAGATTTTTTTTTTAAAGGCTCCACCATCTTGGACACTTTCAATCTTCTCCTTTCCTTGAGAGCTGAAACCCTCCCTCCCCAAGTTTTTTCATAATTTAAATTTTCTTTAAAATAGAGGAAGCTGTTTGGAGTTTGAAGTGGTGAGAGGAGAGCTGCCCTGGGAGCCAGTGAACGTTGCTTCTACCCTGAGTCCCGCCAGAACCTGGCACAAAGAGCCTGCCACACAGCCCCAGCATGCCCAGGGCAGGAGAGGTCTGGAGAAGGCAACAGTCAAGGCTGCGCCTCGGGCTCGGCGTTTCTGCAACTCTGACTTAGGTCAGGTTTTGGTAGAAAATCCGGCAGCAGAGGTCAGTATTGAAATGTGGACATAATCTTAACTGCTACTGAAAGTACCTTCAGTTCAGTTCAGTAGCTCAGTCGTGTCCAACTCTGCGACTCCATGGACTGCAGCACGCGAGGCCTCCCTGTCCATAACCAACTCCCGGAGTTTACTCATACTCATGTCCGTCGAGTCGGTGATGCCATTCAGCCATCTCACCCTCTGTCGGTACCTTAGGGCCCATAAAAAACTGGAGGGAGCATATACGAAACGAGCTGCCAGTCCAGGTTCGATGCACAATACTGGATGCTTGGGGCTGGTGCACTGGGACGACCCAGTGGGATGGTACGGGGAGGGAGGAGGGTGGCGGGTTCAGGATGGGGAACACATGTATACCGGTGGCGGATTCATGTTGATATATGGCAAAACCAATACAATATTGTAAAGTTAAAAAAATAAAGTAAAATATAAAATTTTTTTAAAAATGACGTTTAAAAAAAAAAAAACTGGAGGGAGGAAAGAAAGAAATCCAGCTGCCCCAATGAAACAAGCTGGGCACAGTCACCAGGACGCCCCCTGCCGCTCGAGCCCCGTCCCTGCTGGCTCTGTGTCTCAGGCCCTGAAGACAGAACCCCCACCCGTAGGCCAGTGACTCCTGTACATTTTCCAACCCAAAGTTCAGGTTCAGGAAATAGGACTGAATGTCTGGAAGCTGTGCAGCTAGCGCCATCCAGAGGCCAAATGCTGTCCTTCTTGATACGCAGTACAAGCAAAAGGGAAAAGGCACAGGAATTTTTACCCGTAGACGTATATTATACATGTTTGTTGCTGTTGTTTAGTTGCTAAGCTGTGTCCGACTTTTTGCAATCCCATGGACTGTAGCCTGCCAGGCTCCTCTGTCCATGGGATGTCCCAGGCAAGAATGCTTCCTTCGTTCCTAGGGAGGGAACCTTTGTCTCCTGCTTGGCAGGTGGATTCTTTGTCACTGAGCCACCTGGGAAGCTCATTATATACATACACATGTATGTACGACACAATATACATACACATGTATATTGTACATACATACATGTGTGCACACATATGCAAAACATACGTGTATAATATGTATGTGTGTGCATGCTAAGTCATTTCAGTCGTGTCCGACTCTTTGTGACCCTGTGGACTGTAGCCTGCCAGTCTCTTCTGCCCATGAAATTCTCCAGGCAAGAATACTGGAGTAGACTGCCATGCCCTCCTCCAGGGGATCTTCCCAATCCAGGGACTGAACCTGTGTTTCCTGCATCTACCTGCATTGGCAGGCAGACTCTTTAGCAAGTGCCACCTGTATATCTACACATCTACCTATAATGTATATGTGTCTCTATGTATATATGGTAGCTTGGGACGGGTATCACACACTATTCATTCGCCATGGAGAATAACTCCATTATGTTGTCTGTCCATTTTGTACTGAAGTAGGAAGGTGTTGGCCCATCAGTAACTGCTTGAGTAAAAGCAATGATCAGAGGCAGGGATGTTGATGTCCTCTTGATCCCAGAATGTCTGATCTTGATCCCATCTGTGGGAGGCACCTGTCCTCTGAGAATGGCTATTCTCACCTAGAAACAGGTGAAGAACTTTGCTCCACTTTGGGTGGCCAAAGAAGGGGAGCATATTAGATAGAAGAGTGCCCAGTGAAACAAGCCAGCTTCTCCCAGCTGCTGGCCCAGGAACATAAAAATAGTTTGAAAAAGGCAAGAGGAGAAAGTCAAGGTTTTCAAAGGAGCCAATTAACTCAGCTCATCTTACTAGGATGTTAAGATAGCCTAGGTTCCCTGTACCAAAAACAAACAAACAAACAACAACCAAAACCTCTGAGCTCTGAGCAGCTCCTGGCGTTCAGATAAATAATTGCTACTGAATCCACCGTTATCACCTGCGCCTTCCACCTCCCGCGTCTGGGGAGCTGCGCGCATTTTTAAAGGCACACTGCCCTCCAGTGACGCAAGGTAAAATTGCATGACCTGCTTTCCTAGCGCCAAACTTCAACTTGACTTTCCTGGCGCCCTCATCCCGGGAAGGCGCTTGGATGCCACGGCGTTGGGTTATCACTAGCCTGGAAACGTGACTAACGCGAGCGGGCTTGCGATCAAAGGGGAGGCGAACTCTTTGGAAACTGTGCCTCCCTCTCGCCGGTGCCTGTGGGCCCCCTATGGCAGAGAGTTCTGCGGTTTTTGGTGGTGGGTGTGGTGACGATGCGTCGGGTCGTAATTTTGCATAAGAGTATGACCGGGTGGAAATTAACACGGAAGTTAAACTTTCAGGATAGATACAGAACCCTCGTACATAACAGCAGCCCGGGCGTGCAGAAGAATTGAGGGAGGCGGCCTGCACCCTGGGAGGGCTGGCAGGTGATAAGGACAACCAGTCCGTCACCCCTTGGGTTCATTCCGGGCGAATACATATGCAAATAGCAGCCGCCAACGTGGAGGGCTTACCGCGCGCGTGTCGGCGGTCCCGCAGGGATTACCTTATGCGATCTGCCCGATCACTCCCTTGAAAGAGTTCCATTCTCGACCCACTTTGAGGATGAGGAAACTAAGGCTCAGCGAGACTACGCGGCCTGCCACTGACCGCACCAAGGCCGGGGGACGTGGAGGGGGGAAGGGTCCAGGTCTGTCTGGACCAGAGCTGGAGCTTCCAACGCCGCGCTCGGGCGGGAGGGGTGGGACCCGGGCAGAACAGGTAGAAACCCGCGGCCCCGCGGATGCCCAGTGAGGGGACGAGCGCAAAGGGGCCAGTGGGTGTGGGGCGGGCCTCACCTTGACGATGAGAGGGTTCTGAAACATGGAATCCCGCACGACCCCCAGCCTCTCGTTCTCCATGCCCGGCCGGATGTCGGCCACGGTCAGGGGCCGCCGCGGGGGTGGGCAGATCTGGCTAACCGTGCGGCGGACCGGCGGCTTCTTCTTCTTCCATCGCGTGAGGTCCTGGCAGGAGTTCCTAGCCTCTGGCATCCTAGGGGGTCGCCGGGAGTCCGCCTGCAGGCTGGATTCAGCGCGCTTCCCAGCTTGGGGGCGGGCAGCCGCAGAGCTCAGAGCGGGTGAGCCCCCTGTCCCGGGACGCACCACCTGGACCCCGGGGTAGGCTAGGACTCCGGGCTCCATCCGGAGGGAGGCGTTCCCACCTCGCACTCCCCCGCCTCCTTGCGAGGAGAGCTAAGACCCACATAAACCTCTCTGTAGGTTTATGAGAGCGTCTTCTGGGAGCCTCGCTGTGGATTTGAAAAGGGGAGAAAATCATGACCACCCCTTAAGGAAAAATGGAACCGCCCGTCTCCGTGGCGACGGGACGCCAACGGCGCTGGAACAGAACAGGTCGATTGACTTACAGGAAACTTACTGGCGGCCACCTAATTGGACCTGTTTCGGAGTTTTCTTACTCGAGGAAAACTCAGGAATCACCACAGGGCTACGAATCTAGCTGAAGTCTACACAGATTTTTAAAAGCGACGGATTTCTAGAGGACCATTTACACCTGATTTCCAAGATAAAACACCCCTCCCCTCTCCACCCCTTCCCATTTTCCCCAGCGCCCCTCCCCCGTCTCCATCCCACCCCCCCGCGCCGTTCCCTTGCCACACACACACACACACACACACACACACACACACACACACACACACACAGGGCAGGCTGCTATGCGTTTCAGGATGAAATAGAAATTGGCATTCTAGGACTGATGTTACTGCTAATCTCAGATTAGTCGTATTCTTGAGTCCTCTGTTTTCTTCTGTGAAGTGGGTAGTGAGGAAAGTCTAGAGTTGAATGAAATCAATGGTACTCAACTTTGCGCAACAGAACAAAGAGAAGTTGAAAAATACAGACTCACTGAATCAGAATATCTGGAAATGGGATCTAGGAATCTGCATTTTAATACTCCTTCCCCTTTGGATTTTTTCTTTTTTTTTTAAGTTCGAAGCTACAGAAACTTTGAAAGAAGAGTGCAATGAAAGTCTGTGTAGACTTCACCTAGATTCATTCAGTCCAGTCCAGTCGCTCAGTCATGCCCGATTCTTTGCGACCCCATGGACTGCAGTGCTCCAGGCTTCCCTGTCCATCATCAGCTTCCAGGGCTTGCTCAGACTCGTGTCCTTTGAGTCGGCGATGCCATACAACCATCTTGTCCTCTGTCGTCCCTTTCTCCTCCTGCCTTCAATCTTGCCCAGCATCAGGGTCTTTTCCAGTGAATCCAAAGTACTGGAGCTTCAGCTTCAGCATCAGTCCTTCCAATGAATATTCAGCACTGATTTCCTTTGGGATTGACTGGTTAGATCTCCTTGCAGTCCAAGGGACTCTCAAGAGTCTTCTCCAACACCACAGTTCAAAAGCATCGATTCTTTGGCACTCAGCTGTCTTTATGGTCCAACTCTCACATCCATACGTGACTACTGGAAAAACCATAGCTTTGACTAGATGGACCTTTGTCGGCAAAGTAATGCCTCTACATTTTAATATGCTGTCTAGGTTAGTCATAGCTTTTCTTCCAAGGAGCAAGTGTCTTCTAATTTCATGGCTGCAGTCACCATCTGCAAGGCCTAGATTCACTGGTCCTTAGTATTTGCCCTATTTACTTTCACACACACATACTGCCGAATCATTTTGAAAATATCTGCAGACAGTATCGTGCATTTGTGCTAAGTCGCTCAGTTGTGGCCAATTCTTTGAGACCCAATGGACTGTAGCCCACCAGGCTCCTCTGTCCATGGGGCAAGAATACTGGAGCAGGTTGCCATGCCTTCCTCCAGGGAGACAGTATCATATTTGACCTTAAATACATGTATTTGCCAAGAATAAGGACATTTTCTTATAGAATGCTATTATGTCTATGGATTTTAATGTGATACAGTGGTAGCTCAGAGGGTAAAGAATCTGACTGCAATGCCGGAGACTTGTGTTCCATCCCTGGGTCAGGAAGATCCCCTGGAGAAGGGAATAGCAACCCACTCCAGTATTCATGCCCACCCATGGCTAGCCCATGGGGTTGAAAACAGTCGGACGTGAGTGAGCGACTAACACACTCTGCAGTCCATGTGCAAAGCTGGGAATCTGCACTTTAAGAGCTGCCCTAGTAACCGCTGCACTGTTTTGGGAACCACTAGCCTGGATGTTTGGTCTGCCTTCTAGTTTCAGCCTTCTGTGGGGTCATTCACTCATCATGATCACCTTCATTAAATGTGCAAATGTCTACAAGGCTCTGGGTAAGGGGTTCACCACAGAGTTAGTTGCACAGACAACAAACCTGCACTCAGGCCAGTCACACCAACAGTGGACAACACCAGCATTGCATCTCAAGAGCAAAAGCCAGAATTCCAACTGCTCATCCGAGGCCTGGAGCAGCCTTTGAGTGGTGACATGTGATGGAGGAGCCTGGAGGGCTGCAGCCCATGGGGTCGAGAAGAGTCAGATATGACTGAACGACTTCACTTTCACTTTTCACTTTTCACTTTCATGCATTGGAGAAGGAAATGGCAACCCACTCCAGTGTTCTTGCCTGGAGACTCCCAGGGACGGGGGAGCCTGGTGGGCTGCCGTCTATGGGGTCGCACAGAGTTGGACACGACTGAAGCAACTTAGCATAGCATATGTATGTATGATGCAGGCTTATGGTTTCTCTAGTCTACTTTGCTTTCAGGTTTTCACATATATGTACATTATGCACTTAAAAAAATATTTATTTGGCTGTGCCAGGTCTTAGTCATGGCACTGGAGTCTTTAGTTACAGCACGTGGAATCTTTAGGTGCTGGCATGTGAACTCTTAGTTGCGGCATGTGAGATCTAGTTCCCTGACTAAGGAGGGAACCAGAGCCCCCTGCACTGGAAGTGCAGTGTTTCAGCAACTGGACCACAAAGGAAGTCCCTCTTGTTCATTTTTTAATCAAAGCTGCTCGGCAACTCACACACAGAGAAGGTCAAATGGTACAGCAAGGGGTAGGCTCCTGGAGTAATGGAAAGTTCACAGGTTTTAATCCTAGCTGGGGGCAATGTAAGTCCGCTGGGACAAGTTACATGATTGCCGGAAGAAATATCAATAACCTCAGATATGCAGATGACACCACCCTTATGGCAAAAACTGAAGAGGAACTAAAAAGCCTCTTGATGAAAGTGAAAGAGGAGAGTGAAAAAGTTGGCTTAAAGCTCAACATTCAGAAAACTGAGATCATGGCATCTGGTCCCATCACTTCATGGGAAATAGATGGGGAAACAGTGGAAAAGTGTCAGACTTTGTTTTTTGGGGCTCCAAAATCACTGCAGATGGTGACAGGGAGGCCTGGCGTGCTGCAGTTCATGGGGTCGCAAAGAGTCGGACACGACTGAGCGACTGAACTGAACTGAACTAGCTTTCTCAGGCCCAAGGTAAGGCTGATATCACCTAATAAAGATTCCTACAGCAGCGGGTTGTTATAGGATTCAATGAGGAGTCTCGTCGCTCGTGTGATTATGTTCACTGTGCAATAAGGCTAAAAAGTTTGCGTGGCATGCATTCTGTCTTTGACTTGATGACCTGCTTAAAACTTTACTTTTAATCATAAACTATGTTTCTTCGGAACACAGTGGAAATCAAAGAATCGGAATAGATATTCGAGGCTTCTTCTAGCTCTAACTTTAACGGAAGTTCAACGTGCATCAGACCCTGCACCAGTTCACCCCTGCCAACCCCTGAGGTCACCTCCCACCTCTCCCCTGTCTTTCACGGTGCTCCCACTGCCCTGGCCTTCTTTCAGTTCCTCCAGCAACCAAGTTCAGGGCCTCCGGATCTGTTCCCAGCCTGGAACACTCTACCATCTTGATTTTTGTTCATCTTTTTCGTTTCAAACTCAACTGTCACTCATCAGTCTTCTAACCTAGCACTCACTGACCCCAGTCGTTCTCCATCACATTGCCCTGTTTTATTTTCCTTGGAGGGTAATCTGAAATTATTTTGGTTGATCTGCTTGTTCTCTGTCTTCCTCGGGTAATCCTCACCTTCTCGTTCACTCCTGGACTGTAGATCAATTCAGTTCAGTCGTTCAGTCGATTCCGACTCTTTGCGACCCCATAAATTGCAGCACGCCCAGGCCTCCCTGTCCATCACCAACTCCCGGAGTTCACTCAGACTCACATCCATCGAGTCAGTGATGCCATCCAGCCATCTCATTGAAAGGTTGTTGTTGAATCACGCGAATACACTGGGATTCTCGGCCCCCGGAGAAGAAGAATTCAATCCGGGGCCAGAGATGAGGCTTGATCGCTCAGAGCTTTTGTGTAATAAAGTTTTATTAAAGTATAAAGGAGATAGAGAAAGCTTCTGACATAGGCATCAGAAGGGGGCAGAAAGAGTACCCCCCCTGCTAGTCTTCAATTGGATGTTATATAGTCACTAGCAGTCTGTTAATGAAAGAAAGGAATGTCTTAAAATTCAGAATGGCACCAAATGGTTTATCCTGGGCCATAAAATGATTAACTTGAATCTTAAAGAAGGGCAGACCACCATACAAATAGTTTCATTTACATAGATTAGGGGAACAATATCTGAGTATAACATACTGGTTTGTCAAGTAGGTTTTGGGCCAAGAGGCGGAACCGACTTGGAGACAGAGTTTGGGGTAAAGGTGTAGTACATTAGCATAGCTTAAGACAAACATTTCCATAAGAAAAAGGCATTGGTTATCTCTAGGCTCAAGAATAGCTAACTTCAGGCGAAACCAGGTGTCATTATGACAACACAGTATTTTAAGAGAAACCTCTCTTTAAATTTGTATAGAGAAGGAAAAAAATATTGTTAGTTTGTTTCCTCCTGCCGTTTAAGAGAGATAAAAATGTCTGACACTTGCAGGCTATTTTCTCCATTTGGAGACCCCTCTCTCCTTGGGGACCCCTAGATTTCCTATCAATCTGCCTAGGAAATGACTCTCTCACCATCCTCTGTCATCCCCTTCTTCTCCTGCCCCCAATCCCTCCCAGCATCAGAGTGTTTTCCAATGAGTCAGCTCTTCGCATGAGGTGGCCAAAGTACTGGAGTTTCAGCTTTAGCATCATTCCTTCCAAAGAACACCCAGGGCTGATCTCCTTCAGAATGGACTGGCTGGATCTCCTTGCAGTCCAAGGGACTCTCAAGAGTCTTCTCCAACATCACAGTTCAGTGTAGATGGACCTCAGCAAAATAACCGTTGAATACATGGCAGTGTAGGCATGAACCAGCAAGTCGACGGAAGAGCTCTGTCGTCCCACTTTCTCCCCTGCCCTGTGCGTGCATGCTAAGTCACCTCAGTTGTGTCCGACTCTGTGAGACCCTATGGACCGTATCCCGCCAGGCTCTTCTGTCCATGGCAATTTTCCAGGCAAGAATACTGGTGGGTGGCCATGCCTTCCTCCAGGGGATCTTCCCCACCCAGGGATCGAACCCTTGTCTCTAGAGTCTCTCACATCTCCTGCCTTGGCCGGCAGGTTCTTAACCATGAGCGCCACCTGGGAAGCCCCTCCCCTGACGCACCCAACTCCCAAAGATCGCGGTAGTAAACAAAACCTGCAGAAAACAAAGGCCTACGAATTACAGCCTAGAGCAGGCCGGCATGCTGTCATAGCAACGCGTTGCCGGAGGGCGGGCCGGAAGTGACGCACGACGATATCCGCTTCCACGACACCGGCACTTCCGGATTGAAAGGCAAGGAGACGACGCGTTTGGCAGGTGGGTGAGAGTGCTTTTCAGTTGTTCCGGTTTTTTTTCCCCAGTGATCGTGTCTGAACCGAGCTGTTTATGGCCGCTTGTCTTCATCTCCCCAGAGGCCTGCGTTGGACCCAGGTCCCCAGGGATGGACGTGGTGCCTGTTTTCTCGCAGCCGCTCCAGGCGCTTCCACGCGGGAACTTTCGTTGTTTGTTTTTTTTTTTTTTCCTATCAGGCCCGGAATGCCCATCCTGGGGCCGAGCGGGGTCTTCATGGAACCCCAGAGTGGGGAGGGAATCCGGGACCAAGCTTGGGCACGTCCCTGCAAGGCAGGAAGTGGTCTATTCTGAATATAAATAGGGATAAATGCATATAAATAGGGATGCTGCTGCTGCTGCTAAGTCGCTTCAGTCGTGTCCGACTCTGCGACCCCATAGACTGCAGCCCACCAGGCTCCCCCGTCCCTGGGATTCTCCAGGCAAAAACAATGGAGTGGGCTGCCATTTCCTTCTCCAATGCATGAAAGTGAAAAGTGAAAGTGAAGTCGCTCAGTCGTGCCCTACTCTTAGCGACCCCATGGACTGCAGCCCACCAGGCTCCTCCGTCCATGGGATTTTCCAGGCAAGAGTACTGGAGTGGGTTGCCATTGCCTTCTCCATAAACAGGGATAAATGCGTATAAATAGGGATAAATGCATATCCAGGGAACCGTTTGGGAAACAAACAGGACGAGGAGACCGCAGCCCTTAGGTGGCCGGTTACGTCCCTCCGGAGCTAAGTGCCATCGGGGAAACAGCTGGATTGTTGAGAAACCCTGTAAGGAGGAGGCGGGACCCAGGAGGAATTAGAGAAAGTGATTTTCAAACTTAAGACTAGTTATAGGGGGAAGTGGGGGCGGGGAAGACTAGTTATAGCGCAGAAAGGTAACGCAGAGGGAAATGCATTCCTGGGAGAATGAGGTGCTTTTGTAAATCCCCTGATAAAGATATCATGGTATATTCTGGGGACATAAAGAAAACAGGATGTCTGAAACCCACAGAAAAATGAGAGGTGGAGAGGTGGTCTTGGACCAGACTAAATCATAAAGGGAATGGTAGATCTGTAAGGATTTGGGATTCTGTCTTAAGAACAATGGAGAGGCCATTAAAAAAAAAAAAAAAAGAAAAATGGTTTTTAGTGGGGAAGTGACCCTATACATAAAAGGTTGTGCTGAGTTCAAGAAACCAGAAGGAGCAACATACAAGGTATTTACCAAAAAGAAAGAAACGGATGAAAGGTAAATGAATATTTAAAAGAATTATCTGCTCTGTTCATTGTTATTAAGAGAGCTTGAGAGAAGTCTCTGGTGGTCCAGTGGCTGGGACACCATGCTTGCACTACAGGGGACATAGGTTTGATCCCTGGTCAGGGTGGCTCAGCTGGCAAGGAGTCCACATGCAATGTGGGAGACCTGGGTTCAATTCCCGGGTTGGGAAGATCCCCTGGAGAAGGAAAAAGGCTACGCACTCCAGTATTCTGGCCTGGAGAATTCCATGGGCTGTATAATCCATGGGGTCAAAAGAGTTGGATGGGACTGAGCGACTTTCACTTTCAGGGAAGTAAGATCCCACAAGTTGTGTGGTGTGGCAAAAAAAAAAAAAAAAGAAATTTTGTTGTGAAGGGGAGGAAAGAGAATAGCTAGGTGGGACTTTGGGATTGGAGGATAGTGGCATCCTTGTTTTTTGTTTTAAGTTAGAAAATAGTCTGAAGATTGTTGGACATTGCTAGAAGGGATCCAGTGCAGGAGGTAGAAGGGGAGAGACTGGTTAGCTGATGGATCACCATCTCTCTGAGGAGGAGGAGGAGGAGGTTGGGGTCCACGGAGAAGAAACACTTCGTTTGCAGCAGCAAGAGGGGAGAACAGGGCAAATGCAGGCAAACATGTTAGATTTGGGGGGACATATTTCTTAGCTAATGTGTGTAAGTGTGTGAGGTCAGAGGCAAGTTAATCTACTTCAGGTCAGAGTGAAGGATGAAATTTTGTAGCTTGTTGAGCTGCAAAATTCATGTGTGCTAAATCATTTCAGTCATGTCCAACTCTTTGCAACCTCACGGACTGTACCCTGCCAGGCTCCTCTATCCATGGGATTCTCCAGGCAAGAATACTGGAGTGGGTTGCCATGCCCTCCTCCAAGGGATCTTCCCAACCCAGGGATTGAACCGGTATCTTTTATATCTCCTGCATTGGTAGGTGGGTTCTTTACCACTAGCGCCACCTGGGAAGATTTGAAATAACCATTTCAAGAAGAGTAGGCAAGTGAGCCTTCTGGAGCACTGCTGTTCTCAGAAAACATAAGAACACAAGCCACGTGTGTCATTTAGAATTTGCTAGTAGCTACATTAAAAAAAAAAAACATAAAAAGGAAAGAGAAGTAGGAATGCACATACTGAACTATATCCAAACCATCATTTCATCATGAAAGCAATAAACAACAGCTATGGGTGAGCTCTTTCTCTGTCTCTGTTCCAAGTCTTTGAAATGCAGTGTGTATTTATGCTTAGACGCAGTTTGGCCTAACCACGTTTAAGCACTCAGCAGCCTCATGTGGCTCGTGGCTGCTGTATTGGACAGCACAGAACTAGAGAGACAGGGCTCAGTTGCTGGTCACTGCTCAGGTCCCAGCTGTTGTCAGCAGCTAAGGGCTTAAAGCAGTGCCCATCTGCCCAGTTGTGAGTTTTTTCCTCCACCTGTTCTTAACAGTTCCAGAGCAACCAAAGAGAAGGCATTAATTCATTCTCAAAACGTATTTATTGGATTCCTCCCGTGAACCAGGCACTGTGCTAGACGCTGGGGCTCTGATAGTGGAGGAGACAGCCAAAGCCCGCTGGGCCCTCTCTGAACAGGCCATCGAGTTGCAGCCGTTACACTGCTTACGGCTGAGGTCTCAGAGAGTCAGAGATGGGTGCCCATGTGTCTCCGAGTGATGCCAGGAAGAGAGGCCTCCACCAAAGCTCCTGGTGCCTCCGTTGAAGGTACAGTCGTGAGACTGGGGATTTGGCTCTTAGTCTGATCAGTCCACATGTTTGTCATTCCCAGACCTTCCAGCTACACAATTCTTTTTTTGTTGTTTTAATATTTGGCTGCTGCAGGGACGTTCTCTAGTTGTGGCGAGCAGGGGCTGCTCTTGGGTGCGGTGCACAGGCCTCTCATCGGGGGGCTTCTCTTGTTGCAGAGCAGAGCACGGGCTCTAGAGCGCAGACCCAGTTGTTCTGCAGCATGTGGGACCTTCCTGGACTGGGGATTGAATTCAGGTCCGCTGCATTGGTAGGGGGGACTCCTAACCACCCGGCCACCAGGGAAGCCCCACAGCTGTTACAGTTTCTTTACTACCTAGGAAAAAGTAGGTAGCTTCTGTAGAAAATGTGCGTAGCATTCCGAATTGAAAGACCATTGATACAGAGAGGTCTCCAGAATCTGTTAAATGAAAATCACAAAATGCAGATCGTAAAATACAGACACCGTGTGAAGGGCTTCCTAGGTGGTGCCAGTGATAAAAACCCCGCCTGCCAACGCAGGAGACAGAAGAGATTCCTGGTTCGATTCCTGGGTGGGGAAGATCCCCTGGAGGTGGGAACGACAATCCAATCCAGTGTTCTTGCCTGAAGCCTGGCGGGGAGGAGCCTGGTGGGCTACAGTCCAGAGGGTCACAAAGAGCTGGACACAACCAAAGTGACTTAGCACTCCTGCACCTTCTGTGTGAGAAGGAGGAGGGCTACTCAGAGATTACTTTGATGTTTGACCCCTGTAAACATACTTCCTACTTACAGAGAAGTAAAATCTTAAAAATTGAAACCCAGAAGCAGTACAGAGCAAGGAGAGGTATAAGACATGTTTGTAAAATTATATTTTTAACCATGTCTTTTGTGAAGTACATTTCTATTCCTGTATTCAAACTCCAGAGTGCACGTGCTGTGTATAAGAACTGACTTGGGGGCCTTATTAAACTTCATTCCAACTAACTGCAGAACTTGGACTCTTCTTTGAACCACTAATAAGGCCCATTCAGCTTCTTTCTCAAAGAGATAATCTTTTAGCTTGAGGTCAGTGGTTGCCTGCTGTCCTCGCTGTGAACCACAGCTGGGCTAAATGCTGTAAAAGAGAAGTAGTTTGCTGTGAAAATATATTGTCTGGGGAATAGACAAAGCCCAAGTGATCAGGAAAACTTTCTTTTCTGTCTTTCCCTTTTGTAGATACTTAGTACATTTATATCCTTCATTTGCTTGTTTTTAACACAAGTGAAAGCAGCCTGTGCCCTTGTTCTGCCCCTTGCTTTATAAAGTGAACTATTTAAGGCAGTCAAGTAAGCGTAGACAAAAATATAACAAACACCCCTGTACTCATTACTCCAGTTAAGAAATAAAAGACTACAGGGACTTCCCTAGCAGTCCAGTGGTTAAGACCCTGCACTCCCACTGCAGGGAACACGCGTGGATCCCTGGTTACAGAACTGAAATCTCACATGCCGTCATAGGGCGTGGCCTAAAAAAAAGGAAGAGAAAGAAAAATTTACAGATATGAGAGAAGCTGGCTCTCTGCTAAGCTGCTAAGTCGCTTCAGTCGTGTCCGACTCTGTGTGACCCCTTAGACGGCAGCCCACCAGGCTCCCCCGTTCCTAGGATTCTCCAGGCAAGAACACTGGAGTGGGTTGCCATTTCCTTCTCCAATGCATGAAAGTGAAAAGTGAAAGTGAAGTCGCTCAGTCATGTCTGACTCTTAGCGACCCCATGGACTGCAGCCCATCAGGCTCCTCCGTCCATGGGATTTTCCAGGCAAGAGTGCTGGAGTGGGGTGCCCTTGCCTTTTCCGAGCTGGCTCTCTACTTGTCCCTAATCCATGATTTGCCAGTTTACTGTGTTCATAGTTTTGCCACATATATATCCATTCAGAAAACTGTTTTTTTGTGTTTTAAATGTAATATATTTGGTTGTTATTTAGTCTGACTCTTTGCAAACCCATGGACCGTAGCCCGCCAGGCTCCTGTGTCCATGGGATTTCCCAGGCAAGGATACTGGGTGGGTTGCCATTCCCTTCTCCAGGGGATCTTCCTGACCCAAGGATCAAACCTGTGTCTCTTGCTTGGCAAGTGGATTCTTTACCACTGAGCCACCTGGGAACCATAATGTGTATATTTTTTTAATTTAATATACATGGTATTATAATGTATGTGTTCTTTTAAAACTTTCTTGAAGAAGCGATGTTCAAGCCAAGCTCTGAAAGATGAAAGGAGGCAGGAGGCAGGGAGGGGCGGGAGGCAATGGAGAGCATCCTGGAGAGAGGAAATTATGTTTTATCAGACTTTGAGCCAAGGAGAGGATTGGAGCATGTTTGGGGAGCCATAGAAAGAAAAAGAAAAAGGCATGTTTGGCTGGAACACAAAAGAGAGGTAAAAGAGGAGGGGGAGCAAGGGCCTGATCACGCCAGAGCATTGTTCTCAGCTAACTGGTTTTTCTTCCTATATCATAAAGGCAATGGAAGCAGACAAGTGAATTATAGTGAGCTTGCTGTGCTTTTAGAGTAATAGGACATTTATAATCATGACTCCAGGCTTATCGTTTGTCATGCAATTTCATCCTTCTGTGATTTTGTTTTCTTTATTCTGAGGCTAATGTATAAAATGCACTGCAAAAATAAACCATGTTGTTAAGTTCCCCTACAGGAGTAAAATGGAAAGAGAATCAAGCAGCTTGGAAACCCAAACTCCCGTTTTCGTGAAGAAAAAGGCTAAGCATTCTAAACATAAGGACAGACATCGGAGGCATTCCCAGGAGAGTTTCAGAACCGACCCCCTGGCAAACGAGCAGTGTGACATAACAAAGAGTAAAAAAAAGAGAAAGGACAGCCAGTGTCTCGTTTCTTCTCCTTTGAAGATATCAGAAATCTGCGATGAGACTGAAATGGCCACATCTAAACCAAAAAAGAAGAAAAAGAGAAGAAAAAGTGCTTCGGGAGTCGACGAGGAAACAGGTGTTGCGTACGTCCTGGTGGATAAAGAAAATATCGAGAACACACCGAAGAATTTCAGAAGCGATGTGGATGTCGTTTACGTTGATGCGAGCAAGGAGCAGAAGTCAGCAGAACGGCCTGAAGTAGACGAACCCCATTCAGTTACTAAGCCACGTGAAAACACGTCCGAGGAGCTGCACAGTGAAGTTCGGAAGAAGAAGAAGAAGAAGAAGCACAAAAAACGTCAGAGGGAAGTTGAATCCTGGGATGCTGTCCAGGAAAGTCTGGGTGCAAGCATCGCCCTGCCCAGGGCAGCCTCCCAGGAGCAGGAACCGCAGCCTCAAGTGGACCAAGAAGAGGGAATCGTGCAACTCTCAATGTCTGCGGGTCACAGCAAGTCCAGGAAAAGGAAGAGGAAGCATCCAGATCCCCCAGAATTCGAGGCCTTGGCTGCGCCCAAGAGGGCCAAGAGTGTGTACTCGGAGGGATCCCGAGTAGCCGACGAGGTCGAGACTTCAGGAGGCAGTCAGGATTCCAGCGGCCTCAAGAAAAAGTCTAAGAAAAGGAAGCGAAGATCTCTTGAGAGCGCCATGGAGCCTGGTGATTTTTCAGTGCCCAGGAGGAGCTCTGAGGACACGCCTCTTGATTCCCTGGAAGGTACCTTGGTTGAAGGAAGTGCGAAACCCAGGCCACAAGAGGAGAATCCCCAGGCCTGTTCCAAAAAGGTGCAGAGGTAACGTGATGGTGTACATCTTGTGTGTGAATCCTGCCTGTGACCTCTTTGTTCAGCCGAGCTATAGTGAGTGCTAGAAATCATGAAGAGGTGTACCATCCGGGTATAGAGTGACGTGCAGAACTAACTGCATAACTTGTCAGGGACCTTCCTTTCTTCGTGTATATAATAAGGCAGTTAGATTCTGTTTTCATGAGAACTATTTTTTTTTTTAACTTTTTCTTTTGTATTCAGTTCAGTCGCTCAGTCGTGTCCGACTCTGCGACCCCATGAACCGCAGCACGCCAGGCCTCCCTGTCCATCACCAACTCCCGGAGTCAACCCAAACCTATGTCCATCGAGTCAGTGATGCCATCCAACCATCTCATCTTCTGTCGTGCCCTTCTCCTCCTGCCCTCAATCTTTGGCAGGATCAGGGTCTTTTCAAATGAGTCAGCTCTTCGCATCAGGTGGCCAAAGTATTAGGAGTTTCAGCTTCAATATCAGTCCTTCCAATGAACAGCCAGGACTGATCTCCTTTAGGATGGACTGGTTGGATCTCCTTGCAGTCCAAGGACTTTCAAGAGTCTTCTCCAACACCACAGTTCAAAAGCATCAATTCTTCGGCGCTCAGCTTTCTTTATAGTCCAACTCTCACATCCATACATGACCACTGGAAAAACCATAGCCTTGACTAGACGGACCTTTGTTGGCAAAGTAATGTCTCTGCTTTTTAATATGCTATCTAGGTTGGTCATAACTTTCCTTCCAAGGAGTAAGCATATTTTAATTTCATGACTGCAATCACCATCTGCCGTGATTTTGGAGCCCAGAAAAATAAAGTCACCCACTGTTTCCACTGTTTCCCTGTCTATTTGCCATGAAGTGATGGGACCGGATGCCATGATCTTAGTTTTCTGAATGTTGAGCTTTAAGCCAACTTTTTCACTCTCCTCTCTCACTTTCATCAAGAAGCTCTTTAGTTCCTCTTCACTTTCTGCCATAAGGGTGGTGCCATCTGCATATCTGAGGTTATTGATATTTCTCCCAGCAATCTTGATTCCAGCTTGTGTTTCCTCCAGCCCAGCATTTCTCATGATGTACTCTGCATATAAGTTAAAAAAAAGCAGGGTGACAATATACAGCCTTGACATGCTCCTTTTCCTACTTGGAATCGGTCTGTTATTCCATGTCCAGTTCTAACTGTTGCTTCCTGACCTGCATACAGGTTTCTCAAGAGGCAGGTCAGGTGGTCTGGTATTCCTATCTCTTTCAGAATTTTCCACAGTTTATTGTGATCCACACAGTCAAAGGCTTTGGCATAGTCAGTAAAGCAGAAATAGATGTTTTTCTGGAACTCTCTTGCTTTTTCCATGATCCAGCAGATGTTGGCACTTTGATCTCTGGTTCCTCTGTCTTTTCTAAAACCAGCTTGAACATCTGGAAGTTCACGGTTCACATGTTGCTGAAGCCTGGCTTGGAGAATTTTGAGCATTACTTTACTAGCATGTGAGATGAGTGCAATTGTGCAGTAGTTTGAGCATTCTTTGGCATTTCCTTTCTTTGGGATTGGAATGAAAACAACTTTTCCAGTCCTGTGGCCACTGCTGAGTTTTCCAGATTTGCTGGCATATTGAGTGCAGCACTTTGACAGCATCATCTTTCAGGAATTGAAATAGCTCAGCTGGAATTCCATCACCTCCACTATCTTTGTTCGTAGTGATGCTTCCTAAGGCCCACTTGACCTCACATTCCAGGATGTCTGGCTCTAGGTGAGTGATCACACCGTCGTGATTATCTGGGTCATGAAGATTTTTTTTGTACAGTTCTTGAGTGTATTCTTGCCACCTCTTAATATCTTCTGCTTCTGTTAGGTCCCTACCATTTCTGCTTCTTTCTTAATATCCTCTGCTTCTGTGAGGTCCCTACCATTTCTTTTGTATTGGGTGTAGCCAGTTAACAACGTTGTGATAGTCTCAGGTGAGCAGTGAAGGGACTCAGCCCTTACATATACATGTATCCATTCTCCCCCAAACTGCATATGCCCCCTCCCCCCGCCCCCGCCACCTCCAGGCTGCCACGTAACACTGAGCGCAGTTCCTTGTGCTATACAGTGGGTCCTTGTTGTTTGTCCGTTTTAAATATAGCAGTGTGTACTTGTCCATCCCAACCCAGTAACTATTCCTTCCTCCCATCTTCCCCCCCCTTTCCCCCGCCCCGCCACCACAACCCTAAGTTCCTTCTTTATGTCTCTGACTCTCTGGCTCTGAAATTCTATGCATAAGTTTAAAAGGCATTTTAAGACCCCAAAGTTCCCTTTGTCTGTATGCACATAGATAGGAGAAAGGATTAGAGAACTTAGAATGTTACTGGAGCAGGAAGAAAACTTGAATTAGGGTTCTCCCAAATAAAAGAAGTTTAGATATTGTTATTTACATAGTTATCATTTAAATATCGCGGCTGATGAATAGATGCAGGAGTTTTCCTAAACCACTTTATCTGATTTCCTGGCGCTTGGGACCGGTTTCCTCCCCATTTCCTTATCAGTGACTTTCTTCTCTTTGCTGACTAGAAGATTGTCCTGGCTTGAAGTAGAAGTTAAATGGCCTAGGGCCCAGCTCACATCACCCTCCGTGTCATCTCATCAGGGCATTTTAGGTCACTCATAAGGAGGCAGGAGTGTTCTAGGCTCATGGTTCTTGTACTGAGCTGTGAACCTGTGAAGACTGTCGACCCTTTGCTCAGACAAGTGCATACAGTTTCAGTTTCATTTTTCAGTTACCTATCTGAGCAGCTAGCTGATATAGTTGACTAAGAGCGGCTTTGGACAGCTGATTGGAAGTTTCTGGGGATGAATTAATGACCAATACATAGAAAACTGTGTTTCTTTATACTGCAAAGGGGAAAAAATATGGCCGTTGTTAACTGTACTGAAGTAGTGGTAACTATGAAGACCCTAAATATTGACTTACCTAATTAATAACCATTATTATAGAACGTAACTCACTGAAAGAGTCCCAGAGGTGTCTTGAGTATCCATGAGCATAGAAGAGGGCCTGGTTTATTAGGAAGTCAATATCTGAAACAATAAAGTTGAGAAACACTAAATATAAGAAGCAACACCTTGTGGAAATAGGGATTAGGGCTGCGTGTTTACCTTCTTGTCAGCCCCAAAGGTGTATCGAGTTAGTAAAGCTGTTCAGCACATTAAAGAGTTCAGATGTCGTGGACTGAATCAACTGCAGGATCCCTGCAAGCTTTAATGTTGTCACAGTCTAAATGAGAGTCATTGTAAGAAAAGAATCTGAAAGCCATTGGGCACGTGACCCATTGAGGTTAATCAACCCAGTTTTTCTCCGTAGGTCAGAACCTACAAATGACGATGAAAGCAATTCGGCTAAAGATTCCATAGCTAAATATTTATCTGAAGATTCGCGAGATTCCGAAGATCCGGAGGTGGACTTGGAGTCTGCAGTGAAGCAGCTGCAGGAATTCATCCCCGACATCAAGGACAGGGCTGCCACCACCATCAAGCGGATGTACCGAGATGACCTGGGGCGGTTTAAAGAGTTCAAAGCCCAGGGTGAGTTTGTGGACTGAGCTTGAATGTTGGTCAGACTTCTTTGCTATTAATATGTGTGTAAATTGCCCGGACCTCCTTTGTGCACAGGCTCCGCTTTATAGTTTACGGGAAGCATCCCTTAGCTGCTTGCAGCTTCATCTCCTTCCGGAACCGTCATCTGTGCTATAAAATTAGCAAAATAAAGCGCAATGGTTTTCCTCTTTTTTGACGCAAGTTTTGGTAGGGGAGGTGAGGGAAGAACAAGGCTGAAAGAACCCGGAGAACACAGATGAAGCCTGGAAAATGTGGAGAAAGAGGTTAAGTGGCTAAGAGCCTGGGAAGGATGCACCAGTGAGATTAAACGAAAATACTCGTATCAAATATCATTGGCTTTGATGAGATGTAATTTCCAGGGTGTTGATTGGAGGGTGAGCTGGTGGTAGTTGCCATGGTTTCAAGCATTACCCAGCTTGGTCTCCTCCTTGATTTCACTGTGTTACAAGCAGCTCTCAGAAAGCCTATTGGATTTCAGAATGAACTGCAAGTGTAGGGCTTCGTACTGCAAGTGAGTGGTATTTACTCACGACTGTCTGCCGTGTGACGCCCGGTGCCACTGGTTATTGACAAAAGTAAAAGGGGGGCGTTAGCCTTATAGAATTCATCATGTTGATTAGTTTTTTAAAAAAATAGACAAACTAAGCAAGAAGAACAATTCATTGAGCAGTATCTATAAAGGACCCCATTTTATTTCTGTATTTTATGTTGACATTTTTATGAGTGTGTATTTTATGAAAAGATTTTAAAAATAAGTCTGGGACCTCCTTGGCGGTCCAGTGGCCTCCTCACTTCCACTGCAGGGGGCATAGGTTCAATGCCTGGTTAGAAACTAAGATCCCACATGCCACGTGGCTTGGCCAAAAAATAAGTCTAAGAATGGGAAGGTGTACTGTGTAACGCAGTCATTAATAATGAGACTTGAGTGCTTGGAATTATGACAAGGAATAAAACGTGAATTGCAGTGACCTTGACCCCTCCATCCCCCAAGGTCCACACACAGAATGTACATACGTGTTCACGTAAGTGCAAGCCAATTGGCAGCACTGCTTTAGGGGACTATGTGGCAGAGGAGAGTGAAGGGGGCTTCTTTTAAACTTCTGTGTCAATAGTTTGAATTTTTAATGTATATTACTCTCAATATTTCTTTAAAGTAACTGTATAAGAAGGGATTGATGACACAGCAGAGGTCACACTGGAGTAGGATGACCAGGGGAGACTTGGGGAGGACAGTGTGGCTTGAGCTGAACTCTTTAGGGGAGCAGATGTCCAGGGCCCAGGCGGGGGCTGCTCCCTGACACGAGGGGAGGGGCTGACAGGCACTGTGTCATAAGTTCCTAAAGACTTAACATTGGTGCCTTTTTCTCCCGCCCCCACCACCCCCAATCCTAGGTGTCACTATTAAATTTGGCAAGTTTTCCGTGAAGGAAAATCAGCAGTTGGAGAAGAATGTGCAAGAATTCCTGTCCCTGACGGGAATCGAGAACGCAGACAAGCTGCTGTACGCAGACAGATACCCGGAGGAGAAGTCTGTGATCACCGACTTAAAGAGGAAATACGCGTTCAGAGTGCACATTAGTAAGTTTAGAACTGGGGCTCTTTGAGCCTCCACAGCCTTCCAGCCTTGCGTGTGTGATCACGGCGATCACTGAGCGCGGGGTCTGGCCACCGCTGCAGCAGCGCGTGGTGGCTGCTGTGTTAGCAGTCCTTTTCCTGCCAGCCTGTACTTCCAGGGCTTTGGAACGTGTTCACTAGCGCGTTGACAGGTGTAAGAAATGATCGGCTTCCGGGTTTCCTGCATGCTTACGCTTCAGTCCTGTCTGACTCTTTGCTACTGGGTAACAGTCACAGTTTTGGTTCCTCTCACAGTCCTGTACTGTGTATTTTATTTTATTTTTTTTTTGCATATACTGCAAAAAGCACATCCCTCTGTGTGCCAGCACCTCCCAGGGTCTCTAAGTAGAGCCATGTGTGTGCTTGAGCTGGGACCCTCGTCCTGGAGGTATCCTTGGAAAGTCGGAGAAGGTCATGAAGCAGTATAGGTTTGGACTGAAAAAAAGTCTCTTGTGACTCCCCTGGTGGTCCAATGACTAAGACTCGGCGCTCCTAATTCAAGAGACCTGGGTTTGATCCCTGGTCAGGGAACTAGACCCCACATGCTGCAACTGAAAGAATTTCCACGCCACGACTAAGACCTGGTGGAGACAAATAAATAATAATAATAGTAAATCTCTGTTGTATTTAAAGAGGAGGATTTCTTAGGTTTTTGTCTGGAATGCACAAAGGAAAGCAGAACAGTCAGCCTGCTGGGGGACCATTTCATCGTTGGAGTGGAAAAGCAGGAAAAAGCTTATTCGCTTGGAAAAGATTTTTGTTTTATCTTACAGAGAACTGCTGGTGTGTGTCCTCCACCTCAGCCTCCCCTTCTAATTCAGCGCCTGTGCCTTATGAGGTTCTTTTCATGAATTTAGGAGACCAGAAGCCAGAGAGCCTCCATACTGAGCATGTAGTTTTCAGAGACCATCCAGGAAATGGGATTTTGTATCAATATATCTGCTTCCCAAGACAGCTTTCTGCAGGACCTAGGAAATCCCGGCCTCCACCTGGGGTCTAGGATCGCTCATGTAGTAAAAAGGGGCTCTCCTGGGTTTCTTTTATAATTGCAACTGCGTTCCCTGCCACACTCCCAGAGTCCCTCTGACCACCTCTTTTCTGGCTTCAGGTAAGGGCATTGCCCGGCCCTGGAAACTCGTATATTATCGAGCAAAGAAGATGTTTGATGTCAACAATTACAAAGGCAGGTAAGAAAAAACGGGAGCAGGACATTTCTCTGGTCTTTGTGATAATATAAGTCAAAGGGTCCACAACAAAATGGTGAAGATTCTTGTGTGCGAGACAAGGTGTGTTGCCATTTGTATGTCTCCAAGGACCCTTTCAGGTGCAACCTCTTGAGTAAATCTTCCACAATATCCCTCTTTTAAACCCCTAGTTTTCCTTTCTGCTTTTATCTTAGTACTCACCATGCACTGCCTCTTACCATTGCTCATGAGGTTTTCTCGGTGGCCTCCCAAGCTGTAAGCTCCTTGGGAGCCCAGACGCCCCTTCTCAGTGCAGCGCGCCTGCAGCGCTGAGCCCGGTGCTGGGTTTCCGGTGAATATTGGAAGGTGGAGCTGAGCACGAGTAAGGCCATCCCAGCGTGATTCAGTTGCATCAGTGCAGAGAGTTTCATGGGGCAATGGCCAGTCTTTCATCTCGTTTTTTCCTAAGTAAAATACCCAATTATGGTCTGTTTCTAACACTCCAAATAAAACAAATGTAGATTGAGCATCGGTTGTAGGTAAGCACTCTGCTTCAGAACAAAGGGATGAGCAGAAAAGTGTCAGCTCCCGCGCATGAGGTTCCAGCCAGCCACCAAGGGCTCAACCACTGATCCCACCTCCAGGAGGCAGACAGTGTGAACCTATCAGGGCCATTGGGTCCTCCTTAGCGCCATGATTTTAAACCAAGACATACGTGTTATCAGATCTTAACACAGATATGACCTTGGTTTCTTTTTTGAAACTTTTGCCTGAAAGAAATAAAGCTAAAGTAGAGGAAAGGTGTTCATGGGGACTGAAACCTGTCCC
This sequence comes from Bubalus kerabau, assembly GCF_029407905.1. Classification (NCBI taxonomy): domain Eukaryota; kingdom Metazoa; phylum Chordata; class Mammalia; order Artiodactyla; family Bovidae; genus Bubalus; species Bubalus kerabau. The sequence continues at coordinate 105,249,707 of NC_073634.1, read as the reverse complement.
CCACCCCTTCCCCAAGCCCCAGCGTCACACAGCTGTGGACAGAACTTTAAGAAAATTCACCAGAGATGACATGTTCAGTGGGACTTAAAAGAACACTTTTGCTAAATCAGTGTTGACAAATGAGGTAACCTAGGTGTGGGAATGACATTTTTAGAATAATGGAAGTCTCATTCTGATCATACAGTTCATTGCTGCCATATTTATGTTGTGGTGGCCATGTACCCTAAGAGTGTTTTTATAGTTTAAGGAATTCTTAAGTGAGAAAGCCACAGGAAGTCAAAAATCAAAGAATTGAAAGGCTCCAAGGAGCTGCAGAGGTCAGAACACTTGTTTCCTCATTTTTGTCCACTCAGTTTCTCCGCACCTCTTTTCTGTGGCTGCAAAGGTGCTCTTAAGTCATGTTTTAAATCTCAGTAAGACCCTGCCTGCCCTGAGAAGGAAACTGCTGGAAAGCTTGATTCTTAGTGGTGAAGGATTGCCATTCAATGTCGTTGAACCATTCTCTGCATTTTAGATACATTTCTGAGAACACTGGAATCTTAACTGTCCTGAGATAGCTGTGGATCACTCTCACTAGAGATGGTTAGTATTTTATAAAGGCTGCTTTCATGTCATATTAGTAATAACATCAACCTCCACATCCCCCACTCCATCCATAAGGAGTTGTAGAATGTCATAAAGATGGCTTCTTCTTCACTTAAACATTTTAGGTGTTTGATCTCAAAAATCTCTTTATAGTGCATTTTAGTTCTTTTCTTGAATATCTTTGCTTTTATGTGGGGTTCATTCACCTTAACTTCCTTAAACTGACAGATTTGTGCTAAGCCACCTGTCATGTCTTTATTGAGAGTCTATTACGTGTCAAGAAAGTCCATGGGGCCCCGCCCTCCAAGGACGTCCCCTGCAGAGCTGTGCTGTCCGTCTTGGGACCACTACCCTCACACGACGTGGAGCACTCAAGCCGTGGTTAGTCCAAGCCTTGCCGTTCTGAAGAATAAAATACTCACTGGATTTAGAAGGCCTCGTATGGAGAAGAAGTGGAGTAAAGGTCACTCAGTCACGTCTGACTCTCTGCGTCCTACTGCATGGAATTCTCCAGGCCAGAACACTGGAGTGGGCAGCCTTCCCTTCTCCAGGGTATCTTCTCAACCCAGGGATCAAACCCAGATCTCCCACGTTGCAGGCAGATTCTTTACCCGCTGAGCCACAAGGGAAGCCCCAGTGTAGAGAAGGGAATATAAAGTCCCTTATTCATATTTTGAGGTTCTGATTACATGTTGAAATGGCTGCAGGTTTAATACATTCAGTTCAGTTCAGTTCAATCGCTCAGTCGTGTCCGACCCTTTGCAACCCCATGGACTGCAGCATGCCAGGCCTCGCTGTCCATCACCAACTCCCGGAGTTTACTCTAACTTTAATACATTGGGTTAAATAAAATGTGTTATTAAATTAACTCATCTAAAACCAAATACAATTAATTTTCACACAACCCCTAGAAATTTCTAAGTGACACAGTTGACTCAGACAACATTTCCATTGGCCGGTGGTGGCGTGGGGGAAGGTCAGGCAAACCAGGGAGCCACAGTACACTGTTGGAAGTAGTGACAGGGCAGTAATGGGATGGCAGGGCACCGCCAGCCCTGATGGTCAGGAAAGCCTGGCTGGAGACGCACCACTTCAACTGCATCTGAAGAGCCGGCAGGAGCTTTCCAGGGGGTCGAGTGGAAGGGAGAGGAGGGCTTCCCATCGCAGGTCTAGAGGCCAAGGTGACTGGTGGAGCTGAACCGTGGAGAGCGCTGGCCTTTGCAGGCATAGTCCAAAAGTCCCGGTTTTATTGTTCGGAGCCTTTATGTGTCTGGCTGGAGAATAATCAGATCCATCTGCCCTAGCCTCTGCGTAAGTGAGCCAGGCCTCTGGCCAGGGACCGTGGTGACCGATTTATAGGATGCCCGTAGGTGAGATGGGCTTCCCTTGTGGCTCAGCTGGTAAAGACTCCGCCTGCAGTGCGAGAGACCTGGGTTCAATCCTTGGGTTGGGAAGATCCCCTGGAGAAAGGAAAGGCTACCCACTCCAGTATTCTGGCCTGGAGAATTCCGTGGACTGTACAGTCCAAAGAGTCAGACACAGCTGACACAGCTGAGTGACTTTCACTTCACTGTCACGGGTGAGATGCCAAGGCAGGAAGGGGCAGGGCTCTGGATCCTGGGAGCTGGTATCCTGATGGCCCACCCCACTCAGCCGCTTCCAGCACCGCAGAGTGCCCAGTGAGGATACAGGTTTTAAGCTTATGGTTCCTGCTCAGCTGTGACCTGTTTTCTCTTCCTCTTAGGTACAGCAAAGGAGATACCGAGAAGTTGAAGATATACCAGTCCCTGCACGGGAACGACTGGAAGAAGATTGGCGAGATGGTGTCTCGAAGCAGCCTCTCCGTGGCCCTGAAGTTCTCCCAGATCAGCGGTCGTAAGTCGTGGCCCCTGGTGCCCACCCGGGTGAACAACCCAGCCCAGAATGGCCCAGGGCCCAGGCATCACTGCCCACCTGTCTGCTGAGAGAGCCATCACTTTTTCAGCCATTCCCTGATCGATTCATTTCTTCATGGGCACGGTTGAAACCACACAACCCTTACTCCCCAGGCTGATTTCTATGCTGCACTGAACTCAGTTCAGTAGCTTTCAGCCTGACTGTAACTGCCAGATAAACCGAAACCCGAGGAAGCCGGTGGACAGGAGAGCTGGGGCCGCCAAGGTCTGTTCCCCGAGGTGGCCCAGGAGGCCGTTGCAGGGAGGGCCTGTTGGGTGGGGGTGTTTCCCACAGTGTCCGCCATCGCCTGTCTCTCTTCCTCCTCTTTCATTAAAAGCTGCCTTGGTTGTACTCTCCACATTAAAAAAAATCCCCAGTTAGCTTTAAGAAGGCAGTCCTTAGCAGGTGTTGGCATCAGCCCAGAGGCTAAATCAGCCTTGCGTTTCCAGTAAATATTTGAAGGTGGAGCTGAGCACGAGTGTGATGTCATTGCAGCGTGATTCAGTTGCATCAATGCAGAGTTTCATGGGGCGATGGCCAGTCTCCCGCCTGCAGGCAGAACGGGGCAGTGGGTCCCAGCCAGGTGTCTGCATGTCTGCATGCGGTAGACCCCGAGGGGGTGGAGACCAGGCCTTCTGTGCCACCAGTGCCAGCCAAGCCTCAGCGTGGCCAATTCTGCCAGTTTCCAGGAAGTAAAGCAAACATCTGAATTTGCACGCACATGTGAAATCAAAGTATCTTTTGGGAATTTTACTTTTTTATCCTTGGGACTCTCCTGACTTTTAAATATTCATCCTAATTGTTATTGGGAAAATAGTAACAGTAACACTGAGGCCAAATCAAAGATAGGTGTAGCCTTCCGGTTTGCGGCCTCGTCCTTAGCATGTGAGCAGCTAGACAAGAAGGGTGAACAGTGGGTGCTCTGGCGCCTGCAGCGGTGATTGGCTGTCGAGGTTCTCAGATGCCTTCATCCTCACGTGCTGCTGTGGCCTCGCTCCACCGTGTACTCCTCTCCGGGAACTCTTGTGGGGAGTTACGCATATAACATGGAAGACCTTTGGTTGCTTTTTTCCCCACTAAATGTTTAGGGAACTCACAACTACCTGCAGGAGAGATTACTCTTAGAAACAGAAAGAACGGCTTTTTCAAAGTTAAAAACAAAAAATAGATTGCTTTAAGAAAGGGTTGGTTTTTTTTGTTTTTTTTTTTTTAGCCATTGGTTGTATGTGTGTGCATGCGTGTGCGTGTATACACACCCTTGATTCTTAAAAAGAATCTGTGGGCACTTTAGTAGTTTCGTCTTGATTTGCATGTAAACTGTTTGTATAATTCAGATGTTGCCCGTTATCTTTTGGAAAGTGGCTGATTATCTTTTTGTTTGTAAAGACTTCATTTTTCCAGAGCAGTTTCGGGGTCACGGTTAAAGTGAGAGGATGGTACAGAGATTTCCTGTATGCCCACCCCTCACACGCACAGCCTCCCCCACCATCAGCAGCCCCCCAGCAGAGTGGCCCACGTGTTACAGTCCATGAACCGACGGTGGCACGTCTCAGCCCCCCAGAGTCCACAGTCGACGACAGGAACCTCTCTAGCTGTTGTCCCTTCTGGGGGTTTGGACTGATGTCCGTGACACATCTGCATCATTCTCGTCGTGTTTTTAATACTGTGTTTGAAAGCAAATCGATGAGCAGCTTCAAGACCATCCTTTTGTGTCAACAGAAATTAATCATGGTGCCTGGAGCAAGACGGAAACCCAGAAACTAATCAAGGCCGTTGAAGAAGTGATTCTGAAGAAAATGTCTCCCCAGGAGTTAAACGAGATGGATTCTAAACTGCAGCTGAACCCTGAAGGCCGCCTGTCGATTGTTCGGGAGAAGCTCTACAAAGGCATATCCTGGGTAGAAGTGGAGGCTAGAGTGGAAACCAGGAATTGGATGCAGTGTAAAAGTAAGTGGTAAGTTTGAGGCTTCTTACCTAAATCTCAACAAGGTGCCGACCTCCCCCTTCTTGGCAGTTTGTAGTGAGTGGGTGGGCTGGGGAGGTTGCTAAGAATACCTGTAACTACCTACCATGTGGAAAGCCTTGCAGGTCAAGAGGAATCCTCTCTGATCCTCGGCTCCAGCAGCTTCGATGTCAGTGTCTGATGTAAGGTGGCACTTAGCCAACCCTGATTCATCGTGTGGCTACTTCATAAATAACTTGAACCTTTTAAATTCTTTTTATTATTTTAATTGAAGTATACTTGATTTACAATGTTGTATTAGTTTCAGAGATATAGCTAAGTGATTCAGCTATATAGAGAGAATTTTTCATATTCTTTTCCAGTATTTACAGGATACTGAGTACAGTTCCCTGTGCTTGTACCTGGTGTGTCTGTTTTGTATCTAGGAGTTAGCACCTGCTACTCCCCATCTCCTAATCTGTCCCTCCCCCACTGACCCTTTCGTTACCAAAACTTTGTTTTCTATGTCTGTTTTGTAAATAGAACTTGAATCTTCTTAATATTGAATATTGTATTCAATATTATTGAATATTGTATTGACTTCTGGTTTTTTCACTCTGTCCCTTTCTTCATAAAACAAGGCTGTTACCTATTTATAGCATGAAAAAAAAGTACAAAACTAACATTCAGGAGAGAAATCACAAGCCTAATGATCAGAAATAGCTCTCCCTCTTTATTTTTGCTTTCTTTGGTTTTTTTTTTGTTTTGTTTTTTTTTTTTTGACTTTGACTTTCTCTTTCTCATTCAGACTCCCCTTCGCCGAAGCAGGGCGGCCGTACGTTCGTCCTGGAAGGCTTTTAGGTGCATCCGTAGAAGTGGTTTCAGTCTGGCTCTGGCCACACATTCTTTGCCTGGGGTAGTGTTTCCCCAGCCTGCAAAGGCTCTGAGCTGAACTTCAGCTGCAACATGATAGCTTGCAGCAGTGGTCCTGAGCTCACGCCCCAGGCCTCCTACACAAAGGGGGCCCCATCGACTTGACTATTGAAGAATGGACTCCAGAGTGGGCATGTTGTGCGTTAAAAGCAAACTCCTGGATTATACTGTATACCGTGTACATACCTGGCAGCTCTGCTGTAGGGTACTTATTTATTTTTCTAGAAGACTGTCCTCAGGACATAAACTCCAAAGAACAGATAATGTTTTAGGTGGGGAAACAGGTACTATGGAGGAATCAGAGACCTTTCTACCTCTGGTAACTTAGACTTGAAGAAGTGGGAGGACTTCCCTGGCTGTCCACTGGTTTCAGTCTGCACTTCCACTGCAGGGGGCAAAGGTTCGATCCCTGGTCGGAGAAGTTCCACTTGCTGCAGGTTGTGGCCAAACAAAAAGCAGTGAGACTTCCCTGGTGTCCTGTGGTTAGGACTGCATGCCTTCTCTGGGTCAGGCCTGGGTTTGATCCCTGCTCGGGGAGCTATGATCCTGCAAGTCATGTGGCTAAGAAAAAGAGTGGGTGATAAGCCTTAGAGATGAGACGCCAGTGTCTTAGAAGGGAAACGACCAAGAGGGCCATGCCTCAGAATCAGCGTAACTAAATAACAGGCAGGGCGTCTTTTTTAATTGGAAGAAAATGTAGAAAACTGGAACACTGAACATTGATTTACTTCACGAAACACTGAAGTGGCATCAGGTGATACATTTCAAAACCAGGGACGTGGGCAGCCGACCAAGAAGTGTCGGTTTCTGAGTGTGTCATGCATCTTCCTTCTCAGGAAAGCAAATGTCACAGCTTGTGATCTGTCCATCAGATTGTGACAAATTTCACTCTTTAAGAGAAGCACTTTTTAAATATTTTTAATTAGGTTCCTGCTCTCATTAGGAACTCCAGGGAACCCTTTTCCTCAGCCATGAGCTTTGAGCCTTACAGGAATCATTGAATCATTTATCACTTTACTCAATGTCTCTTATTTGGTATTTCAACAGCTCAAAGGTAATAACAGCCATGTCCCTGTTCTATAAGCAATCAAAAATAAATTGAGTCTACACAGCACCCTTTAGCACCAGCAAGCAGGCTTATTTTTTCTTTCTTCCTTTGTTTAACTGTTTATCATTAAAATTTTATGACACACTAACTTAGAACTCCTTGTAGCCATCATCCAGTTTCAATAAATAATCAACAGCTTTCTGTCAATTTATTTGTACTTTCCCACTTAAAAACAAGTGTATTCTTGATCGTGGTAAATGCTAGCAGTGATGGGTTGCAAAAGTTAGAAAGTAGTTCTGAATAAGGACAATTGTTTTTTTAATTTTTCCAAATATTTCTTTAATTTTCTCTATACTTGAGGGGAGGTGAGCCAAGGCTGGGGGGCTGCTTCAGTGCTGGAGTGTATGATGCCTTGGAACTTGGTTGTTGTTCGCTAAGTCATGTCCATCTGTGCAACCCCATGGACTATGGCACGCTGGTTTCCTCTGCCCTCCACTATCTCCCAGAGTTTTCTCAGACTTGTGTCCATTGAGTTTGTGATACCATCCAACTATCTCATGCTCTGTCACCCCCTTCTCCTGCCCTCAGTCTTTCCCAGCATCAGGGTCTTTTCCAGTGAGTCAGCTCTTCCAATCAGGTGACCAAATTGGAGCTTCAGCATCAGTCCTTCTAATGAATATTCAGGGTTGATTTCCTTTAGGATTGACTGGTTTGATCTCCTGGCTGTCCAAGGGACTCTCAAGAGTCTTCTCCAGTATCACAGTTCAAAAGCATCGAATCTTCGGTGCTCAGCCTTCCTTATGGAACTTAGGTACTTTCATCCTAGAGGAAGCACCACTGAGATACCACCTTACGGCCTGAACAACATCCTGAATAAGGACAATTTCAATGAGGAAAACAAAGGACATTTTAATGGAAACTTTACCCTGAAAGTAAACTGTTTTTCTGTTAACACAGGACGGAAATTCTAACCAAGAGGATGACGAATGGTCGGGACGTGTACCGAGGAGTGAACGCCCTGCAGGCCAAGATCAATCTGATCGAAAGGTACAGAAATAGTCAGCAACACTGTTTTACCCGTTTTTCCCTCTAGGCAATGAGTAGTTAACCAAGCCTGTGGGTCTAATGGACCTGGGCTTGTGTCAAAGGAGGGGCGCCGAAGAGCTGAAGAAGCCTCTGGATTCTGGGCACCCTTCATCCTTTCTCTGTCAGGAATGCTGCTGCTCCTTCCTCGGTGGGCTTCCTCATTCTCCACCCTGGCCTGGCTGGGGATGCCCGCCCCCCCTTTATTTCTCTACCAGAGGGACTAGCAGAGACAAGGAGCACCTCTCAAGTCAGGCGGGCCTGGGCTCCAGTGAGGGTACATCGTGTTGGTGGTCCCACAGTGACCCGAGCTCTCAGTGCGTCTCCTGGTGTGCAGAATAGACACAGTCCCCCCAGCTTCAGCAGATAGTGTCGAGGGCGAGTGGATTCACGGGTGCAAGGCCTTAACCCAGTGTCTGTCACATAGTCATTGCTGAGCGCACAGTCACTACTCCTGTGTGTCTGCGTTGAATGGCGAGCTTGTGTTTGTTTTTATAAATTGAAGTATGAAAGGAAAGTGAAAGTGAAGTCGCTCAGTCATGTCCGACTCTTTGTGACCCCTTGGACTGTAGCCCACCAGGCTCCTCCGCCCATGGGATTTTCCAGGCAAGAATACTGGAGTGGGTTGCCATTTCCTTCTCCAGGAGATCTTCCCGACCCAAGGATTGAACCCGGGTCTCCCGCATTGTAGGCAGACGCTTTACCGTCTGAGTCACCAGGGAAGTCTTAAGTTGATTTAATTTCTGCTGTACAGCAAAGTGACTTAGTTATACATATATATGTGTATTTCTATATATACAGTATACTTTTTCATATTTCGTTCTTTTCCATGACGGTTTATCACAGGATGTTGAACATTAACTGTGAAGTTGATGTTTTTTACTGTGAGGAGGCGACATGGCTTGGTGGGAGGTGCAAAGGGCTCAGGAGGAGGAGAGGAGGCTTTTTGGTCTGGAGTTCACGTACCCCATGACCTTGGACTAACCTTGGGTTTGCCTGCCTGTGTTACCCACTGGGCCTGGGTAACACAGGGAGCTGGAACAGAGGTGGACACACTGAGGCCTTCCAGCTCTTAATATTCTGTGAGTCCATGAAGATGGCCATCATGCTGAATTTTGGCTTGAAAACTAAATTTTTATTTTTTTCTCATAGGTTGTACGAAATAAATGTGCAAGATGTTAATGAAATAGACTGGGAAGATCTTGCTAGCATCATAGGGTAAGGCCATTTGTTTAATATTAAGCTAATGAAAAGATAAGAGATGACATCTAATAAATGACTGGCTATCAGACTTCAAAGAACAGGACTGAAATTTGCGCTGCTTATGTTACTCACCTTATAAATTATGTTTATGAACCTTATAAAATGTATTGTCTTGGTGAACCGCCCCTGCCCCCCTTAGTACCAGACCAGGTTAATCATACCAACCCTCCCTCTACTCCAGCCCCCATCTCCACCCCCAGGACACCTGCGAAGAGTGAATGAAATGTGTGTAGAGTCTCTTAAAGAACTCACCAGTTACGACTGGCAGGAGGACCCCACGTGGCCCTCACCCATCACCAGCCTCCTACCATCTGCCACGTTGGCTCTGTCATCCCTCCGTCCCTGTCCCCCTCCTGCTCCCCGTTCCAAGGGAATAGAATTGTTTCCATCAACCACTTGAGGGTTAGTGGTGGACGACGTGTCCTCAGCAAGGATGTTACCCTGCATCTGCCGGCACAGTGATCACGCCCGGGGCGTCTGCGTGGCTGCAGTGTTCTTCTCTAACACACGGCCCCGTGCGGATTTCACCCGTTGTCCCAGAAATCCCTTCAAAGCACATTCCACCGTCTTAGGATCCAACCCAGGATCTGTCTCCTTAGCGTCATCTAATCCGCAGAATTCTTCTGCCTCTGTGTTTCTTTCTTTTTATCATTGCAGTGTCGTTGATTTGTTTCACGTGTACAACAAAGCGATTCAGTTTTGTGTGTGTGTGTGTGTGTGTATTTTCAGATTCTTTTCCATTTTTTTAAAAAAGAAATTGTATTTATTTTGGCTACACTGAGTCTTTGTTGTGGCACTGCCCCTCCGCACATGGGATCTTAGTCCTCTGACCAGGGATTGAACCCTCGCCCCCTGCGTTGGAAGGCAGGTTCTTCAGCACTGGGCCACCAGGGAAGTCCTTCACATTCTGTTCCATTATTATAAGGTGTTGAATATAGTTCCCTGGGCTATACGCTAGGTCTTTGCTGTTTATTTGTTTTATACACAACAGCATGTATCTGTTAACGCCTTTGTCTTCAATGATGTTGAAACTGTGGGAGAACGCAGGCTAGTCGTCCTGTAGAACTTGCCTCAGCTGAAGCTTGTCGGAGGCTCCCTCACGGCTAGATTTGCGTTTTGTATTGTACATGGGAGTCCCTCAGGGGCGGGGCTGTGTCTTTGTCACCAGGTCCCACCTTGTCCTGAGGCCTGTGGTTCTGACCCCTGGACTCTGCCTCATTTCCCCTTGTAGAAAAGTGACAGTTTCTCTCCTGGTGGTAGGAAACGGCTGTGGGGAGATATTTTGAGACCCCCTCAGGTTCCTCTTCCTCTCGGGGCCTCGCTGTGCTGATCATTTGCATTTCTCACCTGAGGAGTGCCATTTCACTCTCATCCGCTGTCACTCTCTGCCTTTGTTGCTACAAGTCCTTGCATTTTCAGCCAGTGAAGGAGAGGCCACCCCTCCTAAGATCTGAAGCCACTGCTGGCCCAGCAGGGAGAGCTGGCCGGCAGAGCCCTGTGCCTCTAAGCCCAGCAGATTGCCAGGCACTGTGGGGCGCAGGTTTGGTGGGCTTTGGGAGGCGGGGCATTGAGGGACCCTCTGGCCTTTAGGTTTGAACGGTGGAGCAGGGAGCAGGGCTCCTGCAGCCTGGCTGCCTTTCAGAACCGTGGCTGCTGATGTGAGGTTGTCATTGACCCATTAGGAAGGGTGTAAACTGGTTCTAGTGGTTAGTTATTTATATTTCAGGATTATGGACAAAGCATAGTCCATAAAGCATCAGTCCAGTTCAGTAGCTCAGTCCTGTCTGACTCTTTGCAACCCCGTGGACTGTAGCACTCCAGGCCTCCCTGTCCATCACCAACTCCCGGAGTTTACCCAAACTCATGTCCATTGAGTCAGTGATGCCATCCAACCGTCTCATCCTCTGTCGTCCCTGTCTCCTCCCACCTTCAGTCTTTCCCAGCATCAGGGTCTTTTCAGATGAGTCAGTTCTTCGCATCAGGTGGCCAAAGTATTGGAGTTTCAAACATAAGGCATAGTGGTCAGTTATTTATATCTCAGGATTATGGACAAAGCACAGTCAGTTTTGGCTGTTTGTTTTTACTTGGCATTGGAATCATTTAGTGGCAGGCCCTGTCAAGAGTCACACACGCCCACGGTTCCAAACCCTTTCCTTTCTTTCTCGCTCGTCTCAGCAGTACACCATCTGGTCTTCAGCTGGTGGGTCCCTAAGGGGGAGGTGTCAGGGGCTTTGAAGGAAGGAGATCCTGCTGTGCACCCCACCAACTCCCACCCCAAGAAGTATTCATGTGGATACATCTCTGCCTTTGCCATACAAACCACTTTTGAAAAACCCTGACTTTTCCAATAAGTGTTTGGGTATCTTGCAACATTGCCTCAAATCACGTTTCTTAAAGTGGATTTTTAGTGATTTTAAGTAGAATTATATACTTAAATATTGAATGTTCTGGTTAAGGTTTAGAAATCTCAGGACTTCCCTAGAGGTGCAGTGCTCAAGAGTCCGCGCTGCCAATGCAGGGGACGTGGGTTTGATTCTTGGTCGGGGAACTAAGATCCTACATGCTGTGCAGCATGGCCAAAAGATTAGAAAGAAGAAAAAAGAGATTTAGGAATCTCAAAGCTATAAAATAGACATCGTGGCATCCAGTCAAATACTGTTGGAAGTAGAACATTCTCAAAGTTTTAATAATAAATTAAAACAGTGAAAGTAATTAAATTGAAAGTTTGGTCTCCTCAGGTTCTTGAAGCCTCCCTCATGAATTATTTAGGCAGGATTTTAAAGACAGCATCCCTGCCTAATGAGATGTAACACCCACTTCATTTGAAAATGTTACTTCTTGAAGCCCAAGCTTTGATCTGCAGAGCAGTCTGGCACAGGGCACTGTGGGAAGAAGGAAGGTTTTCCAGATGGCCTAGAACTTGGCCTCTGCAGTCAGACAGACTGGGCGTCAAGACCCAGAACTCTGCTCGGTATTTAGCTGGCCTTCGTCAGGCGGTCCCCTCGCTGGTCTCCGCGCCACCGTTCCTCGTTTGCGGGATGGTTGAACGCGTCCGTAATCAGGACCGAAGGGGACGGTGCGTGGCGCATAGTGTGTGCTCGGCGAGCCGCCGCTGCCGCAAAGAGGTATAAAGAGCCCAGCTGTCTTCCACGTGTGTAGCAGATCAAATTGTTCCCACTAATCATATAACATCTAGATTAGCTAATTGTCAAAACAAATATGTCACACTTTTATGGTTTAAAGGGGAAGACATGCCCAGGAGGGCTTCCTTTGTGGCTCAGCTGGTAAAGAATCCACCTGCAATGTGGGAGACCTGGGTTCAATCCCTGGGTTTGGGAAGACCCCCTGGAGAAGGGAAAGGCTACCCACTCCCGTATTCTGGCCTTGAGAATTCCTCAGACTATATAGTCTGTGGGGTCACAAAGAGTTGGACACAACTGAGCGACTTTCACTTTCACATGCCCAGGAAGTGACATTAGTGAATTTTCAATTAAAAAAAAGTTTTTAAGATTTGTTTGTGTCCATCCTGCTTCTTGTAAGTGGAAAATGAATTTGACTCACCATCACACCGTAAGTGTCCACTTTCTTCAGCTTTGCAAAATTAAAAGTCCAGACACCTGCCTTTGCATCGTGACAAATATATAGTTATCCTAACTGTAGTAAAGAGTGTAGGACTTGTGAATAATGCCATCTGTAGCCACATAGATGGACCTAGAGATATCCTAGTTAAGTGCAATAAGTCAAAGAAAGACACATATCATGTGATATGTGTGGAATCTAAAAAGATGATACAAATGAACTTACTTATGAACAGAAATGGACTCATGGACATAGAAAACAGATTTATGGTTACCAAAGGAGAGTGGGAAGGGATGAGGGGATGAATTAGGAGTTTGGGATTAACATATCTATACAACTATATAATGTAAATGACAAGGACCTACTGTATAGCACAGGGAACTATACTCAATATCCTATACTAATCTATAATGGAAAAAATCTGAGGAAAGAATATGTGTGACTGTGTGTGACTGAATCACTTTGCTGCACACTTGAAACTTAATATTATAAATTAACTTCAATTTAAAAAAAAATCTATCTGATAGCCAAAAAAAGTATAGAATTTGGAATGGACCCTAGCGACGTCCCAGCCCTTGCCCTTCACAGCTGTAAAACCTTGGCTGGCTCTCTGTGCCTCGGTTTCCCCATCTCCAAAGTGAGGGCTCAGAGTCGGAGCCCCCTCGCAGAGCGGTGGTGAGGCTCGTTGCTGCTCCGTGGCGAGCAGGGAGCCAGGCCAGGACACGGAAGCATCAGCCCGTGTGCACTGGTGTCGCAGGTGGTTTATTCTAGTTTGGACAGAGTTCATCTCAGTGCACTGCTGTCTGTCTTCCTTTCGTATGTGTGTGTTTACGTGGACAGTAGCTTTTCATATGTCTTATTTTTGTCACACATGTGCAGACACGAGGATTAAGAAAGCTACTTGTGTCTGTAGACCACCCCTTCCTTAATCAGCGCATTTACTACACAGGACTGGAATGAGTTATTTTGAACTGCCACTAACTTTTTGACACCTTTTCCTTTCTAAAGGGATGTTCCCCCATCTTACGTCCAGACTAAATTTTATAAACTGAAAGCTACCTGCGTTCCCTTTTGGCAGAAGAAGACTTTCCCAGGTCAGTGCCGTCAGTATTTGAATAGTTAAAGCAGCGCGTGCGGGCACATGTTGGTCGTGTGACCTCGGGCAGGTGACTTCTGGGAGCCTCAGACTTTTCAAATGTGAAAACTGACAAATGATAACCCCTGCCTGGGGCTTCTCTGGCAGCTCAGTGGTACAGAACCTGCCTGCCAATGCAGGAGACATGGGTTCAATCCTTGGGTTGTGAAGATCCCCTGGAGAAGGAAAGGGCAACCAATTCCAGTATTCTTGCCTGGAGAATCACACGGACAGAGGAGCCTAGCAAGCTACAGTCCATGGGGTTGCAGAGAGTCAGACACAACTGAGCAAGTGAACACACACGCATGCAACCCCACCTTTTTTTGAACGTACTAGAAGAGCTAACAAACTTGTAAAATGTGGTCACCAGGGTGCTGGGCACTTAGCAAGCACTTGACGTGTAACTGTGAGTGATCCTGGGTTGCACACACCATACGCTTACATACACTGGTTCACACCACATGCCTGCACACACAGTTTCACAGACAACTGGATGCGCCCAGCTCTTTGTCTGAAGCCTTTTGTGAGTGATTTCCACATGTAATTCTCAAACCTGGACCATGAGAGTAAGAGGTATATGTAAAGTACACAAAGCAAAGCCACCTGTAGGGGATGCACACCTGTGACAGGGCACACCAGACACGCGAACTGACGTACGTAATTGGAGATGCAAACACATGCTCGTATTTTGAAAGTTCTCAGCTTGAAGGTTCCTATGTAGGGGACTTACCCTGGGCTTTACCGCAGATACGGTGCATCCTAATGTCTAGGCTGGGTCCAGAGGCGAGATTTTTCTCTAACAAACTTACAACTGAGTCACCAGTACCCTGCCCAGCGTCTGTTTGGGAACTGCTGGCTTGAGTGATACTCTGCTCCGTAGTGTGACCAATTGCTTCCTGCATTCAGCAGACCCCACTTCCTGGCTTTGAATCTGACTTTACCCTCCTGACTCCATGACTTTGGGCAAGTTACATAATGTCTTTATGCCTCATTTGAAAAATGGGTGAACAATAGTGCCTACCCCTCATAGGATTTTTTAGTGGGTTGAACAAGGGACTGTGAGTGAACCAGTAAGAGCTGGGTCTTGGCACACAGTAAAGCCAGTAGCGATACATTGTCATCATAAGCACCCTCTGTCCTTGACTTTGAAATGAGGCATTGTCAGACCATCTCAAGATTCAATCTCTTTTCTTTAGAGATCATAGACTACCTTTATGAGACTAGTCTCCCGCTGCTTAAAGAGAAGTTGGAGAAGAAGATGGAGAAAAAAGGGACTGAGATCCAGGCTCCAGCAGCCCCTAAGCCTGTCTTCCTGTTTCGAGACATCTTTTATTATGATGACGACGACAGTGAGGGAGAAGACAGAGATGAAAAAAGTTAAGCAGCTGTTACTCTCTCTTGTCCATTTTTCTGGGTTTGGTTTTATTTATAGATGTCAATAAAGATATTTTCACTATTGATTTTACTAAAGAAGGGTCTGAAAATGATAACTTACATTCTGGAGCATTTAAACATTGGTTCACATTTCATATTCAAGTCTGTCTGAATGTGAAAAGAAAGGTGAGTGTATGGGTTCATTTAATATTTCTGTGCCATTGTGTCAAGAAGATCCCCTGGAGAAGGGAATGGCAACCCACTCCAGTTTCTTGCCTAGGAGATCCCATGGACAGAGGAGCCTGGCGGGCTACAGTCTATGGGATTGCAGAGTCGGACACGACTGAGTGACTAGCACTTTGCTTTTGAATGGTTTTCACAAAACAGCAGGGTCCCAGATCCTTCTAATGGCAACAAGGCAGTCACGTCTGAAGAACATTTTCTCTCTTTCTTTTTTTTTTGGCTGCACCGTGCAACTTTTGGGGTCTTAGTTTCCTGACCAGGTACTGAACCCAGGCCCTAGGCAATGAAAGCGCAGAATCCCAGCCACTGGACCGCCACGGAATTCCTCCAGTGAACATTTTCATGGTGTGGATTCAACTGTATGTACACTCGGCAAAAAAAGAACATTAACAGTTTTGTTAGTGCATGCCATTCTGCTTTCTGTTTTTCAGTTGTTTAGACGTATGTTTTGTGTGTGTATTAGGTAAGTGGTACAGGGAGGTTTGTGTTTCCACAGCCCAGTTTCAGTTCCCATGTGCCCGTCATGGTGGGTGTATCTCGTCTTCCTGTGTGTGATTCTAGTATTGAAGATAGGTGTTGTCCATAAAACTGGCCCTTTCAAAGCCAGTCACAGAATTCACCTGCTGTTTAACTGGAAAAAACAAACCAGCCAGCAGTCTCTTCCACTGCTTCTGGAAAAAACTGCCTCCGTTAAGACTTACTGGCAGATGCTGTCTGGGTCTCGGTCACAACCCATACCTGATGGAAGCTGAAAGGTAATTTTAACATTGGGCTAGTCCATCGATCTGGAAAGCAAACCGCTCTAGATATTTCAAACAGAGAATTTAGTATAGGGATTTAGGTTATGAAATTGTTCACAGGACAAAGGGGCAAACGCTTTGTTTGAGAGAGGCTGAACTGCCCAGTGATGGGGAACTGAGGGGAAGCGGCTACAGCCCCGAGCGGCCCAGATGAACACGCCCTGGTGCTGACTTTGCAGACTCTGGGCTGTCTGCTGCTGCAGGAGCCTATGCACCTGTGTCTGCTTAGAACACAACGGCTTCTGCCTCCCTCCTAGCCTAGCCTAGCCTCCCACAAGTGCCTCCCATGGGCAGCCCCTTAGCAGAACCCTGCTGGCGAGGGGAATCAAGTTCCCAGGCTTCTAGCCTCGTCTGTACAGGGGAGAACATAGAAAAGGAGGTGTGGGTGAACAGCATCGCATGCTGTGATGTCCCCCTCTGTGCCAAGATGCGACACCCCCTCCCCTGAGAATTCTCTGATGTTGTTTATGTGGCACCATGATATGCGATGTTGGTTAACTCATCCACAGAGCTAGACATTCTCCCAAACTTGCCATCATGGGAGAAGGAAGAATACAGAGAACGAATTTAGGAGTCCTCAGTTCAGTTCAGTTCACTTCAGTCGCTCAGTCGTGTCTGACTCTTTGCGACCCCATGAACCGCAGCACACCAGGCCTCCCTGTCCATCACCAACTCCCAGAGTTTACCCAAACTCATGTCCATTGAGTCCGTGATGCCATCCAACCATCTCATCCTCTGTCGTCCCCTTCTCTTCCCACCTTCAATCTTTCCTAGCATCAGGGTCTTTTCAAATGAGTCAGCTCTTCGCATCAAGTGGCCAAAGTATTGGAGTTTCAGCTTCAACATCAGTCCTTCCAGTGAACACCCAGGACTGATCTCCTTTAGGATGGACTGGTTGGATCTCCTTGCAGTTCAAGGGACTCTCAAGAGTCTTCTCCAACACCACATTTCAAAAGCCATCAATTCTTCGGCGCTCAGCTTTCTTTACAGTATATCCCCAGACCTATCACCATGTTGTACACAGAACAGACAATAAGTATTCAGGAAACAAGTGAGGATTTTCTATATAACAAGCATTTTGCCCTAGTCACCTCCTTCTGTCTGTCAAACATACCAATCTTCATGCTGATGGAAATATGACTTCCCTTGTGGTTCAGCTGGTAAAGAATCAGCCTTCAATGTGGGAGACCTGGGTTCTGTTCCTGGGTTGGGAAGATCCCCTGGAGAAGGGAAAGGCTACCCACTCCAGTATTCTGGCCTGGAGAATTCCATGGACTGTATAGTCCTTGGGTTTGCAAAGAGTTGGACACGCTGAGCGACTTTCACTTCTGGAGGACAATGTGGTAGAATACATCAGAGCCTTAAGAATGTACATATTCTGAGTGTCTAAGCAGGTCCTCTGGGGGCAGGACGCCTTCAGGGAGACCAAGAAAAGCCAGGTGGGATGTCCACTGTGCAGCAGACAAAGAATGTGAACCAATGCTGGGGGCCAAGGCCAGTTCTGCTGTGTCCTCCAGAAACTGCAAAGCAGGCATGGTGCCTGCCGTGGAGTGCCCCCCAAGACCACCTTTGCCCCCTAGGTAGTGGTGGGACTGGAGTCTTATACTGCAAAGAAGGACGAGGAGGCAGCTCTCTGACCCTTCCCTGCAGCAGGCCTCTGAAGCAACGCAGGAAGTCCCAGAGAGTCAGAGGAAGAAAAAGGATGAAGGAAGCAGAGTCAGGTGGAGCAACACCAGAAGGTCAGGATCTGCTGTGGTCTGTCTTTGAAGATGAAGAGGCCACCAGCCAAGGAATACAGGAGACCTCCAGGAACTGGGAAAAGTGAGGAAGTGAATTCTTCGCCAGGATGCTAAGGGGGAACACAGCCTTGATGACACCTTGATTTTAGAGACCCATGTCAGACTTCCAACCTGCAGAACTGTAATATAATCGTTTGCATCATTTAAAGCCACGAAGTGTGCAGCAATTTGTGGTGGCAGCCACAGGAAACTCCTGCCCTGCCAGCTCTCTCCCCTGTACTGGAAACCCCAGCAGATTCAGAGGTACAGGCTCTCCATGCCAGGCTTCAAGACCACCAGTACTCCATGCGCTGACTCAGGCCCTGCAGGGCTGTGGGTAATTGGGAAGAGGTTCTAAGCCCTTGGGGAGGCCAGAGTTCTACCCCGGGCCCCAGTGGGGAGCAGGCCTGCCAGCTGCTGCACGTGCAAAAGAGCACTTGTGCTTTGGCGTCTGAAGGGCCTGAATCCGAAGCCTGAGTTGGCCCTTTCCTAAGTGCGTGACTGTGGACAAGGCACTTAACCTTTTGCTGCCTTAGTTTTCTTCTGTGTAAAGTGGGGAGAGTGGTACCCGCCTTAGAAGACTGTTAGAGTAAATCAGTTCACAAGGTAAAGTGCTAAACAGTGCCTGACACCTAGTAAATGCTCCAAAAAATGTGGGAAAAAAGAATGTACGTATTCTGTGATCCAGCAATTGTACTTCTAGGACCTAAAGAGAAAATAGAACAAGTGTAAAAGACTGGCAGATTTACAATATGCAACCTAGAAATGAGTGTTCCTTAGAGGAAATTCACTGTATTACGGTATATTCCTCGAATCAAATATTGTTCAGTCTCTAAGTCATGTCCAACTCTTTGTGACCCCATGGATTGCAGCATGCCAGGCTTCCCTGACCTTCACTATCTCCCAGAGTTTGCTCAAAACTCCTGTCCATTGAAAATGGAATATTAGGCAATAATTAAAAATGATGATAGATTTTGTTAACATAAAAGGTGAACAGTATTATCATCTAAAATACTGAATGAAGTACTTTCTGTATTTCATGCAGAAAAGTACATATATTTTCTTAATTTTGCTACCAGTAAAAGAAAATTGTGTAAATACAGATGCATTAAAATGTATAGGAGGAATGAAACCCGAAGTGCTGACAGTGGGTCTCTCCAGGCAGTGGGATTGTTGAGTTTTGGGGCTAGAACTCTCAATCTGAAAATGCCAGAAAATCAGACTCAGGTAGACCAAAGGGATTTGGGAACTCTCAAGACTGGAAATCCAGAGGGAGAGGATGGGTCCCGTTACTCAGCATCCTCAAAACATGTGTTCTTGCTGATTCTAGGCTCTCCCTTCTCCAGAGTCCACTTCGTCTTCAGTCCACACAATGGGGGCCCCTTTTGCCCCAAGGATGCCTTCATGGAGCCCCATGTTATAGCATTCTTACTATTTAAATAGAGGGTGCCATTCAAAGAAGAGAACAAGAGCTGTTGCTCAAATCCTGGCTTTTGTTCCCAGTGCCCAAGTTAGAGCTTGTGCCCAATTCTGAGCCATCGCCCCAGCCAGGAAAACAGGATGGTCTTCAACCTACCTGGGTCCTTTCTGGAGCTCAGCATGCCTATGTGACTGAAAGGGTAAACAGCCCAACGGAAAACCAGGGTCGCAATATAGCAGAAGAGGTGAACGGACTCAGAGAAAGCAACCCATACATGCAGGAGTGTGGGTCATTACCTGTGCTGTGGATTTGACCCGATAAACTTCGGCACTTTGTGAAAGTGTAGTTTTTTAATTTTTTCTCATCCCTAGCTCCATGCCCCTCCACCCCCACCCCCCAAAAAAATCTTACCTTTGCCAAACGCCCTTTTTACATATAAAGATCCAGAAATCTGGAAGACAGGGACGGGACTACTAGACTGTATTTGTCAAACGCAGGTCTGAGAGTAGAGAAAATGGAAAACCCTGAGTTTGGTTTGAATGTGTAGACTTTGTAGGACCGACAGGGACCATTTGAGGAGACCCCCGTCCACAGCATGGAGAGAAAGAAAAAGCCACACTAGAGTGATGGGTTGGTATGTTAACTCCACCAGGGTGAAAGTTGGGGCCATGAAATGAACAACCCCATTTAGAGTGAGAAAAAGGGCAGAAGAGGAAACCTGTACTACTCTGAGGAGTAGACTCAGAAATTGAACAGAAGTAAAGAGGAAAAAAATGACCTAACACAAGACATTGGAACAAATAAAACTTTTAATAGTCTTGACTGCATTTATTTGCATCCTTGACCCTGTTCTTGGCCACTGAGCACTTTGAATAAGCATGACTTGTAGCTGTTTATCTTGATTTGTAGACTTCATTGTCTAACGAGGAGGCCAGGACCACAGCACGGAGGAGGCAAACAATGGGCGTCGCTGCAGGAGCCGGGCGTCTCTTCTCGGAGTCGTTGCAGGAGCCGGGCGTCTCTTCTCGGAGTCGTTGCAGGAGCCGGGCGTCTCTTGGAGTCGTTTCAGGAGCCGGGCGTCTCTTGGAGTCGTTGCAGGAGCCGGGCGCCTCTTCTCCTCGGAGCAGTACTTTCAGCTCAGCAAACATCGTGGGCCACTTGTGCTGTGAGCCAGGCCCTGTTCAGAGCTAAAGATGCGAGAGGGAACCACGCAGACTTGGTTCCTGTTTTCCTGGAGGCCACACAATCTAGCCCTTCCTGAACACGTTTTCAAATTCACCTCCTGAAATACACGCCACAATTATAATTCTTCAACCTCATCAAATAATCCATTGATCCATCAGCCCACTCCTAGCTTATCCAGGGCTTCATCGTGACACTCCCTCCCTTCTGAACAAGACCTGGGTGAGTCCTTCCATCTGCCTCCTACTTGCACCACAAGAGCCAAGTATTCCTAGAAAAAAATCACACAACTGAGCTGGTTGAATGACTGTAAACCTTGAAAGGACCCAGTGTTATCAGCAACCCTCTGACAGGCTTACTGTTCTTTGACCCGCATCAGCTATTCTGTATATTCAACTCTCCCATGTCCCTCCTCTGTTCTTTCCTCGGTTCATTGAGAAAATTGAAGCCATTGTCCATCAACTCCCTCTCCCCTACACCAACCAGTCAACCGTGCCTTCATCTATACTCATTCCTCCTACTGCAAGCCGAGTCCCTCTACCTGAGCCCTTCAGTCTGTCTCCTTTATCTTAGAGATTTCGAACCTTTGCTGACTCTTCTAAATTATCAGTTTCATCATCTATCCTGGAGGAGAAGCGGATGACATCGGATGAGATGGTTGAATGGCATCACCAACTCGATGGACATGAGTTTGAGCATACTCCGGGAGATGGTGAAGGACAGGGAAGCCTGGCATGCTGCAGTCCCTGGGGTGGTGAAGAATCGCACATGACTTGGTGACTGAATAACACCTATTCTGGATCCTTCAAGCCACCTTTGATTCTACGTATACAGAATCAAATAGCACTTTCTGCTACACTCCTCCCACTGCCCTCAACTTCTAATTGTTCATGTTCCTGGAGGCTTTGGGGGGCTCT
The DNA here is from genome assembly GCF_029407905.1 of Bubalus kerabau. Classification (NCBI taxonomy): domain Eukaryota; kingdom Metazoa; phylum Chordata; class Mammalia; order Artiodactyla; family Bovidae; genus Bubalus; species Bubalus kerabau. The sequence goes on along the minus strand of NC_073634.1, from coordinate 105,228,490 downwards.
TCACAGTCTCCCAGTGCCTTGAAATAACATCTATAGGCTGATGGCTCTGAAATGTGTAGTTAGAGGTCAGATTCTCCCACAAACCCCAAGCTACAAAATTTATCTGCCTACCTGCCATCTCCACTCAAGCATCTTACACCTCACTTTGACATGTTACAAACAGCTTTGTAGTTGTCTACACACACCTCAGAGTCTCACCCGCGCCCAGCCTTCCTCATGGCTGCTGCTGGTGTCACTGTTCACGGCACTGCTCCAGTCAGAAACCCGGGAGTCATCCGTCCTTGCTGTGCGCACCTTCCCCCAGGGCCTCCACAGTCAGCCCATCAGCAGGCCCCCTCAATTCTGCTTCCAGACACTGACCTGCACCTGCGGTGTGCCTCCACCAGCCACCTTAATCTTGGGCAGCACCCTCTTTGTAGGAAATATACTGACCTCCCTGCATTCACTACTGGTCCTTTTTCAAGCTAGACTCTCTACAGCTGCAAAATGGGTCATGTCATCACCCTGTTTAGAACCTTTGAAATGACTTCTCGCTGCACTTTTGGATAATGTTCAAACTCTATGTCGTTGTCTACGAAGGTTCTGCACAATCTTATCTTTCTAGGCTCCCATTCCCCTCGCTCTACAAAAAAATAAATAAAAACTTAAGGAATCCCATCAGTACAATTCACCATGTTAATGAAGAATAAAAGCTACATGTGGGGGCAAAAAATAAGGAAATTGCACTTGATAAATTCCAGCTCCAACCAATAAGAATAGACAGCAACCACCTCAAACTGGTAAAGGTTATCTGCAAAAACCTGCAGCCAACATTATTCTTACAGGCAACACACTGAAATGTTTCGCTTTGAGATAAAGAAAGAGAAGGATTCCTACACTTAACTCCTCAGCCTTAGCCAGTCAATGCTGTCAGGGAAGGAAAGGAAGTGAAAGCTACATGGATTGGGAATGAAGGTCTAAAATGGCCATTATCCATAGATGAGTTGAGTGTGAACTCAGGAAATCCAAAAGACTCTGTAAAGGATGTATTGGAATTAATGTGTTAAGCAAAGTTACTAGAGACAAGTTCAATATATAAAAATCAACTCCATCTTTATACCAGTGATAAACAAAATTTTAAATTTTATGTAAATATTAAGCTCCTATGCTGCAATAAAAAAATCATCCCAAGGTTCGTGGCCTAAAACCACACAAATTATTATCTTACTGTCCTGTGGGTCAGACGTCTTGTATGGGTGTCATGAGGCTGAGGTCAGGATGTCAGCAGGACTGGAGGCTTTCTTGTCTGGAGGCTCTTGGAGGGAGTCTGGCTCCTGATCCTCTGGCTCGTTGAAATAATCCAGTTCCTGGTGGTTGTGGAGCTGTTTTCCTGCTGGCTGTAAGCTAAAGACTTAGACCCTAACCACAGTCTCCAGGCAGGCAGTGTGGTGTACTGATTAAGCACACGGCCTGGACAACTACGGTTATTAGCTATGTAGATGCAAGATATGAGTGAGCCATGCCTCCCTTCCCTCACTTGTAGAAGGGGACCTATCTTACAGAAGCTTAGGACTTAATGAGAGCTGGTGTTGTCAGTGCTTTCATTATTAACAATCTAGGCCCACATCCAGCGTGTGCCCACATTTTGCAGTCATCTCCTCTCCCAAATTCCACATTCCCAGAAAGTGAAGAAAGTGAAAGCCGCTCAGTCGTATCTGACTCTTTGTGACCCCATAGACTATACAGTCCATGGAATTCTCCAGGCCAGAATACTGGAGTGGGTAGCATTTCCCTTCTCCAGGGGATCTTCCCAACCCAGGGATCGAACCCAGGCCTCCCTCATTGCAGGCGGGTTCTTTACCAACTGAGCCACAAGTGAAGCCCAAGAATACTGGAATGGGTAGCCTATCCCTTCTCCAGTGGATCTTCCCGACTCAGGAATCGAACTGGGGTCTCCTGCATCACAGGTGGATTCTTTACCAACTGAGCAACAGGGAAGCTTCCACACTCCCAGTCCCCAGTGTTTTTCTCTAGCAGCTCTCACACACAACATCCTTCCTGTCTCCCTGATTCTCCAGGTGCTATTTCCTTTACCTGGAATATCCTCCCCACCTCATTTGCTTACCAAACTCTGAAGCATCCTCCAAAGCTCAGGCATCAGGACTTTCCTGCTGGTCCAGTGATGAAGACTGCCAATGATAGGGGACATAAGTTCAGTCCCTGGCCCAGGAAGATGCCACATGCCTCAGAGCAACTAAGCCCATGTGCCATGACTGCTGAACCCCAGTGCTGCAACTATTGAAGCCTGAATGCCTACAGCCCATGCTCCCCAAGAAAAGTCACTGCAATGAGAAGCCAGTGCCACTCAATGAAGAGTAACCCCTGCTCGCTGCAGCTAGAGAAAGCTGGCAAGCCGCAGTGAAGACCCAGCACAACCAAAATAAAATAGTTAATTTTTTTAAAAGAATACAAGCAAGTCCTCTATGAAAATTAAAAAAAAAAAAAACTATAAAATTGGGAAATCTAAATTATTGGGGGAAATGTTAGAGACTGTTGAATCTCACTAAGGTACAATTCTAAAGCTTTTCATGCATATAAACTCTACCTGGCATGGGACCAACCTCAGAGAAGAGCCATAATTTATATACATGTACCTGCTCAGGTGCATTAAACCTCAACAGCTTCCATGAAAGAATTTAACTTATTTTCATTTTTGGTTGTGCTGGGTCTTCTTGCGGTATGTGGGCCTCCCATTTAGGTGGCTTCTCTTGTTGAGGTGCACAGGCTCTAGGCACACGGGCTTCAGTAGTTATGGCACACAGGCTTAGTTGCTCCACAGAATGAGGAATCTTCCTTGACCAGTAATCGAACATGCGTCCCCTGAATCGGCAGGCAGACTCCCATCCTCTGTACCACCAGGGAAGTCTGACATGGGAGGGTTTTCAGACCAGAAAGGTGAAACTGAAAGGAAAGTCGCTCAGTTGTGTCCGACTCTTTGCAACCCCATGGACTGCAGCCCACCAGGCTCCTCCGTCCATGGGATTTTCCAGGCAAGAGTACTGGAGTGGATTGCCATTTCTCTCCAGGGGATCTTCCTGACCCAGGGATCAAACCCGGGTCTCCTGCATTGTAGACAGATGCTTTATCATAAGGGAAAGTCCAGGGAAGTCCACATAATTACTATGCTAAGAGCTCTAATGGATAAAGCAGACAGCATGCAAGAAAAGATACACAAGTAAGCAGAGACTTGGAAATCCTAAGAGAGAGCCAAAAAAAAAAAGAAGCTGGAGATAAAAAACATTGTAACAGACATAAATGCCTCTAATGGGCTTACTGGATTTCCCTGATGGCTCAGCAGGTGAAGAATCTGCCTGCAATGCAGAAGACACAGGAAATGCGAGTTTGATCCCTGGGTTGGGAGGATCCCCTGGAAAAGGAAATGGCACCCACTCCAGTATTCTTGCCTGAAAAATCCCATGAACAGAGGAGCCTGATGGGCTACAGTCCATGGGGTTACAAAGAATCAGACATGACTCAGTGACTAAGCATGCAAGCAATGGGCTTAAGAAAAGAATCTGAGCTTGAGGATATCTCAGGACAAACTATCAAAGCTAAAAGCAAAAGGAACAAAGACTGAAAAACAAAACGGAATCCAAGGACTGAGGGACAAGCACAAAAGCTGTGACACAGGCGTCCTAGGAGTACAAGAAGAAAGACAAGGACAGGAGAAATATTTGAAACAGAAATGACGGAGAACTTTCCCAAATTAACGTCAGACACTAAATTGCGGCCCAGGCAGCTCAGAGACCACCAAGTAGGATAAATGTCCCCAAACTACAGCTAGGCATGTGCATGTGTGTGCGTGTGTGTGTGTGTGCACGTGTGCTCAGCTGTGTCTGACTCTTTGGGACCCCACAGACTGTAGCACACCAGGCTCCTCTTCCATGGGATTTTTCCAGCAGGAATACTGGAGTGGGTTGCTATTTCCTCCTCCAAGGGATTCTTCCCAACCCAGGGATCGAACCTGAGTCTGCTGCATCTCCTGCATTGGCAGGCAAATCCCTCAGCACTACAGCTAGGTAAGGGAGGCCCCACAAGTACAGCTACAACCACAACCACAACCGGGAGGCCCTGCAACTAGGCAGAGCGTGCTCAGATGGCAGAAAAACAAACTCCTGAAGGGAGAAAAATGAAACACTTAATTCTCTGTGTCCTACTTAAAGTAAGAAACTCAAAGCTCTCCCATTCAGATAAGTACAGGCAAGGGTGTCCACTGTCACCACTCCTTTTCAGGGTCATTCTGGAAGTCCTTGCTAAAGCATTAAGGACAGAAAGGAAAGTAAAATGTGAATAGACTGTGAAGGAAAAAATAAAACTGACTTTTTAGATAGGTGAAATTATAATCTATGTAGAAAATCCAAAGTAATTGGAAAAAAAAAAAACAGAATAAGTGATTTTAGCAAGGTAACAGGACGTAGGTTAATTAATTATTGACATTATTGACTGGGGGATTTTTGTGGAAACTAATGCCTATGGCCTGTGATTTGTTATTTAAGTGACTATTGAAACATCTCCGATAAACAATGTTCAAGGTGAAAAAAGATGTATTAATATATCTCTGGTCAGTTCGTTTCAGTCACTCAGTCATGTCCAACTCTTTGCAACCCCATGAATTGCAGCACGCCAGGCCTCCCTGTCCATCACCAACTCCCAGAGTCCACCCAAACCCATGTACATCGAGTCAGTGATGTCATCCAGCCATCTCATCTTCTGTCGTCCCCTTCTCCTCCTGCCCCCAATCCCTCCCAGCATTAGGGTCTTTTCCAATGAGTCAACTCTTCGCATGAGGTGGCCAAAGTACTCGAGTTTCAGCTTCAACATCAATCCTTCCAATGAACACCCAGGACTGATCTCCTTTAGGATGGACTGGTTGGATCTTCTTGCTGTCCAAGGGACTCTCAAGAGTCTTCTCCAACACCACATTTCAAAAGCATCAATTCTTCGGTGCTCAGCTTTCTTCACAGTCCAACTCTCACATCCATACATGACTACTGGAAAAACCATAGTCTTTACTAGACGGACCTTTGTTGGCAAAGTAATGTCTCTGCTTTTAAATATGCTTTCTAGGTTGGTCATAACTTTCCTTCCAAGGACTAAGCGTCTTTTAATGTCATGGCTGCAGTCACCATCTGCAGTGATTTTGGAGCCCAGAAAAATAAAGCCTGACACTGTTTCCACTGTTTCCCCATCTATTTCCCATGAAGTGATGGGACCAGATGCCATGATCTTCGTTTTCTGAATGTTGAGCTTTAAGCCAACTTTTTCACTCTTCGATTTCACTTTCATCAAGAGGCTTTTTAGTTCCTCTTCACTTTCTGCCAGAAGGGTGGTGTCATCTGCATATCTGAGGTTATTGATATTTCTCCCAGCAATCTTGATTCCAGCTTGTGCTTCTTCCAGCCCAGCGTTTCTCATGATGTACTCTGCATAGAAGTTAAATAAGCAGGGTGACAATATACAGCCTTGACATACTCCTTTTCCTATTTGGAACCAGTCTGTCATTCCATGTCCAGTTCTAACTGTTGCTTCCTGACCTGCATACAGGTTTCTCAAGAGACAGGTCAGATGGTCTGGTATTGCCATCTCTTAAAGAATTTTCCACAGTTTATTGTGATCCACACAGTCAAAGGCTTTGGCATAGTCAATAAAGCAGAAATAGATGTTTTTCTGGAACTCTCTTGCTTTTTTGATGATCCAGCAGATGTTGGCAATTTGATCTCTGGTTCCTCTGCCTTTTCTAAAACCAGCTTGAACATCTGGAAGTTCACAGTTCACATATTGCTGAAGCCTGGCTTGGAGACTTCTGAGCATTACTTTACTAGCGTGTGAGATGAGTGCAATTGTGCAGTAGTTTGAGCATTCTTTGGCATTGCCTTTCTTTGGGATTGGAATGAACACTGACCTTTTCCAGTCCTGTGGCCACTGCTGAGTTTTCCAAATTTGCTGGCATATTGAGTGCAGCACTTTCACAGACTCATCTTTAAGGATTTGAAAGAGCTCAACTGGAATTCCATCACCTCCACTAGCTTTGGTCAATAATGTGTTAATATACAAAAGTCAACTGCTTTCCTATACACAACCAATGAAAACATGGAATTTGAATTATAAATACAACAGCATTTACATTGTTCTTCTTTAGTCACTAAGTTGTGTCCAACTCTTTTGTGACCCTGTGGACTCTAGCCCACCAGGCTCCTCTGTCCATGGGATTATCCAGGCAAGAATACTGAAGTGTGTTGCTATTTCCTTCTCCAGGGGGTCTCCGTGACCCAGGGATCGAACCTGTGTCACCTGCGTTGCAGGCGGATTCTTCACCACTGAGCCACCAGGGAAGCTCAGCATTTACATAAGCACCCCCAAAATGAAATGCTTACATATAAATCCAACAAAATATGTACGAGATTGATATGAATACAACTATAAAACTTTGACAAGAGCTACCAAAGAAGAACAAAATAAATGGAGAGACATTCCATTTTCATGGACAGGAAGACTCATAGTATCAAGGTATCTGTTCTTCTCAACTTAAGCTATAGAATCCAGCCACAAAATAATTTTCTGGCTATTGACAAACTGACTGTAAAGTTTATATGGAGAAGGAAAAGACCCAGAGTGGCCAACTCAATATTGAAGGTGAAGAACAAAGTCAGAAGACTTATGTTACCCAACTTCAAGACTATTATAAAACTATTCAAGACAGTGTGGTATTGGTGAAAGAATAGACAAGTAGATTTATGGAACAGAATATAGAGCCCAGTTGCAGATCCCCATACATGATCTGACCCCAGTCTACTGATCACTGATAAAGTCAAAATAATCTCTTCAGCAAATGGTGCTGGACAACTGGACAACCACATCCATTAAAGAAACAATGAAGGTAGACACACACCTTATACCCTTAACAAAAAGGAACCAAAAATGGATCAGAGACATAAATGTAAAATATCAGAACTATAAGAGTCTTGGTGATAACATAGGAGGAAACGCAGATGACCTTGCGTGTGCCTATACTTTGTAGATACAACACCAAAGTCAGGATCCATGAAGAAAATAATTGATAAGCTAGACTTTATTAAAATGTAGAAACTTGTGCTTTGTGAAAGATAATTTCAAGATAATCAGAAGAGAAGCTACAGACTTGGAACAAATATTTGCAAAATAGATACCTTACAAAGGACTGTTATCCAAAACATACAAAGAACTCATAACACTCAACATTAAGAAAACAAACAACCCAACAACCCAAAACATACAAAGAACACTTAAAACTTAACATTAAGAAAACAAACTACACTTCACTGAAATAGATATATGGACTGTAAATTAGTATATGAAGAAATGCTCCATATCATGTCATCAAAAAAATACAAATTAAAACAATAATGAGATGCTCTTATACACCTTTAAGAGTGGCCAAAATCTGGAACTCTGACAGCACCAAATGGTACTGCTACTTTGGAAAACCATTTGGTGGTTTCTCATAAAACTAAATATACTTTTACTGTCCGATCCAGCAATGGTGCCCTAGATATTTATCTAAATGAACTGAAAACTTATATTTACATAAAAACCTGCACATGGATGTCTACAGCAGCTTTATTCATAATTGCCTAAACTTGGAAGCAACCAAGATGCCCTTCAGTGGGTGAATGGATAACTAAACTTTGGTACATGCAGACAACAGAATATTAATTAGTGCTAAAAAGAAATTAAAGTGAAAGTTGCTGAGTTGTGCCTGACTCTTTGGAACCCTATGGACTATACAGTCATTGGAATTCTCCAGGCCAGAATACTGGAGTGGGTAGCCTTTCCTTTCTCCAGGGGATCTTCCCAACCCAGGAATCAAACCGAGGTCTCTCACATTGCAGGCGGATTCTTTACCAGCTGAGCCACAAGAGAAGCTCTCAAAGAAGAAATGAGCTATGAAGCCATGAAATGGTGCAAAGGAACCTGAAATACACATTATTAAGTGAAAGAAGCCAATCAGAAAAGGCTACATACTGTGTGACTCCAATGCTGAAGGCAAAACTATGGAGACAGTAGAAGAATGAGTGGTTGCCAGGGGTGAGATTAGGGAGGGATGAACAGGCAGTGCACAGAGGATTCTTAGGGCAGTGAAAGTGCTCTTGACATGGTAAGGACTGATACATGTCATTATGCTGCTAAGTCGCTTCAGTCATGTCCGACTCTGTGCGACCCCAGAGATGACAGCCCATCAGGCTCCCCCATCCCAGGGATTCTCCAGGCAGGAACACTGGAGTGGGTTGCCATTTCCTTCTCCAATGCATGAAAGTCAAAAGTGAAAGTGAAGTCGCTCAGTCGTGTCCGACTCTTAGCAACCCCATTGACTGCTCCTCCGTCCATGGGATTTTCCAGGCAAGAGTACTGGAGTGGGGTGCCATTGCCTTCTCCAACATGTCATTATACATTTGTCTAAATCCATAGAATGTACATATCAGGAGTGAATCCTAATGTAAACAATGGACTCTGGGTGTCATGACATGTCAACATAGGCTCATCACTTGTAACAAATGTACTACATACACTGAGGGGGGATGTTAATAGTGGGGGATGCTATGCATATGAGGGAGGGTTATGCGTGTGTCCTTAGTCACTAACTCATGTCTGATGCTTTGCGACCCCATGGACTGTAGCCCACCAGGCTCCTCTGTCCATGGGACTTTCCAGGCAAGAATACTGGAGTACTGGATTGCCGTTTCCACCTCCAGGGAATCTTCCTGACCCAGGGATTGAACCTGTGTCTTCTGCATCCTCTGCACTGGCAGGTGGATTCTTTACCATTAGCCATCTGAGAAGCCCCATGGCGGGTAGGGCAGCAAGGGAATATTTCAGAAATCTCTGTACCTTCCTCTGAATTTTACTGTGAACCTAAAACGGGTATAAAAATAAAGTCCCTTTTAACCTTATGGTCAAAGGGCTCATGCAGTCAATTTGAAAGAAGATACACTAATTCCCAATCTTTAGGTGAAAAGACATTCTGCATCATTAGTTTTTAGGGAAATACAAATGAGGCACACCTTTAACCCACCGGTATGACTGAAATTTTAAAGATTCACAATAGGAATAGTATTGACAAGATTGTGGAGTAAATAGAAAACTTATACTTTGCTTATAGTAATTTAATATGGTAAAATCACCTTGGAAAATGGACTGTAATTTCTCAATATTAAAGACACACCTACTCTGTAATCCAGCAATTTCTCCCCTGCATATTTATCCAAGTTAAATGGGCTTCCCAGATGGCTCAGTGGTAAAGTATCCACCTGCCAAGGCATGAAACATGGGTTTGATCCCTGGGTCAGGGAGATCCCCTGGAAAAGGAAATGGCAACCCACTCCAGTATTCTTGCCTGGGAAACCCCATGGACAGCAGAGGCTGGTGGGTTACAGTCCATGGGGTCACAAAGCAGCTGGATACAACTTAGTAATTAAAAAACAACCACAGAAATGAAAACATATGTCAATTTAAAGACTTCTACAGTAATGTTCATAACAGCTTTATTAATAATAGTGGAAAACCTGAAACTATCCAATATTCATCATTAGATGACTAAAAACGACCAAATTGTGGTGTATTCATTGAATGATATCCTTCTTTGCAATAAAAATGAATTCCTGATACATGCAACAACATTTCGGAACAGCACACACTTCATGTTGAACAAAAGCAGATGGTTAAAGGAGTACATTACTCCATCAACAGAGTTCTAGAATAGTCTAAAATGAATCTATGGTGACAGATATGTTAATAGAAATTAAATCAATCATTGGGTGAATGGGAAGATTTACTGCCAAACTGAAACCATACTCACAGAAAACTAGTCAATCTAATCACACTAGGACCACAGCCTTGTCTAACTCAATGAAACTAAGCCATGCCCGTGGGGCAACCCAAGATGGGCAGGTCACGGTGGAGAGATCTGACAGAATGTGGTCCACTGGAGAAGGGAATGGCAAACCACTTCAGTATTCTTGCCTTGAGAACCCCATGAACAGTATGAAAAGGCAAAAAGATAGGATACTGAAAGAGAAACTCCCCAGGTCAGTAGGTGCCCAATATGCTACTGGAGATCAGTGGAGAAATAACTCCAGAAAGAATGAAGGGATGGAGCCAAAGCAAAAAGAATACCCAGCTGTGGATGTGACTGGTGATAGAAGCAAGGTCCGATGCTGTAAAGAGCAATATTGCATAGGAACCTGGAATGTCAAGTCCATGAATCAAGGCAAATTGGAAGTGGTCAAACAAGAGATGGCAAGAGTGAATGTCGACATTCTAGAAATCAGCGAACTAAAATGGACTGCAATAGATGAATTTAACTCAGATGACCATAATATCTACTACTGCGGGCAGGAATCCCTCAGAAGAAATGGAGTGGCCATCATGGTCAACAAAAGAGTCCGAAATGCAGTACTTGGATGCAATCTCAAAAATGACAGAATGATCTCTGTTCGTTTCCAAGGCAAACCATTCAATATCACAGTAATCCAAGTCTATGCCCCAACCAGTAACGCTGAAGAAGCTGAAGTTGAATGGTTCTATGAAGACCTACAAGACCTTTTAGAACTAACACCCAAAAAAGATGTCCTTTTCATTATAGGGGACTGGAATGCAAAAGTAGGAAGTCAAGAAACACCTGGAGTAACAGGCAAATTTGGCCTTGGAATACGGAATGAAGCAGGGCAAAGACTAATAGAGTTTTGCCAAGAAAATGCACTGGTCATAACAAACACCCTCTTCCAACAACACAAGAGAAGACTCTATACATGGACATCACCAGATGGTCAACACCAAAATCAGATTGATTATATTCTTTGCAGCCAAAGATGGAGAAGCTCTATACAGTCAGCAAAAACAAGACCAGGAGCTGACCGTGGCTCAGACCATGAACTCCTTATTGTCAAATTCAGACTGAAATTGAAAAAAGTAGGGAAAACCACTAGACCATTCTGGTATGACCTAAATACAGTGGAAGTGAGAAATAGATTTAAGGGCCTAGATCTGATTGATAGAGTGCCTGATGAACTATAGAATGAGGTTCGTGACATTGTACAGGAGACAGGGATCAAGACCAATCCCATAGAAAAGAAATGCAAAAAAGCAAAATGGCTTTCTGGGGAGGCCTTACAAATAGTTGTGAAAAGAAGAGAAGCGAAGAGCAAAGGAGGAAAGGAAAGATATAAACATCTTAATGCAGAGTTCCAAAGAATAGCAAGAAGAGATAAGAAAGCCTTCTTCAGCGATCAATGCAAAGAAACAGAGGAAAACAACAGAATGGGAAAGACTAGGGATCTCTTCAAGAAAATCAGAGATACCAAAGGAACATTTCATGCAAAGATGAGCTTGATAAAGGACAGAAATGGTATGGACCTAACAGAAGCAGAAGATATTAAGAAGAGATGGCAAGAATACACAGAAGAACTGTACAAAAAAGATCTTCACAACCCAGATAATCACGATGGTGTGATCACTGACCTAGAGCCAGACATCCTGGAATGTGAAGTCAAGTGGGCCTTAGAAAGCATCACTATGAACAAAGCTAGTAGAGGTGATGGAATTCCAGTTGAGCTACTTCAAATCCTGAAAGATGATGCTGTGAAAGTGCTGCACTCAATATACCAGCAAATTTGGAAAACTCAGCAGTGGCCACAGGACTGGAAAAGGTCAGTTTACATTCCAATCCCAAAGAAAGGCAATGCCAAAGAATGCTCAAACTACCGCACAATTGCACTCATCTCACACGCTAGTAAAGTAATGCTCAAAATTCTCCAAGCCAGGCTTCAACAGTATGTGAACCGTGAACTTTCTGATGTTCAAGCTGGTTTTAGAAAAGGCAGAGGAACCAGAGATCAAATTGCCAACATCCGCTGGATCATAGAAAAAGCAAGAGAGTTCCAGAAAAACATCTATTTCTGCTTTATTGACTATGCCAAAGCCTTTGACTGTGTAGATCACAATAAACTGTGGAGAATTCTTCAAGAGATGGGAATACCAGACCACCTGATCTGCCTCTTGAGAAATTTGTATGCAGGTCAGGAAGCAACAGTTAGAACTGGATATGGAATCAGACTGGTTCCAAATAGGAAAAGAAGTATGTCAAGGCTGTATATTGTCACCCTGTTTATTTAACTTCTATGCAGAGTATATCATGAGAAACGCTGGACTGGAAGAAACACAAACTGGAATCAAGATTGCCGGGAGAAATATCAATAACCTCAGATATGCAGATGACACCACCCTTATGGCAGAAAGTGAAGAGGAACTCAAAAGCCTCTTGATGAAAGTGAAATCGAAGAGTGAAAAAGTTGGCTTAAAGCTCAACATCAGAAAATGAAGATCATGGCATCTGGTCCCATCACTTCATGGGAAATAGATGGGGAAACAGTGTCAGACTTTATTTTTCTGGGCTCCAAAATCACTACAGATGGTGACTGCAGCCATGAAATTAAAAGATACTTAGTCCTTGGAAGGAAAGTTATGACCAACCTAGATATTCAAAAGCAGAGACATTACTTTGCCAACAAAGGTTCCTCTAGTCAAGGCTATGGTTTTTCCTGTGGTCATGTATGGATGTGAGAGTTGGACTGTGAAGAAGGCTGAGCACCAAAGAATTGATGCTTTTGAACTGTGGTGTTGGAGAAGACTCTTGAGAGTCCCTTGGACAGCAAGGAGATCCAACCAGTCCATTGAAGGAGGTCAGCCCTGGAATTTCTTTGGAAGGAATGATACTAAAGCTGAAACTCCAGTACTTTGGCCACCTCATGCGAAGAGTTGACTCATTGGAAAAGACTCTGATGCTGGGAGGGATTGGGGGCAGGAGGAGAAGGGGACAACAGAGGATGAGATGGCTGGATGGCATCACTGACTCGATGGACATGAGTCTGAGTGAACTCCAGGGGTTGGTGATGGACAGGGAGGCCTGGCGTGCTGCGATTCAAGGGGTTGCAAAGAGTTGGACACGACTGAGAGACTCAACTGAACTGAATGATGAAATCAATAGAAATTATTATGACAGTTTAGTAATTCATTAAGAACAGATCAATTTCAAACTGAAATAATGAGTAACATGTTGTTACTGGATTGCTGTTAATCCAAACGATGAGTAATGAGTCAAATGATCAAACTGGAAAAAGTACTGAAATTTTGACATAAAATACTGACATATAAAACTCACAATACACATCTAAAAATGAGAAAATCTGTAACAACCTAGTAGTAGTCATGTGTTATCTGTTCCAAGTATTTAGTATCAATCATTACACCAGAAACTTTTATGTGCTCTAAATTTTTATAGATTGTATATGAAAAAAGGCTTGATAGAAAATTTTTTAAACTTGATAATCCTAAAAATCGCACATTATCAAATGAAATATTAACTTGAAACTTTTATAAACTCAATAACATTTTATCAGCCTTACTAGAAAAAAGACTGAATTATCTTTGTGTTCTATGTGTAATCAGAGAAGGCAATGGCACCCCACTCCAGTACTTTTGCCTAGAAAAATCCCATGGACGAAGGAGCCTGGTAGGCTGCAGTCCATGGGGTCGCTAGGAGTTGGACACGACTGAGCGACTTCACTTTCATTTTCACTTTCATGCAATGGAGAAGGAAATGGCAACCCACTCCAGTGTTCTTGCCTGGAGAATTCCAGGGACAGAGGAGCCTAGTGGGCTGCCGTCTATGGGGTCACACAGAGTTGGACAGGACTACTTCAACCTCATTGTTGAGGTTAAAGGGTATGAAGTCCAAATATACAACTTTTAGTGAATTGTTTGCAGCTTACATGTTTGTCTCTCAAAATTTTTAATATCTGTGGGTTTTGTCCATTTAAAAAATCTGTAGTTTGTGGCATTCATTTCACATAAACATAAGACACACCCTTCAAGTTGTCTAGACTTTGGGCTCTAACTCCTGAACATAGCTTGGACCAATGGGTCTCTGAGTGTAAAAAGCAATTTTGTGGGAGAGCACCTTCTGTCTAATTTTATAAAGTTTAAAAACATTCAAAACTTAATATAGTTACAGATTAAAGACAACCGGTAAACTGATAAGGAAATGGCCACAGTGGGCTCAGAGGCAGGATGACTTTACGACTTTACTGGGCGGTGGCACTTTTTGCCTTCATGGGCACTTTTCTCCTTAAAAATACCAAAAATTGTATTTTAGGACTGTGTTGGTATAAAGACAGATGGTAACTATTAATAGATTTTCCTCAATCTAAAATTTCACTTGTTTTCTGATTCTACAAGAAGTTAAAACGCTTTCATGGGTCCCTAGCCCAAGCTACAATGTGTGATGGAGAAGCCCTTCTGCTCAGTGTTCATTGTAATATTCCGTTTCTTACACCATGGTGAGCAATTTTAGCATTTTATACAACTATCCTTTCATGGCTAGTTTAATAACGTATGTAATGCACCGTGCAAGGATACAAATGAAAATGGTTATCTCAGGCACATAGAAATTCAAGTGATTTTTACTATCTTGTTTCTCTGTTTTTCAAAAAAAAATTTTTTTTTCAATAGCCAGCTGGATCCCTATTTTTTAGAAGTACTAATATTATTTTTTAAAGGATATAAACACACAACTTATAGCGCAATATATAATTCGTGACTTTCCTATTTAACCACTGGATTTTACTTTGGTCAACACAGTCCAAGAGACAGAGGAAAACCGAGAAACGAGAATTAACGGTCACAGCCTTGGGCCGGGACGGTTACAATTTCCATAACGGGCACCGGGCTTTCCGATAAGCCGCGCCCCCTTCTGGAATGTTCTCCGGCACCTTCCCCCTGCTTCACCCACTGCCCCTTCTCATTGTGCGGGTAGAGTTCTCGGGGGTAAGGTCGTCGCTGGCCCGCTTCTCCGGACTGGGCCCGCCTCGGCCTCTGCTTTCCTTTAGAGCCTTGATCAGAACTAATAATTATTTTTTTTCTGTCGCCTTCTCAGCTAGTGGTGGCGCCTCGTCGTCGTCGTCAGTCAGTAGTAGCGTCAAGAAAGAAAAGGGTAGGCTTTCCAGGGGGTTGTACTGTTTTCCTCTCTATTATTTCTTCTCTATGCAGTCTTTTTTTTTTTTTTTTACTAAGTATATATCAGTTTCCCACGAATTACGTGTTGTTTACACACTATCCTATTTTAGGTGTTAAATCTAAAGAGAAAAAATATTTGCTTCGCAACTCATAACAGGCTCTGCTGAAACTCGTGAGGCGTCGAAGAGAGAACAAACACAACCGAACGGAAAAGGCAGGAGGGTAGGCGTACAGGGGCCCCTGGGTGGGCCTGTCAGGCGCGGCTGCTGCTGGCACAAATCCTGGGCCAGGCCGCGGTCAACGCTGGGCCGCAAGCCTGCCTCAGGGGCCTCTGCCCCTGCCCCCACTCCTGCCCCTGCCTCCCTCCCTCCCTCCCCCTCCTGCCCCTGCCTCCCTCCCTCCCCCTCCTGCCCCTGCCTCCCTCCCTCCCCCTCCTGCCCCTGCCTCCCTCCCTCCCCCTCCTGCCCCTGCCTCCCTCCCTCCCCCTCCTGCCCCTGCCTCCCTCCCTCCCCCTCCTGCCCCTGCCTCCCTCCCTCCCCCTCCTGCCCCTGCCTCCCTCCGTCCCCCCACTCCTGCCCCTGCCTCCCTCCCTCCCCCCCTCCTGCCCCTGCCTCCCTCCCTCCCTCCCCCACTCCTGCCCCTGCCTCCCTCCCTGCCCCCACTCCTGCCCCTGCCTCCCTCCCCCCACTCCTGCCCCTGCGTGCCTCCCTCCCTCCCCCCACCTTCCTGCCCTTGCCTCCGTCTCCGCCTCCCTCCCTCCCCCTCCTGCCCCTCCCTCCAGTCCCGCTCCGCAAGACACTCCTGATTGGCCAGACCCTAGCCCGGAAGTGGCGCCACGCCGGGCTTCCCGGCCTCTTGGCTGAGCCCCGCTCCTCGGGGGGCATCAAAACAAGAGAGTGGCGGCTGGGGCGGGCCTGCGGCCGGCCGACGCCGCGCAGGGGGCGGGCCTGAGCTCGCGGCGCCCGCTAGTTGGCTGACGGGGGCACTTGGGGTTGCGCTGCCTGCGCTTCCGCCCTCGGCCGACTGTGGAGCCGAGGCATGGAGGCAGGTTAACCCCCGGCGCGAGGCCGAGCAGGGTTGAGAACGGCGGGCTGGATGCTGCAGGCCCGGCGGGCCCGAGTGCGCCCGCGGCTGGTGAGTGCCGGGCAGCGTGGAGTAACCGTCGCGGCGCGTGAGGCAGGGGCGGGTGGGGGAGGGGCGGCGCGAGCTTAGCCGCGTCCTTCGGGAGAGTTGAGGCGCGCGAAGCGGGAGCATCCCCGCCGTGTCCGCTGGACCGCCCTCCTGTGCCTCTCGCGCCCCGGGGCCTCGGGCATTGGGACCCCCGTCCTCTCCTTTCACGTCGTCTACACTGCGGTCCCGTGTGAGCGGTTCTGGGTCTAGGCTCTGTGTAGTTTCGGTAGGACTGATTGGAGGGGGGGGGTCTCGCTGTGGAAAGTCTGCCCTCTCGACGCCCCCTCCTTTCTCCTGATGGGGTCCGTGGCTTTGGAGAGAGGGCCATTTCCGAGTTGCCACCTGAGTCCTGCCCCACCTGAAGGCGATGTATCGCTGACAGCCAGCCACAAGGGGCTTTGCCGCTTTCCCCATCTCCCAGGAGCGACAGTGTACCAAGACCGTGAAGGAACCGTCACGAGGCTCGAAGGATCGGTTTGCCATTTAAAGCGACAGAGATGAATTAGTTACTGACGGTCCTAGGGCTGAACTCACATTTGCTAATTGGGTTTTTTTTTTGAGAAAGTGGCTCGCTGTCCCCTATGTGGGGACGAGGTCTCCCGTGAAACTACTTTCCCCTGTGGAGTCAGAATGGCAGTAGACCCACAGGCAAGTTGTCTATAATCTGAGTCCGAGCTTTTTCATCAAATGGTACATTCCGCTCTGTAAGTGTTTATGTGAAACGAGAGTATATAAACCACTTCCTCACTTTTGTTTTGCCTTTTCAGAAATGTTCTTTGCGGAGCCAGAGTCTGGGTGTATATGAATGCAGATCCTCACCCACTCCCAAATCCAGGCATCTCAACTGAGAGGATCACTTCTCTGTAGGCCATCACCTCAGGTGATTTTTTTTTTAAGATTTATGTATTTTTGACTGTGCTGGGTCTTAGTTGCTGTGGGCATTCTCATAGTTGCGGTGTGTGGGCTTCTCATTGAGGTGGTTTCTCTTGTGGAGCATGGTTTCTAGGGCAGAATTCAGTAGTTGCCCCAGGGCATGTGGGATTTTCCTGGACCACGGATGGAACTTATGGCTTCTGCATTGGCAGGTGATTTCTTAACCACTGGACCACCAGGAACTACCCCAGGTAATTGTTAAGTTAACATTTAAGGCATTTTTTTTGGTCATTTAATATGTGCCCAGCACTGAAGTAAAGTATATACAAAACACATCCTTGCCCCCCTGAAAGACTCAAAATTTTTGAAGATGGAGCATGTATGTGGGAAACATCTGACAGTAAGCACTTCAGCCTGACAAGGTGAATGTAGTGCTAGAAACTGTGTAGAGTCCTGAGAGGACTGAGAAGAAAGTCAAAGAAACTGGAAAGGGAGGGGCTGAGTTAGACTACTAGCCCCCAGGCATGATGATGCTCAGAGATGAATTGCACATAGGTAGATCTCAAATCTGTCTTTTTATTGGACTCACTGCTGGAATTGTTTTAGATTGAACCTGAATTTTATCAGTGGTATCTCACCATCTGCTTTTTTCTCCCAAGTTCCTTTGGTGAGTCATGTGTATTCAGGTTTAAGATCCAGGTAGAGGTCTGCCAAGTTCCTTTGGTGAGTCATGTGTATTCAGGTTTAAGATCCAGGTAGAGGTCTGAAGGGTAGGTGTTAAAGGCAGAAGAGCTCCCATAAATGCAGGTAATGCCAAATACCAGGAGGCGTTTTAGGAAGAGCAAATGACGGGGAAACGGCAATAGATGATGCTGAAGCCAGCTCTTGCAGGGACTGGTGTGGTGAGCTCAAAAGTTATTGCCCAAATGTAGAAGAGTCATTTGTGCTTTCAAAGTCCAGTTTTTGGTTTGGCCTTTGGCAGCATTTTGGGGAAGAATTGATAGTGGATCAAACAAGCTCAGTTCAGTCGCTCAGTCATGTCCAACTCTTTGTGACCCCATGAACCGCAGCACGCCAGGCTTCCCTGTCCATTGCCAACTCCTGGAGTCCACCCAAACCCATGTCCATCGAGTCGGTGATGTCATCCAACCATCTCATCCTCTGTTGTCCCCTTCTCCTGCCCTCAATCTTTCCCAGCATCAGGGTCTTTTCAAATGAGTCAGCTCTTCACATCAGATGGCCAAAGTATTGGAGTTTCAGCTTCAACATCAGTCCTTCCAATGAACACCCAGGACTGACCTCCTTTAGGATCAAACAAGAGGCAGGTCATTTATGTTTTCTTAAGGAATCTAGGCAAATAGTGAAAATGTATTAAGGCAGTGGCAGTCTCACTGTTAAGTGCAGATGTAATTAAGGTGGTAGACACTGTGGAACGTGTAGAGATGGATCTAAGGGAAGAGAGAATACAATTAACAGGTTACTGGTTTGAAAACTGCATGGTAATATCATGGATATAGAGAATACAGGACAGATCACGGATTTAAGGGAAGGACTTTGTTCTGTTCTGGTCCTGTTTACTCTGACGCACCAGTCAGGTGAGTAGAGATTTTCTATACAGTTGGATATTGAGTAGAGTCGGCCTTCCATATCTTCAGGTTTCACATATGTGAATACAGAGAGCCAGCTGTGTTCTTTGTGCTACACTGTTTTATGTGGGGAGTTGAGCCATCTGCAGATTTTGGTATCCATGGTGGGGGTTTAGCTTCTAGAACCAATTGCTTGCAAGTACTGAGGGACAGCTGTATATCTTTCTGGAATTTTAGGCTAGGCTATTGTTGCTGAGTAGCTGAAACATAGGTAAGCATTGCACTGAGTTCAAATACATTTTTAGTTTTTGGGAAGCTTCAGTATAAGTAGTAGTTAATGGGTTGAATTACGTCACCTAGAAAGAGGATACTGAATGAAGAGGAGGATGGAATCCTGAGGACAAACCTTTGGACATTCTGATATTAGGAGGGGGAAAAGGAACCAGATGGTTCTAGAGATTGGGTAGAGGAAGTAAAAGGAGAATTTTATCTTAGCTGTGGACTAAATGTTGGCATTTTCATGTTTTGGAGTTCAGTAAAGAACCAACTGGATTTGATATTACAGAGATTATTAGGGACTTTTGTGAAAACATTCAGTGAAATGTAAGATAGAACCCAGAGTGCAAAGGAACCAAATAAATTATTTTTTCAAGGGTTAGCTTGCTGGTGCTGAAACGTTCTCAGTGGACTCAGTGCTTTCACTCCCGCAGGCTGGGTTCAGTCCCTTAGTTCAGTTTCGGGGAACTAAGATCCCACAAGCCACTTGGCCCAGCTAAGGGGGCAAAAATAAATGAAAGCAATTGCGAAGAAGTTTTTAATAATTAAAAGTTCCAAGAAGTGGGACTTCCCTGGTGGTCCAGTGGTTAGGACTCTGGCTTCTAATGCAGGGGGCACTGGTTTGATACCTGGTGGGGGAGCTAGGTTCCCACATGCTGTTTGGTGCAGCCAATAGATAAAAAATTCCAAGAAGTTTTAGCTAGGAAGGGTAGAAGAAAGTGATTGTTATATGAAGTGTCTGGCCAGCTGTTACTGAGAAATGGTAGCCCTGGCTAAGTCAGTGGAAAGTAACAGTTACATCTCTGTTGAAGCATCCTTTGTGATCGTCAAATCAGCTCTCTCTCTAATACACAGGAGCAGCTCTGATTTCTGCAGCTTGAGGATTCCCTGGACACCCGCATTTGTGGTTCAGTAATGGTTCCCAGCAGTAAAAACACTGATGAAATTAACAAAACTGCCTTCCAGAAGAAGTGAGTTGTGCACAAACTTGCAAGGTTCATGGCCATCTACCAGCAGTTTTCCCTGTAAAGAAAAATCACAATATACTTACTTTACCCTGTTCACATTTTTTGGGCTTAACTATCAGGCCAATGATGATTTTGTTTTAAGGACATAACAACACCCGTTTATGACCTTTTGAGAGGAGCTATGGAAACAGATGTTTCTGTTGTTGATGGACTCTAGAGCACTGTTCTGTGTTCTGAATTCCCTTCTTACCTGTTGTATGGCAGTAACTTCCATCTACTTTGAGAAAATTTATAATTTTGCTTTCTGGAATGTGGAACTAGGCTAGCTCTTTGAATGAGTTGAGTAAAAATCAAACTCCATAATTTTTTTTTCCTTTGACAGCTCATGAGGGATCTTACATGTACCTCCTGCCTTGGAAGTGTGGAGTCTTAATCACTGGACTTCTGGGGAGGTCCCTCCATAATTTTCTTAATAGAAGGTTTCTTTTGCTAACTAACCCTTAATATTTATTGGAAGGACTGATGCTGAAGCTGAAGCTCCGGTATTTTGGCCACCTGATGTGAAGAGCCGACTCATTGGAAAAGACCCTGATGCTGGGAAAGATTGAAGGCAAAAGGAGAAGGGGGTGGCAGAGGATGAGATGCTTAGATAGCATCACTGACTCGTGGACATGAGCCTGAGCAAACTCTGGGAGATAGTGAGGGACAGGGAAGACTGGCATGCTGCCGTCTGGAGGGTTGCAAAGAGTCGGACACGACTTAGTGACTGAACAACTGTTTAATAGTTAAAGTATACAGCATTTTATTTGTATTTCAGTATGTTCATTTCTTCAAAGTTTCAGTTGACTGCAGTCCATTACCTGCTCAAATCAAGGTTGAAGCAATTGATGTTTGAGAAATCTCCCCTAAGTTTTGTTTTCTGTTTCCACACCCTGTAGAAAGTGAAACTTAATAAATTAGATTTCATCAATGGGAAAAACCCAGCTTGTGCAGACTTTCTGGTATTATAGTACTGTTTTTTAAGGTATAAGAAGTTTTTTGAAATTTATATTCTGCAGAGACATAGTGACATCGTGTCCATTATATTACTCCGTATTCCCTTGTTTGCAGCACCCTTAAAAAATGTTATTGAATTAGAAGTAGTGTCAAGAAAGGGCAAGACTCTCCAGTCTAACTCACATATTTTTTGCTTTTCAGAGGAGGACTGTGTAATTCATGTTATCTTTTTGCTCTGCTTTTCAGGAAGCTCCTAAATTAGGACTTAGTGAAATTTTTTCTAAATCAGTTTTGATTTCTCTCTCTAAATCTCCTTTTAAAATGTCCTTTTTTATATGTACTTTGATGTTGAAAGCTGCCCTGAATTCTTTTCAGAAGCATGAAAAAAAATGCAGTTAATATTTAATTAATTTAAAAATCCAGTTCACAAGGCATGCATGTTTTTGATTATCCAGAAGTTATAAGATTTGTCAAGATGTGATCGATCTCCCATTAGCAGAGTTTATTCATTCTGAATTTTAGGGTGATATGCATTTAAAAATTTCACACATTGAAGTTTCTGTCCCCAAATAAGCAATGACTTGAATCATATTTCTTAACCTTTTGTTGTCCCTTCTCCCTCTCTGAAAGGAAGCTTTTTAGGCATTTCTGTCCTATGAATTTCCCATAGATTTTAATAGCACCAATATATTACATACCTCTTTATGTATATCTGCTTTATACATAAAAAGAGTGAGACTTTTTTTGTGTCCCACTAGTTTTCATCCTTGAGAATGTTGTCCCTCCTGATGAGAATGAATGGTTTAAGTTCATCCAGTGAGGAAATGAATTTCATTGGGTTTACAGATGGGTTTGTAACTTTCCCATTAGGCTGATACTGTACATTCATTAGATAGTTAATGTTTCAAATCAAGGTTTCAAATGAAGTTTGTTGGGTAATTTCCTGGCCCAGTTCCCAATAAAACATAAAACGTTTTCATAGTATAAAACACTTGGTTTGATTTCACTTGGGTGTGGTTTTCTTTTTTGTCGTCAAAGACAGCTCATAGCTGTTTGGATAATACCTTGTCTGATGTTTTTCTTGGGGATAGACTGGGGCTGTGGTTTTGGGCAGTATATTGCAGAGTTGAAGTTCCTGCCTCATCACACTGTGTCAGGGGTTATCAACATGGCTTAGCACCGGTGATATTAACCTTGATGACTTGGTTAAGGTTTTGTTTGCCAGGCATCTCCACTGTATGTGTGATTTTCACTTTTCATTGAAAGTGTTTCACCAAGTCCAGCCTTGACTCAAGATGAGATTAAGCTCCACTTCTGGAATAGGGAGTATCTATATTATTTGCAGTTGTTTTATAAGAAAAATTTGTCTCTTTCTCCACATTTGTTTATTCATTTGTATCAGTATGGATTCATGTATATTTGTACTGTGGCTTATAATCCAATAGTACACTATTTTGTTACTCAAAATTCTTTCAGCTTTGGCCACAGGGATCAAGTTGGTGGCTAATATGTCCCTTTGACATGCTCCCATCCATCTGTGTTTTGAGCACTTTATTTCTGTTGCTACAAGATGCCCCAGACTCACTTATATTTTCCCTGCCCCAGCCTTTTGTTTCAGTGCAAAACATGTGCTTTCTGTTTAGCCATAGTATACTGCTTACTGACAGTGAACTTTCTCTTTGCTTTTATATGCATTTAGTGGCATCTTAGCTTGCTTTTATTACACCTCATTAGAACTGGAGATGTCTTTGGATTTGGCTTCCACCCTGTTTGCTAATCCTCTGCTTCATGCCATCTGTAGTTCTGATAAACTTGACTCGGTTTTCCTTCAAGCCTTTGACATATTTGGTTCTTGGGATTTCCTCTTGTTTCCAGGTACCATCTTGCTACTTTGTTCTCTTTGAGACTGCTGGGATTGGGGAAATTAATTTTATCTTAACTCTTTTTACTTGAGTTTGGATGGTGGAGGCTCTGATGGTATTATACCAATCCAAAATTGGAAACTATCAAAAACTCAGTAGTATGAAAGTATGAAACTCAGTAGTAATAGGCTTGTAGCTGTTGTATTTGTAGCCATTATGGTTTATACTAAATTGATGAGCAGTGAGTTATGGGCAGCAATTTATACACACACGTGCAAATTCATATATGTACTTTCTAACCAATAGAAAAAATTCTTCTCTGTATGAAGTTTTGTTATTGGTGTGGAGTAATATTTATGGATTTTTTAGGTTTCCAGGAATTTCTGGAAGATGGCCTCAGAGAATGTGAAAGGTTTCCTGAGCTTTTGACTTGACTCCGTCCAGTACATGATTTAGAACACTCCAAAGTCTGTACTTTATTTTTGGCTGTGCTTGGTCTCAGTTGCTGCATGGGCTTTTCTCTAGTTGTGGTGAGTAGGGGCTATTCTTCATTGCAGTGCTCAAGCTTCTCATCATGATGTCTTCTCTTGTTGCAGAGTATGGGTTGTAGGGCACTCGGGCACAGTAGTTGTGGCTCCCAGGTTCTAGAGCACAGGCTCAATAGTTATGGTACACAGGCTTAGTTGCTCCAAGGCATGTGGAGTCTTCTTGGACCAGGGATCGAACCTCTGTCTTCTGCATTGGCAGGTGGATTCTTCACCATTGAACCACCAGGGAAGCCCTCCAAAGTCTGCGCTTTGAGAACATTGATAAATCTGTTTCTGTATATTTTCCATCGGTACTGAGTAGTTTGGAGCCTTCTTTATAGCACAGCTGTATGTCACCTTTTGATGTTTGTTACTAACTGCTTTCATTGCATTATTTTTCATATATCACAGATAAAAGTTTTTACAAGTAGTCTCAGATTGAGGTTAGCCAGGGATTGGTAAGCTGGCCAGCAGAATGTTCTGGATGTGATGGAGGCACATTTTAAGTTGAAGACAGGATCATTAGTAGGAAGTGTACCCATTCTCTACCAGCATAGTCCTGATGAAGTGTTGTGTCATATTTTCCTTTAATTTTTCAATGTCTTCTTTTCTGGGTACAGGTGCAGAATGAGTACATGTTGTTGGTGTACCCCAGGTGGTACTTCCACCACTGACTTCCTGCAACGCTATGCATCCAAGACCCACTCCAGTGAATTTAAGACAGCTGATGAAGACCTCTGCTACTGCTTGGAGTGTGTGGCTGAATACCACAAGGCAAGGGAGGAATTGCCGTTCTTACATGAGGTAATTTATATGAGGTGGGCAGTTTTTTCCTGAGCTTGATAACTAGGAAGGGGATACATTTGAACTGTATTGGAAGCATTCAAGGACCTTGACAGTATGATTTAAACTGTGAAGGTTAAAGTACTGCTAGTACCTAACTCATTACCTGTAGAGAGTGGGTGCTAAGTAATTGCTTATTGACTAATGGAATTGAATTGACACCTAAAGCAGAATTTTATAATCCTCCTTTTACAGTAATTTTATATAAAGCACTTTTATGAAATGATGTATGGTTTTTTTTTGGTTCCATGTTTTTATGTCATTGTGTTTGACAGTGTTACAGGCAGGTGTTTGAATGGCCAATAGTTATTTTTTTTTTCTCTTTTCATTTTTAAAAAAAAATTTAAATTATTTCTTTTAATTGGCGGCTAATTACTTTACACTATTGTGGCTTTTGCCGTACATCGACATGAGTCAGCCACGGGTGTACATGTGTCCCCCCATCCTGAACCCCCCTCCCATCATCCTTGCCACCCCATCCTTCTGGGTTATCCCAGAGCACTGACTTTGAGTGCCCGTTACACTGGTCATCTGTTTTACGCCTGGTAATATACATATTTCAATGCTATTCTCTCAAATCATCCCTTCCTCGCCTTCTTCTACGTAGTCCAAAAGTCTGTTCTTTACATCTGTGTCTCTTGTGCTATCTCGCATATAGGGTCATTGTTGCTGTCTTTTCTAAATTCCATATATATGCGTTGATATACTGTATTGGTGTTTCTCTTTCTGACTTACTTCACTCTGCATAATAGGCTCCACTTACATCCACCTCATTAGAACTGACTCAAACGCGTTCTTTTTTTATAGCTGAATAATAAATATTCCATTGTGTATATGTACCAAAACTTCATTATCCATTTGTCTGCAGTGGACATCTAGGTCCCATGTCCTAGCTGTTGTCACTGCAGTGAACATTGAGATACATGTGTCTCTTTCAATTCTGGTTTCCTCAGTGTATATCCCCAGCAGCGGGATTGCTGGTTCGTATGGCAGTTTTATTTCCATGTTTTTAAGGAATTACCACACGGTTCTCCATAGTGACTGCCAATTTGCATTCCCATCAACAGTGTAAGAGGGTTCCCTTTTTTCCACACGCTCTCCAATATTTATTGTTCGTAGACTTTTTGATGGCAGCCATTCTTACTGGCATGAGATGGTACCTCATTGTGGTTTTGCTTTGAATTTCTCTGATAATGAGTGATGTTGAGCATCTTTTCATGTGTTTGTTACCCATCTGTATATCGTCTTTGGAGAAATGTCTGTTTAGTTTTTTGGCCCACTTTTTGATTGGGTCATTTAGTTTTCTGGTATTGAGCTGCATGAGCTGCTTATATATTTTGGAGATTAATTCTTTGTCAGTTGTTTTTGTTTGCTGTTATTTTCTCCTATTCTGAAGGCTGCCTTTTCACCTTGCTTATAGTTTCCTTCGTTGTGCAAAGCTTTTAGGTTTAATTAGATCCCATTTGTTTATTTTTGTTTTTATTTCCATTACTCTGGGAGGTGGAATCATAGAGGATCTTGCTGTGATTTATGTCAGACAGTGTTCTACCTGTGTTTTCCTCTAAGAGTTTTATAGTTTTTGGTCTTACATTTATATCTTTAATCCATTTTTAGTTTATTTTTGTGTATGGTGTTAGAAAATGCACTAGTTTCAGTCTTTTACAGATGGTTGACCAGTTTTCCCAGCACCACTTGTTAAAGAGATTTATCTTTTCTCCATTGTATATTTTTGCCTCCTTTGTTGAAGATAAGGTGTCCATAGATGTGTGGGTTTATCTCTGGGCTTTGTATTTTGTTCCATCGATGTCTATTTTTGTGTCGGTACCATACTGTCTTGATGACTAGCTTTGTAGTATAGTCTGAAGTCAGGCAAGTTGATTCCTCCAGTTCCATTTTTCTTTTTCAAGATTGCTTTGGCTATTCAAGGTTTTTTGTATTTCCATACAAATTTTGAAATTATTTGTTCAAGTTCTGTGAAAAATACTGTTGGTAGCTTGATAGGGATTGCATTGACTCTATGAATTGTTTCAGGTAGTATACTCATTTTCATTATATTGATTCTTCCAGTCCATGAACATGGTATATTTCTTCATCTATTTGTGTCATCTTTGATTTCTTTCATCAGTGTTTTATAGTTTTCTATATATGTCTTCTGATTGTTTAGGTAAATTTATTCCTAAGTATTTTATTCTTTTTGTTGCAATGGTGAATGGGATTGTTTCCTTAATTTTTCTTTCTGTTTTCTGATTGTTAGTGTATAGGAATGCAAGGGATTCTTATGTATTAATTTTATATCCTGCACCTTTACTATATTCATTGATTAGCTCTAGTAATTTTCTTGTTGTGTCTTTAGGATTTTCTATGTAGACGATCATGTCATCTGCAAACTGAGAGTTTTACTTCTTTTCCATTCTGGATTCCCTTTATTTCTTTTTCTTCTCTGATTAGTGTGGCTAGGACTTTGAAAACTATGTTGGAATAGTAGCGGTGAGACCGGGTGTTCTTGTCTTGTTCCTGATTTTAGAGGAAATGCTTTCAGTTTTTCACCATTGAGGATAATGTTTGCTGTGAGTTTGTCATATATGGCTTTTATGTTGAGGTATGTTCCTTCTATGCCTGCTTTCTGGAGAGTTTTTAAATCATTAATGGGTGTAGAATTTTGTCAGAGGCGTTTTCTGCATCTATTGAGATATACCATATGGTTTTTATCTTTCAGTTTGTTAATATATGGTGTATCACATTGATTTGCAAATATTGAAGAATCCTTGCATCCCTGGGATAAAGCCCCCTTGGTCATGATGTATGATCTTTTTAATATGTTGTTGGATTCTGTTTGCTAGTATTTTGTTGAGGACATGTGCATCTATGTTCATCAGTGATACTAGGCTATAGTATTCTTTTTTTGTGGCATCTGTGTCTGATTTTGGTATTTGGGTGATGCCAAATTCAGATTTAAATTGAAGAAAGTAGGGAAAACCACTAGACCATTCAGGTATGACCTAAATCAAATCCCTTATGATTATACAGTGAAAGTGAGGAATAGATTTAAGGGACTAGATCTGATAGATAGAGTGCCAGATGAACTATGGACGGAGGTTCATGACATTGTACAAGAGACAGGGATGAAGACCATCCCCATGGAAAAGAAATGCAAAAAAGCAAAATAGTTGTCTGGGGAGGCCTTACAAATAGCTGTGAAAAGAAGAGAAGTGAAAAGCAAAGGAGAAAAGGAAAGATATACCCATCTGAATGCAGAGTTCCAAAGAATAACAAGGAGAGATAAGAAAGCCTTCCTCAGCGATCAATGCAAAGAAATAGAGGAACACAACAGAATGGGAAAGACTAGAGATCTCTTCAAGAAAATTAGAGATACCAAGGGAACATTTCATGCAAAGATAGGCTCGATAAAGGACAGAAATGGCATGGACCTAACAGAAGCAGAAGATATTACGAAGAGGTGGCAGGAATACACAGAAGAACTGTACAAAAAAGATCTTCACAACCAAGATATTCACAATGGTATAATCACTTACCTAGAGCCAGACATCCTGGAATGTGAAGTCAAGTGGGCCTTAGAAAGCATCACTACGAACAAAGCTAGTGGAGGTGATGGAATTCCAGTTGAGCTCTTTCAAATCCTAAAAGATGAGGCTGTGAAAGTGCTGCACTCAATATGCCAGCAAATTTGGAAAACTCAGCAGTGGCCCCAGGACTGGAAAAGGTCAGTTTTCATTCCAATCCCAAAGAAAGGCAATGCCAAAGAATGCTCAAACTACCGCACAATTGCACTCATCTCACATGCTAGTAAAGTAATGCTCAAAATTCTCCAAGCCAGGCTTCAGGAATACGTGAACCGTGAACTTCCTGATGTTCAAGCTGGTTTTAGGAAAGGCAGAGGAACCAGAGACCAAATTGCCAACATTCGCTGGATCATGGAAAAAGCAAGAGAGTTCCAGAAAAACATCTATTTCTGCTTTATTGACTGTGCCAAAGCCTTTGACTGGATCACAATAAACAGTGAAAAATTCTTCAAGAGATGGGAATACCAGACCACTGGACCTGCCTCTTGAGAAGCCTATATGCAGGTCAGGAAGCAACAGTTAGAACTGGACATGGAACAACAGACTGGTTCCAAATAGGAAAGTACGTCAAGTATGTCAAGGCTGTGTATTGTCACCCTGCTTATTTAACTTAATGCAGAGTACATCATGAGAAACGCTGGGCTGGAAGAAGCACAAGCTGTAATCAAGATTGCCAGGAGAAATATCAATAACCTCAGATATGCAGATGACGCCACCCTTATGGCAGAAAGGGAAGAGGAGAGGAACTAAAGAGTCTCTTGATGAAAGTGAAAGAGGAGAATGAAGAAGTTGGTTTAAAGCTCAGCATTCAGAAAATGAAGATCATGGCATCTGGTCCCATCACTTCATGGGAAATAGATGGGGAAACAGTGTCAGACTTTATTTTTTGGGCTTCAAAATGACTGTAGATGGTGATTGCAGCCATGAAATTTAAAGACGCTTACTCCTTGGAAGGAAAGTTATGACCAACCCAGATAGCATATTGAAAAGCAGAGACATTACTTTGCCAACAAAGGTCCGTCTAGTCAAGGCTATGGTTTTTCCAGTGGTCATGTATGGATGTGAGAGTTGGCCTGTGAAGAAAGCTGAGCACGGAAGAATTGATGCTTTTGAAATGTGGTGTTGGAGAAGACTCTTGAGAGTCCCTTGGACTGCAAGGAGATCCAACCAGTCCATCCTAAAGGAGATCAGTCCTGGGTGTTCGTTGGAAGGAATGATGCTAAAGCTGAAACTCCAGTACTTTGGCCACCTCATGCGAAGAGTTGACTCATTGGAAAAGACTGATGCTGGGAGGGATTGGGTGCAGGAGGAAAAGGGGACAACAGCGGATGAGATTGCTGGATGGCATCACCGACTCAATGGACGTGAGTTTGAGTGAACTCTGGGAGTTGGTGATGGACAGGGAGGCCTGGCGTGCTGCAATTCATGGGGTCTGAAAGAGTTGGACACAACTGAGTGACTGAACTGAACTGATAGAATGAGTTTGGGAGTTTACCTTCCTCTGCAATTTTCTGGAAGAGTTTGAATGGGATGGGTATTAGCACTTCTCTAAATTTTTGCTAAAATTTACTTGTGAAGCCAGGTTCTGCACTTTGGTATGTTGGAAGATTTTTTATTACAGTTTTGATTTCTGTGCTTGTGATGGGTCTGTTAAAGCTTTTCTGTTTATTCCTGGTTCAGTTTTTGTAGGTTATACTTTTCTAATAATTTGTCCATTTCTTCCAAGTTGTCCATTTTATTGGTATATAATTGCTTATAGTAGTCTTTGATCTTTTGTATTTCTGTGTTGTCTGTTGTGATTTCTCCATTTTCATTTCTAATTTTATTGATTTGATTCTTTTTTTTTCCTTGATGAATCTGGTTAAAGGTTTGTCTATTTTATTTATCTTCTCAAAAAACCAGCTTTTACTTTTGTTGATTTTTGATATAGTCTCCTTCGTTTCTTCTTCACTATATTTCTGCTCTAATTTTCATGATTTCTTCTACTAACTTCAGGATTCTTTTCACTTTTTCTGGTTGCTTTAGGTGTAAAGTTAGGTTGTTTATTTAATGTTTCTCTTGTTTCTTGAGGTAGGCTTGTGTTGCCATGAGCCTCCCTCTTAGCACTGCTTTTACCAAACCCCATAGGTTTTGGAAAATTATTGCAAATTTTAGATTTAAATGAAGAAAGTAGAGAAAACCACTGGACCATTCATGTATGACCTAAATCAAATCCCTTGTGATTATACAGTGGAAGTGACAAATAGATTCAAGGGATTAGATCTGATAGAGTGCCTGAAGAACTATGAACTATGGATGGAGCTTCGTAACATTGTACAGGAGGCAGTGATCAAGACCATCTCCAAGAAAAAGAAATGCAAAAAGGCAAAATGGTTGTCTGAGACGGCCTTACAAATATCGGTGAAAAGAAGAGAAGCTAAAGGCAAAGGAGAAAGGAAAGATACACCCATTTGAATGCAGAGTTCCAAAGAAGAACAGGGAGAGCCAAGAGATCCTTCCTCAGTGATCAGTGCAAAGAAATAGAGGAAAACAATACAACGGGAAAGACTAGAGATCTCTTCAAGAAAATTAGAGCTACGAAGGGAACATTTCATGCAAAGATGGGCACAATAAAGGACAGGAATGGTATGGACCTAACAGAAGCAGAAGATATTGAATAGAGGTGGCAACAATACACAGAAGAACTATACAAAAAAGATCTTCATGACTCAGATAACCACTATGGTCTAATCATTCACCTAGAGCCAGACATCCTGGAATGCGAAGTCAAGTGGGCCTTAGGAAGCCTCACTACAAACAAAGCTAGTGGAGGTAATGGAATTCCAGTTGAGCTGTCTCAAATCCTGAAAGATGATGCTGTGAAAGTGCTGTACTCAATATCCCAGCAAATTTGGAAAACTCAGCAGTGGCCACAGAACAGGCAAAGGTCAGTTTTCATTTCAATCCCAAAGAAAGGCAGTGCCAAAAAATGTCAAAGTACTGCATAGTTGCACTCATCTCACATGCTAGCAAAGTAATGCTCAAAATTCTCCAAGCCAGGCTTCAACAGTACATGAACTGTGAACTTCCAGATGTTCAAGCTGGTTTTAGAAAAGGCAGAGGAACCAGAGATCAAATTGCCAACATCCACTGGATCATGAAAAAAGGAAGAGTTCCAGAAAAACATCCATTTCTGCTTTATTGACTATGCCAAAACCTTTGACTGTGGATCACACAAACTGGAAAATTCTTCGAGATGGAAATACCAGACCACCTGACCTGCCTCTGAGAAATATGTGTGCAAATCAGAAAGCAACAGAAATGGACACGGAACCATAGGCTGGTTCCAAATTGGGAAAGGCATCAAGGCTGTATATTGTTACCCTTCTTACTTAACTTGCAAAGTACATAATGGGAAATGCCAGGCTGGATGAAGCACAAGCTGGAATCAAGGTTGCTGGGAGAAATATCAATAACCTCAGATACGCAGATGACACCACCCTTATTGCAGAAAGTGGAGAACTAAAGAGCATCTTGATGAAAGTGAAAGAGGAAAGTGAAAATGCTAGCTTAAAAGTCAACATTCAGAAAACTAAGATCATGGCATCTGGTCCCATCATTTCATGGCAAATACATGGGGAAACAGTGGAAACAGTGGGAGACTTGCTTTTTTGGGTTCCAGAATCACTGCAGATGTTAACTGTAGCCATGAGATTAAAAGATGCTTACTCTATTGAAGAAAACCTGTGACCAACCTAGACAGCATATTAGAAAGCCAGAGACATTACTTTGCGAACAAGGATCCACCTAGTCAAAGCTATGGTTTTCTAGTAGTCATGTATGGATGTGAGACCATAAAGAAAGCTGAGTGCCAAAGGACTGATGCTTTTGAACTGTGGTGTTGAAGACTCTTGAGAGTCCCTTGGACTTCAAGAAGATCCAACCAGTCCTTTTAAAGGAAATCAGTCCTGAATACTCACTGGATGGACTGATGCTGAAGCTCTTGTACTTTGGCCACCTGATGAGAAGAACAGACTTATTAGAAGAGACCTGATGCTAGGAAAGATAGAAGGCTGGAGGAGAAGGTGATGACAGAGAATGAGATGTTTGGATGGCATCACTGACCCAATGGACATGAGTTTGAGCAAGCTCCGGGAGTTGGTGATGGATGATAGGGAGGCCTGGTGTGCTGCAGTCCATGGGGTCGCAGAGAGTCAGACACAACTGAGCAACTGAACTAATAGGTTTGGGATTGTCTTGTTTGCATTTGTTTCTATGCATATTTTTATTTCCTTTTTGATTTCTTTCTTGATCTGGTTATTCAGAAGCATGTTGTTCAGCCTCCATGTTTGTATTTTTAATAGTTTTTTTTTTTCCATCTAATCTTACCATATTGTGATCAGGAAAGATGCTTGAAATGATTTCAGTTTTTAAAAATTTCAGTTCAGTTGCTCAGTCATGTCCAACTCTTTGCGACCCCATGAATCGCAGCATGCCAGGCCTCCCTGTCCATCAACTCCCGGAGTTCGTTCAAACTCACGTCCATCGAGTCGGTGATGCCACCCAGCCATCTCATCCTCTGTCGTCCCTTTTTCCTCCTGCCCCCAATCCCTCCCAGCATCAGAGTCTTTTCCAATGAGTCAACTCTTCGCATGAGGTGGCCAAAGTACTGGAGTTTCAGTTTTAGCATCATTCCTTCCAAAGAACACCCAGGACTGATCTCCTTTAGGATGGACTGGTTGGATCTCCTTGCAGCCCAAGGGACTCTCAAGAGTCTTCTTCAACACCACAGTTCAAAAGCATCAATTCTTCGGCGCTCAGCTTTCTTCATAGGCCAACTTTCACATCCATACATGACCACAGGAAAAACCATAGCCTTGACTAGATGGACCTCTGCTTTTGAATATGCTATCTGGGTTGGTCATAACTTTCCTTCCAAGGAGTAAGCATCTTTTAATTTCATGGCTGCAATCACCATCTACAATCATTTTGAAGCCCAAAAAAGAAAGTCTGACACTGTTTCCCCATCTATTTCCCATGAAGTGATGGGACCAGATGCCATGATCTTCATTTTCTGAATGTTGAGCTTTAAGCCAACTTTTTCACTCTCATCTTTCACTTTCATCAAGAGGCTTTTTAGTTCCTCTTCCCTTTCTGCCATAAGGGTGGTGTCATCTGCATATCTGAGGTTATTGATATTTCTCCCAGCAATCTTGATTCCAGCTTGTGCTTCTTCAAACCCAGCATTTCTCATGATGTACTCTGCATAGAAGTTAAATAAACAAGGTGACAATATACAGCCTTGATGAACTCCTTTTCCTATTTGGAACCAGTCTGTTGTTCCATGTCCAGTTCTAACTGTTGGCTTCCTGACCTGCATATAGGTTTCTCAAGAGGCAGGTCAGGTGGTCTGGTATTCCCATCTCTTGAAGAATTTTCCACAGTTTATTGTGATCCACACAGTCAAAGGCTTTGGCATAGTCAATAAAGCAGAAATAGATGTTTTTCTGGAACTCTTCCTTTTTCAATGATCCAGCGGATGTTGGCATTTGATCTTTGGTTCCTCTGCCTTTTCTAAAATTTACCAAGGCTAAATTCATGGCCCAGGATGTGATCTGTCCTGGAGAATGTTCCATGTGCACTCGAGAAAAAGGGGAAATCCATTATTTTTGGATGAAATGCTGTATAGATATCAATTAGGTCTGACTGTCCATTGTATCATTTAAAGCTTGTGTTTCCTTGCTAATTTTCTGTTGATCTATCCATAGGTGTGAGTGAGGTATGAAAGCCCCCCACTGCTACTTTGTTACTATTAATTTCCCCTTTCATACTTGTTAGC
Source organism: Bubalus kerabau (assembly GCF_029407905.1). NCBI lineage: Eukaryota > Metazoa > Chordata > Mammalia > Artiodactyla > Bovidae > Bubalus > Bubalus kerabau. The sequence continues at coordinate 105,194,906 of NC_073634.1, read as the reverse complement.
ATTTGCTTTACATATTGAGGTGCTCCTATGTTGGGTGCATATACATTTATAATTGGTATATCATCTTCTTGGATTGATCCTTTGATCATTATATAGTATGTCCTTCTTTGTGTCTTATCATGCTCATTTTATCTGATACAAGTATTCCTAGTCCTGCTTTCTTTTAGTCTCCATTTGCATAAAATGTCTTTTCCAGCCCTTTGCTTTCAGTATATATGTGTTCCTAGGTTTGAGGTGGGTCCCTCAAACATATAGGGGTTGTTTTTGCGTCCATTCAGCCAGTCTTTGTGTTTTGGTTGGAGCATTTAACCCATTTACATTTAAGGTAATTATTAGTAAGTATGATCCTGTTACCATTTACTTGGTTGCTTTGGGTTTTCTTTTTTTTTAATAAACCTTTTCTGTGTTTCCTGTCTAGAGAAGATCCTTTAGCATTTGTTGAAGAGCTGGTTGGTGGTGCAGAATTCTCTCAGCTTTTGCTTGTCTGTAAAGCTTTTGATTTTTCCTTCATATCTGAATGAGATCTTTTCTGGGTAGAGTAATCTTGGTTGTAGGGTTTTCTCTTTCATCACTTTAAGTATGTCCTGCTATTCCCTTCTGGCCTGAAGAGTTTCTGTTGAAAGATCAATTATTATCCTTATGGGAATCCCCTTGTGTGTTATTTGTTGCTTTTCCCTTGCTGCTTTTAATATTTGCTCTTTGTGTTTGATCTTTGTTAGTTTGATTAACAAACTAATAAAGTTTTGGGTTGTTTTGCCTTGGGTTTATCCTGTTTGGTATTCTGGATTTCTTGGACTAGGTGGCTATTTCCTTCCCTATTTTAGGGAGGTTTTTGACTATTAAGTATTTTCTCATGGCCTTTCTATTTGTCTTCTTTTGGGACACCTAGGATTCGAATATGGGGGCATTTAGCATTGTCCCAGAGGTCTCTGCGATTGTTCTTATTTCTTTTTAATTCTTTTTCCCTCTCTGCTTCATTTATTTCCACTATTCTATCTTCCACCTCACTTATTCTCTCTTCTACCTCTGTTATTCTCTTGTTGGTTCCCTCCAGAGTGCTTTTAATCTCAGTTATTGCATTTTTCATTACTGATTGACTCTTCTTTATTTCTTCTAGGTCCTTGTTAAACATTTCTTGCATCATCTCAATCTTTGTCTCTAGTCTTGTTTATCTGTAACTCCTATTTTGTTTTCAAGATTTTGGATCATCTTTACTATCATTATTCTGAATTCTTTTTCAGGTAGACTGTCTCCTATTTTGTTTGATTTAATGGGTTTTTATCATGTTCCTTTATCTGCTGAATATTTCTCTACGTTTTCATTTTGTTTAGATTGCTGTGTTTGGGGTGCCCTTTCTGCCGGCTGGAAGTTCGTGGTTCCTCTTAATTGTGGAGTTTGCTCACTGTGGGTGGATTTGGACTAGTGGCTTGTCAGGGTTTCCTGGTTGGGGGAGCTTGTGTCTGTGTTCTGGTGGGTGGAGCTGGAGCTCTTCTCTCAGGAGTGCATTGAAGTGTCCAATAGTGAGTTTTGGGGTGCCTATGGGTTCAGCATGGCTTTGGGAAGCCCATCTTTTAATGTTCAGGGTTGTGTTCCTGTTTTGCTGGAGAATTAGTGTGGTTTGTCTTGCACTGAATCTTTTTGGCTTTTGGGTGGAGCTTGGTTTTAGTGTAGGTATGGAGAATTTTGCATGAGCTCTTGCTATTAAAAGTTCCCTGGAGTCAGGGGTTCTCTGATGTTTTAAAGTTTTGGAGTTAAGCCTACTGACTATGGCTTTTGGTCCTTTTCTTACAGTAATCTCAAGACTTCTCCAACCATACAGCACAGAAGATTAAACCCTTAGGTTAATGGTGAAACAATTCTCCATGGCCAGGAACACCCGGAGAGATACACAGAGTTATATAGAGAAGAGAATAGAGAGGAGGGAGGTAGAGGTTACCAGGAGGAGAAAGGGGAGTCAAAAGGAGAGAGAGCATTCTAGCCAGTAATCAAATCCCTTAGTGAAAATGGATACTGAAGATGAGATTCTTAAAGGTACAAAATTGATAACAAAAAGAAACAAAGATTAAAAACCTAGAGTAGAGGTTAGACTCTCAGAAATGCAATATAAAAAATATAAAACAAAATCACAAAAATTTTAAAAACATATATATGGAATTTGATTTTTTTAAAAAGCTTTTTTTTTGGGGGGAGTGTTAATAGTAGGCTGTAAAAATGAAAGTTAAAGGAGTAAATAACTCAAAGTTTTAAAAAACTTAAAAAGTGGTAATAGTAGGCTCCAGTTTCATCCACCTCATTAGAACTGATTCAAATGTATTCTTTTTAATGGAGCCTATTATACTGAGTGAAGTAAGCCAGAAAGAAAAACACCAATACAGTATACTAACGCATATATATGGAATTTAGAAAGATGGTAACAATAACCCTGTGTACGAGACAGCAAAAGAGACACTGATGTATAGAACAGTCTTATGGACTCTGTGGGAGAGGGGGAGGGTGGGGAGATTTGGGAGAATGGCATTGAAACATGTAAAATATCATGTATGAAACGAGTTGCCAGTCCAGGTTCAATGCACGATACTGGATGCTTGGGGCTAGTGCACTGGGACTACCCAGAGGGATGGTATGGGGAGGGAGGAGGGTTCAGGATGGGGAACACATGTATACCTGTGGCGGATTCATTTCGATATTTGGCAAAACTAACACAATATTGTAAAGTTTAAAAATAAAAAAAAAAAAAAAAAAAAGATCACACACACAAAAAAGTGGTAATAGTAAAAATATATCTAGGATTTTCTCTGGTGTTCTTGTGGGCATTGTGGGGTCAGTTCGGTGTCAGATAGTCCTTTGTTCTGGCTTGTACTTGTTCCCGAGGTCTACAGGTGCCTCAAATGCACTGTCTCGGTATTAAGTGCAGGGTTTTAGTTTGTTGCACCTGTCACTTCCAGAGTGGTTCCTCTTCCTTTGTTTATTTTGGCTTCCTCTGTTCTCAAGTCTCTTCAGTGTCTAATTTCTGCTCTGTCAGAAGGGGTGAAGGTGGCCACTTATTTAGGCTCACTTGTTCAGATGTGTTGTGGGAGGGAGGGATACTGCAACAAAAACTGCTGGCACGTGTAGGGAGTGCTCACAATGGATGGACCACACTGGGTTTGCCACAGCCCGAGACAGTGTGTACTTCCCGTGTGCACACTACTCAGGCTCCAGGGTGCTCTGCAAGGGCTCTGTCCCAGGTGGGCCCTGCGTTTTGTGCACTTTCCATGTCTCTGCTGCTCAGGTTCTTGGGCGCTCCACAAGGGCACAGACCCAGATGGGCTGTTTGTTTTGTACCCTTCCCAAGTCCGAGCAGCTCAGGTGACCGGGTGCTTGGTGAGCTCACCGTCTCAGGTGGGCCAGGCATCTGACTCGCCTCCCCGGTCCTGGCTGCTTGGTTTCCTGGGTGTGCTACAAGAGCAGAGTCCCAGGTGTGCTGTGTGTCTCCCTTGGAGAGCTGATCAGGCTGTGACACTCCTGGTAGAGGTCAGCCATCCAGGATCCCAGGAAGACACGGTTAGCAGTTGGGAGCCTGTTCACAGTTTGGTGGAAGATGTGGACTCTGGGGCCAAGATTGAAGCAGCACTTTGCCTTCTGGCTCTGGCTGTTGGATGCCTCCCTTCGGCCTCCGGAGATGGAGGGCCGTATATGGCAGCTGGCTTGCTGTCCTTTGGTATTTGCTCAATCCTTTGTTCTGTGAGCGTGCCAGGGGTCGCTATGCAGTGTTAGAGCCTTTTGCGGGAAAGGTGTTTTTTAATTTTTTTGTCTCTGGCCATCTCATGGTTTGGGTAGCTGTCTCATACGAGCTCCTCAGATTGTCTTCAGGACATTTGGGCCTGGACCTTACCCTAAGGACCAATGATGCAGCCTGCGCCTCCCTGCGCAGTCCCCAGTCACTGGTGGCAAACGCAAGCATCTGTGCCACTTCTCCATCTCCACTTAGAGTTGCGGTTAGGCACGTATTCTGTGGGTTTTTTTTTTTTTCTTGGCCTTCCAGTTACGTTGCCCTCTGAGATTCCAAAACTTCCCACAGACAGGCATGTGAGAGGGTTTCCCACTGTGTGGAAACTTCTTCACGACTCCCTCCTCAGGATGGTCTCCGTCCCTAAATCTTTTGTCTCTGATTTGTCTTTTATATTTTGTCCTACCTCCTTTCAAAGAGATTGGGCTGCCTTTCTGGATGCCTGATGTCCTCTACCAGCATTCAGAAGTTGTTTTGTGGAAGTTGCTTAACATTCAGATGATCTTCTGATAAATTTGTGGGGGAGAAAGTGGTCTGCCTGTCCTATTCCTCTGCCTTCTTGGGACCACTCCTCTCTCTCTCCATTTTTTTTTAATGGGTGGGTGGTATAAGTCAGTGAAGTGAAAGTGTTAGTTGCTCAGTCATCTCGTGACTCTTTGGATCCCATGAACATGTAGCAGCTTCTCTATCTATGGAATTCTCCAGGCAGGAATACTGGAGTGGGTAACCCTTCCTTTCTCCAGGGAATCTTCCTGACCCAGGGACTGAACCTTAGTCTCCTGCATTGCAGGTGGATTCTTTACCACCTGAGCTACCAGGGAAGCCCCCAAAATCAGTAAAGAGAAGCATATTTTTTATTGATAGTAACCAAATGAAACACAATTTTAAATGTGTGGCTTTGAATATTTAGTTTATTACATGTATCTGATGGAAAATGGAACACAGACCATAGAGATATGTATAATACCATGAAGAGGAGAGGGGATGATTACTTACGAACCTACTGAGAAAACTTTGACATGTACAGAATTCTCTAGCTATGAACCTAAGTAGTGGCTTTATGCTAAAACTGATGTTTCAAGGTGGTTACCTCTGGCTGGAACATTAAAGGGGAGTCACAAAAGGCCCAGCTTGTGCCTTAACAAAGAAGCTCCACCTTCTCCTTTCCAACAGAGTGTAGTTGACAGAGATATTGATGTATTTATAGCAAAACTCCACAAAAGCAATGTTTTAAACATCTCATACTCTGTGTGCTCATGTTCCTGTATCATAAAAGCCACATAAAAGTCTCTAAGCCATGTTTAGTGACTGTTTTCTTTAAATAAATCTAATATGTGGTGTTAGTACTTCTTTAGACTTCTGAATTTTTATACTCAGGAAAAAGCTTTCTAGAAGGATCACTGCATGCAGTATATTTTGTTGATAATAAGATACAGAGCACATGGTTCATTTTTCTTTTCCTGTAGGTTTTATGGGAATTAGAAACCTTACGTCTCATAAATCACTTTGAAAGATCCATGAAGGCAGAAATTGGAGATGATGATGAGTTATATATAGTAGACAACAACGGAGAGGCACAGCTGTTCGATTTCACTGGCCAAGACTTTGAAAACAAGCTTCGAGTTCCTCTTCTTGAAATACTAAAATATCCATATCTGCTTTTACATGAGCATGTCAGTGAGTATCTTGGATGTTTTCACAGTTGTATCAGTTTTATTTTAAGAATTGTAAGAATTTTGGTTATCTGTACTGAAAAATCTGTTCCTTAAATGTATAATTAGGGTACTTGGTATTTTTTCCAAACATAGTAAAGTGAATTACACAGTGAATACCATATATATACCACATAGATGATTCTACACTTGCTAACATGTAACTCTACTTGCTTTATCTGTCCATTTATTCATCTGTTCATTCAGTTAATTTTTATTCTTTGAATCTGCTTATAGCAGGGTTTCTCAGACCTGACACTGTTGACATTTTGAACTAGATAATTCTTGGTGGGTGGGCCTGTAGGATGTTACAGGAACATCCCTGACCTCTCTCCACTAGATGTCAGTAGTGGCTTTCTCTCCCTTCTGCCCTGGTTGTGACCACCAAAAATGTCTCTAAAGTAAAAGTAAATGCCGCTCAGTCGTGTCCGACTCTTTGCGACCCCATGGACTGTAGCCTACCAGCTTCCTCCGCCCATGGGATTTTCCAGGCAAGAATACTGGAGTGGGTTGCCATTTCCTTCTCCAAAAAATGTCTCTGCTGCTGCTGCTAAGTCGCTTCAGTCGTGTCCGACTCTGCGACCCCATAGACGGCAGCCCACCGGGCTCCCCTGTCCCTGGGATTCTCCAGGCAAAAACACTGGAGTGGGCTGCCATTTCCTTCTCCAGTGCATGAAACTGAAAAGTGAAAGTGAAGTCGCTCAGTCGTGGCCGACTCTTCGCGACCCCATGGTCTGCAGCCTACCAGGCTCCTCCGTCCATGGGATTTTCCAGGCAAGAGTACTGGAGTGGGGTGCCATTGCCTTCTCCAAAAAAAAAAATGTCTCTAGATAGTGCCAAATGTCCCGTGGGAGTTGAGGGGTGGGGCCAGAGAGAGGCAAAATTGCCAGATTCAGAACTACTGGTCGGTAGTAGTTTTTAGTAATTACTATGACATAGCATATTATAACTGCCTAGATTCTGGTCCTTTGTATTTGCATTTCTTAATACAAATCTCTCGAAGATATTTTTCTGATCTGTCAAATCTAACAAAACAACAATACCTTTAGGTACCTACTACTGTATCTAGGCCATGTTCAGATTTTTCCAGTAGTTGCAGAATTTTTTTGGCAGGTTTATTTAAATTAGAGTGCAGTCAGGGACTTTGCATTGGTTGCATTTAGTTCGTGTTTCTTACGTCTTTTAATCCAGAATCATTTACTCTTACATACATGCACACACATTTTTTTTCATTGCCGTAACTTTTGCTGAGACCAAGAGGTTGCCCTGTAGAATAATGCACTTCTAGATTTTTTTATTGCTATCTTGTCATGTTATTTATTTCTCTATTCTATTTCAGTATACTGAAAAGTAGATCTAAAGATTTACTAGAGAAATCAGTTCTTTCTAAATAAATTCAAAATAGATTTTTAAACTCTTTAATAAGCCACTTTTCAAGCATTTATTAAACAGTTACCATATCCAGAAAAGTATATAAGCTTATTAGTTTTTCATAAACACACTTGTGTAGCTGGCATCCAGGTCAAGAAACAAAAAAAAACATCAACACCCCAGGAGTTCTTCTCCTACTTTTCCAGTCATTATTCCTCTTCCCCAAAGCTAACCACTGTCACTGTGATACTCTCTTGAGGCTTGATGAGTTGACTCACCTGATAGGATACATGTGTAAGTCTGTTCAGTAAACTTCTGGAAGTAATGAAGAAATTTCCATAAAGCAGTGGGATTAGGATAGTGCTGGCACAGATAGACTGATGAGAACAGTGTAGAGAGTCAAGAAGGAAACCAAGTCTATTTGGGGAATTTAGTGTTTGATGATGATAGTATTTCAACCAGTGGAGGAAATGGGGTACTCGGTAACTGAGAGTAGGACAAAATAGCCATTTGTGGATAAAGTTGATACCACTCTGATACAAAATGAAGTCCACGTGGGGTCAACATGTAGAATGCTAATGGAATTGGACCATAACCCTACTTCCAAGAAGACGCCCTCTGGACATAATTATGCCCTGTGTGAAAGAAGATGTTTGTACTAATAAAATCTGTCATTTATAGGAATATATTATGAATTACATGATGACTACCATATATATACCACAGTCTTTCAGAAGATAGAATATTGTTCCTACATTTACACCATTTTTGCCTCAGTTTAAAAAAAAGAAAAATGAGAAACTTTTCATTTACTTAGAGTAACCGAAGAAGCCAGATTTAGGGAATCTTGTTAAGTTGATAAGTTTTGTCTTACATTTACTGCTTTATTTTTTCTGTTTAGATGAATTATGTGTTGAAGCACTTTGCCGGATGGAACAAGCTAATTGCTCCTTTCAAGTTTTTGACAAACATCCAGGGATCTATTTATTTTTGGTTCATCCCAATGAAATGGTAAGTGTCAGTGACAGGCAATAGAAGAGGATATCTTCTTTTGTACCAATATATGACTAACTATAATAGAAGTTTTGGTGTGTACTTTGTGTAAAATATTTGCCAAAATTATTCTTTTGTTGTAAAATTACTGCAATTAAGGAGAGAGTGCTTTAGTGGGGGTGGGGGGGTGGTCAAAGAAGAGATTTAAGAGAGTAAGGAATCCTTTTGACAGGTGATGCTCCAATTTGAAAGCCAAGGGAATGATTCAGACTTTTAATATGTTGACCTGAGCTAATGAAGGACTGTTCTCTGTTGCTTTTCTTGCCAGCCTGCCCCACTCCAAGCACATGGAAATACCACTTAAAACATTTAAGATTATTTTGTTAGTGAATGAGGTTTTTAAAAGGTGATGGAGTATGGGGAGGACAAGAAGATTAGTTCCTAGGTGCTGGACAGAAGGAGGAACATAAGAATCAGAGCAGTAGGTAGAACAGAAGCAGAGAGCAACTCCAGAGTTTTGGAATCTGATGTTGAGTTGATGGCTGGGGTTTGCAGATTTATCACGTGGTGAGGCAGCATGTGCTGTGGGTCTGTGCACGTTGGCCTCTTAAGTTACAGTGTTAAAATAAAAGTTGTGCAGGGCAGCTCTGCTGATGGGGGGCCAGTAAAGAGCCTTTAAGTGGCAAAGAAAGAACATGTTAATGGTTTTTCAAGAAAAATGGTGATGAATTTCAGTCTCTTCTGTGCCAAACCCTAACAATGATAGAAAAAAAATTCAAAAACAGAGGAATTTGAAAAGCTGTAAAATCACACAATTCAATTCCTTTGAACCAGTAAGGGAGCACAAGCACAAAGTGATGAGTGGTGGAAACTTGTAGGCCTGGCTGGCAGTAGGTAGCAGGGGATTGAGTTTGTGCAGGATAACAGGAATTACAAGTGTACTCGACACTAGGGTAGACCCAGAGTCAAGGGCTCTGCTTAGATGAGATGGGGCCTTCCTTCCTGTGAAAGAAGATTGACAGAAAGTACCACCAGCGGCTGTCTAGGACTGGCTTTCTTAAAGCTGCAAACCAGTAGAGGAAGCTGGTCCAGCTGAGCAGCCAGGACCTGGTCCTGCCATTGCAGGCTTCGGGACTGAGTCTGCAGGGCCAGGAGTGACTGGATTCTTCACTATAGGCTTATTTTAGAGGTGAGGAAACTGAGTCAGGAGACTTATCCACAGTTATACATTCTAGTTTGTGGTGACTGGGATTTGTGTACAGGCAACCTGACTCCATAAAGTAGCCTGTGGGAGAGGCCTCAGGTTGGGCGGTCATAGACCCAGGTGTGCATTCTGGGTGGATCATTCACCAACTGTGGGACTTTGGGCAAGCCCCTCACCTACTGGGATTCCCTGGTGGCTCAGCTGGTAAAAAATCTGCCTGCAGTGCAGGAGACTTGATTTTGATCCCTGGTTGGGGAAGATCCCCTGGAGAAGGGAATGGCAACCCACTCCAGTATTCTTGCCTGGAGAATTCCGGAGACAGAGGAGTCTGGTGGGCTACTGTCCATGGGGATGCAAGGAGTTGGACACGACTGAGCGACTAACACTCAACGTGACTCCAGAGTCCTTATGCCTTTTTTTTTTTATTTGGAAATAATTTAAAACACAGAAAATTCTCAGGAATAAAAAAAAGTAGCAAACAGTCTGTATACTCTTTATCCATATTCACCAGGTATTAACATTTCACTCTCTTTGCTCTATCTTTTGCTTTCAGTTAACTACAAAACTTTTTTGTTCTCTGAACTATTTGAGAGTAGGTTGCATATATCATGACTGTTTGCCTTTTAAGACTTTATTGTATATTTCATAAGAATAAGTATATTATAATATTATAAACTTCAGTGAACAGTGAATTTAATGTTGATACAGTAAGGTCTGTTTTCCAGTTGTGTCATATGATCCATTGTACTTAGTAGCATTTTCCCCCATACTCTGAGATTATTTTGGTTAGCTTTCTGTGATTGTGGCTTTTCATTCTGGAATCTGAGGGATTGTAATTCTTGCTGCTTCTGTCTGCCCTCTGATGGAAGAGGATAAGAGGCTTGTGCAAGCTTCCTGTTGGGAGGGATTGGCTGGATTGGCTATGGGGAAAACTGCTCTGAGGGGTGGGACCATGCAGAGTAAATCTTTAATCCAATTGTCTGCTGATGGGTGCTCCCTCCCTGTTAATTGCTTGTCCTGAGGCAACCCAATCATGGAGTCTGTAGGCTCTGAAGTGAGGCTATGGGCTCTATGGCAGGGCTATTGGCATTCTACCTCCAAGAGGATTTATGCCAAGATGTGCCTCCCAGGTCTGCTGCTCCCAGTGCCCCTGCCTCTGCCAACCCATGCCTTCACTGGAGACCCTCAGACATGCAAGGCAGGTCTGGCTCAATCTCTTGTGGGGGGCCACTGCTCCTTTCCCCTGGGTCCTGGTACACACAGCGTTTTTCTTGTGCTCTTCAAGAGTTCTGTTTCCCCCAAGTCCTTGCCGAATGCCAAGGTTGGGAAGTCTGATGTGGGGCCTAGAACCTTTGCAACAGTGAGAGAACTTCTTTGGTATTAATTGTTCTCCGATTTGTGGGTTGCCACCTGGTGAGATTGGGATTTGATTTTAATGTGTCTGCAGCCCTCCTACCATATCCTTGCAGCTTCTCCTTTGTCCTAGAAGTTCCTATAAGACCTTCTAGAACTAACACCCAAAAAAGATAACCTTTTCATCTTAGGGGCCTGGAATGGAAAAGTAGGAAGTCACGAAATACCTGGAGTAACAGGCAAGTTTGGTCTGGGAGTACAAAATGAAGCAGGGCAAAGGCTAGAGTTCGGCCAAGAGAACACACTGGTCATAGCAAACACCATCTTCTAACACCACAAGAAACTACTCTACACATGGACATCACCAGATGGTCAATACCAAAATCATATTGATTATAAACATGTCAGCAAATTTGGAAAACTCAGCAGTGGCCACAGAACTGGAAAAGGTCAGTTTTCATTCCAATCCCAAAGAAAGGCAATGCCAAAGAATGCTCAAACTACCGAACAATTGCACTCATCTCACACGCTAGTAAAGTAATGCTCAAAATTCTCCAAGCCAGGCTTCAGCAATACATGAACTGTGAACTTCCAGATGTTCAAGCTGGTTTTAGGAAAGGCAGAGGAACCAGAGACCAAATTGCCAACATCCGCTGGATCATGGAAAAAGCAAGAGAGTTCCAGAAAAACATCTATTTCTGCTTTATTGACTATGCCAAAGTCTTTGACTGTGTGGATCACAAGGAAAATTCTGAAAGAGATAGGAATACCAGACCACCTGACCTGCCTCTTGAGAAACCTACATGCAGGTCAGGAAGCAAGTTAGAACTGGACATGGAACAACACACTGATTCCAAATAGGAAAAGAAGTACGTCAAGGCTGTATATTGTCACTCTGCTTATTTAACTTACATGCAGAGTACATCATGAGAAACGCTGGGCTGGAGGAAGCACAAGCTGGAATCAAGATTGCCAGGAGAAATATCAACAACCTCAGATATGCAGATGACACCAACCTTATGGCAGATAGTGAAGAAGAACTAAAGAGCCTCTTGATGAAAGTGAAAAAGGAGAGTGAAAAAGTTGGCTTAAAGCTCAACATTCAGAAAACGAAGATCATGGCATCTGGTCCCATCACTTCATGGAAAATAGATGGGGAAACAGTGGCTGACTTTTTCTGGGCTCCAAAATCACTGCAGATGGTGATTGCAGCCATGAAATTAAAAGATGCTTGCTACTTGGAAGGAAAGCTATGACCAACCTAGACAGCATATTCAAAAACAGAGACATTACTTTGCCAGTAAAGATCCATCTAGTCAAGGCTATGGTTTTTCCAGTAGTCATGTATGGATGTGAGAGTTGGACTGTGAAGAAGGCTGAGCGCTGAGGAATTGATGCTTTTGAACTGTGGTGTTGGAGAAGACTGTTGAGAGTCCCTTGGACTGCAAGGAGATCCAACCAGTCCATCCTAAAGGAGATCAGTCCTGGGTGTTCATTGGAGGGATTGATTTTGAAGCTGAAACTCCAATACTTTGGCTACCTGATGCGGAGAGCTGACTCATTTGAAAAGACCCTGATGCTGGGTAAGTTTGAGAGCAGGAGGAGAAGGAGATGACAGAATGAGATGGTTGGATGGCATCACTGACACAATGAACATGGGTTTGGGTAGACTCCGGGAGTTGGTGATGGACAGGGAGGCCTGGCGTCCTGCGGTCCATGTGGTCACAAAGAGTTGGACACGACTGAGCGACTGAACTGAACTGATACATTCCTTGCTGCCGAAGACTGAGAAGCTCTTTAAAGTCAGCAAAAACAAGACCTGGAGTTTACTGTAGCTTAGATCATGACTCCTTATTCCAAAACTCAGGCCTAAATTGAAGAAAGTAGGGGAAACCACTTGGCCATTCAGATATAGTGGTTATGATGATACAGTAGAGATGATGAAGGATTCAAGGGATTAGATCTGGTAGACTGAAAAACTATGGAAGAAGGTTTGTAACATTTTGTAGGAAGTATTAACTAAAACCATCCCAAAGAAAAATGCAAGAAGGCAAAGTGGTTTTTCAGGGAGGCCTTTACAAATAGCTGAGAAAAGAAGTGAAAGGCAAAGGAGAAAAGGAAAGATAAACCCAGCTGAATGCAGAGTTTCAGAGAACATTCAGGAGATAAGAAAGTCTTAAGTGAAAAGTGCAAGGAAATAGAGGAAAACAACAAAATGGGAAAGACTAGAGATCTTCAAGAAAATTGGAGATACCAAGGGAAAATTTGATGCAAGGATGGGCACAATAAAGGACAAAAACAGCAAGGACCTAACAGAAGCAGAAGAAATTAAGAAGAGGTGGCAAGAATATACAGAAGAACTGTACAAAAAGGTCTTAATGACCCAGATAACCACGATGGTGTGATCACTCACTTAGAGCTAGACATCCTGGAGTATGAAATCAAGTGGGCCTTAGGAGGCATCACTATAAACAAAGCAAGTGAAGGTGATGGAATTCCAGCTAAACTATTTAAAATTGTAAAAGATGATTCTATAAAAGTGCTGTACTGAGTACGTCAGCAAATACGGAAAACTCAGCAGTAGCCACAGAACTGGGAAAGGTCACTTTTCATTGCAGTGCCAAAGAAGGGGAATGCCAAAGAATGTTCAAACTACTGTACAATTGAGCTTATTTCATATGTTAGCATGGTAAAGCTCAAAATGCTTCAAGTTAGGCTTCAGCAGTATGTGAACTTGAGAACTTCCAGATAGATGAACAAGCTGGTTTAGAAAAGGCAGAAACCAGAGGTCAAATTGCCAACATTCATTGCATCAAAACATCTACTACTGCTTCATTGACTACACTAAAGCCTTTGTGTGGATCACAACAAACTGGAAAATTCTTAAAACGGATGGGAATACCAGACCACTTTACTTGTCTTGTGAGAAACCTGTATGCAAATCAAGAAACAGCAGTTAGAACCGGAAATGAAACAACAGACTGGTTCAAAATTGAGAAAGGAGTACATCAAGGCCGATGTTATCCCTCTGCTTATCTAACTTATATTCAGAGTACATCATGCAAAATGCTGAGCTGGATGAATCAGAAACTGGAATTAAGGTTTCCTGAAGAAATATCAGAACCAGATTCAAATTGCCAACATCCGCTGGATCATAGAAAAAGCAAGAGAGTTCCAGAAAAACATCTATTTCTGCTTTATTGACTATGCCAAAGCCTTTGACTGTGTGGATCACAATAAACTGTGGAAAATTCTTCAAGAGATGGGAATACCAGACCACCTGACCTGCCTCTTGAGAAACCTACATGCAGGTCAGGAAGCAACAGTTAGAACTGGACATGGAACAACAGACTGGTTCCAAATAGGAAAAGGAGTACGTCAAGGCTGTATATTGTCACCCTGCTTATTTAACTTCTATGCAGAGTACATCATGAGAAACGCTGGACTGGAAGAAACACAAACTGGAATCAAGATTGCCGGGAGAAATATCAATAACCTCAGCTATGCAGATGACACCACCCTTATGGCAGAAAGTGAAGAGGAACTAAAAAAGCCTCTCGATGAAAGTGAAAGTGGAGAGTGAAAAAGTTGGCTTAAAGCTCAACATTCAGAAAACGAAGATCATGGCATCCGGTCCCACCACTTCGTGGGAAATAGATGGGGAAACAGTGTCAGACTTTATTTTTCTAGGCTCCAAAATCACTACAGATGGTGACTGCAGCCATGAAATTAAAAGACGCTTACTCCTTGGAAGGAAAGTTATGACCGACCTAGATAGCATATTCAAAAGCAGAGACATTACTTTGCCAACAAAGGTTCGTCTAGTCAAGGCTATGGTTTTTCCAGTGGTCATGTTTGGATGTGAGAGTTGGACTGTGAAGAAGGCTGAGCATCAAAGAATTGATGCTTTTGAACTGTGGTGTTGGAGAAGACTCTTGAGAGTCCCTTGGACTGCAAGGAAATCCAACCAGTCCATTCTGAAGGAGATCAGTCCTGGGTGTTAATTGGAAGGACTGATGTTGAAGCTGAAACTCCAGTACTTGGACCACCTGATGGGAAGAGTTGAGTCATTGGAAAAGACTCTGATGCTGGGAGGGATTGGGGGCAGGAGGAGAAGGGGACGACAGAGGATGAGATGGCTGGATGGCATCGCTAACTTGATGGACGTGAGTCTCAGTGAACTCCAGGAGGTAGTGATGGACAGGGAGGCCTGGTGTGCTGCGATTCATGGGGTCGCAAAGAGTCGGACACGACTGAGCGACTGATCTGATCTGATCTGAAGAAATATCAACAGCCTCAGATATGCAGATGATACCGATCTAATGGCAGAAAGCAAAGAGTAACTAAGAGCCTCTTGATGAAAGAGGAGAGTGCAAAAACTGGCTCAAAACTCAGCATTCAGAAAACTAAGATCATGGCACCTGGTCTCATCACTTCATGGCAATTAGGTGGAGGAAAATGTGGAAACAGCGACAGATTTCATTTTCTTAGACTCTAAAATCACTGTGGATGGTGACTGCAGCCATCAAATTAAAAGATACCCCTTAGAAGAAAAGCTATAACAATCCTAGATAACGTTTTAAGAAGCAGAGACATCACTTTGCTGACAAAAGTCCGTATAATCAAAGCTATATTTTTCCAGTGTCAGATACAGATATGAGAGTTGGACCATAAAGAAGGCTGAGTGCGGAAGAGTTGCTGCTTTCAAATTGTGCAGGAGAAGACTCTTGAGAGTCCCTTGGACAGCAAAATGATCAAACCAGTCCTACAGGAAATCAGCCCTAAATATTCATTGGAAGGAGTGATGCTGAAACTGAAGCTTCAGTACTTTCGCCACCTGATACGAAGAGCTGACTGACTCATTGGAAAAGACCCTGATGCTGCAAAAGATTGAGGGCAGGAGAAGAGGGCAACAGAGAATGAGATGGTTGGATAGCATCATTGAGTCAGTAGACATGAGTTTGTGCAAACTCTGCAAGGTAGTGAAGGACAGGGAAACCTGACATGCTGCAGTCCATGGGGTTGCAGAGTTGGACATTACTTAGTGACGGAACAACAGCATGGTGCATTAGTCTCCTTTGATTTGGAACATTTCCTCAGCCTTGTGTTTTTTTGTTTTTTTTGGCTGCTCTGGTCCAAAATCACTGCAGATGGTGATTGCAGCCATGAAATTAAAAGACACTTAACTCCTTGGAAGGAAAGTTACGACCAACCTAGATAGCATATTGAAAAGCAGAAGATACTACTTTGCCAACAAAGGTCCGTCTAGTCAGTTCAGTTCAGTCGCTCAGTCGTATCTGACTCTGCGACCCCATGAATCGCAGCATGCCAGGCCTCCCTGTCCATCACTAACTCCCAGAGTTCACTCAGACTCAGGTCCATCGAGTCAGTGATGCCATCCAGCCATCTCATCCTCTGTTGTCCCCTTCTCCTCCTGCCCCCAATTCCTCCCAGCATCAGAGTCTTTTCCAGTGAGTCAACTCTTCGCATGAGGTGGCCAAAGTACTAGAGTTTCAGCTTTAGCATCATTCCCTCCAAAGAAATCCCAGGGCTGACCTTCAGAATGGACTGGTTGGATCTCCTTGCAGTCCAAGGGACTCTCAAGAGTCTTCTTCAACACCACAGTTCAAAAGCATCAATTCTTCGGTGCTCAGCTTTCTTCATAGTCCAACTCTCACATCCATACATGACCACTGGAAAAACCATAGCCTTGACTAGACAGACCTTTGTTGGCAAAGTAATGTCTCTGCTTTTGAATATGCTATCCAGGTTGGTCATACCTTTCCTTCCAAGGAGTAAGCGTCTTTTAATTTCATGGCTGCAGCCACCATCTGCAGTGATTTTGGAGCCCAAAAAGATAAAGTCTGACATTGTTTCCACTGTTTCCCCATCTTATTTCCCATGAAGTGATGGGCCCAGATGCCATGATCTTCGTTTTCTGAATGTTGAGCTTTAAGCCAACTTTTTCACTCTCCTTTTTCACTTTCATCAAGAGGCTCTTTAGTTCCTCTTCCCTTTCTGCCATTAAGGTGGTGTCATCTGCATATCTGAAGTTATTGATATTTCTGCCAGCAATCTTGATTCCAGCTTGTGCTTCCTCCAGCCCAGCGTTTCTCATGATGTACTCTGCATGTAAGTTAAATAAGTAGGGTGACAATATGCAGCCTTGACGTACTCCTTTTCCTATTTGGAACCAGTCTGTTGTTCCATGTCCAGTTCTAACTTGCTTCCTGACCTGCATGTAGGTTTCTCAAGAGGCAGGTCAGGTGGTCTGGTATTCCCGTCTCTTTCAGAATTTTCCACAGTTTATTGTGATCCACACAGTCAAAGGCTTTGGCATAGTCAATAAAGCAGAAATAGATGTTTTTCTGGAACTCTCTTTTTTTTTGATGATCCAGCAGATGTTGCCAATTTGATCTCTGGTTCCTCTGCCTTTTCTAAAACCAGCTTGAACATCTGGAATTTCACAGTTCACATATTGCTGAAGCCTGGCTTGGAGATTTTTGAGCATTACTAGCGTGTGAGATGAGTGCAATTATGCGGTAGTTTGAGCATTCTTTGGCATTGCCTTTCTTTGGGATTGGAATGAAAACTGACCTTTTCCAGTCCTGTGGCCACTGCTGAGTTTTCCAAATTTGCTGGCATATTGAGTGCAGCACTTTCACAGCATCGTCTTTCAGGATTTGAAAGAGCTCAACTGGAATTCCATCACCTCCGCTAGCTTTGTTTGTAATGATGCTTTCTAAGGCCCACTTGACTTCATATTCCAGAATGTCTGGCTCTAGGTGAGTGATCACACCATTGTGATTATCTGGGTTGTGAAGATCTATTTTGTACAGTTCTTCTGTGTGTTCCTGCCACCTCTTCATAATATCTTCTGCTTCTGTTAGGTCCATACCATTTCTGTCCTTTATCGAGCCCATCTTTGCATGAAATGTGCCCCTGATATCTCTGATTTTCTTGAAGAGATCTCTGGTCTTTCCCATTCTGTTGTTTTCCTCTATTTCTTTGCAGTGTTCGCTGAGGAAGCCTTTCTTATCTCTTCTTGCTATTCTTTGGAACTCTGTATTCAGATGCTTATATCTTTCCTTTTGTCCTTTGCTTTTTGCTTCTCTTCTTTTCACAGCTATTTGTAAGGCCTCCTCAGACAGCCATTTTGCTTTTTTGCATTTCTTTTCCATGGGCGATAAGTATTGATAAAAATGTTTTCCATTGAGTTAACACATATATATGCATATGTGACATTTCACATATGCATAAACATCAACATTTCACAAAATAATTTTACAATGAAGGATGCAGACTGTTTTATTTAGTTTTTAAGGTTGGTTATGGTCACTAAATTAAATTTGTGTCTCAGAAGAATTTTAAAATCACTTTCCTATGCTATATTGCCATGTAGAGGTGACCTTTCATTTCTTCTCTTTTCATTGTTTCTTTCCTTTTTTAACTTTATAGTATGGAACATTATAAATATACAGAAATAGATAATCAGAGCATTTAATCCATAAAATGTTAGTATGTGTCTGTAAAAGGTAAGGGTCTTAAAAAATATATCAACATACCAATAATAGTTACTTAATATCATGTTTCTAATTAGTGTTTAAGTGAATGGAAATGGTTATCCTAAATGCTTTACTGGAGTTAGTTTGTTCAAATCAGAATCAAATACAGTTCACGCATTGCATTACAATTTGACCCTTGAACAACATGGGTTTGAACTCTGAATTCACTTATATGCAGATTGTTTTTAATGCATGGACTTCCCAGGTGGCTCATTGGTAAAGACCTGCCAAGCAGGAGGCATGGGTTTGATCCTTGGGACCAGAAGATCCCTGGAGGAGGAAATGGCAACCCACTTCAGTATTCTTGCCTAGGAAATCCCATGGACAGAGGAGGCTGGCAGGCTACAATCCATGGGGTCACAAAAGGGTCGAACATGACTGAGTGACTCAGAAATAACAGTTTAGTAATGTACAGTTCAAGGTTAGTTGAATCCATGATGCAGAATCTTGGATATGGAAGGGCTGGTGACTTGTTATATTCGGATTATATTGGTATATTCAACTATGCAGAAAGCCGGTGCTCAAACCCCTGTGTATTGTTCAGAATTTGATTATAATTAGTGTCTTGTGTTTTTTTTTCAGTCATCACCTCCTTTTGGTTTAAAATGTCTTGGAAAGTCATGTTTTTGCTGAAGTACTTTATTCTGTATGATGTTTTTTTCTTCCTCCAGTTTTATAGAGATATAATGGACATACAGCACTGTACAGTTTTAAGGTGTACAGCATGGTGATTTTTTTAAGATTGTGACATATAAATTGGTATATCTTGTGTCTTTTAAAACCTGTAGAGAATTCCTCGCAGAAGGCGATGGCCCCCCATTCCAGTACTCTTGCTTGGAAACTCCCATGGACAGAGGAGCCTGGTGGGCTGCAGTCCATGGGGTCGCTAAGAGTTGGATACAACTGAATGACTTCACTTTAACTTTTCACTTTCATGCATTGGAGAAGGAAGTGGCAACCCACTCCAGTGTTCTTGCCTGGAGAATCCCAGGGATGGGGGAGCCTTGTGGGCTGCCGTCTATGGGTTCGCACAGAGTCGGACACGACTGAAGTGACTTAGCAGCAGCAGCAGAGAATTCCTATTTTAAATAGATTCTTTCTGTATATAGACAGTTGTTCACTGAATGAAGTAATGAATGTGTTGTGCTTTTAGGTTCGGCGTTGGGCTATCCTGACTGCAAGAAACTTGGGGAAAGTGGATAGAGATGATTACTATGACTTACAGGAGGTTTTGACTTGCCTTTTTAAAGTTATTGAGTTGGGACTTTTAGAAAACCCAGACATTTATACTTCTTCTGTCCTTGAGAAGGGTAAACTGGTTCTTCTGCCTTCACACATGTATGATACTGCCAACTACAAAAACTATTGGTTAGGTGAGTATTGTTGCTATACAAATAACAATTAGTATTTTCCAGTAGTGTTTTTTTTAAGCCTACAATAATCTGGTGCTTTTATTTATTTTTTAATTGGCAGATAATTGCTTTATATTGTGTTAGTTTTTGCCATACATCGACATGATCCAGTAGGTCTTAACGATTATCCAGCAAAAGTCATCTCATTTGGTAATCTGATTAGAATTGCGAAATAAAAGATTTCATAGTTTGCAGTTCTTGTTCTGTCATTAAATTGACCATTACAACATTTCTCTTTAAATACTTTTTATCATAGAAATCATCTGTGTAACAAGTATCTTTTGAAGTATGGCAAGTAGATCTTTTATTTAAGGCATTATTAGATGTAACAAAATATTAGCATAGAAGCTGACTTTAATAGAATTTGATCTATTGAAAAAAGGAGGTTTAATACTTCTTTTCCTATCTGTAAAGTATTTCCTGGCATAAAGAGATTAACTTTGGTATTCAACACATTCTATATTGAACTTAAAATAGTTCAGTCCTATTCATTGATTCAGAGTCTTAGTCATGTGTGTATTTGGCAGTGATTGGTACTTGAAATATGATGATCTTAAAACTTAAGGGATCTTCAATTTTATGAGATTAAATTGTGTGTAGTCATTTTGGAAATTGCTTTTTAACAAAGTTCATAGTATTTTCCCTTTTATTCAGTCTAAAGTTCTGTTCTTGGGAGCAGTTGTATGTGAATGTCTCAGGCTTTAGTGTCTGAGGCACTGGATTATGTTTTGCTTCATCTTACTGCCATGTTATTATTCTGCCAACTAAACCAGAGAAGACTTTAGAACAGTGTTAATGTAATCAGTTCAAGCAAAGTATATGTGGTCTTACAGGTATTTGCATGCTGCTGACCATTCTTGAGGAGCAAGCCATGGATTCACTGTTGTTGGGCCCAGATAAACAGAATGATTTTATGCAGTCAATACTTCACACCATGGAGAGGCAATCAAATGGTAATAAACTTTATTTGCTGAATTTTGTGATGGTGGTGCACTTTAAAATTACTAGAGTCACTAAGGATTTGGATGAATGATATGGCGGAAAGAATGAACACTTTATGGTTTTTGTCACAGATTCAGAATGTTAAGTTGGAAAGGATCTTTAGAATTTAACTTTATTTTCAGCACCTTATTTTCATAAGAGACTGAAGCCCAGAGGTGTTAACTTATTTTCTCACGTTGCAATACCCAATCAGTAGTAGAATGAAGACTAGACTAGAACCTAAAGGAGATGAATTTCTAATAATGTGATAGTAAATTTATGCAGAAAGCTTCTGCTGTCCCACTACCTCACTTTTGCTTGGTTTTTCATTTCACTTCAGTTTAATGGATACACTGTCCCAACACAGTGACTGGCAGCCAAATGTGATTGTTTAAATTTATACTAATGAAACTTAAAAATTCAGGTTTTCAGTCCCATTAGCTACAACTTCAACAGCTCAGTGGCCACATGTGCCTGGCTGCTACCATATTAAACTGGGCAGACAGTGAGCCATTTCTATCATCACAAAAAGTTCCCTTGGACAATGCTGCTCAGATAGCCTAATAAATAGGGTCTAAAATTGTTAGTAGAGGCCAGCTTGGTTTTATCATGGTTTTTTCAGGCTTATCAGTGAGCGTCTGTACTAGTGTTTCTAATCTTAACCTTTTTTATGAAGGAATGAATCATCAAAGACCAAGCATGCCAAATCCTGTGAAAATACAATTTTTTACCCACTTTCACTTCTCTTTAGGCAACTTCGGTATAGATACAGATTCTTTTGTGGAGAATTTTAAAAGAAATATGTAACTGTTACTGTTTCTTTGATCACGTGTGTTTTCTTGTGAGATTATTTCTGATCAAGGTTATTACTAAATTCACTTACCAGAATTTACTAAGTAATTTGTTCATTTCTTTCCCGGTGCTTTGCACATATGTTTCTGTTCTCTCTGTTAATCCAGCTCCCCTAACATGCTTCAGAATGAGTCATCTCTTTAGGAAACTTTCTGTAATTGTCTTTACCTTACTGATGACTTTGTATTTGAGAGTTTGCTAGACAAAAGATAGCTGCAGTGTAGGATAAAAAAAGTACATGAGAGGTTCTACAGAAATGACTATGATTTTTTTTTAAGTAGAGTCTAAGAGCCCTGAAGGAAATAAAGCAGAATGTTCTTGGGTTGTCAAGGATTGTGTGAGTGAGACCACTTACTCCAAAGAGTACTGTGGAAGGTCAAATGACTGGGAGTGTTTGCTGCAAGGGGAGGTATTTGAGCTGAACTGTAAGGAAGGATAGGAAACTTTTTTTTTTTTTTGATTGGTGGTACTAATAGTGAAGCTGTTCTAGTTCTTACTTGGGAAAAGCCAGCGATTCTTTTTTTTTTTTTTTGCTATAGATGGTGTATCTTTATTTTACTATGGAAAAATAAATCTGAGAAGAATACAGTAAGATCTTACAAGTGCTTGACTGAGAACTTCGAATTTCCTTAGAAAACAGTGAGGAACAGTTTAAGGTCTATGAGTGGGTCAGTGTTTTGCCACTGCACATAGAGAAGTGAGAAACGGCCAGAGGATGGGAGTAGTGGGCATTCCTGCCAGTTGGATGGAATGAAAATAACAAGGCCACATTGAGACAGGGGTGGATGAAGAGAGCGCATCTCTGCTTGTCCAGTGCCTCAGGGATTCAGTCTCGTACACCAGCCAGGTGACACGCACAATTCAGGATTTCTTAAATCATGGACTTTGTTTAGATCTGGCGATACCAAGTTTTTCTTACTTCTCCCTTCCTCACTTCTGCTATTTATTGAAGGATGAGAATATAAAGGTCTGGAAGAAGCAGAGTAGGAAAGATTCTTAAAGGTGTGGCAAACAGGGTGAGAAAGTTGAATTTATCTATCTAGACTATCTCTGTTTGTTCCACATGAAAAAATTCCTTAACCAAGGTGTATTGCTTTTAAAAAAATGCAAACACTCCTTAAATGTTTGCCAGCTTTCTAAGACCTGTAGTTGGCAGGGCTTAAATTACTTCCTGCTTTGCTTTCAGTTTTGTTGCTACCCAGGTAAAGGGTGCTTAATTTTCAATATATTTTAGTACTTTTTTCTAATTGTTTTTTAATTTGGCAGTTACTCCATTATGTTTCAGATGATAGTGTGGATCCTTTCTGGCCAGCATTACACTGTTTCATGGTGATTCTGGATCGCCTTGGATCTAAGGTCTGGGGTCAACTTATTGATCCTATTGAAGCATTTCAAACCATTATTAACAACGTGAGCTACAATAGAGAGATCCAGAACATACGGAACAGCTCTATGAGGTTTGTTCAGTTCCTGTGTCAGGATTTCAAACAGTCTGCATAAGGAAGTCTGTTAATTGACATGATTTTTTTCTTCTTTTTTTTCCCCCTTTAGTTCAGTAATTTCTGTTCTTAATATTTTTAAGGACCAAGTTAGAACCGGAGCCATATTTGGATGATATGGTGACTTGCAGCCAGATTGTATACAATTATAATCCTGAAAAGACCAAAAAGGTATAAAGCATTTTCAGAGTTCAGATGATACTCTGTTGCCTTTATATTGTATAGACAGTGCAGTGATCAGTTGCAGTGCTGATTTTATGGTATATAGCTATTCTGAATCAACTGTTGCATAAAATTTTTCTGATTGAACAGTAGTGCCTGGGGAAAAATGGGCACACTTTGAAATTTTTAAGTATGGTTAGGAAGGGTGGAATGTTTATGGCATGGGGGAGATAAATCATGTGACTGGAAATCAGAACCAGCTGATGGAAAGAATTTCAGAGTGCATGGAGGTTTTGTAAATTTAACCTTTTCATGAAAC
Source organism: Bubalus kerabau (assembly GCF_029407905.1). Classification (NCBI taxonomy): domain Eukaryota; kingdom Metazoa; phylum Chordata; class Mammalia; order Artiodactyla; family Bovidae; genus Bubalus; species Bubalus kerabau. The sequence continues at coordinate 105,171,714 of NC_073634.1, read as the reverse complement.
TTTAGCCTCAAAATTGAACTGTTTTCAATTTCTTGGCGGTCCGTATGTGTGCACCAAAACAGGAAAATTGAGCAATATATTTTCTTGTTTACAACTGTGTGTCAAGCAACCATGAATGGTGCTTGTTTATCTGAACGTCTGTATCTCTTTCATTTTAGGATTCGGGGTGGAGATCAGCCATTTGCCCTGATTATTGTCCTAACATGTATGAAGAAATGGAAACATTAGCTAACGTGCTCCAGTCAGACATTGGTCAGGACATGCGTGTTCATAACAGCACATTTCTGTGGTTCATCCCTTTTGTGCAGTCCCTCATGGACCTGAAGGATCTGGGTGTGGCTTACATAGTGGAGGTTATTCACCATCTGTACTCTGAAGTCAAAGATGTTCTCAACCAGACAGACGCTGTGTGTGACAAAGTCACTGAGTTTTTCCTTCTGATTTTGGTGTCCGTGATTGAACTACATAGAAATAAAAAATGTCTACATTTGCTGTGGGTTAGTTCCCAGCAGTGGGTGGAGGCTGTGGTGAAGTGTGCCAAGCTTCCGACCACAGCGTTTGCACGGAGTTCCGAGAAGTCATCTGGAAACTGTTCCAAAGGCACAGCAATGATATCATCCCTGTCACTGCATTCAATGCCCTCCAACTCTGTGCAGCTGGCTTGTGTGCAGCTGATTAGAAGTCTCCTGAAAGAAGGCTATCAGCTTGGGCAGCAGACTCTCTGTAAGCGGTTCTGGGATAAGCTCAACTTATTCCTGCGAGGGAATTTATCTTTAGGTTGGCAGTTGACTAGTCAGGAAACCCATGAGCTACAAACTTGTTTAAAGCAAATTATTAGGAACATAAAATTTAAAGTACCTCAGTGTAGCACTTTTGTGGATCTGAATCCTGCATGTAAGACACCTCCTGCATCTTATAAAGAAGAAAGTGAACAAATAGGGAAGAAGTCTGAAAAAGATGCGCACTGTCTAGAAAATTCCAGCCCAACATCTTCTAAAGAACCAATGAAAGCTGATGCATATCAAGTGCAAGAGAGTATTTTGAGCAAAGCAAATAATGCCATAGAAGAGAGTAAAGAGCCATATTATATAAAAGATTTGAAACTAGAAGGCCACCTCTCAGCTGAGTCATGTTTGAAGCTGAGTAGTAAAAATCTTGCCTGTGAAAGAGTTCAAAATCAAGTTAAAATAAGTACAGGGAAATATAAGTCTGTAAAAGAGAATTCCTCATGTACCCCACAGAATGGTACTTTAAGAAATGGTCCAGAAAAAGTATTTGACAGAGGAATAATAATATCAAGGCGCTTATTGACTGTTTCTAGCACGGATTCTCTGGAAAAAGTGTCTGCCTCCAATGAGGACTTCTCTTTAAAGGAAGATGGTCTTGGCAAAAGCTCAAAAGCAAAATCTAAGACACATAAAGATGGAGTCTGTGCTAAGTTGTCACATGTAATAAAAAAGCAACACAGGAGAAGTATCAGTTTAGAGGAAAACCTGACTGTATCTAGCATTGAGGGTTTCTATTCAAAGAAAGATATAGGAGGTCAGAAAGGAGGTGGAAACATATGCAATCCTTCTTTAGTCCCTAATGGTATTCTGGATGATAAAAATGGAGAACAAAAATCTCAAAGCTGTTTACTGCTGAGAAAGAAAGAAGTAAAGAAAGAAAAGTTAGATATTTTCTCTACCCCTGAAAACAGTTGTCAAATACAGGAATGTCATGTTGATACCAAAGATTTGGTCTCACTCACAGAAATGACCAATACCTTCATGACGAAAGCATCTCCCTTTAAAGAGCCTGTGACTGGACATGAATCAAGAGATATGAAAATTAGTAGGAGCATTGATCAGTTTTCTTCTCATTTAAGAGAACAGGACTTTAGCAGCAGTCCCCAGCCTGACACCTTAACAGATTCTCAGGTAGACAGAGACCTCCACAAATTATCTTTAATAGCTCAAGCCAGTGTTACTAAGTTCCCATCAGATTCAACTGAAAAAAGTTTATCCCAGATACAAAGAAAAGTAAAAGATGAGAAAAGATGTTTCACAGCAAACCAAAATATCAGGGAAACCTGCTGTGAACAGGTTATTATTATTTCAGATTCCGATGACGATGAAGATGAAAGAATTCTGGGTTTGAAGAAACAAATGAAAGAGATAAAAGCATGCATTGAGAAAGAATGTCCAGAGCAACATACTTCAATAGCTAACACAAATGTGGAACAGAAGGTATTAATAAAGGAAGAAAATCCAGTGTCCCTTTTGGAGTTTGAGGAATCTGATTCTCAGTTTTTTGAGTTTGAGACTCCATGTGAAGTGTTTTCAGTTTGGCATGATCAGAAACCAGACAAGAATTCAGCTCAAGAGAATGAAAAAAATCCATGCTCAACTCATGTGAGTGATAGTACAAATGATTTGGGTTATGAGACAGATTATGTACCTGAAGAGGTCATTAAAAAAGTAGCAGAGAACTTTGAAGAGCGTACAAAACCACGTAGTAGTAGTACTTCTGTTGAGGAATTTTGTGATATTGAAGTAAAACCCAAGAGAAGACGATATGAAAAACCTATAGCTGAAGATCCTCTAAGGCCTTCTTCATCTTCTGTCAAAAACGAGGACCAGTCTGATATTCTTAACAAGGGAAATGTGAGTAAAAATGATTTTAAAGGTATAGATGCAAGATCTACAGTTCCCAGTTCAAGTGTTCAGAGAAACGCTGTGGTTTCCCCAAAGAAGTCTCTTCCAAAGCCTCGCATGTATTCCAAACCTGTCAGGAAAGTTCCAGTGGTTAAAGCTTCTAAGAAATCCCATTCAGATACCAAGAAAGGGCAGAGTAAAAGCTCCCATTACATAAGCTGTAGAACAACTCCTGCTATTGTTCCGCCAAAGAAATTCCGCCAGTGTCCCGAACCAACTTCAGTGGTTGAGAAACTTGGCCTGAAAAAGGCTCCTCGTAGGGCATTTGAATTGTCCCAGGGATCTTCAGAGTGTTTAAGTCGGCTGCGTGACCATGGCAGAACTGTTGGAGTAGTGGATACCCGGAAAAAGACGAAGTTAATTTCTCCTCGGACTCTATCTGTCAGAAATAATAAGAAACTGCTGACGAGTCAAGACCTTCAGTTTCAAAGGCAGATGAGATCCAAATCACAGCAAAACAGACAAAAACGTTTTGATTGTCGAAGTACAGATAAGACACGAGCAGGGCCACGTGCTGCACAGAGCTCTGCTGTGCCAGAATCAAATAAGTCAGATTACAGTCATGGAGGAGCCGAGGTGACTGCTAACAATAAGGGAAAACAGTTACTAACATGTCAGTCTTCTGAAACAGAACCCATGAAAGCAGGAAAACAGTTACTAACATGTCAGTCTTCTGAAACAGAACCTGTGAAAGCAAACCAGTGTAATCCTGTCATGGTAAATGGAAGAATAGCAACAAATGAAGTTATTGTTCCTACCTCAGAGAATCTATTAGACAGAGGTGACCTAACAGTTCATCATTTAGAGTTGGCAACTTTGAAAGAGGAAGAGCCTGAACTCAGCAGTGACATAGAGGAAGATGATATATTCTTAACACAGCGTGACCCTGAAGACATGGATTTATGTTCACAAATCGAGAGAGAGAATGATAAACTCATTGAAGTCATTCATGGAAAAGATACAGTGCAGGGAGAGGAAGAGTGTGTGAGTCAGCCTCAGTTGGAATCTTTAAGTAGCACAAAATGTAAGTACAAAGATTGTGTTGAAACTCTGAAAAACCTGGGTGAGTACTGCTCAAAACACTCAAAAACTAACGCCACAGATGAAGATGTATTTCGTAAACCTGGCTTGCCTCTGTCTGCATCAAAACGTTCGAGACCTTCCACGACCAAGGTTTTTAGTTCAAGCAGTACTTCACGGATTGCTGGTCTCTCCAAGTCTTTGGAAAGTACCGCAGCCCTCCCATCATCTCTGAAAAATAAGTCAAGTGGGGCACAGTCTGTTCTGAAAGGACCACAGCCACCCCTGAAGCCAGTGGCTGAAGTGAAAGGTCTATGCAATGTTTTCCCTGCTCAGACTCCAAATAACTCCAACAGGCAAGTTTTGAAAGTTCCATTTGGGGAAAGCAGACCTTTTTTGACTTCCTCTCCAGTAAACATTCTCACGTCGTCACAGTCCATCTCTGATACTTTTGTAAAAGAGGTCTTGAAATGGAGATACGAGATGTTTGTGAACTTTGATCAGTGTGGGCCCCCGTCGAGTCTGTGTCAGTGCATCGCAAGACGGGTGCCTATCAGGTTTCAAGACTGTGGAGATTATTTTAATGTGTTTTTCCCTTTGATGGTACTGAATACTTTTGAAACAGTAAGTATGTGTTTTAATCATATACATCCAGATTTTGAAATTGCCTTTCTTTACCATGCTAGGAGAACAGCTAAAATATAACTTGTAAATGTCATGTTGAACAGACATTGTGCCAGACACTGTTCTAGATGCTGGTCATACAGAGGAAATACCAATACTTTCCTAATCTCTGCCCTTCTGGAACTTATGCACACAGTCCAGGGGTGGCAAAGGAGGAAATGTTTTTCAGTGCAAAGGAAAGGGAAGACTTCTCAGAGGAGATAGTCTCCCATCTGCATTTAATTATGTTTAAAAAAAATTTTTAATTGGAGGATAATTTACAATATTGTGTTAGTTTCTGCCATACATCAACATAAATCTGTCATAAGTATACATATGTCCCCTCCCTCTTGAGCCACCTACCCCATCCCACCCCTCTAGGTGTCACAGAACACTGGATTGAGCTCCCTGAGTCATACAGCAAATTCCCCCTGGCTATTTTACATTCGGTAATGTATATGTGTCAGTTCAATTTGTCCATCCCTCTCTTTCCCCCACTGTGTGTCCACAACTCTCTTTATGTTTGTATCTCCATTACTGCCCTGCCAATAGGTTCATCAGTACCATTTTTCTAGATTCCATATGCATGCATTAATACTCAGTATTTGTTTTTCTGACTTACTTCACTCTGTATTCCAGGCTCCAAGTTCATCCACCTGATTAGAACTGACTCAAATGCATTCCTTTTTATGGCTGAGTAATATTCCATTGTATATGTACCATAACTTCTTTATTCATTCATCTGTCAGTGGACATCTAGGTTGCTTCCATGTCCTAGCTATTGTAAATAGTGCTGCAATGAACCATGGGGTACGTGGGTCTTTTTCAGTTATGGTTTCCTCAGGGTATATGCCCTGTAGTGGGATTGTTGGGTCATGTGGTAGTTTTATTCCTAGTTCTTTAAGGAATCTCCATACTGTTTTCCGTAGCGGCTATATCAATTTACGTTCCCACCAACAGTGCAAGAGGGTTCACTTTTCTCCAAACCCTCTCCAGCATTTATTATTTGTGGATTTTTTGATAATAGCCATTCTGACCGGTGTGAGGTGATATCTCATTGTAGTTTTGGTTTGCATTTCTCGAATAACAAGCAGAGGATGAAATGGCTGGATGGCATCACTGACTCGATGGACGTGAGTCTGGGTGAGCTCCGGGAGTTGGTGATGGACAGGGAGGCCTGGCGTGCTGCGATTCCTGGGGTCACAAAGAGTCGGACACAACTGAGCGACTGAAATGAACTGAATAACAAGCATTGTCGAGCATATATTCGTGTGTTTATTAGCCACCTGTATGTCTTCTTTGGAGAAATGTCTATTTAGGTCTTTTCTCCCACTGTTTAATTGGGTTGTTTTTGTGCTATTGAGCTGCGTGAGCTGCTTGTATATTTTGGAGATTAATCCTTTGTCAGTTGTTTCATTTGCAGTTATTTTCTCCCATTCTGAGCGTTTGCTTCTTCATTTTGTTTATAGTTTCCTTTGCTATGCAAAACTTTTTAAGTTTAACCTAGGTCCCACTTATTTTTGTTTTTATTTTCATTACTCTTGGAGGTAGGTCAAAGAGGATCTTGCTGTGATGTATGTCAGAGTGTTTCTCCGAGAGTTTTATAATTTCCTCCAAGAGTTTTGTATACATAGGTATACTTGTGGCTGATTCATGTTGATCTTTACCCCATCTTCTTAATCTCTTCTGCTTCTGTTACGTCCTTGCTATTTCTGTCCTTTACTGGGCCCATGTTTGCATGAAATATTCCCTTGGCATCTCCAATTTTTTTGACGAGATCCCTAGTCTTTCCCATTGTTGTTTCATTTTGCATTGTTCATTTAAGAAGGCCTTATCTCTCCTTTCAATTCTTTGAAACTCTGAATTCAGTTGAGTACGTCTTTCCCTTTCTCCCTTGGCCTTTTGCTTCTCTTCTTTTCTCAGCTACTTGTAAAGCGTTCTCAGACAACCACCTTGCGTTCTTGCATTTCTTTTTCTTTGGGATGGTTTTGGTCATTGCCTCCTGTAAAGTGGTGCGAACCTTTGTCCATAGTTTTTCAGGCATTCAGTCTACCAGATCTAATCCCTTGAGTCTATTCATTGTCACCACTGTGTAATCATAAGGGATTTGATTTAGGTCATACCTAAATGGCCTAGTGGTTTCCTACTTTCTTCAATTTAAGCCTGAATTTTGCAGTAAGAAGCTCATGATCTGAGCCACAGTCAGCTCCAGGTCTTGTTTTTACTGACTGTATAGAGCTTCTCCATCTTTGGCTACAAAGAACATAATCAGTCTGATTTCATATTGACCATCTCGTGAGATGTCTTCATCCATGTGTAGAGTTGTCTACATGCATGTGTAGAGTTGTCTCTTGTGTTGTTGGAAAAGGGTGTTTGCTGTGACCAGTATGTTCTCTTGACTGTGTTATCCTTGCCCTGCTTCATTTTGTACTCCAAGGCCAAACTTGCCTGTTATTCTGGTATCTCTGGACTTCCTACTTTTGCATTCCAATCCCCTGTAATGAAAAGGACATCTTTCTTTCTTGTTTATTTCTAGAAGGTGTTGAAGGATAGAACTGATCAGCTTCTTCGACGTCAGTGATTGGGTCATAGACTTGAATTATTGTGATGTTGAACAGTTTGCCTTGGAGATGAACTGAGATCATTTTGTCATTTTTGAGATTGCACCCAAGTATTGCATTTCAGTCTCTTTTGTTGACTGTGAGGGCTATTCCATTTCTTCTTAGGGATTCTTGCCCACAGTAGTAGATAAAATGGTCATCTGAATTAAATTCTCCCATTCCCATTCACTTTAGTTCACTGATTCCTAAGATATTGATGTTCACTCTTGCCATCTCATGCTTGACCACATCCAATTTACCTTGATTCATGGACCTAACATTCCAGGTTCCTATGCAGTATTGCTCTTTACAGCATCAGACTTGACTTTCACCACTAGACACATCCACAGCTGAGCACTGTTTCCACTTTGACCTAGCCTCTTCTTTCTTTCTGGAGCTACTAGTAATTGCCCTTCGCTCTTCCCCAGTAGCACATTGAACACCTTCCAGCCTGGGGAGCTCATCTTCATTTATCATATTTTTTTGTCTTTTCATATGGAAATCAGCCCTGGGTGTTCACTGGAGGGACTGATGCTGACGCTGAAACTCCAATATTTTGGCCACCTGATGCGAAGGGCTTACTTATTTGAAAAGACCCGAACGTTGGGAAAGATTGAAGACAGGAGGAGAAGGGGACGGCAGAGGATGAGATGGTTAGATGGCATCAGCAACTCAATGGATATGAGTTTGGATAAATTCCGGGAGTTGGTAATGGACCACGGAGGCGTGGCGTGCTTCGGTGCGTGGGGTCACAAAGAGTCAGACACGACTGAGCGACTGAACTGAAGTGAACTGTCCTTAGGGTTCTCAAGGCAAGAATACTGGAGTGTGTTGCCATTTCCTTCTCCAGTGGACCATGGTTTGTCTCTTGACTCAGATCTGTCTCTCTTGGGTGACCCTGCACAGCATGTCTAATGGCTTCATTTAGTTACATAAGCTCTTTCACCACAACAAGTCTGTGATCCATGAAAAGGCCAATAATGTTGTCTGCCAGAGGTTCACATAAAAAGAGCTATTAATAGAAATGTTTATGATGAAAGGATTTGTCGTTTAGTCGCTCAGTCACGTCCAACTTGTTGCAACCCCATGATAGCATGCCAGGCTTCCCTGTCCTTCATTATCTCCCATAGCTTGCTCAAACTCATGTCCATTGAGTCAATGATGCCATCCAACCATCTCATCCTCTGTCACCCCCTTCTCTTGCCCTCAGTCTTTCCCAGCATCAGTGTCTTTTCTGGTGAGTCAGCTCTTCACATCAGCTGGCCAGAGTATTGGAGCTTTAGCTTCAGCATGTTAACTGTACATGCTACTATTTTCTATTTGTTACCCTTGTTGTTTATTCCTGTTTTTATTGTCCCTGCTCTTGTGGTTTTAATTGAGCATTTTATATAATTTTATTGTCTCTCTATCCTTAGAATATCAACAAAATTTTTTTTTCAGTGATTGCCTTAGAGCTTGTAGTATATATTTACAACCAAGTCTGTGTTCAGATAACACTTCATGGATAGTGTGTCTACCGTACAATAACGAAATATTCCTGATTTTTCCTTGTCATCCAGTGTATCATTGCTGTCATTTGTTTCACATACACATAGGCCTACGTTAACAAACACACACACACACATACATAAGCATCCATAATTTAATATGTTGTTGCTCTTATTTTGAGTAAGCTATTATCTGTTAGATGAATTAAAAATAAGAAACAAAGGTTTTAATTTTGCCTTCACGTATTCATTCTCTGATGGTCTTCCTTTGTTTATGTAGATTTGAGTTCTGACCTATATAATTTTCCTTATCTTTGAATATCTTTTAACTTTTCTTGCAAGATAGGTGCAGTGGTGACAAATGCCCTCAAATTTTGTGTGAGAAGATCTTTATTTCTCCTTCACTTTTAAAGGGTAATTTTGCAGGATTCAGAATTCTAGGTTGGTAGGGTTGTTTTTGTCTCAGTCATCTTAAATGTTTCACTCGCTTGCATTTTTCTGCAGGGCAGTCGGATGTAGTTCTTAGTCTTCTCTGCTATAGATAGGGGTTTTTTTCCCTCACTGGCTTCTTTCAGGATTTCTTTCTATCTTTAATATTTCAGATTCCTAAAGTGTGAATATGATACGGTATGTTTGCTAAAGATGTAGTTTCTGGCATTTATTCTGCTTGGTCTCTGAGCTTCCTGGATCTGTGATTCGGGGTCTGGTATTAATTTTGGAAAACTGAGTCATCATTGTCTCAAGTACTGCTTCTTCCCCACCCCCCTTCCTTCTTATATCCCCATTATGTGGGTGCTGCAGCTTTTGGCATTGTGGTACAGTTCTTAGATATTCTGGGGTGTGGCTTTTTTCCTCATTTTGTTTTTCTTTGTTTTTCAGCTTTGGTAGTTTCTGTTGCTGCATCCTAAATCTCAGAGATTCTTTGCTTAGCAGTGTCCATTGTTCTAATGAGCCCAGCAGAGGCATCCTTCATTTCTGTTAGTGTTTTTAATCTCTAACCTTTCCTTTGGGATCTTTTTCAGAATTGACATCTCATTCATTACTATATCCACCTATTAGTTCATGGGCTACTTTTTCCTTTAAAGTTAGTATATAAATTAATATTGTTTTTGAAAAATTGTTGGTCTGACAATTCCAGTATTCCTGCTATATCTGACTAGTTTTGTGTGTTTTTGCGTTTGAGAATGCAGTTGTTTTTTGTTGTAAGGTGGATTTGATCTACTAAATAAAAAGAACAGCAGTAAATAGACCTTTAGTAAATAGTACTGAGGTATGGGGGAAGGGAGAGCATGCCATAGTCCTGTGATAAGGTGTCAGTCTTTCTTATTTTCTGGCTGTGTTGAGTCTTCGTTGCTGCTCGGGCTTTTCTCTAGTTGTGGCGAGTGGGGGCTGCTCTCTGGCTGTGGTGCAGGGGCTTCTCATTGCAGTGGCTTTTCTTACTGCAGAGCACAAGTTCTAGGGTGTGTTGCCATTCCTGGGCTCTAGAGCACAGGTTCAGTAGTTGTGGTGCAAGCACTTAGTTGCTCCCTGTCATATGGGATCTTCCTGGATCAGGGATCTAACCCATGTCTCCTGCATTGGCAGCACGATTTTTTTTTACCACTAAGCTACCAGGGAAGCCCAGGTGTGTCAGTCTTTTAGTGAGCCTTTGCCTTTGGCTTTCACACTAATCATTCATCTTGGTTTCTCCCTGCCTCCTCAGGTGAGACAGGATGACCAGAATGGGTTGGAGTAGGTTTTCTTCCCCCAAGTAGGTTAGGCTCTGATAAAAGCCTAGCAAGTTTCAGTTCAGTTCAGTTGCTTAGTTGTCTCCGACTCTGACCCCCATGGACTGCAGCACACCAGGCTCCCCTGGCCATCATCAACTCCTGGAGCTTGCTCAGACTGATGTCCATCAGGTTGTTGATGCCATCCAGACATCTCACCCGTTGTTATCCAGCAAGTTTTGCTCTGGCAAAATAGTTTTTGTATAGATCAAAGCCATGTTAAGAAGGTTAGAATGGAGGTGGGAGGGAGGCTGAAGAAGGAAGGGATATATATTTAATAGATGATTCAGGTGGTTATACAGCAGAAATCACCACAACATTGTAAAGCAATTATCCTCCAGTGAAAAATTATTTTGAAAGGTCAGAATACTCTGATGTAATTTAAAATGGTTCTAAAATTCCTAACCCTCAACACTGCTATATCCACTCCCCCTCCCCCACCAAAGGACACAGGAAATTTTCTCCCACATTTACTGTGGCAGCCTATTAGAGCTCCTAGATGTGAAACTCTAGTGTGGGATATCCCTTATGACTGGGTCACCCTAGAGATTTTAAGCATTCAGAGTTGTTTAGACTGAGCCTCCAGCAGTTTGTCAAATCCAGTTCAGGTTTTCTTCCTGGCATGGAGGTTTCTGCTTAAGGGTTTCTGCTCTGCTAAGTCTTCATTGTCTGTATCCACCTTTTTGTCTCTTTATACTTGTGAGGATGGACTGGTGATTTTTAAGTTCCATACATGCCAAGCTGGAAACCATAAGTCCTAAGTTAATTTTTACTATTTCTGTCACCTGGGATTTCTAGGTTCTGGATTTTGTTGTTGCTTACTTTGGAAAAATTTTCAGATGTCTTTGCTTTCTTAATTTGCTTTTTTTGCTTTGCTAAGGTGGCACAGGAATGGATCAGTTCTCCAAACAAAGAGAAATTCCATCAGTTGCATTTACGAAAATTTCCTGATGATTATAAAAAATACTGGGAGTTTGTGGGTAAGTTCTTTCTTAAGTAACTTGCACTGTGTCATGTAATAATTGGAGAGATTTCTTTTGAGGGAACAGGATAATTGTTTGAATTTTCTGGGCTATAGGTTTCCTAAATTGAATCTTATGTAGAATATGTTTAAAGTCTTACTTAACGAGGATAATTAGTAGTGCATATATTACTGCTAGACTTGCTCCTCATCTGTGTGAAGTGTGGGGAGGTGGTGAGGGGGGTAGGGTTATTTTACCTATTTTGTGACTTTTGTAATTTACTTAACTCAGCAAATATTTATTGACTGTGTACTGCCTGATAGTGTGTGATTCTAGATGCCAGATATGTAGCTGGGATGAGAACATAAAATTCTGCCTTCACGAAGCTTACATTTGACTTATTTTCATTTAATCTGTTGTAAATGTCTTTTCAGTATTTGTAATTATTCTGTTGTTAGCATGTTCCATAGTTCTGTTTAACTAGTTTCTAGTTAGATGTGTATATTGTTTATGGTTTTTCACTATTACACTGAATAAATCCTTTTGCCTGGATCACAGTGTAGGCATTTTAAGACTTGATTCATATTGCCTCTGTCTACCAAAAAGAATTCCATTGTCACATCTAACATAAGAATGTATCTCTCCTCATTTGCTAGTTTAAACTTTTCCCGTTTTACATGGGAACTGTATCTCATTTGAGGTTATACATTTTGTCCCCAAATCTTCAGTGGTCTTTTATATTCTTGGGGGTAGAAAAGGGTCACATAATTGTCTCTGCATACCATTTGTCATTTTTCTGTTAGGGAGTTTTTTTTCTTCTTATTTGTGTGCATTTGTTGTAACTCTTTTTTTAGTTTCATTATTTGCGTTCAGTTTCACATTTGGTTTTTGAGGCAGTTTTTATCTTCTTATGTTCATAAACTTTACTGTTCAAATTTTGGTTTTAGAAATTAAATAGTTTCATGTTTTCTTGTAGTAATTTTATATTTCTTTTTAATATTTAAGTAACTGATTTATCTGCCACTTATCTTGATTATGTGATAGAATCACATAGTCTTTTCCCTTGTTTCTCACTTCTTTCATTTAACATGTGTGTAATTCATCAATTTTGTGTGTATCTTCAGTACTTGTTTTCATTGCTGTGGTATTATTTCAGTGTATAACTACATCACAGTTTTACCGTTGATGGAGATTGTTATTTTATTTTTTGGTCAAGCCATGTGGCTTGTCCTAACCACTGGACCACCAGGGATTTCCCATTAATGGGCATTTTTTCCATCAGTTTTGGTCTGATGGTCTTCTTTTGTATCAGGAGTCCACAAGCCCAACCCCAGGTTCAGAGATTCACTAGGACAACTCACAGGAATTATATTCATGCTCATGGCTGTGACTTCTTATTGTGCAAGGATACAAAATAAAATTAGCAAAGGGGACTAAGCACATGGGTGAAGTCTAAAGCAGACCAGGAGCAACCTTCAAGAGTCCTTTCCCAGTGGAGTCACACAACAGGCACTTAATTGTCCCACTAGTCAGGTGTGACAATACATGTGACATGTTACCTGCCAGGGAGACTGAGGGACTCAATGTCTGCAACACCCTCTGCCCATTCCAGAGTCATAACTTTCCAGAAGCAAAATGGGTGTTTGACATAAACCATAGAGAAAGAATTTGGCAAACAGGTTAGATGCAGTGCACCACTGTCATCAGTGAATGAGAACTGTCTGGAAATCCAAGTTCTTAGATGCCAGTGGAGGGGGGCAACTTGTAAGCTTTCTAAGGACAGAAGAAGCCTCAGGCCTGCTATGTTAATAACTCTTTTACGCATAGCATTTTATGAATAATGCCACTGTGGTCATTCATGTGTCTCTAGTGTCATGTGAGGGCATTTTTGTAGTCTTGTCTCCTGAAATGAGTTGTATGAGTTCAACTGAAGTAGATAATGCCAAGCCAGTTTATACAGAAATTATGCAGCCCCATCAGTGTATGGAAGTCACATTGTTCCATGTTTATACCAACACATTTGTATCGATTGTGCTATTAATTTAACCTGTTACCGTGTGCGTACTGATGGCCATTTGTGGTTTTATTTTGCTATCAATGAACTTGACCCCTTTTTACATATTTAGTATATGTTTAAGTAACCTCTTTGGGGAAGCCAAAAGACGTGTTCATTTTCTGTTGTCTTTCTCTTACTGATTTGTAGCGAGTTCTTTGTATAATTTGGATGTAAAGCGTTCTCCCACTTTGGCTTGCATTATGACTCTCATAGAGATGTCTTTAAAATTCTTGTTTAGAATTTATTTTTAGCATAACAAATGCATTTGTATATTTTTTTATGGAATGCTCTATGACTCATTGAAGAAACCTTTCCCTGCTGCACATCATAAATATATTATCTTAACATCTAGAACTGGTGCCAGCAAACAACAGCTTGCACATCTACCCCATATCTTGTTTTTATATTGCCCTAGAGTAAAGTTTTTGTATATTTTTAAAAGGTTTTGAAAAAAAGATGGTGATGATGAATATGTAGCAGATTCCATATGTGGCCTGCAAAGAAAAATCTGGCTCTTTACAGAAAGTTTACCAATCCCTTTTCTAGAGGCTTCACTGTTTTGTCAACCTGGAATCGATTTTGTGCATGAGTAAGATGTAGGGGCCATGTTTCATTTTTTTCCCCTAATGGAGATGTAATTATCCCACTACTGTTAATTGAAAAGACTATCCTTTCTTCATGGTCTATAGTGCCATGTTTGCCATAAATCTAGTGGCTTTTTAATGCACTGATATTTTCTGGATGCCTTTCTCTATTGGATCATTTGCCTACCTCAGTGCCCATGTCACGTTGCTTGATTAGTTAAGCTTTAGAATAAGTTTTAGTAAACAAGTCCTCTTAGCTTGTTTTGCCTTATGAGTACATCGGCTATTCTTGTCCCTTTGCCTTCCTATGTAAGTTTTAGAGGAAAAAAAATGTTGAAGTTTGTTGAAAATTGGCAAAGTTGGTACTAAACTTTTTAATTAGAGCGTGCTGTTTTCCCAGCCCCATTTATTTTACTGCTGTCCTTTCCCCTTGTTTGAAATGCCACCAGTAGGCTCAGAATGCTTGTATGCACTTGGATATTTGTTTCCAGGTTTTCTCTGGGGATTTTGAAAGTAGAGCACAAAAGTGAGAATTTTTTGATTAAAAACCAAGGTAAGTTTCAAGGAAAGGAAATTTATTAGCTCCTTTTGAATATTATGACTTCATCTATTTTGGTGTTGTAGCAGTAAATTTTTAAGAAAAACTGTATAATACTCTGTGATCAATATTTGAGAATGCCCACTGGCTTAGACCATCATTTTTGAAGTGTGTACGCTACTTGCTTGAACTCTTTAGTACAAGGGTTTAATATCCTTTAGTTAATCTTATGTAAATTTATTCTGTTAGAATAAATGCTGACTTCTTACTGTTTTACAGTTTATCTTGAGGAATGTGAGCTAGCTAAACAGCTTCATCCAAGGGAAAATGATTTGGTGTTTTTGGTTCCTGAAAGACTCAATGAGGAGAAGAAAGATTTGGAGTGGAGTCACCTGGAAGATGCCTGTGAATATTATTGTGGCTATGTTCATAAATTCCGCCGCACTTCAGTCAGTGAGTACCTAGTGAGACTCTGTAGAGAAGTCTGTCAGAAACTTGTCTTCTCATTTCCTTCTATATTAGGCTTTACCAGCCATGTATTTGCTGTACATTTAGCTGGTGTACATTTATCAGACTTGTGTTTGTGAGGTTGATGATTTATTTACCTTTCCAAGACCTCTTAGATTTTCTAGACTCAGCTGGAAAAGGCCCAGTATTTCTTGCTTTAGACTTCAGATTTAAAAGTGTTCTTTTGTAATGTCTTCTTCTCCTTCTAGTAAATTTCTTCATCTGTTAGTGTTTGTTATAAAACAGATAATTTGCAAGCCATCTGTTTGTTAAATCACATTCCAGCTTTGGTTTTCTGGCTAATTATTAATGAGCAGACCAAAGATGTAACTAACTGTAAGGCACCTTGAGGGCTTTACTGCTTCTGTCACTTTCCTCCATTGTGTTGTAGGGGCTTCTCTCCCTAAGGGAGCATAACAGAAATAATGTTAGCTTGAATTTAAGGAGTACCAACTATGTGCCACACAGTGTGCCCTGTCCTTCCTGTGCACATTTACTATCTTTTCCCAGAGCCCTGCAAAGCAGAATTAGTTGTTCCCTGCTTATTGGGATATCAGAGGTCGGGATGTGGAATAACTTATCCAAGGTCACCCTTAGTATTAAATGGTAGGTTCAGAATTGAAACCTAATTTTATTTGACTGAGAAGTCCACATTCTTTATATATGCCAGGCTGCCCTTTTGACATTGCTGCTTTTTTTAGTCTCTCTTATGTGAAAAGAATATGATTTCATTATTCCTTCACCTTTTTGCGTTACATCTTATAAACAGCAACAGAGCTGTTGGAGTTGAGCAGTGTGCCGCGTCGTAACTGATGTGCTGTGTTTACTCTCGTGTGAGCACAGCTCAGCTCTTCATGTAGGATGCGTGTAGAAGAGAAGCTGTGGGGATACATAGCTTTGTCTGTGCTTTTGACTCTGACAGGTGGCTACATTTGCCAGAGTTCTGTTTCAAAGGTGGCCTCCTTCCCTGAGCTCTTCATGTATCTAATACTCTGCCATCTCCATTTGGAGATTATTAGGCATTTAAAATCTACTCCAAAAAGAAACCCTTGATTTACTGCCTGATGTGCTGTTGCCTCAGCTTTTCCCATCATAGGATGCAGAACCTCCATTCTCCCAGTTACTCAGCCCCAGACCTCAGAGTCATGCTGGAGTCTTTCTCTCCCTCACAGGCTCCAACCAATTCGTCAGGAAGTCCTGTTACTGGCCCATCCTTTGCAGTATATCCTCCATCCTGGCCCCACCTCCCCCACTACATCCTGGCCCACAGGACCATTCACTTTCACCTGGATTCACCTGGATTAAGGGGTCTTTTTGCTTTTCCCATTGTAGTGTATTCTTCATTCACCATAAGTGATTCTTTTAATGTGGGCGTTAGAGCAGGTCCCTTCCCTACACAGAGCTGTCCTGTAGCCCTTGACCTGACTCAGAGTCATACTGCAGAGCCCTGTGAAGAGTAGCCACCAGTAGTTTCTCAGGCTTTGAGCTCGCTTCCTCCCAGCACACCAGCCTTCTCTCTGTTCCTCAATAATCCAGATACCCTGCTGCCTTTGCGGTTGCTGATTCTCTGCCTATAGCATAGTTTTCCAGTTATCAACATGGCTTCATTGTATTAAGACCACGCCCAAATGTCATCTTATCAGGAGGGTCTTCCCTGACCCTCTTGTCTGCATAACACTCGCTCACATCCCTCTTCACTTCCTCATCCCCCTCCTCTGCACTCTTCATGCTACTACCATCACCTGGCATGTTTGTTTACCTGCCGCCGCCTCCTAAAAAATAAGCCTCCCAAGGATAGCAATGTTGCCTGGTTTGTAGGAGCCATTCAGTAGATAAATAGTAATTTACCTTCACTGAGTAAATTATGTGAATGATGTGTAGAAAACATGTTATAAAACACTTTGTTCTGAATAACCTTTTTAACTGGACACCTTGCATTCACTGGTAACCGAGATTGCTTTTTCTCTATCTTGGTAACAGTGCATAATGGGAAATTTGAGTGTTCGGTTTCCATCCAGACTCAAGATAATTTACCAGTCAATTTAAATGAACTCGTGAAATGCTTTGTAATCAGCTCTCTGGTGACTACACAAAGGAAGTTGAAAGCCATGTCTTTGCTGAGTGGTCGGAACCAACTGGCCAGAGCCATTCTGAATCCAAACCCCATGGACTTCTGTACAAAAGATTTACTAACTGCAACATCTGAGAGAATTGTGAGTGATGACCATTTGATACAGGGAAAGTCAGAACATTTCATGTCACAACGTTAAAGCATCATGTTCTTTGTCCACAGCAAAGACTTATTAGTCACAGTGTATGCCCAGTGAAATTTTTAGTGCCTAGTTTTCTTTAATGTTATTAAGTATGTCTTTGTGTTAGCTTACCTCAGGAAGAAGATAGAGTGCAATAAGGAATTGAAAATATGATTGAAGAACAACATTAAAATGTTAGGTGAACATCCTACTTTTTAGGTGGTTAAAATGCAGGAGTAAGTAGGAATAGGTTTAATGGAATGAATTTTGCATTTGAATGACCAGTGGAGCTTTTGGTACTGTTGCCGGTTTGAAGACAAAGTGTATTGTGTGAATGGATATTTCTCTTTATAAAATTGTGTATAAGTTCCAGGAAATTAACACAGAGACAGGTGAAGGGAAAGAATTGTTATTTGAACCCCTTCCTTGTGTTCGGGCTTCCATGTGTGTTTTCTCATTCAGTTCTCACCTTCTAAGGGATCCGAGATTTATATAAAAATCGGTGGAGGCTGAAGTCCGGAGAGGTGAGTTTGGAAACATAGCTTGAGAGTGAAACTGAGGTGTAGACTCGGAGCTGAACCAAGATCCTCTCCACTCTGTCACTTGTGTTAGGAAAGAAAGTCTTGGAATGGTTTTACTGTCTAGGGAGAGAATTGACTAAAATGGGAAGAATCAGAGAATAAATAAAAAGAAGAGTACAAAACAGTTCGTGATCTTTGTAAGAATCACAAATAAAAATATTGTTTTATTTATAGATGGACTGAAGCCTGTACATACTTGTAAGTGACTCTTTCCAGTAGTGAATGCGCTTCTTAGATTAAAGGTCATTTTGGAGTCTTGCCTGATCATAAAGCTTCTGTCTGATGAAGGACAGGAGCAGTTTACAAAGATTTTTCCACTGTCTAGCTTTCCTGGGCCACCACAGGAAGAAAAAGTCATTCTCACTAATGTCTTTCATATAGGTTGCCTACTTAAAAGATTTCAATGACGACCAGAAGAAAGCGATAGAAACTGCATGTGCCATGGTGAAACACTCCCCATCAGTTGCCAAGATCTGTCTGATTCATGGACCACCTGGAACAGGAAAATCAAAAACCATTGTTGGCATCCTATACCGCCTGCTGACAGAGGTGAAGTGTCTGTGAGGGCAGCAGCGTTCTTAATTGAATATGTCATTTCATGTCACTAGATTTAACTAATGTGTGATTAAGTACTAAAGTGCCTTTTTCCCCCTTCACTTGTGTGTATCTTTTGATACTCTGTGGAACTGTATCAGATAAAGGGTTAGCAGAGATGGAGAAGATTATAAGAAATAAAAAGGCAGAAAATATTATTTTGGGTGCAGTAACTCCTGAGGGCTAGAATGGTGGTCTTCTGGCTTTGTTAGTGGCCATAGCTGATACCAGGAGACCATCCTGAATTTATCTATCCCTGGGCTGCGTTTTGGTTGGATTGGGTATTGAATAAAATCAGTGTATAATAAGGTAAGGCTCAGAAAAGTTAACGATAAAATTTTATGACTGAGTAATTTTTTTAAACTTTTTATTTTGTATTGGGATGGAGCTGTTCACAGTAGTAAGTTTTTAGTATCAGTGTAAGATGCAAGAGTGAACGTTGACATTCTAGGAATCAGCGAACTAAAATGGACTGGAATGGATGAATTTAACTCAGATGACCATTATATCTACTACTGTGGGCAGGAATCTGTTAGAAGAAATGGAGTAGCCCTCATGGTCAACAGGAGTCTGAAATGCAGTACTTGGATGCAATCTCAAGAACGACAGAATGATCTCTGTTCGTTTCCAAGGCAAACCATTCAATATCACAGTAATCCAAGTCTATGCCCCAACCAGTAACGCTGAAGAAGCTGAAGTTGAACGGTTCTATGAAGACCTACAAGACCTTTTAGAACTAACACCAAAAAAAGATGTCCTTTTCATTATAGGGGACTGGAATGCAAAAGTAGGAAGTCAAGAAACACCTGGAGTAACAGGCAAATTTGGCCTTGGAATACGGAATGAAGCAGGGCAAAGGCTAATAGAGTTTTGCCAAGAGAACGCACTGCTCATAGCAAACACCCTCTTCCAACGACACAAGAGAAGACTCTACACATGGACATCACCAGATGGTCAACACCGAAATCAGGTTGATTCTATTCTTTGCAGCCAAAGATGGAGAAGCTCTATACAGTCAGCAAAAACAAGACCAGGAGCTGACTGTGGCTCAGATCATGAACTCCTTATTGCCAAATTCACACTGAAATTGAAGAAAGTAGGGAAAATCACTAGACCATTCAGGTATGACCTAAATCAAATCCCTTATAAGTATACAGTGGAAGTGAGAAATAGATTTAAGGGACTAGATCTGATAGACACAGTGCCTGATGAACTATGGATGGAGGTTTGTGACATTGTACAGGAGACAGGGTTCAAGACCATCCCCATGGAAAAGAAATGCAAAAAAGCAAAATGGCTGTCTGGGGAGGCCTTACAAATAGCTGTGAAAAGAAGAGAATCGAAAACAAAGGAGAAAAGGAAAGATAAGCATCTGAATGCAGAGTTCCAAAGAATAGCAAGGAGAGATAAGAAAGCCTTCCTCAGAGAACAATGCAAAGAAATAGAGGAAAACAACAGAATGGGAAAGACTAGAGATCTCTTCAAGAAAATTAGAGATATCAAGGGAACATTTCATGCAAAGATGGGCTCAATAAAGGACAGAAATGGTATGGACCTAACAGAAGCAGAAGATATTAAGAAGAGGTGGCAAGAATACACAGAAGAACTGTACAAAAAGGTCTTCACGACCTAGATAATCACTATGGTGTGATCACTGACCTAGAGCCAGACATCCTGGAATGTGAAGTCAAGTGGGCCTTAGACAGCATCACTATGAACAAAGCTAGTGGAGGTGATGGAATTCCAGTGGAGCTCTTTCAAATCCTGAAAGATGATGCTGTGAAAGTGCTGCACTCAATATGCCAGCAAATTTGGAAAACTCAGCAGTGGCCACAAGACTGGAAAAGGTCAGTTTACATTCCAATCCCAAAGAGAGGCAATGCCAAAGAATGCTCAAACTACCGCACAATTGCATCATCTCATACACTAGTAAAGTAATACTCAAAATTCTCCAAGCCAGGCTTCAGCAATACGTGAACTGTGAACTTCCAGATGTTCAAGCTGGTTTTAGAAAAGGCAGAGGAACCAGAGATCCAATTGCCAATATCCGCTGGATCATAGAAAAAGCAAGAGAGTTCCAGAAAAACATCTATTTCTGCTTTATTGACTATGCCAGAGCCTTTGACTGCGTGAATCACAATAAACTGTGGACAATTCTGAAAGAGATGGGAATACCAGACCACCTGACCTGCCTCTTGAGAAACCTGTATGCTGGTCAGGAAGCAACAGTTAGAACTGAACATGGAGCAACAGACTGGTTCCAAATAGGAAAAGGAATACATCAAGGCTGTATATCGTCACCCTGATTATTTAACTTCTATGCAGAATACATCATGAGAAATGCTGGGCTGGAAGAAGCACAAGCTGGAATCAAGATTGCCAGGAGAAATTATCAATCACCTCAGATACGCAGATGACACCATCCTTATGGCAGGAACGGAAGAGGAACTAAAAAGCCTCTTGATGAAAGTGAAAGTGGAGAGTGAAAAAGTTGGCTTAAAGCTCAACATTCAGAAAATGAAGATCACGGCATCTGGTCCCATCACTTCATGGGAAATAGATGGGGAAACAGTGGAAACAGCATCAGACTTTATATTTTGGGGCTCCAAAATCACTGCAGATGGTGACTGTAGCCATGAAATTAAAACGCTTACTCCTTGGAAGGAAAGTTATGACCAACCTGGATAGCACATTCAAAAGCAGAGACATTACTTTGTCAACAAAGGTCCGTCTAATCAAGGCTATGGTTTTTCCAGTGGTCATGTAGGGATGTGAGAGTTGGACTGTGAAGAAAGCTGAGCACTGAAGAATTGATGCTTTTGAACTGTGGTTTTGGACAAGATTGTTGAGAGTCCCTTGGACTGCAAGGAAATCCAACCAGTCCATTCTGAAGGAGATCAGCCCTGGGATTTCTTTGGAAGGAATGATGCTAAAGCTGAAACTCCAGTACTTTGGCCACCTCATGCGAAGAGCTGACTCATTGGAAAAGACTGATGCTGGGAGGGATTGGGGGCAGGAGGAGAAGGGGACGACAGAGGATGAGATGGCTGGGTGGCATCACCGACTCGATGGACATGAGTTTGGGTGAACTCTGGGAGTTGGTGATGGACAGGGAGGCCTGGCGTGCTGTGATACATGGGGCGCAAAGAGTCGTACACGAATGAGTGACTGAACTGAACTGAAGATGCAGGTGCTTTTTATTTTTATTATAGGAACTTTTGAATATATGTGAAAGTAGGAAAGAACTATAACATTGTGTAATAGAACTCATCAGGACTTTTTGTTTGATGCAAATTGCAGAACCAAAGGAGGGGGTGTTCAGATGAAAACTCCAACGCCAAAATCAAGCAAAACCGTGTCCTCGTATGTGCACCTTCCAATGCAGCTGTTGATGAACTTATGAAAAAAATTATCATTGAATTCAAAGAAAAGTGTAAAGACAAGAAGAATCCTATGGGTATGATATTTATGTAGGCTTTTAATTTGTTTTGTTTTCAGTGTTTAGTGTGGGGAGCTTTGAATGACAAAAAGTGAGCCAGTTCTGGCTTATTGACATCTCCCGAATTTCGTTCATGTGGCCTTCCAGGACAGTGCTTCTCTCACAGTGTGGCTTGTGACCAGTCACTGGATTGTGAAATCAGTTTAGGGAGATTAGAACCAGCATACTTACATAAGATAGAACAGAACAGAGGGAAACAGAAAAGATTAGAGCATAGTTAATGAGGGGGGTAAGTAGTATTCTGTGAAACCTATTTTACTGGTGAAGTGTGAGTGTACTGCTTTCAGTACAATGTGAAGTGTGCCTCATAAAAGCACTGGTCTAGCGTCAGCAGCAGCAGCAGCGTGTATACACCTAGAAGTGAAAATGCTGGGTTGAAGGATTTGTGCATCTTCTAGATAGTGCCAGATCCTTCTAGAAAGTGGTGGTGTCAGATCCCACACTGAGAACAGTGCCCAGACAGTGGGCAGGGTGCTGTTTTCACTTTCCTTTTCCTGAGGAGGAGTAATAAGCACTTTTTCAGGTGTCCATTGACAACAGGACAAGGCTGGATGAAGTTGAGACAAATGCCGGGTCTAGGTTGGATTTTTAACTTTTTTGGTTAGAAAATGACATCTCTGTCAGTAAAGAGAGCTTTTTTCATTATTTTTCAGTACTTTTTTTTTTTTTCCCCAATGCATGTGATATATATATTTGTGGGATTTGGTATATACCCTTTATTGGGTTAAAGAAGTCCGTTTTTCATTAGCTTTTTTTTATGAATGGGTGCTGAATTTTATACAGACATTTATTTGCAATGTTTTGTGTAAGTGATTATCTGTCCCTTGAAAGTTAATCTGTTTTTAGTATTGTTTTGGTGTTTGTTGTTCTCTTTTTACTTTTTGGTCTGTTTTTTGACAGATGGGTAAGTTTTTGTCTGCTGAATGTCTTTAATTGTTGATTTATTCAAGTTTTCTGCATTTGAGTGACTTTTGCTAATTTTTAAATCCTTGTGTTTTGTTGTATGTGAATTAAAAAACCCAACACCTCAGCACCTGGACAGTGATCGGCTCTCATCCTTCTCCCTCCAGGGAAGCCACAGCAGCTCAGGGGCTTTCATATCTGGTTTTCACCTTTCTCTGTTTTTCGCCCCTAGGAATTTCTTTTACATCCTTCTGAGCTCACCCTGCAATTTAAAGGATTCTGTTTTAATTTCTGGAGCATTTTGAGGTGCTTAGAGTGGGTATAAATCTCATCACCTTTCTGGCAGATAAACAACTTAGCAGTTTTGAAACTTTCGAGTAAATGTTGGCCAGAGAAGATGGCTTCAAATTTAGAAGAAGGAGCTGAACTAGGAATACAGATACATGTAGACAACTGTATAATAAATTGTTAATTTATTCATTCAGCACGTTTATTGTATTTACTGTGTGCCAGCAGCTGTTCTAGGCAGTGACCAAAACAAAACCTGATTCTCTGGGGCTTGGGATTCAGTGAAAGGAAACAGCAAGCAAGTACATGACATGTTAGGTTGGGATAGGTGCTAATAAACACTGCTTGGTTGATGTTATTTATTTAGTTCAGTGAAGCAGTGGGAGATTTTTAGACTAAATAATACCTGAGTGTACTAACCTAGAATTAAAAATGCGGTTAGTAAACCAGTTTAAATGATGCTGACAGTTTTTGAAATTACCAGAATTTCCAGCACCTTCTGTCCCTTAGATCCTGAGGTGGCATTGTGATGTGGAGCAGAGTTTTAGAACCTTGGTTCTGACTATTCTACAGAAAAGGATTTGATTGGTGGTCCCAAAAGATTTCATTTGGGGAATTCAGACATGTATTAAAAGATAAACATCTTCATCTTTGAAATATCCTGAGGTTAAGAAATCTGTTTTATTTTTAACTCAGCCATTTTCCAAACGAATTTTACCATGGATTGTTGAATAGAACATAGTTTGAGGAACATTAGTGTAATAGAATCTCATCTCTGCTATATACTATTTGTGCAACCCCAGGCAATGGCACCCCACTCCAGTACTCTTGCCTGGAAAATCCTGTGTACGTAGGGGCCTGGAGGGCTGCAGTCCTTGGGGTCGCTAGGAGTTGGACACGACTGAGCGACTTCAGTTTATTTTTTCACTTTCATGCATTGGAGAAGGAAATGGCAACCCACTCCAGTGTTCTTGCCTGGAGAATCCCAGGGACGGGGGAGCCTGGTGGGCTGCCGTCTATGGGGTCGCACAGAGTCGGACACGACTGGATCGACTTAGCAGCAGCAGCAGTAGCTTTTATTAGGCGGAAATAAATCCTTGCCTTTTAGGGGTTTTTATGAAGCTTTATCTAAAAGGATATATGTGGAGCCTTTAGCACAGTTCCAGATGTCTGGTTGATTAATAGTTCATGTTAGCTCCCTTCTCTGATTGTTAATATTTTGCTAAAAAACAGTTATTATGTACAGAGATTGGCAGTGTTCTTACTAATCTCTGTGTGACTTTTATCAACAGGAAACTGTGGAGATATAAATTTAGTACGTCTAGGTCCAGAAAAGTCTATTAATAATGAGGTCCTAAGATTCAGTTTGGACAGTCAAGTTAACCACAGAATGAGTAAGTATGCAATAAAGGTATATACTAATTTATTTTTTTCTTGTTGTATAGTTGGCTTGGGCATTAAAGGTAATTTGGAGACCCTAAAAATAGTCTGATTTTGAAAGCTAGTTTTCCTTCTCATTGTGTGTGAATATGTGTATATTTGTTAGAATGAGCAATTCTTTGTCTTTTTATTTTCTTTAAAGAAAAAGACTTACCGTCTCATGTTCAGGAGATGCACAAAAGAAAGGAATTTCTTGATCGTCAACTTGATGAACTTTCCCGCCAGCGTGCTTTATGCCGAGGTGGAAGGGAATCGCAGGTATCTAAACATTTCTTGATCAGTGTTTATAACAGCTCATAGATAAACTAGTTGAGTATTTGATGCTGTTCTTTTGTTGTGAAATAGTATATAATTTGTGTAAAAGATGTATACAAAAATGGTATCTTTACATTAGGAGTTAAACTTTTTTTTAAAGGACCAGATAGTAAATATTTTAGACTTTACAGGCCTATGTAGAGTCTCTTTTAGCCACTCAACTCTGCTGTTGTAGCCTGAAGACAGCAGCAGTTGGTAACATGTAAATGATGTACCAGGGGTTGGCCTGCTAGGCAGACAGGAAGAGCCAACCTACAATACCTTGGACAGATCTGCATCTTAAATACAGTATTAAGAATTTATCAGACTTCCCTGGTGGTCCAGTGGTTAAGAATCTGAGCTTTCCACTGCAGGGGGTACAGGTTCAATCCCTGGCTGAGGAACTAAGATCCCAAATACTTCACTGTGTGGTCAAAAAAAAAGAATTTATCTAATTCAGTTCAGTTGCTCAGTCGTGTCCGACTCTGCAACCCCATGAATTGCAGCACTCCAGGCCTCCCTGTCCATCACCAACTCCCAGAGTTCACCCAAACTCATGTCCATCGAGTTGGTGATGCCATCCAGCCATCTCATCCTCTGTCGTCCCCTTCTCCTCCTGCCTGTAATCCTCCCAGCATCAGAGTCTTTTCCAGTGAGTCAACTCTTCGCATGAGGTGGCCAAAGTACTGGAGTTTCAGCTTTAGCGTCAGTCCTTCCAGAAAACACCCATGACTGATCTCCTTTAGAATGGACTGGTTGGATCTCCTTGCAGTCCAAGGGACTCTCAAGAGTCTTCTCCAACACCAAAGTTCAAAAGCATCAATTCTTCGGTGCTCAGCTTTCTTCACAGTCCAACTCTCACATCCCTACATGACCACTGGAAAAACCATAGCCTTGACTAGACAGACCTTTGTTGGCAAAGTAATGTCTCTGCTTTTGAATGTGCTATCTAGGTTGGTCATAACTTTTCTTCCAAGGAGTAAGCGTCTTTTAATTTCATGGCTACAGTCACCATCTGCAGTGATTTTGGAGCCCCCAAAAATAGTCTGACACTGTTTCCACTGTTTCCCCATCTATTTCCCATGAAGTGATGGGACCAGATGCCGTGATCTTCATTTTCTGAATGTTGAGCTTTAAGCCAACTTTTTCACTCTCCACTTTCACTTTCATCAAGAGGCTTTTTAGTTCCTCTTCCGTTCCTGCCATAAGGATGGTGTCATCTGCGTATCTGAGGTGATTGATAATTTCTCCTGGCAATCTTGATTCCAGCTTGTGCTTCTTCCAGCCCAGCATTTCTCATGATGTACTCTGCATAGAAGTTAAATAAGCAGGGTGACGATATACAGCCTTGACGTACTCCTTTTCTTATTTGGAACCAGTCTGTTGTTCCATGTCCAGTTCTAACTGTTGCTTCCTGACCTGCATACAGGTTTCTCAAGAGGCAGGTCAGGTGGTCTGGTATTCCCATCTCTTTCAGAATTGTCCACAGTTTATTGTGATTCACGCAGTCAAAGGCTCTGGCATAGTCAATAAAGCAGAAATAGATGTTTTTCTGGAACTCTTCCCTTTTTGATGATCCAGCGGATATTGGCAATTGGATCTCTGGTTCCTCTGCCTTTTCTAAAACCAGCTTGAACATCTGGAAGTTCATGGTTCATGTATTGCTGGAGCCGGGCTTGGAGAATTTTGAGCATTACTTTACTAGTGTGTGAGATGAGTGCAGTTATGCGGTAGTTTGAGCATTCTTTGACATTGCCTCTCTTTGGGATTGGAATGAAAACTGACCTTTTCCAGTCCTGTGGCCACTACTGAGTTTTCCAAATTTGCTGGCATATTGAGTGCAGCACTTTCACAGCATCATCTTTCAGGATTTGAAAGAGCTCAACTGGAATTCCATCACCTCCACTAGCTTTGTTCGTAGTGATGCTTTCTAAGGCCCACTTGACTTCACATTCCAGGATGTCTGGCTAATTAACAC
Source organism: Bubalus kerabau (assembly GCF_029407905.1). Taxonomy (NCBI): domain Eukaryota; kingdom Metazoa; phylum Chordata; class Mammalia; order Artiodactyla; family Bovidae; genus Bubalus; species Bubalus kerabau. The sequence continues at coordinate 105,145,006 of NC_073634.1, read as the reverse complement.
CTACTGAATGGAACGTGGAGTGTTAGTTGTTGGGTTGCTGGGTAATGAGCTGAGGTTTAAAACCAGACCACAGGAGAAGTTGAAATAGATTTATTACTCACAGGTCCTGGAGGAGGTACATAGCATACCTTGAGGGGCCACGCAGGAGGTCCATGCAGAGTGCAGACAGAAGCAGGCCCTGGGCCACATATCTTTATCAGGGTCCATGGTTGGAGTGTTTTGACATATCCAGATTAGGGCTGGATTGGGCAGTTTGAATGGAAAGAGCAGGGTTTGGGTAAGTTTCTTGGAGGGTTTTATCTCAAGGTCACATATAAGGCATACAGGTGCTGGAAGGCAACAGAAAGCATTGATGACAAGAGCGAACATTTGCTGGTGACTCTGGGTGCTATATAAGACATTTGCAAGAGTGAGGGGCGAGTGTCAGTTTGAAGTCACGGCAGGCACCTGGCCAAACACAATGGATGTCAGGGCAGCAGTGCCCTGGAGTAGCTTAGCTGAACTCTGATACACAGTAGTATAGAGAGACTGGTAGGGGAAACACACTGGGTGAATCAGTTTTTCATTGGTAAAGTACTGGCTCTTCTTTTTGAAATGTGAGGCAGTTCATTGGAAAGCATTTTAAAATGCTTAGTTTAATGATAGCAGTCTTATTTTTTCCAGAGGCAAGAATTAGATGGAAAAATTGCCAGAGTTTCAAAAGAAAGGCAGGAGCTTGCTTCTAAAATTAAAGAGGTAAGTAGTTCATCTGTAGCATTTTCCTGGCATTTCTTTTTTAAATTATGAAATAGTTCAGACAGCCTATGGTCTTTTCTCAGTTACATTTAAACTTTGAGAATTCCTGGTGGTCCAGTGATTAGGACTCTGCACGTCCATTGCAGAGGATGTGAATCCAATCCCTTTTTCAGGGAACTCAGATCCCTCAAGCTGCATGTGTAGTCAAAATGTATATAAATCAATAAAATTTTTTTATAATGAAAAATTAATATCAAGCATATACACAAATAGAGAAAATGGTGTAACTGCTTGTACATTTATAGTTTTTTTCTGAAACTTTCAGTGTTCTACTCTCCCACCCAGAAATTTATGGTATTGTCATATGAATAATTAATGAAACTAAATTTGTAGGGTTTTCCTTTATTAAAAATAAAGAAGAAAGAAAATTACATGTCTGAATTCAGGTAGACCAGCAGTGACTGGGATGTGGCACAAGAAAAGTGCCTTTTTTCCCTCAATTTTTAGCTGAAAGCATAAGCTCTTTTTACTTGTTTTTGATCACAAAAATTCTTTTATAGCATGTATAACTTTTCCCCTAGTATTCTTTGGATATAAAAATATCAACTCAAGTTTAGATGAGTCGAAGCTAGAATGGCCAGCATAGAGCCCTAATGAAATGAACTGGGGTTAAGGGAGAGAGGGTACTATGAACTGGTAATGGCATTTGTATTTTTAAGCTGAGATTTTTCTCTTGAATATATTATTGACTTCTGTGTGGCTAAATGAATATAGTTGAATTTAATGCATATTTCCACTAGCAGTTTATTTCAATTAAAAATTATGTGCTGCTGCTGCTAAGTCGCTTCAGTCGTGTCCGACACTGTGCGACCCCATAGACGGCAGCCCACCAGGCTCCCCGGTCCCTGGGATTCTCCAGGCAAGAACACTGGAGTGCGTTGCCATTTCCTTCTCCAATAAAAATTATGTGGAAAGCTATTAAAAGTTTAAACTCAGCCCAAAATTAATCTTTCCATATTTCAGGATGAAGTCTTTGTTTACCGGTGATATGGTTTTTTGCCACTGATCACGTTGTTCAGTGGGCTGTTAAATTAATTGCACTTGCGGTTTTAGCATGATGCTGGCTGTAAGGAGAGGGGTATGGCAGTTACCATATGAGCACTGGAGGGAAGGCCACAGCCGCCACCACCTTCTCACAGACATGCCTCAAAGAGTCCAGGTGTGAGTGTGTCATATGCTCAGCTCCAGCTTTTCAGGAGCAGAAATAGGCTAACTGAATCTCTGATGAGACTCAGTCTCCATCTCAGTTTATTCCATTATATAGACATGGACCAAGGTGGTCGTTAGTTCTGTGGGAGTAGAATGCTCATGAGTTTCACAGGTGTTTTTGTTGGTACTGGTTCTTATAAAAGAATAAGGTTACATGCTTAAAACTAACAGAAAAGGGTATGTTCAGGCTTAGTTTTGTTCCTGGTTTTACTCAGATAATTGCTTCACAGTTCAGTAGAATTATTTAGTCTTTGCTTATTCTGATACCTTCCCACATACATCAGGCTGTAAGAATTTTAAGTTTACTTTGACCAAATTAAACCCTGAATAAATTTTTCTTAACGTGCTGAAATCACGTTCCAAGATTAGACTCCCCTGCAGACTGTTCTCTCTGATGGCTTCTGAGTACCTTGAGTGCTGCTGTTTTCTAGATTGCAGGTTCCCACCTGACATTTACTGAACATTTTTCTGCCACATAAGTGGCAAGTGTGTTACAGTGCAAAGAGGCCTATCATAGTCAAGAAGTTTTTAGATACAAGTGAACATTGATGAACTTTTATTCTCTTAGGTTCAAGGACGCCCACAGAAGACACAGAGCATCATCATCTTAGAGTCACACATCATTTGCTGCACGCTGAGCACGAGTGGTGGCTTGCTGCTCGAGACTGCTTTCCGTGGGCAAGGGGGCGTCCCCTTCAGCTGTGTCATCGTTGATGAGGTCAGTGAGCAGTTGGCCATATGGCTCTTGCCTAGTGCTGTGAGGAGGAAGTCCTAGGTGAAGAGTGGCTGCCAAGATGTTGACATAGTGGTCTTTTGCATCTGATTTTGACCTGCTCTTAAACATGTGTATTCCTATATGTTGAAATATGCTGCTAATAACCCACCATGATGAAAACTGCTTTTCTAGTATTGGAATTATAGTCTTAGGTATTCCTGATCTTAACAAAATCCATCCCAAGGATTGTCTAGCTCCTGCTTAGAATATCTCTGATTACCTTTTGAAGCATTTTTGATATAATTGGATAGCTCTGAGCACCATATTTTCAGCTTTTCATCCTAATTCCTAGTTCATTCATTGAGCAAATATTTATTGGTTACCTACTGTTTGCTAGAATCTAGAGCCAGAAGACAAAAAGAGATGGAAAAGGAAGGATAGAGAACCCGTTCAGGAGATCCGAGATCCAGTATTCACCAAAATGAAGGAATAGAAAAGATGATGAAATAGTTGAAGGAAATGTTGCCAAATTGAAGTGAAGCTTGAGGATTGCAAATGTGAAGTGGCCTCCTGAGGAGGAGAGCGAGCGGGCGGGTGGGGCACGCCGAAACACAGCCCTGTCGGGCACACGTCCAGCGGGAACAGACCGACCGGGGACAGGACTTGGCCCTTGCAGTTTATGGCTGCTTCCCAAGTGATAGTGGCACCTGAAAGATGGCTGACTTCCACAATGTATGTGTGTTGGGGCAGGGGGGTTGTTTTGGGGTTTTTTTCCCCTCCAAGCGTTTAGAATGTTCTTATTGTTTTCTAATCAAAATCTTTATTTTTGATATTTGGTGCAGAAGGAGAAGGTGTACGTTTTTGAATGGCTAAGACTTTCATTATGAATTAGACTGTATATGGATAAAAAGTAACAAAGAAAACTATGACTGTATCTCCATTCTATACTTTCTTACCAAGGCTGGACAGTCCTGTGAAGTTGAAACTCTTACTCCGCTCATCCATCGTTGCAACAAGCTTGTCCTCGTAGGAGACCCTAAGCAGCTCCCTCCCACAGTCATTTCCGTGGTATGTTTTTTCACATTCATGTTGCTGTAAAGTGGAAGGGGTCTTTTGGTTTTTTGTTTTGCGGGGTGGGCATCCTCCTTGGATCATCATCTCTTACTTGCAGGGAGAAATAGGGAATGGCTGAGGAAAGAGAACAGCCACTGTTTAGAGCCTTCATAGTAAAGTCTCCAAAAATATTCTTTATTCATAATGAGCTTGTGTGTGTGTGACAGGAGCATGTAGGTATCAAAAGACCAGAAGTTGAAGAACAGGATATCCCATGTGCAATGGGCTTTCCCTCTGAGAAAGGCAGTGTGCAGCTCTTCTAAGGGCTGATTTGTTTTCATAACAGAGCCACCAAACCCATGATAAAAACTCTAAAAGCAAGGGAAAGGATCCCAACCTCGTAATTTATATTTATGTATATGCAAAATTTGAGGAAACCAGTAAGAAGATAAATTATTCTTACAGTAATGTGTACAGTATTAGGATTCCGTATCCTATAATGTTCCTCACATGCTCTGAAAGGGAAGGTGGAAGGAAAGAGACTGGGCTCCGCTTGTGGGAAGATGAGCAGCACAGTTGTGTCCCCTTCCCTGTTGTGTGAACACTCACTAGAACTGCTCCTGAAAGTGCACGGCACAGTCAGGATCCGGATGTTTTGGGTACTCTTGCACAGGTCTCCACCTAGGTTTTGAAACTGAATAACATTGGAGCATTTTACTGATACAGAGAGTGTGTGGTCAGAGTAGTGGCTGCATGACCAGTCCCAGAGAACAGACCATTTTCACAGCATTTCTGTTCAGTTATGTTCTGTTTGGTTATGTAATGAAAGCGTGTTGCTGTTTTTTGTTGTTACTGTTCTTTGACTTTGGGATCATCAACATGATCGTGCAGTTCTTTGATGTCTGAGCACTTGTGCGTGACCATGTGAAGGGGTAGGCTAGGAGCACCCCTGACCTGGAGTGAAGACCTTGTCCGTGGGGAAAAGCTGCTGCACCAGGGTTCGTGGGGAGTTAGGAGGAGCCAGCTCTGCACTGCATTATGTGACTAATACAGCGTTTCAGAGATTGACTGATGACTTCTCAAAGGGCCTTCGCATGCAGTTATCGAAAGGGGGTTGTTGATAGTCCTCAGCTTTACTGCCTTCTTTGGTAATTGATTAAGAACAGTAGAAATGAGAAGAAGAATATTTGGCCTTTTCTTATTGTAAAAATAATACAGGCTTATTGAGAAATTTTCAGAAAATGATTATAAAGTTAATTTTCTCAACATGCCTTTCTGACGCCCTATTTCTAGGAATAATTACTGTGAATAGTGTAGTGGATAATTTGAACAGTTTGTGGTCATGGATGTGCAAAGTTGCCTTTTCTCCAGTCTCTGTTTATTGAATGCTAGCCTAATTCAGGCACCGTTTTAATTAAGTTCTAGGATTATGACAGTGTTGAAAACTGACAAAAATCTCTGCCCTTACAAAGCTGACATTCTAGCGGGTAACAGACAATAAGTTACCAAATTCAGAAGGTTGGGTAGTTTACAGGGAATGTATGCATTTGTGTGTGCCGACTTTGACCTTGTAAAGGTGGCAGAATCAGTCTGTGTCACACTGCCTTTTTTCCAGTCAATAAATAGATCAGGAATGTACATTTATGTCAAAACATGAAAATCTCTGTCATTTGGTAGGACGGATCTGGTTGGTTTTTTTTTTTTCTGTAAGTAAATGTGTTACCTCCTATAAATCCATTTTCTTTTTTCCTAGAGTGAAGTAAATGAGTTTTTTTGTTAGCTTGAATAGATAAACTTTTGAGGTATAGATGATAATGCCAAATGTCCACTAAGAATATTTATTCTATTTAATTACACAGACCTATTTAAAGTTGCATATTTATATAATCACTTGCATAAATAATACAAATAGGAAGTAATGTCTTCTTTCTCCACTCTGATAGTTTGTGAAACAGGTTTATTAAAACTTTGCATATTCATCTTCAGTGCTCATATCTGCAACATACTCATAAAGTTTCCACTCTTCTTTCTCAATTTTGACATGGTGCTAACATTGAAACGTATATCCTAAGTATATCCCAACTGTGATTACATGAAGACACTTTTCTTCATTTGTCAATTACCTCTGTTTCAGGTTTCAGGTTTGTTGTAACCCTTTATTGGATTTATGAAATCAACTTATTTCATAAGTTGATAAGATCACATCATTCATCAACAGTATGTGGAATTTCTAAATGAGGAGAATATGCCTCAGCTTTTGTAGTCACGCTCCATGGCTTTTCAAAGGTGGAAGTCAGAAACATCTTCTTTCTCTGAATCTTTGGTTGTTGGTAATGCCATGTGCATTTTAGATGTACGTTTGCTGTGTACATTGTAGAGCTCAGTAATTGTTTTTTTAATAGTGGGAAAAGTACAGATGAGTCATTAGAAATTATTGCTTTGTCTTTCCCCTTTCAGAAGGCACAGGACTACGGCTATGACCAGTCGATGATGGCCCGCTTCCACAAGTTCCTGGAGGAGAGTGTGGAGCACAACATGATTGGCAGGCTGCCCGTCTTACAGCTCACCATCCAGTACAGGATGCACCCGGACATATGCCTCTTTCCTTCTAGTTATATTTATGATGGAATCTTGAGAACAAATAGGTGGGTTCTTCTCATTGCATGTTAGCTTGTTTTATTTGTAGGTTTGGCTGCTTAGGAAGAATAGCTCTTTTACAGTGCTCTTAAGTCTTGTTATTAAAAACATAAAGGTTTAATAATTTAAATTATAAAAGTCATGTTGATTGTAGCAAATGCAGATAAATGAAAAGGGGGATAAAACCAACCCCCCTATTTATACTACACAGAAATAATCACTAGTAACATTTTAGTATATCTACTTCCAGTCCTTGTACTATGCACATCTTTTTTTTTTTTTTTTTTTCCTTTTTCTCTTTTGGGAAAAAAGAATCATACCGTGCTTTACCTACTGTTTTATACCTTGCTTTTTTCATGTACTGTATTATGAGTAATTTTCCAGTCATAATTGTTATATTTTAAATACATAGATGATTCTCCCTAGCACTAGAATAGAAATAAAATTCACTTTTCTTTTAGTGTATTGAAATTTTATTTTTTTAAAGACGAGTCCTTCTTGTCCCCTTTTCCCTAGCTCTCTCCCTGCCACATACACACAGAAAAATGGTAGTAATAATTTAAAAAAATGTTTCTGACTTGACTTGTGTTCTAAATGGTGCTGTTCTTTTATAGAGGGACAGAGACCAGTCGGTGCTCATCTGACTGGCCATTTCAACCCTACCTCGTGTTTGACGTTGGAGATGGCTTAGAAAGACGGGATAATGAGTATGTTCTCTTATATACTTCAGTCTTCACTGATGGTGTCAGAATTTTTATATTGTTTTTGTTTATATTTAAGTTCAAAATACTTTTCATACAAATCTCTCTGCCTAGTGCCAGGGCACAATCATTTTCTTTTAGCTGGATTGATAAATTCATCTTTTTAATCATAAAATTACTGATATCTTTATGTATTTCAGTCTTTCAGTGTTTCTTTCTTAATTGTATTAGTGGGGATTGTATTACCTCACATGTGATAAGCACTTAAGTAGATCCATGCTGAACTCACTGCTGTTGCTGCTAAGTCAGTTGTGAGTAAAATAGATGTGGCCCCAGTGCAAGGCTCTTGTGGTCTAACACGAGGCAGACGTTAACCAGGTCATTCCTGTGGTGATTGATTATTCCAGTTGGGTAAAATATTGGGAAGGAGAAATACAAACACGGTTGAATGAAGGTGTGAGGCAGAGGGTGGACGATACTTGGAGCACGTTGGGTTGTGTGAATCGGTCGGGTGGTCTGTGAATGCTAGTGCGTGATCCGCGTGGCCTGTGGTGGGGCATGACAAAAGTGATACATCTGAAGCTCTTTTCTCAGTGTGGGGAAGATAATAAATCTGTAATAGGAGCTCTTCATTAGTCATGTCTTCATTATTATAAATACCTTTGTTCTCACTGTGGCTATCCCTGTTTTAACAAATGAAGAAGCTGGTGTCTAAACTTATTTGACTCCAAGCTCTTTTCTGTCATACAGCTTCATGATTCACTGGGCAGTTGTTATTCTGTTTATTTATATGTACAGTGTTAATAATGGTCATTATAACAGCCTCTTTGAATCACTGCTGACTGAATAAAGATAAAGCTTCCCAATCTACCCTTGACTGTAATAGACAACAAAGTGGAACTTAACAATTGGACTGCTATTAGTTTTGATGTCTTGTATTTTGTTTTTATCTTATTTAGCTCATATGTAAATGTTCAAGAGATAAAACTGGTAATGGAACTAATTAAACTTATTAAAGACAAAAGAAGGGACATTACTTTCCGAAACATTGGCATAATAACCCATTACAAGGCTCAGAAGACACTGATTCAGAAGGATTTGGACAAAGAGTTTGATAGAAAAGGGTGAGGCATCTTTATTTTTATGGCTCTTTCCAGTTTCTCTGTTGAATTAAAAAGAAGAAAGAGGGGATGGAAGGAGAGAAGAAAATGAAACTTAACCCCTGGGGCATGGTCATAGACCCTCCTGGTAACATAGAACAAGGAGACCAGGACACTGGCTCCACAGACTTGTGCTGAGAAGGGAGTATGGTTACGCTTGTAGCACCTGTAGACGGAGTGCCTGCTGCCTTTTCGAAGGTCTTCACTGTTACACTTGACAGTGGAATTGACTGAGAAACTCTCCAGGCCTTTCCATTTAGTTGGATAACTTGTTAATCTAAATTCTAATTGTACCGAGATAACACATAGTCACATTTTCACTTAGAAAAAATTATTTAAACCTTTTAGTGGCTTCATGTATAGGGTGAAGATCGTGTCTTTGTCTCCTTTTACCTCAACAGTTAAAATTAAAAATTAAATATTGGAAATCCAGGTAACTCCATAGTTTCTGCACCTTGAAACACACAAACTACCAAAATTGACACTAGGAAAAAACCAGAAACACTGGCTAGATCTATTAAATGTAAACAGATTGAGTTAGTAATCAAACACTTACCAACAGAGAACAAAGCCAGGACCAGGCTTCTCTGGTGAATTCTATCAAACATTAAGATTTAACACCAGTCCTTGCAAATGCTTCTGAAAAATAGAAGGGAAGACTACTCATTTTATGGGGCCACTATTATCTTGATACCAGAGCCATGGAGACATCACCAGAAAAGAGAACTACAGACTAATATATCCTTTATGAATGTGGATGCAAAAATTCTCAACAAAATAATGGCAGCTGAACTCAGTAGCATATTAAAAAGATTATAGACCAGGATCAAGTGGAATTTATCTCAGGAATGCAAGGTTGGTTCAATATATGATAATCAGTCAGTGTTCTGTACCATAATTAAAGGGAAACCCCACGTGGTTGTGATCATCTGAATAGATTTCATTTATTTGAGTGAAAGCATTTTAGTGCAACAACAACCTTTCATGATAAAAATACTCAACAAATTTAGGAATAGAAGGGAACTTCCTTAGGCTAATAAAAGACATCTATGAAAAACCATAGCTCAAAAACCATACTTGATGGTAAGATGAAAACTTTACCTATATGATCAGGAAGGATGGGATGTCTGCTTTCACTGCTTTTGTGCAGCATTGTATTAGAAATTCTGTGCAGAGCAGTTAAGTAGGAAAAGGAAATGCAGTATTTGTGCAAACTGCTAGTCCTTATAAACAAGTTCAGCAGAGTTGTAGGATACAAGATCAGTATGCAGAAATCGGTTGTATTCAGCAGCCACAAGAAATCTGAAAAAAAAATTTTTTTAATTCCATTTACGGTAGCATCATAAAGAACAAAATACTTAGGAATAAATATAACCAAAGAAATAAAAGCTCCTACACTAAGTACAAAAAGTTGTTGAAAGACATTGAAGAATTCCAAAATAAGTGGAGATAGTCCATGTTCATGGATTGGAAGACTTACTAAGATGGCACCTTTCCCCACGCTGATCTACAGGTTCGTTATCTCCATCAAAATTAAAACTACGGTTTTGGAAAAGCTTACTGCAAAGTTCATGTGGAAGTGTAAGATACTCTCCAAACAACTTGACAGAACAGTGTTGGGGGGCTCACACTTTTTCAAAATTTACTACAAAACTATCAACATTGTGGTACTGTCATCCGGGTAGACATATAGACTAATAGAAGTGAGATTCCAGAAATAAATCCTTATGTTTGTGCCCAGTTGATTTTTCAAGAAGGGTGCCAAGACCATTCAGTGCAGAAAGAAGAGTTTTTTCAACAAATGGTGCTGGAACGAGTATAGGTATCCTTCTGCACAAGAGTGGATTTTGACCTGTGTCACGCATAGTAATGATATTAGAGCCCTGAGTCTTCAGAGACAAAATTATAAAATGTGTAAGGAAACAAAACTAAATTCATACGATCTCAGATTAGGCAACAGTCTTAGGTGTGATATCCAAGCACAAGTAACCAGAGGAAAATTAAATTGGTCTTCATAAAAATGAAAAGCCTTTGTTTCAGACGACACTATCAAAGAGTGAAAAGACAACCCACAAAATGGGAGAAAGTACTTGCAAATTATTCATCTGATGAGTTATATCCAGAATATAAAGAACTCATACAACTTGATAATAAAATGACAGTCTTATTTTGTTGAAAAATGTGAATAGCATTTTTCAAAAAATAAAAATCCAGCAGGCACACTGAAAGGTATTCCACATTATTTATCATTAGGGAAATGCAGATCAGAACTACAATTAGATAACCAAACCATTTCATACCCACCACGATGACTGTCATTAAAAAAACAGGCATTAACAAATTTTGGCAAGGATGTGGAGAAATTGAAACAATACATTGCTGGTGAGAAGACAGAATGGTAAATCATTGTGGAAAAGTTTGGCAGTTCCTCATAAAACTTAGTTACCACATGACCAGCAGTTTCATTCCTAGATACATACCTGCGTTGGGGAAATGTTCACAGGAAAGTTTGTACAGGAATGTTCATAGCAACATTATTCATGATAGAAAGCAGAGACAACGCAAACTTCGAAAAATTGTATATGGGTAAATTGTGTATTTGCATGCAGTCGTAGAAGGAATGAAGTAGTGGGATATTTTGTGACACGTGAACCTTGGAAAACATTGTGCTAAGTGAAAGAAACCTGACACAGACGGTCACATGCTCTGTAACTTCATTTATATGCGAGCTATGTCCCGTGTAGAAAAGTCCATAAAGACAGAACATAGATGAGTGGTTGCCAGGGCCTGGTGGGGAGGAAATTAAGAGACTGATGGCTAATGGGCACAGGGCTTCTCTACTGGGAATAGACATGCTTTAATAACTGTTTTTCAGTAAATATGTTTCTTTTTCATTAATAGGGCAGCAGAAGTCGATACCGTGGATGCCTTCCAGGGGCGTCAGAAAGACTGTGTTATTGTTACATGCGTCAGAGCAAATGCCACACAAGGCTCAATTGGGTGGGTAACTGTCATCCTTGAGTTTTTGCTTTGTTTATAATCCAGAAGTAGATCTATTTTTAATCACTGTTAAGAGAGTACCATCATTTGCTCAGTTATATAAAAAATTACGTAACGTCATGAAGTTTTTTTTTAAGTTATGTAGTTGGTCCACTGTTAGGTCTGCTTTTCTTGGTTCCTTGTGTCCATGTCACAGAGTGAATCTGTTTTTTCACTTGAGAAAAGTAGATGATTGAATCCAATATATTTTGCAGGGGCATGTTCCTCTCCACAGTATGTGTCATAATTGATCTACTGTCATATTTTTAGGATGTTTTAAGACTTAAAAATCACAGCATTAAAATTTCTAATATCTAAGTCACGATAGGAAATAGGTGCATCACTTTGAAGGAAAGCTCCAGACATCGTTTGTTTATTGTTTTTGATGGGAACTGCTCTATGCCAGGTCCCCTGTGTTGAGAGAAGGGGTGCAAAAGCATTGTGATTTTAAAGCAGAAGGAGCCAAGAAAAGCTGTCAGAAATATCGCCTGTGTCTCACATACACTGATACATTGCCGAGTCATTCTGTACAAAGAAGTAACTTTTTTTTCTTCTTCTATTGCTTAGATTTCTGGCAAGTTTGCAGAGATTGAATGTCACCATCACACGAGCCAAGTACAGCCTCTTCATCCTCGGACACTTGAGAACCCTAGTGGTAGGTACATTCTAGAGGATCAGGGATCTCAAAAGGTTGCCCCTTATTACTCATACTGGGTTGAGGTTTTGTTTTTATCTTTCATCAAAATGGAAATGATTTCGAGGTCACAAACAATAGAGTTCCTCTTACCCCTCACCCCCCACCTTGTTAGTCCCCCAGCAGCTTCTTCATGGCAGCTCTTAGGCACCCAGACTGTTCTTATCTTAGCCCAGGACCCAAGTAATCACAGTGTGCTCTCAAGATGACCTTTAAGAAATTTTTTCTACGTCGTGGGATTGGTCAGCCCTTAGTAAACTTAATGTGGTCTCGGCTCAGCCTAATGCCAGAGAGAGTGGGAGTTTGCAGGTGTGTGTATGGATCTTCATTTCTGTCCTGACACTTTGAGCCGCACCACTTGCTGCTTCCCTTGAGAGATGAGTGCCATCAGAGTCATCTGTCAGAGCAGATGCTCCTCCAGAAGGGTCAGGTTCCACTTGTGGTCCAGACAGTATAGCTTAGTTGGGTGAACTACAGCTGGATAAATGTGTATTTGCTGCTTTGTCTCATTTAGGGGTAATAACTCAGTTTCTCTAATTTTAACAGTCTTTGGTTTATCTTAGGAGAAGTGCTAACTTAGTTCAGTTCAGTTGCTCAGTCGTGTCCAACTTTTGTGCCACCCCATGGACTGCAGCATGCCAGGCCTCCCTGTCCATCACCAACTCCTGGAGCTTACTCAAACTCATGTCCATTGAGTCGGTGATGCCATCCAACCGTCTCATCCTCTGTCGTCCCCTTCTCCTCCTGCCCTCAATCTTTTCCCCCAGCATCAGGGTCTTTTCAAATGAGTCAGCTCTCTGCATCAGGTGGTCAAAGTATTGAAGTTTTAGTTTCAGCATTAGTCCTTCCAATGAACACCCGGACTGATCTCCTTTAGGATTTGACTGGTTGGATCTTCTTGCAGTCCAAGAGACTCTTTAAGAGTCTTCTCCAACACCACAGTTCAAAAGCATCAATTCTTCAGCACTCAGGTTTCTTTATAGTCCAACTCTCACATCCATACATGACTACTGGAAAAACCATACCCTTGACTAGTTTAACCTTTGTTAGTAAAGTAATGTCTCTGCTTTTTAATATGTTGTCTAGGTGGGTCATAACTTTCCTGACAACTTAGTGAAGTGAAACCAAAGTCGCTTAGTCATATCTGACTCTTTGCAACTCCGTGGACTGCACAGTCCATGGAATTCTCTAGGCAAGAATACTGGAGTGGGTACCCGTTCCCTTCTCCAGGTGCTCTTCCCAACCCAGGGCTTAAACCCAGGCCTCCCACATTGCAGGTGGATTCTGCACCAGCTGAGCCCCAAGGGAAGCCGACTTAGTATTTCCCCCTATTTTGTCTAGTTCCACCAGAGGGCGTTCAAATATAATCTCCTCCTTCAGCTCTTCCCTAGGTCTGTGGTCTGCAGCTTTCGTTGTTTGGTACCTCCTTGAAATAATTTTTAAAAGCTGCATATCCTCCATTTTAAGTTGATACTGAGAATCTTTTATCAGAAGGATTGATAAAGGTTTTGTTTATAATATGTTGTAAGTACTGACATTTTAAAATAAGGCTAATAAAAATAAATGTATTATGTCACTCTTTTAAGTGTATCCAGTGGGGTAGAGAGCATTGTTATTCTTTCTGCTCTTTAAAATTGAATTGTCATCTGTACTGTTCAGGATATAATTCAGTGGGTATAATGAATATGTTTTCATAATTAAAAGGTTGTTAATATGACTTTTAGGCTTTTCTGCCACAAAAACAGTTTACAATATAAATTGAACTTTTAAGGAGTTGCTTTTCGTAACTATTTGAGAAAACTGTGAAAATTGTACTTTTTTGGTAACTTCCTGTAAATCTATTGTTCAGTCACTAAGTCATGTCTGACTCTTTGTAACCCAATGAACTGTAGCACCCAAGGCTTCCCTGTCCTTCATTGTCTCTGGGACTTGGCTCAAACTCATGTCCATTGAGTCAGTGATGCCATCTAACCCATTTCATCCTCTGCCGCCCCCTTCTCCTCTTGCCCTCAGTCTTTCCCAGCATCAGGGTCTTTTCTAATGAGTCGGATCTTTTCCAGGGAGTTGGCTCTTCACATCAAGTGGTCAAAATATTGGAGCTTCAGCCTCAGCATCAGTCCTTCCAATGAATATTCAGGGTTGATTTCCTTCAGGATTGACTGGTTGGATCTCCTTGCAGTCCAAGGGGCTCTAAAGCGTCTTCTCCACACCACAGTTCAAAAGCATCAATTCTTTGGTGCATCAGTTCTTCTTTATGGTCCAACTCTCAAATCTGTACATGACTACTGGAAAAACCAGAGCTTTGAGTGTACAGACCTCTGTTGGCAAAGTGTTGTCTCTGCTTTTTAATATGCTATCCAGGTTTGTCATAGCTTTTCCTTCCAAGGTGCAAGCATCTTTTAATTTCATGGCTGTAGTCACTGTCTGCAGTGATTTTGGAACCCAAGAAAATAACATCTGTCACTGTTTCTACTTTTTCCCCATCTGTTTGCCCTGAAGTGGTAGGACTGGATGCCATGATCTTAGTTTTTTGAATGTTAAATTTTAAGCCAGCCTTTTCACTCTCCGGGCTTCTCTCATCGCTCAGCTGGTAAAGAATCTGCCTGCAATGCAGGAGACGCCAGTTCAATTCCTGGGTCGGAAAGGTCCCCTGGAGAAGGGATAGGCTACCCACTCCAGTATTCTTGGGCTTCCTTTGTGGCTCAGCTGGTAAAGAATCCGCCTGCAATTCGGGAGACCTGGGTTTGATCCCTGGGTTGGGAAGATCCCCTGAAGAAGGGAAAGGCCACCCACTCCAGTATTCTGGCCTGGAGAATTCCATGGACTATACCGTCCATGGGGTCGCAGAGTCGGACATGACTGAGCAACTTTCACTTTTCACTGCCTTCTTTCACCCTCCTCAAGAGGCTCTTTCTGCCATTAGAGTGATATCATCTGCATATCTGAGGCTGCCAGTCTTGATTCCAGCTTGTGAGTCATCCAGCCCGACATTTCACATGATGTACTCTCCATATAAGTTATATAAGCAGGGTAACAGTATACAGCCTTAATGCACTCCTTTCTGAATTTTGAGCCAGTCTCTTGTTCCATGTCTGGTTCTAACTGTTGCTTCTTGCCCTGCATATAGATTTCTCAGGAGACAGGTAAGGTGGTCTGCTATTCCCATCTCTATTTACCACAGTTTGTTGTGATCCACACAGTTAAAGGCTTTAGCAAATCTATAGTGAATCATTGAGTTCAGTCGCTCAGTCGTGTCCAACTCTTTGCAACTCCATGAATCACAGCACGCCAGGCCTCCCTGTCCATCACCAACTCCCGGAGTTCACTCAGACTCACGTCCATCGAGTCAGTGATGCCATCCAGCCATCTCATCCTCTGTTGTCCCCTTCTCCTCCTGCCCCCAACCCCTCCCAGCATCAGAGTCTTTTCCAGTGAATCAGCTCTTCGCATGAGGTGGCCAAAGTACTGGAGTTTCAGCTTTAGCATCATTCCTTCCAAAGAAATCCCAGGGCTGATCTCTTTCAGAATCGACTGGTTGGATCTCCTTGCAGTCCAAGGGACTCTCAAGAGTCTTCTCCAACACCACATTTCAAAAGCATCAATTTTTCGGCACTCAACTTTCTTCACAGTCCAACTCTCACATCCATACATGACCACTGGAAAAACCATAGCCTTGATTAGACGGACCTTTGTTGACAAAGTAATGTCTCTGCTTTTCAATATGCTATCTAGATTGGTGATAACTTTTCTTCCAAGGAGTAAGCGTCTTTTATTTTCATGGCTGCAGTCACCATCTGCAGTGATTTTGGAACCCCAAAAAATAAAGTCTGAGACTGTTTCCATTGTTTCCCCATCTATTTCCCATGAAGTGATGGGCCCAGATGCCATGATCTTCGTTTTCTGAATGTTGAGCTTTAAGCCAACTTTTCACTCTCCTCTTTCACTTTCATCAAGAGGCTTTTTAGTTCCTCTTCCCTTTCTGCCATAAGGGAGGTGTCATCTGCATATCTGAGGTTATTGATATTTCTCCCGGCAATCTTGATTCCAGCTTGTGCTTCTTCCAGCCCAGCGTTTCGCATGATGTACTCTGCATAGAAGTTAAATAAGCAGGGTGACGATATACAGCCTTGATGTATTCCTTTTCCTATTTGGAACCAGTCTGTTGTTCCATGTCCAGTTCTAACTGTTGCTTCCTGACCTGCATATAGGTTTCTCAAGAGGCAGGTCAGGTTTTCTGGTATTCCTATCTCTTGAAGAGTTTTCCACATTTTATTGTGATCCACACAGTCAAAGGCTTTGTCATTGTCAATAAAGCAGAAATAGATGTTTTTCTGGAACTCTCTTGCTTTTTCCATGATCCAGCGGATGTTGGCAATTTGATCTCTGGTTCCTCTGCCTTTTCTAAAACCAGCTTGAACATCTACAAGTTCACGGTTCACGTATTGCTGAAGCCTGGCTTAGAGACTTTTGAGCATTACTTTACTAGAATGTGAGATGAGTGCAATTGTGCGGTAGTTTGAGCATTCTTTGGCATTGCCTTTCTTTGGGATTGGAATGAAAACTGACCTTTTCCAGTCCTGTGGCCACTGCTGAGTTTTCCAAATTTGCTGGCATATTGAGTGCAGCACTTTCACAGACTCATCTTTCAGGATTTGAAAGAGCTCCACTGGAATTCCATCACCTCCACTAGCTTTGTTTGTAGTGATGCTTCCTAAGGCTCACTTAACTTCACATTCCAGGATGTCTGGCTCTAGGTGAGTGATCACACCATTGTGATTATCTGGGTCGTGAAGATCTTTTTTGTACAGTTCTTCTGTGTATTCTTGCCACCTCGTCTTAATATCTTCTGCTTCTGTTAGGTCCCTACCATTTCTGTCCTTTATCGAGCCTTTTTTTGCATGAAATCTTCCCTTGATATCTCTAATTTTCTTGAAGAGACCTCTAGTGTTTCCCATTCTGTTGTTTTCCTCTATTTCTTTGCATTGATCGGTGAGGAAGGCTTTCTTATCTCTCCTTGCTGTTCTTTGGAACTCTGCATTCAGATGCTTATATCTTTCCTTTTCTCCTTTGCTTTTCGCTTCTCTTCTTTTCACAGGTATTTGAAGGCCTCCTTGGACAGCCATTTTGCTTTTTTGCATTTCTTTTCCATGGGGATGGTCTTGATCCCTGTCTCCTGTACAATGTCACGAACCTCATTCCATAGTTCATCAGGCACTCTATCAGATCTAGGCCCTTAAATCTATTTCTCACTTCCACTGTATAATCATAAGGGATTTGATTTAGGTCATATCTAAGTGGTCTAGTGGTTTTCCCTACTTTCTTCAATTTCAGTCTGAATTTGGCAATAAGGAGTTCATGATCTGAGCCACAGTCAGCTCCTGGTCTTGTTTTTGCTGACTGTATAGAGCTTCTCCATCTTTGGCTGCAAAGAATATAATCAATCTGATTTTGGTGTTGACCATCTGGTGATGTCCATGTGTAGAGTCTTCACTCGCAGTGAATTCACTTGGAGTGAATCTATAGTTACTTCACAATAAAGGTGGTTTTTTAACTTTTTCTTTGGTGCTGGAGTACAGCCGATTTAACAGGCAATGTGCTGATAGTGTCAGGTGAACAGCAAAGGGACCCAGCCATTCATATACATGTAAATTAAGATTTTTGTAAAAATTCTTTTTCCTGTGACCATGAGGATCAAAGTGTTTAACAATTGATATCAGTTGAAGAACATATTAACAGTGATTATTTTTATACAGTTAAATTCTGATCATATTCAAACCTGAAAAGTAAATGTTTGCAGAGCTGTGTGTCTTAGGTGCTTGGATTACCGAAGCCTTCGTGGGCACCCCTGTGTTCACTGCAGATGATTGTACCTGCCCCAGCAGCTTGCTCTGTAGTCAGCCTGGGGACGGGTGAGAATGTGATGGTGACTGGGAAGGGTGGAATGGAAGGGCAGGAAAGCCCCAGGAGGGGATGTGGGAAAGTTGAAGTTTGAAAGCTAAAGTTTGGAAATAGATTCCCAGAGAACGGCCCCACATCCCTCCCCCACCAAGGGCATCTCTGTGAGCCCCCAGAGTCACACACATGCAGATTTGCAGGGCGCTGCTGTCCCACTCTGGGAAGCTAGAGAAACTCAGAAGAAAAGCTCCCAGTCTGACTTTTGGACTTTCCAGTCCAGTTTACGGGTTTCTTCTTGGGCTTCTCCCCTGCCCCCTTTTCTGGTTTTTCAGCCCAGTTTCCCTTATGGGAGTGGAGTGAGGACTAACAGCACTTCCTCAGATCTGTTTCTGTGATCTAGGACTTGGATTAGACACCATGTTTAGGTGCATCAGACTCAGCAGAAATCACAGCAAGGCCACCTGCTTTCCAGGTTGGAGTGCTGGCACTTTGTCAAATAAGATGTCTGTGGAAAGGTTTCAGGCAAGAGCCAGGACTTGTTCTTTTTAAAAATGGTTTGACCAAAAGGCAAGAGCTTGTAGTCACCCAGCTGTGAATTTCTCCGGGATCGCATACATGGAGAGTGCTACCAAAGACACCCTGCAGTCAGAAATGATGAAATGTGGAAACAGAGTGCGTTTCAAAGTCATTCAAATAAAATAACCATTCATGTCTTCCAGTTGAGGGAGCAGACTCATAGAGGTCAAGTGACTTGAGCATGGTCACACAGCAAATAAATACTATGACTTCCCTGGTGGCTCAGCTGGTAAAGATTCTGCCTGGAATGTGGGAGACTTGGGTTCGATCCCTGGGTTGGGAAGATCCCCTGGAGAAGGAAACGGCTACCCACTCCAGTATTCTGGCCTGGAGAATTCCATGGACTGTATATAGTCCATGGGATTGCAGAGAGTCCGACATGGCTGAGCAACTTTCACTAACTCTATACCCCCAGCCACCTATAGTGCAGGAGCCCACAGGAGGGTTGCAGTCACTAAGTTGTGTATGGCTCTTTGGTAGCCATCCTTTTTCTTCTCTTTCCTTTGTCAAAAAGTCTTCATCATTTTTCCCTCCACTATACTCTCTCTTCTAAGGAAGCCCAAGTTTTGATGATTGTAAATAAGCAGTTTATTCCCTCTCTTCCTTTTAGAGGAAGAGAGGAGAGATGCATGAGTTGGATTTTCTTTCACCTTCTTTAGATGTGCTTTTCATAACTTAAAGCTCTTCTAGAAGAGATAGAAAGTTTCATGATATCTTTAGAATAGTATCTCAGTGGATTAAGATGGTTCAGCCTGATGGAATTTGGGAAGCCTTTGGGAATTTGGTGACAGCTATGGACCTGTTTGTAGAACAGTCAACATGCACTCAAAAGTTAGAGCTTGCTGAAACTGAGCCTTCCTGCCGTCTTCCCGGAGGCAGGCAGCGTCAGAGGAAGCTCAGTGGGATGACGGAGCCCTCCTACAACTGCGTCATCCAGGACACTAACCCCAGTCACGTGTGGTAGCAGAGAGCTTGAAATGTGGCTGGTGTGACTGAGGAAGTGAATTTCTAATTAACAAATTCAGATGGCTGCACAAGGCTCCTGACAGCAGACAGAATTGCATGATAGCTAATTCACCCACATGGCTTGAGTAACAGCGACACAATGGCAGAAGTTCTTCCTTAGAGCTGGTGCTAGGTGTTGTTTTGTAGCAGCGTGTTTTATCGTTCTGTATTTCATCTTATTTTTTCTTTTGGCTTTGTCAAGTAATGGATTCTTGAGAATCTGTTCATGAGGGTATACTTAAACTATTTGTTCCCAAGCACGTGAGTGTTTTTTGGGGATGTAATTTTCTTCCTTCTCTTTGTCTCAAGGAAAATAGGCATTGGTATCACCTGATTCAAGATGCACAGAAACGTGGTGCCATTATTAAGACTTGTGACAAGAACTACAGACACGATGCAATGAAGATCCTGAAGCTCAAACCATTGCTTCAGAGGAGCCTTACTCATCCTCCTGCTGTCACTCCAGAGGCATCCAGACCCCAGGGTGGCCTACCCAGCAGCAAGCAAGATGGTGAACTCAGCAAGACATCTTTTGCTTCTTCCATATACCACTCACCCTCTGACTCCAAAGAAGCCACAGTCACTGAGGCTGCAAAGGATCCTGAAAGGCCACCCAATCAGGACTGGCTTCGGGACCCAAGACTGCTGCGGAGGATGGGCTTGGCCTTGGATGCCCAAGGAATAAGCCTCAGGGAGCTGCAGCCCTTGAGCCCCCAGCATTCCGGAGCAGCGCCTCCTTCGGGCGTGCCAGGTTGCCCTGGGAGTCCCCAGGAGCCAGGCACCGTCAGGCAGCAGGGAGTCACCCTGAACAGCCACATGCCTCGTATGCCGTGTGACTCTCCAGCTGCCAGTACTGACACTTCCACAAGCGCAAAGAAGTGTGACCAGGAAGAGGGGGCGCTCGGCCACAGGAGAGAGGCCAGGTCCTTGAGTGCAGGGGATCAGGCGTGGTGGGCGAGCTCCCACACAAAGAGGAACTCAGACTGGGATGAGAGGGTCCTGGAGGAGGACAGCTGCTCCAAGAAGAGACGGGTTTTATAGTACGGCCGAACAGCAGAGGCTGTCAGCCATGACCATTGCTGCAGACCTCTGATGACTGACTAACAGGCTTGTCCAGATAAGACTGCTTTTTTCCTTATAGGAGTTTGTTGTTGGAAAACAAAATGTATTATAACACATGGGCCTCTTGGTCCTTTCTGTCAGTTGCAGAAGCTTTCAGAGGACATTAGTGTGTCAGTAATTATGTCTTTGAAGTAGGAGGCTTGCAGTGTTGATCTCTCGTTCTTGTAGAAAAGGAGGTCAGCCTGGAGAGGTTGTAGAAGTTGGAATGTATATTTGTATAGCAAATAACAAAATCCTTTTAAAATTTAATCTGGTAGACGGCTTTTCTTTCCCCTGCTTAAAATGTTAATCATTTTCAATAGAACAAACCTTATATTGAAAAAAATGTGAGGGGGGCAGGTCCTTTAAACCATTGTTATGACAAAACAGATGTTTAACAGCCCAGGTAGTCTGGCAAGGAGCTGAGTTTAGTGCTGGTGGGTCAGAGGTCTCTAGTTCTGTTTTTTAAAAGCAGCTGGAGTCTTCTGGGGAGAAGGCAATGGCACCCCACTCCAGTACTGTTGCCCGGAAAATCCCATGGATGGAGGAGCCTGGTGAGCTGCAGTCCATGGGGTCGCTAAGAGTCAGACACGACTGAGTGACTTAACCTTCACTTTCCACTTTCATGCATTGGAGAAGGAAATGGCAACCCACTCCAGTGTTCTTGCCTGGAGAATCCCAGGGACAGAGAAGCTTGGTAGGCTGCAGTCCATGGGATCGCACAGAGTCGGACACGACTGAAGCGACTTGGCGGCGGCAGCAGCAGCAGAGTCTTCTGGGGGAAAGTTGGGAAGCAGAAAGTTCTGTTAGTTAAGTTCCGCTGATGACCTTTGTAGACCAGGCACCCTGACACAGGATAGTGCATTTCTGTGATGAGTTCATCTTCTAGTAGTGAGCATGTAGTTCTCTAGCTTAAATTCTCATTCTTCTTGAATTAGGGGAATATGAGAAAGTATAGTTCTTGACATGTCATTCAGATGCCCCCAGTGTATTATGAGTTTTCTGCAACTCATGGGTTAGAAATCCAGTGTTTGCCAAGTGCAAGATCAGTGCCGAGGTGGCTTGTGTGAAAGCGTGCATTTCTTGGGTTGAGCCAGAAAACTGGGTGTTCACCATCTTCCCAAGGGGTTCCTGGGGACTTGAGACAATATTTTAGACAGGAAAGAGACAGCTTTTAAAAAGAGCAGGCTGGAAGAGCAGCGCAGATACTTGTGATTTCAGAACCAAGGAGAGAGTTGACAGATTTCCTCTCGTGTCTGGAGACCATTGTCATTGATGCAGATGCAGCGCTGTTGTGGGGCATCTGGTTAGAGGGCTTGTGCTTCTGCGAAAGCAAGTGGCTGTTGTGGGTGGAGGTCTGGAGACTTGGGCGTGGGCAGGGCTGCCTGATTGCAAAGCCTGGCTTTCCCTGCACACACACAGTGGTGCTGAGGTCTCACAGACGCGAGCGTGTGTTAACAGTCGACCGCGTTTGAACCCGTGGTTGGTTGTGTACACCGTGCAGCACCCCAGCTGCTCGGGGGTAGAGAGCACATCCCTGAGGGTGAACATGCACCCTCTGAAGTGTCTCTGCTCTTCTGCTTTTTAAGCAGAAAGGGCTTTGTGGTCATCAGAAATTGTCCTGAAGCAGGTTATTAAGAGCTTTAAAAGAGCGTTTGATTTTCAAAGGTTTAAACACTCTACTTCTCTGTTCCCCTTGTCCCTCTCACTGCTATCTAGAGCTCTGCTGATGGACGTGGATACTCCCTGTCACCTAGGGAGCATGCGTTCTGTCCCCAGAGTCAGCCCCTGCTCCCCCGTCACGGAGGTGGGCTGAGTCCTACTTGGGGCCAGGGCTTTGTAAGCTTCCTGCCTGGCCTTTGGCAAGAAAGCTCATTGTTGCTGTGTTTATTTTCCTCCTGTCTTGGTAGACTGCTTGATTTAGCAGACAGTTGTAGTGATCACGGTTTACAGAGTCTAGAAGGTGTTAGCTTATAGAAGAGGTGTGACGGACACTGCTGGGCCAGGACCTTTCCCCATGCTGCTCACACAACATGAATTTAAGGCAGGGTCTGTTGCCTGTTCCCACACGTCATGCCCACCTTTCGGTTCACCACTCACCTAGTCTGGGAATGCAAGAAGTAGCACATCAGAACACCTAACGAGCACGTGTGTCCTGACAGCCCCTCCCAGCAGAAGCGGTCATACCGGACATTGCACTGGAAACGCACCGTGGCTCCAGTTGGCGTACTTGATGTGTGTGCACGAAGCACGCCGTGTGCCGTGCGGCCTTTCTGGATGTAGCTGTCACAGCAGTGTTGTTGATGGGCGCTTAATCTGCAGGTGAAAAAGAATAGCTGCTTGTTTTGTCCTTGCCATGGCATTATAAGAAAGTGCCCTGTCTTCTTTCAGTCTTAATTCTTTCAACATGAAAATATTCTACTTAAAATCTTGTTTTGTTTCTTTGTATATCATTTGCCTTGAAATGACTGTGGACAGTTTATTTAGTTCTGTTTTCATGTATTATCAGAAGCAGATTTGATAAATACATGTGAATAACCTCCTGTAAATGAGTTTTATAACAAAATTGTACTAAACTATTTTCTAAAGTCAGTTGTGCCGATTTATAGTTTTCTTTGCTGTAGTTTTCTTTCTATGCCCTGAATTCCTAGCCAGGATTTGGCAAACAATAGCCCTGTTGTCTCTGTTAAGATCTGAATATTGAGGAAATGGCAGAATTAAAAGCAGAAACAAGAAAGCTGACGCATGTTAGGAGTTATTGAATGGAGATTGAAGGGACTTCCAGATAACTCGCTTAGTCTGCCATTGGATTGATGTTTTCATCCAGTCTGCACCCACAGTGCTCCTAGCTCCTCACCTCTTCTTGGAATCTTATCCACAAGGTGGTGAGTGAGGTACGTGTGGCCAACTGTGGTGTCAGTTACCCGTTGAGATTTGGTCCAGAAACACACGCTCACCTCCAGGCTGAGCTTGGGAGAGCAGAGCAGATGAACAGGAACCCACAGAAAGAGCTGCGGGAGCCCCAGCGGCAGAGCTGGAGGCAGATGGCCAGGCCGGGGGTAAGCGCTGGTGGTTACAAAGGAGAGCACATTCTCCAAAAGCAGTGGCTTCAGGAAGGACAGTTGGACATGCTGAGCTCCACCAGGATGTGGGCCCCGCCAGCCTCCCTGGGCCTCCCACTCATCCGGGATGGAGGCACCCACCACCCATGAGGGTAAAGGGACGACCTCGTGGGGAGTCCTGGGGCAAGGTGAGGTTGCCAGGAGACCTGATGAGAGGCGGGTGCTCCGTGATGGCCGTTTTATCCATGCAGTTGGTTCCTGCAGCAGCTGCCATGGGGATTTTTAAAATCTCTCCTGACCAATACAGCTGGGTTTCACCATTTATTGTTTGAGGAATAAATAATTCAAAAAGGAAACTAAAATTTAGCTTCAACTTAAAGTAGAATTTACAGCGTTGCGCAGTACCATGAAGGCAGTTTCTGTACACAAAGGATCCCTCAGTAACTCTTAAAGGACCTGAGTTATTGTCACCCTGTGCTACTGGACAGGAGGTGTTTGCCAAGTCAGACTGCGTAAATGGTGCCCACAGGTGGACGGTGCCCTGACCCACGGGAACTCCGACCCACGGGAGCTGTCTCTGGGTTCCCTCCCTCCAGCTTGGGCCAGCTCTGCTTGTGGCCGCTGTAGCCTTTGTTCTCAAGCAATGTTGCAAATCGAATTGTTGGTACTTTTCAGCCTGGGAGGTGTACCTGGGAGTCACCCAGAGAACTTTAAAAATTCCCTCTCCTGGGCTGTCCCCTAGAATTGCTAATTTCTTGTGTCTGGGAGAAAGTACTTGCTGCCTTTAAAAAAAAAGCTTAAAAGTTGAACTCACTGCGAGGTGATTGCAGTGAGCGGCCAGCCTTGAGGCCTGGCTCCTCGCGTCAGCCCTGGGGCCCATCGGGGTCCAGTCTGTCTTCTTCAGTACCTCGTCCCCTACAGGGGCTCTGGAGGGGGTGCGGCCCACCCCCAGAAGCCATCTGGGCAGGCATCCTTTTGTTGAGATTCCCAAGGGCACCGCAGTGGGACTGGGGAAGGAGAGCCAGGAACAGCTCAGTCAGGGGTTGGGGGGTCCGGATGCCATAGAGAGGAGGAGTTAGAAGGCTGCCTATGGAGTCTAGAAAGAGCCAAGTGAGCCTGCGTCAGGTGTGAGCGGGAGTGCCCACTGAGCTAGCCATGGAGGGGCCTGAGCAGGGAGTAGTTGGTCACGGAAAACGAGGCAGGGGGTCTGCCTTAGCTCTGCCCTTGGCTGTGGACAGCTCCTGAGGGCCTTTTGTGGGCTTTGCTTTCTCCACCTGAAAATGATGGTCGGGGTGTTAGTTCTTTTTCACCATCAAGCTTTAAAATTCCAAGTCCCAAACGCTGACGTCCAGGAGGAGAAGAGGCTAAAGAGCACAGTGCGAACTTCCCTGGTGGTCCAGCGGCCAAGGGGTCTCCTGATTCTCTGAGCTCTTGCAGCTCCACATTCAGAGACCCCCCACTGCCCCCATCTCAGATACTGACCCAGAATCACCCCAACACAGCTGGGCAGGGAGCCCGCCGATGGCACCCGCCTTTGCCCACATCTTGGTGGAGAATGTCCTCAAAGATTCTTAAATTTATAGTTCCTTGGGTTTCATGACAACGTCGTCGTTCAGTCATTCAGGCGTGTCCGACTCTCTGTGACCCCATGGACTGCGGCACGCCAGGCCTCCCTGTCCTGCACCTTCTCCCGGAGCTTGCCCAGACTCACGTCCATTGAGTTGGTGATGTCATCAACCATCTCGTCCTCTGTCATCCCCTTCTCGTTAGATGATTAAAGCAACAAATGAACCTAAAACTAACTTTCTTAGGTCCCCTATACAGATCGCATTGTCGACCCCTGCACTGTAACAGAGATCTGCTCAACAGAGCTCACCCTCTGGGGGAAGCAGCAAGAGAAAAGAGATTTCAAAAATAACAGCAGGGGCTTCCCACACGTGTCACTCCTCAGGCCCCCAGGACATCTTATCCGGGCTCCTCTGGGCGGAGGGGTGGGTTTTCTATGAGGTTGGGGCCTCTCTTCTGGTCCTCCAGAAAATGGCAGAGTATTGCCAGCGCTTCCTTAGCCACATACGCCCCTGGTATCTGTGAGTAACTGAAATAGTTGACTCTGATCTTTTTTTATAGTCTACTGCCATAAAAAGGCATTTTTATAAGCTGCTCTTACAAATTAAATGGTTTTTTTTTTTTTAATTAAATGTTTTAAAGAATTGAGAAGTTTTACTTAAGGCAAATTTGAGGATAACCACCCAGGAAGAGCATCTCAGAAAGCTCTCAGAACTGTTCCCTGATTTTCTTTTTAAACCTTCAAATGCCTCCTCTTCTAACAGTATTTAAACCAATCTAGTAAATCTAGTCAAACTTGGTGAGTCTAAAGTTCTTTTAAAAAGCCCATTTAATAAAACAGTCTTAAACTTTTCCATTTTATCCTAAACTGAGCGATTCGGTAGATTTCAAGTTGAAATAACTAATCTGATGAAAATGCCAAGTTTTCTTAAATGTTAAAAACCCTTGAGCCATCAAATACACTCTAAATAACAAACATAATTTGATATAAAAGCATTAGCATGGTTTCAGTTTACTACATTATCTCGTTTTTCAGTCTTCCCAAAGTTAGAACGCAGCCGAGATGGGATGGTTTTTATCTTCCCGAGTGACTTCAGTTTGGCATCCCAAGCAGGGTGGGCTGCAGAGCAGCTGAAGTCGTCACCTGGCGATGCTGTACATCCACAGTGGTGGTCAGACCACTGATTGGCACAGACCTGGCGCTCAAAGTTCTTGTGAAATAAATTGTACATCAAAGCGTATATGAGGGTAATGGAAAACGAAAGACATAATCAACACCTGTGTACCACTGCCCCATCACAGAAAGCAGGACACTGCTGACGCCTGGAAGGTCACTCCAGGCTTCTTCCAGACATCCTCCCACCTCCCCTTCCACCTAGTTGTAAACATCATCCTGAATTCTGTAGTTTGCATAAAGTTTTGTCAGTTCAGTTCAGTCGCTCAGTCGTGTCTGACTCTTTGCGACCCCATGGACCTCCCTGTCCATCACCAACTCCCGGAGCTTGCTCAAACTCATGTGCATTGAGTCGGTGATGCCATCCAACCATCTCATCCTCTGTCGTCCCCTTCTCCTCCTGCCTTCAATCTTTCCCAGCATCAGGGTCTTTTCAGATGAGTCAGTTCTTTGCATCAGGTGGCCAAAGTATTGGAGTTATCAGCTTCAGCATCAGTCCTTCCAGTGAATTTGCAGGATTGATTTCCTTTAGGATGGACTGGTTGGATTTCCTTGCAGTCCAAGGGACTCTCCAGAGTCTTCTCCAACACCACAGTTCAAAAGCATCAATTCTTCGGTGCTCAGCTTTCTTCACAGTCCAACTCTCATATCCATACGTGACCACTGGAAAAACCATAGCCTTGACTAGATGGACCCTTGTTGGCAAAGGTATGTCTCTGCTTTTTAGTATGCTGTCTAGGTTGGTAATAACTTTTCTTCCAAGGAGTAAGCGTCTTTTAATTTCATGGCTGCAGTCAGCATCTGCAGTGATACTGGAGCCTCAAAAAATTAAGTCTATCACTGTTTCCCCACCTGTTTGCCATGAAGTGATGGGACCACCCATGCCATAATCTTAGTTTTCTGAATGTTGAGCTTTAAGCCAACTTTTTCACTCTCCTCTTTCACTTTCATCAAGAGGTTCTTGAGTTCTTTGCCTTCTGTCATAAGGGTAGTGTCATCTGCATATCTGAGGTTATTGATATTTCTCCCGGCAATCTTGATTCCAGCTTGTGCTTCTTCCAGCCCAGCGTTTCTCATGATGTACTCTGCATAGAAGTTAAATAAACAGGGTGATGATACACAGCCTTGACATACTTGACGTACTTTCCTATTTGGAACCAATCTGTTGTTCCATGTCCGGTTCTAACTGTTGCTTCCTGACCTGCATGCAGGTTTCTCAAGAGGCAGGTCAGGTGGGCTGGTATTCCTATCTCTTTCAGAATTTTCCACAGTTTATTGTGATCCACACAGTCAAAGGCTTTGGCATAGTCAATAAAGCAGAAATAGATGTTTTTCTGGAACTCTCTTGCTTTTTCCATGATCCAGCGAATGCTGGCAATTTGATCTCTGGTTCCTCTGCCTTTTCTAAAACCAGCTTGAACATCTGGAAGTTCACGGTTCACATACTGTTGAAGCCTGGCTTGGAGACTTTTGAGCATTACTTTACTAGCATGTGAGATGAGTGCAATTGTGCGGTAGTTTGAGCATTCTTTGGCATTGCCTTTCTTTGGAACTGGAATGTAAACTGACCTTTTCCAGTCCTGAGGCCACTGCTGAGTCTTCCAAATTTGCTGATATATAGAGTGCAGCACTTTAACGGCAACATCTTTTAGGACTTGGAATAGCTCAACTGGAATTCCATCACCTCCACTAGCTTTGTTTGTAGTGATGCTTCCTAAGGCTCACTTAACTTCACATTCCAGGATGTCTGGCTCTAGGTGAGTGATCACACCATTGTGATTATCTGGGTCGTGAAGATCTTTTTTGTACAGTTCTTCTGTGTATTCTTGCCACCTCTTCTTAATATCTTCTGCTTCTATTAGGTCCATGCCGTTTCTGTCCTTTGTTGAGCCCATCTTTGCATGAAATGTTCCCTTGGTATCTAATTTTCTTGAAGAGATCTCTATTCTTTTCCATTCTATTATTTTCCTCTATTTCTTTGCATTGATCACTGAGGAAGGCTTTCTTATCTCTCCTTGTTATTCTTTGGAACTCTGCATTCAAATGGGTATACCTTTCCTTTTCTCCTTTGCCTTTCGCTTCTTTTCTTTTCACAGCTATTTGTAAGGCCTTCTCAGCCATTTTGCTTTTTTGCATTTCTTTTCTATGGGGATGGTCTTGATCCCTGTCTCCTGTACAATGTTACGAACCTCCATCCATAGTTCATCAGGCACTATGTCTATCAGATCTGATCCCTTGAATCTATTTCTCACCTCCATTGTCTAATAATAAGGGATTTGATTTAGGTCACGGTCTAGTGGTTTTCCCTACTTAGTTCAATTTAAGTCTGATTTTGGCAATAAGGAGTTCATGATCTGAGCCACAGTCCTCTTCCGGTCTTGTTTTTGCTGACTGTATAGAGCTTCTCCATCTTTGGCTGCAAAGAATATAATCAGTCTGATTTTGGTGTTGACAATCTGGTGATGTCCATGTGTAGAGTCTTGTGTTGTTGGAAGAGGGTGTTTGCTATGAGCAGTGTGTTCTCTTGGCAAAACTCTTTTAGCCTTTGCCCTGCTTCATTCTGTACTCCAAGGCCAAATTTGCCTGTTACTCCAGGTTGTCTCTTGACTTCCTACTTTTGCATTGCAGTCCCCTATAATGAAAAGGACATCTTTTTTGGGTGTTAGTTCTAGAAGGTCTTGTAGGTCTTCCTAGAACCGTTCAACTTCGGCTTCTTCAGCATTACTGGTCGGGGCATAGACTTGGATTACTGTGATATTGAATGGTTTGCCTTGGAAACGAACAGAGATCATTCTGTCGTTTTTGAGATTGCATCCAAGTACTGCATTTCGGACTCTTGTTGACTATGATGGCTATTCCATTTCTTCTAAGGGATTCTTGCCCACAGTAGGAGATATAATGGTTATCTGAGTTATATTCACCCTTTCCTGTCTGTTTTGGTTCACTGATTCCTAAAATGTCAATGTTCACTCTTAACATCTCCTGTTCGACCACTTCCAATTTATCCTGATTCATGGACCTAATATTCCAGGTTCCTATGCAATATTGCTCTTTACAGCATCGGAGTTTATTTCCATCACCAGTCACCTCCACAACTGGTTGTTGTTTTTGCTTTGGCTCCGTCTCTTCATTCTTTCTGGAGTTATTTCTCCACTCTTCTCCAGTAGCATATTGGGCACCTACTGACCTGGGGAGTTCATCTTTCAGTGTCCTATCTTTTTGCCTTTTCATGCTGTTCATGGGGTTCTCGAGGCAAGAATACTGAAGTGGTTTGCCATTCCCTTCTCTAGTGGACCACGTTCTGTCAGAACTCTCCACCATGACCCGTCCATCTTGCCTACACGGCATGGCTCGTAGTTTCATTGAGTTAGACAAGGCTGTGGTCCATGTGATCAGATTGGTTAGTTTTCTGTGATTGTGGTTTTCAGTCTGTCTGCCCTCTGATGGAGAAGGATAAGAGGCTTATGGAAGCTTCCTGATGGGAGAGACTGACTGGGGGAAACTGGGTCTTGTTCTGATGGGCGGGGCCATGCTCAGTAAATCTTTAATCCAGTTTTATGTTGATTGGAAGGGGCTGTGTTCCCTCCCTGTTGTTTGACCTGAGGCCAAACTATGGTGGAGGTGATGAAGATAATGGCGACCTCCTTCAGCAGGTCCTGCACGCACTGCTGCACTCAGTGCCCCCGACCCTGCAGCAGGCCACCGCCGACCCACGCCTCCCCCGGAGACTCCCGGGCAAGTCTGGGGCAGTCTCTTGTGGGGTCACGGCTCCTTTCTCCTGGGTCCTGGTGCACACAAGGTTCTGTTTGTGCCCTCCCAGAGCCTGTTTCCCAGTCCTGGGTAAGTTCTGATGGCTCTGTGGTGAGGTTAATGGCAACCACCTCTAAGAGGGCTTATGCCATACCCAGGTCTGCTGCACCCAGAGCCCCTGCCCCTGTGGCAGGCCACTGCTGACCCGGATCTCCTCAGGAGGCACTCAAACACAGTTCTGTGTCAGTCTCTGTGAGGTTTCTGGGTCCTCGTAGGCACAAGGTTTGTTTGGGCCCTCTGAGTGTCTCTGGCGGGTATGGTGTTTGATTCTAAATGCGATTTTGCCTCTCCTACTGTCTTGCTGGGGCTTCTCCTTGGCCCTTAGACGTGGGGTATTTCCTCAAAGTCGCTGCAGCTCTACGCAGCTGCCACTCCAGTGCATATACCCCAAAATTATATTCACTCAATTTTGTACTTGATGTGATATATACAATGGATATCCTGTGACTGAATTTTCTCCCCCTCGTCCTTATATTTCTGAGATAGCTATAGCGGTTGTCCACTCTTTTGGGTGGAGGATAGTATTCTGTTTTAGGAATATGCCAGAGTCTGTCCATTCCATTCTGATGCACACACAGGAGCCTTCCCAGGCAGAACTCAGACCTGTGTCATGCAGGGACACAGGACTGGAAGGCCCTCCAGGACGCCTGGCCGTAGGTGCTTCTGGCTTGAGGCTGTGACAGGGCTCCAAACAACAGCATGGTCCGGTGCTCCTATGCCGGCAACTGAATGGCGAGGACAACCTGCCAGGTGGGGGCCTGGTTGGAGTCCTGCCCTTAGCCTGCACCCAAATCCCCTCATCCCACCAGTAACCCCCTAATGACAGGAGCCAGCCTGTGTGGGTTCCATTCTTGGCAACTGCAGTGCCTCAACTAGAACACCCCTTACCGAGCAGTCTACCCTCGGGTAGTTACGGGGTCTAGAGACCAACGCATCCTGCAGTCCTAGCATCGTCATTAACTCCTCGACATGGCCTTACAGCTAACACGAGGGGATGGTTAATGACAGCACCTCTTTGGGGCAGAAGGACAGACCCCAGTAGAAATAGATCCTGGCAGAAGGAAGATGTCCGCGATCTCGTGGGAAGGTGAGGGTTACAGTTTTGCTCTATGTGTGTGTATATATGTGACACCACACCCATGTGGCAGGCTTTGGCAGGGGGAAAGAGGGAAGAAATGGACAACAGCAGCGGATACTGGTCCCTTATTTGGGCCAGCACTGCACTTCTGTGGCCCTCATGATAGCCCTCTGATATAGGTGCTAGGTTTTGCTGTTGTTTGGTTTGGTTTGGTTTGTTTTTCGCCCTGTGGTGCAGCTGGTGGGATCTTAGTTCCCCAACCAGGGGTTGAACCCACACCCTCGCAGAGAAAGCCCAAAGTTCTAGCCCCTGGACCACCAGGTGCTGGTTTTCACATCCCCATTTCACAGATAAGGATACTGAAGCAGAGAGGGATTGAGTAACTTGCCCAAGTTCATCCAGGTAGTAGAGGACAGCTTTGAACCCACGTGGTGGGACTTGAGAGCCCCGCAGTGCCATCCCTTCTGCCTCTGAAAACACGCCCCTCCCTGCCCCCTACCCTCCATTCAAGGAAGGAAACGTGGGCCCTGGGTCAGCCATGAAATGTACAGATGCATGGGTGCGCCAGTGGGTGGGGAAGCGGGCCATTGGCAGGGTCAAAAAGTAAAAGGGTGGGGATTTTTCCATATCCTTTTTAAAAAAATAATGTATTTGGCTGAGCCAGGTCTTAGTCGCAGCATTCGGGATCTTTAGTTGAAGCCTGTGGGATCTAGTACCCTGACGAGGGATTGAACCCTGGTCCCCCTGCACTGGGAGCTCAGTCTTAACCACTGGACTGCCAGGGAAGTTCCATGTGGGTCTTATGAGCTTTCAAATCATCTTTTCAACTTAAATCGCCCAGTTGACTTTTGATGCCGTGCCCAAGCTCTCCGACCAAGATACTTGTGGAGCCTCAGTGTTCTCAGCTGTAAAATGGCTCTGTTCCCGGAGTCCACTTCTCAGCTTCATCTCAGGGGTCCTTGATAGAAGGTATGTCCAGCCTCAGCCTCAGCACAGGACTTAGCACGGTCTTAACAAACGCTGGGCAGACTGTGTGGGGGCAGGGAGTGTTTTATGAAAAGGTACTGGACATGCACATCAGAAAATATTAACAGTTATTAGCTTTGGATGGAAGATTGTGGGTGATTTTAATTTAAAAATTCTTATTATCTAG
This sequence comes from Bubalus kerabau, assembly GCF_029407905.1. Classification (NCBI taxonomy): domain Eukaryota; kingdom Metazoa; phylum Chordata; class Mammalia; order Artiodactyla; family Bovidae; genus Bubalus; species Bubalus kerabau. The sequence continues at coordinate 105,112,583 of NC_073634.1, read as the reverse complement.
CATTTCTGTGTTTTCTAACTTCCTGAAGTTGTGATTTGTGTTTTCTAAGAAAACAAAAACAAGTCAAGCTTCTCCTCCCTGGATTTTTACCCTTTGCTCATCTGGCCTGAGATGTGCAGGGGTCCTTAGGGACTGGGGGAGACTGGCCTAGCTGGAGGTGCCTTGCTGGGGCAGGGGTTGCGGGCATGGGGGGAGCCCCCTCTCAGCCCTGCCTGCCCAGGCCTGCGGGGAGATGCCCACAGCCGCTCCCCAGGTGCCCATAAACGCCTCATAACTAAAAGTGCCGACGCAGCAGGCCTGCTTATTTAGAGGGGGCACGTGGGGGCAGCGGGCAAGGCATTTTCCCTGACAGCAAGGCCGTTTGGATGACACCTGGCTCCCCAGGGCACCTCGCTCTGTCCTGGAGCTGCTGCAGGGGCGGAGGAGGGGGTTGGGCCAGAGCTGCAGGCCCTGCAGGGGGGACGCCCCGTGCCCCCTCCCCGCCCTGGGCTTCACACTCTTGCCATCCTGAGTCACTTCCTGCCCCTGCTTCTTAGCAAGCATGACTTCAGGCAAGTTACCTCCCAAATTGGACCCTCCACTTCCCTCTCTGTTAACTGGGTAGACCCGTCCTTCCACCTAGAACATTCTCTACCCGGGACAGTTTCACCCCCAATTTGCAATGCCCGGAGGCACTTTTGGTTGTCGCAACTCGGGAGGGAAAGTGACTGTCACCTGGAGACTGGAGGCCAAGGATGCTGCTGAACACCCTACCCGCACAGCACAGCCGCGCCCGCCCGGCCCGGCAGCGCCGCCAGTGTCGGTGGCACTGAGGCCCAGAGTCCTGTCCCAGGGTGAAGTTCGTGACGGTGAAGCCTAAGGACGCACGGGCCGGCCCGCGGGCAGTGGCTGTCACCCTCCCCGTTGTGAAAGTGGAGCCTTCTCCTCTCAACCACTCAGAACCCGATGTCCACACATGAGGTCCGGGACCAGGAAGCACCAGGAAGAGGTGGGGCTGTGCCCGGAAGATGTCGGAATTTTCCAAGTGGCTGCTGGCAACTTTCCCTCCAGCCTCTGACCGGGGTCAGGGCCTGGGCCGCCTCCTGGGGGACCAGGGCTGCCAGTCTGATTTAGTGTGCTCCACCTCCCTGCCCCTGGCTTGTGTAGACACTGATCCTAGGGGAGCTGCCACAGTGCCACTGGCCCTGCTGAGAGGGGTCAGGGCAGGCAGGGCTCTGCCCACCTCCTCCCCGACCTCTCAGGACCCTTCCTGGGGACACACCCAGGGTGACACCAAGGGGGGTGTGTGTGTGTACAGTAGAAGCTGCTGATGCCTGGCCCAGAGTCCGTCTATGGGAACCGCCCCTGCAATGCTGCAATGCCTGATACAACTTACAGCTGCCCACCTTCTGTACTGGGGGCCCCCCAAATCCAGCATGAAGCCCATGGCGTGAGCCTGCCCCTTGCTTCAGGATGGGGTTTCTGCTCAGAGCCTCGGTGAGTGCCCTCAGGTATACCTCACTGGGCCTCCCCGCCGCATCTGAATCGTCTCATCCATCTTCCAAACAGCACCCCCTCCATGAATCCACGCTCCGAACCCGTGTCTCAAGCTCTGCTTCTGTCAAGGGACCCAAGATTCTGTGTGTGTATTTAGGGGCGAGTGATTGTGCTTCCTATGTTAACATCACGAGGAGGAGGAGGACGAGAAGCCACTGCTTACAAATTGCAGCCAGCAGCCGGTGTTTACCTAGAGGCGGATTTGCTCAGCCTGCTCCCCCTTCTCCTTCGTCCCCCCCAAGCCCCCACCCCCACCCCCTGCTCATCTGAAGGTGGAGGCCGGTCCTGTGCTGGAAAGAGGGTCTTGAGGCAGTGAGGCCCTGAACTCCCGGGCCTAAAGCCGCTGTGACCTGTTGTCTTCCTCATGGGCAGCGTTATGACGTGGGGGCCGTGGCTGGAGCATTTTAGTGTCTCTGCCTCAGTGGGCCTGGGGACCCAGATGCTGAGTGGGAAAGGCCAATAACTTAGGAGCCGGTAAGTCCGCTTGTGACAAAAAACCCAAAGACCAGTGTTTTTGATCACATCAAGGTTTATTTTTTCTCACACATTTAAGTGAAGAGGTGAGCAACCAGGGCTGGCGTCACCCAGCTCCGCTAGGTTCTCAGAAAACCAATCTCCACCTTCTGGGCTCCACCATCCTGAAGGGGTGGCTCCCCAAACCATGCTGACTGAGTATCAGGGTGAGGGGGCCAGAGAGACAAGCAGGGGCCCCAAACTTGGCCAACTGAGGCTTGGTGTGGAGTGAAGGCAAACAAAGGCTTTGAAGACTTTCCGGAGGCCGCGCCCATTACCCTTGCTTGTAGCCCATTGGCCAGGGCTGGGTCACGTGAGCACGCTAGGCAGCCAGGTGCCCCAGGGATGTTTTCTTTTAGCCACTGAGCTAGTGAGCTTGTCGCTAAGAAGGTGAGGATGGTAAGGGAGAGGGGGCATGGGGACCTGACAGAAGGCACTTTGGGGTTGGGAGCTGAGACAGATCGGGAGGCCAGAAGGGCCTGGTGTTTGGCCCTGAGAGGCCCTAAACACATTTTATATCACTTGTGGCCGTGCTGTAATCTCTTGTCATCTGCAAGGCCAAGTTTCGTTAGACTCTGTCTGAGCCTTGCTCTGGGGACTTGCAGGAGGAATGAACACAGTTTTATGTTAAACGTCCCAGACTGGAAAGATCGGCTGCAGCCAGAGGGTAGCTGCAGGTGCTGGGGGGGGGTGGGGTGGGGGTGGGGAGGCTGTAGGAACAGCAAGGAACCAGAACCTGATCCATGTTCTGGGAATCTTCCGAGGCAGCTGGGAAGTAAGCAGGTGGCCAGGGAAAGCCAGACCTTGAGAGACAGCAGGGAAGTCCAACTCCCAAGGACCAGAAAGAGACCCATGGGCACCTCAGAAGCACAGGGCTAAGCTGATGGACCCCTTTCTTCCGAGCTTCCTTTCACAATTCCCAGGCTGTCCCTGGTCCCCTTGGCTGTCCCCTTACTGATGCTCGGGAGGGAAAGAGGAAGACGAAAGGGGAGGATGGTGGGTTGTGGGTCTTTGCCATTCCGCCTCCATCAGCCTGTGCCCACCTTGGAATCTGGCCACCAGGGGGCGCCGGAAGGCCGCGGCCCCAGCTTCAGACACGGCCTGAGGCTGAGGGTCCGGCGGGCCTGATAGAAATCCCCCTCCGATACCGGTTTATAAATAGAATCATCGGCGTCCAGCCCTGTTCCGCGCTCTGCCAGTCCTTTCCCTGGGACTTCTCAGCAAATCCTTGTCTACCATGTGCTTTTAAATTTGAGGTCAGCCAAGGAAAAGTGCCAACATACTTTGGATTTTTTTTTTTTTTTTTTTTTTAGGGAAAGGAGGGAGACAACCTCCCAAGATTGGGGAACATTGGAGGTCACTGCAGGGCCAGGCCTGGCCACGTAGTGAGACAGCGCTGCTGGCCACACCTGCCCGTTATTCACAGAGGGGCCTGGGGAAGAGACGGGCCTTAAGAGTGAAACCGTTTCTTTAAGGCTTTTCTGTGAGTACCCCTTTCACCTCCACACTTGCTGGGTAAAAAAAAAGAGCAGAAAGAACACAGGCCCTGGAGGCAGCAGTGAGCAGATTCTTTACTGTCAGATTATACACCATCAACCACCCACCATGGTGACCAACGTCCCCGCCCGGGGCCCTCCTTCATAGGGGCAGTTAATACAAACAAAAATAGTTCTCTACAAAAGGAAGTGTCCGGCCCTCCCAACCCTCCGTCCTGACTCCCTGCCCCCAGACAGTGAGCTCCTTGGTCCCCAGACCTCTGGAAAGGCCTGGGGTCTGGTGGGCTGCAAAGGAAAACCAAGAATAGAAAAGAGAATCGTCAGCGACTAGAGTTGTAGGCAACTGGACTTTGGGTCCGCTGGCTGGTGGTGAGCCAGGCACAGGCGTTGGGTGTGTCTGCAACAGTCGTGTGTGTGGCAGGAGGCAGAATCTGAGGGTGTGGGGTGAGCAGCGTTTCTCCCCACCCTCTGTCTCACTGCCGGCAAAAAAAAAAAAAAAAAAAGGAAAGGGGCGGTGGGTAATATAAAAGAAAAACTAAGACCAAAATCGCAGGCCGCTGGGGCCAGGACCCCACAGCATCCCCCGCTGCCGTGCAGGGGCGGGGGCAGGTGCCACTGGGGTAGTGGGGACGGGGCGGGAGGACTCTGCTGAGTAGCACCTGGGAGCAGCTCAGGCCGCACCCTTCTCACCGCCAGGCCTCGGACGCCGGCCCCCGGGGGCCCCCTGGCTCTCCGGGCGAGGGGCGCAGGGCGCGACAGGGCGCGCGGACTGGCCCCCACCCTGCCCGGGGTGCCCTCCGCGGGGCTCAGCAGTCCAGGCGGGCAGCCAGCCCCAGCAGCAGCAGGCAGCCGAGCAGGGTGGCGGGGCGCGGGGCAGCCCCCGGCGCGCGGTCGCAGTCCAGGCCGCCCTCGTCGTCGGCGGGGTCGCAGCGGGGCTGCTCGCAGCGCGCGCCGGTGTAGCCACGCGGGCAGGCGCAGCGCTGGTTCTGCACGCAGGTGCCCCCGTTCTGGCACAGCAGCTGGTCGTCGTCGCACACGTTGGCTGCGGGGCGGAGGGGCGGTTAAGGCGGGCGGCGGTCAGGTCCACCCCGAACCCACCAGCACCACCACTGGCGCTGGAGCTTCTGCGACTGGGATGTGCCGGTCCAAGTACCTGGAGCGCCCTTCCACCCTCTTCCGGTGGCTAACATCGGGTCTCCGCCGGCCCGTCACTTCTTCGGACAGCCTCCCTTCCTCCCCGAAAGCCCCCGCCTCCTGCCAGCTCCAACCAACTCCCAGCTCCTCTTTTGCTTCCAACTCCCTTCCTGGTACCTACTCCACCAACAGTCGCATCAAGCCCCGCCCATCATCCAGACCCCGCCTTTGATGTCAGGCCCCGCCCACCTACTGACCCCGCTCTGCAGCGTCAGGCCCCACCCACCTACTGGCCCGGCAGCATCAGCCCCACCCACCTACAGGCCCCGGGACCATCAGGCCCCGCCCACCCAAGGGCCCCGCCCGGCAACATCAGGCCCCACCCACCTACTGGCCCGGCAGCATCAGCCCCACCCACCTACAGGCCCCGGCAGCATCAGGCCCCGCCCACCCACTGGCCCCGCCCGGCAGCATCAGGCCCCACCCCAGGCCCCACAGCCCAGGGTCCTCCCGGCGCGCACTCACGGTAGCAGCCCTGGCGCCAGTAGTGCGTGGGGAGGCAGTCGTCGCACTTGGGCCCCGCCGCACCCTCGCGGCACTCGCAGAAGCCGGTCTCGTTGCACCGGTCGTGCACGGAGCCGATCTGGTTGCAGTTACACTCTGGACCGACAGTCGCACGGCGAGTGATCAGGGTGACTTGTGGGCGCTGTCCGCACGGACCCACCCCGCCAGACCCCGCCACCCTCCCCGTCGGATCTCCGCATCCGCGGCTGGACGGTGGGGTGAGGGCTGCCTGGGGTGTCCAGATCGCGAGAGAAGACGGCATTTCCTCCCATCCAGGCAGCCCCTTCCCCTCTTTCTGGCCCTGGCGCTATGTGGCCTGGGCCAGCCCTTTCCGCTCTCTGGGCCCGTCTCCCCGCTTCTGTAACTGAGGCGGGCGCTGATCCACCCCAGCTTCAAAGAGCGGTGACTGACAGGTGGGCGGGGCCTCATCGGGGCCACTGACATCTGACCTGCGGGCTGTGCTGTGTGTGGGGACCGGAAGGTGTAGCAGGGATCCACAGCTCTCCTCCAGGGCCTCCAGCCTCACCCTACCCCTTCCCAGTCGGTTTCCTGGGGCCTCTGCCCCCTGGAGGAGGCAAACGCCTCCCCTCTGGGTGGGTGTCCTTGCTGGGCCGGGGGTGGAGGCAGCAGGCAAAGAAAAAGGAGGTGCTGGGGGGTGGGGAGGACCGCCTCTAATCGGATCCAGAGGCCCCTCCCTGTCCCCCGCGGCTGGCCAGTGTGACATGGGCTGTACGGTTCCCTTGGGATCACTTGAGAATTGATGAAATTATCTGAAGGCTGCTGCCATAATTCAGACTGACAGCTGCAGCTTTGCACAGCCTGGGCCAGCCTGCTGGGCGGGGCATGGACAGGGGGTTCCCAAGGGCGCTGGGCATCCCAGGGCTGAGAACTGGCCTCTACAGAAGACAGCGTTCCAGTCTAGTGGGTGCTGGTTGCAGGCCATGGGGCCCACCTTTGGGATTGGCCTGCCCCTGGCTGGGCCCAGGGCCCCTTGTAGATTTATTTCCTTCTTTACCACAAAAGCCAGGCCTGGCGCAGAGGGTAAAGAAAGCAGACTATTTGCTCACTGGGGGGTGGAGGGCTTATAAAGCACAAGAGAAAATTCATTTGAAGAAAAGCATCAGTCCCCCCAGAAGGATTGAACAACCCTTGATCTGATTCACTTCCCACTTTACAAACAGGCCCAGAGAGGGGAAGAGAATTGCTGAAAGGCACACAGCTTGGCTTGGGAAGATCTCCCTGGAGGATGAAATGGCAACCCACTCAAATATTCTTGCCTGGGAAATCCCATGGACAGAGGAGCCTGGTGGGCTACAATCAATGGGGTCGCACGAGTCGAGCACGATTTAGCGACTAAACCACCACCACCACCACACAGCCAGGCAAGCCCTAGACCCTGTCTTTGGCTCGAACGTGTGGTTCTGAAACTCCAGTGCCTGCGGGGAGAACCACATGGGGAGCTTATCAATAGAGCAGATTCTGGAGGCTTCTGTCCTTAGAAACACCCAGCCAGAGTGGGCCCTGGAGTTGGAATTTTTCCGGATCAACCCTGAATATTTATTGGAAGGACTGATGCTGAAGCTGAAGCTCCAATACTTTGGCCACCTGATGTGAAGAACTGATTTACTGGAAAAGACCCTGACGCTGGGAAAGATTGAGGACAGGAGGAGAAGCGGGTGACAGAGGATGAGATGGTTGGATGGCATCGCCAACTCAGTGGACGTGAGTTTGAGCAAACCCCAGGGGTTAGTGAAGGACAGAAAAGCCTGGTGGCTGCAGTCCATGGGGTTGCAGAGAGTCGGACACGACTGAGCGACTGAACAACAATGACCACCACCAGCCTCCCCACGGGGTTCCAATGCAGGGGCCTCCAGACGCCATCTAACGCCTCTCTGGCGCCCTGCGCCCCGTGCCCCCCACGTGCCAGCGAGGGCTCACCGATGCACACGTTCTCGTCGTCCAGCTCTGCGGAGCCGTTTCGGTAGTAGCCCAGACGGCAGTGCTGGCAGTGCTGGCCCCGCGTGTTGTGCTTGCAGCTGACGCAGGTCACCACGTTCAGGAAGTCGATGTAGCTGCAGCGGTTGGAGTGGCCGTAGCACTCGCAGTCTGGGCCGGCCGAGCATGAGAAACACCAAGGGTCAGAGAGCAAACAGAGACGGTGCCTTCCTGCGACCCCTCCCCCAGGGAGTCAGGGAAACTGAGGCAGGGGCGGCGGGTGCCTGGCACAGGAAGGTGCCCCAGGCCTCCAACACTCCTGTGCCATTTGGGGAGGGATGGTCCTGCTAGCTTTGAACCAGAATGAGAACCAGCGTGGGCCCGGCCCACAAATTCCCACCTGGCCCTGAGGGCAGGGCACCAGGGAGCACCCGCTGAAGCTCTGGCTGGGTACCGGGGTGAAGCGCTCTCTGGAGGGATGCTGGGGTGATTAGAAATGATCCATGCAGGGAGGATGGGTCATGCCATCGGGTGGTGAGCTCAGGGAGGGTGGTGCCTGGGTACATGGCGCTCACCACAGTATCCCAGTGATTCAGTGAAGGGCAGATGCATGCATGTATGCCAGAGGTGGGAAGGACCAGGAACTTCCTCCCCGTGCTGCTTTGGAAGATGGTTCGAGGAAACCCCCACCTGCAGGACCCTTTCTTATTAGCCTGGGCTGTTCTGCAGATGTGCTTGGCAGCAGAGCGCCTGCTCTTGCAGGACCCCGACAGCAAGTGCTGCCTTAAGCTTTGTGCCCTGAGATTCTCGCCTTGACCTCCAAGGCCAGCCCTGGCCCAGCTTCTGACTCTCACTGGAGGCACCTGTGACCCCCAAAGGCGAGGCCCCCAGGGATTGGAGGTGACTCCCATGACGTCATCAAGGGGGGCGGAGTTTGGTGAGGAGGGTCACCTTCCCTGCCACAGATGGGGGCCATCCCTTGGTGTCCCCTCCTAAGAGGTTCAGCATTCCCGTGAACAAGGAAGGATGCCCTCTGTGAGACACCATCTGTGTATCCCTAGAGGAGCCACACTTCGCTTTGTGATGGGAGAAGGGAGGACTGACCAGGTGTCAGGGTCAAGGACGTGGGAGACCTCGAAGAAAAGAGCCTCTGAGCTGTGCCCGGGAGGAGCTTGGTGGCTTTCCCACCCCATGGCCTCCTGTCCCCGTCACCTTGTCCCTCCAGGGACAGTGAGAAGGTGAGACATCCTCCAGGTGTCCCAAGGAGTACTCTCGGTGACCCCATGTCCCCGATCTTGCTTCCACCAAGATGAGCCCCTGGGCCACACCTCCCAGGGGAGCCAGGACAGGCTATTTCTGGCAGCTGCTCTGCCTGCCCTGTGCCTGCCCACTGTACTTCTGACTCATGCCTGCCCCCAGCTCCCTCGGGGAGGGAGCACCGGAGGGGAGACAGGCTCCACTTCACCTTGACCCAGCTATTCTGGGAGGGTTTTCTGAGCCGGGCATCACTGGTCCTCGTTCAGCACTTTTTTTTGGAAGTAGGGGGAGAAATGCTGGAGGAGGGCTAATCCACCCCACGGCCTTCCTCTTACCTTCGAATTCTTCAACAGGCATCACCTGAGGAGATTTGGGCCTGAGCTGGAAAAGTTTGGAGGCCTTGGCAGGGGCGGGGGCACCAGCAGCAGTGCCCGCAGCTTGGAGAGATGAGAAACAAGCCCTTTCATCAGCCGTGGTCCAGCTGCCCAGGGCGGGCGGTCTTTGCCCAGATAAAGCCCAGTGGAGGCTCCCAAGGTGCCCTGGGCGAGCTCCGGAGCAGCTTTGTCACCTGCTCAGATTTGAGACGACACAGCACAGCCAGCAGCGCGCGGAACCCGGCGTGCCCCTGATTCCCCCCCCTCGGAGACCATCTACCATCAGTTCAGCTGGATGAATCCTCCCACATTATTCTCTGACATCTCTCATGCTATGCTAAAGACTTTGCTGAAGCTGGATGATTTGTTGAATAGTTGAAAAACACCACTTTGGACACCATGAACTATTGCTCCTCTCCAGGCTTCTGTGAGGGTCAAGTCCAGAGTGTGAACCTAGATGCAAGATTTGGGCCTCTCCCTTCCTTTCCCAGTGGTTCAGTGGTGAAGAACCGCCTGCCAATCTAGGAGAAGCAAGAGATGCAGGTTCGATTTCTGGGTCGGGAAGATCCCCTGGAGGAGGAAATGGCAACCCACTCCAGTATTCTTGCCTGGAGAATCCCAGGGACAGAGGAGCCTGGCGGGCTACAGTCCATGAAGTCGCTCATACATGACTGAGCGACTGAGCATTTCCTTTCTGAAGCAAGCTCCCTGCTCCAGGCAGAGTCCTTTGCCTTCCACTGGCAGGAGCCATCTAGCCACGAGCACAGACTGCCCAGAACCCCAGCCCTTTATTTGTGGGGGAGCATGCCACGGTCCCCTCGGCTTCTCCCTGGGAGGCCGCGGTGCCCCAATCGGTCCAGGGCCAGGATGTGATTGCTCCAGCGGGCTCCCCATCGCCGGGGAGGACGCCCGCGGACTCAGATGTCTCCGCAGACCCTCCCCAGTTGTGATTCTGCCTCCGGAACCACTCACCAGCAGGGGGCGCTCAAAGCCCTGCTCACCATTCACAGCCGGTGAGAGGGGAACTGGAGGTGCGGGTGGGGTTGCCGCCCGAGCCTGGGATCAGGTCCTACCGACCAGGGAACGGTAAGCTGGGACCAGGGACAGTGTCCCATCTTGGAGACTCAGGAAGACCCTGTGTGCTTCCTGGGTGTGTCCACTATAAGTACAGATGAGTCCTCGAGCCCACACGAGTTTCTTCCCAACGCAATGGGAGAATGAGGCTCTGGGCTTGGTCTCAGCGCGACCCCCCGAGCCCTCCCCAGGTCCCGCTTGGTGAAGCCACTGCTCCCTGGCATCCCACCGCCAAGCTTTTGCTGCAGCTGGTCCTGCCACCCAGAAGGCTACCTTCCCCCTTCCCCTAGAAGTGACTTCATGGACTGTAGCCCCACCAGGCTCCTCTGTCCATGGGGTTCTCCAGGCGAGAATACTGGAGTGGTTGCCATGCCCTCCTCCAGGGGATCTTCTCGACCCAGGAGCCAAGCCCCTGCAGGAAGCCCTCTCTGACTTTTGAGCCCCAGGGCATTACTGTTCTCAGGACAGGGTCTCCACTGGGCTTGGGAGCTCTCCGGGGTTAAGGTGAGGGTTAGAGTGCAGGACTGAAAGGGGTCGGGTGTGGTGAGGTCACGCTGGCTAAGTAGGTGGGGTTGGGGGTGCAGAGTAGAGCTCCAAGGCCCCTCCCCTCCACCCTCGGGGGCCCCCTGCCACCCGGGGTTCCAGCCACGTGGCCCTGATCCCTCCTCTGCAGAGTCTCAGGAGCACCCTCCCCCCCATACCTTCTGCACTGGAGGACACCTGGGACCAAGGGGCGCTCGCCCAGAGCGGGGCAGCGGTGGATGGCCTGCTCCACTCTTGGGGGAGAGAAGAGGAGAAACCAAGTCACGCGAGGGGCTGGGGCTGTCCCGGGGACCTCCTGAGGCATCACCCCCTGCAGGCCCCTTATAGAAGCAGCACTCTAAAGAAGCGGCTCTGTCTACACCAGCCAAGTGGAACTGGGTTCAAATCTATAGGAGAGGCAGCATCTATGCTAAGGCAGCCTGTTGAAGGGCGCAGGGATGCCGGATGACAGGGACCCCTGCCTGAGAATCTGCATACTTTGGACAGCCCTTTCTTCAGAGGGACTCCTCATTCTTGGAGCTCCCTCCCTGCGTGGCCTCTGTTCTGAATGAAGGCTGGAGTTAGACAGAGTCCTGTATTGGGGCCCAGACCTTTCTGCACTAAGGTCTCTGGCCGATGGCTGTAAAGGGAGTGTGTGTGTTCTGGCCAAGACACCAAACATGCCCAGAGGGTCCTTGAAGGCTTCCAGTCCAACCCCGATCTGGCCACCGGAGCATCCTCCCTGAGCCCTAGATTGGGCCCATCTTCACCAGGGACCCCAATATGAGTTAGCCCCCAAGTGCCACACTGCCTGTCTCCAGGACTAACTGGACCCACAGTAGGCAATGTGGGCAGGGCTGGCAAGACGAGAAATGGAAGAATCACTCTGTGCTGAATTTCAAAGGACAAACCCAGAGGGACAAGGGGAGAAATCGGATATTTTCCGCTTCTTAAAGGGATTACGCATGATGCCAGTTGGTGGAGAAAGAGAAAGAAAATCTACCAGCTAAAAAGTGCGGGGGATGTTCCAGCTGGGAGCTGGGAGCCTCTGGATGTGAAATTGACATTTATGGGATGTTCAATGAGAAGAGGACTCAGGACTCAAATTGGCAAGGGCTTAATTAGGGCTGCGATAAACCCACCCTGAAGGCATGGTGCTTTGCAGTCTCGCTCCTGCCATCCCCCGAAGCCACGCTGGGGACAGGGTTAGTGGTCTTGAACAGCCTCTCTGCTGGCAGCCCTCACCCTCAGGACAGCTTGACATGGGCAGCAGGGAGAGACATGTGGGCCAGCGGTCCACAGGCCCAGCTGGACTCGGGCCAAAGAGCCCAAAGCACCTGTTGGGAGGCACCTGGAGAGAATCAGGACCTTTCTGGTGGCCTGGGGGTGGGAAAAACTGGACTTTCCAGGGATGCGCTCAGGTGTTCCGGAAGAGCCTTCTCAGAGTGACTCGTGTTGCTTGCCAAGGCCAGATGGATGCCCGTCTGTTCCTTCAAAACTGGGGAGTTGTGCAAACCTGGCCTTAGAGGCAGCACCGCCTCACAGCTCCCCGAGGCCTCAGGACCACGGCTTTGGGCAGCTGAGCGGGCAGGAAGCATCAGAAGTCAGTGAGCCCCAAGGTCAGGGCCTGTCTTGTTTCCTTGAGCAACTACTCTTTCTTTTTAAAACAGCTTTATTGAGGGATCATTTACATACTGTAAAAACCCAGCTGCTGCTTCCTAAACCTTAACCTGGGGAGACTAGGAAAATCTCAGTCCCCATTTCTCGGGGCTGTGAACCAGGAATCCACCACAAGCTCCTGGCCCGGGAGGCACCCGGTCTCCACCCCCGACGGTGAATGTGTTATCAGTGGCGGGGGGTTGGGGAGCATCACGGGGACCCAGGCATGGGCTTCAGGTGCTGAAGAGGACTGATGACCCCTAAGACCTGGGCCGCTAGGGACTGGGCTCCCAGCCTGGCCCTGGGCTCAAGAGGCAAAGAGGACCCTGACCTTTCTGGATGTCTGCTAGTCCAGCCTGGAGGGAGGGGTGCCTCCCTCTTACCATCAGAGTCCTGGGGACCCTCACGATTCATACATTCCCTCGCCCAGGCTCACAGCCCTGACTCTGACACTCTCCTTAGTTCCCAGCTTTGCAGCTGGCACCCCGTGTCCCGCATCAGAAGCAGCTCCAAAAATGGAGGCCAGGTTCCTCGATGTGTGTGCGTGTGTGTGTGTGTATGTGTGCGTGCGTGTGTCTGTCTGGCCTCCCACCCAGACAGATCACCGCCTGCAGGCAGACATGGCACCCACCACGACTATTTTTGGTCCGGTCTGCCCATCACAGACTCAACAACAACAAAAAAGTGCGGAGTCTCAGGAGGCTGGCCCAACTTACGTCTGGAGCCTGGACTCCCAGTGACCCGTGTCCTCCACCCAGAGAGATTCCTGGGCCAGGAGGCCAGCCTGAAATCCTCGGATCTCACAGCGGGCCCCTTCCCCCGCCCCACCCAGGCAAATGCCTCCCGTGGAGAAGGGAGGGGGACAGAAAGAAAAGACATGTGGTGTCTGCCTCTGGTCCCGTGGAGGAGCCAGGTGCGGGCACTTTCCTGCAGCTAGGAGAGGGTTGAGCCCCATCCCCCACAATAAGCTGAGGCCAGAGAGTCAGGGACCCCTTCCCGCTGACAGAGGGGTTTCTGGGTCCTTGAGCATGAGAGAGAGGAAGGGTCATGGCACTGCCCCAGGAGTAAGGAGACCCCCCACTCTGCCAGCTCCTCACTGCAGAGGGGGTGGGACAGGGTGGGGGCACACAGTTGGGCACCCTGCCCCAGAAGGTGGAACCAGGGACCTTGGCCACATCTCCCTGTCACCCTTAGGGGAGGACGAGTCCTGTCAAGTCCTGGCACTCCCGGAAGGCAGGATCTGGCGGGACTGCCCCGGGGAGACCAGAGGGCCACCCCAGCAGCCCAAGCCTGCCACACACCCCTGGCTTGGCCCTGCCCCCGCACTCTGCACCCCCAAAGGCCCAGCAGTCCACAGTCTAAAAGCCCAGCTCAGAGGTTGTGCAGCTCAAGGTGGCAATCCCCTCTGCCCTGCTGATCTGAGGAGTCTGTTTGCTCAGCTAACCCTGCCCTGTCCATCTCCTAGGGGTCAGCCGCTGGGAGCAGGGGCAGGGCTGGGGGGCTGGCATGGCTGTGGGGGCGGGGCCTGGGCTGGCTCCCTGGGATCTCTGGGCGACGCTGAGCAGTGCCTATGGAGGGGGGTCCAGGGGCTTGCCGCAAGCCCTGGGCGCCCTGGCTGGACCCCAGCGACAGGAAGTCCGGACTGCCTGGAGGTCTCCAGGCATCATGCTCCCGTGACTCTGGATCCGGCATCCTCTGCTCTAAAAGCCAAGCCCCTGCCCTCCCCAGAGCTGATACCCCCACATCGCAGAGAGGGGCAGGGACTCGGGGCAAGGAGTGGGGAAGGGCAGGGCAGCTGGGCACCCACCTGTGGGCTGTAGGGTGCTGGGGGCCCTGGGGGCCCAGGCAGTGGATGTTGGGGGGGTAGGAATGGCGGGGTCCCCCCTAACGGCCGCAGTGGCCACAGGGGCTTTAGGGATGGGCTCTTTCCGGGACCTGCTGATGCCTGGTGAGAGATGAGAAAAGCAAGAGAGGGTGCAGGTGGGGGTCAGTGGCGGGGGACCAGTGCAGACGAACAGCTTACTATCCCGCCGAGGGGCCCAGCGTCCCCTCTGAATCCAGCTTCCTCTGGCCCCTCTCTGCCCACTGGCATCCCACAGGGGTTGAGTTTGGCCCAAAAGAGCCATGGCAGGGGGTGGGGTGGCACCCCTGGTAGCCTGAGATTTGGGGTCTGCTGCTGGTTGGCTGTTTGACTCTGGCAAGTTCTCTCCTGCTGAATCTGAGAGCAGATGGCAATACCCACCTGGGGGTGCTGGCTGCAAGGACAGAATGCGATAGTACGAGGATCCTGCCTAGCTGATGCCCAGCACTGTGCATGTTTGATGATGACTTAACGATCGTCGGTCGGTCACCCCCTCCCACCCTCCCTCACCTTCCCTGTTGAATTCCTGGGACGCCCAGACCCTCCTTCAGACAGTCTCGCTGCTCCGGGGCCTGAGCTGAGCTGGACACATGGGGGTCTGGGTCACCTCCCCTAGCCTCCCTGTAGCCGAGATCCTGGTTCATCTCACCCAGACTCCACGGGTGAGCAGCTGCCATGGTGATAGCTGTGGGCTGTGCAGAGGGAGGCCAAACCCCGTGATCAGACTGGGGTGGCTTCTGCCACCAGTCAAGGAAGGTGACCCCCATTCTTGGCTGGCAGGAGTGGGAGAAGTGGGGGGTTCCCGGTGGGGGTGGGACAAGGGGATCTTTCCAAAGCAGCACCAGTCAAGAAGCTGGAGGGAAGGGCTTGTGAGACAGGAAGGAGGGAAGGAGGGGGAAGAAGCAAATGGATCGGAGGAGGGGTGGGCCTGGGGAGGGGAGGACAGGAAAGTCCCGTCTTTCCTCTCCTGTTTTTTCCAGGACGTGCAGAGAGGCTCGTGCAGTGACGGCCCCAGGCACCTTCCCCAGACGGGTGGCCCTGGCGTGTACTTACTGCCGACGGCGGAGCCCGCGGCGGCACCTGCGGAAAGAGAGGGGTCACAGCAGAGTAAGGAGGGGGTGGCAGGGCTGGGGACAGGAAATAAGGGGGGCTGGGGCACCTCACCATGCAGGGACTGGGTCGGATTCTCCACTTACACCCTCACTGGTGCCTGAGAGGGAAGGGCTGCTCTGAGCCCATTGTGCAGATGGGGAAACTGAGTCTTGGAGCTGTGACTTACCCCATCAGGGGACCTGCTGATAAGCCTCTGCTGGGGGCCTCACATGCACCCTTCTCATTTGACTTTAGACTCTCAGGTCCTCCAGTGCAAGGCAAGGAGGCGGGAGGTCATCCTCTGGGGGGTAATGGGGTGTCGGAGAACATGAGGGTCCCAGGCACAGGGAGAGACTGGTTTACTGGAGGCTCTGATGGAAGCTGCCACAGGGGGAAGCCGCTGTGCCTGCGCCCATCTGGGAAACAGGGATGCCTGCGGGGTAGACGGGAAGGTGACCACAGCGGCTGGCACGTGCTGAGGGCTTTCTGCATGTGGGCCCATGCTGAGTGCCGCCCCACCCCGGCCATTCAGTGCTCAGGGCTTCCTGGTGGCTCAGATGGTAAAGAATCTGCCTGCAATCCAGGAGATTCGATCCCTGGAAGATCCCCTGAAGAAGGGAATGGCAACCCACTCCAGGATTCTTGCCTGGGAAAATCTCATGGACAGAGGAGCCTAGTGGGGTAGCAAAAAGTCGGACACAACTGAGCATCTAATACTTTCACTTTACAATTTGGGTTTCCCTGTAAAGAATCCATCCTGCAATGCAGGAGACCTAAGTTCAATCCCTGGGCCGGGAAGACCCCCTGGAGAAGGAAATGGCTACCCGCTCCAGGATTCATTTGCCTGGAGAATTCCATGGACAGAGGAGCCTGGTGGGCTACAGTTCACAACAGCCCTAGGGCAGGCTTCTAGGGTCCTGGTTCTACAAACAAGCAAAGGCTCAGCGGGAGAGACGGCTTGTCTGAGGCCTCACAGTTCTGAGTGGCAGAGGCCTGACTCTGACCCTGACCTGGCCCTTTCTGTCTGTGTGCGTCTGTGCTCTGGGGCTGTAGGTGCCCGAGGCCACGGTCTGACCTGGGTGGGAGTCGTCAGTCTCAGGAGGAAGGAGCCGGGGCCACAGCGTCCCCTCCAGGCAGTCCTGACAAAGGATGGGGCGTGAGGAGCCCCAGGGTGGTAGCTGGGGTGTGGGCCTCTCTTGGCGACTCTGGGGGCGGGACAGTGAGGGGTGCCTGGGGGGATGCGCCGGGGGCCCCACAGGATGACCTGCAGGTAATGGTATCGGTCTGTGGGTGCCGGGGAATCTCACAGATCCTTCTAGGAGGAGAAGGGGGCCCAGAGAGGGGTTCAGTGGGGGCAGCAGAACAATTGAAGGGAGGTGAGCCTGTGAGTCAGAGGGAGGTTGGCAGCAACTCAAGAACTGGTTCTGGCAACAGAGATGGGCTGGCGTCCTCCGGGTGGGGCAGGGCTGTCGCCCAGAGCGCTGTCTGTGCCTTTGAAGGCCCATGGGGGGCTGCAACTCCAGTAAGTCACCCTTCAAAGGCCTCGCGAGTGTCCCTGGCACACACACGACATACTGTCACAGCCTCATCGCGAGGCTTCCAGCTTTGATCAGCCTCAAGTTACATAAAGCTTTCACCGCTCGGTTGTGGGGAGCCGATGGACAGGCTCCAGAGAGTGTGCCAGGAGGGGCGGGCCGAGTGGTCCCGGCAGCCCAGCCTGGCTTGGGAACTGGCTCCAGTGCTGGCGCTTAACTTGCTGCCAAACTAAGAGGGCCCTGAGGGTCGCTGGGCCTCAGTTTGCTCATCTGGAGAGTGGGACCATAATGAAAACACCATCTGAGGGTTATCAGAGGGTGGAGCAGCTGTATATAAAGTGCCTGGTGCAGCCTCCTCGACAAAGCACTGGCCGAGTGCGAGCAAGTCACTTGGTAGGGTTGGGGGACTGGCTGGGGAGAGCCCACCATGGACGAGCTTGGACCCTTATCCACAGCAGCTGGGGACTCCCTGGGACTCAATTTCAAGGAGACACCCAGGGACTGTGCTGGGGGCTGATGACGGGGACCCCTGAAGTGTGTTCATGGTGCCCATGTGTGAGGGCACACCCTGAGGATGGACTCTGGCACTGGAAGACTGAGCCAAGAGAGGAGGGGACTGTGTAGAGGGCATGGCCAGGGCCTCGGAGGATCCCTCTGTAAAATGGGACCAGGAGACCCACTTCCAGGGGCCACCCGGAGGTTCAAGGGGGGACCCCGTAGCATTTGGTGCCATGCAGTGCCTGTAAATGTCCTGTAAACACTGAGACATTTACGAGGAATGGTGCTGTTCCGCACGGTCAGCCTGGAGGGAGGGGTCCCCACCCGCTCCTCCCTGACACCCTGTGGGCCTTCTCTCCTGCCTGGGGGTCACGAAGGGGAAGGTCAGTGAGAAGGATGCTGAGTCGGCTCATCTTAGGCTGCCAGCAGGATGCACGCATGCTAGAGGGTCTTGATGCCAAGGCCTGGCACTTGGGAGTTTGGTTAAAAAGGGCGTGCCCATGTGTGCACATGTGTGTGCATGTATGTCAGTGCATGCATGCATGTTTGTATGCATAGCTTTTTGCATGTGTTCACAAATGTGTGTCAGTGGTTTGTGTGCACACCTTTGTGTATCTGTGCATGAGCTCACAAATGTATCTGTGCACACATGTGTGCATGTTTATGTGTGCACACCCGTGTGTGTGCATGCACGCAGATCTATGTGCACACGTGTGTGTGCGTGCACGTGAGTCTGCATGCATGTATGCATGTTCATGTGTGCACATCTTTGTGCGAGTGTGGGCGTGTGTTCACACATGTGTCTGTGCACGCATGTTTGTGTGCACACCTTTGTGCAAGTGTGTGTGCATGCGTGTTTGGGATGAGATCCGCAGCTCCTGAGGCTGCAGGTTGGGGGAGCCCATGGCCTTGCTGGTCTGAGGTGGGGAGGGGTGGGGGGTGCCCGAGTGCAACGGCCAGTCTGTGTACGCACACGCGTTGGGAGAGCCATGGGGCAGCGGCAGGTAGGAGCCGGCGCGCCAGGACCGCGTGCGGAAGCTCCTCTTGCATTTGCCGCAGTCGGGGCCCGTGGTGTTGTGCTCACACTCGCACTGCAGGCTGCCCTCACGCACGGAGCACAGGTTGGCGTGCAGGTTGCACTTGCACCTGGGGGGACATGGAGGGGGCAAGGCATCAGTGAGCGTGTAAGCGGGCTGTTCCGGCTCCCTGGAAGGCTGGGAGAGTGTCGGGGTGGCCGGGAAGGGACCCTTGAGGCCACCTGTCCAACCTGCCAAGACTCTCCTTTGGGACAAGTACCCCCAATGCACCATTCTGAGTCCTTCCTGAAAGAGGTGCCCCTGGCTCCTGCCTCTCACGGGGTTGTCCCAGATGCTGTATTTTTAGTAACACAGCTTTTGATCACCATGGCTTTCAACCATGGTGGTTGACAGGTAGCAAGAGTTACCTGCCCCTGGTTGCATGGACCTGACCCTGGCCTCAGGTGGCATCCCTGCTCTTGGCTGTGGCCCACACCCATGCCCTTGAGGGCAGAAAGAAGCCCTGATTCCCAAAACCCTGTCAATTCATCCATACATGTATTATTCATTTGTTCATTCAAATATTTATAGGCAACTCATCATTTTGAAACCAGTAAATAAAGGGAAAGAATCAAGCACTTGTCTTGCGTGTCCTATATAAAGCATACCTCCAGGTAACCAACAGTTGATGAGGGGATGTTTCTTTTTATAGAAGCAGTCCAGCTGCTGATTGAAGAAGGAAAGATAGAATTAGAAAGTCATCATGCAGCATCCCCTACTGAATGGATGGCTGTGGGCACGGAGCACCAACAGAGACGTCCAGAGAAAAACTACCCAGTGGGAGGATACAGCCCACCCTGAAGTAGTCTCGTCAAGACAAATCGAACTTGAATCTGACCAACGCTCTGGAGCAGATTCTGGATCAGCTATGAATTCATTAGGGAATACAGAGGACAGTGAAACAAACTAAACACCACCAGGGGGGATGCAGTCAGCAAAAGCCAGAAGTGATGACATAGCTCCTAGGACTGAAGAATTGCAAGGGGTGCAAAACTTGATACAGAGGAAGGAGGAACCCAGATTAAGAAAAACCTCAAGGGCAAAGCAACCAAAGGCAGCACTGGACCTCATCTGGGCCTTGGTTCAAACAACCCCTAAACTCAGAGAAACAAAGCGTATTTGTGAGACAGTTTGAACACTGACTACCTTTGGTGATATTAAATTGTGTGTGTGTTAGTTGCTCAGTCGTGTCCAACTCTGCGACACCATGGACTGTAGCCCACCAGGTTCCTCTGTCCATGGAATTCTGGACAATTCCAGGCAAGAATACTGGAGTGGGTAGCCATTCCCCTCTCCAGGGGATCTTCTTGACCCAGGGATCAAACCTGGGTCTCCTGCATTGCAGGTGGATTCTTTACCGTCTGAGCCACCAGGGAAACCCAATGTTAAATTAATGTTTATTAACTGCAGTGATGGTATTGTGATTATGTGTTTAAAAGTCCTTATCTCTAGAGACACACAAATATTTACAGATGAAATGATCTGATGGCTGGGATCTGCTTCAGAATAACACAGAAAGGGAGAACATGGGGAGAGATGCAGACAAAACGAGAAAGGCTATGAGTTAATTGCTGAAGTTGGGTGACAGGTATGTGGCAGTTCATTACAGTAGATTCTATTTCTGTATGCATGTTGGAAAACCTCTGTAATAAAAGTTAGAGAAAGAGAGAGAGAGAGCTCTACATTCTGATATGGGAAGATTTCCAAGATATATTGTCAATATTTGTAAAAAGCAGAATAACATGTTTGGTAGAATTTTCTTTTTATTAAAATAAGCAAAGAAAAATATTTATAGGGCACCTGTTGTGTGCCAGACTCTGAGCTGGGAATGGTAAGTACAGTGGTTGATAAAGCAGATGGGGTCCTTATTCTGATGGAGCATAGCGTCCAGCAGGCGACAAGGCAAAAAATAAAACAGTGGTTGGGGAGGGGCAGGGGGTTGATTAATAGGTGGAGCCCAAGGGATTTTAAGGGCAGTGGAGTGATCGGTATGACACTGTCATGGTGGACCCATGACGTTATGCATTTGTCAAAACCCACAGAACCCAGACAGCATCAAGACAGAGCCCGAATGTCAACTGTGGACTTGAGCTGACGATGGCGTGTCAGTATCGGTTCATCAACTGTAACAAAGGCATCACAGAAAAGCAAGATGTTAATAACCTAGGTATTAGAAGCCCTCTGTGCAACCCACTCAGTTTTCTGTAAACCTAAAACTCCACGAGACATAATCTTAAAATAATAATTACACCAATCTTTTTAATTGTAACATCAACGTCAGTTGTCATCAGCGCCCATGTGTTCTACAAAGGAGAGGGGATCGTGGGGTCTCAGTCTGAGCGGGGAGCAGGATAGGCTTCCAGGAAGAACAATTTAAATCTGAGACCTGCAAGAGCATCAAGAATTACTCAGGCAAGGAGGGGAGAACCTCCTGGAGGAGACAAGAACATGAGGGAAGACATCCCTGGGCCAAGAAGAGCTCAACCAATGAGGCCTGAGATGAGATGAAAGAGTGGAGGAGGCCAGACCTGACACGGAGGCTGGAATCTGTTCTGGAAGCCCCGGGAAGGTCAGAGGTGTCCTGCTCTGGCTCACGTTTTATATGTCATTGTGGCGGCTCCATGGAGGATGCTTTGTCTGGGAGACCAGAGCTGGGGCACGGTGGGGTGGGGGGCGGCAGGGAGGAAGCTGTGCCCAGCTGGCAGCAGAGGGCAGTGGCCTGGATGAGGGTGGAGGCACGTGCGTCCCACCAGTGATGCCCAGAGTGGGCAACATTCCCCATCGCTGGCTCCCAGTGTCTCTAAGACTGTTTCCCAAAAGCTTACCCAGCATTTCTCCTTCAGCTCACAACTCCCCTCCTCTTCACACCTCGCCTCCCACTCAGCGATGCTCCTCCTGGACGGAGCGTCCCCCCTTAGCCTCTGCTTATCCACATGATGACTATTTAACTTCCTGCGTCTTCCCGCCTCATAAATCTGTCTGCCAGACCCTTCATCCTGGCTCTCACTGCCCCCACCCACTCCTGCCCTCCTTGTTTCCATCTGACTGGAGCACCGCTGTGAGGCTGCCCTTCCAGGGCAAGGATCCCAAACCGGGGGGAGCTGCTTGCCAGGTTTCTAGCAGCCCTGCAGCTCCGAGTTAACCTGCTGCCTGCTGGCTTCAGAAGCGTCAGAGCTGCCTTTCGTAATATATATATTTTTTAATTTTAATAATTTTCTGTTGATATGTTGCATTTTCATTTTAATTCAGTTCAGGAACTTTTACTTTTTTGGGCTGCACAGCATGACGAATCTTAGTTCCTGGGCCAGGGATTGAAATCTCGTACACCCCACTGCCAGTGGAAGCTCAGAGGCTTAACCACTGGACCACCAGACAAGTCCCCACCTTCCTTCTTATAACTTCTCTCTGACATTGGATCATCTTGCAGGATGGTTATGGAAATTAGATACAGCCATGCTATGGGGTATGATAAAGCCATTAAATATTTATTTCCTGGTGGCTCAGCGGTAAAGAATCTGCCTGCAATGTGGAGACCTGGGTTCGATCCCTGAGTCAAGAAGATCCCCTGGAGAAGAAAATGGCAACCCACTCCAGTATTCTTGCCTGGGAAATCCCATGGACGGAGGAGCCTGGTTGGGCTATAGTTCATGAGGTCACAAAAGAGTCAGACGTGACTTGGCAACTAAACATTTTGTTGTCAGAGGCTATTTCAAGCCCTGGGAAATGTTCCTAATACAAATGAAAAGACCAAAATTAGTGTTGGCTGTGTGCCAATGGGCAGCTCGTTTGGCCTCTGTGGCTACCAGGGCTGGCATCACCGTCACCTTCGCTTTAAAGATGAGCAGACGGAGGCTCAGAGAGATTAAGTATCTGGCCCAGAGTCACAGGGCTGCACAAAACTGACTGGGACTGGAACTCAGAGATACCCAGCTCTGGAGTCCAAGAGGTGAATATGGGTTAGAATATGGATTGTAAAAAAGTAGGGCACCAAATTGTATGTATTATAGTGCTATGGACTGAACTGTGTCACTCTCAAGTTCATATGTTGAAACCCTGACACTCAATGCAACTGTATTTGGAGACAGAGTCCCTGGACTTCCCTGGTGGCTCAGACGGTAAAGCATCTGCCTACAGTGCAGGAGACCTGGGTTCAATCCCTGGGTCAGGAAGATCTCCTGGAGAAGGAAATGGCAACCCATTCCAGTATTCTTGCCTGGGAAATCCCATGGATGGAGGAGCCTGGTAGGCTACAGTCCATGGGGTCGCAAAGAGTCAGACACGACAGAGCAAGTCATGTCTGACAGAGTCCTTAGAGGGGAAATTAAAGTTAAATGAGGTCGGAAGGGTGGGGCCCTAATCGATAGGGTTAGTGCCCTTATAAGAGGAGCAATAGACCCTGTCGCTATCTCTATCATGTGAGGACACAGTGATAAGTAGACCATCTGCAAGCCAGAAAGAGGGGTCTCACCAGAAACTGACCCTGCTGGCATCTTGATATTGGATTTCTAACCTCCAAAATTGTGAGAGAATAAATAAATGTTTGTAGTTAAAGCCCCACACTCTGTGGGACTCCATTATGGCGGCCCAAGCAGATTATCATCAGACTACGGGCTTCCCAGGTGGCGCTAATGGTAAAGAATCCACCTGCCGATGCAGGAGACTAAGAGATTTGGGTATGGGCCCTGGGTTGGGAAGATCCCCTGGAGGAGGGCATAGCAACCCACTCCAGTATTCTTGCCTGGAGAACCCCATGGACAGAGCAGCCTGGTGGGCTATGGTCCATAGGGTCACAAAGAGTTGGACATGACTGAAGCGACTTAGCATGCACACACACATCAGACTATAGTCAGCTTCTGACTGTGTGTAGCTCACACCTGAAACACGGGCAGACAACGCATCTCGGTATTTCTGCGGCTGTCGAGGGAGGGAGGGGACAGGTTGTAAATGCTTTCTATTTCCTTCTTTGTCACTTTGCATGTTTCCTACATCCTCTACAGTAAGCAGAAAACAGATGAGATTCGAAAACCTGAAATCAGGCCAGGCTGGTTCCTGAGCTCACACAAGTATTTCCTCTCAGGAGGAGAAGCAGGTCTATCAGGGTCCTGTTTGGGAAGCCATTGCTCCATGCGATGCTCATGACTCTCAGTTCCCGGGGCCACAGATGTCCACTGAATTCTCTGGACTTGAATTCTGATGCATCAGCTGGTGCTAAAGTCTATGCTGTTTTAACTTCATCTTCCTCGCCCCCTGGCCCTGTCAGGCTTTACTGCAGCACAAAGCTGAAATAAACGGAGCTTGAGAAAGTCTGTTCCCTGTCTCTCTGGAGCTCCAATCTACGCCCACACATGTACTGTGGGCCTACTATAAGCTAGGTTCTGGGAAAGGGACAAAGAGGGATGGGCAGGCCCCAGCTGGCACTGGGGACCCTTCTTCCTGGAAACATTAGACCCAAAGATGGTCCATGGCAAAGAAATATTCTGTGTTTGACTCTTATTGGTCAACACATATGATGCTCTCCTAACGCTGTCCTAACCTGCTCCCTGATTGCCCCCTCCACCCAGGGCTTCCCTGGTGGCTCAGACAGTAAAGAAGCTGTTCTGCCTGCAACATAAGGGACCCGGGTTTGATCCCTGGGTTGGGAAGTTCTCCAGTTGGAGGAAATGGCTACCTACTCCAGTATTCTTGCCTGGGAAATCCCACGGACAGAGGAGCCTGGAGGGCTACAGTCTATGGGGTCACAAAGAGTTGGACACGACTGAGCGACTAACACTTTCACTTTTTCACCCAGAATCCTAGTGTATATTAGCACATCAAAGGCTCTGACAAGTCCTGCAGGAAACAAACCTGCTGAGTTGTCTAACTAAAGTTTGCTGGCAAAACATATTTGACCTCGGAAGGTTTTCATTTTTTTCATTTGAATTCCTATTTAACATCCCACAGAGCTAGCTGGAGAGGAATACCCTAGCCATGTGGAAGCAGGAATGTACACCATGCCTCTAGCCCGAAGATCAGATATTTTTAGATATCAGCTACAGAAAGAAAAGACTGCCATCTTAACTTTGGGTGATCACACTGATCTTGGCTTGTTAAAAATTTGTTTAAGGGCAGCTGAATCTGAGAAGTGTATTGTAATTACAATAGATGAGAGTCACAGAATGTGAGAGCTGGACAGGCCTGGCAGTGGTGAGAGGTACAGGTGGAGAGAAGCCTGTCCAAGGTCATGCAGGTTAAAGCCCACTCCGGATCCAAATCCAGACAATTCTCCCTGACCCCGGCTCTGCCCCGCCCCACGCTGGCCATCCCCTCCCACCATCTTCATCTCCCAGAGGGTGTCTTGGCTTCTCTGCCTCCCTTGTTGAGTCCTGGAATGAGTATGGAGAGCAGTTCTGTGCTGGGCAGGGCTGCCAGGAGGAGCCCACACGGCATGGGGGAAGGTCCACCAGGACTGGCACAGAAAGAGAACCCAGTCAATGGACCTGCTTCTCAGACTTCCTGACTTGTGCAGGGAGCTTGGGTGATACTGCCTATGTGTGTGTGTGTGTGTGTGTATGTGTGTGTGTGTGTGTGTGCACGCGCGCGCACATGTGTGTGGGGCTTCACCTTTTTGGCTCTCTCTCTGTGTCCCTCTGTGTCTCTCCAAGTCTCTGTCTCTCGCTGTCTCTGTCCACCACGGTTCTGATCCTGCTTTCCTCTGGACCTCTGCACATGCTGTTCCCTCTGCTGGATGCACTGCCAGGCTCTGCTCTTTTCTCCTAAAGCTAACACCTAATGAGAGTGTCAAGTTCAAGGCCCAATGCCACTTCTGCAGGCAGGCCTTTCATGATCCTGCCTCTATCAGCCCCTGCTACACTCTCCTTTGTCCCAATGTTCATTGTGATCGGCGTCATCTTCCAAAGTGGACCACACGAGATGGCTGGGAGAGATGTGAGTATGAACTGCAGAACAGTTTAATAGTTTTTGTTTAGTTTTTATTACACAGCTCCCCTGATAGCTCAACTGGTAAAGAATCTGCCTGCAATGCAGGAGACCTGGGTTCGATCCCTAGGTTGGGAAGATCCCCTGGAGAAAGGAAAGGCTATCCACTCCAGTATTCTGGCCTGGAGAAGTCCATGGATTATATAGTCTTAGACTTCTTTGCAGAGAAGGCAATGGCACCCCACTCCAGGGCTCTTGCCTGGAAAATCCCATGGACAGAGGAGCCTGGTAGGCTGCAGTCCCTGGGGTCTCTGCAAGTCGGACATGACTGAGTGGCTTCGCTTTCACTTTTCACTTTCATGCACTGGAGAAGGAAATGGCAACCCACTCCAGTGTTCTTGCCTGGAGGATCCCAGGGATGGGGGAGCCTGGTGGGCTGCCGTCTATGGGGTTGCACAGAGTCAGACACGACTGAAGTGACTTAGCAGCAGCAGCAGCAGCAGACTTCTTTGGGATTCTCCCCCTGATAGCTCAGTTGGTAAAGATCCACCTGCAATGCAGGAGATCCTGGTTCAATTCCTGAGTCGGGAAGATCCCCTGGAGAAGGGATAGGTTGCCCATTCTATTATTCTGGGGCTTACTTTGTGGCTCAGTTGGTAAAGAATCCACCTGCAATGTGGGAGACCTGGGTTCGATCCCTGGGTTGGTAAGATCCCCTGGAGAAGGAAAAGGCTACCCACTCCAGTATTCTGGCCTGGAAAATTCCATGGTCTGTATAGTCCATGGGGTCGCAAAGAGTCAGACATGACTGAGCAACTTTCACTTTGATTACACAGTAATTTTTTAAGGGACAAATTCACCAAACCTGGAAATCTCAGAAATATTATTGTCTAAGCGAGGCCAAAATTTAAAAGTGTATTCATTTAAAAAAAATCAGTAAGTAAACAAATCATTTGAGATATCCTTATGCTAAAGACTGATACTAGAACTCAACCTCATGCCATCAACAAAACTTAACTCAAAATTGATCAGAGACCTATATGTAAGAGCTAAAATTAGATAACTCTGAAAAAGAAACAGGGGTTAATCTTTGCAACGTTGGATTAAGCGATGGTTTGTTACACATGACACCGAATGTACAAGCCACAGAAGAAAAAATAGAGACACTGGACTTCATCAAAATTACATACTTTTGTGTTTCAGGGGGAAGCCATCAGGAAAGTGAAAAAACACACAGAGTGGGAGAAAAATCTGGCATTATTAACTGAATCCCTGTGAAAACCTGGAAGGCATCCTTCTTCCCATTCTACAGGTGAGGAAGTAAGACTGTGGTAGGTATGTCAAGAGCCACAAGTCACCCCAGGCCTCTGGGTGGAAGAGGCTGGATTTGAACCCAGAACTGTTGGGCGCGATACTCGGGTTTCATCACCACTCTACTCCCTGTGTCTCTCAGCACTCCCCTTACCTTGATTCCACCTGGATGATGAAGGCCAGGGGGAGGGCCACTGGGCTGATCCTCCCAAGCCCATCACCAATTCTGAGGCCCAGCCTTGGCCAAGGAAACGCGGGAGAAAGAAACTCCCTTTCCTGCCTTCTGTCCCAACACCAGCCGCTGCCTGCATCTAGAGCGAGGCAGGTGGTCCAGACTCCTGGCCGCACCTCTGGCCCAGACATTTCTCCTGCATCCATGGGATCAATTTTCCCAAGGAATTGCTTTCTGAATTTGACCTTTGAGAACCATCAGTCTCACCAGAAAACCATTGCCTGTGCCACCTGACCCCGCTACACAGCACTTCTCGGCTCATCCATCGGGAAGCATCATTTAATAATGAACAGAAGGGACAGCGCAAGGCCGGCCAGCCCACGGGACCTGCCCCTGGCCAGCAGTGCCCCCCCACCCCATTCAGGATCTGCTGCCGTCCCATCACAGAATGCCAGGGCTTTGACCTGTGGACGGCGGCAGGAGTGGGGCAGGGGCAGAGGTGCTGAGTCAGCAGCCAGAGCGCCAGGCCGATTCCCTGCTCAGGTTTTGCCCAGGCGACCTTGAGCAAGTCACTTCTCCCGGCCTCAGACCTTCCAATTGCAAATGGAAGGGCTGAGTTACATCTTAGCTTTTCAACTTTTCTAACATTCAGTTGTTCACGGGTGCCCAACATACTGTTGTTATCCGGCACACAGTGGGCTCTAATCAAGAGGGGCTGAATGACGGAGGAAGAAAGGACGGGAGCGGCAGATGCTGCACAGAAGCTCTCTGTGCAACATGGGGCGCGGAAGGCCAGGCGGTGCCTTGGCCGGAGCAGCGTGGGGGCGGGCGGCCAGCCTCAGGGTCTTAGTCTCCTGGTAAAACCGGGGACTTGACGGCTCCCATAGGGCCGTGCAACGAGAGGACGGGGATGGGCGGGCATGGGGGCAGTGCTCAGCACAGGGTCGGGCGCATAGCCAGCCTTCCACACACGCCAGCTGCGCTGCCCTTGTAACGGCCCACAAGTGGTATCGGTGGGAATCTGTGGATTCCTAGGAACAAAGTCTGTCCTTATCTGACAGGTGCCCAGCCCCATGGGACAGTTGCCCTCATCTGAGCTGCCTTGCCAACACCCTACCCTAGAGCCCCTCTTGGCAGTCAGCACAAATGCCCCCATCGGTTGACTTTTTCTCTGGGTCCCTGGGGGCCCCCGCCAGGGAAACACGCCCAGTGTCTTAGAGTCGCTTCCCTAAAGGGCCTCCTGTCACTACGGTTGCCAGATTTAGCAAATACAAATATAGAATCCCTGGTTAAACTTGAATTTCAGGTAAACAGGAAATAACTTTCAAGTATAAGCATGTCTCAGAGATACCATGGGTTCAGTTCCAGACCAATGAAGCAAATACAGCAATAAAGGGAGTCACATGATATTTTTGGTTTCTCAAAGAATATAAACGTTATGTGCAGGGACTTCCCTGGTGGTCCAGTGGTTGGGAGTCCACCTGCCAATGTGGGGGACATAGGTTTGCTCACAGGTCTGGGAAGATCCCACAAGCTGAGCGGCAGCTAAGCCTGAGAGCAGCAACCACTTGAAGACTGGGGGCTTAGAGAGTAGCTTTCTGAAGGAACTGCTCTGCAACAAGAGAAGACCCCACATCTCAACGAAGAGTAGTCCCCACTCACCACAACCAAAGAAAGCCCGTGCACAGCAATGAAGACCCTGAGTGGCCAAAAAAAAGTTCATCTTTACACTATACTGTAGTCTGTTAAGTGTGCAACAGCATTATGTCTACAAATATGTACAGATTTTAACTAAAGAAATGCTACATTTTGAAAAATGCTAGCCCTCATCTGAGCCTTTGGTGAGTCATAGTAGTAAGATCACAGACCGATGATCACCAGAACAAATGTAATAATAATAAAAGTTTGAAATAGCGCAAGAATTACCAAATCGTGACTCAGAGACCTGAAGTGAGCAAGGAAGTGAAAGTTGCTCAGTCGTGTCCTACTCTTTGCGACCCCATGGACTTCTCCAGGACAGAATACTGGAGTGGGTAGCCTTTCCCTTCTCCAGCAGATCTCTCCAACGCAGGGATTGAACCCAGGTCTCCTGCGTTGCGGGCAGATGCTTTACCAGCTGAACCACAAGCAAAGCCCAAGCATGCTGGAGTGGGTAGCCTGTCCCTTCTCCAGGGGATCTTCCTGACCCAGGAATCGAACCAGGGTCTCCTGCATTGCAGGCGGATTCTTTACCAACTGAGCTACCAGGAAAGCCCTGAAAACGGTGTCGGAAAACCAGCACCAACTGACTTGCTTGGTGCACAGCTGCCACGAACCTTCAATTTGTGAAAAGCACAGTATCTTCGAAGTTCAATAAAGCAAGAGCAATAAAACAAGCTTCGCCCGCATGTCCCATGAAATAATTGGGACGCGCCTGCACTAAGCACACTATTAACACTTCGGGCTTCTCTGAAGTTCAGGTTTGGCCCCACAGCCTGCATTCATCTGGCAGCCCCACCTGCCACCCCTGCTCACCCTCATGGTGAACCACAGCCTCCGCTCGACCCCCGATCCCTTTCAAAGCCTGGCCTGGGATGTCCCTGCCCACCCACCCACCGCAAGCTGGTCCGGCTGCCTGCCCGCCCACCCTCCAGAGAGGGGGGCACAGCTGCCTCCCCACCTAAATCGCTAAGTCCTTTCTTGTTCTCCAGTTGATGAGTCCCTAATGAGCCCCAGGGGAGGGCCAGGAGGGACCGGAGGCGGGGTTGAGCCTCACCTCCTGGAGCAGGCCATCACACACAACCCAAGTTCTCAGGGAAACGGGCCCTGCTCTTGTCAGGAGGAGACTGACACGCGGACTTCACCCCATCCCGTCCACCCGCCGGGCCTGGCTGGGGGCCTGACAGCCGCTCAAAGCACGAAGCTCTCGTCAAGACGGCAGGGGCGCCAGCCCGTGCCAGGCGCCAGTGCGCCCTGCTCCGCAGGGAGGGGCAGGCAGTGCCCGGGAGCTGCTGGCGGGAGCGCCATCTGGACACGGGCTTGGCACCGGGGCTCCATGAAAATCGTGAGCTGGGCCCTCCCCTTCTCAGGGTGAGAGAAGCCGGGGGTTTGGAGAGCCTCCCAGACAGGAGGGCGGAGGAATGTAGGTCAACTCCTGGCTGCCGGAAAGACCGGAATGAGTGATGTCATCGGTTTCTGGGGGAAAGAGAGGGAAGCAGTGAGTTTGGGTGAACAAGAGATCTGGGTGCTTGGAAGTGGGAGGGGAGGAGGGGGCGGGGCTGGGCCCCCTCAACCATTAACCCTGCACTCACGGGTATGCCCAGGTCGGGGGCACACAGGAGAGCCCAGGACCCCGGGGGGTTCTTGGTAATTGCTCCCCTCTGCCTGGCACCTCCCCCACTTCTTTTCCCACTTGTCCAAACGTCATTACATATGGAGCCTTCTGGGGAAGGATAGGCGTATTTCTGACACCTTGAAGGCTAGAGTTGCTAGAAACAAACTTCTATTTTAAAGCCTCCAGCAGTGTCTTCCCGTTTCTCTTGCCAGAGAGAGCATTTATCTCTGGGGAAAGACTGTTCTTTTGTTTGGGGAGAAAGATTGCAGTGGGCTGTTGGGTGTACAGGGGAGCAAACCCCATGCCTCCGCTGGCCTGGAGATATTAGCAGGTGAGGGTGGACATGTGGGGGAGAAGGCTGACCCCGAGAAGGGCACACCCCTCGTGGAAGGGCTCATGCATCTGGGGTTGGGGGCCTGGACCCCAAGGAGGAATGGGAGGCCATGGGAGGGGGCTGGGAGCTCGTGAGAGATGTGGTCCAGGGGCTGTCCCCGCAGGCAGCAGGTGGCCAAGGCCAACGGCTGGATCTCAGGGTCATTGCTGGCTAATGGCCGTTCTTTGAAGTGTCCCCTTTGTGCGTGACCATTCTCATTGACTCGCCCCAGGGGCCGAGTCCACTTGTGATGGATCGCTGTGGCCTGGGGGTGTCAGACCTTTAGGGGGTTAAGGGAGAGACTGTGTTCTTGGCTGGTACACACCAGCAGGGAGAGACGCATGCATCAAGGAAGCAAGCAATGGTCAGGAGAAATGCCTGGAGAGGATGGATCAAGAGGGGATGAGGGGGAGCTTCCCTGCTGGTCCAGTGGTTAAGCCTCCACACTTCCAATGCAGGGGGTGAGAGTCGGATCCCTAGTGGGAGAACTAAGACCCCACATACTGCACAGTGTGGCCAAGAAATAAAAATAAACTAGGAAATTCCCTGGCAGTCCAGTGGCTACAACTCCATGCTCTCACTCTTGAGGGCCTGGGTTCAATTCCCGGACGGGGAACTAAGATCCCACAAGCCAAATAGTGTGACGGCCAAAATATAAAATACAAGAGGTGACGAGTGATGAGGATAGTTGGGGATCCCAGTAAGGGATACTGGACTCATAGAGAATTTGTGGAGTGGGGGCAGGACTAGGGTATTATCGGGAAGAGGGCTCCTAGATGCCGGAGAACTTGAGCCATCTGGGTCAAAAAAGTGCTAGTCAGGGCCTGAGACCCCAAGAAGAGGGGAGACTGAGCGCCGAGCCGCAGGGCCCAGGTGTGCGAGACCTCGGCTGCCCGGCATGACCCGGCTCGCTCAGGGCGATGTGGATAAATGCCGGCTGCTGGGTCTCCTGGAACGCAGTCGGGCCCGCAATCGAGTTCATTGGCCAAATCTGATTTGGTCTTCTGTGCGAAGTCCTTTTGTATTAAGTGCTTTAACGGACATCACCTCCTCCAGTCCACTGATAAATCCTATTACCCATTATAAGGCCAGAGGCTGCTCCTTGGCCAGCAGCAAGCGGATAGAAGGGTGCTGGGGGGACTCGGGCGTGTGGCTTGGGGGAGACACGGTGTGTGTGTGACCAGGCTGGTGGACTAAAGCAACGTCATCTCTTTGCCTGTGGGAGAGCCCAGCACCCTGGAGGGAAGGGCCAGACCTGGTGGGGGGGTGGGTGCTGGAGGTGGGGGGAGAAACATGAGGCACGCTGGGTGTGCTGGTGGAAGCAGGGGGCTGGAGGGACGGGGTGGGTGTCCACCAGCCCATTGGTTCTGCCGCCCCACCTCCTGGCTCCCAGATTCCAGATGCGCCCCTCTCTGAAAGGATTACTGATGGTAAGGCCCATCTGTTTGTGTAAATAAGTTCACTCATTCATCAATGAATTCCCCAAATACACAGCCCGGCTCCCGGGTTCTCAGTGCTGGCCTTACAGTCTTACAGGTGGGGAACACAGACCCAGACCCTGTTCTCACAGAGCTCGGAGCTCGGGGTGGGGAAGGGGACGCAGCTGGGTGTAAGCGTGGCTGCAGCTGGGATAGCACAGTGGGACTGCTGCTCTTCTAGAAAGCCCGAGAAGGGGGCAGAGAGGAGGGCCACGGGGATCCCAGCCTCTGGGGCCCCAGAGAGGTGCTCTCCAAGCCAAACCCTGAGGAATGAGAAGTTTGCCAGACAGCAGGGGTGCGGGTGGGCAGGCTGTGTCCCAGGAAGAAGGAACAGCTCAGAGGCAAGTCAGAGGGCCCCCGCTGTGGGCAGGGGGCTGACCTGCCAGAACGCAGAGCCCAGCACACCCAGGGAGGTGGGAGGAAGGGTCTGTGGCCCATGGGGACGGAGTCTCTAAGGTCAACAGGGAACCATTGAAGGGCGCTGTTCCGGGAAGTGGCGTGACTGGGTTTGGGTTTGGAGAAAACCTCTGCATGGAAGGGGGTGGGCCAGTCACCTCCCCAAGCAAGATCCTGATGGAGTGTGTGTGTCCCTCTCTGGGGGGCAGGGATGGCGATGGGTCCACGTAGGACATGCTTAGGCTGACGGACTCGGGGAGGGCTGGGTAGGAATCCAGAGGTGGTCACACTGGTCAGAATGGCCATCGTCAAAAAGCCTCTAAGTAACAAATGCTGGAGAGGGTGTGGAGAAAAGGGAGCCCTCCTACACTGTTGGGGGGAACCTAAGTTGGTGTAGTCACTATGGAAAACAGTATGAAGGGTCCTTAGAAAACTAAAAATAGAGCTACCATATGAGCCAGCAATCCCACTCCTGGGCGTATACCCAGATGAAACTGTAAGTCGAAAAGATCCACGCAGTGTTTACAGCAGCCGAGACACGGGGACAACCTAAACGGCCGGCGACAGAGGAATGGACCAAGGAGATGCGGTGGATGCTCACAACGGAGCACTACTCAGAGCGAAGAGGAGCGAAACTGTGCCATGCGCGGCACGAATGGACCTAGAGATGATCGCGCTAAGCCAGAAAGAGAAAGACAAATACCAGAGGAAACCACTTATATGTGGAACCTAGAATACAACACAAATGAACCCATCTATGAAACCAAACCAGGCTCACAGGCAGAGAGAACAGACTTGTTGCCAAAGGGGAGGGGCTTAGGGGAAGATGGAGTAGGAGTTTGGGATGAGCAGATGTAAGCTTTTATATATAGACTGGATAAACAACAAGCGCCTGCCATACAGCACAGGGGACCACATTCAGTATCCTGTGAGAAACTCTAAATAGCCTATGAGAAAGCGTAATGAGAAAGAATACGCTTAAAACATGTATCCAGACGTCTAACTGAACCGCGTTGCTGCACACTAGAAATCAGCACAGCGTTGTAAATCAACCATACTTCAATGAAAGAAAAAAGGGGGAAAATCCAGAGGCAGGCATTTCCCCAGAGCGGAAGGAGGAAACTGCAAATGTGGGGAGAGGCCCCCCAGACTCCCCAAGGCCGGAGCAGGCCGGCCGAGGCTCCTTGATGACCCTGGGCTGCTGAGAAAGCCCCAGCTCCGTCCTCCGGGTCGGCTTCTGTGAGCCGGGGTGCACGGCGGCAGTGGGGCGTGGGATGCGTTTGTGACTGATGCTTGTGGAAGCAGCTTCCCATGTGTAGGTGGGGCTGCACACGTGTGCGGCCTGGAGGGGTACATACAAGGGAGCACCAGTGAGTCTGAAGTGTACTTGATGTGGGCGGTGTGCCAGCGAGCCTTCAAAATGCCCAGCCCCCCCCTTCCCCCGCCCAGGCTCCCTCTGCTAAGGGGTAGGGAGGCGGCCAAGCCAGGGCAGCAGCGGAACAGGACCTTGCAATTAGCCTGGAATTGACCTGCCTCTTCCCCAGTTGGATTTCCCCTGCCCGGCCCTGTATGTCCGGCCCACGCCTCATTAGCCCCGGTTACAGCCACATAGATCCTGCGGCTCACCAGGCTGGGTGCGGGGCACAGGAACCTGCCTGGTCCTCCACACTCCCTGAGATGCTGTTGGCACTAACACTCTTCCAAGGTCACTACCTCTAACATGAAAATAAGTTTCTCTTTCCTGCACACCCAATGACTCATGAAGCAGGTGGGGCAGAGAGCCGGCCAGGAGCAGAGATCCAGGGATTCATCTTGGCTGTAGCAGGTCCTTCACGTGAGCGATGTATCCGTCGAAAGAGGGTTTGGTTCCCCTGACCACGCACTGACTCCTCATGAGTGACAGGGGCGCCCATCTCCTGAGCACCTGCTGCATGTCGTTGGGTCTCGAGCTGAAGACCTGCAATTCTCAGACGGTTCTCAAAATGACAGGGTCCCATTTCACAGACGGGGAAACTGAGGCCCAGGGAAATTGAAGAGACTTGACCTGGGTCATAAACTAGCAAATGAAAGAGTCTGAATTCAAATGCAGGCTTCTCTTTGACACCCAGGTGGGCCGCCACTGACTCATTTCAGAGAGACCTCGGAGCCGGGAGGATGACTGCTCTAGGTTGCTATGAGGATACGGGATCCTTAGAAATGTAAGAAGTGGGGGGGGGGTGCTGGCTTAACTACTGACTGTCAGCCTGCCCCTGTTCGCTTCTCCTTCCACACTGTGGCAGAGCCCCCTCCATCCTCCCAGGCCCTCCTTTCTCCAGCACATTCCCCTGCTGCCCCTCTCTGCATTGTCAGCACCCCAGGGTGCTGTGGTCCCTCCTTCTCTTCAGGAAGAATCTTCTCCTTCCCCCAGACTCCCCATCAGCTCATGTCCTGTTTCCCTGCTCCCTCTCAGGATCAAATTTCTTGAAAGCCTTATCAGCAGTGCCTTTTTTATTTCCTACTCCTTACTCATTCTTTAAAAATTTTCTGCATTCACCCTGGAATCCAGTCAACCTGGCCTTCATCCCCGATTCCCCCAAACCTGCCCCTTCAAGGCCACCTTTGATATCCCTATTGCTAAGTCCACAGACCCACCTTCCTGTCCTCTGTCTGGACCCCATAGTGACACTGGACACTGATGCCCCTGCCCCCTGTACCCACTCCTCCTGCTGGGCTTTGGGGCACTGTCCTTCCAGATTTCCTCCCTCCGTGGCTCCTCATTCTCTGTGTCCTGCCCTCGCTGTCTAGCTTCCCAGGCTCCATCCCCGGTCAGCTCTCATCTTCCTCCTCTGTCTCGGAGCCTCACACACTCCGGTGATGTCGGCTGTCATCGCAAAGCCCAGGACTCCAGGTGCCCAGTGCAGCCTGCCCTTCAGACGTGGCTGTCCAGAGGCTCTGATCTCAAGGGCATCTCACAGCAACAGGTGCAAACAGAACTCTGTCTTCCTCTTCGGGGACAGCCACTCGGGAAAACCGATCCACAGTTTCTTAGAAAGTTAAACACACACTTATCATATGAACCCACCATCCCACACCCGGGGATTCACTCAAGAGAAATGAAAGCTTATGCTCCCTCCCAATCCTTCACATGAGTGTTCAAGGCAGCTCTATTCATAGTTCCCCCAAACTGGAAGCAACTGTAATTCCCTTTGACAGGTGGATGTCTTAGGGGACCGTTGACCAAAATTGCTCTGCTTGCCTCCGCAGCGGGGGTCCCCCACCACCTGAGTCCTGACGTCAGGTCAGTCCTCCCAGCCACCTTTCCTGTTCTTCCCTGTTTGCCACCTTCCCAGCAACCTGAGTCATCCATGGTGGTTTCGTTTGTTTATTTCTGATTCTCTACAGGACTGTAAACCCTGTGGGGCTGTTGGATACGAAGCGCCTGGCTGTGTTGGACACAAAATACCTATTGCTATAGACTGAATCGTGTCCCCCAGAAAGAGAGATTGAAGTGCTAACCTCTGGTGTTTGTGACTCTGACCTGATGTGGAAATAGGGTCTTTGCAGATGTGATCAAGATATAACCTAAGATAAGGCGATACTGGAGTAGGATGAGCCCTTAGTCCAATCTGACTGCTGTCCTTCTAAGAAGAGGAGACACATGGAGAACACTCTGGAGACAGAAGAGCAGAGAGAAGGCGCCACACGAAGACAGAAAGGATGGGGTGGTCCATCCACAGGCAGGGGACTCCAAAGATGCTGGCTCCCCGTCGCAGTTAGGGGCCAGACTCTCCCCAACAGGTTTCAGGGAGAGCACGGCCCTGCCGACACCTTGATTTCAGACTTCAAGCTTCGAGAACTCCATGACAATACATTTCTATTGTTTTAAGTGCACCTGACGTGTGGTACTTGGGGATGGCAGCCCCAGGAAACTAACACAAGTGCCCACTAGAAACATTTGTTGGGGACTTCCCTGGTGGCTCAGTGGATAGGAATCCCACTGCTGATGCAGGGGACACGGGTTTGATCCCCGGTCCAGGAAGATCCCACATGTCTCAGGACAGCTAAGCCCGTACGCCACAACTGCTGAGCCCATGCGCTATGACTACTGAAGCCTGGGTACCTGGAGCCCGTGCTCTGCTCTCTGCAACTAGAGAAAGCTCGCTTGCAGCAACAAAGACCCAGAGCAACCAAAAATAAGTAAAGAAATTTTAAAAAGGACCAATGCTGGTCTGGTTTATTTTTGAAAAATATTTGTTGAGTGAAGGGCTACAACAATGTTGAAACTCTCAGAAGGAAATCCTCCTCATTCAGCAGGAGAAAGGGTGGGTGCTGGTTCCCCCCAGGGCTGATGGAAGGCTTTACTGTTAGTGACTCCATTCCTAACTCACCTGCAGGGCTCCCCACATCTTCTGAGACCCCAGGCAAACCCAGGACCCCCTTCCTGCCCCTCCCACGAGAGGTGGGGCCACACCGGGTAGATGAGCAGCCCAAAGGCACGCAAATGCCCCCTGGGTCCGCCTCCCAGACTTGGCAGTGGAGCCCACCCCCGCAATCCTCCACACAGCTCTGCCATTTCTCAGCAGTATTGCGCATGTCTTGTCTTTGGTGGGAGGCAATGGTTCAGGAGGCTTGGCAGATTTGGTTAAAGGGTGTTAACTGCATCTCACCAAATCTCTGCCCCTAATGAGCTGGGAATACACATGCTGGGTTGAAAAAATATAAAGTAAAACACGAAACTGACTCTCCAAACGTGTTGGGATCATGGACCCCCTTGGAATTGGAACAAAAACTAGGGCCCTCCCCTGGGCCGACTGCACACCCACACAGCACTTAGCATGTACTTCTGGGAGACCAGGAGCCTTAAAGCCCACCCTCCTGAAAGTCCACGGGCCCCTTAAAGGACCTCTAGAATGTGCGATCCTGGTGTTTACCGATGCAGTGGTGACCCAAGCACTTACTGCCTGTTCACCGTGGCCCAGCCATGGCTCTGATCCTCTTCATGGTTTATCTCATTTAAACCCCATGGTATTATCTCCACTTTATGGAGGTGGAAAAGGAGCCACAGACAGGCTGAGAAACTTGCCCTGGGTCACCCCTGAGCCAGGAGTCACACCTGGACAGTCTGACATGGAAGTCATCCACCTACTTCTTCTTGTATGTGTGTGTTAAAATACATATAACATGTCATGTGTTGGTCGCTAAGTTGTGTCCAACTCTTTGTGACCCCATGGACCATAGCCTGCCAGGCTCCTCTGGCCATGGGATTTCCCAGGCAAGAATACTGGAGTGGGTTGCCATTTCCTTCTCCAGGGGATCTTCCCCACCCAGGGATCAAACCCACATCTCTTGCATCTTCTGCACTGGCAGGCAGATTCTTTACCACTGAGCCACCAGGCGAGTCCTTATACATAATATAAGACTTACCGTTTTAAAGTGTATAGCTCAGTGACATTGAGTACATTCACATTATTGTGCAACTACCAAAAATATCCTTTTCCAGGGAATTTCCTGATGGTCCAGTGGTTAAGACTCCGAGCATTCACCGCAGTGGCCCGGGTTCAATCCCTGCTTGGGGAATTAAAATCTTGCAAGCCACATGGCATAGACAAAAATAAAATAAAATTAACCAACAAAGCAAAGGAATGACCTTAAAAAATACTTCTCTGGAACTCTTACAACATGTCAAAAAGAAACTCTGTACCCTCTAAATAATAATTCCATTCCCCTCTCCCCTACCCTGTAACCTCATTCCACTTTCCGTCTCTAAGAATTTGCTTTTTCCTGGTGCTTTACATATGGACTCAGAAAGTATCTGTCCTTCTGTGTCTGGTTTATTTCACTTGGAATAAAGTCCACAAGGTTCATCCATGTTGCAGCAGGTGTCAGAATATCCTTCCTTTTCAAGGCTTAATACTATTCCTTAATATTAATCCAAGGCTTAATACTAATATAGACCACATTTTTGTTACTCCATCATCAAATGATGGACACTTGGGCTGTTTCCACCTTTTTCCCATGTGAATAATGCTGCTAGGAAGATGGTTGCTCAGATATCTGTTGAAGTCTCTGCTTGCAATTCTTTGGGGTATACCCAGGAGCGGAATTGCTGGATCATATGGGAATTCTGTTTAATTTTTTGAGGAATCAAACAAAACTGTCTTGCACAGTGGCTGTGCCATTTGACTCTCCAACGACAGCACACAGGGGTCTCAATTTCTCCACATCCTCACCAACACCTGTTGTTTTCTGTGTTTCTGAAAACAGTCATCCTAATGGGGTACCTTCCTCTATTTCTCAGTCTCCAAGGGGCTTCCCTGGTGGCTCAGTGGTGAAGAATCTGCCTGGCAATGCAGGAGACACACACAGGTTTGATCCCCGGTCCAGGAAGATCCCACATGCCCCAGAGCAACTTAGCTCATACGCCACAACTATTGAGCTTGTGACCCCAGAGTCACACTTGCTGAGCCCACGTGCCACAACTACTGAAGTCTTAGAGCCTGTGCTCCGCAACAAGAGACGCCACTGCAGTGAGAAGCCTGCACACGGAAACTAGAGAGTAGCCCCCACTCGCCACAACTAGGGAAAGCCCACATGTGGCCACAAAGACCCAGCAGAGCCAAAAAGAGAGAAAGAAAATGTTACTTCTCAGCCTCCCAAGCCTCAGTTTCCTCATCTGTGTGCTGGGGATGATGCCCCTCATGGGGCAGGATCAATGAGGAAACACGCATAAAGGACTCAGAATACCACGTGGCCCATCAGAACTGCTCAGCAACAACAGTTATCATTATGGAAGGAGGAAGCCCCGCCCCCAGCCTCGGTGGGGATCACAGAGCTACAAGGGTCAGCGCAGATAGAGTAGAACTACACGCTTCCCTTCTCGCTCGTGTTTCCTGTGGGTCAGCGGAGGAAGAGACTAGAATGTACAAAAAGTCAGTGGACCGCCTTCTGCTCTCTGGTCCCTCCCTCCCCTCTCTGCACCATCCCCCCACCCACCAACGTGCACAAAGCCTTCTTCCCTTCTGCGGTTTCTATTCTCGTCCTAAGTTCCGTCCATCTCCAGTTACTGGGTGATCAATAGGGACAGGACGCTTATGGAAGAAGACACGAAGGCAAGAAAGGGGAAGGGGCCAAGGGAGGGGGAAAACCAGGCAGGTGCTGGCCAGCCCAGGGCCTCGGGTGAGAAGCCAGACCTCGGCGGCATCTGAGGAAGCTGGTGGATTCCAATACCCACCCAATTCTCAAATGGTAGCTATAGCTCCTGTTCCCTTAATCAGTGGTGTATAGATTAGCTGCACAGGACCTTCATCTGATGCAAGGAAACTCGTTCCACCATCTCCCACCAACACCACCCTGCTTGACTTGAACACCTCCAGGAACGGGGAACTCACTCTTCTTTTTCTGTCCCTGGTTGACTAAGGCCCAGCTGGATGGCTTCCCTGGAGCCTTCAGGAGTTTTCTGGGTGGAAGCCTCGGACCCAGGGCAGGGCCTGGGGGTGAGACTAGAGCAGTGAACACCTCCTTTTGCCTCTGCCCCAGACCCAGAGTCAGCAGGATCAGGGAGGCTGTTTAGCCAGAGTTTGCCTGATTTCGGATCCCAGGGTCCCCGGCCTGCCAGGCGCCTGTGGGATACTACGAGTGCAGCGGCTATGCCGCCAGGACAGTGAGGAGACGGGGACGTCCCAGAGCAGAGGGGACACACCAACACACTCGGGAGCTGCCCGGCTACAGGTGTGGCTTGTTTCCCTCACAGGATTTTCAAAGAGTTGTGAAGTAGGCGGCTGTATTTCAAAAAGCAAGAGATTTCATATATCTGTATCTATGCATGCATGTTCAGTCATGTCCAACTCTTTGCAACCCCACCAAGCTCCTTTGTCCATGGGATTTTCCTGGCAAGAATACTGGAGTGGGTTGCCATTTCCTCCTCCAGGGAACCTTCCTAACCCAGGGATCAAACCTGCATCTCCTGTGTCTCCTGCATTGCAGGCAGATGCTTTACCTCTCTCTCTCTCTATATATATATATCTATATCTATATCTATCTATATCTATATCTGCGATGTGCCTTCTTTCATAACATCAGAGTATCTGGCAACAACTGGTCTCTCCTCCTCTCTCCAGCCACCTAGCCAGAGGAATCGGACACCAGGGTAAGCTCTTCAAATACATCATTTCATTCAAGTCTCACCCCTAGCTGGTGAGGTCCTTACTATATCTCCATTTTGCAGATGGGAAAACTGAGGCTCAGACAAGTTTAGGTGATCCAGCTAATCAGTGATGCAGAAGAGATTCAAATCCTGGTTGATCTAATGATGCTTTGACCTGGGGGGGTCCACATCTCCAACTCCTGGGAGTAGCTTTGTAACGATAAAGCCTCTGGGTGTCGCCCCCAAACTTACGGGATCCAGAGCTCTCAGCAGTGGGGCTGGGTGTGCCTGCCTGTCTGAAGCTGGTTGCCTGCAGGGCCGGCTGCCCTTGACCACTGTGTTGAGAGAGGAGCAGGCCTTTGTCTCTGCTTCAAGCACCACCTCATTCCTGCTCAAATCCGGATGCTGCCCCAGACGCACTCACTTAAATAAACCCAGCCACCTTCCCCGTCCACACCTGAGGTTCCCCGTGTGTAGAAGTGGAAGATCGCACCTGCCTCTCTCCCAGACCTCCAGGAATGGGAGCAGGCGGGATTCCCTCCCCCACTCTATCTCAGACCCAGAGTGGGCAGGACCTCCACGGCTGTTTGGCCTGGTCCTGCAGGGAGGGGAGGCGGGTGGCGGACAGCGGTCCCCAGGTGCTATTTGCTTCCTCCCAGCCCTGCCCTGGGGGCCGTGGTTCGTGCTCCCCCTTCCTCCCACCATCTGATTTGTACCAGTTCCTCATCCCCAGGGGCCCAGGCTTCTCCCTCTGCCGCCCTGTCCCCAGCTCAGAGCCAGGTGCCTCTGCAGGCCCACTCCTGCCTCCCCCTCCCATCCAGGTCCCCCCTTGAAGCTGGAAATAGCTGACTTGAGTGACAGGGCTAGAAGCAATCACAGTACCAAAAGACCTTTGGATTCCATAGAGATAGACTTGAGCTTGCCTGGGCACTCTTGGGTTGGATCTTGACTGTTTGGAATTCAGTTTAGCTGTGAGATCTACCTATGCCTGCTGACCTCAGCCTCCTTATCTAAAAACACAAGGTGGAGGGGAGTGCTGTCCCTGTGGGTAAGGGTCTATGGGGGTGGAGATCAGGTCCAGCTTGCTCAGAGCTCCAGCTTGTGTGGTCTTAGGGATTTACTAATCATGGGGGAATCAAATGACTATAGATTAACTAAGATACATGTGAGTCCTTAGCTCACTGCTCAACAGGAAAGGAGCCTATCACAAATAATAAATCTCAGCTATATCATTAGCACGCTATAGGGGGAGGCGCCATGGACTCTGGGTGATAAAATTCTGAGCAAATCCCAGAACAGGTTCAGTCTGAAATCCCAGCACCCGAGAGCCCTGGGTCCCTAGGAGCCTACTCAGGAACACCAGGGGCATCGTCTGGGCAGGCCATGGCCACCTCTGCCACCCCATCCTGCCTCTCTGGCTCCCTGGCACAGCTGGGCTTTCCCACCTGGAATTTGAAAAGAAGCAGCAGAGGAAGTCACGGCCCTTTGCTGAACCATCTAACCAGACCTAATTAATCGATAAGCCAAGTTGCCGCTTTCCTGCCAACCAGCCACCTGAAGAGTACTTACTTTATCTGTGAATCGATTGCGTGCTTTCGCCACCACTATGGCTAATCCCCGCTGTCCACAGAGGCTGGGTGCCAACAGGAGCTGGGAGCTGCTGGGTAGGGACCGCCCTGCCACCTTGCCAGGGTGGCATGGGCTCCAGGCAGCTCTGATCCTCATGTTACAGATGGGAAACTGAGGCCCAGACAGGGGTGCAGGGGGTGGAGCTGGAACCTAGCTCAGCTGCCCGCCTGCCCCTCCCCGGCCTTGGTCACCCAGTACCAACGCAGCCCTCTGGATTTGAATGAGGCTGAAAAGCTGAGATTCTTTTCTGCCCCTTTTGTCCCTTCCCACACATGATTTGCCCCACTTCAGCATCACAGAGTCCTTCCTAAGAGAAAAATGACCTTCACCCGCCTTGAGGTAGGAGGGGTATGGCCGGTCCTGGCTGTCAGCATCCAGCCCAGATCCTGTCAGCAGCCCAGACCTTAGGACCCTGCCCGAGCCGCCTGATAAAGTGGAAGGCAGGCCCTTGAGCAGATTCCTGAAGGTGAGGAACCCTCTGTAGCAGTCCGAGGAGGACAGAAAAAGGCCACATCCCCCAGAAAGGGTGGGGATCTGGTTCTCACCCCCAAACTGCTAAGCTGTTGAGCTGGCAGTTGGGAGGGTCTTAAGCAAACCAGACCATCATATTCCCAGGGCCGGCAGAAGTCACTGTGCTGACCACGGCCCAAAGCCTGGACATAGATTCAAGAAGCGGGAGCAAGAACTTGATCTTTGACCCCCAGCTTCCACAATAACCACCATATATCAGACGGTTTCCAGAACATTCCTGGTTTAAAACAGCCCGCCCCAAGCGAGGGCGGGTTAGGAATCACGGGTGTCCGAACCACAGGCCCCTGCACGTGCACCTGCTCACTGCCACCTGCCAGCCTTGAACTTGACCCCACCTCAAAGAATCGCTTGCCTTTGCCTTGGCCCACCTGGAATCCACACTGAGAGTCAAAGTGAAATAAAACGCAAACACAAGCTGAAAGCCAAAGCCCCACACCGCTCCTGCCCACCCCCGCTCCGCAGGCATGACCACAGTGAGGGGTTAGTACATAGGCTTCCAGCCCTCCCCTACATCCACAGTACTCCTGGGCCGGAACAGAGCTCTTTCCATCAATGTCAACCTCTGTCCAATGTTAATTAAAGTCAACAGAGAAATTATGTGTGTGGCTATATCATATATTTCACAAAACTGAGATTATACTATACATACCATGCAGCAAATGATTTTTTGCACTCATCAGTAATTGTGTACAAGGGCAGTCCGTGGAGCCTGCTGTGGAGAGATGCCCTGTTACGTTGTCCCAGCTGGACTCTGGTGCAACCCCGCCCAAACTGGCCAGTGATGTGCCCTGGCCCTAATTCTGCTCCAACACCCCTGGGTCTCAACTCGGTCCTTCCTCAGCCTGCCCCAGCTGTCTGACACCATTATTTTGACCACTATTTATTGTATTCAATACGTACTTTTTCAGCATGCGTAACATGGTAAACATGTAGTTTAAATTGTTGATGTTCAGTCGCTAAGTTGTATCTGACTCTTTGTGACTCCATGGGCTGCGGTACACCAGGCTTCCCTGTCCTTCACTATTTCCCGGAGTTTGCTCAGATTCATATCCATTGAGTCGGTGATGCCATCCAACCATCTCATCCTCTGTTGCCCACTGCTCTTGCCCTCAATCTTTCCCAGCATCAGAGTCTTTTCCAATGAGTCGGCTTACGATGTAATAAACACAGGCGCAAAGCATTTCTGAGGGTTTCATCAACGTGAACACATTTAACTCATTGCAGCCCAAGGAGAGAAGCCTGCTTGTTTTCATCCCTGTTCTACAAATGGGGAAACTGAGGCACAGAGCAGTCCTCCTGCAGAGGCTCACAGCCGGTCTACGGCAGATCCAGGCCATCAGCTAAAGCGCGCCTACTCCCAACCATCACACCAACGGTTCTCAAACATAAGTGCGTATCAGAATTCTC
Source organism: Bubalus kerabau (assembly GCF_029407905.1). Classification (NCBI taxonomy): domain Eukaryota; kingdom Metazoa; phylum Chordata; class Mammalia; order Artiodactyla; family Bovidae; genus Bubalus; species Bubalus kerabau. The sequence goes on along the minus strand of NC_073634.1, from coordinate 105,068,810 downwards.
CAGAAAGGCTTGTTCAAACACAGATTGCCGGGCCCTGCCCTGGAGGTTACGATACAGCAGGTCTGGCGTGGGGCCTGAGAATCTGCATCTCCAGCCAGTCTCCAGGGGTGCCGACACTGCTGGCCCAGGACCCAGGCTCAGGGAGCCCTTGTTAACGCGCCGCTGCCCTTTACACGGACCCCTTGGCTATGAGCCATAGGGCCTCCCCAAGCCTGGCTCTTGAGTGCAGGGTGTTCTATCCCTGCTGTGGGATGAAGGCCTTGTTCATACTGACAAGCACATGATCTGTCGAACAAACAAAATATCTCAGTGTGGAACTGTTTGATCAACTGCAATCTAAACAGTTCCTGGGAATCAAAGGCTGCTTGTACCTCCTATGATGGTCTTTTGCCTCCCCCCAAAAGGGTCCTCAAAACATCTCCTTCTCCAAAGCTGTGAGCAAAGGAATAACTCAGCAGGTATGGACAGCTGTCCACACCCTACATGTTCCAAAGAAAAGTGTGGCCCTTGACTAGCTCCTGGGAGGTAACTTTGAGCCTTGGAATGGTCTGCTCAGTAAGAGTGTCTTGGTTTACTCGGAGCCGGGGGCCACTCCACATAGTTCACAATAAAGATGTGATTTATGGTGGGGACCTTGGGCCATGTTGTATCAACATGACCTGTGGGCCAAGGAATGAGGGGCTGTGATCAATCATATGGCCAGTCAGCCATGCCTATGCGATCAATTCCCAATAAAAACCTGGAAATCCAGGCTTGGGCAAGCTCCCCTAGCTGGGCTACTCCCCATGTGTTGTCACGCTTCGTTGCTGGGAGAATCAAGCACTGTCTGCACAGCTGCCCTGGGACAGGATGGCCGGAAGCTTGCAATGTTGTATCTCAGATCCTGCCCTGTGCCCCTTTCTCCACTGCCGATTTTTATCTACGTCCTTTAATTGTAACAAACAGCAGTTGGGAATATAACAGCTTTGCCAAGTTCAGTGAGTTCTTCTAGCAAATCACGGAGCCTGAAGGTGATCTCGTGGTCCCCCCAGGCACAAGTGCCCCTCACTGAGTTGGTGGGCAGTTACACCGTACCTCCCGAGCACCAGGCTTCACCCCGAGTCCCACCAGCTGGGCCCAGCTCTGCCCATTCTCTCCAGACTTCCCAGTCCTGTGGCCAGAGGTAGCGTGGGCTATATGGAGGGCATTTAGCGTCCGCCATTTATCTCCCTCTATGGAAAAATACAAGCAGCCCCTTTGATGTAACACCAGGTAAACATTCCAGGTGCCAAGTAATATCCCAGGTACCAGGAAACATTCCAGGAAACAGGTAACACCCCAGAAACCAGGTAACATCCTGGGCATAAGATAACGTCCCAGGAATCAAGTAATATCCTGGGTACCAGGTAATGTCTTAGGAAACAGGTAATATCCTGGGTATTAGGTAACATCCTAGGTGTCAGATAACATCCCAGAAACCAGGTAACATCTTGAGCATAAGATAATGTCCCAGGAACCAGGTAATATCTTAGGAACAAGATAATGTTCCGGGAAGCAGGTAACATCCTGGGAATCAGGTAATGTCTCAGGAACCAGACAACATCCTAGAAACCAGGTAACATCCTGGGTATCACGTAACATTCCAGGTTATCAGGTAATATCCCAGGAACCAGGTAACATCCTGGGAACCAGGTAATGTCTCAGGAACCAGACAACATCCCAGAAACCAGGTAACATCCTAGGTATCACGTAACATTCCAGGTTATGAGGTAATATCCCAGGAACCAGGTCGCCCCCAGGGCCTTACCTGCCAGTGACCTCGATGTTGGAGATGGCGTAGAAGTACTTGTAGAGGTTCTCCCGCTGCACATAGGTGCCGCCCAGCGCCGGCCGCAGCAGCCTCATGCGCAGGTCGGTGAGGGTGAAGAACTCCTTGAGGCCCTTGGCGCTCTCCAGCCGCGTGTACAGGTTGTCCATGTTGCGCAGGTCGGGGCCGGCGAAGATGGCGAAGCGGTCCCGCACCTCGAAGCGCACGTGCTTCTCCTTCTTGGAGCCGGCCCAGCGTGAGTACTCCTCCGTGCACAGCACGCGGTGCGCGCCCGACGCCGACAGGTCGCGCGCCCGCCGCGCGGGCATGCCGAAGGCCTCCATGCAGTCCTCCGCGTAGAACTGGTAGGGCTGCCACGTCCGCCCGTTGTCCAGCGACTTCTCCAGGACCATGACGGTGGGCCGGCCGTACTCGAAGGTGACAACCACGTCGTCCGTCAGCTCCACGCTCTTGTTCCACGAGAGGGTGATGTTGGCCTCCAGCGGGCTGGGGTAGCGGCTCCACGTGACGCTCTGCCAGTAGGTGGCCAGGCCCTCGTCTTCCCTGTCGAACATGAGCCGCGGCGGGTGGGCCAGGTCTGGGTTGGAGGCGTCACACTCGTTGCTGCACAGGTAGGGGTTCTCCTGCAAGTTGGGGTTGGGAGGGAAGACCAGAGTGGGCGCTGGCTCCTCTGGGTGGGTGGGGACTGGGAGCCCTGGCCCAGCCCGGCCCCTGCCCCGGTGCCCAGAGGTCTCAGAGCCTGTGCTCCAGGGTCTGGGCACCAGGAAGCCTCTCTTTTCCGAAATCCCTAAAACACATGCAGCTCTAGGGCTTTCCCAGAAAACACATCTGTTTCTACTCTAAGCACAGACAAGCAAGAAAGGCGGGAGCTAGTCACTGCTCCAGGACTGTCTATGGCTCCCCACTGCCTGGAGGATAAAGCCCTCTGTCTTTCCTGCAATGCCCTGACCTCCTCCCTCCATACCCTGGGCCACTATTCCTGGCCTCCGACCTGAGCACTCCTGTCCTCCAAGCCTCCTGTGTCTGTGCCTCTGAGCCTTTGCAGATGGTGTTCCCTGTCCTCCACATGCCCTTCCACCCTCTGTCTGCCTCCAAATTCCTGCTCACACTCTCGACTCTTGAATTGCCTCCTACACAGAGACGCCTTCCCGACCCTTCGAACAGCACGATCAGTAGCCACAGGAGGGCAGTGGAGGAAGTCAGAGTCTCCTGGAGCCGGGCACAGTGTCTCATCTCTCTCCTGTTTAGTGTCTCATTTCCGAGGTGCATGGTGTGGGAGTGTTACCTCCGTGCCCCAGATGGAGCCACCCGGGCTCTGGAAGGTGGTAGCCCTGGCCCCAGGACCCTGCGAGGAGGAACAGGGGTCTGTCTGTCACAGAAACTGGCTCCCTGTCCCCAGAGCCTCCCTGTCCACTTCACCCACAGCCCGGGCACGCTGAGTGTTGATCGGTCCCTCTCAAGGAGGTGCATCTGGTGGCAGGTCCTTTCCGGGTCCCTGGCACATGCCTGGTGGGCCCTGTGGGGGACACTGGCTGGGAAAGGCAGGGCACACCCCCCGCTTGCGTCCTCTCCTCCCCACCCCCCCCACTTCTGAAAGCTGGCAGCCCACTCCCAGGCCCAGCCGGCTCCAGCTGGGGCTCCCCTCCTCGGTAGTTCAGACCCACCCCCCCGGGCCTGGTCCACCATGTGAACTCACCCGGAGGCCTGAAAATCTAACACAGTGGTTGCCGGGGGTGGGAGAGATGAATGGGGAAGCCCAGGGTATTTTTAGGGCAGCGAAACCCTCTAGTACAATCCTGTCATGGTGGAGAAATGATCCACCTGTCCAAACCCGCAGAATGTACAACACCAAGAGTGAACCTTACCGTCGGTGTGGACTCGGGTTAATCACAACACGTCTGGTTAACAAAGGCGCCACGCTAATGTGAGCTGTTAATAATGGGGGAATTGTGTGGGGAAACGGGTCTTAGGAGCTCTCTGGACTGCCTGCTCCATTTCAGTAAACCTCAGACTGTTCTAAAAAGTAAAGTCTATTAATTAAAAGGAAAAACTGTCACTAAGAACTGCACGCGCCCCAGACCAATTGCAGCCTCTTTTGATGAATATTTCAGGTCCCTGGTTTGCTCAGAAACAAAGCGGCTTGAATCTGAGTTAAAGCCTCACATTCTCAAATGAGGCATTCGGCTCCCGGGGGTGTGGCGCCTCGTCTCCTGAGGGGCTGGGCCTGCATCACTGCGGCGACCTCAGGCCATCGGCTTTGAAGCCGTTAGTGGAGGGCCAGGTCCCAGTCCCCGCCGGGATCCTCGGTGGGCAGGCTGGCCCTGGGGTTTGCTGAGGCAGGCTCCACCAAAATAGCTCTGTCCTGGTCTCCTGGGGTGCCCTGTCCACTCCACCCGGTCAGTCCAGGAGTTTTATACCTGTAGCCACTTTCCCTCTTCTGGGTTTTTAGAGAATCATCCCCGATGTCCCTTCTCCAGGAAGCCCGCCTTGTCTGATTCATCTTTGAACTTAGTTCCCTCATCGTGGGGTTGTTAGTGTGTTTATCTGGGCCAGTGTGGTGGAGCGTCCGTATGGGGCCTGGACCTCAGTAAACACTCACCAGTGTGAAGTGAAAGTCGCTAGTCGTGGCCGGCCCTTTGCGACCCAGTGGACTATATAGTCCATGGAATTCTCCAGGCCAGAATACTGGAGTGGGTGGCCTTTCCCTTCTCCAGGGGATCTTCCCAACCCAGGGATCGAACCCAGGTCTCCCACATTGCAGGCGGATTCTTTACCAGCTGAGCCACAAGGGAAGCCCAAGGGATAGTTATTATTGTCACCCTATTAATTAGTTATTAATAGAAGATAATTAGATTAATAGTAATAGATCTCATAGTGAGTATTGAGATCTCATTGAGAGTATTCCTGTCCACCCCCAGCTGCTGTCAATCAGCCACACCTCACCGCTCCCCTTCTCCACCCCCCTGCCTCCCTTCCCTCCCCTCCCCTCCTCCCGGGGTCCCCACTGAAGACTGCTGCAGCCTGTCTGTCATCAGGAAGACAGACATGGCCGGCTCTGCCAAGGGACGAGGGCTCCAACCTGGCTGCGGGCGCTAAGCTGCCCCAACCTGCCGGGCCTGCCGGCCCCCCGCCCCCCGGCCCTGGGAAGCAGATGGTCAGAAACCAATGCATCAGCCTGTGTATTTACCAGCCCCACGCCTGCTGCGGAGCGGGCTTAATCAAGAGCGAGTACAATAAATAAATCCCAAGCCATCGCCAGCACAATTCCCTCTCCTGTCTCCCTTCTTTGTCCCACCGCCCTCCCACCCCAAGGTCTCAGAATTCCATTTAACCATTTAGGGAACGGGGGTGCCTCCTGCTGAAGGCAGCTTCGTGGCCCATGGTCTTTCCTAAGCTCATGCTCTCCTTTTCCTCCTGTTCTGCATCAAGGAGGATTCTGAGGAGCAAGCCTGAGATGCAAGCCCAAGCCCCCGACCCTGAGCATTGCAGCATCTGATGGCTGACGGCTCTGTGTGTGAGGGAGGGGCCGGCTGGAGGGCCAGCTCTTGCCAGCCTCCTAAGTCTGCATATTTCCACTCAGTTCTATGAGATCAGATTAACTAATGATGAAACAAACCATCAAGATAAACTGGCCTAATACCAGGGAGAAAGAGCCAGCGATGTTTGGGGCACACCCTTAACTTTTCAGGATAACACCGGAGCCATCCTTTGAAATTATCAAATGTAGTAGTCCTTGTTTCTTTAGACATCTCATGAGTATCCCCCGCCCCCGCACACACACACACAAATCTTACCCCTGATTGAAGGCCTTGGGATTTGTTATAGAAAAGTGTAACACACCACATTTTCTACTCAGGGGACTCATGGAGCCCCATCTCCCCCGTTAGGAACCCCTGTTCTGGGGTCAGACAGTTGGTTTTAGGGTCTGAAAGCCTTGGGCTTAATCTCAGCTCAGTCCTTTGAGACTCATCCCATATCATGTGAGATAATCTGTATGAAATGCCTAGAAAAAGTCCCCAAATGGTAGCAGTTGTTATTAAACAGTAGCTTCATGTACACGAGGTTGAGGGCTTTCTCAGCAACCTTCCCCCACCCTTCATGGGGAAGCCGGGAAGTTCGCACACGACATGGGCCACAGTGGGGACTGCAGGCTCGAAAGAGTGCGAGGATTATGACAGTCACTGTGTGCCCTCCAGGGGCCGGCGTGGGCTGGGCCCTCCACGTGCAAGCTGGCCGCATCCTCCCAGCACCCCAGGAGGTAGGTCACCTCCGTCTCCCAGACGAGAAACCGAGTAGCTGCCGGCCCCAGCATCACCCATCATCTCTGGACCCTGCAAGCATCTTAGCGAGAACATCCTGGGGAAACCGGGCTCGTCCGTCTCTACAGACACACGAAGGCAAGTCACCTGCATGGTGGGGCAGCGAGAGAGATGAAGGGCGACGGGAGGGTAGTCAGCCCGGACACCAGCACCAGATGAGAACCGGCTGGAGACCAACTTCCTGACAGACACTGAGCAGGAGTCTCCTGGACCAACCACACTACAGAGAAAAATTTCATACCAGGCTTTTCATTGAAGAGACTTTGCAACTATCTCTTAGTGCTTTTGCTTCTGTGATTTTTTTTTTTTTTTTTTTTTGTACAAAGGGTGCAGCTGGAGTCAGAGGTGAGGTTGTAAACAGCAGAGATAAGCTACCAGCAAGACATACCATCAAGGGGGAAAGCTGACTCTTAGGACAGCAGGAATGGAGGGGACCTGCTTGGAGGATGTCTGGCTACTTGGGCGCCCAAGGAGCCCATGGACGGGCCGTCACTGGAACGTAACCAAGTCTTAGGAGGAGGAATAAACAGCTTCATGCAGACTGGTCTTCCCATCCAATGTGTTGGGACTAAATCACACCGTTGCTGGATGCTGCCAAAGCTGGTTTGGGTCTTTGCAGAGCAGCGGTGGGGCAGGAAGGGCTTTGCCCTGGGTAGCTGGGAGGACGAGTACAGTGGCCTGGCCTATCACTGGCCACTTGATGGGAGTCACTCCACTGCCGTGAGCTTCAGTGGCCTCCCCACCTCCACCCCCACCACAGCCCAGAACTTGGCACTCCCTGGGGACTCAGGGAAGCTCTGTCCAGTGAAGGGAAGTCCAGTGAGGCTGAGAATGCTGACTTCAAGAGCGGCCCTGAGGATTATACCAGTACCATGTGGCGAGCACTTCGTGTGGCCAGGGCTCATGGGCAGCGGGTGTAGGGAGCGTGTCCAAGGGCAAGCCACGGCCACACTAAGCCCTGCGTGTGCTTTATCCTGGACAATGGGGTCCTTTCACAAAGGAAGGGGACTGAGCCACGTCTCAAGGTCACAGAGCTCCGCAGTGGCCAAGGTGGGACAGGAAGCCAGGGCGTCGGGCTCAGAGACAAGTCAGGAAGCGTGTCCCTCCCCCAAAAGGAAAGGCCGCTGGCGCCCCAGGCCTGCGCCTCTCCCCCGGGACTCGGGTGCCACCGGGGCATGTGGGTGGCCCCAGGGAACAGTTTAGCAGCTGACGAATTTTTTTTGAACCTGTCTGCCAGAGTTGCCGGCTGAAATCTCATCCTCAGCCCATCAACCTCAGCTGGGGCTGGAGCATCTCTGGGTGGGAGGCTGGATTTGGGCAGGGCAGGGGGAGCTGCCAGGGAGACCCCGGGGTCAGGGGGGCTGGGGCAAGGACACGGAGCATGGAGGTCCCAGAAGGGATGCTTAGGGGAGTCAGAGTAGCACAGAACAGGCAGGAGCTAAAGCGGAGGGGAGCCAACCCACGGCGGAGCTCATCCCACCCTCCCCCTTGGATGATGCTTCTAGAACTTTGGGGGTAAACTCTCTGGGGCCTGGGCGCTGACCCTTGGGGTCATGGAGTTGGGATCCCTAGCCCCGCGTGTGACCTTGGGTGGGGCCTGGCCCTGTCTGTGCCTCGGTTTCCGCGTTCACAAAACGACCGAGCTCTGACTCTGACCTCCCCAGCCCCAAGTTCCTCAGCGGGGAGGAAGGACGCGGAGGCACCCCCCACTCCCTCATCCCAGGGACAAAGCCAGGGTGCCAGGGGAATTCTCCTTAACAAATTATTTCCTATTTATTGGTAAGAAAAGTTGCAGCGGGGATAAATTATTAACAAATCGGAAACGGAGATTCTGTTGGGAGCCGGTTCTAATTCTAGCTGCCCTGAGGTCTCTAATTCTCTTCTCCCTCCCTCGGCTCCTAACTCGCCTGCCCCCAAACCCCCACCCCGCTTCTCCTTCTGTGGTTTCATTGATCCCTGTTCCGCCTCAAACTCCCCCCCACCTCATCCTCCAGGCTTCTCTCCCATCCCCTTTTTGGTTTCCTTTTCTGAGCAAAAGCCCTGGACAGCAGCAAGGTCACCCCTCCCTACTCGTGAATCAGCGGAAACTGACCCGCGTGTTATTTCAGGGCCGGAGCGGCAGCTGGCCAGGGAGGCTCCTCTTGAGGTTTCAGGTTTTGTTTCTCATTGGTGCCATTTCTTCCCAGCCTGGCTGTCACTCAGGCAGAGAAAGGCATCTTCCTGGGGCTCATCCATCCTGGCAGTGAGTCTCCAGAAGTCACAGTGATGCCTCATCCCCAGCCCAGACCCTGATCCCAGGCCAGCCATGGTGGGCATCTCCTGGTCCAAGGTCCACCTCGTACCCAGAGTCACAGGCCACCTCCTGAGCCCGGCCAGGCCTGGCCGTAACCAAGGAAAGGCATCTCAGTTCTGCAGAGATGAGCCCTCCACTCTGCTCCTGGCCCCCTTTCACTTTAACCCTGCCCTCATTTGCCTCCTTCCAGAACCTTCTGTGATTGAGACTAGACTCTGGGATGCAGGGGCCAGGTCTGGCTCACCCTTGCCACTCCCTCCCCCAGCACTGATTTGATAAATATTCCCAAACTTGGTGAGGATCCTTGACAGTTGGCTCTAAGGATGGTATGGGTTGAGTAGTTATTCAACCCGCCCTTCCTAGATCCCACTGCATGAGCTCAGAGCAGACCTCACCCAGGGAGGAGGGCCTGGTTACCGAGGGGAGTGGGAAGCGACCGAGGGGAATGGGAAGCAACCGGCCCAGGTGCTGTTTGAGCAGCTGGGCAGGAACCTGGTCTCTCAATCCTCCTCCCCTCCCCAACAGACCCAGCTAGCAAGCCTTCCTGATGACCTGAGACATCAGGCCGTCCTGGTGGACAAGCTGTCCCTGAGAGGGGCAAGGATGCAGTGTCAAACACTCCTTCCCACCACGACTGACCCAGAACGACCATCCATCAGCCGAACAGCCAGAGGGGGTTGGGTGGGGTCTTGCCAAGGTGCTGCCCTGGCTAGACAAGGGTTAATCTCTCCAGGAACTCAAAATTGTATTCCTTAAAAAAAAAGATAGACTTCACTTGGTCCTGGGCATATGTAGATTCTTCCCACGGCCAGATTTCTAGGAATGCTTGGGGTGGGAAACTATTCCAGCTGGAGTGCCTGGGGTGATCCCTCTGGACCCCCTGCAGTCACCTACTGCATCCCAGCGCCTCACTGGGTGCCGCATGACTGACCAGATCCACGTGGGCATCTCTCTCAGATGAGGGATGGCACCTCCTCATTTGCATACCCCTCACGACAGGGAACTCATTACTATAAAAAGCAGATAGGCCAATCTGGACTGCTGGCTCCTTAGAAAGTTGGGCGATATATTTTGACTCGCACTCTGCATATTTCCTTCGCTCCAGCCCCCCTGTCTTCTACGCATTTCTCCTCGTTTTCTCCAGTTATGCAGTAAACAGTTTCTAATTGATTAGAGAAAGGAGAGTGAGAGGCAGATTAGCCCAGGCCCTCCTCCTCCCCCATGCTAGGAGCGCAAACGCTTTCCCACCAGGGCCAGCGGGCGGCTCAGCCACTCCTCCCCGCCTCCTCCCCGCGCACAGACTCCACCTGTTCATCCAAGGAGCCTCCCGCCTGACAGCTGCCCGGGCCTCCCTCCGTCCTGCCAGCCCACCCCCACTCCCCATCCGAGGCTCTCGCCACCCAAACAGCCCAACGCTTTTGTCGAACGCTGTTTTAAAAAAGTAAATAAAAAGTACATCAGGAGAGAAGGAACGACAAAAGAAAGAGGGAGAAAGCAGGGACGGGGTGGGGGGAGGGTGGGAGGGTGCAGAGAGACAGAAAAGCTGCATTCAGAGAAGCTGGGTGAAGTGCATTATTGATTCAGGACTTAGAAAATGCTTAGAGCGAGGGAAAAGCGTCCTGCTCTTTAAAAGCTTGTGCAAAGCAGAAGCTAGACACCGGCAGCCTTCCCAAAGAGGGCCTGCTCTGCTGACATGAATATTTTATCACGGAGGGGGAAAAAAAGTGGCCTGGAGGATTCAGTGCCAGGTGGGGGTGGGGGGCAGGGTGGCCCCCTCCGAGGGGCCAGGCTGGGACGCCCAGGGGAGCCGCCCTCCCTTGCAGAGCCCCTCTCCGGCTCTCTGCAAGCTGCCCCTGGCTTTCCTGCTGAAGAGCCATGGGGCCCAAAAGAGGCCCAGGAATAGTGGGGACACTGGTGAAACAGGGGAGCCCGGGAGGGTCCAAGTGGGTTGAGGTTGAATGTTCACTGAGCCTGGCAGCCCCCGCCCCTAACCTTTGCCCTGTCCATCCCCTGCCCTGCCACCCCCTTGGCCTCCCCGCCCCCACTCTATCTGGAGAAACACCTCCTCCTCCCCCCAGTTTCAGCTCCTGCAACACCCCAGAGCATTCTCTCCATAAATTCCAAACCCAAGCTGGTCCAGGCATGAAGACCAAGATTCTTCGGGTGAAACTTCCTTTCCTCTAGTCTCATAATTATTTTCAAAAGGGAGACACGGAGGCACCGATAGGTTAGAAAACCTATTCAACATCCCTTTGCTGAGAAAAGGGCAGAACTGGGGTTAGAAGCTTGAAAATAATAGACTGTCGAGAGCCCGCTGTGCTACCTCCTGCTTCCCTGGTGTGGAGTCGGCCCTTGGTTTAGGGAAGATGAAATGAACTTTGTGCCACGGATGTCTTTGTCTGCAAAACGTATACAGGACTTCCCTGGTGGTCCAGTGGTTCAGAATCTGCCCGCCAATACAGGGAACGCGGGTTCGATCCCTGGTCCAGGAGGATCCCACATGCTGGGGAGCAACTAAGCCCGTGTGCCACAACTGCTGAAGCCTGAGCGCCCTAGAGCCGGTGCTCCGCAACAAGCGAAGCCCCCGCAGTGAGAAGCCTGCACTCCACGACTAGAGAGCAGCCCTCACTTCCCCAAACTAGAGAAAGATCCCGTTCAGCAACAGAGACCCAGCACAGCCTAAACAAACAAATTTAGAAAATTAAAACACAAGCAAAACTCTAACAGCTCATTTTATGATCTTATTGAGGCCAACTTCCCACCTTATTTTGGATCCTCAAGTTTCCCCTTCCTTTCTTGAACCTTACCAGCTCAGCCTGGCCCACCCGCATCCCTCTGTCCGAAGCTCCTCCCCTCCCCTCCTCTGCAGGTGTCTGCCACCCCTCCCTTCCTCCGACAACACCCTGGCCGGCCACCATGCCCTTCCCCGAGACAGGCATCTCATCAGTTTTCCTTAGCGACTTCTTTGGTTAATTACGGTGTGGACCCTCCCCTTGTGTGCTCTGTGAAGGCAGGCCGGGGCCTGTAGTGTGCAAGACGCTTAACTAAGGTTTGCAGAGTGACTCCCCCTCCCTGGGTTGCCTCTCCAGGTCCTTCGCGTTGGGAAGGTGGTGTCAGGAGCAGACGCAGCACCCAGACGGATGGGACCTGCCTGAACCAAGAGCCACAAGTGAAGACTTTCTAGATTTCTTCTTGTTGGTCTCTGAGGAGTCAAGAAGTGGCCAGGTAGAGGAAAGAGAAAGAAGTGGCTGGGTTTGCCCTATCCCCTGGCATACCTGGACAAATGTATTGCTCTATGGATGAAGCCCTTGGTGGGAATGGGATTGGCAAGGCTGAGCCAATAAGGTTTCATTCATTTACTCCTTCACTTATTCAACAACTATCTCTAATGTCTTCTGTGTGCAAGATGGCCCTCAAGAAGCAGTCATCAGAACTGGCTGTCCATCAAAATCCTTGGGAAGAGGAGGGGGATAAGAATATTTCTGGGCCCTAAGACTGGAAATTCTGCTCCAGATTGAAAGTGAACCAACCTACCAACCAACCAATTAAAACGTGCTGCGGTGACTCAGATGCCTGGCCAGGCTGGGATGCCTGGTACAGCTGATCCAAAGAAGGGCTCGTGAACAGTGATGTCAACCCAGCTGTCTCCATCACCCCTGCTTTATGCGTGAGGGGACTGAGGCCCCTGGAGGTCAGGCACTGACTCAAAGTCATATCTGCAGTAACCTGGGCACTTTCACCCCTTATGGAAGCATTTTAAAATATTTATTTGTGAGGCTGCAAGGGGTCTTAGTCACAGCATGTGGGACCTTCAATCTTCCTTGCAGCAGGTGGGATCTTTAGTTGTGGCATGCGGGATCTAGTTCCCTGACCAGGGATCGAACCCAGGCTCCCTGCATTGGGAGCCCTAAGCTTTAGCCACTGGACCACCAGGGAAGTCCCCCTTGTGGGAGCACTGACCACTGTGTTGTGACCTCCAGAGTATGGCACAGATGACAAACCTGGAGAGGAACTGGCTGGGAGGGTCAGGAAGGCTTCTGGAGGAGGTGGGATTGCAGAAGGACAGGCTCAGAAGGATGGGTGGACTGGATATGGACGGGAGGAGGGAGACCCGCCCAGGCTGTGAGGAGGATGCCCTGTGTAGCAGGATCAAGCGAACATGCAGGAGCCGCGGGGAGAGAGGGGTTAATGAGCTGGGTTGGACCAGGAGCCTGGTGGGGAGCTGGAGATAAGGCCAAAGGGGAGGCCTGGAGCCAGCATGCAGCCTTGACATTTAGCAGCTGCAGGGAAAGCCCTGATCCTGGCTGGGCAGCCTCCTTCCAGAAAGAAAGGGTAAGACCCTGGGAACACAGGACAAGGCAGGAGCCAGCACCCTTCAAGTCCCAGGAAGCCAGAGCAAGGATGGGTGCCCGAAGCTTGGATGTAAGGACAAATTCTAAGAGCAACCTCTCTCCCTCTCTGGTCTTTGAATTAAAAAAATAAAAACTGAAAAAAGATGCTGAAGATTGAAAGACAAGATGCTTATAGCTGGAAGGGAACCAGTGTGGTCCTGGGCAAGACTGAAATTTGGTTCTCAAACTTGGCTGTATCCTGGGACCACCTGGGAAGCTTGAATAAATCCTTAGCCCAAGCCCACCCCAGAGACTCTGGGGTAGGTGGTGGGGCCGCAGTCCCAGCAGGTTGCGGGGATGTTAAGAGCCCCCAAGCGAGTCCACTGACTGGCTCAGCTGCGGACCACTCCAGTGGTGGGGGGCCCGGATGGAGCCAAAAGTCTGCACAGCTCCCTGGGCCCTGCCTCCTCCACTCCTCTGGAGGCCCAGCTGCCCCTCTGGGCTTGGGGCCTTCAGGAAGGCTGTCCCGAGGGTTAGGGGACATGGAGCTAAAGGAAGAGAGCCCCACACCTGAACCTCCATTCCTGCTGTGGGAACACCCTGACAGCGGCCCTCAGGCTGACTCACCTGGGGGCACCCCAGACAAGCCATATCAGGCCCTCAGGGGCAGGGTCCCTCCCAGGGAGTAACCATCAGGCTTCCCAGGAGACTCCCATGTGCAGCCAAGGTCGAGGCCAGAGGACCCTGCGATGGGACACTTCTCCATCATGGGGCGGCCCCTGGCTCCCCGCCCCGCTCTCCTTCCCTTCCTCGTACCCCCTCCCCAGGCAGGGAGGCGGCCAGTCCCTTGGGGACCTCAGGTGGGAAGGGGAGGGCTGCCCGGGGCAGGCAGACGCCTCGAATCCCCTCCTTCCCCACACTGCACTCCCCTCCACCCTCTATTTTTAGGTCCATTATTGTCCATTCTTGGGTGTATTTTTTTTTTTTTCCACTCCTTCCCCAGAAAAAAACAGATCAGATTCCTCCAGGCAAAGCCATCTCGTCTCCCCCAGAGCTGGTACGTGGGGGCACGCACGCGGCCAATAGACATGAAATAAGTGAATTACAAGTAAGTAGATTAGCAGACTCCGTGGTGTCTCAGAGGACAGAAGGGGTGGGCAAAACGCTCTGGTCCCTCCTCCCCAGCCCTCCTTCCTCGGGCAGCCAGGGCGTGCTGGGGGAGGAGAGGCAGACAGGGACAGTGCACGCCCACATGTACGTGAGCGCACACACAGAACAACCGCCTCAGTCTAACCGTGAGAGAGACTCAGAGCGCCTCAGGGCAGCTGAGCAGCCTGGTTAGGAGCCAGGCACTGGGTCCAGGCAGCTGGGGGTGAAGGCACCAGGCTCCTCTTCTTAGAAGCTGTGTGACTTTGGGCAAGTGACTTAACTTCTCTGAGCCTCGGATTCCTCATATTCAAAATGGATATAAATATAGGATCTGTTCTTAAGTGTCCCTGGAAGGTTCAATGAGCTACATTAGGTCAAAGACTCGAGATGCAATAGACACTCCCTAAATGTAAGCTGTTGCTGGTCTGAGGAGCTTCCCAGATGGCTCAGTGGTAAAGAGTCTGCCTGCCAATGCAGGAGATGCAGGAGACATGAGTTCAATCCCTGAGTCAGAAAGATCCCCTGGAGAAGGGAATGGCAACCCACTCCAGTATTCTTGCCTGGGAAATCCCATGGATGGAGGAGCCTGATGGGCTGCAGCCCATGGGTCGCAAAGAGCCGGACACAACTGAGTGACTGAGCACGCATGGCGCTGGTCTGCAGAGGTGGATCAAGAAGATGCTCAGACAACAGACCCAGTCAGTCAAGAAGACAAACGGCCGTTTTCCTGAGTTTAAGGGCTCCCAGAGGTGCCACAGGGGCCCAAGGGTGGACTCAGAGTGGTCTGGGAAGCCTGTGAGATTTGCAACTGTGTGTGTGTGCATTGTTCTAGGAGGAGCTCCCTGGATTCTCAAAGGGGCTGTGACCCCTCCAGAGTAGGAGGCCGTGCCCTGGGGTTTGGGGCTGTGGTGTGGTGGGGTCCAGCCTTTGTCCATCTGCTTTGGGTCCCCAAGGGATGTTACTGCTCTCTCCACGCCTCCCCGTCTTCCTCTCTGTAAGTATCAAAGTCCCGAAAGCCAGAAGCAGAATCTGGGGATGCAGTGTGACCTGGAGGGTGGATATGCAGACCCCCTGAAGGGAAGGCAGGGAATTTACATCCCAAAGTGGGGTGAGACCCGAGGGCACCCAGCCCCTGGCAGTCAATCCAGTGTGGAGCCCAGACCCAGCATGATGCCGGCCCCAGAGCTGTTGGTCAGGGGTTCTCGATCGTGCCTGGGGCGGGGATGGGGGTGTGCCTGTGGCCTGCTGGCTTCTCCTTCTGCTGCCACCTGCCTTTGCTAGCTCTAGATGCTCCAGCCGGAGGGGACAAGTCGAGGACCTGCAGTCCCTCCAACAGGCATCGTGAGCTTTCTGTGGGCTCAGGTAGAGGGGGCGCTGCCGCAGCTGATGAAGGGGCCCAAGGTTACCCAAGGCTCCATCTCTCATTCACCTCCTTTCCACCTTTTGCCTGACAACAGATTTCTGCTACAACTGAGGGGCAATGCCCAGGTCGTGTTTCATTTCATTTCCCTGGTTGACACTTGGAGTCGGACAAACAACTCAGGCAGCAGAAGGAACTGGAATGAGAGACTGAGGGGGTCCAAACAGTCCCAAAACCCCCAGGACAAACTGCTGTGAGAGAAGGGTGTCTGGTCTTTGAAGATGGGCCCAGGGCCCTTTAATAGGAGGGGGAAGCTCTGAAAGCCCCAGGCGTAGATCTGAGGGGCCCGTAAACTTGGATTTAATTCCTTCCTACCTATGAGACCTTGAGAGGTGAGGTGACGCGGGTCCCCGCGGACGGCCGGTCAGACTTTCAACAAGGCAGCATGGGACAGTGGCCAAGGCCCCAGAGACAGGTCCTGGCCTTGTCACTGCTGTGCAAACTTGGGTAAGTCTCTGCACCTCTCTGAGCCTCCCTCTCCTCATTTGCAATATACCCGTCCCAGTGTTCTAGACAAACACAAATGCTACGCACAGTGCTTTGCAGGGTGCCCGGAGCACAGGGAGGTCTCGGGAAAGAGCAGACTAATCCTGCAACATGGGGCATGGAGAAAAAAACACTAGCAGGTGGTGAGACATGAGACACACGAGTGTGTCCCCAGCTCTTGGTTCCTGAAGCTCCCAGCTGAGGGCTGGGCCACACACACCCTGCTCCTGACGGTGGAAAGTGACCACCGAGGCTGACTTGGCCATGATCCCTAACATTCTGCCCACCAGCCTGCCTCCCGCCCTGGCCTGGCCCGCCTGCCACAAACATCCCCTTCTGGTCCACCTTCAATGGCGCTGCCACAGCGAGAACCACGGCTTGTGGGTGGGTCGGGGCAGGGCCTTTAGAAGCCCCAAGGCCTACGAGAGCCGACTCGGAGCAAGACTGGGTCATGGGAGGCTGCACCCAGGCAGAGAGCGCACCTTCACAGGCCAGAGAGCAAACTCTGACCTTAAGGCCACACCCGCCCTGAAGGTGCCGCTCAGGCACTTCTTGTGAGGCCAGCCACCACATGCTGCCACGGCAAAGACCCAGCACAGCCAAGAAAAAGAAAACTCGACAACAAACAAAAAACCCCAAAGGGCACAATCCAGAGAGTGAAAGATGATCTGTAGAGTGGGGGAAATATTAGCAAATCACACGCCTGATAAGGATTTAGTATCTGGAATATATTAAAAAACACATACAACTCAACAACCGAAAGACAGCCCAGTGAAAAACTGGGCAAAAAGACTTGAATATACATTTCTCCGAAGAAGATGCACAGACGGCCCATGAGAACATCATACCAGCATCATTAGTTAGCTGCTGCTGCTGCTGCTAAGTCGCTTCAGTCGTGTCTGACTCTTAGCGACCTCATGGACTGCAGTCTACCAGGCTCTTCCGTCCATGGGACTCTCCAGGCAAGAGTACTGGAGTGGAGAAACGCAAATCAAAACCCTAATGCAATACCAGTTCACACCGCCTGGGTTAGCCGTTATAATAAAAAAGAAAACTGGCAAGTAACAAGTGTTGGCAGGGACACAGAGAAATTGGACCCCTTGTAACAGTGCTGGTAAGAATGTAAAATAGTGCAAAACAGTGTAAAACTGTTCTGAAATACAGTTTGGCAGTTGCTCAAAAACTTAAATCTAAAATTACCACGTGTGCCTGTGTTGGTCCCTCAGGCGTGTCCGACTCTTTGTGGCCCCGTGGACTGTAGCCCGCCAGACTCCTCTGTTTATGGAATTCTCCAGGCAAGAATACTAGAGTGGGTTGCTATTCCCTTCTCCAGGGGATCTTCCCAACCCAGGGATCAAACTCAGGTCTCCCACATGGCAGGCAGAGTCTTTACCATCTGAGCCACCAGGGAGGCCCAATATGACCCAGCAATTCCCCTCCTGGGTATAGCCCCAAGAGAAATGAAACCATATGTCCGCACAAACACTTGTACATAAATGTTCATAACAATATTACTCATAATAGCCAAAAAGTGGAAACAATCCACATGCCCATCAACTAATGAAGGCATAAACAGAATGTGGTCGAGCACGCGATGGAACATTACTCAGCCAGAAAGCAGAACAAGGTAGTGGGATGTGCTATAATACAGATGAGGCTCCAGAGTAAGGTGCTGAGTGAAGGAAGCCAGATTAAAAGTCATACCTTGTCTGATTCCGTTTAAATGACGTGTCTGCAATGGGCAAATGCATGATATAGAAAGCAGACTACTGATTGCCAAGGGCTGGGGACAGAGGAATGGGGAGCGGCTGCTGATAGAGATGGGATTTCCTTTCAGAAAATGATGAAAATGTCTTGGAAATAGAGATGTTGGTTGTGCAACATTGTGAACACGCTAAATGCCACTGAACTGTATATTTAAAAACGGCTAAAAAGGCAGATTCTATGTTATATATATTTTACCCCAACTTTAAAAAAATTGATGGTTAATTTCAAGTTATGTGACTATCATTGCAATTTTTTTTAGTTAAAAAATATTTTTAAAGTGCCTTCATCACAAGAAAATAAAATTGTAACTGCGAGTATGTGGTGACAGACATAAACTAAACTTAGAGTGGTAATTCTTTCGTAATAGTTTTTTTGTTTTTTTGGCCACATGTGGGATCTTAGTTCCCCAACCAGGGATCAAACCCACGCCCCCTGCATGGGAAGGGCAGAGTCTTGACCACTGGACCACTAGGGAAGCCCTCTTTTGCAATACGTACCTGTATCAAATCATTCTGTTGTATACCTAAACCTAATACAACCTTCTATGTCAATTACACCTCAATAATTTTTTTAAAAAGAATTTAGAAGCCGACACGAAAGGGAAATGATGTGATGTACAATTATATCTTTAGCACTCAGCTTTGTTTTTCCTTGTTTTGATTTTCCTTTAATAGAATACTATAATAAAGGGATTTGAATTTGGAAATAAAAAATCCCAGTGCTGCGCTGAGCACAGGAAACGCATTCAGAGCCCCTCTATCTGCACTGGAGCCCCCCGTTTTGTCAGGTTTTGACCAAGTCTGAACTCCGGCATAGATTGTCCCCAAACTCTGAGAAGGCATCTACGATCACGCAGCGACGCTGGATGAAGTAGTTAACCTAGCCAAACCTCGTTGCACAGCTGGGGAAACCTGGCTAAGGGGCTGTCCTTGCCGCGAGGAGACTGGCGGGATCCGGCACCGCCCAGCCCCCATGCTTCACTCTCTCTGCTCTGACACAGCACTCCCTGGCCCCTGTCGCCCTGCCAGCAGTTGGTGTGTGCTTGGGGAATCAGAAACGCATTTTCATATATTTAAGCAAATCTGCTGTGATGATTAATAAAAAAAAATCAGAACCTGCAAACCAAAGCTGAACAGAACCATGCATCGTCTGCTGTTGCGCACTTTCTCCAACACTCTGGTTCCCTCCAGGAAGGAGCCAGGCCTCCTCGTGGGCCCAGTGGGCCCTGGCCAGGCCTGAGGCAGGAGAGCCTGGGGTCTGGGCTGTGGGTCAGGAACACAGCCCGGACCCCCTTTCTGGGGTAGTGATGGCTGGCTGGTAAGGGGGAGGGGCTGCAGCTTGGCACCTGCTTCTTTGAGCCTGCCAAGCTCCATTCCAGCCCCAGGACTTGCGTGCCCTGTGGGCCTCCTCGGGTCTCTGCCTGCCCAGTGCTCCTTTCCTCCTCCCCTCCTCCCCCGACAGCCTTGGCCGGGCGGAGAAGGCTGAATCCCAGCCCCACCAACAGTGGGCCTTGGGAGCCTTGGTCTATTTCTCCATCCTGGGCACAATGACAGCCCAGCCCACAGCTGGGGAAACCTGGCTACGGGGCTGTCCTTGCGGGGGTCCAGCGCCGCCCAGCCCCCATCCTTCACTCTCTCTGCTCTGACACACTGCTCCCTGGCCCCGCCGCCCTGCCAGCAGTTGGTGTGTGTTCCACAGCACACTTACACACTGGGCTCCCGGGCTCCTCTTCTGTTAATGTCTACTTTTACTCCTTGTGTCTCTCAAGCTAAATTCTAGACCAGGGGTGAAAAAAAATCCCTTTTGGGGAACATTCACTTTTTGCCAGGCTCCCAGAGAGGGGCTTTCCATCCTGTCTCGTCTCACCCAGACAACCAGCCTTTGAGATTGTGTTTTGCGTCACCCCAGTTTTCAGATGAGAAAACCGAGGCTCAGAGCACGAAGGACTTATCCAAAGTCCCACAGCCCAGAAAGAGATGAGTACGAGCCCCCACTTGCCCCGTCCTGAACCTCAACTTCTCATCCACAGCTGGGGTCGCCTGCCTGTCCATCCATCCACCCCCTGCTTCGTCGTCACACGTGGAACTTGAGGCAGTTTGTGTTAAACATGCGTTGAAGCATAAAAGTCAGGGCCAGGGGATGTAGAGAGGCAGAAGAGCCTGGGGAAGGTGGGGTGCATAAACTGGAAAGTTCTCGAAGCTCTAAGTCTGACACTCTGGAACGATGTCTCCTCTAAGCCCTTTCCCTTCCCCTAGGCAGTCCAGAGTCTCCGCCCTCCACCCTCCTGGGGTGTCTGGACCCAAACTCCTTCCCTTGAAAAAGTAGGAGGCCAGGATCTCACCCACAGGGCCCTCGCAGGCAGGGCTGCCCCCTCCTCTCACTCGTCCGCCCCCAGGAAGGAGGCCTCACCAAGCAACAAGATGTCATGCATGGAACTATTCTTGTCCCAGGCTGGGACCTGCCTCGGGCGTTTCAAGAGACTGAGCGGCTTTAACTAAGGGCTGGGTGAAGCTCAGTTTCCAAAATCGCTTCCTGCTTAAGGACAGAGCTGTGCAGAGCTCCTGCTATCAGCTGACTGAAAACCTCACAGAACAGGGGCGCAAATGGGGCAGAAGTAGAGGCTTTGGGTGCCTCCTCTGTCCTCATCGAAACCCTAGTTCTTCCCATAAGACTCAGCCCTAATCTCTCCTCCTCCGAGAAGCCTTCCTGGACCACACTGTCCTTCCACTCACCCATCCATTGGTTCAGTAAATGCCTGCTGAGCAGTGACTGAACCAAAAGGGAGGGATGCAGAGACAAACAAGGCAGCCTTGCCTCCAGGAGCTCCCAGCCCAGGAGGGAGGCAAACATCAGGAGTAGAGTACTGAGCATGCATTGAGCATCCATATGTGCATTCTATCAATAGTCCTATTTAAGGAAATGAGACTCAGGTTAAGCCTCATGCCAAAGGTCACACAGCAGGGGACTCCAACCTCTACGTCTTTGCCTCTAGAGCCTGAGCTGTTAACTAGGAGGCCACATCTGTGAGCTTAGGTCACAAGGATGCAGCCAGATGAGGTCTTTTAACCCTCCTGGGCTAGGGAGTCAGGAAAAGCCTCCTGGAGAAGGTGGGTTCCAGCCTGAACCTGGAAAAAGGAGCCTGGGTTATCTAGGTAAGCACAAAAGAGTTAGACATGAAGGAAGCAAAGAAGACATTCCAGGTAGAGGAGGTGGGAAAACTTTGCGGGAAGCTGGAGCTGGGAGGGATGGGTGGGGCAGGGGGTTGGGGGAGGCGGGATGCGCCTTCGTCCTTTGCAAGCTCCTTACACTAGGTGTCCATCTCACCCACTCAGTGTTAGTCGGGTACCACCCTGAACACCTGCCCTGTTTCTCTCATTGTCTACTTAGATTTGCAAGAGTTATCTCACTCCCGCCCCCCACCCCCGACAGCTGCGCCTGTCATGAGGTCAGCCCTGGAAACGGGACAGGAGGGGTGAGATGTGGAGAAGGGCTGAGGCTGGAGAAGGGTGTTCCCCTGTTCTCCGTGGGTTTGGGGCCAGAACACAGTGGGAGAGGGGACCCAGGCCAGTGAGCTTGGTGCTGGTAAGCTGGTGAGCTCAGTGCCACTGGATGGAAACATTTGAAGAACACTTTCTGGCAGGAGGCGGGGCATCTGTGACCTTGATTGCACGTGGTGTTCAGTGTCACAGTGGGGAGGGGCTTGAGGTTTCCAGGACCCATCTGCCACCTGAGTTATCACCCCAGCAGACTCCCTGGGGGAGGGATGGGGGGCCACTGGCTCTTCATCTGGGTAAACTGAGGCACAGAGAAGGCAAAGCAGCTTCTGAGAAACACGTGTGCTTTGGGTTTTCCTGTATGTCAAGACCCTGGCGTCTCTGTGTGCTGAAGTTTCCTTAGATGAAATGTTTAACATTCACCTATTTCACCATGGAAAAGTCCAGATGCTCAAGACTGGATCAACAGCACTATCAAAGGCTCACACTAGAAGAGAACTGGCACTCTCTAAGCACTTGCTGATATACTGAGAGAACCACTTCCTTCTCCCAGCAAGCTGGAGAGATGGGCAAGGCAGCCATCATCACGTCCTGTTACCGGTGGGGAAACGGAGTCTCAGAGACTTGCCCCAGATCACTCAGCCCATAAGCAGCAAAGCCAGGATGCAAGCTCAGGTCTTTGGATTCCAAGCTTGAAGCTTTTGTCTGGATATCATAACACCTTTCTGGAACCTCCCACCAGGTCTCCAATATTCAGGAATCTGAGCTCCCAGCTTCATCCCTCACTCCGGATCCCCACTCCTCCTGCTGTCTGCCTTTCTCCTTCAGCAGTAGTGACACCCCCTTACTCTGCAAAGGTCCCATGGGAAGCACAGGTCTCTTGCCTGCTCATCATCAATAATAAGTATCACCTACCGTTGACGGATTATGTAGAGCAGTGTTCCTCAGAGCATACCCTGTGTGCATCTGAATTACCTGAATTTCCTGTTAAAATGCAGCTTCTGGCTCCGAGGGTCTGGGGGGGGCTGTTGCCCAGGACCCAGTATTTCTAACAAGGTGCACCTCGGGAGGTGAGTGGGCAGCCAGCTGCAGGGCCATTTTCAGCATCACCTGCCTGGTCTGTGCCCCCAGCCCTCTTTCCTCACCATCTCTCTCCTGAGGCTCAAGGCACAAGGACAAGGTCTCCCCCTTCCTTTCGTGGCTGTGCAGGTCGGTGGGCAACCTCTCTTTCAGAGCGCCGTGGGACTGCTCCCCATCCTCAAGGGGTCTTGCAAGAGGCCGAGAAGCCTTTGCCTCCTTCTCTCTGGCCCTGCAGACTCAGCAGGCTGGCCCCCTCTGGCCAGGCACTGAGAGTCAGAGGTGCGAGGCCGCCCGCCATCTCCCGCAGCCCTCATTGAAATTTCGCCCTTGCCCGAGAATCTTTGGTTGAGAGCTCAGCCCTATTAATTCTCATTGTGCATTTAGAGCCAATAGGTTTTTATTTATTCATTTATCTTGGTCTTCCTCCTCCCTCCCCTTCCTCACCGGGCTGGAATTTACAATTCAGGTCTCAGGTGGCCTTGCGGAAGGACAACGAGTCCAAGGCCTGGAGAGTCTGCACACTGAAGCCTGCGAGGGGTAGTCGTCCTCCCCCTCCCACTCCCCCCCCCCCACCCCCTGGGCCCCTGGTGCACCCTCAGGACACTTCAGGGCTCACGCTCTGACCTGGATGGATGTTGCGACAGGCCCAGCACTCACTGCAGGAGGGATGCCAGGAAACAGGGACCCACTGGGCAATCCTGAGGCTAAAGTGGGGCTAAGGGCCGCCTGGGTACCACTAGGGCGCCCCCTGGTGGCTGGTTAAAACCACAGGCCAAGGCTAGAGGAATTAATGGCTACCTGAGCACATATCCAACCGCCTGTGCCCCTGAGCCCAGGATACAGGGCGGGACGTCCTCAAGGCTGGGGTGGGGCAAAGAAGCAAAGGCCTGGACACCGCAGAGTGCATAAAAGCCGCAATAACAAGCAAACGACGGCTACCACACCGTGAGCACCTACTGTGTGGCGGGACTCACATGGCTGGGCTGTGTCCTTTCCCAGCACTGTGACATGCCTTCAGCAGCAGCATCTCTACTTCACCGAAGCTCAGAGAGGGAAGGCTGGGCCACCTGGAGCATAAGCATAGGCCCTGCCTGGCTGCGCACAAGTTCCCGGCCTGCCCTCTAGACTGAGTGACCTTGGCGGGATTTAGCCACTTTCTAATCCCTAAAATGGGATTAGAACGGTCACTACCTTGGAGCATCCTAGAGATGATTTAATGAGACACACACAGAACCTCTTGCCTGGAGAATCCCAGGGACGGGGGAGCCTGGTGGGCTGCCGTCTCTGAGGTCGCACAGAGTCGGACACGACTGAAGCGACTTAGCAGCAGCAGCAGCACAGAACCTGCTCGGGGAAGCTGTGGTAAACAGCAGGGTGGGGGTTTGAATTTATCTGGATGTGACCTCTTCCTCCCTGCAGAAGCAGCCTGGGCGGTGTCCCCACACCCGTTGGCTGCATGTTTGTGATCAAAGGCAGAGGTGGATGGCAGCCCATCATGAAACATTTAAGTCCATCAGGTTGGTGTTGGGACACCGAGGACCCACCAAGCAGAGGAAGGTGGAGATGCTGTTTCTCCACCACCGCCCTCCTCACCATCTTCCCAGGAGAGGACAGAAAGGTGACAGAAGCCCCTTCCACAGCCCAGGGCTCCAGGACCCAGGTCGGGCGGCATCAGGACTGTGGTGGGGTGACCACCCCACTTTGGCAGCTGCGCTGGGCTCTCTGTGTGAGAATGGGGGCAGCCTTGGCCAGGAAAGGGCCTCGGACTTGCAGCTGATGGTCATTGCCACTCCTCAGGCCTTGACCAGAAGCTGGTCCAGTGATTTAAGATTTCACCACCCACCCCACGCCCCCGCCCCCGGCACATTAAAATTGCAATGAATATTTAAAAGAAGAAATACAGTCAAGACTCTAACACAAGAGGCAGCGGTTGACTCTGCTCTGGGAGTCGAATGGAGAAGTCCTCACATGAGCTGGGGCGGGCACTCAGCCTGAGATGTGGCTCAGAGCTGGGCTCCCCCAGTGCTGACCTTGGCCCTGACCTTCAGGGGCCAGCCCCTTGCCCATCCCTGAGCCAGCAAGGCCCTGGGGTCCTCAGTGCAGTGGGCCCATCCGGGCCCTGGCTCCTGGCCCTGTACTGCCTTCTCCTTTACTGTCCCCCTCTCTTCCCAGCTGGGGCCGGCCAGCCTGCCCACCACCCACAGTGACAGCCTCCTGACCTCTGACCACCCCAGTGGGAACCCCGCTTCCCAGGCTGACTGCTCTGGGATAGGATCCATGCACCCCATGGGACTGAGCCATCCTTAGGAGCCCGGTGGGGACACCCACTCAGTCCATCCATAAACCCATTGTGCTGGAGGCTCCCCCAGGACACATGGAGGCAGCAATCACCCAAGGATGACACGGAGACCTTCCTGTGGCTTCTGCAGCCTGGCTTCCCTGTCCAGCTTCCTGCCTGGCCCAGGGCCTGAAGGGCTCTGCCTAGTGGAAGGCATCTTTTGGGAGGCAGATCAGCTCAGTGACTCTGGAGCCAGACGCTTGCATCAGAGCTTTACCACTTCCTGGGCTGTGACTTTGGGCCTCAGTTTCTCCATCTGTACAATGGGAATGACGATAACTACCATCTAGGAGCACTTGCTCTGTGCCAGACCTTAGTCTGAGCATTTTATTTTATTTATTCGTTTTAAAATATATATTTATTTATTCGGCTGCATCAGGACTTGGTTGTGACATGTGGGGTCTTTCCTTGTGGCACATAGGCCCTCTAGTTGTGGCGCCCGGTCTCCAGAGTGCTCAGGCTTCGGTAGTTGCAGCACTCAGGCTCAGTTATTCCATGGCATGTGGGATCTTAGTTCCCTGACCAGCGATCGAACCCATGTCCCCTGCATAGCAAGGTGGAGTCTTAACCACTGGACCACCAGGGAGCATTTTAGGGTGAACTGAACTCGTTAGGGTGAGCTGAGTGTGTGCTGAGTGTGCACACTTTTGAGGACAGCAGCTCAGAGATGCCGCCGGTCCAGAGCTCACTCCCTGAAGCTCTGTGTGACGCAGAATCAACCCAGCTGAACTGAGTGAGGACTCCAAGGAATGACTCGTACTGAGCTTTCAAGCCCCACGCTCGGGGACTGGCATAAATGACCCCCACTCTTATTATTGTTGCTGTTAATGGAGTACCGATGTACCCCGTGGCTCTGACTCCGTCTTTAACTAGAGACTCAAGTGACACCACCTGAACGCCTCCCTTCCCCTGACTTAACCAGTTACTGTGGTCACCACACATTGTGATGGAATCGGAAAGGGTGCCGTCCCCACCAGCCACCCTGATCTGACCCCTTCCTTCCTCCCTTACGAATCCCCTCTGCACATCCACCAAACCTTCCCCCGCAAAGGGTGCTTGGCCTCTCTTCGCCTGGCAAATGGTTTGCTGGATTGGATTGGGTGGACCAGGAGGTGGCCCCCTGAAGGGATGAACAGGGGCAGGGCAGAGTGCAAGCTTGCAAATAGCACCTTGCTTGCTCGCCCAGATGCTGACTTCCTACAAGGGAGGCGGGGCTTATCTGCAAGGCTGGGCAACTGTGGCTATGGTGGTGGTTTGGTGGTTTTCCCAGAGGAGAGGATCCAGTGATCACCAGGCCAAGAATTTCCCCACCCTAAAGAACGGCGTCACGTGAACCCAGCATCCTCGGGGCACACTTTGCTCTGGCGCGTCTCCAAGGCGGGACAGAGACATTCCCGATCCTACAGGCGGGAAAGCCAGCCTGGCATCCGGGTCCTCCCGCTGTGCACGCCCACCCCAAGGGTCTGGCCCAGACCCCCACCCCCACCCACTTGGCCTGAGCAAAGGCCACAGCAGGGGGCCGACTTACGTGGGAGCAGAATCTTTCCGGGGGGTCTCCGCACGTGATGCCGGAGGGCTCCACCTTCACCTTGACATAGTCCTTCAGGCGCATCACCTTGGGCTGGCAGGCATAGAACTCCCAGGTGGGGCCTTCGTCCGTGGTCACCCAGGATTTGCAGATGTCGTAGTCCCCGGAGGCCAGGGCCAGGCAGTGCAGGAGGAGGGCCAGCAAGCGCAGCATGGTGGCGCGGTCCCCAGGGGCGCGGCCCGCAGGGGGCCTGGTGAGGCAGCGGCTGGCTCAGGCGGGGCACACAGCCTCAGCATGGAAAAGCCACATCTACCAGGCGACAGAGGCCAGATGTCCCAGGGACTCTGCCAGGTTGCAAACAGCGAGGAAACTTGGTTTTTCCAAGAGGCCGATATGGAAAACCCAGAGCCGGCGTTTCTCAGAGTGCTAATGGGCAAATCAAGAAGTTGCCCACAACTTGGCGTCCTCCTCACCTTGGCATCACCCCTATCCCAGAGGTGAATCTGATCAAATCAGGCAAACGCTCCAATTGTGACCGTGGATGGAAATGGGAGATGGAGACAGTCCGCAGGGATCTGGCATGAGGCCGGATCGGATTGCTTTTAATTTTTGTCCTTCCGATCAATCCAGCTCTTTAAAGGGCCCTTTCATGTGTGATGTGTGCTCAACACAACTGCACAACCACCCTCTGGCCTGCGTTGTAAAGATAAAACAAAATCAGGCAGCGTACCTGTGAGCTGCACACACGTTCCCCCTATGGGACTGGACTTGGCATTTTGGACCAGTGAGATTTCTTTTCATATGGGCTGAAAGTGACAACAATCACGCAGCTGGACTGGAGCACAAAAAAAAGCGACTGAGGTGTTAACTGGGGAGCAGCTTATTTGGGTCTGCTTTGGTGGGGACAGGCGCTAATGGGGCCAGCTGACCTTGGCTGGTAGCCGTGGGCAACTTATCAGGAAGTTTCTGAGACTTCAGCTCCCAATCCATCCAGGTACCCGGGGTCTGGCTTGTCTTTCATTGTAGGGAGGGAGAAGAGAGAGCTCATTAGCAACAACACCTGCAACAAATTAAACAGAGAAAGAAGGGGATAAAGATGTAGAAGAACAAAAGCTCTCTGGCAAAACGTGCAAAACACGAAGCTGCATTAGCAAGGTCTCTGGAGAAAACTGGGTTATTGTCATTAATATCAGAGAAGCACATTTGGAGATGGGGTACATTATTCAAGAAGGCAATGTGCTTTCTCCTTATTTCTGGGGGTCAGCAGAAGTGTCCCTGTTTGGGGTCAGTGACTTTCTAAAACAGCCCCAGGAGCCGAGACTGAATGGGTGGCTTTAAAATACTGCAACTGACAAGTCAAAATGTCAAAACCGTTGAAGGCCGAGATGAGGCTGTAATTATAGGTGTCCATGAGGCTGTGTGGACAGGCTCAGATAAAGCATGGTCCACGCTTGGCCAAAAGTTACAAACCAGGTGCTAATAACGGTCTTCAAAATTCTGAAATGGCGAATTTAATTTTCAGCTGTTAGGAACTAGGGATGCTGAAGACTTTGACGGAAGTGATGATGGTGTGACATATTAGATTTTTCCGATCAAGGCCAAAATTTCGCAGTCATCCTTAGAGGGTATGTTTATAAACAGGTCACCATTATGATTATTGCTTTACTATTTTAAGCTACTTGTAATTATTTAAAAGCCCTAAATAGATATAACTAAGATGAATATTACATTGTGGAAAAAAAACATGACTCCAGTAATGTGATGTGTTCCCAGACATTGGATATATCACCAGGAGAATCTGGTCCCCCATTGAGGGATCCTGGCCAGAAATACTTAGCCAATAAATAGGGTAAAGGTTACTGCAATGAGTCACAGCACAGCCATGTGTGTTATTAATTCTGGTAATTATGTCTCTGATTGTTGCATCTACATTCCCAAACTATCGCACCATCCATGCTACCTTCACTGCTCACCCGACTCTTCAGCCATTGTATCTAGAAGGTCCTGAAGAGTCAACTACGTTTCCATGTTCCTCCATTCTCCATCCAGACACAAACACACTCCTGCCCAAATGACAAACCAGAGGGCTGGGGACACTGTCCAAATGGGGGCTGGCCGCTCAGCTCCTCCCCAGGCGGAGTCCCCAGACTAGGTCCCAGCGCTCCAGGCTGGGGGCATCATAAATCTGCGTTAAGGCAGCCCCTGCCCCTCTCTCTGGCTGAAGGGCTCTTGATGGAGATGAATGAGGAGCCAGGGAGACACATTTTCACATCTCACCTCTGGCTGTTTCGAAAGAAACGGTGTTACAGGGTCCTCCTGGCCTTGAATGTGCTCCTTGCTAGAAAACTCTCAGAAAGAATCCGCCTGGAGACTATTTTTACAACCTGAGAAAATGTAGTAAAAATAAAATAGCGCCGGCCGGCAAAGGTTTGGATGCCTCTGTCTGAGCTTCATGCTGCCCAGAAAACAGCACGTCCCTAATTAATTCTTCCAGCCGCGGGCTCCCAACTGTTCACTCCCAGGTGGGGCGCTCCTTATACGGGACATCAGGGCGCCAGGCTTCGCTGCTTCTGGGGAGGACCCACCCAGCCTGGGGCTTCCTTCATCTGCAGTGATGCTCCCAGCCTGAACGCTGCTGGACGAGGGGAGGCAGCGAGGCCCGGAGGCCAGGAGGCCCGCCAGATCCACGAGGCAGCACGCCTTGCAAATATATTAATTGCTTTGCAGTTCTGTTGGCTTAAATGCCATGCATTCCCTGGAAAACGGGGCGAGGGTCGGGGGCCAACAATGACAAAATCTGCCCGGGAGGGGGGCAATAAACGTGTTTACAACTAGTCAGTCAATTGGGCGTTGCTGGCACCAGAAGGGAATTGTGAGCTCAGCACGAGAATATTATTACAGTCGGTTTTTGCCAAAGAGGAAAAAACGGGAGGGGGAGAGACGCGAGAGTCTTCGGCACAGCGAGGCGGAAAGCGGAGAGAGAAGCCGGTATGGGAAATTTCAGGAGTAAGAGGTTGGGTCCCGGTAGATTGTTTTCTCCTTGGAAAATAAATCTTCACCTGATATTATTAAGAAACTGCAGCTCCCAGAAACAAATAGAATCAATGCGCTTTATTTTCTTTTAAGAGTCCTCAGGAACGGGAGCGGAGGGGGAGGGGCTAATAGCCAGGGTATTAAAACCCGAAAATTAGATTTTACCAGGATTTCTGAACTCAGATTTCTCTGTCTTATTGAATTAGCGCCTCTCGAGCTGGCTGGGCTCGAAGCAAGCTCCTCCCGAGTTGCCGGCTGGGCCCTCGCCTCCTGGGAAACTTGCCTGATGGGCGGGGAACCCCTAGAGGTGGTCCCTGGAGAGGGGGCGCTGGGGGTTTCTCCTGGGACCCAGCCCACACCCCAGTTTCTTTCTTCCTTCCCAGCGGGACAGCGGAAGAGGGGGTGAAATCTACCTTCAGATGCGGTCTGGGTCACCTTCCAGTCCCACCCCACCCTCCCAACTCTAACCATCGCACCCCCCCGCCCTCACCCGCCAGCCCGGCAACCCCGGCCGGTCCCATGCGCGCACCCGCTCACTGCCGCCGCGCGAGCGTGCATCCCACTGCAGGCGGCCCGAGTGCCCCAGCCCCGGAACGGCAGCCTCCTCGGGCTCCGGGTGCCCACCTCCCCCCGCCGCATGCCCTCTCAGCTCCCAGGCAACCCCGAAAAGTTGAGCACGGAGGATGGGGGCGCGAGAAGGCATCCACTGGGAGTTTGGGGCTGCGGCACGGGGCTGCTTGTGGGGTGGGGGTCAGCTCCCCGCCGCGGACCCCAGGGGTTTAGAGTCCGCGCTTCGGGTGGGCTGCAGGCGTCGTGCCTCGCACGGCAACATTCCCGGGAAGCCCTCCGTCGCTTTTTGTCTTTCCGAAGTTGAGTGTAAGCCCCGGAACAATTAATAATCACACCTTTAATAAAGGCCGGGCGGGCACCGAGGGTGGCCCCCCCTCATTTGGCACCTCCTCCCTTAATTAGGGGACGCCGAGCAAAGCGCCCGGCAATTACTCTCATCCTTTTGCCCAGCGCCGCAGCCGGCAGGGACCCCGCCGCCGCCCCCCAGCCCCCAGGCAGGTAACTTACTCGGGACCCGGAACCGGCGGTCCCCGCGAGCCCGCGGTCCTCTTCCCGCCTTCCCGCGGCCCCTGCTCCCACCGTCCGCGCGCCACCCAGCTCCAGGTTCCACTCCACACTGTCCCCGAGCCGGTCCGGGCGCATAATCCTCCCCATCAGCCCACCCCTCCCAGGCGCCGAAAGAAGTTTCTAGCGGCGGCCGGAACGCAAGAGTTTTTCTGTGCAACTCACACATTTTCCCAGTTTTCCGAGAGGGGAAGGGGATGGCAGGAATTGGGGTGGCTCTAGAGGGTGGCGACTCAATCAGGGTAGGGGAACGGCGCGAAGGAAGGGTTAATTTCCTTTCCACAAACACATCCAGGCATTCTCTTAACATCCACCCTCCCGCCCCACTCACTCGCACAAACGATGGGAAAAGACCCTGGTGGGGAAAAATCCAGCCCTGAAAGACAAGCTACTCCTTTAAGATGTTGCTACAAATGCACACTCACACACCCCTCTCCAAGCGACTCCGGTCCTCCTCTAGTAGCAGTCGCCACCAATAACTTTTGCATCCGAGCCTCGGCTGGGCTACTGTTAAGTGGCTCCCGGGCCCCGGGAAAGCCTGCTCGGTCACCGAAGCCCTTTAAAAATGAAAGCAGGCTGGCCAAGCTGCAGCATATCCACCCCCCAACCCCGCTCGCCTCCCGGGCTCTCCCCGCCCGCCTTACCCCGGCTCGGAGCGGCTTCCCGGAGCGGAGACCCCGGAGGCCGCCACCCTCCGGCGCTCTGCCTCCCCCGTCTGGCTGGCGCTGGGTGGGGGCGAAGGCCGAGGGCTGCGAGCCGCTGCTCCTTCCCCCGCCGCCTCTGTGGCTGTCAGATCGGGGCTGGGGAGCCCTCCGGCCCCCGGGGGGGCCGCCCGCAGCCGTCCCGGAGACGCGGGCCGGGGGAGGGGGCCGCCCGCGCCGCCCGCATCGCCCGCCGGGGGCCGAGCCGGAGGTCGCCGCTAACAAGTGCAAACTTTTGGGGCCCCCTGGGCGGCTCGGAGAGGACCCGCGCTCGGGCACCGGGCAGCCCCCGGCCCGGGTGGGCTTCGCGGCGGCTCGTCGGGGCGCCGGGGCATTCCTCCCCCCCCGGGGCGCGGCGCGGGCCAGATGGCCGGGGCGCTTCACTGCCCCCCTGCACTCCGTTCCAAGTTAATGCTGAGGCTAAATCCTCTTGCCATCACTCACGATCACCATCGGGGCTTTTATCTCCCGGTCTGATCCGGGCTGCGTAACTTCCTCTGTGTGGCTTTAACACACCATCCCACCACGGAGCAGCGGTCTTCTTAAAGGTGCAGGAAGGAAATACTGCGAGACTCGGGGGACGCGCCACGGCCCGGGGAGGGGCGCGGCGAGCAGGGGCGTCCCGGCGGGCCCGCGGCCAGGGTGGCCCCAGCGAGCGGCCGCTGGAGCGAGCCTGCTCTGGGGGGGCGGGGGTCGCAACCTATACATCGCCTCCAGGCCCGGGGGCCAGCGGGTCCCCGCACACAGAGCGCTTCTCAGCCAGCTCGGGCCATGCGCCGCGGGGCTGCGGCTTCCTTTCCCCAAACCTCGGGGGCCCAACCGAGTGCCAGCGCCCATGGGTGTGGGGGTGCCCCATCGGCCCCGGGGGAGGGGTCCAAGTGAGTCAGTCCGCCCCCCGCCGCCCCCCGCCCCCCAAACAAGCCCGGGGCTCAAGGCTGCTGCTCCGTCTCCCTCTGTGAAGTGCTGCCACCCAGAAGGCCCCAAGCAGTGGGTAAAGGGGTGGGTGGGTGGATTTGGGGAGACGGGGAGGGGGACCATCTGAGCGCACAAGCGGAGCCTGAATACCAGCTGACACGTCGCCGCCTCCACCCTGACGGGCCCTGCTTTTGACGGAGCCAAGCCAGCTCCGGAGGGAGTGCGGGGTAGGGGGCAGGAGCGGCCTCACTCCCTGGCGAGCCTGGGAGGAGGGCGTGGGAGGACTCCCGCAGGGGCCTAGGGCAGAGGCCCTAGGGATTGGCCGCACTGGGCAGCCCCCTGGGGCTCTTCAGCGCCTCCAGCCCCCCACCCCGGAGGTTTCCTTCCGGGCTGCCTCCCAGGCCTGTGGGGAGAGCTGTCTCCATCTTGCAGGGGCACCCGTGGCTTTCAGATGCTCCCGGGCGTGCTCCTGGTGGGTTCTCACTGCAGCTCAGGCAGCCGGCTCTGCCATTGGGATGCATCAGGAACAAAGAGCCCGAGGACGGAGAGAGAGAGAGCGAAGGAGGGACTGGGCCAAGGTCACGGAGGGTGTCAGGGATAAGAGCAAGGTGTGCCCCCGGGGGCCCCACCCGCTGCCAGCCTTAACCCTTCCCTCCTCTGGGCTCCCCCCAAGCTGGCCGAGGGGGCTGTGCTGCTGAGTAATGTTTAGCCTGTTGTTGCAGAGTGGACATGGAATTCAAGACTGTCCTCGGCTTTAATAGTCATAATCATAATTTAACATTTATTGAGCACCTGCTTTATGCCAGGATCCATGCAAACCGCTTGGTGTGTCTTATCCACTGGTTCTTCCCCACAGACCTGGCACTTAACTCCTATTAGTCAAGTCCCAAGTTATATTAATAGATGAAGCTTAGAGATGAAGTAACTTGCCCAAGGTCACACAGCTGAGGGAGACGCTGGCCTGGGAAGCAGGGCTCTTGGGCTCCCCCGTGGGGTTCTGCTGCTACTCCCTGACTTGCTGGTTAACTTGGGGCATGTGCGAGGCACAGATTGCCTCCGGGCCTCAGTTTCCCCATCTGTGAAATGTGAATGGTGAGTCTTTTCCTTTTCCAAGGAGCAGACAAGGCCATCAAGGACCTTCTCCCGAAAATGCTCTCAAAGCCCTTCCACTGGAGAAGCAGCCCCCCCTCCCCCAAAGCTGTCCAGGAGAGCAGATGCTTGCCAGCCCCTTCTTACCTGCTCCCTGGGCCTTAAAGCGCCCAGCAGGAGGAAGCTCCGTGGAGGAGGACACATCTCAGCAATTTGATTTTTAAGCCTTTGGCCTGCAGGCAGCAGCGAAGGGCACACTGTGGGCCTCCCACCCAGGCAGGGTGAGTGACGACCGGGCCTGCCCTCAGCCTGCTGTCGCCCCCAGGCAGGGTCATCAATTCCTGGGAAACGCCCTGCTCCTCCATCATCCGAGTCTGGATGCTGTCAGGACAGCCAACGAGACTGGAGGAGGTTGCTTCTTATTCGCAATTCACCTAAACGCAGCGGAGGGGCCTGGGGTGTGCTCCTGTTATTTCCTGGATGGTTTAAGTGACCCATGTGCAAAGCTATATGCCACTAAAACGGTGTTTAAAATGTCTCTACAGCTTCCTCTCCCCAGCACCCCCTGCCTCTCCAGTGGGTTGATGCCGACGGACTTTTTGGGGGACCCATTCCCAAACCTGTCTTCTAGTCTCCCCTTTTTCCAGATCCTGGAAATTATGGAATCATAGAAAGAGTCAGAATGAAGGGCTTTTCTTGGCTCTGCCCCTACTCGCCATATGGCCTGGGGCCATCACCTCCAGCCTCAGTTTCTCCCTCTGCGAAATGAGGGGATTTGCCCCAGGAGGTGGTCCCCGGGCGATGATGCCACGCTGACAGCAGGCCATAGCAACCTCTGGGAGACAGCATCCCTTTCTAGTGACTCATAAAGTGCTTTTTTTCCAAGATGGGAAACAAATAGGATTCTAGCCATGTAGGGACCAGGTGGTCAAGGGATGTTCATTTTTAAATTTCATTAAGGTATCTTGTGACAAACGACCTTCCACCAGCAATGAAAAGAAGCTGAGCACCAGGGGCAGGAGAGGGTTAATGAATCTCTCCCGCACCGCACCCCCCATGATTGCTGGCTCCCCTCTCGCAGCAGCCTCTTTGTTGGTGGAGTTTTGGCTCTATTGCACAGTTTAAATTCAAATTGTGAATGTTGCATCTACTATTAAAAAACATCTGCAGAATAATGCATTTGATTTTATTCCACCTATGTTGTTTAAACAAAGGAGATATGTATACAGATATAGACAGACAGATAAATAGATAGGTATGTACATATACATGTATTTAAAATAAAGACACCAAAGTAGGAACAGGAGAGATGGAGAATGACATGCTTTATTACATATATATTCTTTCTGTGTTGTTTGACTCCTTCACAATGAGAAAATAGGCTTGGATGGGGTAAGACAAGTAACAGAAAATTATAAAGTCACACTCAGAAATGATCTCCCAGCTTTGCAATGCGCGGTAACAGATGAGGTCCAGCCCCTCCGGGGATTTCCAAGAGAAGGCAAACCCTGATGCACACAGACTACAGGACAGACAGATAAAACGAGCTCACACCACGGATTAAAGTCGTGTGAGCTCAAAAGCCACCCCCAACACGTTCTCACCCTTCACCTGATTCACTCCCTTCTCAGTTATGCCAGGCCAAGATTTCGATTTGTCCCCTTGACCTTGAGCAGTTGCAATGCGCTGGAAATAGGTGGTAAGATCCTGGGAACTAGCCCAGGACCATCTAGGGGTTTGGAGGCATTCCTGGGCCCCTGACTTCCACGGCCAAGGCGGGGCCAGGGGCAGGAGAGACCAAGACCCAAGGCCAGGGCATTCCCCAGGGGAGCACCTCCAGGCAGCGGCAGAGGCTGTTAAGAAGCACCCCGACTCTTCCTGGCCAGTTCTCAGCTCTAATCTCCAGACCATACTCCCATTAATTATTATTACTGTATTAATCATACATGTGATTAATTCAGTAATGGTGATTCATAATTGATTGCATTTTATATGGTGCCTTTCATCCACGCTTCTCCCAAGATGTGCGCTGCCTACAACAAGAGACATATAAAGCAAAACGTGTTCTTAGCTCGCCTGCATTTTGTTGGATAAACTTCTCTTTGCAGAGGCAGGGGGCTGAGGGTTTGGGGGCAGACTGAGCTCACCAGCCTCAGCTCTGTGCCTGTCTCCAGCTCAGGCAGCGCCTCACCCAGCTGGGGACTCTGCTTCATCCTGCCTTGCCTCATGGTGGCCACGCCCCAGGAACCCTGCCAACCCCACTCCTTTGGCTGTAAGTCTGCCTAGGATCCGGCTGCAAGGCAAGGCCAGCCTGGGCTCCGCAGGGAGCTGGTACCCTCAGTGGCACTGACAAGGGTTCTAGAGCTTGACTCTTTGGGTGGGGGTCTTCCCTCTCCTGTTAATTAGCTGTGTGACCTTGAATAAGTTACTGCCCTACTGCCTCAGTTGACCCAAATGAAAAATGGCGTTAATTAAAATTTCTCTCTTCCTGGGGTTATTGTAAAATTTACATACAATAGACACTACCATGAGTAAAATAGATAGCCAATGGGATTTCACTGTATGACTCAGGGAACTCAAACCGGGGGTCTGTCACCACCTAGAGGGGTGGGAAGGAGATGGGAGGGAGGTTAAAGAGGGAAGGGACACATGTATATCTATGGCTGAGGCCAGCACAATATTGTGGAGCAATTTTCCTTCAATTAAAATTGAGTTTTGTTTGAGAAGATATTCCATGCAGTGATACATATACAGCACTTCAAATCTGGCACATAGTATGTGCTCAATAAATGTGAGTAGTGGGAGTCACGGGCCTGGTTCTAGCAGCAGCTGCTCTGTGACTAGGCTAATCTCTTCCCCTCTCTAGGCCTCAGTTTTCTCAGCTGTAAAATGGGCTGACTTTGAGGGTTCCTTTCGGATCTTAGACGAGCACTTGAAATAGTCACGGTTGGGGTTTGGAGCTTCAAAATCAAGCTGCCCTGGGCTCCCACTCTCACCATTCTCCAGTTGTGTGACCTTGGGCAAAGGACTCCCCTTGCCCAGGCTCAGCTGCCACATCTGGAAAATGGGGATCATAATAGCATCTGGCGCCTGGTCTTGATGTGAGGGTTTAATGAGCTACTGCTTGAAGCCTGTTTGGCTTCTAGAAAGGGCTTAACACAGAGTGGCTCCGGCATTGCACAGCAGGCCTGGTGCACAGCACTTATGGATACTCTCACACGTCTGCTATGCCCCTACCCCGGGAAAGATGCTCTTGTCTGCCCCACTGTTCTGAAGAGAATGGAGATGGAGGCGTCTGTCCTGGGGGAGTCAGTTAGGGGTTAAGGCAGGGGCAGTATTTGAACCCAGGCCTCATGGCTGCACTCACCGGGGTCTGCGCTCTGTCCTGAGCTGACTCTCCCAGGGTGGTTTTCGTCCCAGTGGTTCTGGTAGGGAGCTGGTGTTGCAGACCCCACTTGTTAGCAGAAGACCTGGGGACCAGAGAGGTTCGGTGACTTCTCCAGGGCACACAGCAAGCGAGAAACGGGGGATCAGAACTGGCTTTGTTGAATGGATGTGGGGCCAGCACTGGGATGCCCACCTTGGCCTGTGGCGTCTCCCCTACCCCACCCCCTGAAGCCTGGCTGGGTGCCCTTCCCTCTCCATGTGGATGGTCCCGTTCTTGAGCCCCAGGCAGCCTGGCACGAGAGGGCTCAGCCCAGGAGGAGGAGCCCGGCTCCTCCCAGCAAAGCTGCTTGGCTCCTACGGGAGGGGTGGCTGCTGCAAAGAAGAAACCCAACCACCCCCCGTCTTTTAGGGGGCGCAGACCGCCAGGGTTTCAGCCTGGTGGGTCCCCACGGTGTTCCCTGCAGACAGCCGGCCTTTGGTCCACAGGCCCCACGGGCAGAACTATCTGCTGCCCCTGAGTGGCTGGGAGATGGGCGTGCAGAGGAGCACTGGCTTCCCTCTGTCAGTGGGGCAGGCCACTGTGCTGACCCTGCCAGCACAGATCTCAGGGCACACCTCCCCGCAGGGCACCTACCGTGTGACAGCACCCCGCAAATCTGATAGATTATCCGTGTCACAGGCATCAAGCTGCCTGTGCAGCCCAGCAGTTTCAGTCGTGTCCGACTCTTTGCTTCCCCATGGACTGTAGCCCACCAGGCCCCTCTGTCCACAGAAATCTCCAGGCAAGAATACTGGAGTGGGTTGCCATGCCCTCCTCCAGGGGATCTTCCCGACTCAGGAATCGGACCTGTGTCTCTCATGTCTCCTGCGTTGGCAGGTGGGTTCTTTACCACTTGCACCACCTGGAAACCCCAAGGGTTTACTAAGTTCTTACTATCTACTACATGCCAGATACTGTCAGGCTGAGGCAGTGGAGTCTGGGGAAGTGTGTGTGTGTGAGTCTGTGCACATGCATGTACATAAGCCCACGTGTGTAAGCCCAGTGTGAGTGTGCCAGCTTGGCAGGCTTGCCAAAAAACACTGGAGGAGCCACAGTAGATGCAGAGGCACGCCTGAACCCTCAGGATAGGAGACAAGTTCAAACCATGAGCGCAAAGAAAAGTAAGACCCAGGCTCATGGGGACCCGGACCTGGACTCCTGCTTGCCTGAGCCTCGGTTTCTCATCTCTCAAGTGAACACAATAGCACCTGTATCCTGGGGCTTGGGGAGCATTGCCCAATACTTTGGCCACCTGATACGAAGAGCTGACTCATTTGAAAAGACCCTGATGCTGGGAAAGATTGAAGGCGGGAGAAGGGGATGACAGAGGATGAGACGGTTGGATGGCATCACCGACTCAATGGACATGGGTTTGGGTGGACTCCGGGAGTTGGTGATGGACAGGGAGGCCTGGCGTGCTACAGTCCATGGGGTCACAAAGAGTCGGACACAGCTGAGTGACTGAACTGGACTGGGGAGCATTCACAGAGAAACAGTACGAACGCTTCCATGCTGGCAGAGAGCAAGTGCTCCATCAATGGTTGATCTGGTGATCTCCTTTGAGGAGGCCCTCTGTCCAGCGATGAGGGGGCGTCCAAAGCCCTTTGGGAGCCTGTGGCCCAGCAGAGGACACTGCTCTGCATCAGAAAAACACAAGCTTCGTCAAGTCTGGGAAATACACGGGGATACCAGCCCAGTTCTCTTCCCCATGATCTCTTCTCATAAATCCGCTTTTGGGGGGTGTATCCCCACCACCCACCCTAATCAGCTTTCAGCGTAGGGGAGGGCAGGAGAGCTGGGGAGTGGAGGAAGGAGCCACGCCCACCCTCACAGGTAGAATCCTATACCTGGTCCCTCCCCACTCCCAGGCCTGCAGGCAATTTAAGGGGCTGCTGGGGAGTGGGGGAAGGTGCACACCAGCCGGGAGAGAGGGAAACACACTGTCAGCGTGAGGAAGAAGCCCCCCAACCCCATCCCACCCCTGGTCTCCTGCAGACCTCCTCCTGCTCTGACCCCTGACTCTTTGTGTAGAGGAAAGCATTTTTCTTTCTTACCTGCCAGGTGATCGGGACAGGTGATCTGGGTGCAGCAGATGCTGGGCCTTCCTCTCAGACATGTGCTGATCGCAAGAACAATTCACCCAGTTATAGAAACACCTGCCCTCTCCCGCCCACGCCTCCTGGCAAGCTGAGGGTGACGGAGTGGCCTTCTGAGCATCTCGGCCGCCCTCCGGTCCCCACCACGTGCCGACAGGCAAAGCCTGGGGCAGATGATCGCCCATGTGGGCAGGCTGAGAGCAGGAGGCCCTATAACCAAAGGCCGCTGGAAATTCTGAAGGACAACCCTCAGCAAGAGAGAGAAATAAACAGAAAGGCATTCCCTCTGACTCTCTCCTTCTGGTCACACGCACAGGCACACGAGCCGTGTCGCAGGCAACAATATTCTCATTAAATTGTCCACCGCGAGGAGGCCGCCATGGCATACAAAGTTCTCCGCCATCCGCTCCTGAATTCTGAGAGCCCTATGACCGTGGCTCTTGGCTCCTGGCCTGGGTCCTGCCAAGAGGGGCTGCCCCTAACCAGCCATGTCTGGGCTTTCAGGGACTGATGCTGGGAGACGGCATCTCTTTCTTAAACCTCTTGGTCGGTCTTTTTTGCCCGAAGGAGGGTATCGGGTGGAGGCCCTCCAGCCAGCTGCAGCTGCTCATTGAGTGCGACTCTTGGTCTTGGGAACCAGCTTTGATTCCTCGCTTAGTGGCACTTGGCCTAATGGATGGAGACAGCTTGTTGCTGGCCCTGCTCCCTGCCCTCTGTTGACCTTGACGCTGTCACCCGTGACCTCTAGGATGTCCATGCCCAGGAGGGCTCCTCAACTCCTCGGGGTCCTCACAAGCCTTTGTCTTCACCTTGGGGTCCTCTTTGGCTCCTCTGCCTCCTGGTCCCACCTCGCTCCTTTTCCATGATTGGTCGGTAAGTGCGGGGTGTGCAGGGCTGGGAAGGTGAGCCAGCTGGTCACCTGACCCAGCGCTTTGCTTTTTATGTCAGCTGATCATTGGAAGGACATGGCTTCTAGCGTCCCACCCCATGGAGGATGCCCTGAATTACATATTTGTTTATTTTTAATCTGGAAAAACAAAAGCTCCGTATCTGATTTCCTTTCATCTTGCCCCTGCTAATTCCTGAAACCAAATCCAAAATCAAATGGGAGAGGCCAGTTTTGGCTTTGAACTCATGAGACAGCTAAGCTAGGGGGACACCAGAAACCAAAGGGAGTGTAATTCCAAGTCAAACTGAGTGATGTCCCCCTGCCCCTGATCCAACTGAGCTCCTCCTTGGAGGCCAGCTTAAATCACAGTCCACGATGAAGCTGGAGACACAAACCCCTGTCTTCCAAGCCCACCTCCACGACACCGCCAGGCTCGCTGTTGGTCTTCATGGTGCAGCCACTGCTCCTGGCCAAGGTCAGGATGCTGCTGGGGTTTCGGAAGGAAATCTCCGTGGACTGATAACAGACCATGTGCCAGACTCTGGGGGAGGGACTTTTATCTGCCTCCACCTTCCAGATGGGGAAACTGAGGCTCAGGGAGGGGAACATCTGGCTCCAGCATCTCACTGGGATTCAAACCCAGACCCCCCTGACCCCACAGCCTTGACTACCCCCTCCCAAAACACACACATACAACCCCCAACTGGGGAGCTTCTCTTTGCAATTCTGTTCCCTGTGAACTTTTGGGGCCCCTGGTTGAGCCCTGCATCTCTCTTTCCAGGCCTCAGGATCCTCACTGTCCAGTGAGGGGGTTGAGCTGGTGCTGCCCCAGGGTCCTTCCAGCTCTAACATTTTTCACATAAACCTCCACCTCCCAATGCAGAAGTCTGAGCTCTCCCACCACAAATGTTTCCCAAATGATCAACAGAGCGATAAGTCCCTAAGGGGAGGGGAGATGCACGTCAGGAGTGGGCTTGTTAGAAGCCTGACATTAACACAACTCGTGCACACACAGGTGAGACCCGAGCCTGGTCACAGGGGAGGCAGAGGCGGTGGCAGGTAAAGGGACCCAGATGGCTCCGGAAACACCTCTACAGCACACAGTGGGGAGGCCTCCTTGGGTAGCTAAAGGGGCCAGCACGTGCAGACCAACTACTCCCCACCTGCGGGGTCTTGGGCACAGACGGGAACTCCTTAGCCAGATGTGACAGGGTGGTCTCTAGAAAGACCCCCTTAGCACGAGGTGTCCCCACGCAGGGCTGTGCTCTTCAATTGGCCTATGTGAGGATGGTCTCTGCCGTTCGTTGAAATATTGAAATGTTTCATGCATTTACGAGTCCTAAGCCCTGGGGGAACTCCTGCCACCCCACTTCCCAGCCCAGCCAGGACCCTTCCTTGGAAACTTCTAGACACCCTGCCCCCCTGCCAACCCAGCAGCTACCTGCACCCCTGCTCTTATCTGGCACCTGCTTGGACTGGCCCACCGACGGTTGACTATTCCTATCACTGCTGATTATACACCCCCCACATATACACAGAGCCTAGAGTTTGGGCTGCTGTGTTCTCCACTGTCCCCCAGGATCCTCTAGGGGTGTCAGCCCTCAGGGTCCAGCTCCTTGGGTTGGCCACGCTGGGGTCTCCCCACAGCAGGGCAGGAAGATGACTTCCAGTTCCGTGGGTGTCTCAGAGTGCAGCTCCCACCCACAGAGTCAAGGAGGCCTTTCAGAGTCTATCCTCTCCTGTCACCAGGAGGTTCTCCCCAGCCAAGCCCACCCACCACTCTGCATTTAATAACCAGAGGACATTGAGGCTTCTGATCGTAGAGGAGGGACCTTTCCCCTGGCTGCCCTTTCTGCTCTCGCTCAAATAGACTCCAGGGTGGGGAAGTGTAGCGGGGCAGAGACAGGAGCCGATCTCAATGGGCAATAGGGACCACCCAGAGGGCTGTGTTGAAGGAAATCCCAGGTCATCGGGACACACAGTGCTATGATCGATTAGTCATGGCTGTCTGGTGATGGACTTGTCATGCCTGTCTGGCAGAGGAGGGTGTGAGGGGTCAGGACTGGTGGACCTCGCATTTTTCTCTCTGTCCATCCCCTGAGTGTGGGCATGAGCCTCTGTCTGCCTGTAGAGAGCCCAGAACTGTACCAGACACAAATATTAATAGATGCTTGGGGAGTACTTCTAATTGAGGGTGAATTTTAAAATGAACTAAGCAAAAAAAAAA
Source organism: Bubalus kerabau (assembly GCF_029407905.1). NCBI lineage: Eukaryota > Metazoa > Chordata > Mammalia > Artiodactyla > Bovidae > Bubalus > Bubalus kerabau. The sequence continues at coordinate 105,027,287 of NC_073634.1, read as the reverse complement.
AAAAAAAAATGAAGCAAGCAAACGGCGTTTACTGAACATGTGCTACGTGCAATTCCACGGATGATAAAGTAGGGAGAGGAACTGGGCGTGCTGCTATAGGAAATTTGGGAATCAGTTTATCTACCCATCCAGCCATCCATTCATGAGTGCCTACTGCATGCCGAGCTCTGTACTCGGGGCTGGAGATGTGGACCAGAATCGGCTCTAGGAAGCCACCGGCCAGGAGAGGGGAGAGACAAGGTGAGTCCAGGCTGTGTGTAAGCTGCCCCAGGAGGCAGGGCGGGTGGATACAACGCTGCTGTCTTCATCCCTGGCAGAGTCATCCTCCAGGGACCAGCCAGGGTTATTAATACTCTGCTGAGTCAGGGGGCTCTTGAGTTTCAGCATCACAAGATGTTAGATTCTTGACTCCTGACCGCCCTCTTGACTCCAAGAAGCCTCTGCCTGCCTCAGGCTGTCCAGAGGGCAGCAGGTGCTGATGGAAAGAGGTCTGAAAGGGATGAGACTTGGGGTGTGAGTTCAAGTCCCCACTCTGCCATCCATTAGCTTCCCCATGAGAAATGTCACCTCTCTGAGTCCCCTCGTCTCTGAAAAGAAGAATAGCAACCAATCAGCATTAAAATGGCTGTGAGTGCCAAGGGCTGACCCCCGGCAGGTGCTAAGAAGTGATGGCTGTTCATGCAAGTACCCACTGAGACTGTCCCATGTGCCTTGTCTGGGGAATGAGGAAAAACATGACTGAGCTAGTTCTACCTTCATAAAACTCGGACAGGTTGGGAGGGTGATATGCGAGCACGATGGAGGACCCAGGGCCCTGCAGCTCCCACTCGAGCCTCTGTTTACACTCTCAGGAGCCCTCTTGATTCTTTCCAGGTGACTGATGTCCCTCCTCCACGCTCCCCACGGGTCGACAAGCTCCACTTGGGAAGGCTTTGCCTGTCTGGGCCGACAGACTTCCCAGTGCCTAGCACATACTAGGTGCTTAGTAAATGTTTGCTGTTGAGACCTGGGTTTGATCCCGGGGTCAGGAAGATCCTCTGGAGAAGGGGCTGGCTATCCACTCCAGTGTTCTTGGGGCTTCCCTGTGTGCTGCTTGAGCAGACGAGCAGTAAGTGAGAAGTGGGAGGACTTCCATGCACCAGGTAAAGCTGAGCAATTAGGAGATGAATAGGATCAGTAGAGTTGCTAATTGGAATATTTAAAATCAAATTTCCTTCTAGTTCTTGCCAGTGCACGCACCTGCTTCTTCTCCCTCTGTCTCCCCTCCTTGTCCCCACCCCTAGCCCATCATTCTACCCCCACCCCCACTTTCTCTCTGTCTCCTGGATAGAATGGTCTCAAGTGTCAGCTCTTGCTGATACATGTAGACTTGGATAATCGCAACTCTGAGAGATCTCAGCATTCTGATAGGAGGTGGAGAGGTCTTTGTGCATTACTCGACATCTCTAGGTCTTCCCGCATAGCTCAGTCGGTAAAGAATCTGCCTGCAAGGCAGGAGACCCGGGTTCAATTCCTGGGTCAGGAAGATCCTTTGGAGAAGAAAATGGCTACCCTCTCCAGTATTCTTGCCTGGAGAATCCCACAGACAGAGGAGCCTGGCGGGCTACAGTCCATGGGGTCACAGAGTCAGACACGACTCAGCGACTAAACAACGACCACAAGGGTTCGTCAGCTACGACTGAAACACTGTATTATCCCAGATGGCTCGGCGGTAAAGACTCTGCCAGCCAACGCAGGAGACACAGGAGACATGGGTCCAATCCCAGGCTCGGGAAGGTCCCCCAGAAGAGGAAATGACAACCCATTGCAGTATCCTTGCCTGAGAAGTCCCATGGACAGAGGAGCCTAGTGGGCTACAGTCCATGGGGCTGAAAAGAGTCGGACGCCACTGAGCGACGGAGCGTACACGCACACATTGTGAGTGCTTGGCAGACACAGGCTGTGAGCGTTATGGTCACGATCTGACTTGCATCGTAGCTATTTGGACATATGGCTCACGTTCTTGTCTAGGCTGTGAAGAACTTTAAGGCAGGGACCTCTTATGACTCATTTGAGTCTTTTACTCCTTCCCCTACCTCTCCACCCTCACATCCCCCACCTGCTTTGTCACAGGAGGGAGGAGAGAGTGGTAACAGGAAGAACAAGTGATGTTATTACCAGCTCCCATCACCAAGCAGCTGGTTTGTGCCAGGCTCTGGGCTTTATAAGCATCATCCCGATACCCACTGGCCTACTGATGCTGTAACCGTTTGCTCCTCCTTGGTCACAAAGGAGAAAACTCAGATACAAAGTAGTTGAGTCACTGGTCCAAGGTCACCCAGCTATCGGGAAGCGGCCCCCGGGACCGCTGCCTCCCCAGGGCCGCCATGCACCGTGCGGCTGGAGAAGCGCACTCACTTGTGTACACACCGAGCCAGACCAAACCCGATCACGGCCCTCAACCCATCTTCCTCGTGGTGCGTGCATGCTCAGTTGTGTCCAGCTCTTTGCAACCCCATGGACTGTAGCCCGCCAGGCTCCTCTGGCCATGGCATTTTCCAGGCAAGAAGACTGGAGTGGGTTGTCATTTCCTACCCCTTGCGATCTTTCTGACCCAGGAATTGAACCCTCATGTCCTGCATCTCCTGCATGGGCAGGCAGATTCTTTACCACGGCAACACCTGGGAAGCCACATCTTTCTCATAAGGCACTTTAAAGATTGTTTATGAAAAAATTTTTATTGAAATGTAGTTGATTTGTAATGTGTTGATTTCTGCTGTACAGCAGAGTGATTCACTTACCCATATGTACATGTTCTCTGCCATCATGGTTTATCACAGGATATTCAATACAGTTCCCTGTGCTGTACAGTAGGATATTTTTGTTTATCCATCCTATATACACTAGGTTGCAGCTGCTAATCCCAAGCTCCCAACCCTTCCCTCCCCCAGGCCTCTCATCCTTGGCAACCACAAGTCAGTTCTCCGCGGTAAGAGACTTTTTCAACCAAGTTTCAACAGGAGCTAGGGGTAGCATCAGAGCAGTCTGGGGACCACCATCCTGTTGAAACAGAGCAGCTGATGTTTGGGGTGTTGGACCAATCCCGTTGCACTCTCTTCTTGGATGTTATTTTCACACAGGGTGGGGAGAATAACCATCTCGTCCCCCTCCCGCCCCAGAAGGGGTGGCTTGTAAACATATGGGGAGCGGGGAAGGGAAAGTCGAACGTCTTGACTCAAACTGTCATCCGTGTGCCAGTTTTCTGTACAGACTGAGATGAAAATCGGCCGTGAAACACACAGAGGGAAATGAAATTTGGAGAAAGGGAAAAACAACGCAGCGCGGCTTCTCCTCCCGGTAATTCCTGCTCCCTGGGTATAAGGCTGCATTCCATGGCAACAGCATTCGCACTTCGCTGAAAGAAAAGCTCCAACCAGCTGGACCCGTTATTAAAGTGGAGCCCCAGGATTAGCATGTTTGTGTGGTGACAAAGTGAACCGGCCGCCCTGTATCAATCAAACCGGCTTCAGGAGGCAGGAGACTGAGCATCCTCGAATGGCCAGACCTCGGAGCCTGTGGCCATCTCACCCCTCATCCCCGAGGGCCCCTGGGTTCCTATGCAGAGGAACAACAGGGGTCTTTTAGATCTGAAAGCGAGTCGAGCCTAGTGGTTATGGATGGGGCAGCAGGGACAAAAAGAACTGAGTCTGAATCCCGGCTCAGCTAAGAGACCTTGCTATTTGACTCGGAATGAGTCCAATTGGAATGACTCAATTTTCACATCTATGAAATGGGTATAACAACACATTTCCACCAAGGAGTCTTTCCTGATCCAGTGAAGAAACACACGCAAAGCACTTAGTAAGCCATTGCTAAAAACCTACTCCCAGTGAATCCTTGGACTTCCCTGGTGGCCCAGACGGTTAAGCATCTGCCTACAATGTGGGAGGCCCAGGTTCCATCCCTGGGTCTGGAAGATCTCCTGAAGAAGGAAATGGCAACCCACTCCAGTATTCTTGCCTGGAAAATCCCATGGGCGGAGAGGAGCCTGGTGGGCTACAGTCCACGGGGTCGCAGAGCCAGACGTGACTGAGCTACTTCACTTTCTTTCACTCTCATAGTCAACTTTTCAGGGATGGCCCTACTGGGGAAAGCGAGGATTCTTTCAACATTTGACACTTTGTGAAAAAATTTCACACTGGCCACTTGCTAAATACAATCATAAAGCGATGTGTCTGTGTGTGTGTCTGTGTGAGGGACAGTGAGTGTGTGTGTGTGTGTGAGGGAGAGCATGTGTGTGTGTGTGTCGCTCATAATGCAGAAGGAGGAAAGCACGGCAGAGCCAGGGGTCCGAGTCCTGCCTCTGCATTCACCAAGCAATCATGGACAAGTCCGTTCACCTTGGTCTCAGTTTGCTCTCCTCTCCCGAGTGGCGGGGCCACACCTGCATCTCAGAGTTGTCTAAAATGACACGCTTACTTGGGAACTTCCTGGTGGTCCAGTGGTCAGGACTCCTCGCTTTCACTGCCAAGGGTACAGGTTGTATGGCGTGGCCAAAAAGTTTTTTTAAATAAATAAAATGACATATGCACATAAAGAACCCATTAACATCAACCATCCTCTTGAAGGACAGAAAACAGTTATGGCTCAGTGTAAAGCTAGATTGTAGAAGAGAAAAAAGGACATTAGTGGAAAACCAGGTGAAGTTCAGACAGAATCTGAAGTTCAGTTTCTAGTGGTTTACCAGTGTTAGTTTCGATAAATTTTAATTTCTTATATGAGGTGATAACATTGGGGAGACTAGGTGGAGAGTATAGAGAACTCTGTATTCGCTTTTCAACTTTTCTGTAAATATAACATTTTTCCTATATATGATTTACGGAAATTATGGGCTTCCCAGGTGGCTCAGTGGTAAGGAATCCTCCTGCAATGCAGGAGCCACAGGAGACAGGAGTTCGATACCTGGGTCAGGAAGATCCTCTGGAGGAGGGCATGGCAACCCACTCCAGTATTCTTGCCTGGAGAATCTCATGGACAGAGGAGCCTGGCAGGCTACAGTCCATGGGGTCACAAAGACAGGCTATAGTCCATGGGGCCACAAAGAGTCGGACACGATTGAAATGACTGAGCACACACGTATATATATATGCATACACACATACACATATATACATATCTAGGCTGAGGAACTGATCTTAAGGGACCTGAAGATTAGACGGAAGAATTTGATCCAATGTGGGCTCTTGGACTTAGCCCAAGAGGGAAGCAACAAAATTGCTGAAAAGAACAGTATTGGGAAACTTAGCAAAGGGTGCATATGGGCTGTGTACAGGCTGGCAGTCTCCTATCAGTGTTAAATTCCTGGGTCTGATCACCCTCCTGAGGCTGTTAAAGAGAAGGTCCCTCAGAAGGAAGATGGGTGGGTGCCAGGGATGGCGGGAGGGAGATGGGAACAGTTGCTTTATGGTTAAGGAGTTTTATCTCAGAAGGATGGAAATGTTCTAGAACTAGGTAGAGATGGTGGTTGCACACCACTGCGAGTGTACTAAATGCCACCGAATTGTTCACTTTAAAATGGCTAATTTTACGTCTCGTGAATTTTGCCTCCATCAAATTTAAAATATGTTTAAAAAAAGAAAGGGAAATGTCCCTCTTCTTAGGAGACGCAAGCTGCGTGTAGTTATGGGTGAAGCGACATGACGTCCACATCCTTCTCTAAAATGATCAGCGAAGCACCAACAACGCCAACACAAAACGGATCATGTATGTTCAGAGAGGAAGACAAAGAAGCCGTGAAGCACACGTGGCGAAAAGTGGGCGACTGGTGAAGCTAGGTGAAGGGCAGACAGGGATTAATCTCACTATTCTTGCTTAGGTTTGAAATATTTTCAAATTAAAAAGCAAAAAACGTGGGGGACTTCCCTAGTGGTCCAGGGCTTAAGATTCCACACAGAGGGCAGGGGTTCAATCCCTGGGGCTAGTGGCAAAGAACCCGCCTGCCAATGTAGGAGACGTAAGAGACTGGAGTTCGATCTCTGGGTGGGGAACATCCCCTGGAGAAGGGAATGGCAACCCACTCCAGCATTCTTGGCTGGAGAATCCTACAGACAGGGTAGCCTGGCAAGCTACAGTCCACAGGGTCGCACAGAGTCGGACACAACTGAAGCAACTTAGCACGGGGAACTAAGATCCTGTATGCCAAAAAAAAACGCAAAAATCAACAACATTCGCATTTATTTTAAAGAGCCTAGCACTTGCTACCTATAGGAAACTCATTTAGCAATGGAGTTATTACTATATCTGCACACAGCATCAGCGTTTTATGTGAATGGTTATTATTTATGTTCACAGTAACATCTTGAATCCCCCTCTGGGTGGAGGTCTGAGCTGGGCCCCGGCAGAGTCAGGGTGAACCGGGCAGTGCCCGTCCTGGTCACTCGGGGTGAAGGCTGTGCCCAGGAGCTGTGGTCAGGTGACAGCAGGTTCTGTCTCCCCTGCCCGGCTGCTGGTCAGGCGCCTGCACACAGGAGATGCCTGCTGGAAAGCTTCTGGATGAAATGCACAAACAAATCATCAGATCCAGGAGCTGAATATTGTAGGGGCCACAGAGAGGTCTGAGGGGCCCAGCCTGTGTGATGGGGAGCCCTGGAGCTGTGCCAGCCCCCTGTCCTTTGCAGCCATTGGGTGTTGGAGGAGCAGCCGCTCGGGAGAGTTTAATGGCAGCCGAGACACCTGCGGGAGGGGGTCACCTCCATCACCGCTGCTCGGGGATGCTGGGTCCTGTTGAGCCCCATCAACACCTGAGTCTCCAAGTCCCTTGTGGGAACGATAGCAATCAAGTTAGGAGTGCCTAATTGGATAATTCAATTGCTTTCCAGGGACAGCTGCTGTTTAATTAAAGAGGACTGAAGACAGAACCAGGAAGCTGAGGGAGCCTGGCTCAATTGTCTAGAGAGCCTGCAGCCACACAACAAGGTGAGGGGTTGCGCTGAGTGGTGCCCCAGCCATCACCACCAGCTGTACAGTCCTGGCGCCATGGACGAGGGGGTGGGGAGAGCACCAGCTTGCTGCCAGGGAAGTGCAAGGGCGGGTCACGTGACAGCAAATCCAAGGAGATCCCAACTGGTCTAGGTTGCAAATATGTTTGCCTTTAAGGCAATGGCACTCCACTCCAGTACTCTTGCCTGGAAAATCCCATGGACTGAGAAGCCTGGTAGGCTACGGTCCATGGGGTTGCAAAGAGTCGGACACAACTGAACGACTTCACTTTCACTTTTGCCTTTAAACAAACACCGCATCCTATAATCTGCTCCTTTCTAGCTGTGTGACTTCAGGATGTTACTTAACCTCTCTGAGCCTCAGTAGCCTTGTCAAGGACACAGGGTGTCCTTGTTGGGTAAAGTGAGGGATTCTTGTAACAGGTGAGTCTTTGTAATAAACTTTTTGTATTAGCCAGTTGCTAAACAGGCCCATGAAGCTGTAGTGTGCACGCACGTGTATATGTGGGCACGTGCATGCGGGCAGGCTTGCGTGTGGCAAGCAGGGGGTGCGAGTTTGGGTGTGTTCTTCGGGACGTACGGATTAATTTGCAGTTGACTAGCTGTGGAGTGAGGCTGCTGTCAGGCTTGCCTCCCAGGGTGTGTGAGGATTGAGTAAACCCTTGGAACAAGCCTGGATGCTTACCCAGCACCCAGTAAATGTCGGGTCTACTGAACAAGGCGAGGGAGGTGAGTATTGTGTGTTGGACCCGGAGCAAGAAACATGCCTGATAATTCCTGACGTTAATACAATTTCTGCCAACTGGAAGCTGCAGAAACTCACTCCCAAGACATAATGATGTTCACATGGTCTCTGTGCCTGCCTTGGTCATTTCCAGAGACAACTGGGAGTTGCTCATAATGAACCAGAGCTAAGGAACATGGTCATAATGTTACCTGATCATTCAGGAAGTGTTTATGGAGTGCCTGCTGTATGTGGGGTCCTTGCAGGGCACCAGTGGGCATGGTGGGCAGCTTCCCCACGCTCGGGAGTTCTCAGTGGGATCCGGCCATGCCTTTGGTCTCAGAAGCAGGCGTCCCTGAGTGGCAGATGGGTGGCCGAGATGCCACGGGTATAAGAAAGTGGCAGCTGCGCCAGGAGTGGCTTTGCCCCCCCCCAGGACAGGCAAAAGGACCGCTAAGACTGAGTTCTTGCCACGCCCCCACTTCAATTTCTTGCAGGATCTCCCCTGAATCTTCCTCAAAGAGCAGAGCTGCTGCTGCCGCTGTGACCAGACCCTCGGTCGGAGCCCTGGCATGGGGGTTAACGTTTTTAATTGGAGGCTTCTCAGGCTGTGGTCCAGTGGCCCTCAGCGGGAGCTGCCATGGAGCTGACAGGCTCCCAGGAAGGCAGCCACACAGGATACTGCATGCTGCCCTCCCGAGATGGGTTTGCTTCCAGTTCCCTATTGAAGAGGCCCTTTCATTCTATCTGTGTCATCCCCCCGTTGCCGTCTGATTAGGGCAAACTCCGCCCTAAGATGTCCCTGGCGGCAGACATCGTCCTCCCCTCCCCAGAAGCCACCGTGGCGTTTAACTTCAAAACAAAACTGTACAAAGGCCCATATTCCCTGCTTCCCGGCGGGTGTGGGGGGCGGGGCACAGCTCTTACTGTGTTGCCTGGCGCAGGTGGCTGGGGATCGAATGGTGGTGACAGTCCGTGCATAAGCGAGTGGCAGAAACTCTGTCCTGGTGCCCACCCCCCACCAGAGGAGACGATCTGGGGGAAGGACCCACGCTTTGGAGAGCCTGGGTAAGGGACAAGACCACACCGTAAGAGGGGCACAAATAAAGAGGAAGTGCCTGTATATGAAGTATTTTTAAGGGTCATTAATATTAATAGCATTGTTCCAAATAGAATAATGAGCAGGATTCTAATTAATCATTTTTAATGGCAGCTTTGCTCCCATTTTCATCCTGCATTTTTAATTAACAAGTTTCCCATGGGGCCACTGGGAATATTAACTGAAGGTTGCTGGTCCCCTCCCCTCAAAGGAGCCCCACTGCGATCTGGCAAATGCTCCCAGCCCAGAAAATCCATGAAGCTGCCACAGGGACCTGGTCATTGTAGAAATGACGGTCATGCAGTCATTCAACAAACATTTTAGAAATATCCACTATGAGGACTTCCCTGGTGGTCTGGTGGTTAAGACTCCATGCTTCCAATGTAGGGGTGCGGGTTGGATCTCTGGTTGGGAAGCTAGGATCCCACAGGCCTCGTGGCCAAAAAACCAAAACCTAAAACAGAAGCACTATTGTAACAAATTCAATAAAGACTTTAAAAATGATCCATATCAAAAAAAGTCTTAAAAAAAAAAAAGAAGTACGTCTATTGCATCCAGTCCATTCATGGGCTCTGAGGATGCAATGATGGTCAAAACTGTCACATTGCCATCAGGGAAGATAGCTGCTCCAGATAAACAACCATGTGCAGAAGGGTTTGCCTGCAGATGGTCCGGAGTTTATAGGAGACCACCAACCAGTCCAGATGTAGCAGGGAGGCTTCCTGGAGGAAGTGACGTGAAGCTGAGCCCTGAAGTGTGGGTAGGAGTCAACAGAGGGGAGTGGGGGATGGGCAGTGGACAGACATGTGCAAAGTCAAGCAGAGAGCAGTGAGCAGGTTTGAGGATCACAGGCCTTGCAAAGAGTGAGGGCATGGGAGTTGCACGCTCACCTTCCCAGTGGCGCAGCTTACAACCAGTGGAAAGTGGGAGTGACCCAGGGGTCTGTCAGCGGGTGATGGGTAACCAAAAGGTAGTCATCTCTACCATGGACTATGATTGAGCTGTAAAGAGGAATGAAGTACTGATCCATAGTACAATGTGGGTGAACCTCAAACGCTTATGCCAAGTGCAACGAGCCACAGACGTAAAACGCCACGCACTGCTTGACCCCACTCATGCGCCGTGTCCAGAACTGGCAGATCCACAGAAGCAGAGCAGATGGTGGTTGCCAGCGGCCGGGGGAGGGGAAGTTGGCAACCACAGCTAACAGGAATGGGATTTTACCAGGGGATGATGAGGGCACCCTGAAACTAGACACAAGAGGTGCTTGCACATCATGAAGGGCTACATGCTGTTGAGTTGTTCACTTTAATATGGTTGATTTATGTTATGTGAATTTCACCTCCAGAAAAAAAAAAAGAAGGCGAGAGAAGAAAAAGCATGTGTGAGCAGCCAGGCAAGAAGACGTGAGCTGTGCGTGGTTCGTCTCCTTTGGGCGACGCCCAGCAAGGAGTCCTCGGCCACCTGCCCCTGCGTTTCTAGTCACAGGCCCCTCGCCGTCCCCTCTAAGAGAAATGTCTCTAATAAGGACCATCAGTGTAACACAGGAAACTATCTTCAGTATCTTGCAGTAACCTATAATGGAAAAGAATCGGAAAAAGAACATATACATGCATAACTGAATCTCTTTGCTGTATACCTGCAACTAACACACCGTTGTTCGTCAATTAACTATACTTAAATTAGAAAAAGGAAAATAAGTGCCGTATGTGATGCATTATCCTTTTTACTGTGATCCCCCTCTCTCAACTTGGCATGGTGTTCCGTATTTGCTATTAAATGTAATTCTCAGTTTAAAAAAAACTGTAATAGCCCAAAAAAAGAGAGGAATGTCTCTAAACCTGGCATGGATACCAGTCAAGGTCTCAGATTTGCAAGAAATTTTCTAGAAACTATTCGGATGCCTGGCTAGCTACCCCATTATCGAGGATCCAATGAGTTAATGCACAGAAAAATGCTTCAGAGTGCCTGGCATAGGGCAAGGGCCAAATTTTGTGCCAACTAAAAAGGACCAAGCACTTTCTCTGGCTCAAACAGACGGCCAGACCCTGCCTGTATTATCCCACTTAACAACCCCCGCCACCATCCTATCAGTCAAGCACTAACATTACCCTCATTTACAGACAGAGAAATCAATGGCTCAGAGATGTTAAGTCATTTGCCCGAAATCACCCAATGAGGAAGCAGAGAACCAAGGCCTGGAATTTGGGCCTGTCCAACTCCTAAGTCTGCGCTCTTAACCATTGTCTGCTGCTTCCTAAATCATGAACTACTAAAAAGAGCCAGAACTTCCCTGGCTAAGTCCAGTAGCTAAGACTCCTTGCTTCCAATGCAGGGGGTGCAGGTTCAAGCCTTGGTCAGGGAACCAGATCCCACAGGCTACAGCTAAAGATCCGGACTTCCCTGGTGGTCCGGTGTTTAAGAAGCCGCCTTCCAATGCAGGAGACACAAGTTCGATCCTTGGTCCGGGAGGATTCCACATGCCGTGGGGCAACTGAGCCCATGTGCCTCAACAACTGAAGCCTGAGCACTTAGAGCCTGAGTTCCGCAATGAGAGAAGCCACCGCAATGAGAAGCCCGTGCATCACAGCTAGAGAGTAGCCCTGTCTCTGCAACTAGAGAAAGCTCGAAGTCAGCGACAAAGACCCAGCAGAGCCCCCCGCCAAAAAAATTTTTTTAATTAAAAAAATTAAAAATAAATAAAACATGAGGGACCTCCCTGGCAGTCTGGTGATTAGGAGTCTACATTTCCACTGCAGGAGGCCCAGGTTCGATGCCTGGTCCAGGAACTAAGATCCTGCATGTCTTGAGGCCAAAACAAACAAAAAACAAGCAAACAGAAAACCTCGATCTCTTCCCTGACCCCACTCTGTCCCCTTCGCTATGGCTCTGTGACACTTTTCTCTCTGCTTCAAGTACCTGACAGTCATCTTTTTTTTAATCCCCATTGCCACACCATCCAGGATGGAAGCAGGATGAGGCTCTGGTCTCCACGCTATGTGTTCACGGCCCCGTTGAGATGTCCCTGTGTGGACACCTAAGTCCAGCCTGCAGACAGTCGACTTCTCTTCCAGGCCTGGGGGTCGGGGCCAGGGGATGTGCCGGCCACTGTGGAAGCAGCCCTGGTGCCAGTACCAAGTTGCCGATGACCATCTTTCCCACTTTCTTGATGGCTAGAGGAGGGGCTATCAGAAACGTACACCCAGGGCAGTGGACTTTCTAACTTGTGTATTGATTGGCCATCAGGAGCATTACACGCCCCCAGCAAAAGCAGGTCTTCATCCCAGAAAAGCTAGGAGCAGGAGAGCTCAGCTTCTTTTGTGTACCAGGAACCGGGCACCCACCCAGGAGCCGTCTCTGCACTGCTGCTCAAGGCCGGTTTCCCTCCCAGCCTGCTGCGTGCACACCGGGCACAAATCGACAGGACTCAGAGCTCCGAGGTGTGGACGTGCGGGCCCCTAATGCCACAGGAAGGTAACAGAGGCAGACATCGCAATCATAGAAATAAGAGAATTTGCCTCGTTTTTTTTCCCCCTTGGGTAACCTTAAGTTTGTTTTCTATGTCTGTGAGTCTGTTTCTGCTTTGTGAAAAAAAAGGGCAGGGGTGGGTGGTGGTGGAGAGGGATAAATTAGGAGCTAGGGATTAGCAGATACAAACTATTATATATGAAGTAGATAATCAGCAAGGTCCTACTGGATAGCACAGGGAACTATATTCAACTTCCTGTAGTAAGCTATAATTGAGAAGAATCTGAAAAAGAATATATATATATACACATATGTATATATATATATAACTGGATCACTTTGCTGCACACCAGAAACTAACACAGCATTGCAGATCAACTATACTTCCATGAAAAAAAAGAATGTTGCTGTGTGTGGAAAAAAGGACTTGATTCATTTTACCAGCAACTTCCCCGGGTCTATCTCAGAACCAGCCGTTTTCAACACCTTTTTGCAGCTCATCGGAGGGCAATCGACGGCTTCGGGCCTCACATCGATCTGAAATATAAATACTAAAAAGAGGAGGGTGAGGTGACATTTTTATTGATTCGATTGTAAAGGAAGTCAGAGGAACCAAAGGCTGATGAGTAATGAAATGATACCAAGTTGCCATGAGTTTAAATTCCATAGCAACAGGCCAACCTGAAAACCACCATCATTACCCGAAGACGAGGAAACCCAGGAGCAAGATTGGGGAACATTCACAAGTGATATTTGGGGTCTCTTCGGCCTTGAAAAGAAGGCAGGCCCAGGGCTGTGGAGAGACCACCCACACAAGTTTGCGGGGACCTTTAAGAGGGAGGAAAGGGCTGCAGGGTCTTTCCTGGGGAGCGAGGCTCAGCCGGCTCCAGAGACCTCCCAGAGGACTTGACCCAACAATGCAACCACCAGTCAGTCAGCAGCCTCAGACAGAGAGCTCCGCAACCAGCCCTTCTTTGCGACAAGCAGAGGCTCGGGGCTCCCAGGCCCCCAGCGCCCCCCTCCTACGCAGGCCCTCCCTCCCCCGGCACAGCAGTGGGCTTTGAAGCAGCATGGCTCAGAGAAGAAGGCCCGAGTAATGGGGGCTGGAGGAGGGAGGCGGGTGGTGAGCGCAGAAGAATCCCATTAAGGAGCAAGGCTAATCAATATTGGCCTCGACCAGGAAGGTTTAAAAGCCTCTCCACCATCCCCGCTCCCCTGTCAGTGGCGAACAAGTGGCAGGAGAGCTGTTTGGACCCTTCTTTGGGCAGGAGTATCGTCTCCAGCGGGGAGGAGAGCCTGGGGGAGGCGAGTCTCAGCCTGCGGGGTGGGCTGAGTGTGCGCCAGCTGCCTCTGGGGGCCTGGGGACACCAGAGCATCAACAGGACCCGTCCTGGGATCTTTACACCCCAGCCCTGGAAGGGACCTCGGAGGTCTCCTCAGGGTCCTTCCCTTCCATTTCACAGACAAGGACACTGAGACCTATGAGGGAAAGGATATAAACGAGGTGGGACTTCCCTGGTGGTCCAGGGGCTAAGATTCAGCACTCCCAGTGCAGGAGGGGCCGGGTTCAGTTCTTGGTCAGGGAACTAGAACCTACATGCTGTGACTAAGAGTTTGCATGCCACAATTAAGACCCAGCACAGCTAAATAAATATTAAAAAAAAAAAGAGGTCACATGGCTAGAAGGTTCCAGGCCTCTGCCTCCTGGCACAGGTAACTTTCCCTTTCAAGGTCTGTTAACATGGCGACCCTATCACTTTGCTGTATCATGTCAAGAGGTGTCTGCAATCTTACAGTCTATTACTAACTGACTAAATCTACCACTGAATGGGCACCTGCCCTGCCTGGGCGGTGTGCTCATCTGTTATGTGAATTGTGAATTGATGTGAATGCATGAGGATTGAGCCTTTCAAACACGATGGACTTGGTTGTATTATGCTCTCCTTTTGCAGAGGGGGAAACAGACCCAGAGGTCTCCGCACCAGCCCAGGGCCTCGCTTCGTTGTTGTTCAGTCACAAAGTTGTGTCTGACTATTTGTGACCCCATGGACTGCAGCCCGCCAGGCTCCTCTGTCCTCCACTATCTCCCGGAGTTTGCTCAAACTCATGTGCATTGAGTCGATGATGCCATCCAGCCATCTTATCCTCTGGAGTTTACTCAAACTCATGTGCATCGAGTCGGTGATGCCATCCAGTCATCTCATCCTCTGTCGCCTCCTTCTCCTCTGCCTTCCATCTTTCCCAGCATCAGGGTCTTTTCCAGTGAGTCAGGCCTTCACATCTGAATTCAGGTGGCCAAAGTATTGGAGCTTCCTCACTGCCTGGGGGGCTAAACTCCATCCCCAGGACTCCAGAGCCCCGGCTTCTATACACCATGCTTGGGAGTCAACCTTCAGTGGAGACGTGACCCAGCAAGAGAGGGGGAAACCCCTCCCTGATCCTTCTTGTGGCCTCAGGTTCTGGGGGTCAGTGAATTCAGCCACCCCCCAATTTAGCTACCTCTCCTGGTGCTGCTCCCTGGGCTGAGCTGGGTCCTGGGGCTGAAGGTGAGGGTGGTTATGGGTGGCCAGCTCACCTCTGAATGGATTCCAGGAGTCAGCATGGGTTGCAGGCACTCTCACCAAGCCCTCACTGGCTCCTCCTGGTCAGAACCCCATCAGGGTCAAGGCCACCAGGAGAGGAGGTAAGTAAGACCGCTACGAGAGCTAACACACAGGATGAACACCCCGGGGCCCTTTGTCCCATCAGACGACATGGTCTCCAAACTTCTCCCAGCCCTGTCATTCAATGTTTCAGCCACAGTTGTGGACATTACGGTGTGAACCCACTACCATTCATGAAGTAGAACACTCCCTACCTCCCTAACAGGTAAGTTCCGACATCATTCCCACTTCACATGGTAGATAGATTTAAAGAGGAGCTCAGGGTTTCACACCAGTATGATCTGTGTGACTCTGGGGATGTGGTGATTGAAGTGGCCAGTCAAGTAATTTTCTGCTCTCAATATCAGTAGGTGGGAATCGGTGTGGGCCCCAGAGATTCCCTAAAAACTTAAACATGGAATATCCGTATGACCCAGCAATTCCAGTCCTAGGTATAGACCCAAAGGAACTGAAAACAGATACAACAGCAAGTACCTACACATAGGTTCACAGTAGCACTATTTACAAAAACCAAAAGAGGTTGTTGTTGTTCAGTCACTCAGTCGTATCCAACTTTTCCATTTCCTTCTCCAAGGAATCTTCCTGACCCAGGGAAACACCTGCGTCTCTTGCTTTGGCAAGCAGATTCTTTACCTCTGAGCCATCAGGGAAGCCCACAATGGAATATTAATTAGCCATAAAAAGAAACGAAGTGTTGATAACATGCTACAACCTTGGAAACATATGCTAACTGAGAAAGGCCAGCCATCAGAGGACAAATACTGTATGATTCCGCTTTTAGAAGATGGCCAGAGAAGACATATTCATAGATACAGAACACAGATTGCTCGTCGCCAGGGTCTGAGGGCGTAACTGCATAATGGGTGAGGGGTCCTGGTTTGGGGTGATAGAAATGTTTTGGAACTAGATGGGGTGGGGGGGTCAGTGCATAACATCATGAATGTACTAAATGCCAGGGAGTGCCACTCGGAAATGGTTAATTTTATGTTAGCGAACTTCACTTAAATAAAATCATTTTAAATAAAGAGTAGCGGTGGGTTTCGTTGCATTAAAATGGCCCCAGTAATGATGAGGGTTAGGTCTAAATGAGAGAGTTGGGAGAGCCAGTCCTTGGGGGGCGGTGTCCTTTGACGTCACCTCTTTTCTGTCCCCCACCACCCAATGTGTGTGGCTCAGTGAGGATCCCAGAGCATCTGTATTTGCAGACTGTGGGGAGGGGGGCTGAACCCACAACCCAAGACGGCTCGCAGGAGCCCAGAGGAACAAGTCATTACACTAAACTAAAGGGGGAGGAGGGGACACCCGGATCCGCAGGCCTGGGTGAGAACATGTATGTCATCTTGTTATGTCACATGACATCACGGGCTGCCAGACAGAACTCTACGAGAACTCTGGCTCGGGGGAGTCAGTCTGATCCAACCCGGTCTCCAAATCGTGTCCCCAGAATCAAAGTGGTTTTACGACTTGTTCTCAAGGAGGAAAAACAACGCTCTGATTTGTCGTGTTGGCCAATTTCCATGGTATAAATACCCCCACAGCGGCTGATTTCATGCTGCCGACCTGATGTCACTGACAGTGGGGTCAAGGAGAGATGCTGGGTTGCCAGCCTGATGCAGTATTTCCAACACACACAGAATAAGATATAAATAAACTCAAGGGCACAGGCAATAGTAAAATATGGTGAAGAGCTACAAAGGGATGTTTTCAGTAATAGTTACCTTTGCTTTTTAATGTTATTGGTTTAAAGATAAGCTTTCATGATTTAGTTTTTAATAATGACTGTTCAGCAACCAGCTCACCAAATCCCTAAAAATTAAGTGATGTGCCTTGAGGAGCTGACTCCAGGGCAGTGCTGACCCTACCCTTAGCCTCCGACACTCCTCCCCTCTCTGCTTAAAGGTCTCTTCAGTCCTTTTATCTTGAAGTAAAAGCTTTCCTTTCAAAAGAAGAGATCAGGTTTAAGGTTCAGGTTTAACTCACAGCCCTACAAGGAAAAACACAGATTCAATGCAGATTTTTCCCCTGAAGGAGACTTGATTCAAGAAGATGACAAAGGCTGGGTGCTGTGGAGTCTCTGGCGGTGGGTAGGCAGGGTGGGGGTGGGGTCCTAGTGGTGGGGACAGAGGAGGCACAGAGTAAAGGTAGGGAAAGTCCAAGTGCCGGGACACAAATCCTCTTTTTCACAATCCCAGCTCCAATCAGCCATAACCATGGGCTACTTGGAACAAAATTCCTGCCAACAGACATTTGCTTCCTCTGCCAAATTTCCATCCCAAACTACCAACTGCATCCTTGACCCATGTTACCCGATGCTGCCAGCAAAATATTCCATACCCTGGAGGCTTACACAGCATGAAAACCAGACTGTGGTCTCTTATGGTTGGGGCCTGACTGGGCTCAGCTGGGCAGTTCTGGCTCAGGGTCCCAGGCAGCCGTGTGACTAGACTGTGGCTGGAACTGGAGGCTTCCAGAGTCTCACTCACTCACATTTCTCTCTCAAACATCCAGGGCACCTGGGACGTCTGTCACCCTGCGTGCTCACCATTGGTCTCCTTGGCATGGCAGCATTGTTCTTGTTGTTCAGTTGCTAAGTTGTGTCCGACTCTTTACGACTCCGTGGACTGTAGCACGCCAGGCTCCTCTGTCCTCCACTATCTCTCAGAGTTTGCTCAAATCCATGTCCATTGAGTAGGTGATGCTATCTAACCATGTCATCCTCTGCTACCCTCATCTCCTTTCACCTTCAATCTTTCCCAGCATCAGGGTCTTTTCTAATGAGTCAGCTCCTTGTATTAAGTGGCCAAAGCATTGGAGCATCAGTCCAACATCAGAGTCATCCAATGTCTTACTGGGAAGTTCGGAGCAGAGAGAGACAGAGACACAGAGAGATGGAGACAGAGAGAGACAGCCTGTTTTCTGATCTAGCCTCTGAAGTCACATCACTTCTGCCTCATTCTACCCATTGGAAGTGAGTAGCTTGCTCAGCCCCATCCCAATCCCCCACCAAGAAGGTTCATTTCTGAGTTTAAGTATCTCTCAAAGTTTGGGTTTGTCTCCAGCCTGAGCCTGACCCAGGTAGCATAAAACACAGCCCTTCCCAAGACCACCTGAGAGCTGGTGATGGAAGGTCCCCACACATTTGCAGCTCGTAACTTACTGGTTGTCAAACCCACTAGTTTTGGTTGGTGTTTGTGGTGGCTGATCACTCCTTTCTATTGTTGTCGTTTTTATTAATTTTTTTGGCATATAGCTGATTTACAATGCTGTGTTAGTTTTTGCTGGAGAGCAAGGTGAATCAGTCATACATACACATACATCCCCTCTCTTCTAGACCCTCATTCCCTTATAAGTCATCACAGAACACCAGACAGAGTTCCCTGTGCTATACAGTAGATTCTTTTTTTTTTAATTTAAATTTATTTAATTAGAGGCTAATTACTTTACAATATTGTATTGGTTTTGCCATACATCAACATGAATCGGCCACGGGTGTACACGTGTCCCCAATCCTGAGCCCCCCTCCCACCATGCAGTAGATTCTTATTAGTTATCTTTTACACATGTACTGTGTATATGTTCATTGCAGTGTTCACAGCAGCCAGGACTTGGAAGCAGCCTAACGTCCATCAGTGGCGGAATGGGTCTCCCCTCTTGACGGTTCGCCCCCTGGTCTGGTGCCACCGCGTCCCCTTGTCTGCCAGCCTCACCAGCCCCCATCCCCTCCTCATGACACCTCAGTTGCCTCTCTGCTGCTTCCCACCTCCGTGCCCTCCCCCGGTTCTATCCCCGACTCCCAGCTTCCATCTCAGGGCCTCTGCGAAAGCAGGATGACCTCATAAAGGAAATTCCCTTCTACCCCGTAACTTTCCCAAGCAGAAGTTTTGGGGCCCGAGTGCATCTGTGTGATCAGAACTCTGTCTCCAGCCCAGGCTCCACCTCCGGCCCTGATCTGCCTCCGGGCCCTTCCATCTGGCCCCAAACGACCAAGAACTCCCTCCAAGCCCCATCCTCAGCCTTCTCCCTGCTCCTGCTGTCGGTCCTGTTGATGTCCCAGCATCGAGGTCCCCAGGCTTAGACTCTGGTCCAGTTGCTCTGGGTCCCTCACCCCACAGTGAACACAGGGCCCAAACCTCGGCTGTCCCTCTGCTGTACTTCTCATCTCCCCCCTCCCCCGTCCCTTTTGTGAGGAGTTTATTTCACTTGTTTCCTTTACCTCCCATCAGAGCTTCTAGTGACATCGTCTACAGATATGCCCACAGCAAATCCTCTCTGATCCAGAGCATCCCGTGAGAGGTGCTGGCGTGCACAGAATGTGAGTGGGCTGTGGGGTCAGACAGTGTGCATGTGCGCGCGCAGTCGTGTCCAACTCTTTGCGACCCCATGGATTGTAACTCATGAGGCTCCTCTGTCCATGGCATTTTCCAGGGAAGACTATCAGAGTAGGTTGCCATTTCCTTCTCCAGGGGATCTTCCCGACCCAAGGATTGAACCCGCATCTCTTGCATCTCCTGCATTGGCAGGTGGATTCTTTACCAACTGTGCCATCTGGGAAGTCCCATGGGGTCAAACAGGGCAAGTTCAAATCCCACATTAACCTCTCACTAACTGTAACCTCCAAGTGCTATTGAACGTTCAAGACCCTAGTCCCTACGTGTACAATGAGAATTATAATAGCTGCCTGGTGCGCTTGAGCGGGAGCTAAGTGAGGCAGACTATGAATTCCTGCGTGCAACTGGCTGAATGATGCTCCCCCAAAAGATGTCCTTGTCTTAATCCCTGGATCCTAGGGATGTGTTTCTTTACACAACAGAAGGGACTTTCTAGGCATGATTAAATTCAGAGTTTTGAGGTGAGGAGATTATCCTGGGTTATCTGGGTGGGCCCAGTGTAACCAGGAGGGTTGGAGGCAGGGAAGACGTGCTGAGGGCAGCAGAGGTCAGAGTGCTGAAGGGCCGTCCGGCAAGGAAGCCGGGAGACCTCCAGAAGCTGGAAAAGGCCAGGAATGAAGGAACTCAGCTTTGTCTGCGCCTTGGTTTTAGTTCACAGACACTGCTTTTGGGCTTCTGCCCTTCAGAACTGTGAAACAACACATTTCCGTTGCTTAAGCCACTAAGAGTGGGATAATTTGTTACAGAAGCAACAGGAAACTAAGACACTGGCCCAGGATAAACGCTTAGTAGGAACAAGTTTGGGGCTTCCCTACTGGTTCGGTGCTGAAGAATCTGCCTGCCCATGCAGGAGACGAGGGTTCGATCCCTGGGTGGGGAAGATCCTTTGGAGGAGGAAATGGCAACCCACTCCAGTATTCTTGTCTTGAAAATCCCATGGATAGAGGAGCCTGGAGGGCTACAGTCCACGGGGTTGCAAAACTGAGCGACTAAACAACAAAGACAGCACCAACGAAAAGGAACTGTTTTCCTTCTCTCCTGGAATGACCCCAGAATGTTCTTGTCTCCACTCGCTGCCCCCTCCCCTCCCCCTCCACTGGCTTTAAAATAAAAAGGAAATCCCGTGGCCTTCACCCAGCTCTTCAGCCGTCTATCATGTGACAGGCTTTATTCCAGCACACAATGCTGAGTTCCACTGCCCTGCCCTGCACTTTTGCCCCCGCTATTTCCTGCCCCCTCCTCTCCTCTCCACGTGCCCTGATGCTACCCAGGGTCAAACGCCATGTCACCAGGGAAGCCCTCTCTGACCTCTCCTGAGGCTGGGACTCAAGAATGACTCTGTCTGTGTCTTTCTCACAACTCATCACTGTCGGCCAGGTAGGGCTTCTCATTTCTAGCCCTGCCTCACCCACCAGGATGCTAGCGTCGCCAAGGGGTGGTGCACCTTCTGTTCGCCTTTGGACCCCTCGTAACACGTAACTCAGAGCACACAACATGTGCTCAGTGAACACCTCTGGGGCCGGGCTGAACAGGAGAAGGAGGGAGGGTGCCCAGGGCAGTGCCCAGCCACGACTGGCCATGATTCGCCCAGTCACTCATCCTCCAGGGAAGAACAGAGCCAGGAAGCTGGAGAAAGGCCCCCGCCAGCACCAAGCAGTATAAATACTTTATAACGTAGGATTTACACAAATCAGCGCAATCCCAGTCTAAAGGGAGGAGATGAAGTATTTATCAAGGGAAGGGAGATAGACTAAGTGCAGGCTGGAATACTCTAGAAGGGCTTGGGGAGCTCCAGGCATGATATCTCTGGGTTGAAATTAGCCACATGCCTGTGCAAACGGAACAAATCGGGGAGTTAGCTGTCTCGGAGGCTGGAACTGGCTGCTCTGGCGTGGCCCGGCCCAGCTCAGGGACCTGTTTCTGGTGTCCTGGAGCTGTTCCGGGTGAGTCAGAACAGGTGTGGTGGGTGTGGCCTCTACCAGAACTAAGGTTGACTGGCAGGAGGGGAAGATGCTGGTCTGTTTTGCGGAGCTGGTCTGTCATGTTTTAGGTCTACATGAGACCACTACCTACGCCCCAGGTACAGTCCCAGGGGTGGTGAGAAGCTCGGAACCTCTGACCCGAGAGGGGTGCTAACCAGAGGGCTGTGTCAAGGCTAGCGTTGCTGGCAGAAGGCGGAGGCCTGAAGGTCAGCTGGGAACTGGGCCGTGGGGTGTACACGGAAGAGTTTCCGAGGCTAGAATGAGCCTTTGGAGCCGAGCTTAAGGGACTCAGTGTGTGGCGGGCACGCGATGTCAAGGGTGGAGTAAGAATACACTCCTGGCCACAGGTGATAGGGTGGCAAGGAGACCCAAGGTCCTCTCCACGAGCTTGGGGCACCAGGCCAAATCCCGCAGAATCTTCGCCTCCCCAAGTCTCTTTTTGAGAAGCCCGTGGGGAAGGGGCGGGAGACCAAAGGGAGGCCCATCCTTTAGGCCAGGACAGCACCGTCTGCCAACTTAGAACAGCCTTGTCCACCGTGGCGACCAGTGCTCAGACCATCCTGGGTGGGAGAAATGACTGCCCTCTCGCTGTGCCAGCCCCGAGGAAGGGGAGCCCATTCCCGGAGCAGGGTGGACCTGGAGAAGGTCGCTTCTGTGCAAACGTTACTGAGTCCAAGCTCGCTCTGCTCGCCACACGACAGGCCGGTGAACCCAAGAGACCAGGGGTTGAGGCGAGGAAGAGACTTTTTTCGGGGAGCCGGCTGACCGAGAAGATAGCAGGCTAGCGCCTCAAGATAACCGTTTATTGGGGTCTGGATGCCAGTTTCTTTTATAGATCAGAGATGAGGTGGGGTGAGGAAGCAAAATCAAAAGGCCATTAACCTTGCAAACATCTCCTAGAAAGGCAAGCCTCAGGCCGGGCTATGTTCGTTTCTTCCTTCCTCCGTCTACAGGTGCACAGGGTTCTAAACAAAGGCACTCTAGTTTTAGTTCGACAGTCCAGCCGAGGGGCAGACTTCTCTGGGGCAGGTCCTTCTGTTTGATTATAATAACAAAAGCAACGAGAAGCAAGTCAAAGAGAGCTTCCAACAGGGAGTCAGAATTGGCTTCTTTGCAACACAAAGAATCCTAACATCTTAGATCCTGGACCCAGAAGGGACCTAAAGAGACTCTCCAATCCGTGTCCTCAGCCTATATGCCACAAAAGATGGGCACTTCTGGGTAAAACTGAGATTCAATGCAATCCCTCCTCCCCTGCTGCTCAAAAAGGAAAAAAAAAAAAAAAAAAATCAGTTCACGTGTATGCTACTGGTGGGCCTGAAACTCTGAGAGCCAGGGCAAGCATTCTGGTCCCCAGAGAGTTTCCAGGAGTGCCATGGGAAGTGCAGGGGCCAGGGGACTTGAGACCGACCTCAGCAGCAAGCACCCTCTGTGCCCCGCAGCTCCATACGCTCGCGCTGGCCCATATGGAGGGTGCTGATCCCCTGGAGGAGGGCATGGTAGCCCACTCCAGTGTTCTTACCTGGAGAATCCCGTGGACAGAGGAGCCTTGCAGGCTATGGTCCATGGGGAAGCAAAGAGTCAGATACGACTGAAGCAACTTGGCATGGTGACTAATACTGCCAAACACCTTTTCATGTGCTTAATTAGCTAGGGCTCTATTTAGAGGCAGGACTTGCCTCCCCCACAGGAATTAGAAAGATTAGAAGCAATCACACACAAAGCACATCTTCAAACCACTGATTTGCACTGTGAGTGCTGGCTCAGCGGTAAAGAATCCACCTCCCAAGGCAGGAGACATGGGTTCAATCCCTGGGTTGGGAAGATCCCCTGGAGTAGGTAATGGCAGCCCACTCCAGTATACTTGCCTGGGAAATTCCATGGACAGAGAAGTCCAGAGGGCCTGTGGTCCACGGGGTTGCAAAAGAGTTGGACATGATTGAGCAACTAAGCAACAACAATAAAACTCTTAGAGGCAAATGAGAGAAATGTATCGTAAACCAACGTAAGCCAAAACGCGTGTATTGCTTTAGGTCAGCAGCCAACAAAAACAGAGAGGTTGGTGAAAGGGTTCCCTTAATCCAGGGACTTGAACAGATTCAAGGATTTCTATTTCTATCTCCCTTCTCGACTCTTCTCTGTGGATAAGCCCCATTCTCTCAGAAAGAACAGCTGTGCGGCTGCTACAGCCTTACAACTCCTTACTAAGGTAGTGTAGAAAAAAGAGGACTTTCTCCCTTAGCTTAAGTATGAAAACTTTCAGGGAAAGACTTCTATTGGCCTGGCTTGGGTCACATGACCACGCATGGACCAATCATTACAGTTTCCTGAAGGAAAGGGAGTTTTTGACCCCAAGGAGATGGGAGGAGGGGTCTGTTCAGCACAGTTCTCCCCATCTGTGATGGGAAGAGAGGGAAAGGAGGAGAAAAAGGAGGGCAAGAGAGAAACAGTGTTCTTCAGGCTCCCATTCCTTCTCCCATCACCATTCTGGGGATAGTTTTCAGAGTCTTATCTCCCTTGACAACTCAAACAGAGCCAGATCCCCTAAACTCCAAGAGCTCTCATGTCCCTGGAGCCTGTATTGCTAAGTCCACATACTACCCAGCTTACTACCTAATTAAAAATTTTAAGTGTATTTTTTGTCCGAGCCAAGCAGCGTGTAGTATGTTAGTTCCCTGACCAGGGATCGAACCCTAGCCTCCCACATTGGAAGCTCAGAGTCTTAACCACTGGAAGTCCCTAATTTAAAAGTTTTGAATCATCTAATGTTTAACTTCATAATAAGTGCTTTCAAAAGAAAGTTTATATTACAATGGTAAATGGAAAATCAGTGCAACTGGCTGCAAACAAGGTAACTATAAAAATAAATACAACAGAAACTAAATGATGCTGACAATTTCAGAAGGAACTGTTTCCATTGGAAGCGGGGGAGCCTGAGGACAGACCTCCTTGTTAAGGAGAGAGATTAGAAGGTATCAGGGAGGCGTGAAACATGCAGAAGCACCAGAATCACAAGTTTCCCTTTAAGCAAAGGCGGAGGTTGAAAAAGAATTGGAAGGAGAGTAATTCTCACTGAGATTTGACATTATTCAACATCATGCTCGATTCTACTGAAGCTCTTCCACTTTCCACCTGGGCCACGCATCCCACACGTTGGCAGACAGTGAAATAATCCGTAAGGAGAGTCCACTCAGGGGGTCCTTGTGTCAGATTTCAGAAATCCAAATCATTAGGTTTGCTACCCCATCCGTCTGCCCTTTGCCCTTGGTTTCTGGCTGGGTGGGGAAGGGTGTGTTTATGTGTGTCTAACTGACTCCACGGTCTAAGCGCATCTTCTCATTAGGGTCCTAGAAGGCCAGGGACGCAGGACAAGCTGGCCTGTGTTCCCGGTCTCAGAGATTCCATTCAGCCAAGGTCTGGAGGTTATTACAGCCCCCTCTCCCCCGCAACTCCCTAGAAACCTCTGACACTCCATCAGCCAGGATGATAAATTGGTAACATTAGTATTTTGATAACTCCAGGCCCTGAAGCCACTCACCAGCAGAGACAACCCCACCCCAGGGCTGAATTATTAAAACAATGTCGATGTGATTGGAGAAACTAGAATGAGTACTCCCTGAGCCTTGCTCGGAGAGAAAGAGCGTATACAGATCTTCAGCAAGGCCGTGGGCCGGACTGCCTGTCATTGTTTTTATTAACTGTACAGACATCAGCTCTCTGTTGCTGCTTCTTACTTTATATTTCAGGAACAGGGGGTCGCTGGCAGGGGGTGCAGGGAATCCTTTCAAAAAGAAATTCAAGTCAGCTTTGAGAATAAGAAGCAGGGGGAGGGGAAACTCTTCCCTAAGCGCTGGGTTTATTTTGGGGACTTGTGGAGAGCAGGGTAGACTCTGAGACTTGCTTATTGAAACAAAGTTATCGATTGCTAGAAATCAATAGAGGGAGAGTTGTGTCTGAATCACCGGCTTTGAAGGACTCAGAAATCGCTTCCCTTCCTGCGTTCTTTCCCCTGCCAGGACTTGGAGAATTCTTGTCGGGGGCCAGGTGAGTCTGAAATTGAGACAGTGCTGAGTGAAAGTGACTCGGGTTCGGTCCCTGGGTGGGGAAGATCCCTTGGCTTCAGAAATGGCAACCCACTTCAGTATTCTTGCCTGGAAAATCCCACGGACAGGGGAGCCTGGTGGGCCACAGTCCACAGGGTCATAAAGAGTTGGACATGACCAAGCGACGCAGCACAAGAGTGCAAGCAGTGATTTTGCTCCCAGGAATCCAAACAGGAAGACTTTCATTCTGACATCAGATGGCCCGTGGAGTCATTTTCTGGAGGCAGACAGGCTTTTTTCCCTCAGGAAACCGAACACCGAGTTTCCTGATATGGGATCTTGGTGGTCAGGGGAGAGAGAATGGGGAGGAAGTAGGGCGGTCATCCTAAATAATGGGTTTCTAATGGACTTGGAAAAGCTTTGTTGCGTCTCTGGTGGTCTCTCCTGAAACCAAACCATCTGCTGGGGGCTAGCCACGGAAAAGGAAAGAGCAGAGGGGAGGAGAGTCTGCTGATAAAGGAGGAGGGGAGTGAAACATGGCCCCCCACACCCCAACAGCCGCTGCGCTGACCTCGTTTTCGCAGAAAGCTGAAATTAACAAGGACTGAAGACTTCTGGGAGTTAAGTCTTGATAAGAGTGCGGAATTAAGCATTATCAGCCCTGGTCAGTGTTAGATGATGCCAGTAGCATCGTCCTGTGTCCCTTCCGTGGCTGTCTTGTGATAGGCACAAATCCTTTACACGGGTTTTCAACTTTTCCTTCTAGATCCCTTTGTAGAGGAGCGGGAGGGGAGGGAAAGTGGGGAGGGGAAGGCCGAGGTCCTTCTTCCCTGACTTAAGTGACAGTCACTCAGTTGTGTCCAACTCTTTAGGACCCCATGGACTGTATACGACCCCATGGACTGTACAGTCCATGGAATTCTCCAGGCCAGAATACTGGGGTGGGTCGCCTTTCCCTTCTCCAGGGGCTCTTCCCCACCCAGGTCTCCTGCATTGAAGGTGGATTCTTTACCAGCTGAGCCAGAAGGGAAGCCCAAGAATACTAGAGTGGGTAGTCTATCCCTTCTCCAGGGGATCTTCCCAACCCAGGAATCGAACCAGGGGTCTCCTGCATTGCAGGCAGATTCTTTACCAACTGAGCTCTGAGGGGAGCCCCCCTCCACCCCCACCATCTTAAGGCTGAGAGAATGAAGCCTACAGCGCTGCTGTGGAAGAAAGTGACAGACATTCTGAGAGGGACTCACAGGAAGCGGGGGCCCCCAGCCTCTCCCCTCACCTGGCTCCCTCCGGGTGATCAGATGCTCCATCAGCACGTCAGGGCAGAGCGTGGAGGGCCCTGGAGGAATCACCGAACCTACCTGGTATTTTGGGAAAATCATACTGGGTAAAGCTGAGACTCGAAATGCAAGATGATGTGAATGTGGTGTAGATATCTCAGAGAAGACAGAGGAATTGCTCTCCAGTCACTCGCCCGTGCTTGGAATGCAGCCACTGGGCCACCTCCCCGCAGGACTCAGAACAAATTGCTCCCTTTTCCCGCTTGGTTTCATGCCCAACCCCAACCCCACCCTCGATCAACCTGTGACTAGAACCCATCAATGTGAAAGCGTTTCCCCAGGCGACGACCTGCCGTTGGGCAGAAAGAACAGGTCATCTGTCTGCCGTGGGACAGACTGACTAAGCTGAGCCCTGCCAGGCACACGACACAGCTCTCCCCGCAGAGCCCTGGAAAGCGCCAGACGCCGCTGTCCTTTGGCTTCACGTGCTCAACGACCCTTAAGATGAGAGCTGTCACCTCAGGCGTCTGGGGAGGAGACTCGGACTCAAAGGTTGAAGGTTTTGCTCCACGTGGAGGCACAGCTTCTGCCCAGTGGGGTTGAACAGTCCCGTTATGCTTCTGGCCTTGCCTCCATCTCACCCCAGCGACCCGTGAGTCTTAGACACAGAGGAGTTTACACCTGGCAGAGCCACGTTTTCAGCCTTCTTTTGCTTGTAGCCACCACCCACTCTAAACTTCTCCAAGGCTGGCTGGAATCTCCTTATACCTCTGGTCTGCTTCTCTCCCTCCCTCTTTTAAAAAATTATTTATTTACTTGGCTGCATCGGGCATTCAGGATCTTCTTGTGGTATTCAGAATCTTCCTTGCATCATGCAGGATCTTTCGCTGAGGCACATGGACCCTCTAGTTGCGGCGAGTGGGCTCAGTAATTGCAATGCGAGGGCTTAGTTGCTCCAGGACATGTGGAATCTTAGTTCCCTGACCAGGGAGCGAACCTGCACTGCAAGGGGCACTCTTAACCACTGGATCCCCAGGGAAGCCCCACTTGTTCTCCTTTGTCTGGGCTTCCCTTCCCTTGTTTTCCTCTTCCCTTCCCTTCAGAGCCCTTCCCAGACATAGCACACTTTGGTTAATAGATGTTTGTTATAGACTGTATGAATATATTTTGCCATTGTTGCTAAGCTGAATAATATACATATATATTTTTTTGTCTGCAGAGGAACCATTTGCCATACAAAAGAATCTTAAAGTGAGTTCCTTTGCAAATGAAGAGGGTGGACATCTGGCAGGGTCATTGCTGACAAGGCTTCTCTACTTAGGGACAGGGTAGGGATGGGGTGGAGGCTGGGTTAGTGTGAACAACCTCCGGGCTTCCATCCAACTCGAAGGGTCCTTGTTTCACATGTGTTGGCATTCTTACTTTATCTTTAGTTCATCTTAGATGATCTCCTCGTGATCTTTCTCTGTGTTCATATTTTACATAACAGATGTCCTTTAAGATGGACTACATTTGGAATTCTACAAGATAAATGACTTAGTTTCTTTCACAGCTAAATGGCATTTTCAAAAGGATATGATGCAGACTAAGAGGCATGTCCATCAAATACAATATGTGGTCCATAGGAACCAGCTGTATAAAAGACATTTTTTTAGATAATCGGGGGGAACAATTGAACAAGGACCAGGTATTAGGTAATATGTCATAAGGAATTACCTTCAAGTGTGTTTGATATGATAACGCTCTTGTGGTTATTTTTTTAATATCTGTTAAAGGTACATTGCGAAGTCATTACTGATGCTAATGATATGATGTCTGGGCTTTACTTTAAAGTGTCTTCTCCTGCCAAAAAAGGAAAAGGAGAAGTAAGGAGATATGATAAGAATGGTAAAATGTTGTAACTGTTGAAACTGGATGATGAACGCCTGGGAGATCATAGTCAATTTGCATTTCATGCATGTTTAAATTTCCCATCATAAAAAATTAAGGTTTTAAAACACATGTTACACTCAAGTACTATTAGATTTTCTTTCCTTTTTTTTTTTTTGGCTATACCCCACAGCATGTGGGATCTTAGTTCCCTGACCAGGGATCTAAACCGCATCCCCTTCATTGGAAAGAGGATTCTTTCTTTTCTTTTTAAACTTTTACTTTGTATTGGGGTATAGCCGATTAACAATGTTGTGGTAATTTCTGGTGAACAGTGAAGGGACTCAGCTCTCCATATATGTGTATCCATTCTCCTCATTTGAAAAGACCCTGATGCTGGGAAAGACTGAGGGCAGGAGGAGAAGGGGACGACAGAGGATGAGATCGTTGGATGGCATCACAACTCAATCACCAACATGGGTTTGGGTAAACTCTGGGAGTTGGTGATGGACAGGGAGGCCTGGTGTGCTGCGGTTCATGGAGTTGCAAAGAGTCGGACACGACTGAGCGACTGAACTGTTTCTCCTCCAAATCCCCCTCCCATCCAGGCTGGTACATAACATGGAGTAGAGTTCCATGTATGCAGTAGGTCCTTGTTGGTTATCTGTTTTGAATATAGCAGTGTGTACATGATGGAAGGCGGATTGATAACCACTGGCGCACCAGGGAAGTCTTGTCAAGTATTTTTAAATGTAGCCTGTGACTGACTGCATGCTGCATTCATGAACACCCAAACCTGGCCACTGCTCTCTGTGTGGTGGGCACATGTGTATATGAATGTTCTGTTTGCTTAGGTGGACTATGAGATTCTAGAGGACAAGGTTCGCTTCTTCCATATTATCTCAGCCCAGCACGGTGGAAGCCAGAATCCAGTGGGTATTTAGTACATGGTCTTAGCTGGTTGACCAAGGAATGGAGAGATTCACTGAAACTCAGCAAGCATCCCAAAGACCATGGTGTTCCCAGCAATGTTTCTTATGAGAGCAAGCAGGTCACCGAGCTAAACCATCCTTCGGCTGGGACAATATATGCAGGGGAACTGGGATAGCTATGAGATTTGATTTTAGTAAAATGTCTGCCATAATATGTTATGAAACTTTCCTTACAAAATAAATTCAACCTAGGATGAAGAAGAACCTCATTTTGAGAATGGAACTGCACACGCGCAAGCCAAAGATAAATGACGGAGGGCGGTCTCGTTGAAGGTGTGTGGAATTGCTGTCTGTCCCACTCTTATTTAACATCTTTAATAATGATCTGAAAGGTGGAGTGAACAGTTCACTAATGAAATTTGCATAAGGTCCTTAATCGGGAGGCGTTGCTCTCACCAAGAAGGCCCGAGAAGTAATGCAGAGGCCTCAGAGCAGGGTAAAGATATCGATGGAAAATAACAAAAATGAGATTTGGCTCAGAGGGAGAAATCAAATTCAATTGGGAGGGAAGTCTAAAATGGGATATTCCTTGGGGAGAAGAACAATGCAAAAATAATGCTGAAAGAGGTTCAGGCAGAGAGCAACCTCAGCTGAAGTGAGATGTGGGGGGAAATGGTCAAGATTAGGGAGGATGTTTGAAAGAAGACACACACGCCAATGGTGGGGTCCCCTTGCCTCCTGCTCCCCCAGAGTTTCATGGGCTCCAAGGCCTCCATCCAGGGCCGCACAGGTCACTTGGGCCCCAAAACTTCTGCGTGGTAAAGGGTCCTTACTGGGCAGTAGGGAATTTCCTTTATGACATCGTCCTGGTTTCCTGGAGACTAGACAAACATTTCCCAGAATCTTTATCCACTGGGACGGCACTGTGGACCGGGAACGTTTGGCCCCTGGAAGGCCAGTGGACGAGGGCCAGTCAGGCTGACCCAGCAGATGGCCCTTTGTGGTTTTCTGGACCAAAGAAATAGAAATTACAGCTTCTGGAAATGCTCTGCAAAGACGGGGAAATCCAGGAGGTTGATACTCTGTAGAAGGCATCTTACCCGGTGTGGAGATGCTAGTACCATTTCTGTTCACTGGAGATATAAAATTCTTTTGTTCAGCAAGTATTCTGTGAGCATCCACTGCAGTGCCAGCATCCATGCAGACGTGGGCCGTGTCCTTCTGGAACTTAGACTCTAGTGAACATAATACTTGTCCTCCAGTGACCACCTACCTCTAAAGGAATCGAGATGAGGGTGGTGTTGTGATTATATTCTTTTCTGAGAAGACATCCTCTAGACAATTACACAAATTCCTCCCCCCCTCACCTTCCTCCCCACCCCCCAAAAAAACAGGAAAAAAATAGTCCAGGAGATCGGCAGGTGACAAGTAGTGATTAAAGAAGTGGGGAGAGAGATCTAGAAAGATGAAGATGAATAACAAGATCAAGAAAGTAAGATGTAGATCATTGTCAAGTTCTGATGCGAGGATGATATTTTTCAAGTGTTGGCTCCCAGGCTGATGGCTGTTTGGGTCTCAAGTCTGCAATTTAATGAGAAGGACAGCCAGACAATAATGTTGAATTAATTGGTTAATTTCAAGTTAATAGACCTTTGAAATTAGCAGACTGGGTTTCAAGTTCAAGCTTCAGCTCTTACTAGTTGTGTGACCTTGGGCAAATCACTTGACCTCTCTGAAACTCAGTTCTTTCCTTCGTAAAGTGGGAACATCAACGGCACCTCACTCTTGGGAGTTGACATGAGATTTTAAATAAAATAGTTCACATAAAGTGCTTAGTGCTGGATCTGACTCTTGGTAAACTTTCAGCAGATGTAACTCTTAATGACTTTATTAGGGACTTTCCTGGTGGCTCAGACAGTAAAGAATTACCTGCAATTCAAGAGATCTGGGTTTGATTCCTGGTTTGGGGAGATCCCTGGAGAAGGGAATGGCTACCCACTCCACTATTCTTGCCTGGAGAATCCCATGGACAGAGGAGCCTGGCTGGCTACAGTCCATGGGGTCGCAAAGAGTCAGACGTGACCAATCCACTAACACACACACCCTAGGCTGTGACCTTAAACCACTATGCACAAGACAATCGACACCACGGCTTGAGCAGCGTCCCGGCCAGCTGTTTATACTTGCAGTCTGTCGGTGGCGATGGCAGCACACTTACTCTCCCAGGTGTGCAATACGGTGGAGGCATGGCACCTTCCCCCCCAGTCTTCCCTTTGGTAAAGTTATTTTCCAAACTTTTCATTCATTGTTCAACCAAATATTTATTGAGCTCCTTCTCCGTCCCAAGCTCCAAGACAAAGAAGAGGAAGCCCATCCTTGTGCCCAGGGCACTCCCAGTTCAGAACAGACAACTCAATAAACGGCCCTGCCTGTTTCCTCGATGCCTGGGTCAAGAGGCTTGCTCCCCAAAGATAGCTCTTTGACTTTTCTTCTCCCATCTTTGGGATTTGAGCCTCTTTATACTGTATTGCAGGCTTCCCCGGTGGCTCAGTGGTAAAGAATCCACCTGCAATGCAGAAACCACAGGACATTCGGGTTCAGTCCCTGTGTCAGGAAGATCCCCAGGAGGGGGGCATGACAACACACTCCAGTGTTCTTGCCTGGAGATTCCTATGGACAGAGGAGCCTGGCAGGCTACAGTCCACGGGGTCGCAAAGAGCCAAACAGGACTGAAGTGGCTTAGCACGCACACTTTATTGCCACTCTTCTGACTTCCAGTCTCAGATGTTATCAAGATTGAAGTGATGGACTCTGAGTTAGGAAGACTTGGATTTGAAACCCAGGTCTGCTTCTAGTTTGCTGTGTGACCGTGGAGAAGTTACGTAACCTCTCTAAACCTCAGTCTTCTTCACAGGGAAATGAAGATAATAGTGCCCACCTCCTAGGATTACTATGAAGACTGAATGAGGTACATCACCTGGCTTGGAAGCCCTTTTCCACAGCAGTGGGACGTGCTCAGGAAACAGTATTAAACTGCCATGACCTTAACCATGGCTGTAATTATGTGTGTAATTGTGCATTATCTTATCCAATAGAATCCTATGGCTTATTTCTATTTTTGTGGATTTATATCCCAAGGGCCAAACTGTCTTGAAAATATTGATCTTGCAACTTTATTGAGACCATCTCTTCCCTGGGGCCTCAGTTTCCCCATCTGTAAAATAAGAGAGCTGGACTCCCAATCATTCCTATGGACCCTCCAGCTTCCAAGTCTCAGTGTCCGTGGCTGGGGCAGGACAGGAGTGGGGTCCTCACTTCCTGGTTGACTTTGAAGCATCAAAAGTGATGCCAGATGAAATGAGTGGACCACTGTTGAAAAATGGAGAGTCCTGGGGAGGAGGGAGGAATGGTTAGCTGGGTCAGAGGAGGCATGATTGATGAAATTTAGAAACAGGTGGTATAGACTACATCTCAACGGAAAGCTCTCTGCCAGTGAGAGGTCAGCCTTCTTAGAAATTCCCAGCATTTACAGCCAGGATGGTCCAGCCATCCTGAAGTGGAGCTCAAGCAGATCTTTGCTGGATGGGGTTTGTAGCCACGAGGAGACCTGAGGAGTGACGGCTAGAGGTGTGGGGAATCTGGGGAGGAGCACGTGGGAGCCAGCAGGAAGCCAGGAATGGGTGGGCAGAGAGCAGAGGCCCTGAATACAAAAGCCATCTGAGGGCCTCTGGTATCTTCTGTATTTTCCACGTGTGTCCCATTGGACTGGGCACCCCCTCCCAAGACTCTCTACACAAGTGCTCTCCTGTCCCCATAACTGCCCTGTGAAGCAGGAATAACCATCTCAACAGTACAGATAAAGAGATTGAGGGTCGGGGAGGTTAAATGACTTGCCTGGGATCACACAGCAAGCAAGAGATGGCAGAGGGATTCAAACCCTAAAGCCTGGAGGTTTCCACTGCCCTAGAACAACATTTTTGGCCCTAGGGACTGGTTTTAGGAGAGACGATTTTTCTGCAGATGAGGGCCGGGGTTGGTTTGGGGATGATTCGAGTGTATTACATTTATTGTGCATTTATTGAGATCCACCTCAGATCATCAGGCATTACATCTGGGAGGTGGGGAACCCCTGTTGTAGAAGACACATCCATCTGGACAGAACCGAGAGGGTGCCCTGACCTTAGTCTTCTTGTTACCGCTTGCCGCTCAAAAGCCAACAAACAGGCCAGGCTGGTGGAAGGGGAAGTTTGCTTTATTTCAGGTGCCAGCAGCTGGGAAGGGGAAGGTGCCAGACTAAGGGGGCTACATGCAGAAATAGCACAGTCATCTCTAACAGTCATCTTCAGACTGGTCATTGGTGGTCTGACCAGAGTTATCTTGCTTGTTGTAGGTACAGTCAATCTTTAGTTCCAGGGTCCATTTGTTCCCATTTCTTTGTGGCCACTTCTCGGCATTGTGGCAGCTCAAGTCCTGGGTGTAGTCTGGTCATCGTGTAGTTAACTTCTTCCACCTGGGGTTTCAGCATCCATAAGACAGGTCTCAGGATATGGCTCAGAATATTATCTATAGCCCTTGAGAAAGAGCTAAAGGTCCTTAACTATGCTTGCTGCTGCTGCTGCTGCTAAGTCGCTTCAGTCGTGTCCGACTATGTGCGACCCCAGAGAAGGCAGCCCATCAGACTCCCCCGTCCCTGGGATTCTCCAGGCAAGAACACTGGAGTGGGTTGCCATTTCCTTCTCCAATGCAAGAAAGTGAAAAGTGAAAGTGAAGTCACTCAGTCGTGTCTGACTCCTAGCGACGCCATGGACTGCAGCCCACCAGGCCCCTCTGTCCATGGGATTTTCCAGGCAAGAGTACTGGAGTGGGTTGCCATTGCCTTCTCCTAACTATGTTTAGTGACTACATTACCATTATTTAGTCTCCTTTGATTGTTTTCCTTTATTTCCTCATTTCTCACTTCTCTGATTAAACTTATTCTTTGACTAAAGTTTTCTACAGACAAAAGGCAGGCAGAGGAAGGACCATAGGGCTCTGCTCCATTTCACTGTCTCAGGAAGTTTTTATTACACTAGTGAGCAGAGCAATAGCACTTGATGCTTTTATCTCAGGATACTTTCATATCAACCCTGTGTGGCAGGAAATGTATCATTTCATTTCTGTTTAACAGGTGAGGAAACAGGTTCATGGTAGTTAAGTAGCAAGGTCACTAGATAAGCTAGTGGCAGAGTTGGATCTAGAGTTCTACATTCCTAACTCTAACCCAGTGCTTTTCTTTCTTTCTGACTTTTCTTCTTTAATTATATTCCAGTGTCATTTGTTTTTTAATTGAGGGCTTGAGGTCTGGTGAGAATCACTTCCTAATAGGGAGACTTCATGAGATTTGGGGCAAGCTTCAAAGGAAAGATGGCCAGGGAGATGAGATAGATGAAAATGATTGAGGAAAGGCAGATGGTTTGGGGCAAGTCTTTTAACTTCTTAAGGTTCAGTCTTCTCTGTAAGATACGTGATAATGACCACCCATCTCTTCAACTTCTGCAGTCCCCCACCGCCTCCTGGGGGTTGCTCCTTGTAAAAAGGGTGCAGGGAAACTTTCAGTGAGAGCCTGGTGGGTAACACGTGCTCCGTAAATGACATCGCTGTCATTATGAAGAAAAGTGTGTTTGGGCTAGGGCTCAGTTGCCTCCCAAACTGGGAAGCTGTGGACCACTTTAGGGAAGAGAGATGAATGTCAAAGAAGCCTAAAAATCGAGCTCTGCACACTTAAAAAAAAAAAAAATTATTTCTGGGAGTTCCCTGGTGGTCCAGTGGTTAGGAACCTGCCTTCCAATGCAGGAGATGTGGTTTTGATCCCTGGTCCAGGAACTAAGATCCCACATGCCATAGAGCTACTGAACCCAAGCTAAGACCCAACATGGCAAAATAAATAAATACCTAAATAAATAAATATATTTTGAAAGTTTTTATCTTTGGCTGTGCTGGGTCTTCGTTGCTGCACATGGGCTTTCTCTAGTTGCAGCCGGCGGGGGGTGCTCTCTAGTTGTGGTCTGTGGGCTTCTCGCCGTGGGGGCTTCTCTCGCTGCAGCCCACAGGCTCCGGATGTGAGGGCTCAGTAGTTGTGACACACGGGCATAGTGGCCCTGCAGCATGTGGAATCTTCCCGAACCAGGAAAGGATTCTTAACCACTGGACCACCTGGGAAGTCCTCTGCACACTTCTAATATGCCTCAGCACACAGATTAGGGCTTCCCTGGTAGCTCAGTTGGTAAAGAATCTGCCTGCAAAGCGGGGAGACTTGGGTTTGATCCCTGGGTTGGGAAGATCCCCTGGAGAAGGGAAAGGCTACCCACTCCAGTATCCTGGCCTGGACAGTTCCATGGACTTTATAGTCACTGGGGTCACAAAGAGTCAGACATGACTGAGTGACTTTCACTTTCACTTCAGGACACAGATTTTTCTGGATCTTTTTGTCCCTTGAACCTCAGGGGCTTCACACGATGATTAAACAGCAGGTCATTTCCCAGGCATATATTGGCCCATCTGTCTCGAGCCTTCTCATCCAGGACCTTCTTGGCAATGCTCATCCAGACCCTGGTACAGCAGAAAGCTAGA
Organism: Bubalus kerabau; assembly: GCF_029407905.1. Taxonomy (NCBI): domain Eukaryota; kingdom Metazoa; phylum Chordata; class Mammalia; order Artiodactyla; family Bovidae; genus Bubalus; species Bubalus kerabau. The sequence goes on along the minus strand of NC_073634.1, from coordinate 104,991,256 downwards.
GGAGGTGTCCCCCCTGGGCCCCCCCTCTCTTTCTCATACCTCTGTTCTCCACCACTTGCAGGCCCCGCCCCCCGCCCCCCAGCCACTGATGGAGCCAGGTACTTGCAAACAGCTTAGGCACACATTCACACAATCGATATCACAAAAGATAAATCTGCAGCAATTGACTCCAGGCTGTACTGTCACTAAGTGACAATGAAAAATGATCAGCACTTGAATACATTGCATTTTTATCTTTAAATCTTTCTACAGAAGCAGTGTCAATATAAGAGCACTAAATAATCTCTAGGTAGCAGGAAGAAGCAAGAACATTTTTTTCCTTCATGGAAGATGAATGTAGCTTTTTCGAAGATCTTAAATACTGAAGTAAGGAATTAGCTCTCTAAAGCCCTACGATGACTGGCTCCCTTGTCAGTCCTCCGAGGGCGATTTGAATACCCAACTCCTCTCTTCCATCAGTGTTCTTTAAATAACAATGCTTGGATCTGGGGACTAGAGACCTCTTCCAAGCCCTAATGAATCCATCAATCACGGCTTGCTGCATTTTATTCCTCAGACCCAGCTCAGTTAGCCAACAGGGGAAATTGAGGCAGAAGGAAGTTTAGAGTCTTATCTTATAAAGTCATGCAGGAATTGTTTTCCTTCAGAGTCAATCCTCTGGTCCTTAAGAAGAGGACATGGTCAGTTTCACCAGGGATTTTGAGATGGAAGTTTCATCAGCAATCAGATTGCTTGGTTGTCATCATCAAATGGGCATCAAATGCGGGGCATTATTAAGTGTAAGAGACTGATAGCCATTAGAAATGCAGAGAAATCAGCCTTCCTCTTTCCAGCTTACAAGGTATTGGGTGGAAGGACATTTGCTTAACAATGATGACCACCATACATTGAGCGATAGCAGCTCCAGGTTCTGCACTAAGAACTCTTGTTATTGATCAATCCCTAAGTTGCGTCTGACTCTGTGACCCCATGGACTGCAGCATGCCAGGCTTCCCTGTACTTCACCAACTCCCAGAGTTTACTCAAACTCACGTCAATTGAGTCAGTGATGCTATCCAACCATCTCATCTTCTGCTGCCCACTTCTCCTTTTGACTTCAATCTTCCCCGGCATCGGAATCTTTCCCAGTAAGTCAGCTCTTCACATCAGGTGGCCAAAGTACTGGAGCTTCAGCTTCGGCATCAGCCCTTCCAAAGAATATGCAGGGTAGATTTCCTTTAGGATTGACTGGTTTGATCTCCTTGCAAAACAAGGGACTCTCAAGAGTTTTCTGCAGCATCTCTGCGTGTACCCTGTCAGCTGAGCGGACCTCCCAGTAGTCCTACAAGGGGAGCATCATCAACCCCATTTTACAAACAAGGCAACATTGCCAGGGACAGATATCCAGGGCAGGACAGCAGACCCGGACTCGAGTCTCAGCTCTGTGTGAACTGGGGTAAGATATGACCCTCTTTGGCAGCTTCCTTTTAAGTAAAGTGAGGGGAGTCAGATTCTATGAACCCTGAAAAAAATACCCAGCCTTTACAATCATTAGTTCCATGACTATTCAACTAGATAGGCAATCTGTGTCCCTCGGCATTTGCCAAGTGCCTGCTTCACGCCAGGTCTGAGTTATCACTGAGCAATACATCTTCTGTTCTCTGTGTAGATAGAGAAGCTATGACAACAACCCTCTCCCATAAAGTTATTATAATAAAAAAAGCAATTAAATAGTAATCAACTCTAGTGTGCCTGGCACTGTCCCGGGGGGTGTTGGTATAGGACATGCAAAGAAGAAGAAAACAGTTTCTGACTTGAAAGAGTTTTTAGTTATGCTGGAGAGAGGAGACTGGTGTCCAATAAAATAGCCTTCATGATCAAATCCGGGAATAGGGGCTGGGGAGGCTGTAGGGTAGAGAGCACAGGGGAGGTGGAAGCCAAAGCCCTTTGGTCCGTAGTTAGTCATTAGGGAGTGGAGTAAGGTGCTCCAAGTTTGGAGCTGAAGACCCTCTACAGCAAGAAACTGGTAAGAATCAGCATGGAAGATATAATCATAGACATTTACTCACTCTGAGAAATAACCTGTGAATGCCTTGCTGACTTGGAAACACTCAAATCTAATCAAAGTGACCAAGCACTGACTAAGAAAGTGGTAACCCAACTGATTGGACTCTAACCTGTGTGGAGGAAAATTATTAACAGAAAAGTACTTGTCAGCATCAAGTACGAAAGGAGGGGAGTTGAATAGCAGGAACTAGTCAGCCTTTATCCATTACTCCCCAAAGGAGAGAGAGACTGAGGCAGCATTTTCAATGCCTTTTTGTCAGCTCCCTTCAGTTCCCTGAAATGCTTGGGTAAAGAGTTTCAAAATCCAGTACAGTTGGGAAAAGCTGCATGACATCCCCTCGGTGAGAGTCAATCTGGACATTAAAGCCCATTGAAGGACTTCCCTGGTGGTCTAGTGGCTAGGACTCCGAGCTCTCATTGCAGAGAGTCTGGGTTTGATCCCTGGTCAGGGAACTAGATTCCACAAGCCGCAACTAAAAAAGATCTTGCATTCTTCAACTAAGACCCGGGGCAGTCAAATAAATAAATACTAAAATAAATAAAGCCCACTGAAGTTCAGAGAAGTCATATAACAAGCAAACAAACAAAAATGCAAAACCTTACTTATCCTCCTTTAACCTGACATTTTAGGTTATTTGGAGATGAGATGGGGAAAAAACGTCCATGAATATGAAAGACAATTTAGAAAAGAATGATCTAAAGACTTAGATGAAATGCATTAATTGGTCTCACAGAAAAAGATAAATTATGAGGAATGGGGGAAACAATTTTAGAGAGATGCTAAACTAATATATACAATTGATGAGGATGATCTCACAGGTATATTGTATCACGTGAGAAAATCTAGATACAGAAGAGTGTGTGAAGTGTACTTTCATCATTTTTTAAAACAAGAAAGTATAAAAATATACATGAATATATATATGTATATTCTATTTATATTTGCTCACTCATGTCTGACTCTTTGCAACCCTGTGGCCCGTAGCCCACCAGACTCCTCTGTCCATGGAATTCTCTAGGCAAGAATCCTGGAGTTGGGTTGCCATTTCCAGGGGATCTTCCTGACCCAGGGATCTAACCCTGTATATAGAAGTGTATATATATATACACACTTCCATAGGCATAAGTTCAGTTCATTACAGTTCAGTCGCTCAGTCATGTCCGACTCTTTGCGACCCCATGAATCGCAGCACGCTAGGCCTCTCTGTCCATCACCAACTCCTGGAGTTCACTCAGACTCATGTCCATCGAGTCAGTGATGCCATCCAGCCATCTCATCCTCTGTCGTCCTCTTCTCCTCCTGCCCCCAATCCATCCCAGCTTCAGAGTCTTTTCCAATGAGTCAACTCTTCGCCTGAGGTGGCCAAAATACTGGAGTTTCAGCTTTAGCATCATTCCTTACAAAGAAATCCCAGGGCTGATCTCCTTCAGAATGGACTGGTTGGATCTCCTTGCAGTCCAAGGGACTCTCAAGAGTCTTCTCCCAACACCACAGTTCAAAAGCATCAATTCTTTGGCACTCAGCTTTCTTCACAGTCCAACTCTCCAACTCTCATATCCATACATGACTACTGGAAAAACCATAGCCTTGACTAGACAGACCTTTGTTGGCAAAGGAATGTCTCTGCTTTGAATATGCTATCTAGGTTGGTCATAACTTTTCTTCCAAGGAGTAAGCGTCTTTTAATTTCATGGCTGCAATCACCATCTGCAGTGATTTTGGAGCCCAAAACAATAAAGTCTGACACTGTGTCCACTGTTTCCCCTTCCATTTCCCATGAAGTGATGGAACCAGATGCCATGATCTTCGTTTTCTGAATGTTGAGTTTTAAGCCAACTTTTTCACTCTCCACTTTCACTTTCATCAAGAGGCTTTTTAGTTCCTCTTCACTTTCTGCCATAAGGGTGGTGTCATCTGCATATCTGAGCTTATTGATATTTCTGCCAGCAATCTTGATTCCAGCTTGTGCTTCTTCCAGCCCAGCGTTTCTCGTGATGTCCTCTGCATAGAAGTTAAATAAGCAGGGCGACAATATACAGCCTTGACATACTCCTTTTCCTATTTGGAACCAGTCTGTTGTTCCATGTCCAGTTCTAACTGTTGCTTCCTGACCTGCATACAAATTTCTCAAGAGGCAGGTCAGGTGGTCTTGTATTCCCATCTCTTTCAGAATTGTCCACAGTTTATTGTGATCCACACAGTCAAAGGCTTTGGCATAGTCAATAAAGCAGAAATAGATGTTTTTCTGGAACTCTCTTGCTTTTTCAATGATCCAGCGGATGTTGGCAATTTGGTCTCTGGTTCCTCTGCGTTTTCTAAAACCAGCTTGAACATCTGGAAGTTCACAGTTCATGTATTGCTGAAGCCTGGCTTGGAGAATTTTGAGCATTACTTTACTAGCATGTGAGATGAGTGCAATTGTGCGGTAGTTTGAGCATTCTTTGGCATTGCCTTTCTTTGGGATTGGAATGAACACTGACCTTTTCCAGTCCTGTGGCCACTGCTGAGTTTTCCACATTTGCTGGCATATTGAGTGGAGCACTTTCACAGCATCATCTTTCAGGACTTGGAATAGCTCATCTGGAATTCCATCACCTCCACTAGCTTTGTTCGTAGTGATGCTTTCTAAGGCCCACTTGACTTCACATTCCAGGATATCTGGCTCTAGGTGAGTGATCATGCCATCGTGATTATCTGGGTCATGAAGATGTTTTTTTGTACAGTTCTTCTGTGTATTCTTGCCACCTCGTCTTAATATCTTCTGCTTCTGTTAGGCCCATACCATTTCTGTCCTTTATCGAGCCCATCTTTGCATGAAATGTTTCCTTGGTATCTCTAATTTTCTTGAAGAGATCTCTAGTCTTTCCCATTCTATTATTTTCCTCTATTTCTTTGCATTGATTGCTGAGGAAGGCTTTCTTATCTCTCCTTGCTTATATCTTTCCTTTTCTCCTTTGCTTTTCGCTTCTCTTCTTTTCACAGCTATTTGTAAGGCCTCCCCAGACAGCCATTTTGCTTTTTTGCATTTCTTTTCCATGGGGATGGTCTTGATCCCTGTCTCCTGTACAATGTCACGAACCTCATTCCATAGTTCATCAGGCACTCTATCTATCAGATCTAGTCCCTTAATCCATTTCTCACTTCCACTGTGTAATCATAACGGGTTTGATTTAGGTCATACCTGAATGGTCTAGTGGTTTTCCCTACTTTCTTCAATTTAAGTCTGAATTTGGCAATAAGGAGTTCATGATCTGAGCCACAGTCAGCTCCTGGTCTTGTTTTTGCTGACTGAATAGAGCTTCTCCATCTTTGGCTGCAAAGAATATAATCAATCTGATTTCGGTGTTGACCATCTGGTGATGTCCATGTGTAGAGTCTTCTCTTGTGTTGTTGGAAGAGGGTGTTTGCTATGACCAGTGCGTTCTCTTGGCAAAACTCTATTAGTCTTTGCCCTGCTTCATTCTGTATTCCAAGGCCAAATTTGCCTGTTACTCCAGGTGTTTCTTGACTTCCTACTTTTGCATTCCAGTCCCCTATAATGAAAAGGACATCTTTTTTGAGTGTTAGTTCTAAAAGGTCTTGTAGGTCTTCATAGAACCGTTCAACTTCAGCTTCTTCAGCGTTACTGGTTGGGGCATAGACTTGGATTACTGTGATATTGAATGGTTTGCCTTGGAAACGAACAGAGATCATTCTGTTGTTTTTGAGATTGCATCCAAGTACTGCATTTTGGACTCTTGTTGACCATGATGGCTACTCCATTTCTTCTGAGGGATTGCTGCCGCAGTAGTAGATATAATGGTCATTTGAGTTAAATTCACCCATTCCAGTCCATTTTAGTTCGCTGATTCCTAGAATGTCGACATTCACTCTTGCCATCTCTTGTTTGACCACTTAAAATTTGCCTTGATTCATGGACCTGACATTCCAGGTTCCTATGCAATATTGCTCTTTACAGCATCGGACCTTGCTTCTATCACCAGTCACATCCACAGCTGGGTATTCTTTTTGCTTTGGCTCCATCCCTTCATTCTTTCTGGAGTTATTTCTGCACTGATCTCCAGCAGCATATTGGGCACCTACTGACCTGGGGAGTTCCTCTGTCAGTATCCTGTCATTTTGCCTTTTCATACTGTTCATGGGGTTCTCAAGGCAAGAATACTGAAGTGGTTTGCCATTCCTTTCTCCAGTGGACCACATTCTGTCAGACCTCTCCACAATGACCCGCCCATCTTGGGTGGCCCCATGGGCATGGCTTAGTTTCAGTGAGTTAGACAAGGCTGTGGTCCTAGTGTGATTAGATTGACTAGTTTTCTGTGAGTATGGTTTCAGTGTGTCTACCTTCTGATGCCCTCTTGCAGGGGTTGGTCTCAGCGTTTGTTCAGCCTCCTTAGGAGAGCACTGTCAAAGGAAGTGAAAGAGCAAGTGGGCACAAACTGGTTCGGGAACAAATACTATTATATCCCGGAGTACAAGAACTGGAGAACTTCACTAGGAATGTTTTAATTCGTCGGAGTCTACCCTTATGGACAGCTTTCTTGAAGAAATGTAACTAGCGCAGGCGGCTGCGACCGGCGCATTTAGCGCAGCCGAGAGGAGCTACCCCACATCCGAGGTCAGGGGCAGAAGCCCGGAGGACCCCATGCCCGAGGGGAGGCGGCCAAGAGGAGTTACCCTACGTCCAAGCTCAGGGGCAGCGGCCGAGAGTGCCAGGCTGCGACAGCGCAGGAACGGCCGAGAGGAACTACCCCACGTCCGAGGTCAGGGGCGGCGGCCGGGAGGACCTACCCCACGCCATAGGCATAAGACATCCCCAGAAATAGAAAAAGGAAGTCAATAACACTGGCTGACTCCTGGGAAAAAAGAGAGGAAAGAGACTTTTCAACGAATCCTTTCAAATTTTGAATCATGTAAAAGTATCATCTATTAAAAAGTAAAACAAAAATATCCTGAAATATTAGGTACCATTCAATGTGAATGGAACTAACAAGTAACTATTGCTAAGAGTCATTGCTCCCCTTAAAATACTTCAGCAGCTTTCCACGTCCCCTTGAGATAAAGACTAGACCTCCTGGAGGCCCTGCGTGGTGTGCCTTATCCCTCCTTCCATTCCCATCCATCTTCTCCACAGCAGCCACGCTGGTATTCTTGCAGCTTTTCTAAAAAACTATAGTCTGACTCTCTTCTCATGGTTTTTACATAAGCTAGACATTCCACTTGGAGTACTCTCTCCCCAAATGTTCGTATGGGAAATCCGTGCTCCTCATTGAAGTTTTTCATCGGATATATTTGATCCACCCCGTTAGCCACCTCCCACGGTGTCCACTGCCTCTCGGGCCACTCTGCAGTGTACCCTGTGTGGGTTGCTGTCCGTGGTGCTGATAATAACACAATTGGGAACGGGGCGATCTGCCCTCGTGTTGTTCGGATGCTACAGTGATGAAACTGAATGTACACATTACAAGCCATTTATTAATGGTGCCCCTTTCATTCTCAGAGTGTCATTTGGATTTTAAGTTATCAAGTCATGCCAGCTATGAAGAAAATAAAGCGTGCTAAAAAAGTAACGCGCTGTTACTGCATTGTGGGCCAAGGTTTTTCATGACCCTTGAGTTGAATGTGTGTGAAAAACAAGCATCCAGAAACAGGAGAACAAAATAAAGGGACGGGTTGTTTCAAAGCCCACTAGAAGCAAAGAGGCCTTTAAAAGTAGGGTCTTGTCCCTCTTGAGAATTACTTCTGCTCTTAGCTTTCATAGGTAATATCTCTTATCTTTAATCTTTCAGCAGTCACAGAAATGCTGAACTGCAGTGAAATAAAATGACCCAAGCAAAGTGGAAGTAAGATTTCCCATTGTGGGGACCAAGGTGATATATAAACACATTTTGTATGTCTTTCTTTCTTTGTTTGCAACAGGACTTAGAAGCACCCAGGATCTTTAATTGTGGCATGTGGGATCTAGTTCCCTGGCTAGGAATTGAATCTGGGCCCCCTACATTGGGAGCAGGGAGTCTTAGCCACTGGATCACCAAGGAAGTTCCAGTATGTATGTCTTTCTAATCAACCTATTGGAGGGTGGAGGACAGAAGGAGATAGTTAGGGAGCTAAAAGAATGTACTCCTCTGGGGCTTTATTCCCTCTTCACCCAGTGTCCTGGAGTGGAAGAAGTGTGTTTATGAAAATTCTATCACTTTTTAATATTGACATTGCAGACCTAGACAAATGCTTTTTCACAGCCAGCTTTTAATCCATTTATTCTTGTTGAATTCTACTTTCTGAATCCTGATCTGGTTGCTTTTTCTGAATTTTGGGGGCGTTGCCTCACTAGGCTGGGAAGCGTGCATTTTGGAGAGTGGTAACTGAAAGTTTTGGTCTCGATCAATGGAGAGATTTTATTTGTGTAGCTGAAGAACTTAATCAGGACTAGGATCCAATCTTCCAGGCATATCATTATCAACCACGGAGTGTGTGCTTTCCTTGTAAATACATGTGGTTCCTGATATGATGCCAGAAATACATTTTAGGACAGGCTTTTCTTTTCCTCCTTGTGCCCAGAGCCTATAATTGCCAGGCTATATTTGAGAAGTGAGCTCAGATGCAGATTTCTAGACTATGTTTTGTTGTAGACAGTTCTTGTCCTAACCTCCTCCCAGCCACGACAACTATCTACAGGAAACAGAATGTTTGTATCAACCTGGGTTTTGCTAACCAGTATCTCTAAAGATCTCATTTGTACCACTGTGATTGTGGGTGAGGTTTTGTTTTGGGATTTTTATTTGTTTGTTTGTTGCCTCTCATGATTATTTAATGAGCCTAGTATACACACAGAGGTTTTTGAAACTTTGGCAGAGGCAGAGAACCTCTTCTTAAAAGACAACTACTCAAGTCTCAATATAAATGGTGTAAAAATAGAGCTGTTTTTGGTTGAAGAGGGCCTGAGGATCTACTCTCTGACCATCCCTTTCCTTATCTTTATTCTTGAGGCCTACCTTATCTTCATGATATTTCTAAGGACTTCTGGTGCCTTAAGGAACCCAGTTTGAAAACCACTGGTATGGAAGCATAGCACTACTTCAAAGTTCCAAGACCTGGTCCTATATTAGTCCTCCCCTTAGCTATTGGACTTTGAGCAAGTCACTCAATCCCAGTGGGCCCAGTTTCTCTACCTATGCAGTGAATTTCCCAAACTGGATAATTTCTAAAATCCCGAACTCTCAGCTTTGATATGATGAAGATCGCATGACTGTGAAATTTCAGTTCCGTTCAGTCACTCAGTCATGTCTGACTCTCTGTGACCTCATGGACTGCAGCACATCAGGCCTCCCTGTCCCTCACCAACTTCCGGAGCTTGCTCAAACTCACGTCCATTAAGTTGGTGATGCCATCCAACCGTCTCATCTTCTGTCATCCCCTTCTCCTCCTGCCCTTAATCTTCCCCAGCATCAGGGTCTTTTCAAATGAGTCAGCTCTTCACATCAGGTTGTCAAAGTATTGGAGCTTCAACTTCAGCATCAGTCCCTTCAGTGAATCTTCAGGATTGATTTCCTTTAGGATGGACTGGTTGAATCTCTTTGCTGTCCAAGGGACTCTCAAGAGTCTACTCCAACACCATAGTTCAAAAGCATCAGTTCCTTGACACTCAGCTTTCTTTATAGTCCAACTCTCACATCCATATATGACTACTGGAAAAACCATAGTCTTGACTAGATGGACCTTTGTTGGCAAAGTAATGTCTCTGCTTTTCAATATGCTGTCTATGCTGGTCATAGCTTTTCTTCCAAGGAGTAAGCATCTTTTAATTTCATGGCTGCAATCACCATCTGCAGTGATTTTGGAGCTCAGAAAACTAAAATCAGCCACTCTTTCCACTGTTTCCCCATCTATTTCCTATGAAGTGATGGGACCAGATGCCATGATCTTAGTTTTCTGAATGTTGAGCTTTACCCCAACTTTTTCACTCTCCGCTTTCACTTTCATCAAGAGGCTCTTTAGTTCTTTTTCACTTTCTGCCATAAGGGTGTTATCATCTGCATATCTGAAGTTATTGATATTTCTCCCGGCAATCTTGATTCCAGCCTGTGCTTCCTCCAGCCCAGCATTTCTCATGATGTACTCTGCATAGAAGTTAAATAAGCAGGGTGACAATATACAGCCTTGACGTACTTCTTTCCCAATTTGGAACCAGTCTGTTGTTCCATGTCCAGTTCTAACTGTTGCTTCCTGACCTGCATACAGGTTTTTCAACAGGCAGGTCAGGTGGTCTGGTATTCCCATCTCTTTCAGAATTTTCCACAGTTTGTGGTGGTGATCCACACAGTCAAAGGCTTTGGCATAGTCAATAAAGCAGAAATAGATGTTTTTCTGGAACTCTCTTGTTGTTTTGATGATCCAGCAGATTCTGGCAGTTTGATCTCTCGTTCCTTTGCGTTTTCTAAAACCAGCTTGAACATCTGGAAATTCACGATTCATGTATTGCTGAAGCCTGGCTTGGAGAATTTTGAGCATTACTTTAGTAGCGTGTGAGATGAGTGCAATTGTGCGGTAGTTTGAGCATTCTTTGGCATTGCCTTTCTTTGGGATTGGAATGAACACTGACCTTTTCCAGTCTTGTGGCCACTGCTGAGTTTTCCAAATTTGCTGGCATATTGAGTGCAGCACTTTCACAGCATCATCTTTCAGGATTTGAAATAGCTCAACTAGAATTCCATCACCTCCACTAGCTTTGTTCGTAGTGATGCTTCCTAAGGCCCCCTTGACTTCTCATTCCAGGATGTCTGGCTCTAGGTGAGTGATCATGCCATCGTGATTATCTGGGTCATGAAGATCTTTTTTGTACAGTTCTTCTGTGTATTCTTGCCACCTCGTCTTAATATCTTCTGCTTCTGTTAGGTCCATACCATTTCTGCCCTTTATTGTGCCCATCTTTGCATGAAATGTGCCCTTGGTATCTCTAATTTTCTTGAAGGGATCTCTAGTCTTTCCTATTCTATTGTTTTCCCCTATTTCTTTGCATTGATCACTGAAGAAGGCTTTCTTATCTCTCCTTGCTAGTCTTTGGAGCTCTGCATTCAGATGGGTATATCTTTCCTTTTCTCCTTTGCTTTTCGCTTCTCTTCTTTTCTCAGATATTTTTAAGGCCTCCTCAGACAGCCGTTTTGCTTTTTTGCATTTCTTTTTCATGGGGATGGTCTTGATCCCTGTCTCCTGTACAATGTCATGAACTTCCATCCATAGTTCATCAGGCACTCTGTCTATCAGATCTAGTCCCTTAAATCTATTTGTCATTTCTAGTGTATGATCGTAAGGGATTTGATTACATCATACCTGAATGGTCACACAATGGTTTTTCCTACTTTCTTAAATTTAAGTCTGAATTTGGCAATAAGGAGTTCATGATCTGAGCCATAGTCAGCTCCTGGTCTTGTTTTTGCTGACAGTATAGAGCTTCTCCACCTTTGGCTGCAAAAAGTATAATCAATCTGATTTTGGTGTTGACCATCTGGTGATGTCCATGTGTAGAGTCTTCTCTTGTGTTGTTGGAAGAGGGTGTTTGCTATGACCAGTGTGTTCTCTTGGCAAAACTCTATTAGCCTTTGCCCTGCTTCATTCTGTACTCCAAGGCCAAATTTGCCTGTTACTTCAGATGTTTCTTGACTTCCCACTTTTGTGAAATTTAGGTTCCAAAATTTTATGATCCTCAAATTCTGGAAGTCTTCATCTTACAATTCCTAAGAAGGATTGTGTACTTTAATGATAATTTCATAGTAACTATTATATCTTTTTAAATAGGCTTTGAGTGTTAGTTTTTTTTTTTTTGTTTTTTTTTTTTAAGAAAGAGTAGTTAAAAAATGTATTTATGGAGGAAAGGATTGAGTAATACAAAGATCTGTGGGAAAAGTATTCCTGGAAGAAAGATGAGCATATGCCAAGGCCCTGTGGTGGGGAGTGAGCTTGGCACATTCAGGGAAAAAGTAAGCAGACCAGCAGGGCCGGAATGGAGTAAGCACGGGAGAGGGTGTTAAGAGGGGGGTGGAAAGGTTGGCTGGGGTCCTCTCTGCAAAGTACTGAGTCTGGATTTTATTCTAAGTGCAAACAGTAGTCACAGGGGAGATACAAGCAAGGGGAGACATAACCTGACTTTTTAAAAAAATTTTTATTGGTTGATTTACAAAGAGATCAGGCAGAAAGCTAAAACAGCGTTCCAGATGAGAGGTATCTGTGACACAGAGCTGGGAAGCATCAGAGGAGGTGGCGAGACGTGGTTAGCTTTGAAATACCTTTGATGGTGGAACTCACAGGACTCGATGACTGATTGGATGATAACTGCAGACATAAGAAACAAAAAGCAAATTCTAATACGAGCCTTAAAGGTCGTGAGCACGATGCTCAGCATTGTTGATGTTGGTCTGCCATTGGGCTGCTTCTCACGTGGGCAGCTTTAGGGAGAGCCTGCTCTAGGGCACAGAGGAGCAAGGGCGTATTTATTTCACAATTGCTCAAGATTCTTTTGAACCACACAAGTCAGGCCAGCTAGTACAGATGTGAACATGTATTAATATACATATACGCAATATATGGATATGTATATACATATATACATATAATATACATATACATATACGCACATGGTATATGTAGCCAAAAGTGAGCAATTTTCTTTTTCATGCACTTAAAAATTTTTCTAAGCTTTTTTAACAGGTGAATATAAATCCCTTTAAGACAAAAAGTAAATCTACTCTGGCACTCCTGGAGAGAGATGTAGTTTGAGACATTCGGGGAGAAGGTGTATTTTGTTTCTCTTGCCACCTGCAATGTCTTTCTTTAAAAAAACTTTTTTTAAGATTTCTTCATTTATTTGGCTGTGTCAGGTCTCAGTTGTGGCACATGGGGCCTCCCTGCATCGTGTGGGATCTTTCATTGCAGCACATGGGATCCAGAGCGCATGGGCTCAGTAGTTGCTATAGGCAGGTTTAGTTGCTCCATGACATGTGGGATCTAAGTTCCCCGACCAGGGATGGAACTCGTGTCCCTTGCATTGCAAGGCAGATTCTTAATCACTGGACCACCAGGAAGTCCCTGCTGTCTTTTATAATTCCCAGTTCTCAGCTCTTAACTACAGCTTTTGATCATTTGCCTACTGACAAGTGTCCCACTTTGGCTGCCCACCCTTTCCTCCCAGCTGTCTCTTGGGTTTGGGCTTCACTGGCACCTGGGCTGTACCAGAGGGGCCCTGGCTTTGGCACCCTGACCTACACCTGCTCAGAGCGAGGAACACCCTGCTCAGGCAGTAGCTGTGATTTGACCGCCTGATTGATTCATTTGTCTAATGGGAACACATTGCTGGGGTGCTAAGTTTGCTATTCCCCCAAACATTTTGAGGTTTTCCTCCTGACAACTGTGTTCATTGCAGTCCTGGTGAAAACAACAAAATGGAAAGGAATCTCATGGGCCACACACTTCGACACGATGTAGGGAAACATTTGGTTTCTCGTAGCTGTCAACACAATTATACCCACAGAGAAAGAAAATGAAAGGCGAGGCTGAGACAGCTCAATTGGGCTTGGAGAGTGGGTGCGAAGGCTTGGGACCTTCACGCCTGGGCAGAAGGATGCCAAGACCTCTCTGGCTGGGCAGGGGCCGAGCCCCTGTGGAGACACACCGGTGAGAGGGAGCTGCAAGGTCGGCAATACACGAGTGTTTAGCCAAAGACCTGCCAATCCTGCAAAGAGTGTGATGTTAAAGCCCCAGGGAGGAGATGAAGGGGCGATGAGGTCTCCAATGCTGGAGATCCCAAGAGGATGACCCTTCCTCCCAGCATAGGTGACAATGGCTCCCAAGCCACACTTGCAGTTCTTTTCCTCTCTGGGGACTCACAGGAAAGAACCATACCAAACAACGCATGATTTTAAAGTAAGGCAAGATTAAGTTTTCTGGAGGCTCCTTTGGACTATTGATTGCTCAGTGAGAAGAAGGGATTTCCCCTTGGGGGAGGGACCAGAGTCTCAGTGAGAGCTTTTTTCATCTAGTTCCTACCCCCACCTCCCACACATTCTAATTTTGCCATCATAGGGGGAAGTGGGCTCTACCACCAGCTACAGCCATTGATGGAAGTGCCTTAGTCATTCATTCAGTGACTCCGTGCCAGGCACAGGCTTCAGGAGGACCGAGGCTAGAAACATAGGTTCTGAGCCTCTGGGGTTTAATTTAGACTCTGTGACAAAGACTAGGTGAACACAACTGAGGTTTTGTGTTACTAAGTCTTCTCCCTTCTTCTGATGTTCTTATTTGAAAAGCAGAGGGGAAATAATGCCCATATTGATTGAGTTCCTCCCTCCAATGTGCCAGACATCACGCTGCTGTACATGCCTCATCTCATGTGATCCTAAGAAGGTTAAGGAGTGGATATTCACCTGACTTTTACAGAGGAAAAAGTGAAGGCTCAGGGAAGGTAATGAACTCGGGTCACACAGCGAGTGCATGGCAGAGCGGGATGCTGGCTCAGGTGTCTCTGACGCTATAGCACGTGGATGAGGGCCTTGTGACTTACGTGGACGGGCTGCATCCATATTACTTGGGCATTTGTTGGAAAGGCACCTGCTGAATCATGACTCGAGCTTTTAATACGGATCGAGGTGATTCATTTACACATTAACATTTGAGAAGCACTGAACCAGGAAACTCACACACAGAAACACTCTCAAGCACAGTACACTCTTTGGAAATCAGAAAGATTTATCACGTTTGCCCCATTCTGTTTTCATCAGCTTCTCAAATGCTACCCTGCAGCTTTTAAAGAGAGTTCCTCCCCAACCCAGAGTGGGAAAACCTTGCATTTAAGTGGCGAAAATCGCCAGGTGGACTTTGTGTACTAAGGGTGATTCTCCACACCCTGCTCCATGTGCTGTCCAGGACGGATCAGACAGTGGGGGCAGGGGGAGTTTTTATTTACCAGTCATAGTGGCCAAGACTGAACGCCCCAGTTTCTCAAAGGGTGGCCAGAGGATGTGGACCTTGTTTCGGGAAATAATTGGCACCAGTTCTAATAGAATTGGTCAAAGTCCACTATTCGCTTTCTCACTTCTCAGATGAGCTAGTGCAAGCCTGCTGCCTGGGAGACTAACACCCACCCAGCTCAACTTTGGGGTTTGTATGTATTAGTCACTCAGTTGTATCCGACTCTTTGTGACCCAGTGGGCTATAGCCCACCAGGCTCCTCTGTCCATGGGATTTTCCAGGCAAGAATACTGGAGTGGGTAGCCATTCCCTTCTCCAAGGGATCTTCCTGACACAGGGATCAAACCTGGGTTTCCTGCATTGCAGGTGGATTCTCTACCGTCTGAGCCACCAGGGAAGCTTTGGGGTTTAAAGACCCTAATAATCAGTCCAGAAATCATTGATATGAGGCTGCTCATGGATCTCTAAACCCTACAACCTAACACGAAGTCAGAGTTACTGCTGAGTCATATAGCAGTACCTTTGTGCAAGCTATTAATAGAAAAAGTGTCCCCTCCAGATGGATTCTGTGTTCCCCAAACTGTGTTGACTTAGCGAGGGGAATGAGGGTAGATTTCAGCTCCCCATTGCCTCTTTGGCCTGGAGCCTTTGTGCAGTGAATACCCTGCACAACCACACATGGCAGCCCCTCAGGAAATAGTTATTTAATATCAGTTATGAAGTTGTATTGTCAGCTCTACAAGCACAGAGATGACATCTGTCTTGCTCATCTGTATCCAAGCATCTAGTTCAGAGCCTGACTCAGAGTTGGTGCTTAATTAAATACATGCTGGACAGATGGATGAATGAGGAAGGAAAATAGAGTTAGTGACTCACCAAGCTCAGATGTGCAAAGTCAATGGCCTTGGAGAGCCTGAGACAAGGAATATTCATGAGATTATCTCTGTTACCTGCAACTTTCCACGCACAGGTTGAAAGCCCAAATACTGCATGAGAAGGCGCTACTGCAAGTGGACCTATGCTATTCTGCCTTTGCAAAAGGTACAGGGGCCCTTTCTGAAATTGTTGCATGAGGGCTTTTATTAACAGATATTCTTGTTGTTGTTCAGTGGCTAAGTCATATCCGACTCTTTGGGACCCCCCAGTGCGCCAGGCTCCTCTGTCCCCCACTGCCTGTCAAAGTTAGCTTAAATTCATGTCCTTTGAGTTGGTGATGCTATTTAACCATCTATCCTCTGTTGTCCTTTTCTTCTTTTGCCTTCCATCTTTCCCAGCATTGGGGTCTTTTCCAATGAGTCAACCCTTCACATCAGGTGGCCGCAAGTATTGGAGTTTCAGCTTCAATACCAGTCCTTCCAGTGAATATTCAGGGTTGATTTCCTTTAGGATTGATTGGTTTGATTTCCTTGCAGTCCAAGGGACTCAGGAGTCTTCTCCAGTAGTGTACATCTTACTTCTTAGGAACTAAGGCATGAAACTAAACAATTCTGATTCTCATGACAAAGTTTTTTTGGGGGGTGGGTTGAAAAGAGATCCAAGAATTCAGGAAAGAACCAGTAGATTCAGGTCCCCTAAGGTCCTATTTCTTAAATCTCTTCTCCAGGTCTAAGAAAATCAGTTAAAAACAAAGATGCCAAAAAAAAAAAAGAGAGAGAGAGAGATGCCTTGTATGGAAACCAGCAACTACATGACTGGTACATGAGAAAAAGATGAAGTTCCGCCTGCAAACATTTCAGGTTAGCCTTATATGGTGGGGGTTCAGGAACAAAGAACATGGATGTGCTCTGACCAAGCACATCCGCAAATAGAGCTCCAGATTTTCAAGCCCTCAGGTGCTCCAGATGCTTGGCCAGTGTTTCCCAAAGCATCTTCCATCGAATTCTGATCCTGGGGGTTGCTTCTTGGGAACAGGTACCATTGTCAAAAGGAACAACCTTTTTCAGAATATTTCCAATGAATATTCAACTATTTGGCATTCCTGCCCATTTCCTTTGTTTAGCCTAGCATTTTCCAAACTCACTTGACCCCAGACAACCCACCTTTCCACTGCACACACCTTTCACACATCTGTGACTAATCATGAGGTTTTCCTGATGGCTCAGCAGGTAAAGAATCTGCCTGAAATGCAGGAGACACAGGAGACATGGGTTCAATCCTGGGTCAGGAAGATCCCTTGGAGAAGGAAAATGGCAACCCACTCCAGTATTCTTGCCTGAAAAATTGATCCCATGGACAAAGGAGCCTGGTGGGATACAGTCCAAAGGGTTGCAAAGAGTCGGACACGACTGAGCAACTAATCACCACCACTAGTCAGCAGGGCAAGACCTAACAGAAGCAGAAGATATTAAGAAGAGGTGGCAAGAATACACAGAAGAACTGTACAAAAAAGATCTTCATGACCCAGATAATCACGATGGTGTGATAACTCAACTAGAGCCAGACATCCTGGAATGTGAAGTCAAATGGGCCTTAGAAATCATCACTACGAACAAAGCTAGTGGAGGTGATGGAATTCCAGTTGAGCTATTTCAGATCCTGAAAGAGAATTCTGTGAAAGTGCTGCACTCAATATGCCAGCAAATTTGGAAAACTCAGCAGTGGCCACAGGACTGGAAAAGGTCAGTTTTCATTCCAATCCCAAAGAAAGGCAATGCCAAAAAATGCTCAAACTACCGCTCAATTGCACTCATCTCACATGCTACTAAAGTAATGCTCAAAATTCTCCAAGCCAGGCTTCAGCAATACATGAACTGTGAACTTCCAGATGTTCAAGCTGGTTTTAGAAAAGGCAGAGGAACCAGAGATCAAACAGCCAGAATCTGCTGGATCATCAAAACAGCAAGAGAGTTCCAGAAAAACATCTATTTCTGCTTTATTGACTATGCCAAAGCCTTTGACTGTGTGGATCACAATAAACTGTGGACAATTCTGAAAGAGATGGGAATACCAGACCACCTGACCTGCCTGTTGAGAAACCTGTATGCAGGTCAGGAAGCAGCAGTTAGAACTGGACATGGAACAACAGATTGTTTCCAAATTGGGAAAGGAGTACGTCAAGGCTGTATATTGTCACCCTACTTTTTTAACTTATATGCAGAGTACATCATGAGAAACGCTGGGCTGGAGGAAGCACAAGCTGGAATCAAGATTGCTAGGAGAAATATTAATAACCTCAGATATGCAGATGACACCACCCTTATGGCAGAAAGGGAAGAAGAACTAAAGAGCCTCTTGATGAAAGTGAAAGAGGAGAATGAAAAAGTTGGCTTAAAGCTCAACATTCAGAAAACTAAGATCACGGCATCTGGTTCCATCACTTCATGGGAAATAGATGGGGAAACAGTGGAAAGAGTGGCTGACTTTATTTTTCTGAGCTCCAAAATCACTGCAGATGGTGATTGCAGCCATGAAATTAAAAGATGCTTACTCCTTGGAAGGAAAGTTATGACCAACCTAGACAGCATATTAAAAAGCAGAGACATTACTTTGTCAACAAAGGTCTATCTAGTCAAGGCTATGGTTTTTCCAGTGGTCATGTATGGATGTGAGAGTTGAACTATAAAGAAAGCTGAGCGCCAAAGAATTGATGCTTTTGAATTGTGGTGTTGGAGAAGAGTCTTGAGAGTCCCTTGGACTGCAAGGTGATCCAACCAGCCAATCCTAAAGGAAATCAGTCCTGAATATTCATTGGAAGGACTGAGGCTGAAGATGAAACTCCAATACTTTGGCCACCTCATGTGAAGAGCTGACTCATTTGAATAGACCCTGATGCTGGGAAAGATTGAGGGCAGGAGGAGAAGGAGACGACAGAGGATGAGATGGTTGGATGGCATCACTGACACAATGGACATGGGTTTGGGTGGACTCTGGGAGTTGGTGATGGACAGGGAGGCCTGGGGTGCTGCAGTTCATGGAGTCACAAAGAGTCGGACACGATGCAGCGACTGAACTGACTGAGTCAGCAAGGCTAGTCAATTACAGAGAACATGGTTCTGTGGCAAATTTAGGGAATAAGTTTATTTTCCTCTGGGCTCAAGAGAGAAGTGTCCTGCTCAAGGGCCTCCAGATTGGGTTTCCATCTCCCTTTGAGGATGTCAGTCCATGGAAGTCTGGGCTTCAATGTTTTGACAGTACATCTCACATGAGTTTTGCTTGTGAGGACCCAGCATAATCTGATGGTGATCAGCATTGCATTTTATTCATTTTTTAAATTAATTCATTTATTTCAATCGGCGGCTAATTACTTTACAATATTGTGATGGTTTTGGCCATACATTGACATGAATCAGCCATGGGTGTACATGTGTCCCCCATCCCGAGCCCCCCTCCCACCTCCTTCCCCATCCCATCCCTCAGGGTCATCCCAGTGCACCAGCTTTGAGTGCCCTGTTTCATGCATCAAACTTGGACTGGTCATCTTTTTCACATATGGTTATACACATGTTTCAGTGCTATTCTCTCAAATCATCCCACCCTTGCCTTCTCCCACAGAGTCCAAGAGTCTGTTCTTTATATCTGTGTCTCTTTTGCTGTCTTGCATATAGGGTCATCGTTACCATCTTTCTAAATTTCATATATATGCATTAGTATTTTTCTTTCTGACTTACTTCACTCTGTATAATAGGCTCCAGTTTCATCCACCTCATTAGAAGTGATTCAAATGCGTTCTTTTTAATAGCTGAGTAATATTCCATTGTGTATATGTACCACAACTTTCTTATCCATTCGTCTGCTGATGGACATCTAGGTTGCTTCCATGTCCTAGCTATTGTAAACAGCACTGTGAGCATCACATTTTAAAAGAGAGACAGAAGGGGCTTCCCTAGTGGTGCAGTGGATAAGAATCCACCTGCCAGTGCAGGGGACGTGGATTTGACCCCTCATCCAGGCAGATGTCACATGCTGTGGAGAAACTAAACCCAGGAACTGCAACCACTGAGCCCGTTTGCCTTAGAGCCCATCCTCCCCAAGAAGGGAAGTCATCGCAGTGAGAAGCCCCCTCCAAACAACCAAAACCCAGTGCAGCCAAAAATAAATAGATAAATAAAATAAAAAAGAGAAATATAGGAAACCAACCAGAATCACCTGCCATTCTCCCATCCCCAGACTAGAAGTGATCGCGTTCTTTCAACTCTTCACCACCAGGGTGTCAGAACCTGGGCAACCTGGGGTCCTGGTCGAATCACAGGAGGGACAGGCACCTCCTTGTTGATGGAGGGCAGAATCTTCTTTTACTCCCCAGGCAAGTGCCCCTGCCAGGGCGGCCCTTCTTCCTTGAGATCTTCTGAAGTAGAGCAGAAAGGCGAGGGTAGCCGAGGATGGAGATCGGCCCAGGCTGCCAGAGCAGGCTGAGCTGTGTTCACGTTCCCAGTGAGCAGGATGCCAAACAGAGCCCCACCCCTATCCCGACTCCCCAGTCTCCCTCCAGTCCTCCTTCCTGCCTCCCCCACCCAGGTCTATCCCAGGAAGCATTGTTATTCCCAAGCTGACCTCTCCACCAGGGTCTCCAGACCTGCTGGGAGGACTCCGGGCAGTGACAGGTGTCTGCAGTTCACAGGGCCCTGTCCACCATCCCTCTAGCTCTTGTGGCAGCAGCCACTGTGATTGCCTGAGAGGGCAGAGGGCTTCGTCGCCTCCCCAGACCTCCTGCAGGTTTGATATCCTTTACTGCGATTATCTCCCTCTTGCGATTTAATGAGGCTGAAATCAGAGAAAATCTGAAACTGACATAGGGCCTGTGTTTCCCAGAACCCACCACCTGCCTCCTTTCTCAGGGAGCATCCTTCCTGTCTCTCCCCTTTAAAACATTTTTTTAAGTTAATCAAAGTAACACATGTACATGGTTTAAAAAGTGAAAAAGAACCAATAAGGCTTATATTTTAAACTGGTCCCACTTGCTGACCCTGGTCTTGTCCCCAGAGGAAGCCACCTTCAACCCTTTCAGCTGTATCTTGATTTTTCAGCTATAGGCACCTTCTAATTGACTTCCACTAGAGAAAATGAAGATTTAACTCTGCTACACACACACACTCTCTCTCTCACATACTTCCTCCCTACTCTTCCTCCCAATCTCATAGATTCTACTTAAATCAATCTTCAGTGCTTACTGTTCTAGGATTTATGTAAATATTGCTTGCCAAAACCACCCAATATATGATGATGACATTTTTGTACGAGTTTGTATTTCTCAGAATTAATAATATTTCTGGTTGTTTAGTGTTCTGTGTAGCTAACTATGTCTCCAAACTCTACATCATGACTCTAAGATTCTTGTTACTATAACGGAAACCTCAGGAACCTATAAATTCCACATTTCGCTTTGAATCCTATACCCTGGGCCCAGTCAAGGCTGATTGCTGTGCTGGGCCTGAGGTCTATCTGTGAGTCAGGGCACACTGGGAGCTGGGGTCTTCTGGGATAAGCTTTGCCTTTCTCCTGTGTTACATCTGCTCTTCCCTGGATTCTCTGCTTTCCACTTTCTTGGTTTACCCCCTCGTTTTGATGGGGCACATCCTCTAGTAGCTTTCTGATAAAGGGTGCATAAGAGTAAGATTTGGTGAGACCTAGCACGTCTGAAATGTATTTTGTCCACATTTAGGCTTAAGGGATAAAATGGTTAATAAATTCAGGGCTGGGAATTATCTTTCCTTCAGGATTATGAAGGTTCTGTACCATGTCTAAGTTTTAGTGATGATGTTAAAAGGTTCAGCGCCTGATCCCTGATCCTTTGTGGACGATATTCTGTTTTTTGAAGCTTTCAATAGGCTTCTGTGCTTGGCATTCTGAACGCTCTTTAAATCTGGAAACATACAGTCCTGGGAAACTGCCATATATACTTTCGTTTTTTTTTTTAATAATAATTTCCTCCCCTCTGTTCTTTTAGTCTAGATCTCTTATTTTTGGATATTAAACTTCATGGATTGTGGTAGACAGAATAATCCTCTCCAACCCAACCCCTGAAACCTGTGAATGTGCTGTCTTACATGGCAGAAGGGACTTTGCTAAGGTAATTAAGTTAGGGATCTTGAAACAGGGAGAATACCCAGGATTAATCAGGTGGGCCCAGAGTAATCACAAGAGTCCTTGTAAGAGGGAGGCAGAAGTGGGGGTCAAGTCAGAAAGTGGAGTTGTGGAAATGGAAGCAGAGGTTGGCATGATGTGCTTTAAAGATGAAGGAAGGGGCCCTCCTGTACAGCACGGGGAACTCTGTTCAATGTTATGAGGCAGCCTGGCCAGGAGGGGAGTGTGGGGGAGAACGGATACATGTGTATGTATGGCTGAATCCCTTTGCGATCCCCCTGAACCTATCACAGCATTGTTAATTGGTTATGCTCCAATATAAAATAAAAAGTTTCAAACAAAGATGAAGGAAAAGGCCACGAGTTAAGGAATGTGGGGGCCTCTAGAAGCTGGAAAGACAAGGTACTGGATTCTCACCTCGTCTCCAGTAAGAACACAGCCCTGCAGGCACCATGATTTTAGCCAGGTGAGAACCAGTTCAGACTTATACCCTCCAGAACCGTAAGAGAATAAATGTGTATCGTTTTCAGCCACTAACTTTGCAGTGGTTTGTTACAGCAGCCACAGGAATCCCATAAAAAGGACTGGAGAGCATCTGCTACATGCCCAGGCATCACCCAACAGTGTACACTCTTTAACTTCTCCATGGACGCTCTCCTGAGCCTTCACAACAGAATGGACCCCATGCTGCAAACTCTCCCTGCTGTGTCCGTCGTCATGCTGATTGAACTGTGATGGCTGTGGTTATTCCTCGAGTGTCTCTCTACCCACTGGACCACGGGCACCAGGAGGGCCGGGATTGTGGGTCTGTTCATTTCATTCACCACTTTGTCCCAGTGTTGTTGTTCAGGCACTAAGTCGTGTCTGACTCTTTGCGACCCCGTGGACTGCAGCACGCCAGGCTCCCCTGTCTTCCACTATCTCCCAGGGTCTGCTCACATTAATTCCATTGAGTTGGTGATGCCATCCAATCATCTCATCCTCTGCTGCCCACTTCTCCTTTAGCCTTCAATCATAATAAATTCGTGCTGCGTGAATGACTAAATGAATCAAATGAATTCCACTCGGCAGTCCTCCCAGCAACCCCATGAAGCGGGAGCCATTGTCCGTTTCACAGGTGAGGAAACCGAGACACAAGTGAGGCGCCATCCCATCACTTTTCCCAGGATGCATGGATTAGAAGGCGTGGGGCCAGGATGTGAACCCAGCATTGTCTGTCTGTGCCCAACAGCCCATCAGAGCAGCCTCTAGGCTAAAAACGTCCCAACTGTCTGCCTCTGCCTCTCTGAGTGTCCCTACCCCTAGCTGACTTCTGCCCAGCAAACTAACACTCCAGGGGAAGGAGCATCTTAATTAGGCTAGCCTGCAGCTGTTAGGGGAGCTGCCTGGTCCACAGTGGAGGCGGAGGTTTCAATGACGAATCCCGCGCTTAGCTGGGCTGAGGGCGAAAAGCAACAGGATTTGTCAAGTTGCTCTGGGCTCCTCGTGAATGGGCAGCGTTCCAGAACCATAGTCATCATTCTTATTATTGTTTTTTTTTTTTTTATATCTAATCTGTTCTTGAGAACAACCATTTTGAAATTGGGCAAAAATACAGCCTAATATATTTAAACATATATATTTTTATTTTTATATAATTTAAAAATAAACGCATTGATGTACATTTTCCAAGTGCCTGCCTGCTGAATTCCTAATGTAATACAACATGACTCAGAGCTAAATTTAAAGAGAGAAGCACATATGTTTAAAGCAGGCACCAACTTTCAATCTGAGGAGAAACAGAGTCAAAAGTATTTTTTTTAGCGTGTGAACGGACTGAGTGCAAAGTGAATTATCTCCAAGCCATCTGGGAAGTCTGGTGTTTTTCAATGCCTTCACAACTCTAATTTTAAGCCGTTATTTGGCCTTTAAATAACAATATCTTTTCTTTCCATTGGAATTTGCACCAGATTCCGCATTTATTGCGCTATCGACTCCAAAAAGAGACCTATCTTTTTGAGAGCAAAAAGAGCAAAAGTTATTGAACGTATTACTCTGCAGATTGGCTCTGGGAAAAAAACAGCAGTCTGATATTTTGCAAATGAAGTTTGACATATTCTGGGATGGCATATTGCACTCACCACAAACAGGCTGCTTGTGCCCGGAGGAGAAAGCTTAATTAAAGCCCCCTTAACAGCATGCAACTCCAGGAAAACGACTCCAAGTGCACTGTAAGTGACCTTAAGTCGTTCCATGGGGTTCCCATTCATGAACGGTCTTGATTTTTACCTAGAAGACAGTACAACGTGATTATAGAATTTCAGCCCTAAGGGGCTTCTGCTCTATGCTACCAGCCTGTGCTGGGATCCCCTACATAGACTCCAGGTAATACCTTTAGTCAATGGACTCGCTGCCTTCCCAATTGCAGGAAGTGCCATGCATTATTAGGTTGAAATCTTCCTCCCTACAACTGGTTCTCATTATTGCCACTAGATTACATAGGAGTCTTCCCCATGGTTGACTCAAAGGTGAGTTGAAGGTCACCATCACGACGACCTTCCACCGGCTTTCATCTGCTCTGCTCCAAATCAAGCACACCCAGCTCCTCTAAGAACTTGGGCGGGTTCTCTCCAGTAATAAAGATCACAATTTTTTAGGAACTTGTCTATAAGGGAGTGGACAAAGAGACAAAGGAGAAGATGTCTTGAACCTCTGTGAAATCAAACTTGGCCAATAATTTATTTCATTTGAATCCCAAACCTTCTATTTCTTCTACAGCCTCTGTGTACGGTCTCTTCAGAGGTATGGACTTGGCTGAAAACCAAATCCTTATTAGTACAGAGGTTCTCAATTGGTTCTTCAGCCACTAAGTCAAGTCTGACTCTTTGAGACCCCATGGACCGCAGGACTCCAGGCTCCCCAGTCCACTATCTCCCAGAGTTTGCTCAGATTCATGTCCATTGAGTCAGTGATGCTATCCAACCATCTCATCCTCTGCCACCCCCTTCTCCTTTTGCCTTCAACCTTTCTCAGCATCAGGGTCTTTTCCAGTGAGTCAGCTCTTCACATCACGTGGCCAGAGTACTGAGCTTCAGCTTTAGCATCAGTCCTTCCAACGAATATTCAGGACTGATTTCATTTAGGATGGACTGGTTAGATGTGATCTTCAGATCAGATCAGTCGCTCAGTCGTGTCCGACTCTTTGCGACCCCATGAATCGCAGCACGCCAGGCCTCCCTGTCCATCACCAACTCCCGGAATTCACCCAAACTCATGTCCATCGAGTCAGTGATGCCATCCAGCCATCTCATCCTCTGTCGTCCCCATCTCCTCTTGCCCCCAATCCCTCCCAGCATCAGAGTCATTGACTCATTGGAAAAGATGTGATCTTACCCCCTATGAATTCTCCTTTGCCTTCTCTTCTGCAGGAATGCATTTTAAAAAGATATCTTCCCAGGTCAAACCCTAGGCTCATACAGGTTACCACTCAAAGATCTCTTTATCAGACTAATCTGTCAGAATGACGACCTCCTCGTCACTCTGTCCATTCATCCTGCTTTATATTACTTAACAGCCCTCACTACATGAAATATTACAGATATAGCTTTTTTTTTTTTTGCCACCTACTTCCCTTTACTAGAATGTAGGCTCTGCAAGGTAGGGACGTTATCTCACCATGTACCCTGTTGAATCCCCTGGGCTTATAATAATATTTGATTAATCCATATTTATTGAATAAATGTTTGAGGATCAATATGTAGATATTGGTCCATGGATATCAAACCCAGAATATCCTTCTGCCAGGCTTGAGAAGGACTGGATTAGCCTGAATGCTACATCCTTCAGGAGCCCTTTTTGCCTCCCAGATAAAGTGACTCTCCCTTCCATAAGTTCTTCTCAAACTCAGGGATCACCATTCATATGGCCTTGATCTTACAGCAGATTGGATTTTAGTTGACTTGCATTTATATCTCCCCTGTTGGGAGCAATTCCTGGAGAGCAATCTCTTCAGCCTGATGCCAGCAGTTGCCCAGAAAATACAAGGTATTGAAAGGAATGGCATCCTCTTCCTCCCTCTGTTCTCCTTCATGGAAAGGTTTTGGGGATATTTTGGTGATGGGAGCTAGTCATGATGAAGACTCATCACATCTGGTACAATCTGGGATGTGGGTTAACAGTTCAGATGAGGTTTAGTATGGTGAATATCTCAAAGAACTTTTACTTTTTGCTCACTTTTGTCCACTATAATGTCAGGTAGCATTCAGAATTAATTTGAAAAACCCTTTTGAAATGCAACAATGAAAAGACAGAGTTTAAAATGGACAAAGGATCTGAATAGACACTTCTCCAAAGAAGGTATACAAATGGCCAATAAGCCTAAGAAAAGATGGTCAACATCATTAGTCATCAGAGAAACGCAAATCAAAGCTACCATGAGATTTCAGTTCACACCTACTAGGATGGCTATCATCAAAAAGGTAGACAATAAAAGGTGTTGATGAAGATGTGGAGAAATTATAACCCTCACACGTTGTTGGTGAGAATGTAAAATGTTGCAGCCGCTATGGAAAACTTTGGCAGTTTCTCAAGAAATGAGAAAGAGTTAACATTTGACCCAGCAAGAAAAAGCAAGAGAGTTCCAGAAAAACATCTATTTCTTCTTTGTTGACTATGCCAAAGCCTTTGACTGTGGAATCACACCAAACTGTGGAAAATTCTTAAGGAGATGGGAATACCAGACCACCTGACCTGCCTCTTGAGAAATCTATACGCAGGTCAAGAAGCAACAGTTAGAGCTGAACATGGAACAACAGACTGGTTCCAAATTGGGAAAGGAGTACATCAAGGCTGTGTATTGTCACTCTGTTTATTTAACTTATATGCTGAGTACATCATGCGAAATGCTGGGCTGGATGAAGCACAAGCTGGAATCAAGATTGCTAGGAGAAATATCAATAAGCTCAGATATGCAGATGACACCACCCTTATGGCAGAAAGCAAAGAAGAACTAAAGAGCCTCTTGATGAAGGTGAAAGAGGAGAGTGAAAAAGTTGGCTTAAAGCTCAACATTCAGAAAACTAAGATCATGGCATCCAGTCCCATCATTTCATGGCAAACAGATGGGGAAACAATGAAAACAGTGAGAGACTTTATTGTTTTGGGCTCCAAAATCACTGCAGATGGTGGCTGTAGCCATGAAATGAAAAGACGCTTGCTCCTTGAAAGAAAAGCTATGACCAACCTAGACAGCATATTCAAAAGCAGAGACATTACTTTGCCAACAAAGGTCTGTCTAGTCAAAGCTATGGCTTTTCCAGTAGTCCAGTAGTCACACATGGATGTGAGAATTGGACTATAAAGAAAGCTGAGTGCCGAAGAACTGACGCTTTTGAAATGTGGTGTTGGAGAAGACTCTTGAGAGTCCCTTGGACATCAAGGAGATCAAACAGATCAATCCTAAAGGAAATCAGTCCTGAATATTCATTGGAAGGACTGATGTTGAAGCTGAAGCTCCAATACTTTGGCCACCTGATGGGAAGAACTGACTCATTGGAAAAGACCCTGATGCTGGGAAAGATTGAAGGCAGGAGGAAAAAGGGACGACAGAGGATGAGATGGTTGATGGCATCACAAACTCAATAGACACATGTTTGAGTAAGCTCTGGGAGTTGGTGATGGACAGGGAAGCCTGGCGTGCTGCAGTCCATGGGGTCACAAAGAGTCAAACATGACTGAGCAACTGAACTGAACTTGACCCAGCAATTCCATTCCTAGATCAATATGCAAGAGAACTGAAGACATATACCAACACAATAACTTGTACACATATGTTTGCAGCAACATTATTCAGTATAGCCAAAAAAGTGGGAACAACCTAAATGTCCATCAACTGTTGAATGGACAAACACACATGGCATGCCCTTTTCTTTTGGCCATAAAAGAATGAAGTACTGATGCACGCTACAATGGGCTTTCCAGGTGACACAGCAGTAAAGAGTCCACCTGCCAATGCAAGAGACACAGGAGATGTGGGTTCAGTCCCTGGGTCAGGAAAATCCCCTGGAGGAGGAAATGGCAACCCACGCCAGTATTTTTGCCTGGGATTTTCCATGGACAGAGGAGTCTGGCAGGCTACTGTCCATGGCGTTGCAAAGAGTCAGACACTACTGAGCGACTAACCACGTGTTACAACATAAGCAAGTCTTGAAAACACTATGCTGAGTGAAAGAAGCCAGACACAAAAGACCGTGTATCATATGATTCCATATATATGAAAATTTCAGAGTAGGCAAATCCCATAGAGACAGAAAGTAATTAGTGTCTTCCAGGGACTAAGAGGAGCGAAAAATGTTCTGGAATTAGATAGCAGTGACGATTGTGGAACTTTGTGAATATGCGAAAAACGTTTTTTAAAGGTGAATTTTAAAGCATGTGAATTATATTTCAATGACACTGTTATTTAAAAAAAGAAAGCTTTCCTCACCTTTCAGTAATTGAACACTCAACAAAAGTGATTACTATAGTTAGCTCTTACATATTCAAATCAATTATGAAAAAAAAAACACCCAAACTCACCTGGAAATAAAGCAGTTGGATAGAGTCAATTACCATTTAGACAGCCTTCAACTCACATAAGATAACATAAGACAACCTAACATCAGATAACACAAAACGTCACCTTTTGAGTGAAGAGAAAACAGAAGTCTCTTTCTTGGGGAAATTACACAGAAGAAATAAATCTTCTTCCATTCCACCAATGACCATCACAGTGGACAGTGCGTTGGCTGCTTCTGGTGTCCAAGAAGCCACTTAGATCATTTTTTTCTACCAGGCTGTCACCAGAACCAACAAATTCTTAAAAAAGCAAAAAGACCTAGAATCAGAAAACTGCAAGGCATGTTCAACACACATAATATCCTTAAAAAAAAAAACACTTTATTTTCATTATGGAAAATATCAAATAGTATAGTGAAACACACAAACTCATCACCAGCTCAATAATTATCAGCTGACAGTCAATCTTCTCTCACCCTTCCCCCCACTTACTTCTGTCCTTCCATATTATTGAGAAGTGAAACTCATAAATTATATCATCTTCCCCAGAAATATTTCAGTATGACCCTTTCAAAAAACCCCAAAAATATATTCATATTTCCTTTGGTGTCTTACAAACATTTAAAGGAACAATTTGCATAATGTCCTTTTTAATTGTTATCTCCATTCTCCATGGATACGTGAGAACATGAATAGCAATTACTACTATTTACAGGAGCAGCTATTGTGTGCCAGACGGTTTACTGGGGCTTTCTACATATCAACGAACATGATTCTTGCATCAATCACAAGGGACAGCGCCCGTGTTCCATCCCCCAGCTCAGGGGGGTGAATGATCCATCCCCCAGCTCAGGGGAGTGAGCGAACCCAACCGAGGGTCAGGCTGGCTGACCCGTCCTCTGTCTCCCACTCATGGCTCTCTCTTGCCTGCCTCTTTTAGGGCTCTGCTGTCCAATACTATAACCGCTGGGCTCTGCTCGCAGTCTTGTCCGACCCTTTGCAACTCCATGAACTGTAGCCCGCCAGGCTCCTCTATCCATGGAATTTTCCAGACAAGAATATTGGAGTGGGTTGCCATACTCTTGCCTGGAAAATCCCATGGACGGAGGAGCCTGGTGGGCTGCAGTCCATGGGGTCGCACAGAGTCGGGCACGACTGAACGACTTCACTTTCACTTTTCACTTTCATGCATTGGAGAAAGAAATGGCAACCCACTCCAGTATTCTTGCCTGGAGAATCCCGGGGACAGAGGAGCCTGGTGGGCTGCAGTCCATGGGGTCGCACAGAGTCGGGCACGACTGAAGCAATGCAGCAGCAGCCGCAGCCATTTCCTCCTCTAGCGGATCTTCCTGGTCCAGGGATCGAACCCACGTCTCCTGCATTACAGGTGGATTCTTTACCACTGAGCCACCAGGGAAGCCTCTAGTATAGCCACTACCTACCTGCAAAAAATTTCAAAAATGTAGTAGGCAAAAAAGAATGTAAATGATCTCATTAGTAATGTTGATGTTAAAATGATCATGCTTTGGGTGTATTGGGTTAAATAAAACCTCTTGCTGTACAACAATTGTTGCTGTACAACAATTTTATGTGATAAAATACACATAACATAAGGTTGACCATCTCAACCTTTTTAAAGTGTGCAGCAGTGTTGAGTGCACCCCCTTTGCTGGGCACCCATCAGCGCCATCCAGCTGCAGGACCCCTATGTACTCCCAGACCACTTATCAAGCCCTCCTCTCTTTGAACTACCTTTAGGTTTCTCCATAACTGTTAGTGGCAGCCAAGCATTCGCTAATGGGATCACTCATAAGTGGCGTAGTGGAGACCAGCACACCTGTCTCTCTGTCCTCCAAAGCTTGTGCTCCTTCCACCTCTGCCCTGCCACTGCCTCCCAAGAATGGACTGGTGATGCCAGCGTGGTGGAAACTGGTCTCCTGGTTCTCCTCTGTACCTATTCCCTAAGATCTTACAGGAAAACCCAAACAAACTTTTTGGCCAACCCAACATTATCCCCCAAACAGGGGAAGGAATTTGCAGCCGAATGGTGAACAACCATCAATTGCAAGGAAGGTGTGCACTCTACACACAAAAATTGACAAGTTAGGATGTCCACTGCTGTAGTGTTTCAGGTGGAAAAACCTAGATGGTCAACAACGGGGGATTCAATTGTTGTTGTCTAGTCACTAAGCTGTGTCTGACTCTTTGTCACCCCATGGACTGCAGCATGCCAGGCTCCTCAATAAATTATGTTAAACCATCAAATGGGATCCTTGGCAATAAATAAAACATTTTTGAAGACTATTTTATGATAGGGAAAGATATTTAGGCTCTATTATGAAAAATGGTGGCTCAGATGGTAAAGAATCTGCCTGCCAAGCGAGAGACGTGGGTTTGATCCCTGGGTCGAGAAGATCCTCTGGAGAAGGGAATGGCAAACCACTCCAGTAATCTTGCCTAGAGACTTATTTTGTAAACTAATGTGTGTAAATAATCAAAATGCTGAGTAGTGAAATTTTGCATAGCTTCATGTTCTTTTTTTTTTTTTTTTTTTGCTTCATGTTCTTTACAGGCTTTTTCTACAGTTTCCAAGATTTCAAAGTAAGTCTACATTTATAAATAGGAAAAATAAAGCAATACATTAAAAAAAAAAATGAGGCTTCATCACCAAGGTGAATGGATTGCTTCTTGGTCAGCATTCTGCTTGGTCACCTTTCTTGGTGTGGTCTTACCTGAGGCTTACCAGGAACTGGAGGCGGGGACATGGAGCTGCAGGAGGGTGTGGGGAGGAGGAGGAGGGCTAAAGGAGAGTTGCTGAGACAGAGATTCTTTTGCTTCCGTGGCTGCCCCACACCTTGGCTTCCCCTGGAAGCCCACAAGCTTGGCACCTTCCCTCTGCCCTCAGGTTCTGGGTGAGGGCTCTAGGGTTGGTAGCTTCTGATGCTGGCCGTCCATGGTCCCTCTTAATTAAAATGCACCATCCACATAACACAGTAATGGAATTAGAAGGCGGTTCCTCCCTCAGAAGGGCTGCGGTCAAGGCTGCACAAACAACTTGTGTTTTCTTCCACTGTGATTCAGCCTAATGTGTTGGTAAAAGGGTCCATTCCCGAGATGTTTTGTACTTAATTACGTATGAACATGGCAGAAAGCAGAGGCCCCTAACAACATGCTTGGTGGTTGATTAAGTGAGCATCTGGATGGGCAATCAATAATTTACTAAAATATTTAGAACACCGCCTGGCTTCCTGTGACGGGAAAAATATGGCTTGCTTGTGGTCCTTTGGTGGTTGTTCTGCAGGTAGAGGTCCTCCTGGCTTTCCAGTCTCTCTGCCTCTAGCTTGGACACTTCTGCGGCTAGAGTGTGAACTTTCAGAAACACGCAGATCTAATCACATCACACCTCCACGTTGTCCACTGAACTCTCTTACCTCTGTGTCTCCCCTACCCCGACTGCGCCTGGTCACCTGGGCAGGCCTGGGCCTCACTGCATTTCATGTCCCATCTGTGATTGTCTTCCCTGCTAGGCTGTGAGCGGACACCATGGGACAGGAACATATTCTGTTTGGATCCTTATTTAATCCTTTTATTTGGTGGATGTCGCTGGGTAAATGAATGCATTGGCAGCACAGGAATCCTGGCGCAGTGGTTGTGATCAGCGTTAAAGGCAAATGATACTCTCTCATTTCCCCCATCTTAAAAAAGAAACTTTAAAAAATACAATTTATTGTTCTATTTTTGTTTGTGCTGGGTCTTCATTGCTGCACATGGTCTTTCTTTATTGCGGCAAGTGGGGGCTACTCTCGAGTTGTAGTGCTCAGGCTTCTCGCTGAAGCGGCTTCCCTTGTCGTGGAGCACAGGTTCTAGGGCATGTGGACTTCAGCAGCTGTGGTCCATGGGCTCAGTTGTCCCAGGGCATGTGGAATCTTTCCAGGCCAGGGATCAAACCTGTGTCCCCTACTGGCAGAAGGATTCTCAAACACTAGACAACCAGGGAAGTCCCCGTTTTCCTCCTCTTGAATTAATAGCAAATTCCTTTAATCTTAGGGCTTCCCAAGTGTGGCTCAGTGGTGAAGAATCCGCCTGCCAATACAGGAAATGCAAGAGACACAGGTTTGATCCCTGAGTCGGGAAGATCCCCTGCAAGAGGAAATGGCAACCCACTCCAGTATCCTTGTCCGGGAAACCCCACTGACCAAGGAGCCTGGCGGGCTGCAGTCCATGGGGTCACAAAGAGCTGGACACAACTGAGCGTGGACGCATTGTGCATTGTATCACTCTCTAATCTTACACTCCTGATGGTTAGTTCTGGGGGCCACCCCTCTTCCTAATCCTCTGAATGCAAGAACTGAGGTTCAGAAGGGTTAACCCATTTGCCTGAGAGACCCCAGTGGGGCTGAGCCACCAGCCTGGGTTGACTTCCTGACCTTCAGGAATCTTCTTTGTCCCTGGGATCATTTTGGTCACCACATCACTAGCGTCATCGCCATCATTGTGTCAAGGTTGTGAGAGGCAGGAAATAAGAGGAAAACAGGAGCAGACTCAGAAGAGACCAAAGGGGATTCTTTACCATACGTGCTTAAATTGATCATAACAAACTTGGTTCCGAGCAATTTAAAAAATGACTGATGCCCCGAGTGTTAAGCAGGTGAATAGGGAGGAACACACGTTCCACTTGTGATATTTTCAGTGATATTTATCAGGCGACACTGGGCCTGGTTTTACCACTGGCTCCCCAGCTGTTTAGCAAAATGTCGAGTACATTCAATATCTATATTTGTTGAATGACTAACTTGAATGCCTACCATGTCCCCAGAACCATGGGCTGTCTCACCATAATCCTCAGGGCCACCCCAAGGTCTTAAGCATTGTGCCATGTTGATTACAACAGGTGGCTCAGTTCCCAGGTGGTTTATCCAGGGAAAATTTGGATTTAAAGCTATCTGGTGACTTTCTGTGCACCCCTCCAATGCAGTGTTCTGTGTCCAGTGAATCCTTAATAATTATTAATTGATGAGGGTGCTTTCTCAGTCTGAATGCTTAACACATGCTCTCTGAATATGATGGGTGTTGCAGCATATTTTAATTAAATCCTGACAACTTTAATTCTGATTGCTCATTCTAATACTCTTGAGCTGCTAGCACCAAGCTAATGACTTGTTCATTTTGGAAGATATTAGTAGCAGGGTGCTGCCTTTTAGCCAAACATAACATCATAATAATTAAAATCTGATATTTCTTGAAATGAACTCCTTTAAAGTGATTTCTATTCCACAAGCACACACACAGATGCAAGCATACATGTGTCAACATGCTCAAGAATTTACAACACCTCGGAGAAGCTCTGTCCATTCCTTTCCAAAATGAAAAGTTGGTTGTTGATGTGATGATAGACTCCTTACAAGGTTCAGGGGAAATGTGTATTTCCACTGATCAATTTCTGTGTTTCCCAGAAGAGGGGAGCCGGAGAGAAATCCTGAGAACTAATGACGGTGGGAGCAGAGTGTATTTGTATTTTATTGCACCAATCAGAGTCTAAACCACTGAATCAGAGAAAGAGACAAAGGAAAATCTAATTGTGTGGGAAAAGTGGCGGGAGGACAGCTGAGCAGGTGCGAGAGATGGTATCTGAGTACACAAAGAGATGAGATAATTTGGAGAGAAGATCCAGGAAGCAAATATAATATACTGGGTTAACTCATTGCTCTCACAGAGTGAACATCTCTTGTGCTCAAGGCATCGGAGAGCTGACAGTTACAAGTTAGCTGCCGGCCATACACACGTGGTGCTTACCTTAGTGCATGATTCTAACCAGAGGTTCATTCTTGGGCTTTAGTGGTGCTGTGAACCCCCCGAAATTATATGCAAAACTTTGTGTTATGGGGACTTCCCTGGCAGTCTAGTGGTTAAGATGCCATGTTTCCAATGCAGGAAAACAGGGGTTCCATCCCTGGTCGGGGAACTAAGATCCCACATACAACATGGTCCAGTCAAACCCCCCACCCCAAACAAAAATCTGCATGTTTATAGATACACATGAGTGTGGGCAGAAATAGAGCGGCACAGTTCTCAACCTCTCCTCTCCTCTGGGACAAAAATACATAGCAAGGACCTCATTCTTTAAGACTTCATTTCAGTTCAGTTGCTCAGTCAAGTCTGACTCTTTGTGACCCCATGGACTGCAGCATGCCAGGCCTCCCTGTCCATCACCAAGTCCTGGAACTTGCTCAAACTCATGTCCATTGAGTCGCTGATGTCATCCAGCCAGCTCATCCTCTGTCATCCTGTTCTCCTCCTGCCTTCAATCTTTCCCAGCATCAGGGTCTTTTCCAGTGAGTCAGTTCGTCCCGTCAGGTGGCCAAACTATTGGAGTTTCAGCTTCAGCATCGGTCCTTGAAATGAATATTCAGGACTGATTTCCTTTAGGATTGACTGGTTTGATTTCCTTGCAGTCCAAGGGACTCTCAAGAGTCTTCTCCAACACCACAGTTCAAAAGCACCAGTTCTGTGGTGCTCAGCTTTCATTATAATCCAACTCTCACATCCATACATGAGTACTGGAAAAACCATAGCTTTGACTAGATGGATCTTTGTTGGCAAAGTAATGTCTCTGCTTTTCAATATGCTGTCTAGGCTGGTCATAGCTTTTCTTCCAAGGAGCAAGCATCTTTTAATTTCATGGCTGCAGTCACCATCTGCAGTGATTTTGGAGCCCCCCAAAATAAAATCTGTCACTGTTTCCATTGTTTTCCCATCTATTTGCCATGAAGTGATGCCATGATCTTTGTTTTCTGAATGTTGAGTTTTAAGCCAAGTTTTTCACTCTCCTCTTTCACTTTCAAGAGGCTTTTTAGTTCTTTGCTTTCTGCCATAGGGTGGTGTCATCTGCATATCTGAGGTTATTGATATTTCCCCCAGCATTCCTGATTCCAGCTTGTGCTTCATCCAGCCTGGTATTTCTCATGATGTACTCTGCATATTAGTTAAATAAGCAAAGTGATAATACACAGCCTTGATGTACTTCTTTCCCAATTTGGAACCAGTCTGTTGTTCCATGTCTGGTTCTAACTGTTGCTTCTTGACCTGCATACCGATTTCTCAGGAGGCAGGTAAGGTGGTCTGGTATTCCCAACTCTTGAAGGATTTTCCACAGTTTGGTGTGATCCACAAAGTCAAAGGTTTTGATGTAGTCAATAAAGCAGAAGTAAATTTTTTTTCTGGAATTCTCTTGCTTTTTCTATGATCCAATGGATGTTGGCAATTTGATCTCTGGTTCCTCTGCCTTTTCTAAATCCAGCTTGAACATCTGGAAGTTCACGGTTCACATACTGTTGAAGCCTGGCTTGCAGAATTTTGAGCGTTACTTTGCTAGCATGTGAGATGAGTGCAGTTGTGCGGTAGTTTGAGTATTCTTTGGCATTGTGTCAAAACATGATATGGAGTTTGCCTTCTCTACTCTTCCCCTAGAAAGGATGAATAAACTGAAGCCATAACCAAAACCAGCCAAAAGACACAGATATTTTTCTTCACTTTTGTAAAGTTAAATAGTATCTTCTGCAAAAAAACTTAAAAAAGAAAAACAACTCCCCAAAAGAGATTTTTAAAAAGACCATTTAAAATATCGAACTATAGGACACAGTTCATTGACAAGTTCTTATCAACAGGGTGATGTCATTAGAGACAATTTGAATAGAACCCTTGCTGATCCTTGCTTGATTCTATGCAAAGACTCCTCAAGTGGGAGATGGAAGCGTAGGTCACAGTCCCATCGGAAACTTTCTCAGCACATCCTCCTCACAGTTAAGATCTTCTGACTGTTCATTGTATGCTGAGGATATTTCAAAAGCTTTGCGTGCAAGGTGTTATAAACCCCACAGCTATTTTATAAAGATAGGTGTTGTTACTAGGGGCCTCCCAGGTGGCACAAGTGGTAAAGAACCCACCTACCAAAGCAGGAGATGCCGGAGATGTGGGTTTGATCCCTGGTTCAGGAAGATCCCCTGGAGGAGGGCATGGCAACCCATACCAGTATTCTTGCCTGGAGAATCCCATGGGCACAGGAGTCTGGTGGGATACAGTCCATGGGCTTGCAAAGAGTCAGACACGACTGAAGTAACTTGGCACGCATGTATGCATGCATGATTGCTGCTGCTGCTGCTAAGTCACTTCAGTCGTGTCCAACTCTGTGCGACCCCATAGATGGCAGCTCGCCAGGCTCCCCCGTCCCTGGGATTCTCCAGGCAAGAACATGGAGTGGGTTGCCATTTCCTTCTCCAATGCATGAAAGTGAAAAGTGAAAGTGGAGTCACTCAGTCGTGCCCGACTCTTAGCGACCCCATGGACTGCAGCCCACCAGGCTCCTCCGCCTGTGGGATTTTCCAGGCAAGAGTACTGGAGTGGGTTCCATTGCATGATTACTAGACCTAATTTACAGATGAGAAAACTGAGGCTCAGTGAGACTCAATGAATTGTTTACAATTCCACACCTAGACATTTCCTGCTATCTCTACCCCTTTCCCTTAGGGAACACTATAAATGGCCACACTAGAAAGGTAAGGTAGAAAATGAAACTCTATAAACCCAAGACAATAAAACACCTTTCTTTCTTAAGGGTCTATTAACATCTCTGAGTTTGTCAGACATCCTGAGCAGGTTCAGGGTTTGCATTTTTTGGCTGGAACATCACAGAAGTCATGTTGTGATCTGTGCCTCACATCAGGGGGTGGGTTGTCCTATACTGGTGATTTGACCTTGATCTCTCAGTGTGGTGTCAGCCAGGTTTCTTCACTGCGAAGTTCTATTCCCTACCCACCCCTCACTGACATTATTGAATTAAAAACCTTTATGATAAAATATATATAACCTAAAATTACCATTTTAACCATTTGAAGTGTCCAGTTCTGTAGCATTAAGTCCATTCTCACTGCTGGGCAACTGTCACCAACATGCACAGAACTTTTTCATCTTCCCAAACTGAAATTATGTCCTCTGAACAATGATTTCCCTTTCCCCCTTCCACAGCTCCCGGCAACCACTATCCACTCTCTGTTTCTATGAATTTGACTCTTCTAGGTACTTCATCAGAGAAGGCAATGGCACCCCACTCTAGTACTCTTGCTTGGAAAATCCCATGGACGGAGGACCCTGGTAGGCTGCAGTCCATGGGGTCGCTTAGAGTCGGACATGACTGAGCAACTTCACTTTCACCTTTCACTTTCATGCATTGGAGAAGGAAATGGCAACCCACTCCATGTTCTTGCCTGGAGAATCCCAGGGATGGTGGAGCCTGGTGGGCTGCCATCTATAGGGTGGCACAGAGTTGGACACGACTGAAGCGACTTAGCAGCAGCAGCAGCAGGTACTTCATATAAGTGGAATTATACGGTGTTTATCATTTTGTGTCTGACTCATTTCACCTAGTATAACATCTTTAAGCTTCACCCATGTTATACGTCCCTGTGTGCTCAGTGGCTTCAGTCATGTCCTATTCTTTGGGACCCTATGGACTGCAGCCCCCCAGGCTCCTCTGTCCATGAAAGTCTCCAGGGAAGAATATTAGATTGGGTTGCCATGCCCTCCTCCAGGGGATCTTCCCAACCCAGGGACCAAATCGGAGTCTCCTGTGTCTCCTGCATTGCAGGTGGATTCTTTACTGCTGAGCCAGTGAGGATGCCCTCACCCACACTGTAATATGTGTGGGTGTCAGAACATCCTTCCTTTTTAAGACTGAATAAATGTTCCCTTGTGTGTATATGCCACATGTTAATGAACTCATCCCAGGACGGACACTTGGGTTGCCTCCACCTTTTGGCTCTTGTGGATAATGCTGCTACAAACTTGGGTGTACAAATAACGAATACCTTTTCCAGACCCTACTTTTCCTTCTTTTGATCATACAGCCAGAGCTGAAACTTCTGGATTATTATTTTTTCCTTCTTAATTAGCGAGTTTCTTGAGGGATGCTACTTTGAGACTATATAACCATGCTGCTATTCCTCACCCTTTCACCCCCTGGCATTCTTCAGTTCCTATTTGAATCAATAATTAATCTAACAGTTGCCAAGTAGTAATTTTCTTTCCATCATTCATTCTGCATTTATTAGCTGGCATTCTACTGTAGGGAAGAAATTTCCCTTCTCCCCCATTGATTTACGAATATGGAGGAATTTTATTCAATCCTTTACACCACGGACCCTTTATTGCTCTGAGCAATTCATTTCCATATGACTCCCAAAAGTGCAAGTTTGGGGAAGTGAGGGAACTTTCTGTATTTCCTTGTTACCATGAAGAAAGCCGAGAGCGCAGCCCGACTTCCCTAAATTCAGGTGATCGCGTTCCTGCCCACGCATTCCTTTAAAGTGGAAATCCTCTCTCCTAGGGTGGCCTCACAAACCTCCCGGACGGCCCCGTCCCGCGAAAACTACATTTCCCAGAATCCTCCGAGCGCTTGCGTCATCAGCGGGCGCGTCTTTTTGCTCGCCGGTTTCGAAGAGCCGGCTGTGGCGGCGGCAACATGGCGGACGTGCTAAGTGTTGGTGTCAATCTGGAGGCCTTTGCCCAGGCCATTAGTGCCATTCAGGCGCTCCGCTCTAGCGTGAGCAGGGTGTTCGACTGCCTGAAGGATGGCATGCGGAACAAAGAGACGCTGGAGGGCCGGGAGAAGGCCTTCATTGCTCACTTCCAGGACAACTTGCATTCGGTCAACCGGGACCTCAAGTAGGTACCGGCTGAAGGGGCCGGGGGTCGGGACCTCCTACCCTGCCCCACCCCCGCGGGAGTCTCCTTAGTCACGGGCTGCTCGTTCTTTTCGTTGCTCCCTCTCTCTCCTCTCTAGGCCTCTCCCTGCCCCTCACGGCCTCCTCATCTTCCACCCCCGCTTTCGCGTCTCCCTTCTCTTGGCGTCCTGCTGTTGGCTGACTCCCGCCACCCAGGACCACCTCTGTGGTCCTTCCATTCCTCGCGAGGGGACCTGCTCTTCCCATTAACTTCCACTCGTCTTCTCGGCTCGTCAGGGTTCCCACCTGTGGGCCCTCTGGGCTCCACCACGTCTGATCAAATAGTACCAAAAAGGACCTGTTCAACGCTGCCCCAGAGTCAAGTGTATTCCACCTAATTGGCCACAGGTTTTCGTCCCTGAACTTGGAATTCATCAGTTCCAGTCCCTACCCCACCTCCAAAACATGATTAAACAGGCTTTGTTCTTTCTCTTTTCTCCTACCCCACCCCCTAACCACCTGATCACTACTTTAACTCCCACTCTCACTGCTTCTATTAAGTTCCTGCCTCAAAAGAGACCTCATCACAGGCTTAACCAGCTTAATGACTTCTGCTTAAACACCTCATCCCCACACCCCCACCCTAGGCCTCCCAACAAAAGCTAATTTGGGGTCCTTCAGGGTTAAGGATTGTATATTTCTTTCTCTTAACAAGTCAACTTCTTCTACTTTATCAGTGACATGAAGTGAGAGGATGCTTGTAAAATGCCTGGTACTTAATAGGCAATTTTTAATAGGTCCTATCCTTATGAGAGT
This sequence comes from Bubalus kerabau, assembly GCF_029407905.1. Classification (NCBI taxonomy): domain Eukaryota; kingdom Metazoa; phylum Chordata; class Mammalia; order Artiodactyla; family Bovidae; genus Bubalus; species Bubalus kerabau. Next base: position 104,951,170 of record NC_073634.1, on the reverse strand, counting down.
CAGACCTTCTCAGGGAAGTTAGAATTACAGGGTTTTTGTCTTTTACTTCTCAAAACTGACCTTAGCAGGCGAAGGCATTGGGTGAGCTACTCATCCTAATTTCTGGAGTGGCTAGGTTTGTTTTTTTTTTTTAAGTCTCCTCAACTTGGTCTCCTTAGTAACCAGATGGAAGGAGGAGGTAGAATGGAGGAGGAGGTGGTAACCAAATGCTGGGAGCCTCTTCTTATTTATTTTTTTTCTTGTAAGTAAGTTGCCATTCTTGTTCTGGGGGAGAGCCAGGCGGCCACACCCCCTCCTCACTCCCACACTTACTTTCTGTTCTCTGGTGAAGTTCCAGTTAATACTTGCCCTGCCTGAGTCTGGGTGCTGGTGGTTCTTCCCTTTCTTCTCCTCTTCGGTGGGTTTTCCTTGGTAATGTGCAGGGTGCTGAAAACCATCAGCATTGTAGAAAGTTTAATAAGAGTGTTGATCTCACCCCATTGTCTTCATAAATCTGTAGACAGCAGCGCGAAGAGGAAAGAGGCTGAAGAGTCCAAGAAGAACGTGGCATGAGAAGCTGTTCCTATGGTCTCTTGTTGACACTCGGGCACTGGCCCCTCAGAACGTGCTGCTGAATGTGCTTTTGCTGTTCACTCTCTTTCCCAAGCTGCTCTAGGGTTTGTTTTTTTTTTTCCTGCTACACTGAAGCGTGTTTGTTTGACACAGCCCCCTCCATGGTGTCTTTCCGTTTGTTTATCTCTTTTTTGTTTTGTTAAGTTTTACCATCTGTGAAGCACCACGTACAAATCTCTCTCTCTGTGAATGGTAAATAATCATCATTTATTGAGGTACTTGCTGTACTGCAAATAGAATGATCTGTATGTGGATCTGAAAACTCTCTTAGTGAGAAGCAGTGTTATACCACATTTTGAAATTCCAGAAGGCCCTCCCCTCCCCCAGCCCTGCAAAGAATGATTTGAGTTGTTCAATCCTGATTTTAGGAGTCCTGTTGATTTCATTGCTCTTGACCCTTGTTCTCCTCTGGAATGGTGCCAGAAAGCTCAGCTGTAAAATGGGATAAGCCCCTGCTAGGGGTTCTCTCACGTGGCTCTAGTCATCTTCTTCTTTTTAATATTTGTCTATTTACTTGGGATTTTTGTTCCGTCGTGTGGGACCTTTCATTGCAGCACTTGGACCTTCCATTTGCTGCTCAGGCTCAGCTGTTCCATGTGGGTTTCATTGCTCCTCGGCATGTGGGGTCTTAGTTCCCTGACCAGGGATTGAACCCGTGTCCCCCACAATGCAAGACAGGTTCTTGAGTGCTGGACCACTAGGGAAGCTCCTGGCCCTTGTCTTCTTAACCTTTCAGAAAGTATTTCTTCTTAAGGGACTTATAAATGAGCAGTTTGAAGAACAGCCTTGGACCGATGCAGTAGGCTAAGGACTGGAGTTTCAGGGGACTCAGGTTTTCTTGCTGCGTCTGTTTGCTTTTCAGTGAGCTGGAACGTCTGAGCAACTTGGTGGGCAAGCCTTCTGAGAACCATCCTCTCCATAACAGCGGGCTGTTAAGTCTGGATCCCGTGCAGGACAAAACCCCTCTGTACAGTCAGCTCCTCCAGGCGTATAAATGGTCAAACAAGGTAAGGGGGATGTGTCAGGAATGAAGCTAATACAGGAAAAAGCAAGCTTTCTGACATTGCATAAAGGCAGAAAGTGAGGGTAAGTTTTTCTTAACTTTTTTTGTTCTTGATTTGGCATGGGGTTATAGAGTTGGAAGTTTTAGACTGTCCCTGGGAGAGATTATATAGTCCTCTGAAGTCTCAGAAATTAATCATGATGCTCAGGTAATTACATTTTTTTTAAAGTTCAAACTTGGGTGTGTTTAACCTAGAGACTGGGTTAAGGAGCAGTTATTTTGACCCCATGAAATCACACTCCGAGTTGTGCTGGTGTGTGTGTGTTTTTCTGGGAAGGACTCCCTAGCTTTCATCAGATTCTCGGGGGTTCCTGACTCCCAGGAAGCGAAGGACTGGTGGTCTGCAAGTGCAGCTGCACACTCTGCTTTTATTGCTTGGCCTGCCTTCCCCATTGTTGATGGAACGTCTCTAGAGGACTGTTTGGTAAATCACTCTCACTGTCCTTTTTTCATCTGTTGTTTTAAATTGAACTGTAGTTGATTGATAGTATCGTATCGGTTTTAGGCGCATACATATCTATGTATATATTCTTCAGATTTTCTCATTCATAGGTTATTACAAACTATTGTGAATAGTTCTCTGTTCTGTGGAGTAAGTCCTTGCTGATGATCTATTTTATATATGGTAGTGTGTGCTTAGTTGCCCAGTCGTGTCCGACTCTTGGCAGCCCCAAGAACTGTAGCCCACCAGGCTCCGCTGTCCACGGAATTCTCCAGGCAAGAATACCGGAGTTGGTGCCATTTCCTTCTCCATATATATAGTAGTGCGTATACGTTAATCCCCACCTCCTAATACTCTCTCTTCTCTTAACTACTCTGCCCCCGTCTGTGGGAGATTGCTCTAAGCGCTCTCTATTGTTCACTTGCTCAATTGTGTCTGACTCCCCATGGAGGGGAACACTCTCCATAGAATTTGCTGTTCGTGGTAGCCCCGTGGCGGAGCCCCCAGGACCTCTGTGAAAGGAAAACTAAGCTGCAGTGTAAGAATACCAGGAGAATCAGGCTCGTCAGCCTGGCGCAGTCCGTGTGCTTGCTCACGGGTTCCTCTTGTTTGGTGCTGTGGGCTGTTGTGTTGTGCTTTGTTTTGTTTTCTGCTGCTGATGGAAAGCTAGAATGTATGTTTGGAACGATTTTGGAAGCTTTTCTCCCTAGGCTGCTGCTCCCTGGAGAGGATTGTTCTTAGCGTTACTGATTGTGATCTGCCCTTCCCTCTCCCGTTACCCATCACCCTTCTCCTCTTTTCACTCTTGGGTCTCAGGTGACAGATGAGCCGTGGCAGTGTTTCTGGCGTGTAGCATTATGCCTTTGAATTTCTCTGTGGGAATATTTAACATTCTTTGGTTTACAGTGGGACCCAGGCAGCTGCGTCTGAGACTCAGGGAGAAACGATTTATTGTGGGACACTAAAGAAGGAGCTTGAGCCCGGGAGGCACGCATTTAGCCTGTAAGGGTTGTCCTCCAGACTCGGGCTGCTATGGACAGAAACCCACTTCAGTCCTGAGCATCAGGTGCCCAGCTGGTGTGGGCATCGGTCATTCTGCTGCCCTCTCTGTGCCCGCTTCCCAGTGTTGGCCTGGTGTCTCCCAGTGGTGGGAAAGACAGGCCGGCAGCTGGAGGTTTGTGTGGTCCTTCACGCCAGACGCTGAAAACGGATGCGAGCCCTGTTTGGGAGGAGCCCCTGCCTACCCAGACAGCTTGTTGAGCTCAGCGGTTGGGATTCTCTGATTGCCCAGTGCAGATCAGCTGAAACGCAGGGATTGGGGCTGCACGGATAGAGGCAGGAGGGGGTGCAGGACAGACACAAAACCATGGCTGTCTGGGGCAGTTGCCAGGGCCAGACACCAGGCTGTTCAGGCCCCACACGGAGAACGCTGCCCTCTCAGGCTGTCCTGTGTGAGCTTCCTTGTTTCCCCAGGGGCTCGTGTGGGCATCCTAGCACGGGGGATCTGATGTGTAGGTGACTTATTTCTGGTTGGATGCCTGATCTTGCCTTTTGGATGTGGAAGCTGTGTTGATGTATCGTGTGGGTAATGTTCTCAGAATAGGCTCAAGTGGTGGAGACGTTTCAGTGGTGGGAAGATTTAGGCTGATCTTGAGGCCATGAGTGCCAGAGACCCCAGTGGAAGCAGCTGGTTTTAAATCAAAGTGATGACACGTACCGGTTGAGTGAAGGTAGTTTTTTTTTTTTATTTTTAAATTTCGGCAGGTGAGTTGTTACACACTCCTTAGCGGATTCCGACGTGAAGGTAGTTTTGTTTGCCCAGTTTAATAGAATATTAAGATAGAAGTCCCTGTTCCTCCCCTCTCAGATGCAGAGGAGGGTGTGTTAGGGGAAAGAAGCAGTACGTGTGCGGAAATGCTTGTCCTGGAGACGCTGCGGGTTAAAACTAGATGTAGAGATGTGTCAGGGTGTACGTCCTGCCCAAGGAGTGTGAGTGGGGTTGGGGTTTGGGTCGCGTCCTGGCCTGGCGCACGTGGTGAAGTGACTGTTCCTTCACCAGCTCTCTATGCCCAGCAGGGAGGGCATTTTGGACCCCTGCACCATTACTCTGCAAAATAAGGAAAATGAATCAGAGATGTTTTTAGCTTATCCCCTTATTTTATAGCCAGGCAAGTCAAGGCCCCATGAACCACCCTGCCCACGGCCTCATAGCTAGACTAGAATTTGCCACTCCTGACTTAGCCCAGTGTTCTTCACTCTAAAACTGGATGCTGTAATCCCGTTTGGCTTAAGGTTTTGACTGTACTAAACATTTTCCCCTCCCTTTAGTCTTCTTGTCAGGAGCAATTCATGTGTCATACTTTATTCATGAATCTGTATCACGTTTTACTCATTTTTAGTGGTTTACTGAAGGGTGGAGATGGCAAATACAGGCCCCGCTCCTCACACTGTCGCTCCAGTCCAGGGCAAACATCGCTAATCACCTTCTGCATTCTTCCCTGCTGAGGCTCCCTCTGGACTCACAGCTCTGTTGTGGGGCTCAGCGGCCCTTGCCAGTTATCCAAAGTGGGCTGCAGAGAAGACATGTTTTTTATTTCTGTTACGGTAGATAATGTGTTATTTGGCTATTGCTTATTTATACTGTCCTTACTCTAGAAGGGATTTGAAATCTGTTATAAGAAAGCTGTACTTTGACCTTGAACAAAAAGAGGAAACCAAGGGTAAGGATGCCTTATATACATTTCTTTAATAAACTCAGGAAGTAGCCCCAAGAAATAAGCCAGTATTCTAATTTCCAGCTGGGGTTATGGAAGCAGGAAGCAATGATAGGTGTTTATCTTGCCCCTCCTACACATGAAAAGAGCTTTTTGATTGCAGATGCTTTCATCATTCATCATTTTACTCTCCAAGAGTTTAAACCAGTAGGTACATTAATATGTTAAGTGGATTTTGGGGTAACTTGCCAATGTCAGCTTTCCGCACTGTTGGCTAAGAATCGAAGAAAGTTTGGGAAAGGCTTTGATACCACCCATTTTGTGATGAACTTTCTGTTTTATGTGCTGTTGGCCAAAGAGAAGTCTTGTTCACGCTTACTGACTAATTATTTTCTTTAGGGGATTTTGTAATTTTTGTAAAGTCAGTCAGAATATTAATTACATGGTAGTTGGCATAATTGTTAGGGTAACACATTTAAAAATTAATGTAATGAAATGATGTCAAATTGCTGTGAGCAGCACTTTCCCTGTGCTGAATTGGGGAAGGAATGTAGCTTTCAACTCTGATGCACCTATAGATAATTGTTCTGTAGAGGGATGACAAGCTCTCTTGACGAGGGCAAAAAATAATTGGCGTCAGCGCTGTCCTTATAAGATAGCGGACGTGGACTTCCGTCACTGATGGCACCCAGATATGCCAAGCGTTAGACTGAACTGACTCCTCCAAGACCCCTTTCTGAAGGTTCCCAGCATCTCCTCACCAGGGATTTGATTTCCGGCTTTGACTGTCTTCCTTTCTTGAAGACCTCAGCCCTTCCCTGGTAGAGTTTGAAGCAGCGAAGACCCCAGAAGTGTCTCCTAGGGTTTAGGAAGTAGGCCCTGGGGAAACGGGCTGCCGCTGCCTTTTTTTGGCTTCTGTACACTTAATTTTTCACTTTTATTAGAGAAAAAGTGACTTTTTATTCCAGGAATATTCAGTTGGAGAGTCTGCAGACATTTTTCCCATTTTACCCTCCCGAGCTGTTATCACCAGAATCTGGTTTTCAGCAGCTTGAAGTTGCTGTAACATCGATGTCCCGCAGATCCAGCCTCGACGGTGCTCTTGACGTTTTGGGCATCAGGGAGCTAACGGTGCCGGGACTGGTTCAGGCTGCAACACGGAACCTTTTCCTCGAAGCGCCCCGTCGTCTTTTAAGTCCCAGGGGAGAGAGACTGCGCCTGTCTCGTTCCCTGGGGGAGTCCCACCCCAGTGCTGAGCGGGGCTCCTGGTACCCAGTGCACATTCAGTTATAATTCACTGAATGAATGAGAGAATAAGTAAAGAGCTTTTTCTGTTGAATTTTTAATTTACAAGCCCTTTTGTGGTTTGTGTGCTTGTATTTTTGATGAAGCGTGATTAGGGCATTTCCATTTGGGGCCATCACTGGGAAATCTAGCTATGTTACTTGTAGATGAGAAGATTCTGAGGTCCTGTGGTGGAGGCTAGGGCCAGGCTTCAGAAGGGTAATTTGACAGGAAAGGTGAGGTCAGTTGGTGAATTGACAGTAAGCTTTTTGAGGGCCAAGCCTGGTGTTTCATCGATGTGGCCTGTCACCTGGGGTGCCTTCGGCGCTCAGAAGGGGCGGGGCTTGGGGGAAGCCTTCTGGAGTCGATGGAGTCAGGCTCATTTCAGCGACAGCACCCCATGTCCGGTGTTCTGTGGCAGCTGCTGTTTTAGCAAAAGTGCGAAAACTATCTGGGAAGAGCCACGTCAACTCTGTCAGCCTCTCAGGGTTTATCCCACCTGGTGTATTACCGAGAACTGACTGTCCCGCTCGGTGCACTACCGCTCACTGGATATCACACTCAGTGTGAAGTGAAGTGAAGTCGCTCAGTCATGTCCGACTCTTTGCGACCCCATGGACTGTAGCCTACCAGGCTCCACCGTCCCTGGGATTCTCCAGGCAGGAATACTGGAGCGGGTTGCCATTTCCTTCTCCAGGAGATCTTCCCAACCCAGGGACTGAACCTGGGTCTCCCGTATTGCAGGCAGATGCTTTACCATCTGCGCCACCAGTGTATTTATTACCAGTAACTAATTTACGTTCCTAGTGTTTTTCTCTCCACCAGGCCCACCCGGACTCACTCAGGGAATATGGATTCATTCAGAACATAATGAGGAAAGAAAAGCACTAAAATAGCCCCCAAGCCTTAGTCATCACTTTGGATTAGGGACTGTTCCCAGATTGTTCTGATTGTTAGCAGAGGTCCCCGGTACCATTGTTAGAGGTTTTCTTTCACAAATTTGCCTGGAGTTTGACTAGAGTCGAGTCTTCCCTGGTTGGCCTTGAGCCTGCACCCTTGCTGCCCTCCCCACCCCAAGCCCTGTGGGAGCATTATGAGAAGAACAAAGAGTAACACAACCAAACAGAACAAAACCAGCCTCCGGGGTTTCTAGATACTGCTGGATTCAGAAGTGAAGGCAGATACAGCCAGAAGCGTCGAGACTTGGCTCTGAGTTCTGGAGTTGGGCTGCCCGAGATACGATCCACCTCTGCACTTAGCCTGTGCCTTGAACACGGGACAGGCTTGTTGGAAACATGCGTTTCCTTGCCTGTGAAGGGGGACGGTGCAGCCCTTTGTATCATAGTGTTAGAGGGGAGATGAAGGGCACAGCGCGTGTCGTGCCGTAGGGTGACTCTGTGCAGTGAGTGTGTGTGAGTGGCACGTGGAGACCGTGTGTGTGTCTACGCCGTGGCAGTGTTGCTCAGGCTGCAGACTTGGCCTTTGGTTCGCATTCCTGCTCTGCTCCCTGACAGCCATACGGTGTCCCTCTGTGTGCCTCAGTTTTGTATTCTCTGAAATGGGGATGACAGCTGTACCCACCACAGAGAAATATTTTGAGACCGAATGAGGTAATATAAGCACAGCACTTCCCTGGCACAGAGTAAGTAGGCTCTGGGGGCTGGTATTATGATCTTAAAAGACGGTGACCAGGACTGACCCTCGGGGCATGCTGGCCTGTCTTCCAGTGGTTTCCCTATTACCCGGCCTCCCAAACGTGACTTCAGTATATTCTTCTGAAATCCTACAAATCACAAGTTCATGTAAGTAGTCAGAACCTTTTACCCTTGAGGAGGCCTGGACATAGATCTCAGCACCTCACACATTGGTATGAATTCGTGGGAGGGGCTGTATTTCCTCATAAACCTGGAGATGGGGTGAGGGTTTGGGAGTTTGGTGAGGAAGGCACTTAGCCTCTTGGGGGCCTTGTGGTGTGGAGCCAGGGGTGTGGATGGGACGTGGGAGTTGAGGGGCGGTAAAGGCAGCGTGAAGGGCCTGGAAAGAAACCACAAGCAGGAAGGAAGGGACGGCCGAGGAGCCGGTGGGAAGGGCTGTGGCCGGCCCAGGGCAGACCATCGCTGTGAACTGAGGCGGAGTCCTCTCACTCAGGCCGTCAGGGAGGCCTTGCTCCCAGAGCTCAGGGTTCAGGTTGGTCTGTGGTCCCTTATCTGGTGGGGAGAATGCCATGGGCGTCAAGGATTTCTAGCGTTATTTCCTTAGGAGAACATTTGCACGCATGGGCCTGTGTAAAAACAAGCACTTGGATTATATCCAGTTTGTGAATTGGGTGCTTGTGACCAGCAAGGCTCTGGGGTTGGACTCTGTTGGGTTTGAGGCCCCAGCTTTATGACTTGGGGCGAGTTGGACACCCTCCCTGTCCCAGCCTCCTCATCAGTCACAAGTGGGTGATAACACGTCCCCCTTCCAGGACTGCAGGAGGACCAGTGAGTGTAACATGCCCGGGACCCAGAGCAGCGCCCAGCGCGTAGTGTGCGCGTGTGCCGTTAGCACCTCTTATTCCCTGTGACAGCAGGGTAAGGCTTTATCGAGGCAGCGGTGGTCACAGGAACGTTGGACAGAGGTCTCGAGAGTCTGGGGTTTGGTTCTGGCTGTGCGTTGTCCAGCCGTGGGCCCTGGCACGTGTGGCTTTGCTCCTCTGGGTTCTAGCTGCCTTGTTGGTAAAGAGTGGGCTGGATGATGGCTGAGGTCATCTCTCACCTGGGAAAGAACGGTGGAATCGTTTGTACATTTCCATGGTCCTGGAAATGAAAGTGCACCCCGGGAGTGGAGGAGAGTCAGTCTCGTCCGGTAACGTCTTAAGCGCAACCGTTGTGTGTCCTGCTGTGCCCACTACAGAGCATCTCAGACCAGACCAGGGCAGAGCTCAGCCCCAGAGGCCCTTAGTGGAGGACTCCCTCTCAGAGGTCCTCTAGACAGCGTAGCCTCCTGTGACACAGGAGTGGAGACGTTAGTGGAAGTCACGTGAGGCCCCCGTAATTCTAACTGGGCTCCACCCAGGGCTCTGGCCTGACTCCATGTCTCTGTTCCGCTCATTAGTTGTGGTTTCTGGAAACTGTCACTGTATTGTGGCCTGGAATCAGACTTGTGACTCCCTCCTCCTTCCTCTCTGAAGGAGCAGGAGATCTGTTAAGAAGCCACCCTGAGCAGGGGCAGAGGCGGCTGGACGTGTGGCACACGTGCCCTCCAGGAGTCTCTCTGTCCCGGGTGGGCGTTCGGGGGACTCAGCTTGAGTCCCGCTTTGGCTGTCTTACAGTAGCCCTTTCTGGGCTGATCAGGATTGTGTGTTTTGCCCAAAGCCTTCTGTGGGTTGTAACCAGAGCCTGCAAAGGGCACTTTCTCTTCTATTCCAGAGATGTTAGTGGACAGGAAATGGCCCCATATCATTTTTCCTCCAGGTGAGTTGCACATTGATGGTGGGGGATGGAGGCGCAGGGTTATCGGTGTGGAAGGAATCTGATGTCCCGCCTGCCCACTTTCTCAGCTTCTTTTCCTTGTGGTGGGTTGAGCCGGCGCAGGGCTGTGAGGCTCCTTGTGCTTCTCTCGTGTAATCCAGGCCTCCTCCGGGCCAGCTCATCTTTTCTGCCGCTTCACTTGCCAGTTGTGTCTGGATGACGCCACGCTTCAGGCCAGCCCTAGACTCTCTCCTGACAGGCTGACTCCTGCGTCAGAGAGCCTGCTGGATGTCTGCACTCTAAATATACGTCTTACATTTGTGTCCAAAGGGGAAAAACAGGGTACTGACTTCCTTGCCACTGTTAACGTAAGACCTGACCCAACTGGACTGTGTCCTGAAAGAGCTGTCCGTGGATTCTTGGAGCTGTGGCTTAATGACTGCATAGCAAGGCTGCTGCACGTTTGTTGTTCTGTTTGTGAGTGGGGGTCTCGCTGTTTTCTTTTGGCCACGCCGTGCAGCTTGTGGGGTCTTCGTTCCCCTACCAGGGATCCAACCCGAGAGCCTGCAGTGAAAGCTCTGAGTTCTCACTAGACCTGCGGGGCACTTCCTGTGAATGGGTCTCTGTACATTTCAGTACCTGGAGCCCTGATGGCCAATTTTGCCCATAGGCAAGGTCAGCCCCATGAGCTGACCAGTGCCTCCCGAGGGGCGAGCTGGGGGATGCTGGGTCCGCACCGGACCCCGGACTGCTTGCCTGACTGTCCAGCCGTTTACCTAGCTCACCACACTTAGGTTTCCTGGAAAAGGCGTTTATTCGAAATCCTCCCTTATCCCTGGGGTTTGTGATGAGAGTTAGAACCCCCCGAGTTTTAAGATCACATGAGTTCTTGGCCTGTCTTTCTTAGCAGACGACAGGCACCACTGAAGAGGTTTGTGTAGTTAGCAAGTAGAAGCGTGTTTTCTTTCCTTTGAAAGTCACTGCGATGATTTCTCTGTGTTACAGTTCCTCTCTGCATTTCGTCCTCTTCACCTGCATAGTGAATCTGAAGACACTTCTTTCTGTGGGCGTTAGCGCAGGGCCAGCGCAGAGTAAGCCCGCGGTGGGTATGGGCTTTCTTTCAGTGCTGCACATGCCCCCTTCACCCCTCAACACTTAACTTAAGCCGGTGGAGACGTGGCTGGTTAACTAGAGTACCCTCAGCTTGGTTTGGATAGCAAAAGTGCTTGCCCTAAATGCCTTTAAAGTTTCCAAGAAGCCACAGAGGATTCTAGAGGCTGATGCTCGCCGATCTTTGTTTTTCCCAGTCTAAAACAGAGCAGTCCGTGCTCATTTTAATTGCTTGGATGAGCTCAGACATTGAGATTTTAATGCGTTTTCACAGTAGTTCAGACAGCGTCACCACATTATCCTGCTGGCAGTTCATCGGAATCCTTGGCCAAAACACTGTGCTTGGGGACCTTGGCTTAGAAAACCAGAGCGTGGTAATTTCCTCGCAAGATGTCTTGTGGGGAATGCTGCCTTTCCCGGGGAGACTTCCTCTGAATCGTGTTGTCCTTCTCAGTCACGTAATGATGGGCACATCTTGCTTTCGAGGAGGGTTTTCAGAGCTTTTGGTTTGCAGAGGCTGGAGTTGCTTTATTCTGATGAGTCACGAGGTGGGAATGGGCCCTCGTAAGCCTTCGGTTTGTTTTTGATCCTGAAGGCACACTGACAATATCTGGTCCCCGGTGGGGTCTGGAGGGCACCTCCTAACACCTGCACCTGCCCCTTCCTCTCCCACCAATTAGCCAGCAGGCCAGCTTCGTAGGGAGGTGGCCACTGGGAGCCAGTGACCAGGGGAGGGCTGGGAACACTGCCTCTGGGTGGGCTGACGAAACCAGCAAAACCAACCAGGCCACATCGCTGCCTCGTGGATTTCACTCCCTCTGCACATCAGCGGCCCTGGACCCTCCTGCGTCCAGCACTGCGGTCAGTCGAACCATGGTTTCTGGTGCTTGGCACGTGCTTAGTAAGCGTTGGTTGCTAAACGGATGAGCGAACACCCCCACCGCTTCTCTCAGAGCCCGGGACATTTGCAGAAGTCTCCTCACTGGCCCCACTGTCTCACCACCTCCTGTCTCTCCCCGCATAGCATCAGAGTGACCTTTAAATGTGCAAGTTTGAGCTCACAAGTCTCCTGCTTAAAATATGTTGATGATTCCTTCTTCTGCTCAGGATGATGACGGGTGCCATGATGGAGCTGGTAACAGTCCGGCTCACTGTCTGACTCCCGTGGTGTCCCAGCTCAATCCTCAACCTGCGAGCCCTCCTGCTCTTTAAGCAGCCTGTTTCAGCGGGCCCCACCCCTCATGTTTGGCTGATATTCTCTTGCTTTATTGGGAGACTCTTTTTTAGCTCCTCAGGTCAGGGTGAGGTAACCCCTCTGTACTATCTTGCAGTGCCCCTTGCCCACCTCGTGGTGTGATCCGAGTTGGCCTGTAAGTACCAATGGCTGGAGCTGGGGCCAGGGACACTGCCTGCCTGCTCACCAGTGTCTTTCCAGTATCCGGCAAGACCTGGCAGAAGACAGACCAACAAAACACCTTCAACTAAGAGGCTTCCTTGTCTTTGAAGTCAGTCTTACGATTCTAATGACCCGTGTTTTTGGAGGGAGGAGGTGGGGGCTTAGGTAGGGCTCCGGGTCCCACTTCTCTTGGTGGGTGGGAGGTGGGTCTCAGCCACTGCATTTTCTGAGCACACGGCTGCTGAGATGTCTTTATTTGGCTTGTGCATTCCACTCATGGCCTGACTTATTGAAGGATAATGCATATTAAGTTGTTTTTTTTTTTTTTCCCAGCTAGTTTGGGGATACAAACAGAAGGCAAATTATCTTGATTATTTTGAGGCAGATCTGAAGAAGGCAAAGAAAGGAGACAGTGAAAAGTTGAAGTGTCTTGTGTTCATTTCAGCCCTTTATCGTTTCTAAAGCATGAACGCGTTTGTCATCTCCTTGGATCAGAGAGGCTGTGTAGCTTGTCATTAAAGACAGGTGCTCCGGGGCCTGCCTGGGTTCAAGTCCTGCTGCTTCTCTTTATTGGCTGTGACCTTGGGCAGTTTACTCCTGGTATCTGTCAGATGAGGTTGATGGTAGTCTCCCACTCAGGGCTGTTGTGAAGATCAGGAGCCTAGAATATGCGAGGGTCCAGAAGAGGGCTGACGCGCTAGTGACCATTAGCAGTATCATCGCTGACACCACCACCATCGATTCTCCAGTAGCCTTATTTTACTTACTTTTGTTCTCGAGTCTGCCTTTGCCATCTCCACAGCCCGGATCCAGGTAGCTGCTTGCTTTCTGTAGGACGCAGTGGTGTCTTTATAAGGAAGACATGGTTAGAAAATGGCTCTTCTCTTAGGTAAAAATCTTTGAATAGAAACTTTCAAAGATTTATTAACCATTGGAAGGACTGAAACTGAAGCTCCAATGGTTTGGCCAACTGATGCGAAGAGCCGACTCATTGAAAAATACCTTGATTTTGGGAAAGATTGAGAGCAGGAGGAGAAGAGGGCGACAGAGAATGAGATGGTTAGATGGCCTCACTGGCTCAGTGAACATGAATTTGAGCAAACTCTGGGAGATAGTGAAGGACAAGGGAGCCTGGCGAGCTGCAGTCCCTGGGGTCTCAGAGAGGGACCTGACTTAGCGACTGTGAAGTGTAAGTCACAAAGGTCATTGTAGTCTTACTTGAAATACATATATGGGCTGGCAAAGGAAAATGCCTTATGTGAATTGTAATTCCTTGGTTTAACTATATTACATCATATTTTCAGGGTTTTGTTGTTGTTATTGTGTTTAAATTTGAGTCACTAAAGCATAACTCAGCTCCCAAACCTTCAGAACCAGAGAAGTGATCTTTGGCCTTGATTATCAACAGTGCTCATCTGTCCTCCGGCTTCTGCCGGCTCGTGGCCAAGACATCGGACTGTGTTACTTTCTTTGCCTGTCAGTCGTCCACTCCTTGCCTGCCTGACACTGCTTGCCTGTTTTTGTGTGATAAAATATATATCATCAAAGAGTAGCTTCTCAAAAGGCAGGGGTCCTTCACTTGGTCCGGAATATATGTAGGTCCATTTTTCGGGAGACTAATCCTCAGCTTTCATCAAGATCTTTTCAGGGGTCTGTGGCCCTGAAAGTTCAACAGCCACTGCCACAGAGAAAGAAGTATTACTCTTTTCTTTTAAATTTGTATACAAAGCATTTTATTAATAAAATGTATACCCTTCTTACAATACAACAAATTTTGTAGTGATTGAGCATGCTGTACTTGGTAAAAACGTATCATAGAAAATTCAAGCCAAAACAAATAGTTTAAAAGTCTGCCACACAACCCTTCCTTTGTAACCTACTACCGGTGTGGGTATAAAAAGCAGTCTTGTAACAGACACCCAAATGTCTGTGCTGTGTCAGTCGTGTCGGACTCTTCGTGACCCCGTCGACTGCAGCCCGCCAGGCTCCTCTGTCCAGGGGCTCTTTCAGGCAAGAATTCTGGAGCAGATTGCCATTTCCTTACCAGGGGATCTTCCCAACTCGGGGGTCAAACCCACATCTCCTGCATTGCAGGCAGATTCTTTACTGCTGAGCTATCGGGGAAGCCCTTCCGAATGTCTAGGAGTATTATTATTACTTTAAGTATTTATTTATTTGTTTGCCTGCGCCAGGTCTCAGATGTGACACTCAGGATCTTCAGTCTTTGTTGGGGCGTGCCAGATCTAGTTTCCTGACTAGGGGAACTAGTTTAGTTCCCTGGGCCTGCTGCATTGGGAGCTTGGAGTCTTGGCCACTAGACCACTAGGTAAATCCCTGGAACAGTTTGTTTGAAAATTGAATTTGGAAGCTGAGTGGTGGAGTGTGATTGGTGGGAAAGTGTGGAGGGTTCCCTGTGGAAGCTCCGAAAGGGTGACTCTGATGAAGATTTCAGAGAAGCGTGGCCACTGAGTGGGACTGGGCGGCGGCCCCGTTGGAGGGCAGTGGCAGACCCTGTCCTGTGTGCTCGCTCCCCACCAGCTGCAGAAGACCGCGGTGGCCCGGTGGCCAGTGTGGAATTTGCTTTGTGACGTATCCATAGCTGATGGGCTGACCACATCAGGAGTGGGGCTGTACAGCTTTTCTGCATCTCCCCTCCCGCGCTCCTTCGGCCCAGCTTCTTCAGGCTGTGTCCGTCTGCTGATGGCCCGGGGTTTGCTTTTCTGCCAGACTGTGTGTCGCTGTTACTTCAGCTCATAGCAGGAGCCTGCTTTCTAATTTTGCAGGAATTACCACACCTGGGATGATGTTCCTGCGAGTCAGTTCTTTTATAAGGAAACAGTTTTCATTCATTTGTTAATATTTTTTTCTTCCTTGACTCTCCCCTCCTCCCCTGGCAGTGGAGCTACCTGTCTAGATTGATCCTAGGCTCTGTGGTTTGTTTACTGTGTGACATCGGGCAGGTCCCTTGGTCCATGAGTCTCAGGTTCCACATCTTCAAATGGGAATAATAGCAGTTCTTCCTTTCTTGGGTTATCAGCATTAAGTAAAGAACTTTGCCTAAGGCTCAATAAATGTTAGGTCTTAGGAGTATGCTAATGAAATAGAGTAGCATTGATCCTCACATGTCGATGATAACGTGACTTCTAAGTAAGCGGGTTGGGGGAGAGGAGAGCATACTGGTCACACATCTTTTTGGACAAGCGATCTGGCTTCAGCTGTGTTGCGGGCAAGGCATATTAATGGCTGCTTCCCCTAGGTCTTTGCTTTCCTGAGGATTTATTTCCAACCGTGATGTGTAAATGGCCGTGGGTGTTCAGGCTGTAATGGATCTGGTGTTTAAGGCTTCCACTGTCACGGCTCAGCGGAGCCCTCCTCCCGCCCGCCCCTCCGATTGCCACCCTGGCTTCTCTTCCCCTGGAGCGTGACTGCCTCTCTCCTGCCCCCATCACCTGCCAGCTCTGATCCGGGGGCTGTGAATCCCAGCTCTGGTGCTGCTGCCAGCTTGGCCTTAGGAGAAGCCAGGCGCTGGAGCTTGCCAGCACAATTTGTACTTTGATTAATTTATTTAATCTAACTATCTTGTATCAACCTGCGAGGATAATTACACACAAATTACTGTTTAAACTTGAAGCTTGCCTCCCTTGAACCGAGTCCCACGCTGGTCCAGAGCTCTTCCCTGTAGTCACTGTGGGGTGATTCTGCTCCCTCCTACCCTCCCTGAGATACGAGCCCCTCCCCGAAGTGAGGACTTGAGTTAGAAGCTTTGGGAAAGGAGAAACACTTGCTTAGCTTCTGATCTGGGAGGTTTCGTTTGACTTGTGGAGAGCTGTTCTCTTTGACCCGTGGACGGGAGATTGGTTGCCTTTCTCTCTGATGTCGTGAGGACACCTAGCCCACCGCTGCTGCTTCCTCCTTTCACATCAGCCGGGTTTCCAGATGCGGCTGGACTGGGTTTGTTAGTTCTTTTCAGGGGTGGGAAGGTGGTGTGAGTGGTGAGGGGTGGCGCCTTCACCAAGGGCCTTTGTTTTATTGACAGCGAGCTGCTGTTGATTGTAAGACGCATTGTGAGTTTTTGGACCGCTGAGAACGAGGTCATTTTCAGAGAGCATTTTCAGATGCGTTTTGATTTCAGAAGGTTTTAGAATAAGTGCAGTATGGTATATTGATGATGGAGCTGGTTTCAAAATCCTTAGCTTTTAATACATTTTCACTGAAGTTGTAGAGGTGTGGATCTGGAGGACCAAGATATTTTTGTCAGTGTCCTTCACATGACCTTCTAGTTGCTTAAAAAAAAAGAAAATGGAGTGCACTTTTCCTCTCTGTGCAGTAGGAAGAGGGGACCAGAATCCTCACAATGCACATTATATCATGCATTTTATGTATGACTTTCAAATGATCTCATACGGTCAACATACTGTCATTCAGCCTAATACTAAGGTTTTACTTTCAAATTGGTGGCTAAGTCTCATAAAATACTTAATGTAAAACAAAACCAGGACTGTCACTTTTTGTATTTTTTCCCTTGAGCACAGAATATCCCAGTGTATTTGTTGCCTCACTGGGAGCCAGAGTGGTGAGAACGTCCTCACCGTTGTCAGGGAGGGGCTGAGAAAGGAGTCGGGGGTCATTGGTTATTCGGTGTCTTGAAGAAACAAACTCAGTTCTCTGCCTTCAAGGGGCTTACGAGTCCTAAACTCAGGAGTCTTTTCACTTGGATGAGTAATACTTGGGACCACCTGCTAGAAAATCCCAGATACAGGCAGAATTTTCTAGTCACTAGCTGATTTAGTCTCTGAGAAGTTGAAATTTTGGCCTCCCATTGGCTTTGCCACGTGCTTACATTTTTTCCTGGAGAATATGAAACTCACTGAGGACCCACCGAAGTTATTCCTGACTGACTGAGGCAGAAGGAAGCTGGTGGCGGAAGCTGGAGAATGTCTGAGTGCCCAGCTCTGTGCTCCCTCAGGCTCCTTCATAGCCCTCTGGTGCTGTGCCTATGTCTGGTTCCCCCAGAGAACACTGCTCAGAGCAGACCCCAGCCCAGAGCCCCCTCTGTGATCACATCTGGACCTCCCAGAGGCTAGCACATGAGGCTGGCTGGATGCGGTGGTCCCTACGGGCTTGCTGGTGAGGATGCCAAACCCTGGAGAGGGTCGATGCCTCGCCTGAAACCTGAGGTGGCCCACACTCCTTCTCCCCCCTTGCTCCCCTTAGAGGCCAGTGAGACCTCAACAAGCTCCAGTGCTTGAAATAATCATGCTTAATGGGCTTGTCTGGGGATTGCCACAGGTGATAACAGGCCAACGTTTACTTTTGCCTTCTCTGGGGTTTTTTGGTTTCAAGGAAGAGACACACTTGTGTTCACATATGCAAAAAAGGGGGCATTCGTTGGGTGTTCTATGGAGCCAGTGGGCAGGAAACGCAGTGAGGTCTTCCATGGGGTTGCGCTGAGAAGCAGGAGGGTGTCAGGAACCGGGCAGCGCCTCTGTGGTCTTGGCCCTCCAGGACTCACGGCCCCCGTCCTGCCTCTCTGTGTCTCCATCAGGCATTTCTGTCTGCAGATGCGTGCGCTGGGCCAGGCCAAACAGCTTCAGGGCCTCGAGGTTTGCATCTCCTCAGCTCAGGTGAGTCCAGGGGCTGGGCGAGGCCCCTTCAGTTCCGCTCTCCACCAGGGAACTGGAATCAGCCATCTGTTCTGGTCCAGCGAACATGGCGTGGAGGGGGGTGGCAGCTCTTAGGGGAAGGAGTGGCGCTCAGTCCGTCCAGGGGCCTCCTCTGCACATCACGGGTCCTTGGGTAGCGTGGCGATCCCTTCCTCTCTTTTACTCTTTAAGTCAGGAGGTTGCTTTTCTGACATGGCTCATGCCTGTTGGAAGCTGGTGATGTTTCACCTGGCAGTTCTCCTGTTCGTTCGCCATCTGATGATTTGCCAGGGTGCCCAGCTGATGCGGTGGAGGTTTGCCCCTCCTCTTCCCGGTCAGGATGGCCCTGACGAGGAATCTGTTCAGATGCAGGAAGATTAATCTTTATTTCTCACTGGAGCGGTGTGCGTTGTAGGATTAATAATGAGCTGTAAAAACTGCCAGTATTTGTCCTGCTTAATGAAGTTACTTAATGAAGGCATGAAATAAACAATATGCCATAGTTATTGTGGTGGAAATGGGAGCGAATGTGGTGTCAATTACATTTGCGGGTTAAATTGCAAAGTCAGGGGCGTGACTGGGGCAGCACGGTTAAGCCCCAGGTTCTGTCTGATGCCAGCTTCCAGCTCTGCCTCTCCCTAGCCCTCCCTGGAGTCCCGGGGCAGCCGACTTAGCCCCTCATTACTTCTCGTCTGTGAAGTGGGCCTGACCACAGCAGCTTCCTCATTGGGTGGTTGTGGATTAATACACCTTCAGCACTCAGCATGGCATCTGGCGTATAATAAGGGCTCGATAAATAGCAGTTTATTTTCTGCGAAGAGCAGCAGGACTGTTAGAATTGGTTGTGACAGAGGTCTGACTAAAGTGCGAGCTCTGCCCTCTCTGTGGGTGTAGTGGTCCGGCTGCCCTGGGGACTCCAGCGAGCAGGTGGGTAATGAGGAGACCTCCCTCCGTTGGTCTCGGTCCACACCCCTTCCCTTCCCAACATGTCGTCTTGGAAGCAGGTTAGTGGTGCTGTGAGTGAGTGGAAGGCATCTTAAGGGCAGGTTTCAGTTGTGGTCTGGAGTCTGAATTGACCCACATCTAAATCCTTCTTGATTTAATTGTCTTTGCTGTCCTGTTTGATTGGGTAAATATTAATTTTATCTGGTCATACATGTGGTTTTCAGTGGTCCCAAGTTTAATTACTGTGTTTTGTTAATAAAGTTCTCATAGAAGGTGAGGCAGTTTGTAAAGTACTTTAAAAAGCTCAGTCCTGATATAAAATCAACACACAGAAATCCCTTGCATTCCTATACACTAATAATGAGAAAACAGAAAGAGAAATTAAGGAAACAATTCCATTCACCATTGCAACGGAAAGAATAAAATACTTAGGAATATATCTACCTAAAGAATCTAAAGACCTATATATAGAAAACTATAAAACACTGGTGAAAGAAATCAAAGAGGACACTAACAGATGGAGAAATATACCATGTTCATGGATTGGAAGAATCAATGTAGTGAAAATGAGTATATTACCCAAAGCAATCTATAGATTCAATGCAATCCCTATCAAGCTACCAACAGCATTCTTCACAGAGCTAGAACAAATAATTTCACAATTTGTATGGAAAAACAAAAAACCTCGAATAGCCAAAGCGATCTTGAGAAAGAAGAATGGAACTGGAGGAATCAACCTACCTGACTTCAGGCTCTACAACAAAGCCACAGTTATCAAGACAGTATGGTACTGGCACAAAGACAGAAATATAGATCAATGGAACAAAATAGAAAGCCCAGAGATAAATCCACGCACATATGGACACCTTATCTTCGACAAAGGAGGCAAGAATATACAATGGATTAAAGACAATCTCTTTAACAAGTGGTGCTGGGAACTCTGGTCAACCACTTGTAAAAGAATGAAACTAGAACACTTTCTAACACCATACACAAAAATAAACTCAAAATGGATTAAAGATCTCAACGTAAGACCAGAAACTATAAAACTCCTAGAGGAGAACATAGGCAAAACACTCTCCGACATACATCACAGCAGGATCCTCTATGACCCACCTCCTAGAATATTGGAAATAAAAGCAAAAACAAACAAATGGGACCTAATTAACCTTAAAAGCTTCTGCACATCAAAGGAAACTATTAGCAAGGTGAAAAGACAGCCTTCAGAATGGGAGAAGATAATAGCAAATGAAGCAACTGACAAACAACTAATCTCGAGAATATACAAGCAACTCCTCCAGCTCAACTCCAGAAAAATAAATGACCCAATCAAAAAATGGGCCAAAGAACTAAATAGACATTTCTCCAAAGAAGACATACAGATGGCTAACAAACACATGAAAAGATGCTCAACATCACTCATTATCAGAGAAATGCAAATCAAAACCACTATGAGGTACCACTTCACGCCAGTCAGAATGGCTGCGATCCAAAAGTCTACAAGTAATAAATGCTGGAGAGGGTGTGGAGAAAAGGGAACCCTCTTACACTGTTGGTGGGAATGCAAACTAGTACAGCCACTATGGAGAACAGTGTGGAGATTCCTTAAAAAACTGGAAATAGACATGCCTTATGATCCAGCAATCCCACTGCTGGGCATACACACTGAGAAAACCAGAAGGGAAAGAGACATGAGTACCCCAATGTTCATCGCAGCACTGTTTATAATAGCCAGGACATGGAAGCAACCTAGATGTCCATCAGCAGATGAATGGATAAGAAAGCTGTGGTACATATACACAATGGAGTATCACTCAGCCATTAAAAAGAATACATTTGAATCAGTTCTAATGAGATGGATGAAACTGGAGCCTATTATACAGAGTGAAGTAAGCCAGAAAGAAAAACACCAATACAGTATACTAACGCATATATATGGAATTTAGAAAGATGGTAACAATAACCCTGTGTACGAGACAGCAAAAGAGACACTGATGTATAGAACAGTCTTATGGACTCTGTGGGAGAGGGAGAGGGTGGGAAGATTTGGGAGAATGGCATTGAAACATGTAAAATATCATGTATGAAATGAGTTGCCAGTCCAGGTTCGATGCACGATACTGGATGCTTGGGGCTGGTGCACTGGGACGACCCAGAGGGATGGAATGGGGAGGGAGGAGGGAGGAGGGTTCAGGATGGGGAACACATGTATACCTGTGGCGGATTCATTTTGATATTTGGCAAATCTAATACAGTTATGTTAAGTTTAAAAATAAAATAAAATTTAAAAAAAAAATAAAAAAATAAAAAGCTCAGTCCTGGTTTAGGCCAGCAAACTCACTGGGGTGAGTCTTGGAGCATTATTGTAAAAAGAATTTCCAGTTTTTATAGGTGTGGCTCATGACCTTCCTTCTGCAGTCATTTGTTTGAGGAGATGTTTGAAACATAGCTCTTTTGTTGCTAAGTCGTGTCTGACTCTCTGCAACCCCATGGACTGGAGCCCGCCAGGCTCCTCTGTCCATGGAATTCTCCAGGCAAGAATAAGGGAGTGAGTTGCCATTTCCTTCTCCAGGAGATCTTCCTGACCCAGGGATCGATCCCTGGTCTCTTGCATTGCAGGTGAATTCTTTACCGACTGAGCTACCAGGGAAACATTGATGACAGAAGTGATCTTTCTGCCGAGAATGCTCGGGGCAGCCCCAGCGTGATCATTTAGGAAAGGATTCTTGAGGGCCTCCTGTGCTGGACTGGGTGGGCCCCGGAGGAGACAAGGCCCTGCCTTCATAAGGCTCCCAGTACAGTGAGAGGTGAGCCGGAACACGGATCCACGTGGTACAGAGCAGAGGGTCCTCACCCACCAGAAAGGCACACAGTGCCTCCGAGGGTCTTTTGGAGGAGGTGACCCCGGTCAGTACCGTAAAGAAGACTGTAGAGGAGGGCGTGCTGACCTGCCCCTGAAGTACGTCTGGCCTTTCGACAGGCAGACATGGAGGGTACGGAAGAAGGTAGGAAGAACATTCCAGGTAGAAAGGGCAACGTGAGCAAATGTTTAAAAAATAAAGTGTTCACTAGATTTCCAAACCGGCCAATCTGAAAAAAATGAGATTCCCAAACCACCTTCTTCTTCTCCTATTATTTTTACTTTTGATTACTTGATACCTTTTATTAGCTTTTTCCCTTAATATATATTGGCTTTAAAAAAGAAACTTCGTGATTTCTTTATTTATTGTATATGGGTTTTCTAACAGACGTTGTATTGCAGAGCTGCTGATACGAAAAGCATCACCTGGGAACAGCCCAGGACTCAACCTGGCAGACCCCAGCTTGCACACTTGGTGAACTCCGTATTTGGCTAATGAGGCGCGACTGACTGTTTTGCCTGGAACATAACATACACAGAGGAGAAGAGTAGGAGAAGACGCGGCAGCAGCGTCAGGACTGCAGCACAGGTGTCTCAGGCCTGCGTCCCGGAACCTGGCCGCCTGGGTTCACAGCCCGCTTCTGCTGTTCCCGGGCTGTGTGCCTTCCGCCGCGTTGCTCAGTGTCTGAGCACCTCCACTCTGTATGTAGCACGGGCTCAGTGATGGTGTTCTCCTTGTTGAGTCCTCGTGGGGACTGAGGTGGTGCCTGTGAGTTCCTCCCCACGGGGTTTAACACGTAGGAAGCACTCCCTGGGATGTCCGTGTGTCTGTGTGTGTGTTGTAAGAAGTACGCCTTTTCTTCTAACCCGCCTGCCTCTCCCCCCCACTCCCTCCAACCCCCTTTCTGTATTCAGATCTTTGGTGCGTATCATACAGAGATCGGCACCTCCTGCCTGTGAGCTTCTTTCTTCTTCCTGTGCTGTTCTTTATAGCCAGGCTTCCTACCAGGTTTCTGAGCCATCCTTCTGTGAAATCGTTAAAGGGCTGATTCATAAAGAGCGGGATGGAGCAGTCATTTCACTTGACCTGGAGTGTGGTGTGGAGAATCTCACTGCTCCTGAGTGAGACTGTATTTTGTTATGGAGAGTTTTTTTTTCTTCTCATTGTGTGAGCATTTAAATCTTACCTTTGAAATGTTAGTTCTGCACAGAGTTGTAGGCTTTATGCCGAGAGCCACTGTATTATTCTACAAAAACAGACCCAGTGCATGACTACTAGATAGTCACCGTGTGGAATTAATCTGTTATTATGAAACCTCAAAATAGGGGCCGTTGGCAGATTAAATATCAGCGCTTCTCTAAGATGTTTTGCTTGTGAAGCAGAGGTTTGTAGGCAGATAGCTGGCCCCTTTGAAAGGAAATATACAAGAATATAGTTGTCTCCAGGCCACTCCCTCCTGGAGTCAAGAGATCAGGTACCTGCTGCTGCCAGCTCCCCCCTCCTCGGTCCCTCTGCTGTGTGGGGTCCGTCTGCCCTGTGGCCATCCGTCTCTGCTCATGAGAGCTCTGCGTGCAGCTTGCCTGTATCACGGCCAGGCTGATGCTTGGGTCGGATGGAATAAATCAGAAAGTGAGTGGTAGCCCCGTTATTCTCTCCTGTTGCCCTTTTTCCTGGACCACAGTTTGTTTTGTTTTATGGTTCCCCTTTTGTACGGTTGATCATATGCTGAATGCCCTGTCATGGTTAAGATGCCAAGGGAAAGGGCCTGCTCTGGCCCTTCAGTCTCCTCCATTGCAGTTCTGGCCTCACTGTGGTACGTGACACACTCATTTTTGAATCCAGAGCAGTGCTGGCCAGTAGAACTTTCTGTGATGATGGAAATATTCTCTAGGTTACCCAATATGGTCGTCACTTGTGACCTGTAACTCTTGGCATACAATAGGTATTATTGACATGTAACTTGGAATGTGGCTAGTGTAACTGAAGGACTACATTTTAAATGTTTAAATATTAAATTTCAATTACATGGCCACACGTGGCCAGTGACCACTGTGTTGGATGACATGGATCTGGAGGCTGGACAGAACCTGGGCCACAGCGACCAGTACTGTGACCCCCTTTCTGTTTACTTGCATATTTCCGCAGTCTTGAGTCGGGCTCAGGGGTATGGCAGCAGATCTTGGAGAAACATTGTAGTGGTGGGATGAGACGGAAAGCAGACCCTCAGCTAGTGGGGGCAGTCTCTGACTAAGCCAGGCCCTCTCTTTTCCCCAGCATTGTCAGGTTTTAGAACAAAGTGTAGGTGGCATTTGGGCTAATCCTTCCAGAAATCCATGTCCTAGCTAGCTATAATGCTGTGACTTTCTTTCCCACTCAAGAAGGCTTACTGAAATGCAAATGAGTGGCAGATGTGTTGGGGACAACCTTGAATCTGCTCTGATATGAGTAAATAATTCACAAGCTCCTGTGCTTTAACTGTTACTGGGAACACATTATTTGGGACACACCTCACCATTGATTATACAAATAAAGACTATCATCTTGACACTGGTTGAAAAGGATAGATTGATTAGAGCATTGGCAGCAGGGTGTGTGTGTTGGATGGCGCATGTATGTGGGGCAGTGTGTGTGTGAGTGCATGTATGTATGTGTATGTAGGTTAGACGGAAAAGTGTCTGCCTACAATGCGGGAGACCCAGGTTCGATCCCTAGGTTGGGAAGATCCTCCAGAGAAAGCAGTGGCACCCCACTCCAAGTACTCTTGCCTGGAGAATCCCATGGACAGAGGAGCCTGGTGGGCTGCAGTCCTTGGGGTCACAAAGAGTCGGACACGACTGAGCGACTTCACTGTAAGGCGCGTGTTGAATCAGGGTTCCCTGGACAAGTTATGACTGAGAAACGCTGACTGAGGCCATCACTGTGTCTTTCCAGTTATTTGTCCAGTATGTGCTGAGTGCCTACTCTATGCTGAGATGTCGATATGGTGGTAACAGAAGGCTCAAGGTCCTTGCCATTGTGGAGCTTACGTTCTTGGTAGACGTGTGCATGGGTGTTAGTCGCTCAGTCGCGTCTGACTCTTTGTGATCCCGGGGACTGTAGCCTGCCAGGCTCCTTTGTCTATGGGATTCTCCAGGCGAGAACGCTGGAGTGGATTGCCCTCTCCTTCTCCAGACAACTAAAAAATATAACTGATATCAGGGAGTAAGAAGTACTTTAAAGACACACTAAAGCAGGAGGAAAGTCTGCGGGCAGAGGGGAGAGGAAGGCCTGTGTGAGGTGGGGGAGAGGTCCAGCCTCGGAGTCCGTGAAGGCATTCTGCTCCAGGTGCTGCTGTTGGCACTTTTTAAAAAAAAATTATTTATTTATTAATTTTTGGCTGCGCTGGGTCTTCGTTGCTGCGTATGGGCTCTCTGGTTGTGGTGAGCGGGGGCTACTCTTCATCCCACTGCGCTGACCTTTCATTGCGGTGCTTCTCTTGTGGAAGCCGCAGGCTTAGTTGCCCCATGGCATGTGGATTCATCCTAGACCAGGCATTGAACCTATGTCCTCTGCGTTAGCAGGTGGATTCTTCCCACTGGACCACCAGTGAAGTCCGGCTGTTAGTATCTTCTACTGTCAAGAAAGATCCTTTCTGTCTGTAGCATATATTGACTTAATTAAAAGACGCTTACTCCTTGGAAGGAAAGTTATGACCAACCTAGACAGCGTTTTAAAAAGCAGAGGCATTACTTTGCCAACAAAGATCCGTCTAGTCAAGGCTATGGTTTTTCCAGTAGTCAGGTATGGATGTGAGAGTTGGGCTATAAAGAAAGCTGAGCGCCGAAGAATTGATGCTTTTGAACTGTGGTGTTGGAGAAGACTCTTGAGAGTCCCTTGGACTGCAAGGAGATCCAACCAGTCCATCCTAAATGAGGTCAGTCCTGGATGTTCATTGAAAGGACTGATGCTGAAGTTGAAACTCCAATACTTGGGCCACCTGATGTGAAGAACTGACTCATTGGAAAAGACCCTGATGATGGGAAGGATTGAAGGCGGGAGGAGAAGGGGACAACAGAGGATGAGATGGTTGGATGGCATCACTGACTCAATGGACATGAGTTTGAGTAAACTCCATGAGTTGGTGATGGACAGGGAGGCTTGGAGTGCTGCACTCCATGGGGTTGCAAAGAGTTGGACACAACGGAGCGACCGAAGTGAACTGAGTGTTCTTTTCCCCGTGACTATAGCAGGGCCTGGACCCTGTCTCTTACAGTGACTTGTTGGACATCTTTAGCCAAAATCAGGCTGTGAGTTGCCACCCCGTGGCCTGCCTTCTCCCCTTCCGGTTGCAGTGATGTGCTCGGTGGTGGTCTTCTTGGCAGCTTCCGCCCTCCTTAGCCTGGCGTTCAGACCGCAGCCCGCCCGGCTGCCTCTCCCCTCTGACACCCTGTGTGCATCCTGTAGTCAGAGTATCCCATCTTCTGTCAGCTCGTATTTTCCAGATTTCCCTCTTGCTGATGTTGGGCCTCTTCTGAAGCGTCCTTTTCTCCTCAGTCCTTCCCAGATCCTCGCTGGCCCTGAAGACCCACCTGCCCTCACTTCCTGTGGACACGTGCCACGTCACCTGCTTGTGACCTTCTCTCCTGATTCGTAGTTAAGTGCTGCTTATGTGACATCACAAGAATGTCCTAGTGTTTCTTGAGCTGGTGATAAGTATGATCAGGCCTGTTCTACAGTGTAAGAAACATTTCATTCCTCCAGTTCCTTGGGCTTGAACCCAGGGACTCTTTGTGGTGTTAGGTTTAAGAGAAAGGGATAACTTTATTTTAAAATCGTGTAATGCCTCTGTGTACACACATTCCAATTCTGTTTTTTTTAAAGAAATGTCACCTCTCCTTGTCCTCTTTGGACTGCCTCCATCTCTTCCTGGCGGTGCTCTCACTTTGCTGCTTTTCCTGAGGCTTCGGTGTGTGCTTAGGGTGACGTGGGGTTCTGGGAACCAGCCTTGTTGGCAGCTGGTGGAGCAGAAGTTCAGAATCAGCTGCTGAGTGCTTGAATTGCTGTGTTTCTTTCTCAGGCTTTCTGATCATAAGGTCCTGTCCAAGTCTCCACGTTCTTTGATGGTATTTTCCTGGTTGAGCCTACCTGGTTCTCTGTGGAGCGTTGGACCAGATCTTGCCAACTTGCCACGAGAAGTGCAGGAGCAGTGAACCATTGGCGTGAGTGGCCTTCCAGCCCCTCACACAGGGGCTCTCCCCACGGGACTCTAGAATCACCTTTTGGCTGCTATTCTGGCCCCGAAGAAGAGCACGTGCACACAGAATCTCGTCTCAGGAATATTGAACTTTTTCCTTGATTTTTCCCACAGTCTGCAGAGCCTGATTTAGGGCCGCATCAGGATTAAGTAAGATTACCAGCATCTTCTCTCCGTGTCTCCTGTGTATCTTGTATGAATGTGTCCTAATAACTATTGATATCAAGTTCATCCCTCAAGAAACCAAGCCGACCTTTAGTACCCTGCTGAGGTTGCAGTTTTATGATGTGTTTTCCTTGCAAGTAAAATCAATTGAGATAAATCTCAGTAGCTTTTTCTGCACAATGAGCTGGTGAGGCCCTGCTGCCATGGTGGGTCCCCCTCTACAGGGCGCGCTCCCAGGTCCCACGCAAGGTTTTGTCTCACCAAAATTGACTGTTGATCTGCTCCTCTTGAAGGTCATGCTTAATCACATTTCAGGGAGACCGAAGAAGATACCAAATTGCCCAGGTACCAGAGTTGACTCTGCTGTCCTTTGGTGCTGTTTGCTTTTAGCGCACATCTCTAATTAACTAGGCAGTCACACCAGCGCTTAAAGGGCAGAAACCCATTGTGCATGTTGTACCCGGAAAATTAGTCACAGTGAGTTGTGCTGTGGTTTCAGAATGGTCTGTTTTTCTCCTGGACATTGTAACGCCAGTGGACGAGACCCCAGCATGCTGCCAATCCCTGCTCCCCACCCCCGTAACCAGGGTGTCGGTTGAAGGACAGAGCTCGGTCACAGAGTGGCCTGGCTTATCCGTGTGGTTGATGGGCCAGGCTGACAGGCCCGGAGGGTTCTGCTGTTAGCCTTTCATGCTAAGCCTGAAACGGTAGAACAGATGGAGGGGAAGGGGCCTCCTTGACGGTTTGGGAAGGTGGGGACCTTTAAGTTAGGAGGAATCAAAAGAACAGTTTAGTCATTAGTGGCGTCTGTGTGACAGCTTGACATTCTGTAATTGTCCATGGAGACCAGGCTGCTTTGGAATGGTGTTCTTGCAAATGTGTCCTATTAAAATTTTTTTCCTAATAAGGAGGACTGGTCTGATTTGAGTAGTTCTGAGTAATTTCACATTACTTATTAGCCATCAGCAGTAGGAATGTTTTTCCTTGCCAAGTGTTTGACTGGAGGGCTAGAAACAAGAGTAATTGAGATTCCTGCATTCAAGAAACATTTTTTTCATTCTCAAGAGAAAATTTTTGATTGGAAAATCTGTAACATGACTTAGTATCTTGAGAGATAATGTTGAGAGTGCAGGATAGGGAACGTTTTGGAGGAGGCAGGAAGTAGTTACTATTTTCAAAGTAACATGCGCTTATTACCCCAGTCTGAAAAACAGAAGCCGAAAGAAGAAAAAGTCATCCGTAATCCCTACTTAGTTTAGCACCGTTAACACTGTAATATTCTTTTCTTTTCGTCTTTTTTTTCTAGGTTAATGCTTTTGTGTTTAGCTTTGTTGTGTTCATTCTTTATATATAATCAAAGCTACCCTCACCCCCACTTCCCATTATGTCCCAAGAATTTTTAATGGTATTGTTACATTATCAATGATAATGTTATAATGATATTTTATGTCCATAGTTCTTTAGGCACTCTGTCTGCCATATCTAATTCTTTGAATCTATTCATCACCTCCATTGTATAATCATAAGGGATTTGATTTAGGTCATACCTGAATGGTCTAGTTGTTTTCGCTACTTTCTTCATTTAAAGCCCAGGTTTTGCAATAAGGAGTTCATGATCTGAGCCACAGTCAGCTCCAGGTCTTGTTTTTGCTGACTGTATAGATTGTCTCCATCTTCCACTACAAAGAGTGTAATCCATCTGATTTCAGTATTGACCATCTGGTGGTGTCCATGTGTAGAGTCGTCTCTTGTGTTGTTGGAAGAAGGTGTTTGTTATCACCAGTGTGTTTTCTTGATAAAACTCTGTTAGCCTGTGCCCTGCTTCATTTTGTACTCCCAAGATCAAACGTGCCTCTTACTCCAGGTATCTCTTGACCTGCTTTGCGTTCCAGTCGTCTATGATGAAAAGAACATCTTTTTTTTGGTGTTAGTTCTAGAAGGTCTTGGAGGTTTTCATCAAACCATTCAACTTCAGCTTCTTGGCATTGGTGGTTGGGGCATAGACTTGGATTACTGTGATGTTGAATGGTTTGCCTTGGAAATGAACCCAGATCGTTCTGTCATTTTTGAGGTCTGTCATTTTCAAGTACTGAATTTCAGACTCTTGTTGATTATGAGGGCTACTCCTTTTCTTCTAAGGCATTCTTGCCCACAGTAGTAGATACAGTGATCTGAGGAGGCTGTGCAAATAGCTGAGAAAAGAGATGCGAAAGGCAAAGGAGAAAGGGAAAGATACACCAACTTAAGGCAGAGTTCCAGAGAACAGCAAGGAGCGATAAGAAAGACTTCTTAAGTGAACAATGCAAAGAAATAGAGGAAAACAATAGAATGGGAAAGACTAGAGATCTCTTCAAGAAAATTAGAGATACCAAGGGGACATTTCATGCAAAGATGGGCACAATAAAGGACAGAAGCGGTATGGACCTAACAGAAGCAGAAGATATTAAGAAGAGGTGGCAAGAATACACAGGAGAACCATACAAAAAAGGTCTTAATCACCCAGATAACCATGATGGTGTGGTCACTTACTTAGAGCTAGACCTTCTGTATTGTGAAGTCAGTTGTACCCTAAGAAGCATTACTACAAACAAAGCTAGTGGAGCTGATGGAATTCCAAAGTATTTAAAATCGTAAAAGGTAATGCTGTAAAAGTGCTGTACTGAATATGTCAGCAAATTCTGAAAGCTCAGCAGTGGCCACAAGACTGAAAAAGTCGGTTTTCTTTCTTTTAAATATTTATTTATTTATTTATTTGGATGCCTTGGGTCTTGGTGGTGGCAAGCAGGATCTTTGATCTTTGTTGTGGCATGTGAAATCTTTAGTTGTAGCATTCAAGCTCTTAGTTACAGCATGTGGGATATAGTTCCCTGGCCAGGAATTGAATTTTGGCCCCCTGCATTGGGAGCACAGAGTCTTAGCCACAGGACCACCAGGAAAATCCCTGGAAAAGTTCAGTTTTCATTCTAGTCCCAAGAAAGGCAATGCCAAAGGTTGCTCAAACTACTGTACAGTTCCACTGATTTCACATGCCAGCAAGGTAATGCTCAAAATCCTTCAAGCTAGGCTTCAATAGTACGGGAACCGAGGACTTCCAGATGTACAAGCTGGATTTAGAAAAGGTAGAGGAACTAGAGATCAGATTGCCAACATCCATTGGATCATAGAAAAAGCAAGAGAGTTCCAGAAAAACATTTGCTTCTGAAGCCTTTGACTGGGTGGATCACAACAAACTGGAAATTCTTCAAGATATGGGAATTCCAGGCCACCTGACCTACCTCCTGAGAAACACCTGTATGCAGGTCAAGAAGCAACAGTTAGAAGCAGACACGGAACGACGGACTGGTTCCAAATCAGGAAAGGAGTACGTCAAGGCTGTATATTGTCACCCTGCTTGTTTAACTTATATACAGAATACATTATGTGAAGTGCTGGGCTGGATGAATCACAAACTAGAATCAAGATTGCTGGGAGGAATATCAGCAACTTCAGATATGTACATGATAACACTCTAATGGCAGAAAGCAAAGAGGAACCAAAGAGCCTATTGATACAGGTGGAAGAGGAGAGTGAAAAAGCTGGTTTAAAACTCAACATTCAGAAAACCTAAGATCATGGCATCCGGTCCCATTATTTCATGGCAAACAGATGGGGAAAAAGTGGAAACAGTGACAGATTTTATTTTTTTGGGCTCCAAAATTACTGCAGACAATGACTGCAGCCATGAAATTAAAAGATGCTTGCTCCTTGTAAGAAAAGCTATGAACAACCTAGGCAGCATATTAAAAAGCAGAGACATTACTTTGCTGACAAAGGTCCATCTAGTCAAAGCTATGGTTTTTCCAGTAGTCATTCATGTATGGATGTGAGAGTTGGACCATGAAGAAGGCTGAGTGCTGAAAATGGATGCTTTCTAAGTGCAGTGCTGGAGAAGACTCTTGAGAGTCCCTTGGACAGCAGGGAAATCAAACCAGTCAATACTAAAGGAGGTCAACCCTGACTGTTCATTGGAAAGACTGATGCTGAAGCTGAAGCGCCGATACTTTGGCCAACTGATGCAAAGGGCCAACTCATTGGAAAAGACTATGATGCTGGGAAAGATTGAAGGCAGGAGAAGGGGCTGACAGAAGATGAGATGGTTGGATGGCGTGACGGACTCCAATGGACATGAATTTGAGCAAACTCCGGGGGACAGGGAAGGGCAGGGAAGCCAGTGGTGCTGCACTCCGTGGGGTTGCAGGGTCTGAGCGACTTAGTCTCTGAGCGCTGACCGTGTTGTTATGTAGCGTTCTGAAAATTTAAATTCTAGTAACTGTGTAATACTCTGCTCAGGGCCTGTGCCATACTTTGCTATAGTATTTCCCTGTTAGCTTGGACATTTAGTTTACCACTGTTACAAATAGTGATGGAATAAAGATCTTTGAGCACAGAGTTTTGTCTTTGCTTAGAAGTCCTTTCTAAGGCTAGAGCCCTAGAAGTAGAATTATTGGGGCAAAGGGTAGTGATTTTTTCCCCCCCAAGGATTTGGACAGGCTTTATTATAAAACCATAGGTTACCAGTTGAACTACTGCAAAGGTGCCATGTGGTCTAAGATGTGTGTGTGTGTGTTTCTGTTTTTTGCTTCTAAAATTCCATTTAGCTCTTCCTTGTATCTTTCTTTGCTGAGACTTTCTGTGTTTCTGTTCAAAAGTGGTTACTCTTACTTGTTGGAGCATTTTTATGATAGCCATTTAATGCCGTTATTAGAAAATTCCAACATCAGTGTACATGTACACTGTTTACATTGGTATGTTTACATTATGTTACATTGGTATGTTTACATTACCTATTTGAATTGAAATTTTCCTTATCATTTACATGCCAAGTAATGTTGGCTTGTATTCTAGACATTCTGTTATTATGAGGAAAACTCTGTTTAAATTCTGTGGAGAATGTGGATATTTTTCTTTTCAGCAAACCGTCAACCCTGTTGTTTTAGGCTGCAGGTTCAGATCAGCCTTCTGAGTTGTGGTTTTGTTGTGTTGTTTTCAAAGCCTTTGCATGACTCTTCTCATCTGTCTCGTGCTCATGCCATTCGTATTGGTGATTTGATGATCATCTATCCCATAGGCAAGTTGTTGAGAATGTGCATGATGCTTTCTAGGGGCAAACCTGTGCTTGTGCTGGAGTTAATAAACAACTTTAGGAGTTTGCTTCTCCAAGCACATCTTTTTCTGTGATCTTATACGCTCTGTTTCTCTGGGCCTCTCCTTTTCGGTCCTTGGCTAGAAAGCTGGGGCCTTACTTACACCGCTGTGCTGTGTACTTCTCCCGGTTGCCTTTGGGATGAAATAGTGGGAGGGCGGAGAGAGAATTAAAGGATTGGAGCATGTTCCTCCACTCCTTCAGGTCCATAGCGCTTCAGATTGGAAAGGAAGTTCCCCACACCCTCATAACTTCTGGCCCTTTTGGGTTGCCCTTGTGAGAAACACGCTCACCAGCCCAAACTCAAAAAATGGAGACGCCAAGTGCAGCGGGAGGTGAGGCTTTCGTGACAGGCTTGTGAGATCAGCTGTCTGCTGGGCAGGCAGACCTTCAGTCCACACGGCAGCAGGTTATCCCTGGCACGCAAGTCTTTCCCCCAGTTCCTCGTTGGCTGAGTGCTGTGGGGGGAACGGTCTTCCCGGATGTCGCCTCCCTCTTCATGGCTGGCCCCTCCCTGCCACCCTGTGTCCTCCTTTCCCGCGCACCCATTCCTGATCTTAAGGTGTGAAATCACTAATAGGATGAACCCACGCAAAACCCTAATCCAGTTCCTATGTTTAAATTCACCAGTGGAATGAACCCGTGTGAAAATCCTAGGCATCTCGCCCTCCCATTGTCTGCCCAGTTTTGTAATCCTCAGCGGCCATTGGCTATTACATCAGCAAGCTGTCCCTCAGAGCTCCTGTTGTTGAAAATGGACCACTCTTGAATTTGCTTGTTATACCACTGCAGCTACCAATGCTGTTGTCACTGGCCCTGCTACAGTTGCAGAGGAACTGGGACGGGAGAGAAGGGAAAGGTCCAACAGGGGACGATTTTGCCCACTGTCTGAACTGGGTGACCCTTTCCTGACTCATTGAGCATAGACGGACAACTTTTCTGGATGTCTTAGTCTTCGCTGACGCATGCTTCCGGTTTTGGGCAGCATTGACTTCAGGCTGAGGATGTTGGAGAATAAACGGATAGTTCCCTCATCGCTGGTTCAGTGGTGCTTTGCATTCTGGTCTTCCTCCTTAATTCATCTGCTGCTGTCCACCTCTCAGAATCCTCAGATCATAGCCCCTTACATGCTGTCTGCGTTTTGTAGCTGCTGTCAGCGGAGAGGCAGAGTGGAAGATGCTCACTTTTACCTGGGTCTGATGTGTGATTTGGACTTTTAGAAACACCCTTGCTACATATTACCAAATGGCTTTCCAAAATGACTGTCAGTTCAGTTCAGGTGCTCAGTCGTGTCCAACTCTTTGCGAGCCCATGAATCACAGCACACCAGGCCTCCCTGTCCATCACCAACTCCTGGAGTTCACTCAGACTCACGTCCATCGAGTCAGTGATGCCATCCAGCCATCTCATCCTCTGTCGTCCCCTTCTCCTCCTGCCCCCAATCCCTCCCAGCATCAGGGTCTTTTCCAATAAGTCAACTCTTTGCATGAGCTGGCCAAAGTATTGGAGTTTCAGCTTTAGCATCAGTCCTTCCAATGGACACCCAGGACCTATCTCCTTTAGAGTGGAGTGGTTGGATCTCCTTGCAGTCCAAGGGACTCTGTAGAGTCTTCTCCAACACCACAGTTCAGAAGCATCAGTTCTTGGGCGCTAAGCTTTCTTCACAGTCCAACTCTCACATTCTTACATGACCACTGGAAAAACCATAGCCTTGACTAGACGGACCTTTGTTGGCAAAGTAATGTCTCTGTTTTTCAATATGCTATCTAGGTTGGTCATAACTTTCCTTCCAAGGAGTAAGCGTCTTTTAATTTCATGCCTGCAGTCACCATCTGCAGTGATTTTGGAGCCCCCCCAAAATAAAGTCTGACACTGTTTCCCCGTCTATTTCCCATGAAGTGATGGGACCAGATGCCATGATCTTCGTTTTCTGAATATTGATCTTTAAGCCAACTTTTTCACTCTCTTCTTTCACCTTCATCAAGAGGCTCTTTAGTTCCTCTTCACTTTCTGCCATAAGGGTGGTGTCATCTGCACATCTGAGCTTATTGATATTTCTCCTGGCAATTTTGATTCCAGCTTGTGGTTCTTCTAGCTCAGCATTTCTCATCATGTACTCTGCATATAACTTAAATAAGCAGGTGACAATATACAGCCTTGACGTACTCCTTTTCCTATTTGGAACCAGTCTGTTGTTCCATGTCCAGTTCTAACTGTTGCTTCCTGACCTGCATATAGGTTTCTCAAGAGGCTGGTCAGGTGGTCTGGTATGCCCATCTCTTTCGGAATTTTCCACAGTTTGTGGTGGTGATCCACACAGTCAAAGGCTTTGGCATAGTCAATAAAGCAGAAATGGATATTTTTCTGGAAGTCTCTTGCTTTTTCAGTGATCCAGCAGATTCTGGCAGTTTGATCTCTGGTTCCTCTGGTTTTTCAAAAACCAGCTTGAACATCTGGAAGTTCACAGTTCATGTATTGCTGAAGCCTGGCTTGGAGAATTTTGACCATTACTTTACTAGCGTGTGAGATGAGTGCAATTGTGCAGTAGTCTGAGCATTCTTTGGCATTGCCTTTCTTTGGGATTGGAATGTAAACTGACCTTTTCCAGTCCTGTGGGCACTGCTGAGTTTTCCAAATTTGCTGGCATATTGAGTGCAGCACTTTCACAGCATCATCTTTCAGGATTTGAAATAGCTCAACTGGAATTCATCACCTCCACTAGCTTTGTTCGTAGTGATGCTTCCTAAGGCCCACTTGACTTCACATTCCAGGATGTCTGGCTCTAGGTGAGTGATCACACCATCGTGATTATCTTGGTCGTGAAGATCTTTTTTGTACCGTTCTTTAGTGTATTCTTGCCACCTCTTCTTAATATCTTCTGCTTCTGTTAGGTCCATACCATTTCTGTCCTTTATCGAGCCCATCTTTGCATGAAATGTTCCCTTGGTATCTCTAATTTTCTTGAAGAGATCTCTAGTCTTTCCCGTTCTGTTGTTTTCCTCTTATTTCTTTGCACTGATCACTGAGGAAGGCTTTCTTATCTCTCCTTCGTATTCTTTGGAACTCTGCATTCAGATGCTTATATCTTTCCTTTTCTCCTTTGCTTTTCGCTTCTCTTCTTTTCACAGCTATTTGTAAGGCCTCCCCAGACGGGCATTTTGCTTTTTTGCATTTCTTTTCCATGGGGATGGTCTTGATCCCTGTCTCCTGTACAGTGTCACGAACCTCAGTCCATAGTTCATCAGGCACTGTATCAGATCTAGTCCCTTAAATCTATTTCTCAGTTCCACTGTATAATCATAAGGGATTTGATTTAGGTCATACCTGAATGGTCTAGTGGTTCTCCCTACTTTCTTCAATTTCAGTCTGAATTTGGCAATAAGGAGTTCAAGATCTGAACCAGAGTCAGCTCCCAGTCTTGTTTTTGCTAACTGTATAGAGTTTCTCCATCTTCGGCTGCAAAGAATATAATCAGTCTGATTTTGGTGTTGACCATGTGGTGATGTCCATGTGTAGAGTCTTCTCTTGTGTTGTTGGAAGAGGGTGTTTGCTATGACCAGTGCGTTCTCTTGGCAAAACTCTATTAGCCTTTGCCCTGCTTAATTCTGTGTTCCAAAGCCAAATTTGCCTGTTACCCCAGGTGTTTCTTGACTTCCTAAAATGACTATACCATGTTACACTGCGTGACAATATCTGTTAACCTATTTCAGTGTGTGAAAAGATGAATACTGGAAAAAATTGTCAAAATAAGACAAACGTATTCCCATGTTGACTTAGTTGATAGATGAACTACAACAGCTTATTGTGTTCCTTTATCTCCTTAATTAGTAGTGCGATTGAATGTTCACCTTTATATTTCTTTCTTAGGTGTAGTTCTTGTCTTCTCCTCATTTGTCAGTTCAGATCATTGCCTATTAATTTGTTAAGTTTTAGACATATATGTTTGTTTGTATCAGGATCAGGTTTGGCTGTAAATACCATAGTCCTTTCAGAATAGTCCAAGGTTGGTATGGAGCTCTGTATTGTCAGGGACCAAGGTTCCACTTACGTTACTGCTTTGCCATGTGTAGTCTTCATGTCTAAGTTGTCTGGTATGGCTGCTGGCGTTCCAGCCATCTCATTCTCTTTCCTAGCAGGTTTCCTGGAACCTGGCAAAACGTTTTTGTTTGTTGGTCAGAACTTTGACACTTGGTTATACCTAGCTGTAAGTCTTGTTGAGAAATAGTTTTTTGGCTGGGCAGCAACAGGTCCTGTTTAAAAGCTTGAGCTTCTGTTTCTAAGAAAGTAAAGGAGAATGGATGTTGGACCAGCAGTTAGAGGTGGCTGTAAAACAAACATAGAGCTCTGAAAAGTAAATAAATGGCGAGGGCGGGGTCCTGCCCACCCGTTCCCCCTGCCACTCAGATATAACCTTTTTTGTTTGTTTGTTTATAACCATTATTAACAGCTTGATGAACAGTTCTTTAGGACCTTTGTGTGTGTGTGTAATAGAAAAAACAAAAAACCAAATATAGATCTAATTAAACATCTTATAATTCTCTTTCATTCAGTAATATACAGATCATATGTATGAACACCAAACATTTGCTATTCCACTGTACAGATATAGCCTCTATATTTTACTTTTTCCTGTTGATGGACAGATTGCCTAGTTATTTCATACTTAAAAATTATGCAGCAGGGAATATTCTTAAACATGTATCTTGGCATACTTTATGCAAATATTTTTCATTGTTTTTCTTTAACACTATTAATATTAAGCTTTTTTGTTTTTGCATATATCTTCCCAAATTGTTGTTTGCCTTAGATTTTGTTATGTTTTCTTTTTTTAACCAACAGAGGTATTTATTTAGTCAAATCTGTTGATCTTTTTCTCTTTTGTCTTGTGTTTCTTTTAAATGAAGAAAGTAGTTGTGAAATGGTCATATCTTTTTTCTCCCATGTTTTTCTGTGACTTGATTCCATACTTTTAACTCTAATCAACCTAGAATTATTTTCAGTGTATGATGTGAGATAATACTTTTGATTAGAACCTTTCCCTGTGTTTAATGCATGTCTACTGAATTAAATAAATTTTATTTTTGCCTTGTTAATGGCATGCTCCTTATTAAATGAAAACTGACCAGAAATGAAATGAAGTAAAGGAGTGTCTTCATTTGACTCAGTTCTATAGGTAATTTTCCAGCCATGGACTTTGTGGGTAAAATGTGCACTGTTTTTGATCATTTAAGCAGATACAGGATTGTCCTTCAGATGTAAGGTCAGCAGATCCAACTGCAAAGCAGATAATTAGAAACAAAGTTAGCTTGCAAACTAAAAATGTGGTGCAGTGGGCAGAAGGCTGCCAATAGACCAGCTGCCCCAGGGGAGAGAAAGGCTGCACGGTCCTCCCTGTTCTCTCCTTGCCCCTGAGGACAGACCTCCTGGGCACTAGCCCCCTCTCCCTTTGGGGTTTCTGGTGAAAGACCCCTGAAGAAGTGGCAGCCATGAGAAGTAGGAGTAATAATAAAAAGAGCATTTGTTGTGCACTTGTAAAATCAACCCTGAATATTCATTGGAAGGACTGACGCTGAAGCTCCAATACTGTGGCCACCTGATGCAAAAAGCTGACTCATTGGAAAAGATCCTGATGCTGAGGAAGATTGAGGGCAGGAGGAGAAGGGGGCAACAGAAAATGAGATGGTTGGATGGCATCGCTGACTCAATGCACATGAGTTTGAGCAAACTCCAGGAGACATGGAGGACAGGGAAGCCTGGCATGCTGCAGTCCATGGGCTCGCAGAGATTCGGACACGACTGAGCCACTGAACGACAGCAATAAGCTCTCAGACTCTGTGCTAGGCCCTTTATGTTATTTCTCAACCAAGAAGCAGCTCTGACAGATGCATTGTCGTCTGTCTCTCTTTTCATTCTTTCATTTAAAATAATACTTTTATTTGGCTGCCGTGGGTCTTAGTCACGGCATCCTCGATGTCCACTGCGGCATGCGGTGCTCTGAGTTGCAGCGGGTGGGATCTGGTTCTGTGACCAGGGATTGAGCCTGGGCCCCCTGCATGGAGGTGCAGCATTTTACCCACTGGACCGCCAGGGAAGGCCTTTGTTGTCCTTTCACAGAGGAGAGAACTGAGCCCGAGAGCTAGTGACCTGTGCCAGCTTCTTGGCTGCCAAGCCTGGAGCCTCAGGTTCTCCCTGCCACCTTCTCCTTCCTTCTCTCCTCCCAGCTCTTCATCCACCCTTTGTCCTTCTCTCCTTTTTTCTTTCCAGTAGCCTCATGAATCACTTACAAAATTACATTTTAAATGATGGAGGTAACAGATTTATTATGGAAGTTTGGAAGCAATAGCAGATGGGAAGAAGGAAAGTCCTGACTGATGCCCTGGACCTCAGTGTGTGTGGATGCCATTTCTCCCGATTTTTGTCAGTACTGGATATCAGTGGGAGAGGATCCTCGTCAGCTCCCCAGGA
The DNA here is from genome assembly GCF_029407905.1 of Bubalus kerabau. NCBI lineage: Eukaryota > Metazoa > Chordata > Mammalia > Artiodactyla > Bovidae > Bubalus > Bubalus kerabau. Next base: position 104,912,604 of record NC_073634.1, on the reverse strand, counting down.
GAGACTGGGGTTTATGTGTCTTCATTCACACTTTGCTCATTCATGCTTTGGCCCCTCTTTCACGTGGATGGTTTCTCAGTTTTCTTATTGATGTCCATCCACTGTGCTGCCCAGTGTTGGTTCTCTCATGCCAAGAACCTTCTTCCCAAGTCATAAATTATGCTGCCCATTAGAAGATGGTCATATTTTGCTGACCATTAGCATTTCCTTTTAAATCTCTTAACTTAAATTTTAAGTGAAGTCATCTGTTTACTCTTGTCAGATAGTGTATATTTTCATTTGTTCTCCACATTAGGCAATCATTGGGGCTTCCTGGATAGCGCAGTTGGTAAAGAATCCACCTGCAATGCAGGAGACCCCAGTTCACTTCCTGGGTTGGGAAGATCCACTGGAGAAGGGATAAGCTACCCACTCCAGTATTCTGGCCTGGAGAATTCCATGGACTGTATAGTCCCTGCGGTTGCAAACAGTTGGACACGACTGAGCGACTTTACTTTCACTTTAAGGCAGTCAGAAACGGTTTTTTTTTTTTCCCTTTTAAAAATTATGCCAGATTTTATATGCAAAATATGAATCTATTCATATGCAAAATGCATAAATAATAGGAAAGTGAAGATTTGTTCACCTACTCCTAGTTTAAGAGACCAAGTCAGTTCTTGCCCGGGTGCTTGTGAGCCCCTCCCCCTCGCACTCCCCCAGCACACACAGTTCTGCAGTGTGCTGGAGTTTGAGTTCCCTTCCTCAATTTTTTGTTTTTAAATAAGATGGTAGATGGGAAAGTGGAGTCTGGCAGTCAAGATAACTGTGATCCTGGCACCATACTAGCTGCTAGTAGATCGTTATTTTTTTCTTTCTCTTTTGAAACATTGTACTGTCCGCTCACTTTCTTGGGAGCATGATGTCCTCCTCATCGTCCTAATTTTATCTGTATAGATTTATAAAGAGTACCTTCAAGTTGTTTGCAGATAGTGCTTTATTACTGAGAGTTTTACCTTTGCCTACTTCATACGTTAGAAAACTTACCCTGACCCTCACAAAATAACCTGATGGTCCCCCTGATTTGTTTCCATAGCTAGGGTTGCTCGAGGTAATGTCCACGTGATTAATGGGAACACGGTCACCTCTTTTATATAGTCCATGCCGTGACTCCAAGTAAATAAGCATATATTGGAAGATACTTAGTGAGCCTCTCAAAAAACCAACTGCTGGGGATTTTCCACTGCATCTAGTTCAGGTTTTGTTCGTTTTTACAACTCACATCAGCATTCGGGTCACAGGCGTGGACTGAAGGTGGCGCCTCGTGGAACAAGGCCTGTCTGGCCGTCCTGCTGGGCGCAGCACAGTCCACTCCTGGAGCTGAGGTTCCAGGCGCTGAGGTGCCTAGTGCTCATCTCGGCTTTTGCTTCTGTGACCACTCAGAGCAAAGGCAGATTGTGGCCACTGGACTCTGGGTACTGGAGGGATGGAATTGTAGGGCTCTTCATGGGCTCTTCAGTGGCTGCTGGGCAGCGTGGTACCGTGGCTACAAGCACAGTCTCTGGGGTCACATACCTGTCTTGGCTTTCCCGCTCTTAGCTGTGTGACTTTGGGCAAGTGACTTTACGTCTCTGAGCCCAGCTTGCTCAGCTGTAAAATGGGGACATTAGTACACATACTCTCGGACATAAGGAGTTTAAACAAGGTACAGAGAGGGTATAAATGAGGTCGTTGGTGTAAAACGCTCCTCTCTCGCGTCAGGCACACAGCGTGCACTGATGATCTAGCTGCCAGTCAGAATTGCCAGTCACCGTCATCGCCATCTTTAAGCCAGCCCCCGTTTTGTCAAGGAAGAAATCGAGTCCTGGATCTCCTGGCTGAGACAAGAGTTGCGTCTCTGCCTCCCCGCCTGCGGTGCCCGGTCCACGGCTGCCTGCCCGTCTGCCCGCACGCCGTGGCCTTTGCGGTGTCACCTCCACGGCTCTCCGCAGTGCTGCGCCGGCCCCCGCTCCTGAGCCGGTAGCTCCTAACGACAGATGGTGCTGTTTTGAATTAAAACAATTTAACTCGAGATCCATCAACTGCCAACATCAAACACCCTTAAAAGAAGGAAGGAAACTCATTATCAAGAGTATTTAAGCAAAGTAGGTATTTAATCTATCTTAATCATGTGCATTCTTGAGAAGAAGAAAGTTGGTGGCAGCTGCCACCGCACGCCGGACCCGGAACGCGGCTGCATGTAATTGCTTCAGACTGAATTCTCCCCACCTTTCTTCTCGCCACAGAGTACTCATTTGGACTTCGGTCCTAAGTTTTTAAGCCACACCAAATATTTTAAAATTTAAAAACATAATCTTTTTTTTTTTTTTCTGGTCCACAAATTCTGTGACTGCACGTTTTTCAGTAGCAGGGGTTCAGCTCACAGCCGGAGCTTTGTCAACACACACAGGAGTGCTGCAGGCTGGCCCACTCCTCAGGGGGCGGTGCCCACAGCCCTGGGTGAGGAGGGGGTGAGGCTGAGTCTGTGGGCCCCGCACTCAGGTCTCAGGACAGGTGTGCGCCTGTGCCAGCTGGATTCTCAGAAGCTCGGTGTTCTCTCAGTGCTGCCCCGCTCTGCTTTCTGCACCTTGTTCTTTCCAGAGCTTGGCGTCCACGCAGTTGCAGTCACCTCTGGACCACCACCTGGATCGATGGTGGACGTGAGATCGAGGACAGGACGCCCACTCTGAGTACCTCTGTGTCTCCAGCTTGACCCGTTCCCGCCCGGCTCCTCGTGACTGTCTCCCATGCTGCTCTCTGCTCGTCGCCTCCCCCGTCAGCGCATCCCCCGTTTCTGCCCTCTGGCGCCCTGCCCACAGCCCACGTTGAGGGGTGCTGACGTTGGAGGCCCTCACTTGACCTACCTTTTCTTCTTCATGGTTTTCTTTCTCTGCCCCTCTTCTTCCGCTTTGTTTTGTTCTTTCTCCTTCCTCCCTTTTATCCTTCTTCGGTGCCCCTGGTTTGGTCCGTTGAGTAATGCTGGTCCTGCCTTGCGCTGCTCCATGGATGAGTGGTGAGCGGCACCCCCGGGGTCATGCGGGAACCCCTGTGGCCCTGGGTCCCGGCTCCTGACCACGGGTACAGCCTGGCTTCAGGCCACAGATCCTTCTCTCAGCCAGTCTCTGCAAGAGGAAAGAAGACTACAGAAGACATCCGTTATCTCTGAAATTGGCAAAACACAGGGGAAATAAAAATGTCTCCTGGCCTTCCCAGAAAATCCTGATGTGTGCCATCGTGTGAGCGTGGAGGGGAGTGTGTGTGCAGGGGAGTGTGTGTGCAGGGACGCGCTGGCGGGAAGAAGTGAAACCTGCTGCGTCAGTGGAACACTTCGTCACTCTTCATACTTCTCGTTGGACCTTCGTGTCCTCGATCTGGATTTATCCTAACGGGCTGCCAGGCCTGGGTGTCGTCAAGCCCTGCTCTCTGCCCCCTTCAGGACACGGCTCGAGGTACACATGCTGCCTGAGTACTTGTTTGCTGCCTCACACTGTTGCCCAGTGTATAGATCTGCAGTCTTATTTATAGCTTTCCTTACTGTCCGCGCAGCAGCCTCCAGTCAGGCGACACCCTCTCTGGACGTGGAGCCGCCCGGCTCCCTTGCCCCCTCCCTCGCGGCCCCGCCCCTCCACACCAGCCTTTCTGTGCCTGTGTTTTTAAACGGCTGTTCTAAAGTCACCTGCCATGCAGGCTCTTCCCTTGTGTGGTTTCAGCTGTCCTTCCATAGGAAATAAAGCAGAAAGGGGGTGGCATGTGCTCTTATCTCTTAATAATTCAGTTCCCCACCTCAGGGAAGAGAGTGAGGCTCCGATGGCTTGGGGAAGCCTGGTTTTGTTCAGTGTCGATGGGCCCACATGTCAGGACTGATGCTGAGCACGAGGAGTAATCAGTTTCTATCTGACAGCATTTTGAACAGTGACCTGTAATGGTTGATACGGGTGTGGTAGCGTGAGTGAGATCTGTCACACCAGAAAGTGTGCTGGGGGGTAATGCTTATTGTCTGTTCTCTCTTTCTCAAGTTATTCTACCTTTTTGTCGATGCTTTCCCCCTTTCTAAGGTCTTAGGAAACAAACAAAACCAAAACAGAGAGTCATGACATTTCAGAGCCGGGAGAGAGGCCATAGAGGCGGTAGTCTTTATAAGGGCTGGGCCTGCGGTCCCAGAGGTGAAGGGTGTCTGCTGGGTAAACGCCTTGTGGTGGGACCCAGCGTCGTGGGTCACGGCGTCCCCTGGCCCGCGCAGGGGCTGGCTCTGCTCCGGCAGACACCCGCTCCCTGGTTCCTCTTCCTCCTCCTTGGACAGTGGTGTCCTTGTTTGCTCCCTTGAAGGAGGCCTCCCTGCCAGGTCCCAGGCTGGCCTCTGATATCAGACAGCCCAGGCAGGATTCAGCTCCGAGTCCCCAACCCTAGAGCCCACCTCGTTCTCCTCCTGTAGTGCGGTGGCCTGGGGCCTGTATGAGGACTGCATTATCGGTGGCAACTGGTAATGACAGTGGCCACCGTTCATTGAGCACTGGCACGTGCCAGGCAGTGGGCTAGGTTTTTTGTGAAGTACCACATTGAACCGCCACAGCAGCCCTAAGTCGTAGATACAGTTATTACATTATTCTCATTCTGGGGGGACTGAGCCTGCCTTCAGAGTCTGGCCCCGGAGCCATGCCGTCCCCTGGCCTCTGAGTCCTCCCACCTCTCAGCCAAGCACCTGCCACATTGCACTCATGTAGTAACTGACAGGTTTGATGATAAAGCATTTGCACATCAGATCTCCTAAAAGTTCTGTTCGTGTTCTTTGTTTTTTTGAAGCCTGAGAAGTTCACCTCCCATCCAAAAATCATGAACTCTATATTCTACAAGGAGATATTTTGATCTATGATATTCTTTGCAGTTTAGAATCCGTGTTGAAAGTAAAAGGACGAGAATGTCACCACTGGATCGGAAGCCCTTGTTAAAGCTGGTTGACCTCCACGTTCTCGTTGTGGACCTGCCCTGGGCTTGGTGGCCCTCCCTGCTTCTCTCGCCTGGTCTCAACCAGCGCTCAGGGCGTGCTTTAGTGGGAAAGTCCAGACACGTCGTGCCTCTGCCTCAAGCCCTGCAGTGGCTCCCGCCTGTCCCAGAGTAAAGGCCCAGCTGCTCTCGGTGGCCCCCACCCCTCCCGGCTCCGTGCGTCTCCTCTCCTCTGCGGTCTCTGCTCCAGCTGTTAGCCTCCTTCCTGATTCCAGGACACAGGCGTGCCCCATCTCCCCTCAGAGTCCCTGTGCTGACTGTCCCCCTCTCAGCAGCCCACATTCCTGTGTCCCCGTTTTCACACCTTTCTCAGTGTGCACCACACTTGACCTTGCAGCGCCCTCACTTCCAGCCACCCTACCCTGCACGTGTTAAAATCATAACGTGTTTCATCTTCTCGCACACCAGATCTTTCGCTTAAAAAAAAGGAACGTATTGTCTGTCTTTCTCTTCTTGGAAATGTTCTTTATTTCATTGCTGTTTCCCAAGGGCACATTTTAGGAAGTGTCCCATAAATATTTGTTGAAGAAATGAATGAATGAATGAATGAAAGAAATGATTGAAGATGTCACCTTGGTGAAGTCACTTCTCTTCGGACCTTTTTTTTTCCTTAAATACACAGCATGCGTCCAGGTGAAAGGTCACATCTGTCCGCCTGAATTTCTGCGGATTCTTTGCACCGTAGTTGTTGGTCACTCATCTGTCCCCCCCCCACGCAGCTTGAGGCACGATTTAGCTGGTGCTGGGGAGGCAGGTGACGTGTCACTGCTGGTTGCAGAGAGCCGCGTTCCCCTCTTCCGGCGAGGGAACACGCTCTGTGTCGGCCAAAGCTTGTGCACAGGAAACCTGCCTTTCCACCTCCTCTGGAGGCCTGTTTTGCCCTTGGCGTTTCGTGCTGTCCCCAGAGCCTCGTGGCTGCACCGCTGTCCTTCCCCTCGCTGCCCGGCAGCAGCTCCCGTTCGCTCTCATCGCCCGAGCCCGTTGTTGCCGGGAATGTGTTTGCATATTGCAGAGCCATCTGTTCTTGCTACCATCCAGGCTTCAGATTTGGAGGTACGAATGACCACCGCTCCACGGATTTCAGTGGCTTGCTGTTTGTTTGCATCCCAGCAACTAGTCTTTCAACTACTAGAACCTCTGTTCTCAAAGCCTACCTTACTCCCGTTTTTGTGTGTGTGTGTGTATAGATGCCTGGGGTGATTTGCACTGAAGGAGCTGCTGCCCAGGTACAGAACCGAGCCGCAGGCTGGAAAACCTCATGCAGCTGTTACTGCTCATGCTTTCATTCCAGAGGCGACACTCAATCAGAAAGTCATTTCAGAAAGTGACCAGAATATGACCACCCCATACATGGTGAACCTGTAAATTAAGAGGACACTCATTTCAAGTCTGCTTATGTGCGTTGTGACTCGGGCTGCCCCGTGCCCACGGTGTATGGAGCACTCCGTGCACGCCATGGGCAGGCTGTCCTGCTTCTCCAGCAGCGTCGGTTGCACCGCTGTCCTCTGTGGAGGGCCCCCTGCTCCCAGCCCTGCCAGTAAACATTTCACACACACTTTCTCATTCCACTTTCACAGGCTCACCTTACCTCTGCATTTTCACATGCTGTTCCTTCTGCTGGGAATGTCCTTCTGACCTAAGCTTTTACCACTGGGCCTTTTTATTGAGACATTTGTCACAAAAGCTTGTGAGTTTTTAGTTTTGGGAGTTATCTATTTAATATCTAGCTATACTTACAGACTCAGTGCCAAAGAATTGATGCTTTCAAACTGTGGTGCTGGAGAAGACTCCTGAGAGTCCCTGAGACTGCAAAGAGATCAAACCAGTCAATCCTAAAGAAAATCAACCCTGAATATTCATTGGAAGGACTGATGCTGATGCTGAAGCTGAAGCTCCAATACTTTGGCCACTTGATGCGAAGGATCAGCTCATTGGAAAAGATCTTGATGCTGGGAAAGACTGAAGGCAAAAGGAGAAGGGGGCAACAGAGGATAAAATGGTTAGATAACATCACCAACTCAGTGGATATGACTTTGAGCAAACTCCAGGAAATAGTGGAGGACAGAGGAGCCTGATGTGCTGTAGCATGGGGTTGGACGCAACTTAGTGACTGAACAGCAATAATACTCACAGGGTGTACGCTCCATGAGGCTCGAAGCCACATCCCTAGCACCCAGCACTATACTTGGAGGTAGAGTCAGTACTATTTATACGGCAAATGGTGTGTTTCCGTTTTCACAGACAACCCTATGAAATTATGTGTATTATATGTTTTTGAAACGGGGGTTAAAAAAGAGGTTAAATCATTTGCCCTAAGATCCTTCAGGTCATGGGGGCAGAGCCAAGATTCGAATCCAAACTGTTAACATCATGTTCATTCTTAATAACCAGGAAATGTTGGCCCTCCTGACATACAAATTACCAATACAGTTAAAACACAGTTAACACATAAACCAAATGACCTGTATTCTGAGTGCATCTAGATACTTGGAAAAATGAGGTGTTCTTACATATTAATTGTTAACTAGATAAAATTTTTGTTCTCTGGCTTTTTCAGGTGTTTCCAAAACATCTCTTTTTCCTACTTTAAATAATCCAGCACGCAAATACAATGCTTTCCTTTTTTCTTCTGAGCAGTCTGCAGGTCCTTCACAGCCATCAGTGAGTGTCCGCTCTTGCTGGGCCGGACTCAGAAGATGGGTGGGCGGGAGGGTGGGCTGCACGGCCATTGACCCAGAACCTGAGTTGGAACTTACTCTGTTGCCTCTCAGGCTGGGTCAGGGGATGGCGTGCCAACTAGCTGACTGAAGCTTTGGGCCAGTTACTGCCATGCAGAGGTCTTCCACCACCTTCCCTTCTCAGCTGGCTTCGGGTACCCGCCTAGACGCCATGTCTCTTTGAAGGGGCCCCCGCTTGTCTGGGTGTCGTAATGCTTTCTGCTAGTGATGCCTGGCCATGGCCATGACACTTCCCTTAAATGTTATGCTTTGAAAATATTTCCAGCTTTTTCAGAAAAGTTATAAGGAATAATAGTGCATTAAACTCTGTATACTCAACTGGATTCACCACATTTATTCTGTCTTTGTCATTATGCATATTATCGTTACTTTATTTTTTGCTAAAGCACTGAAGAATGCATAGCCTGTATCCTGACCCTTTACTCCTCCGAGAATGAGGGGATCTTCATTTATGACCACTATCCATGTCAGACATCTTCTTCGGAAAGACTAGTATTTCATCCTCACTGCTCTTAGCTCATCTTTTCTTAAACATCTGCTTATATAGAGTCTCCTCTGTGGAAGTACTGGCTTCTCTGGTGGCTCAGACGGTAAAGTGTCTCTTTGCAGTGCAGGAGACCCAGGTTCGATCCCTGGGTTGGGAAGATCCCTTGGAGAAGGAAATGGCACCCCACTCCAGTACTCTTGCCTGGAAAATCCCATGGACGTAGGAGCCTAGTAGGCTACAGTCCATGGGGTTTCACAAAGTTGGACACGACTGAGTGACTTCACTTGTGGGGGTCCCACACCCAGCTCTCCGCAGAGGGAGTGTAGGTTATTTCCAGTCTTTGCCGCAGCAGGTGCTCTGGTATGTAAGTGTGTGCCCAGAGGTCCAGTAAGTTTCTAGGGGACTCCGTTTACCATTTCCATAGACCCTGTCTACTTGCCCTTCAGGGTGGTTGTACCCGTTTACACTCTCCACCAACAGAGACCAGGTGCCTGGTTTTTCCCCTCACGCTCGATTTTATCTAGTCTTCCGCTCTTTGTTAATCAGTGGGCAAACAGAGGCGCATGACCACATCCTTACCCGCGTGTGCCTATGTGTGGTCAGAGTGAGGGATGAGCAGTGTCAGAAGGAGCACTCCGTGTGTGGAATGAGTTTTGACAAGTGGAGTTGGAGACGGAGGAGGACCAGGCTTAGGACCAGCCAGGCTTAGAGTCTCGGGTGGTGACGGTGAAGCCAGAGACCTGCTCAGTGCCCACGGGTGCCCTCGGGCTGGAAGCTGTGAGGGGTGATGCGCAGCTGTCCTGAGAAGGGCTCCCCCTGGAGTTCTTCCAGGCAGACTGCAAGTGCGTCTCCTTTTCTGTCCCAGTTCTCAGACCACCTCAGAGATGCCTGGGTGCCCTTCAGGTCCTGGCTCAGATGGCACCGTCTCAGAGGGGCCTTCCTAGACCACCCTGTTCAGTGTTGCAGCCTCCGAGCTGCCCTCATCTGCCTCTGTGTCATTTTTCTCCTCGCTCACGATCACATTTATCACCCTGTGTGTTTTACTCCTTTTGTTCATTGTCTTTTTCACACCCTCTCTGGAATGTTCTCTCCATGAGGATGGGAGTTGGCTTCGCTCATTGGTTTATTCCCAGTGTTGTACTAAAGCAGTGCCAAGCGTACCGGATTCACAGTACATATTATTATCATTCGGTACTGAATGAGTGAAATTCTGTTTATCGAGACAGTATAGCTTAGTAGTTAAACTTGCAGGGTGGGGTTCATTTGGACCTGAAATCAGCTATATGACTTTAGGCAAGTGACTTCACTTTCCTCAGCTTCTTTCCTTAAAGGTGAAGTGGGGTTTATGAGAACACCTCCATTGTTGAGTCATGAGGATTAAGTGTCTGGCATACATTGGACACATTATTGTTTCATAAGTTATATAGACTTTCCGTCTTTTTTTTTGAAGCTTTTTATTTTGAATTAGCTCATTAATAATGTGATAGTTTCAGGTGAAGACATGTATCCATTCTCCCTCAAGCTCCCCATCCATCCAGGCTGCCTCCTAACATTGAGAGGAGTTCCCTGCGCTATACAGTAGGTCCTTGTTGGTTATCCATTTTAAATACAGCAGTGTGTACATGTCCACCCCAAAGTCCCTACCTATCCCGACTCCACGTCATCCCCCAGCAACATAAGTTCACTCTCTAAGTCTGTGATAGACTAGGAGTCTTTCTATGGGCGAGTCTCCTGGGTGGGCCCCAGCCCTCACCTAATGAGGTGAGCTTTTTACTTATTTTGTAAATCTGTTTTACTTAGCTTTGGCTCTGCTGGGTCTTGGTTGCCGTGCGGCTTTTTCTAGTTGCGGCGAGCCGGGCTCCTCGTCGTCGTGGCGCGCAGGTTTCTCACTGGGGCGGCTTCTCGTGTTGCAGAGCACGGCTAGGCGTGCAGGCTTCAGTGGTTGTGGCTCAGAGGCTCGTAGTTCCTGCTCGCAGGCCCCAGAGTGTGGGGGCTCAGGAGTTGTGGCTCACGGGCCTAGTTGCTCTGTAGCATGTGGAATCTTCCTGGCCCAGGGATCGAACCCGAGACCCCTGCAGTGGCAGATGGATTCTTATCCACTGCGCCACCATGGAAGTCCAGACTAGGAGTCTTGATATGTCTTTTCTGTGATGTGCGTTTGAGATAAGTGTGCGTGTATGTGCGTGTACTTGTGCGCTGTGGTGAATTTGTCATGCTGTGAATGAACTAGGCCAGCTTCACAGGTAGTTTTAAGAGCTGAAGGCTCAGCACAAACAGTCCCTGTTTTTTACTCATCGCAGTCAGATGTTTTATAATAAAGGCATTGTAAATCAACTATATTTCAGTAAGAAACTTAAAAAAAGAATGAAATGAAAAACCAAACCAAACCCTGTATATGACATCCTCCCGCCTTGAGCCTCTTCCTCGCTGACCTGTGCTCGTGGCCAGATGGGAGAAGGGTGGCAGCCACAGACAGCACCCAGCCAGGGGCTCTGCTTGAATCCACTGCAGGCAAAGGGAGGAGCCATCCCTAAGTGGACTTGTGCGTGGGGTTGTTGAGGAAGCAAGGAGGGTGCCGGTCAGTGTCTTCATGGCAAGATAGCAGAGCCCCAGGCTATTGTTTTGAGATTCTGTTCTCCACCGCTTGCTCATGTTTAGCCATCTTTGGACCTGGGAGTGAGTTATACCTTGGTTTCTTCTGCAGACGTCTCTAGAGAACGTTTTCCCGGCTGCATCCTCGGACAGAGCACTGGGATGGTAGCGAAGTGAAGGGCAGGCTTTGTTAGGAAACTGGTTCTTGGCGAAGTGAGAACTGGGCTCTGTTTCACTGTCATAATCATAATAGGTGACTTTGGTGACCTTAAATCCTTGAGTCTGATATACTTTGATGAATTTATCATCTCGATTTGTCCATGAGCACTTTAAAGCTCACCTTCCCTGTCTTCCTTGAATCTTAATAAAGGTAATCTCTTGTTTTCTGTTTCAGATCTGTTTATATTTATGAGAGCTAATGATATGTTGTGCCTTTGGGAAAGAAAGCAAAAATTCTTCCTGATTCTCCAGCTGGGGAGGGCAGAGCAGTCAGCTGCGAACTTTATTCGCATGCGTTTAATCAGTTTGCAGTGGTACTCAGGATTCCACGCCTGTTCAGACGGGGCTGTGTGCTGGTGCTGTGTTGCTGCTGCTAGATTGGCACTGTTATATTATTAAAGTACTGATCACACATGCCTTGCATTTAATATAGAACATAAGAGGCTCACCTAGCATGAATGAGAAATCCCAAATTGAAAGTGTAGACGCTATAAAATTTTTAAAGAAGGGAATGTGTTACGATTGAACTTCTGAAATAAAAATAGTGTATTTTTAATCACCAAGTTATGAATGTCCTTGGATTCTTGAGTGGGGTGGGGGGTTGGTGTGGGAAAGGGAAGAAGGTGTCTTCCTCTTGCTTTTGGGCCACACAGAATCCAGAGGCTTCCATGGAACACCGAGGGTCTCAGTTATGCCAACAGAAATGAAGAGAAAATAAAAAGGAGTTTAGGGAGGCAGCCGTTCCATTATTAATTCATCCGGTTATGCCAGCGATGGTGGAGATCTCAGAACAGTTGGAGATTTATATACATAAATGTGTGTGCTGAAATACCACATTCTGATGACATTCGATGGAGGGGTAACCTTTGATGATGAATTTTCTTGCCCTTTTTAGGGGAGTGGAAGGGGAGGCGGGTGGTACTTCACAAGACTCTAAATTTACCAAAGTTGTTCAAATTTGAATTTTCTTGGAAAAAATGTCAAATGATTGTAGATCCAAAAATGCCTTTGTTGGCATTTTAATGGTGCCTTTGGAGCCCAGTATGGTGCACGAGTGAAAGAAAAAAGGAGTTTCTTTTCTTGGTAATAATGGTATTGAATCTGAAGTCCTGGACCAAACAATATCCCAGGAATCTTCATGATTTATATATTGTATGTGATCTTTTCTTAAACGTTGTTAACCTGTGCCCTTTACAGACAATGCCAGGTCAGAAAATGTCAGAGAACCTTCAGCTTTCATAAGCATGTAAAGAAAATTATTGTCCTCAAAATCCAGGAGCTCTGACAGGCATTCTTAGTAGAGTGATATGTTCAGAGGGCCAGACACCGTGCGTAAGACTGCTTTTGGCTGGTGGAGAATGAAAAATATTTGAGTGATGGTTTACTTCTGCCCGGGACCCATTGTGAAGGAGAAAATGTGTGTTTGCTACCTGTCAGGCTGCTGTAGACACCTGTTTAATTTGTTGGAAAGGTGAATTCTCAAAGCAGGAAGCCTTCTGAAATGCTTATTCACACTCAGACAGTTTATCACAGACTAGAAAGACGGCTCAGTGTGGGCTGCAGTCCCGGGCGCTGCCCATAAGGAGAGGGGCTTGACCACAAGGCTTTGGGAGCTGGGACGTGATGCCGGGAGGGAGGCTGGGTGGGAAAGACGCCTGTCCTGGAGCAAGTGGAACCAGGAAAAGGAACCTTTGATGGGGGTGTTGCCAATCCTGTCGACTAGCTCTGCCTGACAGGCTGTCTTAGCTTCTTGCGGTATTAAGAGCTGCAGTGGATAACTTGTTCTGTACAAAATGCTATTTGCATAGGTGAAAACGAAGAAGTGTCTTCTTGTTCATCTTATCATTTGGGTCATTAAAAAAAAGAAGGGTTTTAAGTGAAAGTGAGAAGAGAGACAGTTTTTTGGCAGAGCCAGAAGCGGTATAACTATTTTCAACCCTGTGTTCTGAAGCAACTTTGGTTACTTCGGTTCAGCTCTTTCAGAAAGAAGAAGAAGAAGAAAAATAAAACGTGTGGGCTTGAGAGGCGGTTTTGCCAAATCACAGTCCAGGGTTGAACTCAGAGTGCCACATCCTTTCTTTTCAAAAAGTTTACTTTCTTGGTAAACCCGTAATGAGAACCTATAAAAAGGAGCAGAAAAGCCATGATGCTATTTCATGAGGCAGAGACGGTCTCTCACTCCCTTGCTAGAGTGTCTCTAGAATTTTTCCATTGCTTTTCCCTCTTCCACGGTGGCTGCCCTTATGTTCCTTCTCTTGATTGGAGGCCGGGCCAGTCCTTGGGGCCCGTGGGCTAAGGCAGAGCAGCCTCGGGAGTCCAGTCGGCTCCAGCTTGCTGCTGACAGCCCAGTTATCGCCTCGCCCACCACAGCCACCTTCTGACGGCAGTGTTCACCAGTGGAAAGAAGCTTTCTGCACCTCATTAGTTCTGCAACCTGAGTGAACTTGCAAATTAATTGATGTGTGGGAGGGACAGCATCTGCTATTATAAAACCCTTTAACTGTCGCCATAAAACTTGAAATAAAATTAAGTGTTACTATAGTAAGCTAATAGTGCCCAGGTGATGGAGCACGTTTTGTAGTGTGTAGGGGCTTCACGTCTTCAGGACCTGCTTAACTGAGGCTCTGGTTGTGTTTTTTTTTTTCCTATTACAGTTTTATTTTCATCAAAGGAACCCAAGAAGATGAATAAGGAAGCCTACAAGATTTATGGCTCAGGCATTCGTCCTTTGCCTGCCTGTTCCACAAGCCAGTCCCTGGAGGCAGCGCCTTTAAACTCTTCTGGTTGCTTCTTTGGATCCCTGCCTGCGTTTTTCTAGACAGCTTGCCTGGCCTGCTGTCTTAGGTGTCATCTGTTGACTCCAGTATGGATGATGAAGATTTAACCCGCATATCCCACCTTCTCCCCATCAGTTTGCTTTAATATTCAGGTTGGACACTGTTTCACGGCTGTGAAATGTTCACAGCCGAGCCGTGTAGTATACTACAATTGCTGTTCCTTCTGTGCAGACAGTGGGAGGGAGGCTGTCTCGCTATTCAAAGGGCAGGTCTTTTCTCCTGTTTTCAGTTGTCCCTGAGCCTCCCTGGGGCAGCCTCGTGAATTCTGATGGGAATAGGGGTCTATGTTTACAGAAGACTTAACCAGTCCACCTTGTTTTTATTCCTACCCCACATCCGGCCTTCTACCATCCTGGGTGCCTCCGCATCCGTAGTCTTTGCAAATTCCACAGTCCAGTTCCCTTGGCTCTTTCTTGACTGCTGCCCTCCTAACCTCCCTAACCCTGCTTCCCTCGTTCTGCCCTCTGCCAGGCAGCCAGAGGAAGCCGCAGCACACTGCTCTCGGCTGAGGTGGTCGTGGTCAGTGCTTCGTGTCTTCTAAAATGTAGTTGGCATCTTCTCTGTTGTTGTCTCTCTTGATCCTTGTGGGTTTACACTCTGCTGTCGTCTCTGTGGTTTGGGATGAGAGTGTAGGGAACGCGACTGTTCATGCTTACCATGTGCAACTGGAAGATCTGGCTCCTGTAGGAAACATTTTGCTTCTGTTACACATGGGCTTCCAGCATCTTAACTTAGTATTTTAAAAGCACATTTTGATGTAGTGGACTTCTGTTTTCCATGAGGGGTCTCTTCTTCCATTGCATGCTTCTAAGAAATTTGCGCAGACACTTGCACATGGCTGACTTGAAATAGAGTAGTATGTCTCTGCGTCCCTCATCTGCTTTCTAAGAGGATCTGTCTGATGCTAGCATTTCATTATGTAGCAGCAAAGAGAGATGATAAAACACCGAGTTCTTGAGAAGAAAAGACTGACCTTTTCCCCCTCTTTTACCTACAAGCTGGTTTTAAAACCTCTTTCTCAGCAGAGCTCTCTCATTATTTTGGCTCTCAGCAGTTAGCTTTTCCAGAGTGTACAGTTGAGGGCAGGAGTACATGGGGGATGACTACTGTGTTAAAAGCTGAACTTTTCAGAGACTGTGAGTCCATTAAAATTAGGGCCACTGTCCTTGTTCTGGGACAGGGGAGGGCCAGCAGTGCTCTAGTGAGGGGCTGGGGACGCCGTCCCCAGGAGGAAGCGTGGCTCTGGAGCCAGTGCACAGGGCCCTTCTTGGAATACTGGTGGAGCGCCGGGCTGGGCCCTCACCAGGCCTGTGCCGTCTTGAACAGACGGACCACATTATGGACTGAACGTTTGTATCCCCGCTAGATGTCTTACGTTGAAGCCCTAATGTTAACCTCATTGTATTAGGAGGCAGGGCCTTTAAGATGATTAAGTTAGATGAGGTCATGAGAGTCGGGCCCCCATAATGAGATTAGATATCCTTACTAAAAGAGGCAGAGGGACCTGAGTGCTGTGAGTACGCAGAGAACAGGTCACATGAACCCATGGCGAGGTGGTGGCCAAGTGCAGCCTGGAAAGAAGGCCCTCACGGGGAGCCAGGTTTGCTGGTGCCTGGATCTTGGACTTCTCAACCTCGTGTGTGTGTGCATGCGTGTGCAATCGTGTCTGACTCTCTGCGACCCCAGGAACTGTAGCCCACCAGGCTCCTCTAATACTGGAGTGTGTTGTCATTTCCTACTCCAAGGGCTCTTCCCAACCCAGGAATCGAACCCATGTCTCTTGCATTGGCAGGCAGATTCTTTGCCACTGAGCCACTGGGAAGCCCCTCAACCTCCAGAAGTATGAGAAATAAGTGTCTGTTGATTAAGCCTCCCAGTCTATGGCATTTTGTTATGGTGAGCAGAGCTGATGAAGGCAGACAGGTAAAGCCTTTTGCATCTCTTCCTGTCCTTGCAAATGAGGATGTAAGCCACCAATTTTAGCATGCTGCCTTTGAGGGATCTTTGAGTTTTCTGTCTGGGCATTAGAGCCCATGTAAACCCACTTTTCTTGACCTCTGTGCCACCTTTAGCAGCAGCTGGCACATAGTAGCCTATGTACTTTGATCTACAACTTTTGGATACCTCTACCGCCCTTCTTTTGCAAGGGTAATGCAGAATGCAGCCCCTAGGCCTGTCTCACACCTTATTAAAACATCATTTCCCCTGCCTATTCCCAGGTCTCTGTGCTTAATCACAGAAAGGCAGCTTGTTCAAATATACATTCCTCTTGTTTGGAAAGTTCTGTTGGCTTGTCTTCCTTCTCACCCTGCCTGCATATTTTGTAACCCTGCCTCACGGAGGCTGTTCTTACTAAATATCAAAATTTGCTCATTGGAAAGTTACTTGTAAACTTAATTAACTCTCTGTCAGTGGTTGAGTTAACTTTCTCCCTTTAATTTCAGCCTCCTTGGTCATGGTTTTCCCTACTCTGACCTGTGCCTGTTAAAGACTTGGTAAATAGTTTTGAAATGCCAGTTGGTGATATATGGGCCTCTTTAGCATTTCTTTGATTTATGTGCAGTGCTGTGGAAAAAGGCAAAGAAAGCAAATTATATGGCAAAAAATGTTGCCAATCTTCACTTTTTTACTTGTAGTTTTAAAAAGTACACTTATCAATCACATCTGATGGATTTTCTTTTTTATAAAGATTGAAAATTTAACTATTTGAAGACTCTTGCAGTGCAGGTTCTGTGTCTGCTTAATCAAGTGCGGTTTAGAGCTTGGGGTAGAGTCTCAGAATTCTAGAAGCTCTTTCAGTCTCTGCTGTGTGTCCTGCTAGGACACTCTTCAACAATATATGCTGGAAACAGATTTTTGTGGAAACATTTTGCATTCATGTTTCAAACCCTGAATCTGTGCAGTGGGCCAACAAGAGTTGTATCTTTAGAGTAGCTAATTGTGACTGGTCTGAGGTTTCCTTGTGTAGCATATTCATGGTGAGTTCCAAGTAGAGATTGACTTCTTCAATCAATGAGTCGACAAATATTTTTTAGATTGTCCTATGAAGTGAAGTGGCTCAGTCGTGCCCGACTCTTTGTGACCCCATGGACCGTAGCCTACCAGGCTCTTCGTCTATGGGGTTCTCCAGTACTCTTGCCTGGAAAACCCCGTATATGGAGGGGCCTGGTGGGCTGCAGTCCACGGGTCACAAAGAGTCGGGCTCGACTGGAGCCGCTGTAGCACGCACGCACTGCAGGTGGTTCTGGTGCGGACGGGCTCGGGCTGTTTTGAAAAATGACTTGAGGACTCTAGTGCCCTTTGCTTGTACCACTCCCAGGCCTGATGTCCTCAGGGGCACCCCTCCCCCAATCGTCTACCAAATAAAGTCCACAGAGGGTGTAAAAAATCCATACTGCTTGGGAGGGTATGGATTTTTAATTTGTGTAGGCCGGGTGTGTGGGTCTGGCTGGGCACAGTTCCTGCGATGTCTCCGTGCCTCTTCTGAGTGTTTTCTTATTTCTTCATTCATTCGTCAAGTACTTACTGAGCTGTGTGCCAGGCACTGTTCTGGGTATTGGGGCCCCAGCGGTGATGGAGAGAGCTGGGGTCTGGGTTTCAGGGGCGCTTTCATATCAAGTGTGTTGTTGGCGGGTGAGGGGTGGAGCGGGGGACAGATACACTAAACCCAGAAAGAAACAGTGTGTATCAAATACCTCTTTGGATTTGCTGCTGTGATTAAGGTGAGACCCTGTGGTGTGATGAGATGACTTCCAAGAAGGTGAAGTTCAGGTTGAGACTTGAGTGACAGGAAGTCGGAAGTGCTGCCCAGCCTGCTCGCCACCGCGTGTCCCAGGTCCACAGCTCCTCCTCCAGAGCTTCCGCGTCCGTGTTCTGGATTTGGAATGTTCTGGGTTATTGAAAGGTAGTGTGGTTCATATACCACGAAGTTCTCCAGCAGGGTCTGGGGCAGTACCCTGTAACCAAATGTTGTGTAGCAAGACGTTTGACTGTCACACTAAGTGAGATAAATTAAGAAGTAAACAGACTCACATCAGTTCATGTCAGTTTTTGCTGCCACAGGAATTTTGGCGCCTATATTGATGAGAAAGCTTTTGACTTTCAGAACTTTTTATACATTTTTATATTGCAAAAAAAAAAAAAATATATTGTGGCTCTGTAATGCCAGCTCCTTGTGCACCCTTCATTTCTCTGGTGTGAGAAGGCACTCCATGGGTGAAGGGGGGGCGTGTGTGCACGTTTGCACCCTCACATGGCAGTGGGCAGGGGCCTGGGTGAGACGCGTTCCTGTCTGCTGAGGGCCTGTCTGTGGGTTCATTGGCTCTCTCCGCTTCCCTGGGAGCCTCACAGCAGACCCTTATTAACTGCGTGACTGGGAAAGGCCGAGCTGGGGAGGAGGGGAGGCCATGGAGCCCCACCGTCCTCCCACTCTGTAGGGCCTTCTGCATGAAGGTGATTCAGAGTCCAGATTCCCTCCATACTCTGGCATTTAGTTCAGGTCTCCTGGAGCTGTCCCCTGCTACTTATGTATTCATCTATTCATTTACTTAAAAAAACACTTTGATACAAGGGTTTGTTTAAAAAAAGCAAAGCAAAAAGGAAATAAAAATGAAAATCCTTCTGGAGAACATGCCAAGTTCTGGAGAAGCCATCGAGTGTTGTGGTTGCAGAGCAGGGACTCTGGGGCCAGGCTGTCCAGATTCCAGGCCTTAATGGCTCCATGACCTTGAGCAGGCCACTTACCATCTGTGGCTCCATTTTCCTCATCTGTAAAATAGAGCTAATAGTACCTGCCTCATAAGGTGGTTGTATAGATTGAGTTAAGTGAATTAGAATAAAACCTAGTTACAACGAGCCCTATGTATACAATGTGTGTGCTCGGTCGTTCAGTCATGTCTGCCTCTTCATGTGGGCTCCTCTGTCCATGGGATTCTCCAGGCAAGGATACTGGCATGGGTTGCCATTTCCTCCTCTAGGGGATCTTCCCCATCCAGGGTTCAAAACCACATCTCTTGTGTCTCCTGCACTGGCAGGCAGGTTCTTCCCCACTAGCGCCAGCCGGGAGGCCCATTGTATGCTTGGGCTCATGTTGCTGTTATTGTGATGCTGAGCACTGTTCCAGACACTGGGGACCTAGCAGTGAAGACTAGGGAGCTCTGTGGAGCTCTTAGCTGCTCTCATGCATCTTGTATTCTAGGCAAGTCTTGACCCTCTAAAAGCAGAGACCATTTCTTTTCACATCCATCCATGTCTAGCACTATACTCGGCATCCATCAAGTCATCCCGTTCTCAGCGAGGATTTATTGAACATCCGTGCAGGCCCCTCTGCTAAGCCTGTGAGGCTTGTTAAACGATGTGAGACAGTCTGGCAAAGACAGATACACAGAAAACCATCCTCTAGGGTATAGTCATCAGCCCTGTAAAAGGTGCTTCAGAAAGGCTTCTGGACTGGCTTGCACAAGCTTCAGCTCTTCTCAGCTTCTACCTACCAAGTACTTAAGGGAAAAGGCCCTGTATTTATTGGAGTATCACTAGGTGTGGCGCCAGTTGCCTATTATTTTCCCGTCTCTGGTCCCAGTGGAAGCTGCTTCCGAACATCTGGTTGGATGTAGCTGATAGTAGATGTGTTGTTACTGTTTCTTCTCGGACATTCCTGGCTGCCTGCTGCTGATCCCCATTTTGGATTGACTTGTTCTTCATAGCACAGTTCGGAGTTCCAGTAGGGCTGCAAAGCATCATGCTGCTGCTTGCTAAGTCATGTCAGTTGTGTCCGACTCTGTGCGACCCCACAGACGGCAGCCCACCAAGCTCTAGAATTAAATAAATAACTAGTCCATCAGAGTAACCCGTTTTGTATCAGAGGCTCAGCTCTCTTGTGGTCCTGCCATGCCTGTACACTCCCCAGCCCAGATCCACCCAGAAACAGGCCTGTTTTTCATTGGCTTATCTCTGAGGCTTTTCATCAGAGGCAGGGCCTGGCTCAGTCACCCCTTGCACTCAGTCTAACTGTTGGTGGCTCGGCAACCTCAGCAAGCTACAACAGAGCAAACGTTCCTCGCGTCTGTATTTTGTGCCAGCCACTTTGCTCAGTGCTTTCACATGCTTAGTTTTCACTGATTCCAAGAACCTGACTGTGATTTTGCTTCTTTAAACTCCGGGTTGCTTCAAGGATAATCATGTGGTATCTAGCAGCAGTATTATCTGTGATACGGAGACTCCGGAAAGTTGAATAACTCAGCTAAGCTCACAGTTGGTTAAGCGGAGGGTTGATGGTTTATATTCAGGTGGTTGACTCCGTGCTTCCACTCTAATGGATTAAGAAGCTGTGCCTCAGTCCTGTTGATCAGTAGAAATAAACTGACCTGGCGTTCATTTTAAACCAAACACATACCTGTTGTATGTGTGGCTTTTGCCTTTCTTTTTCCCTCCAAAAGAAGGTATCTTTGTGCCACATTTGTCATAAGAAAATCCTGCATTGACTCCGGCTTTTACCTTTTCTCATATTTCCTCAGTCAGAACTTAAACCAACAGAAAACCTTCAGTAGTCCAATAAAGAAGGAAACAAGTACAGTTCAGTCCACCCTCTGTATCCATGGGTTCTGCCTCCTCACATTCAACCAACTGCAGAGAGAAAATATTTGGGAAAAAAATTCCAGAAAGCTCCGAAAAGTAAAATTTGAATTTGCTGTCACTGCAACTATTCACATAGCATCTGCCTTGTTCTTATAACTATTTACATAACATGTGCATTGTATTAGGTGTTATTATACAAGTAACCTAGAGATGGTTTAAAGTATCCAGGAGGATGTGTGTAGGTTATATGCAAATGCTGCACCGTTTATGTAAGGGACTTAAGCGTCTGCGGAGTTTGGTACCCACCTCAGGTCCTAGATCCAGTCACCCGCAGATACCTAGGGACAGCTGTACTCAGGGAGTCTGGAGAGAGACTTTGATCTTCCTGTGCTGAGTTCTTTGTCAGCTGCCTGGAAGGTGCTCTATAACTTTCTTGTTTCGTGCATCAAGGTTTAGCCAAGTTTCTGGGCATTTTGATTGTTCGTAACTTTAAGACCAGTCTCCACAGAATCCTGGAAGGAACTTCTGCATGGATCCTCTCATTGCCTTTGTGTGGAGTGCTTCCCGTGTTTCCACAGGCCCTGTACAGCTGCCCTGGGTTCTGTGGAGAGTTTTACACAGAGTCGACCACGAGGCATCACAGTGTGATGGATTCCTTTCCTTGTTTGTACGAGAAGAGCCAGGCTGGGGCGCCTCCTCAGTATACCTGCTGGTTCAGAACAGCCTGGAGGGGGGGCATTTTTTCCTTTTTCCATTATACTTGCCAGTTTATTATCTGACATGTTTATTTATTTATTTATTTTAATTTTATTTTATTTTTAAATTTTACATAATTGTATTAGTTTTGCCAAATATCAAAATGAATCCGCCACAGGTATACATGTGTTCCCCATCCTGAACTCTCCTCCCTCCTCCCTCCCCATACCATCCCTCTGGGTCGTCCCAGTGCACTAGCCCCAAGCATCCAGTATCGTGCATCGAACCTGGACTGGCAACTCGTTTCATACATGATATTTTACATGTTTCAATGCCATTCTCCCAAATCTTCCCACCCTCTCCCTCTCCCACAAAGTCCATAAGACTGTTCTATATATCTGACATGTTTAGAGTGACGGTGTTTGATTAAAAGAAGTGAAGTGAAAGTCGCTCAGACATGTCCAACTCTTTGCGACCCCATGGACTATACAGTCCATGGAATTCTCCAGGCCAGAATACTGGAGTGGGTAGCCTTTCCCTTCTCCAGGGGATCTTCCCAACCCAGCGATTGAACCCAGGTCTCCTGCATTGCGGGCAGATTCTTTACCAGCTGAGCCACAAAGGAAGCCCAAGAATACTGCAGTGGGTAGCCTATCCCTTTGCCAGCGGATCTTCCCAACTCAGAAATCAAACCGGGGTCTCCTGCATTGCAGGCGGGTTCTTTACCAGCTGAGCTATGAGGGAAGCCGTCATTAAAAGGCAATGCTTTTGCTTAGTTGTGAACCTTCTCATTCCTGGTATTGTTGGAAGAGATGAATTTGGGGGCATAGTCACTTCTGATAATCACAAGACCAACTCTGTCTGTTCCCGGGGCGCTGGGCCCTGTGCTGAATGAAGTCTTTTGCATGCATCATATCACTTTATTCCTGAACCTTCCATTTCTTCATATCACTGAACCTTATGTGATATGATATCACATCGTATCACTGAACCTTCCATTTCTTCATCTGTAAGAGGAGGCTGCACTACCTCTCTCCATGGGGTTGTTGTGCTATAAGGAAAAAGCACTGTTAAAGTCTGCTTTAGGGAGTGTGCTCAGTCAACAAGAGAACAGCTTTGTCCTTGTGAGAGAAAAAGAATCCCCGCACCCCTCATTTTGGACTGAGGAAGAAACAGGCTCAGAGGGGAGAGAGAACACCCAGAGATGCCCGGGATCACTTGTGCTGAAGCTGAGGTTTGAACTCAGGGCCATCTGACTACAAAGCTTGTCCCCCTACGCGGTAGCCACACTGCCTGTGAATTTTCACCCTTTCTGCCAGAGTACAAAGGAAAACACTTGCCTCCTTAGACTTATTGCCCCTTAAGCCACCTGACCTTGTTCCTCCTATTCCTGAAGGGAAAAGGCAGTTGTTAAAAAAGATCAATAAAAAAATGCGTCCTCCTGAATGTTTTCTTCTGTTTCCCGATTCCTGCTCTCACAGGCCTTTGACCTGAGCAGCTCACTGTTTCTTTCCTTCCACTCCTGTTATTCTCAGCTTGTCTGACATCACGGTTATAATCTTTTAAAGTCAGTGATCTTGAGCCCACTTCATGTTCTTCCTCCTTCTGAGTCACATCTGTGCTTCCTTTCCTTCTTCCCTACCTCCTGGCTTCATTTCCCGGGTAAGGGAGGGGTGGGGTGAGGCTGGTCAGACCCCTGATTTGGAGCCAGTTACCTCCCAGCCGATGACTGGTTGATAGAAGCAGAAGAAGCTGATGGGGGCTGCTTTTGATGGTCATTGAAATGATGCTTAAAGCAGAAATGAGCATTTTCATGACATGAGATAAAGGAAGAGTTAAACTGTCCAACTACCTCTAAGCTGACTTTGAGCACATAGGAATCATTTTTTCTACCTATAAAAGAAGTTTATAATAATCTAATTGGAATTTTAAACTGATCAGATTGATCATTTTTTAAAAATCATGTTTACTAGTTTCTTAACTGAAGTCTTTTCAGTGATAACTCGGCAAAGGATTAATGCTTAGAAGTCAGTGGCTAGAATCAAGATATGGAAGCGACCGGTGATTTTCACGTTACTCATTTCTCAGTTGGAAAAAAACACTCATTTTCTTTTAGGGGAGGAAGAGGGAAAAAGAAATAGCCAAGGACATACCTATTATATGGAAATATTCAGTTCCACAGACCTCACCTATGAATGTTTGGGGAGAATAACGAACTAGTGTTTGTCAGCAGGCATGTGCTGATTGCTGGGCCTCCAGCATTGCACACTAGGCTTTGTTTAGAGCAAAGAGCTGACTCATTGGAAAAGACCCTGATGCTGGGAAAGATTGATGGTAGGAGAAGGGGGTGACAGAGGATAAGATGGTTGGATGGCATCACTCGCTCAATGGACATGAGTTTGAGCAAACTTTGGGAGATGGTGAAGGACAGGGAAGCCTGGCATGCTACAGTCCAAGAGGTTGCAAAGAGTCGGACACGGCTGAGCGACTAGAGAACAACAGTAAAGTTTTACCTAACACCCGGCCTCAGACATCGCAGGGAGCCCTTTCCCCTCTTTAACTGCCTGAAGTGGAGACTTTTGGTGACTAGTACAATGTTTGTGTTTAATAAACATATTTAAATTTCACCAGTGCAAGTTCAGACTGCAGTTTCATAGAGAAATACAACAACATAGAATTTCGGTGTTCGAGGACCTTCGGCATAATTCCAGCCATCTGTTTTAGCCTCTGGCCCAGGCCTGAGGCATGCAGTAACAAGCTAGTGTTGGGCATTTTGGTGGAAGCACGAAGCTGAGTCCGGGATGTGTGCTGTTCCTCTGCCGCTTCTCTTTTGGTCAGGAATAGAGAACGGGCTAGGACGCACTCTGTGTTTGTGGGATCCAGTGTGGTGTGTGAATGGGTGGTGATTCTAGGGCGGTCCAAGCCTAATTGCGGGTGCCCTCCTGACACGGGCTGCTTCCTCTAGTCGGAATGCAGGTGAGCGAGACTGCCGCCACGCTGTCCTCTTCAGAGAGCGTGTTCTCATGTCAGCGCCTGTTAATAAGCTGTTAGGGTGCCCTCATTCGTGCACTGCCAGACTTGCCTTGATCCTGTTTGTATTTCCTGCCTACATCTTCCTAAGTGGCCCTGTGACCTTCCGCCAAGATCCTTGTGAGCTTGTGCATTGCACTCCGGGACCCCTCAGGTACAGAGCTGAGAGCCTGCTGTGAAATGTGAGGTGGTTCACAGGAGATGGGCAGCACCCTAGTCTGTTAGTGTTTGTAGCTCGTCTTTGCTTTTTGGCTTTCTTTTGTCTGCTTTTTCTCTCCCTCTGCAAATAGCCCCTGTGATGGGTGTTTTCTCCATTTTTAGCCGCATTCACAGTTTACCTTTTAGTGAATCTGTTTGGATATCTGAGTGATAACTCTTCCGACTGATTGGCATCCTCTCAGTATGCTAACGTGCACACAGCTGTAGTGTAAACAGAAGCAGTTGTGGAGAAAGGCCTATTAATAAAGGTGTGAGTTCTGAAACATTCCAGAGGAACAATTCTAAACAAGCCTAAACATTACAGATATTTAAGAAAGAAAAAGGCTGCTGTCTGTCCTCTCGGTTTACTTTTTTGACAGTTTTAAAGTCTGGACATTTGAGGATTCACGTGCAGGAAGTAGAAACCCAGCCGGCCTTCGGGACGTAAATGAGCCCCAGTTCAGCAGAAGCGGGCCCCTTGGTTTGGTGTCCTGCTTTTATGGTAATTGAAAGGCCTGAGCCCAGCTTCCCAGTAGAGAACAAATGGGCAAAGAAATGGGAGGCTTCCTTCTTATGGTTTATTGATGCTGTTTTGCCCAAGTAAAGAGATCATTTACCCATAAAAGCTCAAATCTGAGGGTGTTTTTCTTTCTTTCTTTCTTTCATACTGGCTATTTGAAAGAAGCATTAGGAGATAAAAGGAGAAAAGAAGCTAATATCATTGTCTAATATTTAGATAAAAACCCAAGCAAAACAATTAGATTTATGGTATTTTTCTGTAGCTGTTTTCCTTGGCACGGATAATACCAGGCAACCTTGCTTATTTCTTTCCTTAGAGTTATGTTCAAAAGAAGAAACAGGGCTTTATTGTAAGACATGGTTCTTTCTCATTAGCTGGGAACAAAACACATTTCAATAATGAGGGGCAAAGGTCTTTGCAACTCAAAGTGGTGACGAAGTGTTCCTAGTTTTGCACAAATATTGGTTTTAGTTGAAAGCGTAATGGTTTAGGAGAAATATGGCTCCTAAGTATGAGAGTGAGAGTCTCACAGGAGCCTCCCCAACCCCGCAGTGCTGCATACACATGTGGCAGCTTCATGGCGTGTGACTCAACCCAGGTGTTGTGGCTTGAGTTGATCCAGGTGCCGTGCGTCCCTGGATTGGCGCTGGGAGCCTGGCGTGCACTCTTGCCTCTGGGAAGGGTTTGCAGTGCCCTTGGGCCCACCAGCTCTGCAGCGCTGGTTAGCGCTCTGCAGGGGAGGTGGTCCTCCATGGCTAATGTCCTTACCTGTTACTGTCGTGATGTATTACACAAATCCTCAAAGAGAATCCTAAGTAAAAACAGATTATGCGTGTGGCTGCTCCTGGGCAATAAGATGATTTATAAAAACCCACGAAGCACTCCACAAGCACAGTTGCCCCATTAGGACACTGTCAAGGCTGCTAGGAAGGTCAGATGTGTTACTGCTGAGTCTAGAAACTAGGTTTTTGACAATCTTGAGGTGTCTGTGGTTTCTTGATTATTTTGTCTTTGAAGTTTTTGTTGCTAAATGGTATTAAAACCATAAAATGAGAGCATTTAGAACTTCCCCAAACTCCCCACCTTAGACATGACTGGAGTCAGTAGGAAGAAAAAGGCTTGTGACATCTCAACGCTGAAAGGTGAGAGTGAGGGAGCGGACAGGAGCTGGCAAACGCTGGCGATGCTCTGTGCTCCTTTCCTCAGCTCCGGTTCCTGGCCTGAGAAGAAGGGCTGCATTTCACAGCCTGAGCAGTGATAATAAATGCCAGGTCCCGTGGTTAAAAAGATGCAGCACACGTAAAACAACAGGACAAAGTATGTGAGTTAAACCCTGAATGGCCTGTTTCCCTTTTACGATGTGTGAGACCCTGGGCTGGTGACCTCTTTACGATCAGAGTCTCCTCTCCCATAAAGTGGGGTGGAGAGGAGGTGGAGGGTGGCTTCTCCAAGCCTCTTCTCTGACGTTAGAATTCTGTGATTTGAAGCAATTGGAGGGCAGTCCCTATGAAGGTCTTTTCCTAAGGTCAAGCCTGCAGAGGGGTTCGACATACCTGCTTTTTTAGCATTTAGAATAAGAGGGAGTCAGGACTCTTTCGTGGCTCTGTCACGACAGTGAACATCTGCAAAGCCGAGAGTCTGCTTTTGTTAGAAACCAGCCTCGAGAGGGCTGTCTGATGGAGTCGTTCTGTTCTCTAGGTTGGCTCCAGCCACAGGCCAGGCCACGGCAGCGTCACCAGTCGGCCAGCCCACTTATCAGTTGACAAATCCATTAGCATCTCCTGTACTTAACGCACTACCCTGCACACCATAGAGAATACAGAGTTATCAGTAGTAACAAGGCTGTGTCCTCACGGTATGTCTCCCTCATGGCCAGCTTCACTCCTGGCCCAAGAAAGAACACCAGGCCTCCCTGCCTGGATGCCACGTCCCAGAGACAGAGAGGAGCTCTGTGCAGGGAGGAGGGATGGGGTTCTCCAGCCCTTGATCTCTTCTTCCCCTCCTATGGGCCCCGCTGCACTCAGGCAGCCAGAATTTATCATAGCTTGGCTCTGTCACATTCTTCATCCAGAGGGTTTAGTTACTGGAAGTACCAATGTGTCTTCCTAGTGTTCTTAGGAACCTATATGTAATTTTGTGTGAAGTGATTTTTTTTAATGGAGTTGAAATGCCTTAAGGTTAAGGAGAACTCTGTCGTTGCTGTTTTTAACTTGCTCCCCCCGCCCCAAAGAAGCCTTTGATGGAAAAGAAAATAATGATTTTCATGGTAGGAAGAATCAAACCTTGAGTGAGCTGGCTTGTAAATTTTGAAACTTTTGAATGTTAGTTTTCTTAAAGTGGGATTCAGGCCATATGGCATGGGAAGGATCATGTTGCTTATGAATAGATGCTATACCCCAGACCCCAGGGGGGTTCTAGCAAACACATCAGCTTTTAAGCTCTAGGCCTGATCGAATGCCAGTGGCTTAATCGGTATATTGAATGTGATCAGTGGGATGGATTTCCTTCTGTTTTCTTCTCAAACTTCTGTCTATTGCAGAACATGTCCTTTATTTATCTTGGAGCAGGTACATCATTCAGAACAGTGTGGAACATGGAAAACCAGTTGGAGGACTAACTAAGGGGACCATTGCTCACTTGATTTTCTGAACCTGAGATTTAAATCAGAAACTTTGCATTTGAGTTGTTTTTAAAATAATTTCCTTTCATATTGTTTCCTCTCAGTCTGTTTTGTCTTTGTAATTTGAAGCATATTAAAGCTAACTGGATTTGAGCCTCAATAATTTGGACTTTAAAAATAAAGACCTTAGGCTATCCAGAGGAAAAGGGTTTGCCATTGTATGAAATTGTAGGGACATTACTTCACCAGTTTTTGGTGAAGCCAAATACCCTTGTGATGTGTTTAGAAGCCTAGAGCTTGGAATTAAACTTGAGAGTTTGCTGGGTCCTTGGAGAAAATGTAATGCGAATGAGCCATGTAAGACTGCACAGCTTTTATTAGTAGCAGGTCCAGCAGCACATTCTAGAGGCTCTTAGTCTGTACAGTGGCATTCACCAGGACTTGATCACGTTCCACGCTTGTGCATGTCTAAGATTACTAAAACAGCACTTATTCAGTAAATCAAGGTTTTCCTAATTCAGAGTTGTGTTTCCCTCAGATCATTATGAGGTGTTGAAAATATCGCAGGCATAGAACTAATTAGTAGGTATAATTGATTAGAAAAGGCTTTAGGTTGAGAACTGACCGAAAAATACGACGTTCGTTATAGAAAGTGGAAGCTTGACATGAATAGATAGGTTTCTCTTGGAACCGAGAAATTTGCTCTCAAAAGTCAGAGAACACGGAAATAGCTAGACTGCCAAGCAGCAGCCAGCAAAGACCCCCTCCCCCCAGCTGGCCACGCAGCACTCCCTTTCCCCAGCTGCAAGACGTGGACGTTCACAGAATGGACTGTTTGATTTCTCTCGCACTTTCATTTTACTCTTGCTGGTTAGTGGAGAAATGATCTTGGATAGAAAAATCACGTTACAACTTTGATAAGTTGCCTTTTGAAATAGAGCTGTTTCCATGCCACAGACGTTTGGAGCAAAGTATGTTTATTGAAATATATTTTTGTAAAAAATATTACCGAACCTGTAATTGAACACGTATGGCAGTATTTTGAGGAGTGATATGTTCTTAATGTTAATTTGTGGATTAGCTCTGAACTCCCTTCTGCTGTTTTGAAACCATTGGCTGAGTGAACATTTTCCAAGAGTCTTTGCAGATCTACGCAGTGTTTCATGGAATAGAGTATTTAGTGCTTAAATAATGTATAAATCCAGTTGGACAGGAGCTGCCTGTCAGTTTTATTAACTTTGACCTTTTCTCCCATTATAAAGATGCTTTGGTAAATATTTAATGGGCCCCTTATAGATCTTGACAGTCGGAGCTGTGTTCCTGGAAACTGGGAACCGTATATATGATTAACAAATGTCGCTTAATCACTGTGAGTCAGCTTTCAAGGGCAGGTTTTTTTCTGGGAGAAGAAAACTCCTTCCATCTCCATGTGCTCTTGGGTGTGGCGTACATTGAGAGCATCCAAGATGGTAGAAGTCTCATCGGAAGCCTGGGAAAGACAGACAGCAGCTAGCGTGCATTCCTGCTGTTTGGGGGTTTTTGTTTGTTTGAGCAAATGATCAAAATGATGCCAGGTGGACAAAATCACCCTGCCACTCTGCATAGTTAGCAGGACTCTTCCACTCAAAAGAGTCAGCAGGGTTGGAATGGCTGAGCTTGCATGGACCCTAATAAGATACAAAGGAGAAGGAGAGCCAGAAGGAGAGCCAGATCCTGGAGCCAGGAGGAGCCCCTGCCAAGCTGTCTTTCCCTTTAATTCCATAAAGCCCCATGCATATTGCACTCATTGCAAATTCTGGTGGGGAGGATCGAAACCCAAGTAGCTGACATTTTGAAACATTGTCTTTCAAACTTGTACTGTCCCTTGCTTCCATTGATTTCCCATTTAAGAAATCTGTAGGAGAAAAATAAATTTGAGCAAAATTCATTGGTCTGCGATGAGTTGTTAGAGCCAAATTATACCCCCCTTTTTCCACCTCGAGAAGAGCTCCGTTTTTATTATGAATGTGATATGTCTCTGTCTCGTATTGTGCAGCCATGAGGCTCCCACAGCAAATCGACCAAGTAAATCAAGAGCCTGTTAAAAAGCAGTATGGATGCTCCAAATACAGACATTTCAGTCTTTGCTGGGTCACTGGATATCTTCATTTTTATAGCCACTTCAAGAAGCAGATCATTTCAGTTGGTTGTGTTTTCTTTCACTCTCTGTTTGTGTGCAGCCCAGTGGCTTTACGGGAGGCCATTTATTTTTCAGGACGTTATTACCCTTTGCATCCAGGGCCCAACCCCTTTTATATGGTGGTCACCGATTTCATTACCATGAGCTGTAATGTAGCTGACTCTGCAAAGGAAATCTATGCAATGGAAGAGCATTTTGAAAAGAAATTCAGAGCCACAGAATGAATTACTGTTTGTATATTCAGTTAATTCTAAATAAATGTTTGAAAAACCTTGCTTAATTTGAGGAGGGAAAAAGAAACATGTTGGATGTTATAAATGGTCTCAATCCAAGTTTCTTAGCTTGGTGTTTTCAAGTTCGAATGTTTTATTGACATCTGTTCAAAATTGGGATACCTTTCAAGGATAATTTTGTTATAGAGATGGATGACAACTCTTCACATCTAAAGTACATGAGTATGGGGTTTTAAAAGGAAAACGGGTGTCCCTGTCACATGTCAAATTGGAGATAAGCTTCGTTTGGTAACGAGCGAGAGTGATGAGCTGTATTGTAAATCAGAAGATCCTGATGATCGGAGTTGAGGGCGGGGGCCTGCCCGCGTGGGGCGCTGGGGAACTTTCTGCAGTGATGGAGGCTGCGTCCTGATGGGGCTGACAGTGTCACAGGTGTGTGTTATCAGGACATCACACACTGGACACCTAAAATGTGTGCATTTTATTTTATGTGAATTATAACTCAATAAACGTTTTTTTTTTTAAGTCCTGTTTGGTTTAGAACTAGGCAGTGTTATTTCTCTTTTCCAATAGAGAAAGTCTAGAGAAGTAAAATGATCTGTCCTGAGTAACCTCGAAGCTCAGCAGTTTGTCCAGAACAAAGCAAACGATGCTGGCTCTGAGCCCGCGTAGAGTCTGCCGCGTCCTCACTTGCATTGTTCCAACTGCATGTGCATGGAGTGGAATTAACTTCTCCAGCCAGTGCTCTTCAGTGAGCCTGTATCCATTTGTGTACATTGTCATGAGATGCATTCCTGTGCTTATTTTTGTGGTCAATACTTGTATCTTAACCACTGGGAACAGCAGCCCAGCTGTGTGTTTGAATCTGTTTATGGTCAGCCTGTTGCGCTGCTGCTGACCACAGTGGTCTGTGAGTTATGTTCGTTATTACAAGCAAGACATGACAGTAGCAAGAGTTCCTAGAACTAATTTTTTTTTGAGGAAACCCACTGGATCCTCTTTTTAAAAACCATTTACATAAAGCAGATGTGAACAGGAGTGAAAAAAGAGGTAAAAAATTATCACAATTCTCTTCAGAAATACACTGTTAACCTTTTGGAGAGCATGCTTTAACCTTCTGGAGAACGTTTTTAAGTACCTCTTTGTTTACAATGCCTTTTTTTTTTAATTCAACAAAATGATGTTGTAAAGTTCTTTATGTATTTACCCAATTTCCCTCTTATTATTGGGCATTTAGATTGATTCCAGTTCTTTATCATTTTGTAATGCCATGACGAGCATCCTTATTCATGCTTGTTTTCCTGTTTGTCTGATTATCGCCTATGAATACATTTCTTGAAGCAAGATGTTAGCAGGTATATTTGAAATTATTAAAAATGTTCTGGGCTGGTAAGATGTATCAAGTATTGATAGTTTAATAGCCCTTGTCCTGCTTTTACCAAATGTTATTTTTCTTCCCCTTTTGTTTGGTTCTCCTCTGCAGTTGCAGTACCACGCAGGTCTGGCATCTGGCCTTTTGAATCAACAGTCGTTGAAACGTTCTGCTAACCAGATGGGAGTGTCTGCTAAACGTAGACCAAAGGCTCAACCCACGACTCTCGTCTTACCGCCTCAGTGAGTGACGGGTTGGAAAAAGTTCTTTTGTCCTGGGTGAACTCTAATTTGTGCTTGTTTTTGGCTATTGGAAACTCATTTTGGCAAGATGGTCCTTTCTTTTAAAAAGGTTTCTGTTAAGATTGGAGACCAAACATGTAGGTCACCTATTTTGCATAGGTCTTCAAAGAAGCAGTTACAATGCACTCCCTAGTTTGCCTGGTGTGTGTGTGTCTAGGACTTTAAGATACCTCATGGCTTATTCTTTGTTTTCTTTCACACTCCCAGAGTTGGCAGAGTGTGAGTGCAGTTCTCCATATTTCACAAGTGAGGCCACTGAGGAGCACGTTTTGATAAACTGCAGGCCGTCTAGAAAATCTGGTAGCACTGGGATTAGAATCAGTGCTGGGCTCACTTGCTCTTTTTTAAAAGAGAAATGTATGTGCTCTTCCTTTTCCCAGTAGGAGGGAGAGCAGACACTGTGACATGTACGTTCGGATGGATGGTTTTTTCACGTGTCTGCCTCTGTGTAGCTCCCATAGATCAGGCCACTGGCCACCACTTCCAGGACTCCCTGAGGGTTCTCACATTCCCACCCTGCACACAGGCTGCCACCTCCCTAAGTTGACCACTGTCCTGACTTCTTTGAACAGTTCATTTGCCCTGTTCTTGAACTACATATAGATGCGATCACACATTATGTAATCTTCTATAGGAGCTGTCTTCACTCAACATAATATCTGTTAGATTGCTTGTTCTTTTTTGTTGCTGCATAGTATTCCTTTGAACGTGCCATAGGTGTTCCGCCCATTGGATTGGCCTTTACTCCAAACCTCAGGAGTTGAGAGCCATGGCTCACTCAGTGATGTAGAATCAGAAATTGAACACGCCAGTCTTTGCTGGCAGTTTTTCCATTCCACACACAGACTCCCCTGGAAGGGGTGCTGCCTCCCAAAGGCTTGACCTGATTTTTAAACATATTGCCCAGCTCAGCCTGTTCTCCTATTGTACCCTCTTTCCTTAATATCCTCAGTTACAAACTACATTTTAAAGTTTCCAGTCTGAAGGGGGTTTGCAGGGGAGATTCAGTTTGCCTTCACACAGGATCTCATTTATGTTCTGTTTGGTTAGCAAATATTTATTATACCTCCTGTCTGCCATGCACTGTCCTCAGCTTTGGGGATACAGTCACAAGCAAGACAGACATGGTCCCATCTTCCCAAAGCTTTTGATTTACTGGGGAGGAAAGGCAAAAAGCAAGTACCTCTAAACCAATAAATAAACCAGTGCAGTAATTTCTGGTTACGGCGAGTACTTGTGAAGGGAACACACAGGATGGTAAGGAGGGCAGGCTGCTCACAGCAGGCGGTCAGAGAAGGCCTCTCCAAGGTGCTGGTGCTGGGGGGGCTTGAGGACAGGGAGGAGAAGACCAGTGAGGAGCTGGGAAAACTACACGGCATGATTCTGGGGGGGTCTCTTCTCTCACCAGTGGATGCTCGTAGCCCACCATTTGTATGACTTTCGGGTTTTCTTCACCAGTAGCATTTGCTTCCAGGGTGGGATGAACATAACCAGCTGGCCTCCAGCAAATTCCTTTCTGTCTGCCACACACACAGGCACCATCCTTTCCAGAGACAGCAGGGCCTGCTTCCTCGAGTGATGCAGGAAAGAGGGAGTTTTCACCATTTGGCAAAAAGCTTCCTCTGTCTGATGTTTGGCACATGTTGACTTGGCGATTCTGCACATCTCAACTTTTGGCTCTCAGAAGTCTAATGGGCCTTATAACTTGTCATCCTCCCTGCCTGGCTTGTCTACTGAGGCAGGATGTGTGGTGAGAAGTGAAAGACTTTCTAATGGTCCCACAAGACTGGAGCCAGAAGTGTTTGTTGCTAACTCTCTCCCGACAAAAGTCAGTTCGTAGTCCATCTGTTCACCATTTGTTAATTTGCATTGGCTTGAAACCTGTTTACAGGTGACATGCTATTATGAGGACACTTAGAAACTATTTTAAGCAGCAAGGCAATCAACAGACTCTGTTCTCATGCCAAGAAAAAAAACTGGGTGTTCACAACTGTCATTATAAATTTATAATAAATCACTCAAAATACTTAGTTTCAAAGAGAAAAGTGGTTCCCGTGCCCTAAGAACGCAGTGTTGAAATGATTTCCTATATTTGATAGCCTCTTTTCCTGTGAAAATTGACTGTAGCCTTTTCATATCCTTGAGCTTTGTGGATTCACATTATCCTGACATCCCTTTTAGAGCAACTGTCCAGTAGGCGGGATCTATAACTGAAGGACATTCTGGTCACTGTTACTGAGGACCTACTATGTGGCACTTGCTGCGTTAGTTGTCAGGAGTAGACACACCAGTATACGGCATAGCTGCCGACCTGATTGGATCATACATCGTAAAAAGAAAAAAAGAAGAAACTAGTAATGTATACATATTGTAGATTTTGGAAAAAATCAAAGGTTATTAAAAAAGAAAAAATAATAGTGCTGTCACCCTGATAACGTTATCGTTAAAGTTTTGAAGGCCGTTCTAGATTTTTTTTCCTATGCATGTGTAATATATAATTTTTAAAAACAAAAACCAGCCTTTAAGAAGAATTGTCTTGTGATACTGTTCTGTATCACATCCCAACATTTATTGTAGTTGTTAGGTTTTAAGGTAGTATAATTTGACCCATGGAGTATTTAAAATTGCCTGTTAATCAGCCGTGTTGTGGTTTTATCATAGGACATTTCCTCATTACAGAATTCTTACTATAAACATGGTATGACCATAAACTTTATCTTTAAGGAAATCCCTTGAACTCCCTTATAATACAGCATCTAAATGCTCCAAGGTTGCTGCATTTTCATCCATTGCTACAAAACAAATTCCCCCCAGACTTAGTGGGTTTAATGACAATAAACATAATCCCCCATATTTTCTGTGGGTCTGGAGACTGGGAGTAACCTGGTTCAGAGCCTCTTATAAGTCAGATAGCCAGGACCACAGCCATCTGAAAGTTGGGCCAGGGCCCAAAGGCCACTTCCAAGGTGGTCACTCATGGCTGTTGGTGGGAGACCTCAGTTCCTCCCCACACCTCTCCACAGGCTGCCTGAGTGTCCTCTGGACATACGGCGACTCTCCCAGAGCAGGCACACTCAGAGAAGGCGAGCCGGGCAGAGCCTGTCCTTTTTATGGCCTCACCTCAAGAAATGTAGCATCAGTTCCACCTGTTCTGTGGATTAGAAATGAGCTGCCAAGTCTGACTGACACTCGTGGGGAGGGGGTGAGGCGCTCGCTTCTGAAGGAAGGCGTGTCCAAATTTGCAGACATATTTTAAAACCACCACGATTGCCAACAAGGAGACACTGCACAGAGAGTAGGGTGGTGGGGCCTGTGAGCCCCATTCTCTTGTTTATCCAGCAAATATTTACCTGGGGCCTACAGGTGCTTGGTTCTGTGCTCCGAGCTGGGGATTTGGAGATGAATAGGATAGGATTTTCAGAGAAGGCAATGGCACCCCACTCCAGTACTCTTGCCTGGAAAATCCCACGGATGGAGGAGCCTGGTGGGCTGCAGTCTATGGGGTCGCTGGGAGTCAGACACGACTGAGTGACTTCCCTTTCACTTTTCACTTTCATGCATTGGAGAAGGAAATGGCAACCCACTCCAGTGTTCTTGCCTGGAGAATCCCAGGGACGCAGGAGCCTGGTGGGCTGCTGTCTATGGGGTCGCACAGAGTCGGACACGACTGAAGTGACTTAGCAAGATAGGATTTTGGCTTTTGGGATGCTCCGAGTAGAAGCAGAGGAACAAATGAGCAGCAAGGGATGACCATACTGCAGCATCATAGTCACGTGTCCGAGAAGGCCATGGCAGTGCTAAGAGAGGCCACGCGGGGACCAGACTTAATCGAGTCTCTCTGCTGCCGGCCAAGAGGGATGGAGGCTTCCTTGTGGAGAGCTAGGAGCTTTCTTGCATAGGCCTACAGAACTCTGAGGAAAGGGCTTATTTCTAAACAGTGGAGGAGGCGGTTAAGGGCCGGGGGCTGGCCTCCTCACTTGCCCTCCCCTAGAACTCTGTGTGCCTGTTAGTGCGGAGGCGCTGGGGCTTCTGCATTGGCTCGTGTCAGCAGTTGGGTGGTGTGGAAGCTGCTGCCCCAAAGCCTCTTCCTGAGCGTGCTGAGACCACGGTTGTGGCAAGAATGCAGGAGATTTGTACCATCATTGATGTGTTTGTTTTTAAAGTGCAGTTGGCTTTAAAAGCAATAGTCTTTGAAGACTCGGATTCCATGCCTCACCACCAGCCCCCACCCGCCAAGTTCCCAGAGGATTAGTGATTTGTGGGATTAACGATTCATATCTTTCTCCCCCTCCAAAGACACTTGTAAGGAAACAAGATGCTGTTCGTGATGAAAGATCTCTGATCCTATATTAGCATTCAGAGGGCCCTGGTGAAGCGACCTCACTCCCAGATTCCCGAGTGTTCTTCTTAAGTCTTTTGCAGAAGGACAGACACTATCGTTTTCATAAGGAGGCTGTGTCCCCCCCGTTGCTGGGTAAACATGGTTCGCCTTTGACCTTGTGGGACTGGGCTCAGTCTGGGAAGCGGCTGTCGCACTTGACTGACGTGTAAGTTGCATCCAGGGATCCCTGTGTCAGCTGGCGCCTTATTTCCTTGTGCCGTCGTAGACGGCAGCTTCCGCTCTTCAAGACCTTGCTCCGTGTACTCTTGTGGCAGCGTGGGGTGTTGGTTTTAGTCATTGTGGCCAAGTCACACACAATCAGTGTGATTCCTGGGTTTCATCAGAGGTGAAAGACCCTTGTGTGTTCTTATTTTGCACGTGTAGATCTCATTTGGGTTTTTTTTTTAATACTTATTTTCATTTATTTGGCTGTACTGGCATGTGGGATCTAGTCTCCCGACCAGGGATTGAACCCGGACCGCTGCATCGGGAGCTTGGAATCTTAGCCACTGGACCACCAGGGAAGTTCCAGTTTCACTTAGGTTTGAAGGGAAAAAAAAGTTATTTGTTTTACAGAAAGGTTATTTTTAAAAGTATTAGCTGCCCTCCCTGCCACCACCCCGCTGGAGGTTGTGACGCCAGGCGCTTTCTGGGTATCACATTATGGTTTGTGAAGAGGTGCTGCCTGTGAGACTAGGGATGCTTCAGAGGCCGCCTTCACTCTTCACCGGGGTTGCTCCAGCCCTGCTTGCAGCCCGGAGCAGCCCTTCTGCTCATTCATGGGTCCAGTGCCCCTCACCTGCTCCCACGCGTTTCTGCAGGGGCCTCCTGTTTCTCTCCCACCCCATCTGTGTTCCCTTTCTCCTGCTTCGTTCTTGGTTGAATGGAAATGGGCGAACCCCAGAACCATCTCCTGGGAGAACACCGACTCCTAGGACCTCCTCCGTTCCCCACCCCCGCTCCTCTCTGCAGCACAACTCCTGGAGAGACTGACTGTACTTGTCCCCGGTTTCTCAGCCACCCCAGGCGACAGGCATTGGTTCCGACCCCTGTTCTCTAGCTTTGCCTCTTCTAGCGCTCCACGTAAACAGAGTCATGCGGAGCACAGTGCTTTCTCCCTGGCTTCTTTTGCACGACGTGATGTTTTGGAGATTCATTCATGTGTGTGTCAGCCCTCTGCTCGATTTTATTGCTGAACAGGATTCCTTGCTGTTCTCCAGAGCACACCAGTGGCACTTCCTCACCGTGTGGCATCCGCTTCAGTATTGTCTCATACCTCTGAGAGTGCGGGGCATCTTCACTTCCTGCCCCTGCTCTTGGATGACCTACCTCAGGTTTGAGTAACAACGACACATAAAAACCACGTGCTGGGACACGTGTTGCTGGGGAGAAATGCCACTGATGGAGACAGGCACTGGCACAATGACTCCGCTTGGCCACCTCAGGCTTCCAGCGTTTGAACAGCAGATTGTCTCGGTATGGCCACTGATTGGGTTCTGGAAGTTGAACTGAAAGAGGCTCATATTCTGCCATTGCCTTGCACACTAGTTCCCATGAAGATCTGGACTTGAAATCACACACGGTACTTGTATCAGTGACTGGATTCTCTCTAAGACATGTGGTAAGTGCTGCCTCCGCTCTCGAAAGGGAGAGGCTCCTGTTGTCTCTCGCTTAATGTGAAACTGCCAGGAGACCCAGAGAGCAAAGCAGAGACATGGATCCGTGCTGGGCGACAATGATGAACGAGGGGGCCCACTCTTCGTCGTCATTGACATTGAAATCAAGAAAGGCAAATATTTGCCAGGATGAGCATACGAAACCCAGGTCTCTTCCTGTAGCTTCCTGGCCATTACATCATTCTCTCTCCTGTTGCTGATTTTCCCAGACCTTATCTTTGAGTTTTTTCCTCAGCCGCACAGAGATGAAACTCCAGGTTTCTGTGTTTGCTTTGCTATTACAGAAGCCCCGATTTAGCCATCATTTGATAGTGACTGTGACCCTGCTTCCTTGCAGGTACCTAACCCTTCTCTTGATTACTTAGGCTTTGTTTTGTCTCCCGAGGATCTTGATATTTTGTTGAGGGCAGCATTTGGTTGTATGTTGATAGGTTTATATTTAAGTGCTTCAACTCAGATGGTGAGAGGAGCCCTGAACAGGAATGTTTGGCATCTCTTTTCATGGAAGTTTAGTTTGTCTCTGAGCAAAGGAGGCTCGGATGATAAAGAATCCGCCTGCAATACAGGAGACAGGGGCGGGAAGATCCCCTGGAGGAAGACGTGGCAACCCACTCCAGTATTCTTGCCTGGAGAATCCCACGGACAGAGGAGCCTGGCAGGCTACAGTTTATGGGGTTGCAAGGAGTTGGACACGACAGTGACTAAGGATTTTTCACTTTTCACTTTCAAAGCATCGGTTAATATACCACGAATGAGAAGCAAACTGATTGATTGCTGTGGGTTTTAGAAATATACGGCCTTGCCTCCTATAACGCCCTCTTCCGGGCTGCTTGTTTGCCGGGCCGGCGCTCTCTGGGCCTCAGCTGCGGAGCAGAGCCAGTGCGCGGTTGGCTGTTGCAAGTGTCCCCAAAATGAAACACAGAACTTTGCAGCTTTGAAGCTTCCTTGAGCTTGGCAAAAAGTCATCAAAACTTAAGTAGAGATTCACAAAATTCCCCTTTCCCCTACTGGCATGTATTAAGTAACAATATTCATTAGATACCACTGAGAGGCTGTGTAATAAAGAAATAATCCTAGGCCTTGGTGGCTCTCACTCTCCAGAAGAGTTGAAATTGAGAATATAATTAAAGATTAAAACATTGTTTGCATTCTAGAACATGGAGAAATCTTCCTCTCCATTGCGGGACCATATTAATAAGGAAGAGATCAGTTTCCAATAACCAAGACCACAGAAGCTCATTTATTAACATCAGTCATATTGAAGCTGTCTGACTCGTTACTTCTTCGTCTTTTTCCGACAAGACTGGAGCTGTGTCCAGGAATAGTGAAGGATACCAGTCTTATCTCAAAAAAGAATTTATCAAAATCGATGCAGCATCCTGAATTTGGATGGGACTGTTCACAGGGAAAGGGGGCGGCAGAGGATGAGATGGTTAGATCACTGACTCGGTGGACTCGAATTTGAGCAAACTCTGGGCGATAGTGGAGGACACAGGAGCCTGGCGTGCCACAGTCCACAGGGTTGGAAAGAGTCAGACACGACTTAGAGACTGAACAGCAGTTCAGTGCAGGCGCTCAGTCACGTCTGAGTCTTTGCGACCCTGTGGACTACAGCATGCCAGCCTCCCTGTCCATCACCAACTCCCGGAGTTCACTCAAACTCATGTCCATTTAGTCGGTGATGCCATCAAACCATCTCATTCTCTGTCATCCCCATCTCCTCCCACCTTCAATCTTTCCCAGCATCAGGGTCTTTTCAGATGAGTCAGTTTTTCGCTCGTTGGCCAAAGTATTGGAGTTTCAGCTTCAACATCAGTCCTTCCAACGAATATTCAGGACTGATTTCCTTTAGGATGGACCGATTTGATCTCCTTGCAGTCCAAGGGACTCTCAAGAGTCTTCTCCAACGCCGCAGTTCAAAAGCATCAATTCTTCAGTGCTCAACCTTCTTTATAGTCCCAACTCTCACATCCATACATGACTACTGGAAAAACCATATCCTTGACTGGACGGACCTTTGTTGGTAAAGTACTGTCTCTGTTTTTTAATATGCTATCTAGGTTGGTCATAACTTTTCTTCCAAGGAGTAAGCATCTTTTAATTTCATGGCTGCAGTCACCATCTGCAGTGATTTTGCAGCCCAAAAAAATAAAGTCTGACACTGTTTCCACTCTTTCCCCATCTATTTGCCATGAAGTGATGGGACTAGATGCCATGATCTTGGTTTTCTGAATGTTGAACTTTAAGCCAACTTTTTCACTCTCCTCTTTCACTTTCATCAAGAGACTCTTTAGTTCTTCTTTGCTTTCTGCCGTAAGGGTGGTCTGAGGTTATTGATATTTCTGCATGTCTGAGGTTATTGATATTTCTCCCGGCAATCTTGATTCCAGCTTGTGCTTCATCCAGCCCAACATTTTTCATGATGTACTCTGCATATATGTTAAATAATCAGGGTGACAATATACAGCATTGATATACTCCTTTCCCGATTTGGAACCAGTCTGTTGTTCCATGTCCGGTTCTAACTGTTGCTTCCTGACCTGCATACAGGTTTCTCAAGAGGCAGGTTGGGTGGTCTGGTATTCCCATCTCTTTCAGAATTTTCCACAGTTTGTTGTGAGACTGAACAAAAGCAACCTCAATATGGCGCTTCAGTTCTGTAATTCACTGTATTCCTCTGTTTGTCAAAAAATAATTTTCACACTGTCAGGTTCAGCCAGTTTTTTATGCAAAAATAAAAGGTTGATAGGAACTTGTGTACCTACCTGTGTTGAGGTTGTATCATTGAGGCTGGGAAAGAGGCAAGAACACAATAAAATGTCAGACCATCTTGACACAGTGACAAAAGAAACCTCGGCGGTCAGATACCTTGTACTCTGAGCTCCTTGCAGCCCACCGCACCCTGGACCTCAGAGTGGGCTCAGAGAAGAGCCTGGGGCCTTGCCCAATTGGATTGTAAAAGTTTACCTGCACAAGCACCGTTTCATTTTCTCTCTCTGCTTTTTTGTTGCTGTTCACATTTGTTTGTTTTCCATGTGCCTCAAAATCGAATCTGAAGGCATTCAAAGCCAAGGGTGCAGGATAGTCTTGTGTATCCAGGCGGCGCTGTCGCCTGTTTTTGCTCTCTAGAGTTTTTGAGGGCCCAGAGAAGATGCTGTCAGTAATAGTTCTTGAAATGTCCTTTTTTATGTTTATTGCTAGTGTTATTGGTAGGTGGAGGAGGAGAATGTGGTTCAGCAACTGGGCAGAAAGAAACTGTCCGCTCCTGGGTCCGCTCCTGGCTCTGTACAGCTTGCATTTGGTAGCCAAATGCCTCTGGCTTTGCCACTCTCTGCCTTGTGTTTTGTTGAGACTGGAAACTCCCTGGGGACCAGGGCTCCCTGCATCCCCTTCCTGCCTGGTCTTGGCTCGCCTGAGTGAACCAGCCCTGAAGGCTAGTTCCCCTCTGTGCCTCCTTCCCCGCTCCCCGCCCAGCTGCTGAGGCAAGAATGTCTTTTTACAAGATGCGCTGGTCGTCATCCTTTATACTGCTCATGGCTCTCAGTAAACTGGAAGCGTTGAGCGTCGGGTATTTAAGTGGATGGGAACCAGGACTTCTCCACTGGTTAGGAGTCCGCCTGCCAATGCAGGGGACACGGGTTTGATCCCTGGTCCGGGAAGATTGCATGTGCCTCAGGGCAGCTAAGCCTGTGCGCCACCGTGACAGGAGCCCGCACTCCAGAGCCTGCGCACAGCAGCTAGCGAGCAGTCCTCGTCACCGTGCCTGGAGAAAGCCTGAGCACAGCAACGAAGACCCAGCACAGCCAGAAGTTTAAGAAATCAGTGGCTGAGAACCAGGTGCAGGGGTGCCTGCAGGTGAGCATGCGAAGATGACTGCTGTGTTGTGGGGACAGGATTGGATCTGCAGGCTCCGGCAGCAGGCAGGGCCGGAAAGGCAGGCGGAGGCCTCATAGCGGCCACCTCTGGGGGCAGCAGGCCCTGGGGGCTCATGAGCAGGCCTGGTGTGTGCAAAGTGGTGTTTTAGGACAATTAATCAAGTGGAAGAATGCAGCTAAATAAGGTAGTTCTTTGTAGCTCTTAAAAAGATAATTGGTTCATGTTACTTATCTTTTATCCCTCTGTTTGGGCAGGAGAAAAATCTCCAGGAGAAAGAAACGAGGAATCCCTCATAAATATTAATGTAAAAATCTGTCTATGGAGAATAAATATAGGGACATTTTGCTTTAAATGCTCTATGTCGTTGTGCTTCATTAGCATATGTGTTGTGAAAGATCCTCCTTTCCCCTTGAGAAAACTGTATTTAGTTCAGCTAATAGCTGCCTGCTGAGAGCCGCAGGTTGTCAGATCCTTGTACTTCAGACGGCCAGGAGAGCTGCTGTGCCCCGTGTCAGCCGGCCGGTTTCCTGGGCTCTCCGTCCTCAGGAGTGCTGGGCCCCGGCAGGAAGCCAGCAGCGAGTCCTGGATCCAGTCTCGTTTTCTGGATCCTTTTTCCGGACCTTTGCTTCATCGCTGGGTTCCTAGTGTGTCTGTGTGCACGTGTGAGTGCACAGACACATGTACTTGTGTTTTGTACTCTTCAGTTTGTAGGCATTCATCAGGCCCTCTCTGTACGCTAGGCATGTGCTTAATCAAGCTGGAACTGTAAGGTGTTCAAGTACTCCTGTCTGTATAAACAGAAAAGAGAACAAGTTGCCTGTGAAGCTGGTTAGGTTGGAGGCCCCCACAAGCCTCGGGAGAAACAAAATGATGGACTTGCCTACACTCCATGCCTCCCACTTCTCAAAAGTGTTGGGGAGGAGACTTCCCCTGGGGTCCAGCCAAAAAAAAAGTCCTCTTCATTATAGGGGACTGGAATGCAAAAGTAGGAAGTCAAGAGCTACCTGGAGTAACAGGCAAATTTGGCCTCCGCGTACAAAACGAAGCAGATCAAAGGCTAACAGAATTTTGCCAAGAGAATGCGCTGGTCATACCAAACACCCTCTTCCAACAACATAAGAGAAGACTCTACACATGGACATCACCAGATGGTCAATACCGAAATCAGATTGTTTATATTCTTTGCAGCCAAATGTGGAGAAGCCCTATACAGTCAGCAAAAACAAGACCGGGAGCTTACTGTGACTCAGATCATGAACTCCTTATTGCCAAATTCAGACTTAAATTGAAGAAAGTAGGGAAAACCACTAGACCATTCATGTATGACCTAAATCAAATCCCTTATGATTATACAGTGGAAGTGACAAATAAATTCAAGGGATTAGATCTGATAGAGTGTCTGAAGAACTATGGATGGAGGTTCATGACATTGTACAGGAGACAGGGATCAAGACCATCCCCAAGAAAAAGTAAGGCAAAATGGCTGTCTGACGAGGCTTTACAAATAGCTGAGAAGAGAAAAGACAGGATAGGCAAGGATGAAAAGGAAAGATATATCCATTTGAATGCAGAGTTCCAAAGAATAACAAGGAGAGATAAGAAAGCCTTCTTCAGTGATCAATGCAAAGAAATAGAGGAAAACAACAGAATGGGAAAGACTAGAGATCTCTTTAAGAAAATTAGAGATACCAAGGTAACATTTCATGCAAAGATGGGTACAATAAAGGACAGAAACAGTGTGGACCTAATAGAAGCAGAAGATATTAAGAGGTTGCAAGAATGCACAGAAGAACTGTACAAAAACGATCTTCATGATCCAGATAACCA
Organism: Bubalus kerabau; assembly: GCF_029407905.1. Taxonomy (NCBI): domain Eukaryota; kingdom Metazoa; phylum Chordata; class Mammalia; order Artiodactyla; family Bovidae; genus Bubalus; species Bubalus kerabau. The sequence goes on along the minus strand of NC_073634.1, from coordinate 104,869,232 downwards.
CGATGGTGATTACTCACCTAGAGCCAGACATCCTAGAGTGCGAAGTCAAGTGGGCCTTAGGGAGCATTGCTACGAACAGGGCTAGTGGAGGTGATGGAATTCCAGTTGAGCTATTTCAAATCCTAGAAGACAATGCTGTGAAAGTGCTGCATTCATATACCAGCAAATTTGTAAAACTCAGCAGTGGCCACAGGACTGGAAAAGCTCAGTTTTCATTCCGATCCCAAAGAAAGGCAATGCCAAAGAATGCTCAAACTACCACACAATTGCGCTCATCTTACATGCTAGCAAAGTAATGCTCAAAATTCTCCAAGCCAGGCATCAACAGTACGCGAACCGTGAACTTCCAGATGTTCAAGCTGGATTTAGAAAAGGCAGAGGAACCAGCGATCAAATTGCCAACATCTGCTGGGTCATTGAAAAAGCCAGAGAATTCCAGAAAGACATCTACTTTTGCTTTATTGGCTACACCAGAGCCTTTGACTGTGTGGATCACAGCAAACTGTGGAAAATCCTTAAAGAGGTAGGAATACCAGACTACCTGACCTACCTCCTGAGAAATCTGTATGCAGGTCAAGTAGCAACAGTTAGAACCAGACATGGAACAACGGACTGGTTCCAAATCAGGAAAGGAGTAAGTCAAGGCTGTATATTGTCACCCTGCTTATTTAACTTCTATGCAGAGTATATCATGATAATTGCTGGACTGGATAAAGCACAGGCTGGAATGGAGATTGCTGGGAGAAATATCAATAACTTCAGATATGCAGATGACACCACCCTTATGGTAGAAAGTAAAGAAGAACTAAAGAACCTCTTGATGAAAGTAAAGAGGAGAGTGAAAAAGCTGGCTTAAAACTCAACATTCCGAAAACTAAGATCCTGGCATCCGGTTGCAGCACTTCATGGCAAATAGATGGAGAACCAATGGAAACAGTGGCAGGCTTTTACTTTTTTGGGCTACTAAATCACTGCAGATGGTGACTGCAGCCATGAAATTAAAAGACGCTTGCTCCTTGAAAGAAAAGCTGTGACCAACCTAGACAGCATATTCAAAAGCAGAGACATTACTTTGTCAACAAAGGTCCGTCGAGGCTATGGTTTTCCCAGTAGTCATGTATGGATGTGAGAGTTGGACTATAAAGAAAGTTGAGTGGAGAATAATTGATGCTTTTGAACTGTTGTGTTGGAGAAGACTCTTGAGAGTCCCTTGGACTGCAAGGAGATCCAGCCGGTCCATCCTACAGTCCTGAATATTCATTGGAAGGACTGATGTTGAAGCTGAAATTCCAATACTCCGGCCACCTGATGTGAAGAGCTGACTCATTTGAAAAGACCCTGATGCTGGGAAAGATTGAGAGCAGGAGGAGAAGGGGACAACAGAGGATGAACTGGTTGGATGGCATCACCGAGTCAATGGACATGAGTTTGAGCAAGTTCCGGGAGTTGGTGATGGACAGGGAGGCCTGGTGTGCTGCAGTCCTGGGGTCACAAAGAGTCACACACAAGTGAACGACTGAATTTAACTGAACTGAACTGAATCATGGACACTGGGTCATGATACCTTCATACTGTCAATGAGCTCATTATAATATACTGTTTTTGTCTACTTTTGTGTATATTTTAAGTTTTTTCAGTGTTTTTTTTTTTCTTATTTAAATATGAAGCTTGGGAGCTTGGATTATTGTTGAAGAAGTGGAGTTTCAGTGTGGGGATGGTAGGAGAAGTCTTGGGAGTGGGTGCCATCTGCCAGGGGCGGTGGAGGGAGCGCCGAGGGGAGGGCACACAGGGAAGGTGCTGGCGAAGGACACTGTCGCCCTTCCCAGCCCTGCCCTGTCCCGCCGCCAGGGCACCTCAGCCCTTTGCTGTCAGGTTCTGGCCCCAGCCTCACTCTCAGTGATCTGTCCTATATTTATCTCAGGCCCTTTGTGACACAGACTAAAATTTAAGACTCCATGTCTTCCATAGATACTGAATCAAAGAGAAATTGCATCAAGTGGAAAACTATAATAAAGAACCTGGCCATTAAGCACCAAGTCAGATGTGGCAGCCTGCGAGATCAGTTTAAACTTATATTTCATTGCATCCTCTAATTGCATTTCTCCTTTACAAGGTGATTTTATCTAGGAAGACAGCTGTCTAGTGTGGTTATTACATCACTCCAGCCAGTCCTAGGCAAAGGAAGAAAAGAAATGGTGGTTGTATAGTACACTCATCAAATAGAAGTTGGGTCTCTTTTTAAATCCCTTTTTGCATAACAAAGAGAGCTTCAGGATTGTTAATATTTCACAGGATGCCTTTCCCAATCCACAGTGGTTCTAAGTGAAGCTTTTTTTTTTTTTTTTTCATTTTTCTGCTCTTTCTTGGAATGGACAGTCATTTCATCAGTCTCTTGAAGAGTGTCTCTTCTTTCTGTGCCGTTGAGGCTATTAGTAACCCATAGATTTTGACCCAGAAAGTCCCTGTTTAGAGTCATAATGGTCTCTGTTCATCTTTCCTGAAAACTGCTCTGTTAGCTCTGACCGGTACAGTGACGTCAGTAACGTGGAAACACGAAATGGCTTTGTCTATTAGTTTGAGTCTTCTGGGGCAGAATGGATTTTGATCTGGGGTACCAGTCACTTTGATAGTCCTCATTTATGGCAGATACCCAGGGTTTGTTTTTTTTTAATGATACAACACAAAAAACAACCTAAAAGACCCTTTTTCAGCCCAGGTTAGACTTATTTCTAGCTTCCTGAAACTTGAGGTATATCGTCTCCTTAAGTGTGCTTAGCATGAAGGAATTGGTCATGGTCTTTCCGTTTGGAAAGTTTTTCAACTCGGATTCAGCTCTGAGCTCAGGGCACGCTGGTCCTTAGGATGAGCTGTCAAGGTCAGTCTTCACTCTAGACATTCTGACAGCAGGGTAGTACTGATCTGGAACGGGATCCCGAGAAAAGGGACCTATGGGCCAGGTGTGGGGGCCAGCTCTTCCTCGGAGTGAGGGAGCCTTTGGAGCGGTGATTCCCACCCCAGATGCAAGTTAGAATTTTACTGGGAGCCCTCTGTGGGGAGAGGCCCAGACACTCACACTCTTAAACAGCTCCCAGGGGGATCCCTGTTGGCACCTGAGATTCAGGACACCTGCTCCAAGAGGGGTGAAGGGACACTCCAGGGACAGAGCTATTTTGTCAGAACGTCTGCAAGATGTGGGGAATAACTGTTGTGGGGAAGAGTTGGGGAGAGCCTGTTTGCTTAAGGCCGCCAACAAGAACCTGCTGCAATTTAAAACTCAGAAAAAGGTGCATCCTGACTTGGTTGCTCGTCAGTTCCCAGATGTATCGTATGTCTCAATACCTGACTTCTCTGACCAGCTTTATTGAGCTTTGTGGCTCTTGGGTCCACAGAATAAGGTAGTCTGGTGATCCTTTACTTTTTTCCTTTAAATGTATTTTTATATTAGTGGTTTGGTCCTTCAGATTAAATTGCAGTCTACAACGAAGCATGTTGCATTGTCATTTTGTACACTTTTAAGGTATTGCTATAAATTAGAAGTATACAATTTAGTTTATTGTTAGTCTGATATAACTTTTCATTATAGCATTTTTGAACAACTTTATTGGGGTGTACAAAAAATACAGTAAGGTGCATGTGTATAAAGTATGTCATTTTTGACACCCGTGAAACCATCACCTTATCATAATCAAGATAATGAACATATTCCTCACCCCTGCATTTCCTCTCACCCCTTTGTCGTCTTGCTCACCCTTTACCTCCATCCCTTCACAGCCTCTGAGCTGCTTTTAGTTGCTCTGGATTAATTTGCATTTTCCAGAAGTTTATATAAATGGAATCATAGTATATACTCTTTTTTCATTGTGACAGTTTTTACTCAGCATTGTTTTGAGATTAATCTATATTGTTGCAGGTATCAGTTGATCATTTGTTTTTATTGCTGAATTGTGTTCCACTGAATGGATATACCACGACTCATTTATTCCCATTGCTGAACATTTTCGTTGTTTGCAGTTTTTGACTACTGCAAATAGAGCCGGTATAAACATTCATGCTCAAGTCTCTGTATGGACATGTGCTTTCATTTCCTCCTGGATAAGCTCTTAAAGAGTACAATATCTAGGTCAAATGGTAGGTGTATGTTTAATTTTTTAAGAAATTGCCTAACAGTTTTCCAAAGTGACTGTAGCATTTTCCGTTCCTGCCAGCAGGGCATGAGAGTGCCAGTTGCTCCCTGTCCTCACCAACACTTGGCATAATCAGTCTTTTTAATGTTAAACATTCTAATAAGTGTGCAGTGGTATCTCATTGTGGTTTTAACCTGCAAATTTCCTTAATGACTAACGATGTTGAGCATCTTTCTTGTGCTTATTCACTGTATATGTATCTTTTTTGGCAAAGCACAAACATTTGAGAAATGAAAGTTTCCTTTGATGGCTTTTAAGAGGCCTTAATATAGAGCCTATCATAGATGTTACTATATATTGCCTGATTGGTGTGTATCTGTCAGGTGCCTACTGTGTGCTCATCATGCTACCAGTTGTTCTGAGGAATTGAAAGGAAATAGTAGTCAGGACCTTGGGGATCAAACACTGCAGGTTTTACTTGAACGTTTCATGGTGTTTCTTCACCTTGTCCATCTTCTTTCCTGTGCTTGTGTCATGGCTGTGGGTCTGGAGTTGATTGGTGCTGAAGAATAGGTATTTAATTCAGTTCGTGCTGACTTTTCTGGTAAGGGTACTGGTCTCTGAGCCACTGTGGTCTAGACTCTTGCTGTCCTTTATCTTTAATTGGTATTTATTTATAGTCTGCTCTGCTTTTTGTTAATTTTAAAAATAAAATCTGACGTCCATAATGCCAGATGCCGGATATCCAGTGATGAATAAACCTTTCTTTAAAGAACTTAGAGTGTCCTGAGGAGACAAGTGCAGAGGCTCTTAGAACTCAAAAGGACATGAAATCAACTCCAGGGAACCAGGAATGCTCTCTGGATGATAGGGACTCAGAAAAGCTGAAATTCCCTATAAACAGACTTAAATATAATGTTGATGGCTTGTATTAGAACAGCCTAAGACAGGCCTACTGGGCTTCCCAGGTGGCTCAGTGGATAAAGAATCTGCCTGCATTGCAGGAGATGCAAGTTTGATCCCTGGGTTGGGAAGATCCCCTGGAGAAGGGAGTGGCTACCCACTCTAGTGTTCTTGCCTGGAGAATGCCATGGACAGAGGAGCCTGTAGGGTCCGTGGGGTTGCAGAGGGTCAAAGAGTCACATACAGCTGAAGTGACTGGACGCACACACAGCAAGACAGGTCCACTGCCCATTACTTCCTAAGAGGAAGGGGTAGAGGCAAGACTCTAGAAGTAGAAACTGCTGGGTTGGACCACCCCGTTTCACTTCTCACTCTTCTACCCAGAGCCCACTTCCTGAAGTAGTGGAGAGAGACCGATCCCTTCAGCTCTCTGGGAGACTCGAAGGGGCCTAGAGCAGCTGCCTGTGTCCCTGGCCCTGGGGCCCCGCGATGTGGAGATTGGCAGACTGCTGTGATGGTGGGCCTGAGACCCGGTGCTGCCTTCTGTGGCTCTCTTTCTGAGGTGGTGGTTCTCCCTTCTCTCTATCATCCTTGTCCCTAGAAACCTTGTGGGGTTTTTTGTCCCCCCCTCCCCCACTATTTAATAACCCCGGCAGTGGACTTTGCCAGGCTTGAGATCAAGCTTGCATAGTCTCCAGGTGTCGGTGGACACTCAGTGGGACAGAGCCACCGCTGGTGGTCCCCTGGTGTGCTCTGACCGCAGAGCGACTCCATTATGTACTGCTGAGCTGAATGTCCTCACGCCCCCTCCATCGCCCCTATCCTGCTGTATTTGGGGCTCAAGCACAGACATTCACAGGTAGATCTTTCAAAGAAATGTTAATTCTTGGCTCTAAGAACTTTGTTTTTGTACGATTGCCCCAGTTTCCCCCCACTCACCCCCCGAGTTAGATTTGCTGGGACTTAAATGTCTCCAGAGAAGAAACCTAGGGGTTTTTAGCTGTAGATTTAATATCCTGTCCCCTCTCCCATCCTAGCTCCACCTGTTGCAGCTCCACTCATGTTTCCTGGGGTCTGTTCCTTCCACTCATCTGCTCCTACTGTTACATCTCAGTGTCCCAAAGAGGAAATCCTCAGAAGTCTCTCACAGTCTTAAATAAAATTTCATTTCATTTTTATCATATTGTTAAGCCAATGTAAATCCCAAGCACAGTAGCTCCAAAAAGGCGTTCATTTCCTATCTGACACATAACAAAATAGATTTAAATTTTTGTTGTTGTTGTTGACTTGAGCACCTTGGGAAAAGTAAAATAAAATAACTGAAATTAAGTAAATAAAAGGCACCAAATCCCTTTTCCTTCTCTTGGCCTAAACTCTCGTCTTCTATTGTCAGTTAAAATGGACCCCCACTCCAGATGTGTAATGCACAGAACCCAACTTCACAGATCAGGTGTGGGGCCAGGGTGGGTTCTTATAAGTTAACTTCCTCTCTCTTTAAAAGATTTTTTGTTGTTGTTGCACTTTTTAAACAAAGGGCACTTAAATATTTAACGGTCTCCTAAGACCAATTAATTCAATACAGTTCATCCAGCAGACATTTAGACAGCGTGTGGCATTGTCCTCCCCATTAAGGCGGCTCTGAAGTTGAGGGCCGTGTCTAGAGTGTCATGAAAGCCCAGACTCATAAGAGCCAGGAGGCAGCTGCTTCCCCCAGATCATTTCACTTTGAAGAAAGCCAAGGGTGCAGGTAGAGAGGTATTTCTCCTGAACAAGTCACAGGCATTCTTAGCAGCAGAGCCAGGACTGGACTGTGTTGATTGTTCTGCCCCTCTGATGCTCCTGCTGGTATTCTGCTGCTGTCTCCTGACTTGGTGGGTAGTGGCAGTGAAGGAGGAAGAGAGAGAGAAACCTCAAAAACAAGATACGAAAAAACTGTGGGAATTTCCCTGGCAGTCTAGAGGGTCGGACCATGAAGAAGGCTGATTGTCAAAGAATTGATGCTTCTGAATTTCAGTGCTGGAGAAGACTCTTGAGAGTCCCTGGGACAGCACGGAGACCAAACCAGTCAATCCTAAAGGGAATCAACCCTGACAGTTCATTGGAAAGACTGATGCTGATGCTCCCATACTTTGGCCACCTGATGCAAAGAGCTGACTCATTGGAAAGACCGTGATGCTGGGAAAGACGGAGAGCAGAAGGAGAAGGGGGCAGCAGAGGATGAGATGGTTAGATGGCAGTGGACGTGAATTGAAGCAAACTCCCGGAGATAGTGAAGGACAGGGAAGCCGGTGTGCTGCAGTCCATGGGGACGCTAAGAGTCGGACCCGACTGAGCGACTTCACTTTCACTTTTCACTTTCATGCATTGGAGAAGGAAATGGCAACCCACTCTGGTGTTCTTGCCTGGAGAATCCCAGGGACGGGGGAGCCTGGTGGGCTGCCATCTAGGGGGTCACACAGAGTCAGACACGACTGAAGCGTCTTAGCAGCAGCAGCAGGCCTAGTTGCAGTGCGTGGGTCTTCAGTTGTGGCATGGGAACTCTTAGTTGGGGCGTGTGCAGTCTCGCTCCTTGACCGGGGTGGGACCCAGGCCCCCTGCACGGGGAGTGAGGAGTCTCAGCCACTGGACCACCAGGAACGTCCCTGCACCTTAGACTTTCTTGTGCTGACCTTCCAGTCTTTCCCTCTAGGCCCTTAACCGAATGACTGGACCACTCGTCACTGCCCATAAGCCCGTGGATCATCTAACCTGTACCCCTGGCTCTCCGTACACGGTCGACACCTTGCTACAACTGCTCAGCACCTTACTGGTCAGGAGGCCTCTCTCCCTGCTGGCTTTGTGCCCCTCCTGAACAAAGCTATACTATAGCTGCCGGGCACTTCTGGCTTGCACCCACAAAAGGCAGGCTTGGGCTTCTTCCTCCTCCTCCGGCTGATCCGTGGGGTGCCCTGTAGAGACCAGTACAAGGTGCGGAAGGGAGGCTGAGGCCGCGCGGGTGCCTAGAGCCGGAGGCCTGCGGTTCTGCTGGTGCTCCGTCCAGGGTGTACTGTTGCCCTCTCCGCGCTGGCGGTGGCTGGGCCTGAGCAACCCGAGGACTGGGTGCGTCTGACAGCACCCAGCGAGCCGCACCAGACGTGGTGCTTATTTCCCCGTGCTAAGAGATGCAAGATGCAGTCGCTTGTGTTTTACTTTATATAGGTGTAAAGAGCTGTGAAAGGTCTGAGACTTTTACTGGCCTCTCCCCCCACCCCTTTTCAAGCTAAAATGTTAGCTTATCACAGTTACATAGATGCTGCAGAAATCCCAGCAAAAGGAGTAGCCAGACTGTCAGCAGGGTCTTGTTGGGCCCCCTGAACCCCATGAGGGGTGATGTCGGTGTCCCCAGATGGATGCCTGCATTCACAGTGGGTTACATCACAGGAAGGGACACTGAGTCTGGGAACTCACTGCCTTAGGGCAGCCTATCAGCTGCTTGCTCTTTATTTGCAAGGAGATGTTATCTTATCCCTTGAGGCTGCTCACAGCAAACAGGACCTTGAGAGACGCCCCAGACCGAGAGTGCTCTGGGCCCCACGTTCTCAGCGTACCGGTAGATGTGTGGGGTGTGGGAAGCCTGCAGAGGGCTGTCTCTACAGTAAGGCATCCTGCCACGCACCCAGCCTCTGGACCCCTAAACATTTTCATGGGTGGGGAAGACAGCACGTCTTTCACCAAGGCCTCCAACGACTTGGCCGCCTCGTCTTCATCTAAGTTGCTCAGCAGCGTGTCGTTATGTCATGGATCCCTGTGATGATCAGAGAAAAGTCCAGGCATCCAGACATCTCTTCCTACTGTATTATGACAGAGGGCAGAAGTCTGCCCTCAGGCAGAGCTGTGAATGTACACTGTTCGGTGGAATATGGACTGTTTCTGATCTTTTTTTGATTGATTGAAATAAAAAAATGCATTCACTAAATCAATGACTTTGTATAATCAGACATCGTGTTACTGTGTCCTAGGAAAGATGCTACGGAGAAGGCGGTGGCACCCCACTCCAGTACTCTTGCCTGGAAAACCCCATGGATGGAGGAGCCTGGTAGGCTGCAGTCCATGGGGTCGCTGAGAGTCGGACACAACTGAGCAACTTCACTTTAACTTTTCACTTTCATGAGTTGGAGAAGGAAATGGCAACCCACTCCAGTGTTCTTGCCTGGAGAATCCCAGGGACGGGGAAGCCTTGTGGGCTGCCGTCTCTGGGGTCGCACAGAGTCAGACACGACTGAAGCGACTTAGCAGCAGCAGCAGGAAAGAAGCTACATCTGACACAGTGGCTGTGGTCAGGGCTGTCTTCTTGGTTGACCTCTCAGTAGTCCACAGTCTTCCTCCAGTATCCATCTGGTTTCTGCAGGATTCAGGCTGGCGAATTAAACCCACCCGGGCAGGATGGGAACCACTGCCCCTGCATCCAGTTTCTGCTATTGCCCTGGGATGCAGTGTTATTTTTGATTTCCTGTCTTGGCTGGGAGACAGGGGAGGGACAGGGCAGGGTGGTATCAACCTTGTACTTGGCCTTCTCCACTCTGATAGGTCTTACCCACAGACCAAGGACCTAATGCCGTGGTTGTGTCACCTGCCAAGTATGTTCATCTCAACTGAGAGCTTCCAGCTGGTCTGTAGACACCGTGGACAAACCCACTATAAATGGGGCCTGGGCTCAGGGTACATATACTTCCTGGCCCTCACGCGCCTCTGTTTTTAACAGGGAGAGAGTGATGAAGCTGTAGGTCTCTGTGAACTGGTGTTAATGCAGAACAGTGGCTCTCTATAGCTGACACTGACCCAGAATGAGTGGACTACTGGAGGCTGACTGCGCTGCCCACAGCCCGGCAGCCAGGCCTTCCCAAAGGGCAGCTGAGGGGTGTGGCCCCTGCCTGCCTTAATCTTCCTTAGCCATGAGACTGTTGCTGTATGGCCAGGACCCAGAATCTTCTTTGCACGAGCATACCTTGGAGAGTTGGAGGTTTGGTTCCGGACAACCCCAATAAAGTGAGTATCACAATAAAGTAAGCCACATGTGTTTTTGGTTTCCCAGTGCATATAAAAGTTACATTTACACATAGTGTAGTCTCTTAAGTGTGCAATAACATTATGTCTAAAAAAACAATGTACATACCTTATTTCAGTTCAGTCGCTCAGTCGTGTCCAACTCTTTGCAGCCCCATGAATCACAGCACCCTAGGCCTCCCTATCCATCACCAACTCCCGGAGTTTACTCAAATTCATGTCCATCGAGTTGGTGATGCTGTCCAGCCATCTCATCCTCTGTCATCCCCTTCTCCTCCTGCCCCCAATCCCTCCCAGCATCAGAGTCTTTTCCAATGAGTCTACTTTTCGCATGAGGTGGCCAAAGTATTGGAGTTTCAGCTTTAGCGTCAGTCCTTCCAGTGAACACCCAGGACTGATCTCCTTTGGAATGGACTGGTTGGATCTCCTTGCAGTCCAAGGGACTCTCAAGAATCTTCTCCCAACACCACAGTTCAAAAGCATCAATTCTTCAGTGCTCAGCTTTCTTCACAGTCCAACTCTCACATCCGTACATGACCACTGGAAAAACCATAGCCTTGACTAGATGGACCTTTGTTGGCAAAGTAATGTCTCTGCTTTTTAATATGCTGTCTAGGTTGGACATAACTTTCCTTCCAAGGAGTAAGCGTCTTTTAATTTCATGGCTGCAATCACCATCTGCAGTGATTTTGGAGCCCCCAAAAATAAAGTCTGACACTGTTTCCACTGTTTCCCCTTCTATTTCCCATGAAGTGATGGGACCAGATGCCATGATCTTAGTTTTCTGAATGCTGAGCTTTAAGCCTTAAAAATACTTTATTGAAAATTCCCTGGTGGTTCAGTGGTTAGGACTTGGTGCTTTCAGTACTGGAGCCTGGGTTTGATTCCTGGCTGAGGATCTAAGATTCTGCAGACTTCATGGCACAGCCAAAAAAATTTAAAAAACACCTAACTTTCTTATTAAAAAATGCTAACCATCATCTGACAACACAGGGTTGCCCCAAACCTTCAATTTGTGAAAATGCAGTATCTGCAAAGCTCAGTGAAGCAAAGTGCAATAAAAAGAGGCATTCCTGTATAACCTTTCAACGTGGTAAATAAGGTTTGCAAGGAGAAAGTTTGACTGTTTTGTTTTTTAATGAATACCAAATGATGTTAAACTGCTGTGCTATTTATTAATCAGCAGACTTATATAAGGCATGGTGGTAGACTCTGGGAACATAGAGAACCCTTGTTCTTAGATGTTTATAGATGTTTACAGCCAAGGGGATTTAGAACATAGTGCATGTGAAACATAAACCAGGAAGCACAGGCTGAAAGAAGTAGCTTCGAGAGTCCATTTTCTTGGGTTTGAACAAGCCTGGATGTCCCATTAACTGCCTGTATGCCTCTGGGCTTCTGAATTCACCCCTCTCACCGTTGGTTTTCTCATTGGTTAATGGAGATAATACTGATGGGCCAACAGGACAGTATCGCTCTGTAAATGCTTGTTGCCTGTTTACTGTGGAAGCGCTGTGACTCGGATGCTAGTAGCGCAGAGTGAGTGTTACGGGCCGAGAGCTCTAGTGAGGGGCAGTGAAGAAGGCTCCGTGGGAAGGTAGGCTCTGAAGAGCTACCCGCTGCAGGAGTACATGCCTTTCTTTTAAGAGACAGCAACGGTATTAACGCACTGCAATTTTGTAGATTTTTATCTACAAGCAGCCATTTCGCATATCCACGTCCTATGAGGTAAAGATTCCCGAAGCAAAAGAGTCTATCATCACTATTACTGGTGATGGAAACAGAAACAGGTCTTCCTTTCCGGATTTTCTCATCACTTTAAACTCTCTGAAATTATGTCTCTTTATTGGCTTGTATGTTTTCTGTTGCATGCAGACACACACGTAACACACACAGTACACATAGAGGGACATTGCTTTCTTTCCAGATGACGTCATAGGGATTGGCCAACGAAGAACAAGAAAATGTCACGAGAGGTCACCACAGGAACTTACCAAAAGCTCTGCTAACAGCCTTGTTTTGTAAATGTCCTGATTTAAATTAATCCAAGACACTGGGAAGTGTGAGTTCCATTCTGAACCTACAGAGAAAAGTTAAATTCTGTTTTATGTAGTTGATGTTGTTTTATTTTGAAAATGATTGACTTATATTTAAGTGTCATAGCAAACGCCCTCTTCCAACAACACAAGAGAAGACTCGACACGTGGACACCACCAGACGGCCAACACCAAAACCAGACTGGTTCTATTCTTTGCAGCCGAAGATGGAAAAGCTCTATACAATCTGCAAAAACAGACCGGGAGCTGACTGTGGCTCAGATCATGAACTCCTTATTGCCAAATTCAGACTTAAATTGAAGGAATTAGGGAGAACCACTAGACCATTCAGGTATGACCTAAATCAAATCCCTTATGATTATACAGTGGAAGTGAGAAATAGATTTAAGGGACTAGATCTGATAGAGTGCCTGATGAACTATGGAATGAGGTTCGTGACATTGTACAGGAGACAGGAATCCAGACCATCCCCAAGAAAAAGAAATGCAAAAAGGCAAAATGGCTGTCTGAGGAGGCCTTACAAATAGCTGTGAAAAGAAGAGAAGCAAAAAGCAAACGAGAAAAGGAAAGATATACCCACTTGAATGCAGAGTTCCAAAGACCAGCAAGGAGAGCCAAGAGAGCCTTCCTCAGTGATCAGTGCAAAGAAATAGAGGAAAACAACAGAATGGAAAAGACTAGAGATCTCTACAAGAAAATTAGAGATACCATGGGAACATTTCATGCAAAGATGGGCTCGATAAAGGACAGAAATGGTATGGACCTAATAGAAGCAGAAGATATTAAGAGGTGGCAAGAATACACAGAACAACAATACAAAAATGATCTTCATGACCCAGATAACAGTGATGGTGTGATCACTTACCTAGAGCCAGACATCCTGGAATGTGAAGTCAAGTGGGCTTTAGGGAGCATTCCTACAAACAAAGCTAGTGGAGGTGATGGAATTCCAGTTGAGCTATTTCAAATCCTAAAAGATGATGCTGTGAAAGTGCTTCATTCTATATGTCAGCAGATTTATAAAACTCAGCAGTGGCCACAGGACTGGAAAAGGTCAGTGTTCATTCCAGTCTCAAAGAAAGGCAATGCCAAAGAATACTCAAACTACTGTACAGTGGCACTCATCTCACATGCTAGCAAAGTAATGCTCAAAATTCTCCAAGCCAGCCTTCCAACAGTGAACTGAGAACCTCCAGATGTTCAGCTGGATTTAGAAAAGGCAAAGAAACATGAAATCAAATTGCCACCATCCTTTGGATCATTGAAAAAGCAAGAGAGTCCCAGAAAAGCATCTATTTCTGCTTTATTGACTACACCAAAGCCTTTGACTGTGTGGATCACAACAAACTGGAAAATTATTCAAAAGACGGGAATACCAGACCGCCTTACTGCCTCCTGAGAAACCTGTATGCAGGTCAGGAAGCAGCAGGGAACAGACACGGAATCAGAAGAGGAACAACAGGCTGGTTCCGTATTGGGAATGGAGTGCGTCAAGGCTGTGTATTGTCACCCTGGTTATTTAATTTCTATGCAGAGTACATCATGTGAAATGCCAGGCTGGTTAAAGCACAAGCTGGAATCAAGATTGCTGGCACAAATACCAATAACCTCAGATATGCAGATGACTCCACCCTTATGGCAGAAAGTGAAGAGGAACTGAAGAGCCTCTTGATGAAAGTGAAAGGAGAGTGAAAAAGCTGGCTTAAAGCTCAACATTCTAAAAACTAAGATCATGACATCCAGTCCCATCACTTCATGGCAAATAAGGGAGAAACAGTGGAAACAGTAACAGATTTTATTTTCTTTGGCTCCAAAATCACTGCAGATGGTGACTGCAGCCATGAAATGAAAAGACACTTGCTCCTTGGAAGAAAAGCTATGACCATCCTAGACAGCATATTAAAAAGCAGAGACATTACTTTGCCAACACAGTTCCCATCTAGTAAAAGCTATGGTTTTTCCAGGAGTCATGTATTGATGCTTTTTAATTGTGGTGGTGGAGAGGACTCTTTAGAGTCCCTTGGACTGCTAGGTGATCAAACCAGTCACTCCTAAAGGAAATCAGTCCTGAATATTCATTGGAAGGACTGATGCTGAAGCTGAAACTCCAATACTTTGGCCACCTGATGCAAAGAACTGACTCATTGGAAAAGACTCTATGCTGGGAAAGATTGAAGGCAGGAGGAGAAGGGGACGACAGAGGATGAGATGGACATGAGTTCAAGCAAGCTTTGGGAGTTGGTGATGGACAGAGAAGCCTGGTGTGCTACAATCCATGGGGTCGCAAAGTCATGACTGAGTGACTGAACTGAACTGAATATTTAAGTGTGTTGCGGTAAAAGAGGAAGTTAAGTCACTAGCACCTGGCTTTGTAAGAGGACAGATCGTGTACAGAGCTCAGCGGAGATTTGCCCGTTACCCTTATTGAGTTTGATTCACATCTTTGTGGGCTGTGGGCAGGGATAAGTCAGAGGTATTTGTCTTGCTTCCAGTAGGGAGTTAGATTGTTTTGGATTTCTACAGCAACTAATAAAATTAGGTTGTTCTATCTGTTCGGTAAGGGATTCCTGGCTCGTTAGAGAATGTGGAATTAATAGCTCTGCTTTATGGCGGAAGTTCTGAGCTGTGGTGTCTGGTGGTATCGCAGCTCTCTCTCCACAGGTGCAGAGTTAGGTCTCTGATGGCACCTGCATTTTTTGAAATGCAACTGTACTTCTGTATAGCAAGCATCTGTTGATTTGTATGTCTGCCATAAAGATACTTGGGGAGGTGAAAAACTGCCCCAAGTTGTCTTGGAAGGGAAGGAGGCTCTTTTAGTGCCTCTGGTTTATGATTTGAAAGACAACACTTTCTTTGTTGCTCTACTCTTCAGCATACCTCCACATTTCCCATTGTTCCTGCCCCTGTAATGCCAATGGCCTGGAGTAATTAATTGACCACGCCTGTTTCTGGATTTTTCACCCTGTGTCTGATTAGTGCACAGTGTCATGTGCCCTTGACTATGAGGAGCTTGCAATCGGACTGAAGGACGAAATTATGTTCAGAGGCAGAACAGAGAATATCATGATAGTCTCTGTCCCAGATAATCTGTACAGACAGTCCTTCATGCGATTACTGTGAGCTGCAGTCCTCTGGGAGGTGAGGTTTGGCCAGGGCCCCTCCTCTAATGGAAATCCTCCCTGTAGTCAGAACCTGAGACTGAGGCAGGACTGGCTTTCAGACTGCAGCACATGGGGTTCAGGGTGACCCAGGAGCCCACACCCTCTCAGAGGTCATGCTTAAACCAATGACCAGGTGGGCCATTTGACCAAGGCATGGATCCAAAAGGACTAGACTGGAGGGTCTGGATTTTTTTTTGTATCAGAGACATCCCCCATGTTTGGAAAATGTATGGGATGCTCGATAAACATTGGTGGGAGCGGGTACTCTGCTAGGCACAAGGGATCTGGTATGCCTAATCAAACAGGATCCCTGGTCTCATGGAAATTGTAGTCTTGGGAGCAATATAAACTTGCGTGCAATTTCAGGACCGCAGGTCAGGCAGCCTCGGGGTAGATGAGAAAGAGGCCCATGGACAAACAGAAGACACCCATCAGAGCAGGAATGTTCCAGAGGCCTCGACTCCTCAGAGCATCCCTGCCTTGTCGGAGATGTGCCATAGGTGCCTGTTACAATGTATCCATGGGCTGCAATGTATCCTGGGAAGGAGAGCGCCCATTCAGGTACTTACAGAGGCGGTGTGAGGAGGAAAAATGGGGTGGTGGGTTGGAGAAGGGCCGCCTCAGGGAAGTTGGCGATGGAGCTGACTCTCTGGGAACGGGAGAGATGGTGAGCTGTCTGGTTTGTGGGCAGACCGGGGCCTGATTGGGTGCTGGTGAAGGTGGCTTTTAACTAGCAGGTGGTCCATAACAGTATTTTGATTAGGGAGCTCCTGGTTCAATTACTGTAAAGATGAATATGTTGCTTCCTAGTGGTGGGTGTTAAAATACAACTCTGTCATACTACAGTAGATTGTAGGTGCATTGATAATGAATTTGTGTTACTCTTTTATTTTTTTTTTAAAGTATGGTTATGTGGAGGGTGGATAAGTAAAATAGGATGGGTAATTGCTAGAGCTGGCTGAGTTTTATTATATGGTTCTCTCTACTTTTGGATATATTCAAACATTTCCATAATAAAAAGTTAAAAATTATATAGCTAGCTGCACAACCTTATGCAGGTACTTAATGCCATCAAACTGTATACTTGGAAATGGTAAATTTGTGTTATGTATGTTTAACCACATTACCTACAAAGGAGTAATAATAGATTGTGGCTAGAGAAGGCAATGGCAGCCCACTCCAGTACTCTTGCCTGGAAAATCCCATGGACGGAGGAGCCTGGTAGGCTACAGTCCATGGGGTCCCTAAGAGTCGGACTCGACTGAGCGACTTCACTTTCACTTTTCTCTTTCATGCACTGGAGAAGGAAATGGCAACCCACTCTAGTATTCTTGCCTGGAGAATCCCAGGGACGACGGAGCCTGGTGGGCTGCCGTCTATGGGGTCGCACAGAGTTGGACACGACTGAAGTGACTTAGCATAGCATAGCATAGCAGCCATAGGACCCACTGCTGAGGCCTCTGAAGACACATTTTTATGGGGTGAAAGGTCAAGGGAAAAAATTCCAGGCTCCTTTTGTCCTGAGAGGGAAGTTCCCAGGTAAAATATTAGAACCACACCAGTTCCTTTGCTTCATGATTTTGTTAAGACGAAACTCAATCTTAGTGAAGTCGAAATAAACGGAATGTTTTCAAAGTGTTATAAATCCTTTTTTCTGATGTTCACCAGCTACTTATACTGTAGCCTTGGTTTCTTCACCCACAAAATAGGGATGATAACACTTGTTACCATTTATCAAAACAGGGATGACAGCGTTCACAGTTGTTGTGAAGTTTGAATGAGATAATGAACATGAGGAAACCCAGCACCGTTCCCATCACCCCTCATTTCTGAATATCCTCGTTCAGAGCTAGTATGCAAAGTTAATAGCTTCTTTAATGGACAAATCTCAGTTGATCCATTAATGACTATTCCTGTGTAAACAAGCATATCCAACTGTCATTTTTTTTTTTTAATTAAAAAATCTGAGTAATCATTATGCTAGAGAATTTTTAAAAAAGGAAAAAGAGCTCATTTTTTTCACTTTAATACCATGATTTTGTTTTACTTTATGACTGTGTTTATAGAAATAATTTTCCTGGCTCATTTTTTAAAAAAATGTAAATCTAAAAGTCAGGTGATTCAGTCCATGTCTTAAGAGATACAAACTCTGACATTTTCCAATAGTTTTCGCTGCCCAGGACTTCAGCATGTACTCTCATGGTGTAACTGGGACCTCTGTCATTTACATAGGATGAGAGTGGAGCCAGAGCTAATTCCACCACCCCTACCCCTCCACACACACACCCCAGTCCTGAATCCTAGCTGACTGCTGTCTCTGTTGCCTCAGCAGAATCCAGATGGCTCAGTCAGTAAAGAATCCTCCTGCAATGCGGGAGACCCTGGTTCGATCCCTGGGCCAGGAATATCCCCTGGAGGAGAAAATGACAACCCACTCCAATATTCTTGGCTGGGAAAATATCATGGGCTGTAGCTGTCCTTGGGGGTCACAAAAAGTCGGGCCAGACTTAGCAGCTAAACCACCACCACTTCTGATACTTCTTCCAGTAGGAAGAGGACCAATTTCATGCATAATTCTTTATGACTGCCCAGGACAATTTTAATTGCTTGCTACTGTGTCAAAATACTGTCCTCCTGACAGTTGGGATAATGTAAACAGAAAGCAAGAGGAGATAGAAAATTGAGTAAATTTGCAAGAAAATAGGAATGCCTTTGAAAGACTGACTTAACGTCACCAGGAAAGCATCTTGATCCAGTGCACTGTCAGGCATGATTTGCAGGGTGGGGAGTGCTTTCTGGAAGACAGGGCCTGTTGAGAGTGAAGGAAAAGCACTCTGGCCCCTGCCTGTCCACACCCCGCCACCACACCTGTCCCGCTCCCAAACGGAGTGCCTTCCTCTCTGGGCGAGTTCGGGACACGTGTGTCCTGTGTGACCGATGGGGTGCTTGTTCACACTTCTCTCTGCTCAGTCTCATCTCTATGCCTTTGCTTATTCCCTGTTTCAAAAACTGCCCAAATTTCTGGTCACTCCACCAGGCCTCTACTCATGACACTTAATGAAAAAAACAAACAAGAAGTTGAAATTAGCAAAAGATGCACCAGTCAATCCGAGGAAGGGCCTTAACCTCCTTGAAAACCAGTGTCCAGGGAAAGTATCACACTTCACAGGAATCGTTCTCTCAGGCTCTTTTCTGCAGCATTCATTCAATGCCAGGAGAGTGTACCACAGAATCTGGATGGAAAGTTTGACCCAAGAATTCAGCCAAGTGTTGTTAAATAGAAGGACAGCACTGTTGGGACTTCCTGGTGGTCCAGTGGTTAGGACTCTATGCTCCCAATGCAGGGGGCCTGGGTTCAATCCCTGGTCGGGGAACTAAGATCTTACATGCTGCAATAAGACCAGCACAGTCGAGTAAGTAAATAAAATAATTTTTTTTAAGAAAGTGGTGTTAGCAGTGTTTTTTTTTTTTTTTTTTTTTTAAAAAGGAGGGGGTGTGGGGAGAGGAGTGCGGAAT
Source organism: Bubalus kerabau (assembly GCF_029407905.1). NCBI lineage: Eukaryota > Metazoa > Chordata > Mammalia > Artiodactyla > Bovidae > Bubalus > Bubalus kerabau. The sequence goes on along the minus strand of NC_073634.1, from coordinate 104,850,428 downwards.
AAAGCATGAACTCTGGGAAAAGCTCATGAGCCTTTCTTTAAATACCTACTCGGTGACAACATGCAGTGAGTTGGGATCAGCCAAGTCCATTCATTGTCGGCAAATGTGTATCAACTGCCTCTTGTGTTCAAGTGGTGTTCTAGGCACAGGGAGTATAAATGTTTACTTTTTGGTGAATAATGGCAAAATCATCGCTCATTTTGAATGTATAATCAAGGCCATATCATTGTCAAGACTAATTATATATCAGAAGGTAAATGTTGCCAAACATGGGGATGTAAAAACATTCACAGAGCAGATAGAATCGAATTTGGTAGGCATATTTTCTCATCTTATTTGGGAGCCAGAAATATGTCTAAACATCAAGAAATAGAGGTTTAAGTGTATGAAGTAAAATTAGAAAACCCTCGAGGGCAAAAAAAAAAAAAAAAAAAATGCAGTATAAACCCCCAAGACAACAAAAAGACAGTCCATGAGACAAGAGGTTTTTTAAAAAACCAAAATGTTAATAGGTAAAAACACAAAATAAGATGGCCAGTTTTAGACTGCACATCTGTATTATTAATATATACCCAATAGAATAAACACCCATTAAAAAGTCTCATCAGATTGTCCCCCAAACCAAAATCCTACCATACATAGCATTCAAGGAATATTGGACAAAGATAGATCCTGCATTTCTAACTAAGAGGTTTGTGATAGAAATACCAGAAAAGTTGAGTTCAAGGCACATGGCCTAAATGGCTGCAGAGGGAAATGTTGAAACGACAGAGTGTACAGTCCAGAGTGAGGCCATGACAGGTAAACCTGGGGCCGAAGTGCTGACTGTACAGAGGCAGGAAGTGCCAGGAGAAGCAGAGCCCGAGCATAAGTCGGGGGCTGTGCCTGCCCTAGCCCATGACGTACTGGACAACAGGAAGTCAAAGGAGCATGAGCAAGAGTCTGCTATCTCCTTTTTGTGCAGTTTTTTAGCTGAAATGTCACCTCAGAGAGGCCTTCCCTGACTGCAGTCGAAAGTAGCTTCTCCCGTCATTCTCTCATACTAGCTTTTAATTATCTCTGTAGGACTCATGACCATCAGCTGTTCTCTTACTGGTGTGCCGCTGCTGCTGCTAAGTCGCTTCAGTCGTGTCCGACTCTGTGCGACCCCATAGACGGCAGCCCACCAGGCTCCCCCATCCCTGGGATTCTCCAGGCAAGAACACTGGAGTGGGTTGCCATTTCCTTCTCCAATGCATGAAAGTGAAAAGTGAAAGTGAAGACAGTCGTATCCGACTCTTTGCGACCCCGTGGACTGCAGCCCACCAGGCTCCTCCGTCCATGGGATTTTCCAGGCAAGAGTACTGGAGTGGGTTGCCATTGCCTTCTCCACTTACTGGTGTATTACTTTGGATTTTTTTTTTTAATTTTTAATTATTGGGCTGAAATCTCTGTGCAAGAGGGACCCTGTTTGTCTTGTTCACTGCCATAGCCTAGAACAGTACCCGGCAGAGAAGTCATTCCTGATTGAACAGATAGCTACTGAATGCCACCTCTTGGATTGGCCAACAAATTCGTTTGAGTTTTTCAGTAAGATCTTATAAAAATCCAAGCAGACTTTTTGGCCAACCTGGTATATATATATGTGTAGATGTATGTGTACATATGGTTCTAGGTGCTCAGAATACTTCCATCAACAACTTTCCTCCCCTCCTGGAGCCTACATTCTAGCAGAGTGCGTGGAAGGAAGTTACTGTAGTAAATAAGGAACATACAGTGTCAGAGGAGCTGAGAGAGCTGGCCTGAAAGGAATGGTGAGGGGAGACCCTGGAGCTGGTTACATTCGAACGCATGGAAGAAGAGGGTTAGGCCTGTGGGCCTCTGAGGGGAAAGGGCTCCAGGCAGAGCAGTACAAAGAATGGGGAGCATCACTATAAGGCTGTGAGGACAAGTGGGGACCTGGAACAGAATAGCAAGTGAAGATGGCGGGTCTTGTTGGTGAAACTTAGAGATAAAAAACGGCCCCAGTCAGATAGGGTAGAGTCAGTTGGAGCAACATACGGAATTTAAACTGATTCGTGACCTTGAGCCGAGCTGCTGCTTGTGGGCAGTTTCGCCTTGGTGTAACATAAACATTCGTTCTTGTTTTATAGATCGTTTCGAGGGCTACAATATGTGCTGATTTCAATTATTAAAATGTCCATTTAGAACATTTATTAGCACAAATGAATTCAATTATTTCAAATATAGAAGCAAAATATTGTACAGAGTGAAAATATACGATATAATTAGACTATTAATGAAAACACTTACATACCCTCCGTGATTGAAAATGAAAGCTTAACAGTCTCAAAAGGATGGTGCTAAATATTTACATATCTGTCTGAGATGCACATTTTTAGATGCTAAAAATATTCATTGTTAATGACTGGAAGGGAAGGCTAGGTTTAATGTAGTAATAAACTTCCGTATATTTGTCTCACACCAAAGTCAAAGCCAATTTTGTAAAGTAATACAGGCAGCCTTTGAAATAGAAACTAAGGCTGAAATAAAAGGAGAATCTTCCCAGGCAGTTAACAGTAACTATTTAGTGAGGGAAAGGTTTGCAGGATGATGAGGAAATGAGAAAGTTTACTTGGCAGGTTGGCTGATATATCTAAATTCTGTATACACATCTTAAACTTTTCCTTCTAAAGTGTGACATTCTTGAGGCAGTAAGAGGAGACTGAGTTATACTGAAGTACAGCCACATTTTGTGGGCTGAAGCAAGTACCAGAATCAGCTGAGACTTAAGGAGAAGGGACTGGCCAAAACAAGGGTGTGAATAACAGTGTTCCAGCGGGGGCCATCAGCGCAGCCAACTACTGCACGTGGAAGGACACAGGAAGTGCAAAACACACGCACCGCGCCCACTACCACTGCTGCTGCTGTTCCAGCACGTGCACATCTAAGTGGGATGGGGGCTTGGTCTAAGCGTGATAGCTCTGTTCTGCAAATGCTTTCCTCCTGATTGGAATCCCTTTTCTCACCTTCCCTACCACTTCAAAATAAAGTGGGAAGAAAACAGATCCGTGGTCAGATGTGATTGGAAATCGGAGGCCCATTCTTGTCTGAAAGCCTGCTAATTCCTTGCCCAGCATCGCGCCCTGCCTCCGAGCTCGCCTTGCTGCCTCCGGTGGTAGAGCGATGATCCTGGGCCCACACGGCCGACCGTAGCCCGCCCTTTCATGCTGTAGCCTTACTGGGTGGTTGGGTCAAGGTGGTGAATCGCCTTCCTGCCATTGTGTCTGCAGACCAGCCTTAGCCGCCCAGGTGGTTGTAAATCCTGCGAGCCCCCTCTGGTCCCCATCTTTGGAACTAGTCATTTCTTCTCCTTGGAGGAGTCGATGGAAGAAGAGCTGTGCTGTGTGCATGGGTTAGGCATGTTTCTCACAAATGGCCACATTTTAAAACAAACAGACAGGAGAGAAAGGCATTTGGGATCATCTGTGCATTTTCTTATGTGTTTGACTTCTTCATGATTGGAGATGGTATTTTCGTTTCATTTCAGCACATGGGCCCAGGCTCCATGGAGCTTACGCTCGTCTTATTGCAGTTTTGAGGGAAAACGTCTTTAGCTATCACCCTGTGCAGAAATCAGAAGCATGTGATTTATTGTAATTAAGCTAAAACAAATAGTGGTTTTCCTTAGAACTTGCAACAATTGCTGTGAATGAGCAACTGTTTATACAAGGTGTGAAATTAAGTTTCATACAGTCACAAAATGTGAGTCCTTGCCAACAGCTCTGAAATCATTTATATTTTGGGTAACAATTTCAGTGGTGTTCTTTGTCGCAGTTAGGAGCCCTGCTGCTTTGAGAAATGATACCATGTCCAGATTTAGCTCTTGATGAAGAAAGCTGGGCTAGAGCTTCTCCAATCTGGAGATTCGAGTCCCACCTTTGGGGCTGCCTTTCTGTGAGCATGAAAATCAGATTCCAAGGAGGGGGAACCCTTAAAATATTTCTGGCTTGCATTCTGAATTTGCCTGCTTTCCTGGAAGCTGTGTGGTAAGCAAAGGGTCTGACCTTGCTCAGACCATGTGTGCAGAGCTCCAGGAGGCCTGGGACCAGGACTCTCTCACTGGGGACCAGGGTCGCCAGGATCAGGGCAGGGGGAACAGAGGTGGTGGATGCCCCCAGTGGTTCTCTTCTCCAGATAGGAGGGTGTGAATAAAGGGTTTGGTGATTTCATTTATTGAGAGGTCTCTCTGCAAGCAGGCGGCCAGAGCTGAGGGCCAGGGTCGGGGTAGGAGTCCAGCTGGACTCGTGGTGATGGTTCAGAGAAGGCAATCAGGAGGTGGAGACAGGGAGGTTGGCAGGAGGGACAGGAGGCTTTGTAGAGGGGACTCGCTGGAATTTGTGTGTGTATATTACACTGGGAAGAACCGAGTTCAGTTGAGAGGGTGAGCTGGAGTGCTGAGCTGAGCGAAAGCTCAGCTATAAGAGGCAGTAGAACCTTGGGCAAGTCCCAGCTGCTTGGTTTCTTCAGCAGTTAAATCCAGATGAAAGAAAGTATGGACTAGAGCAAGGGTCACTTGTTAATAGCAATTAGAGCTCATAAACAAATTCAGCAAAGTCTCAGGGTATAAAATCAATACAAATCAGTTGTATTTCTATAAACTAGCAATTAACAACCAGAAAACAAAACAATTCCATTTATAATACCACCAAAAAAAAAAAAAAAAAAAAACACCTATGCTGACTTCTGGTGAAAACCTGGGATTTAATCCTTGCTTTTAAAATGTGCAGATTCTGTCAAACAATTTAGGTGACTGAAACTCTTCCTCCAGGGTTTTATTTCCTAATCGGCTCCATTGAACCGTTTCTCCCACTAACAAGGAATTAAATTGTGTCTTTGCTGAATGCTGTCTCCTGCAAGAAGTGTCAGAATTCATTGAACTAAGAAGGTTCTCCTTAACAGCAGTGAACTAGTTAAAGCTCAGCATCTCTTGTGCCTTTTTGAAACAGTGGTACTAGGCAGGCTCATGTTTCTATACAGCTTTTCCACCAAACAGTCAAAACCCATTTTCAAGAGAGTTTCCAAGAAGAGCAAAATTCATAAAATGATTGAATATTGTGCACTGATTTTTAGGAATTAATTGGGGAGCAGAACTGTCTCCTGTCAGACTCTTCCTGATAAGTGAAGAGTGATGTATTATTTTGTACCCCTTACCTTTTTGCCCTAAGGTCCCGTTTGTTTTATGGAAAGACACAGTGTCGACACATGAAATGGCTTACTGTGAAAGGGGAGCTGGCGCCGCCAGGCTCTTTCCAGCTCTCGCAAACGCCAGAATCTCTTAATCGGCGCAGTCTTCTGCTGATTGCAGTAGTCTGTATTTGGGGGTCAAAATCAGGTGTGCCTCTGAATGAGAGGAAATTTTTGCCTGGTCCAGCATTTGATATTTAATGATTTAGGTGGCTGGTTCATTTCAAAAGCAGTTTTGTTCTGTGGCTCTTGTTAGGCAGCAGCTCGACTTCTCTCCTCTCCCCTCCCCTCTGCCCACTTGTTAAAGGCCGTTTTGTACATCTGCCTCTCCACAAGAAACAGCGATTTTCTTGTTAGTGATGTGTTTGTACTTTTGGCAATTTGCAGACCAAAAGTCATTTAAAGAAATAGTTACAGTTTGAGCTGGGATTCTGAAATGGAGATCCATATAGCTTTATTATGTTTTCAATAAAAAGTTGAAATGTCAATTTGGGCAGACCCAGTAGCTTAAGGTTCTGAGAAAAAGGATCCTAGAGAATCCTGTGGATGGGGTAGATTTTATGGTCTGTCTATCCATTCTTCGCCCCTCTTGTCTTCTAGGGCCAGGTGTTACTCTGCAAGGACGTAGGTAGCAGGGTGTAGTGCAGAGAACCCTGTTTGAAGGTGAGTATTCTGGGATAAGGGGCTGGGCCACTGAGGAAGTTGTGTTTCCTGGGGGTGTCACTTGATAAGCAGGCTTCGCTTCCCAAAGCTCCGCTTCTTTCTTCATTGAGTAACTGCTGCATCCCAGGCACTGGGAGGGGGTGGGGGGTGGGGGTAGCAGATAGCAGGAAGCCCACAAGTATTGATCTTGTTTCAATACTAAAATCCAGGAGTTTTAAAAGAACAGTTTTTACATGTTAGTAGCAAGTAAGTAACACAATTGAATAAACCAAATATCTCCTCATATTTATTGTATGCCTATAATGCAGGAAGGAAGATACACAAACATTGGTTAAACTTCCTAATCTGTTTAAAACCAGAGATTCCCAAGATGCCCTGGATCTTATCTGTCTTAATTCATTGGTTGGTCCGACGTCGTTCTTTAAAAGGACGGGGCCGAAAGGAAGGTGCTGGGTCCCATTGTTTGACTTAGATTGGGTGGCCACGGCCTCCAGGCCTCCGCCACCGGAGAGCCAGAGGACACTCGGGAGCGCCTGAGGCCCAAGGCCTGGGTGGGAGGGAGACAGAAAAGGCAAGTGACGCTGATGACGGCCGTCACCTCTGCAGGCATCATTCTCCCGTTCAGGCACGCCCCGGATTGTCACCGCATCGCTGTTGCTCAGTGATCCAGTGCATGTAAAGCTTAGGATTGTAATTCATTTCTGTGTGTAGGGCTCTTTGACGTGATTTTTAGGGTTTTGTGATATAAACAATCTGTGCACACCACAAAGCCATAAATTTTAGGGTTTTGTGGTATGCATGGATTGTGGGGGGAAAGGGTAGAGATGATCTAGTTATCTTAAAAGCAATAGAGTTTTCTTTGCTGGAAGTTCTTTATATATAAAATTAAAAGCTGAATGCTGGGCCCCCTTGAGGTGGCTCATTCAGACCCGTGATTGTTCTAAAGAGCAGCCCATTTGAGCTCCAGTGCAGGCTAGTACTGTGGGTTCTGAGGACCACGTAGAACTGGGCCTGAAACAGTCTTTTATCATTATTATTATTTTAATCAACTGAATTCTCTCATAGCAGTGTTAGGTTCACAGCAAAACTGAGCAATAAGTATAGAGAGTTCCCACACACTTCCTGTCCCCCTCCAGACTGGTGTGTTTGTTAGAATGGAAGAAACTAGACTGACACCTCATTATCACCCCAAATCCATAGTTTTATAAAGAGTTCAGTCTCGGGGTTGTATATCCTGTGGGTTTTGACAAATGTATAATGACATGTGGCTGCTATTATAGTATCACACGGAATATTTCCACTACCCTGAAAATTATCTGTCCTCTACCAATTCTTCCCCAATAATTTTGTTAGTGTTATTTTTTTTTTAACTTTTTAATGGAGAATTTCGAACATACACAAAAGTAGAGGTAATTGTAGTTAACTCAAGTGTAACCCCAGCAGCCTCGTATTACTTTGAAGCAATCTAAGACATGTCATTTTCTCCATAGTATGTATCTTCAAAGTATAGAGATACATAAAGTCTTTAAAAAACAACAAACCTGTTGTCTTATTTAAAATAAAAGTAAGAATAGTTCTGTAACTCCCAGCGTCCAGTCAGTGTCCAAATTTCCAGTTGTTTCCTAAATGTCACAGATTTTGCTGTTGTCGTTTAACAGTTCATCTGAATTGGGAGCCACATAAAATCCACATCTTGTGATTGGCTGATGTGTCTTTTGTGTAGTGTGTTTCAGTCTGCAGTTCTTTCTCCATTCTCTCCTTCCTTCCTTCCTTCCTTCTCACAATGTTGTCACTGGTGTTGAAGAGACCAGGTTGTTTATCCTCTAGTTTCCCGAGGTCTGGATTTGGCTGGCTGAGTCCCCGTGGTTTCCTTGATCATGTCTGTTTATCCTCTGTGTAATATCTGTATAGACAATATATGTATCTATCTCCTCTATGCACTGTATAAATTGGCACTTGGATCAAGAAGCTTGGTCAGCCGTGTTTGACTTGCTTGTTAAGGCTGCTTCATCTATGGCCTTGTCTTCTGTCAGGAGGCACAAAATGTGAGGTTGTCTCTCTCTTTCTTGATGACGTCACCAGCTGTTTGTGTTCCGTGTCCAGATTCATTAGGGCACAGAGAGGTGATATATTAATGCCATCGTTCCTGTTCATCTGTTGGCTGGAATGCTTCTGTAAAGACAGCCTCTGCCGTATCAACTGTTTAGTTAGCGTGTGTGTTCACATGTGCTCAGTTGCTCAGTCGTGTCTGACTCTCTGTGGCCCCGTGAACCGTAGCCTGCCAGGCTTCTCTGTCCATGTAATTTTCCAGGCAAGAATACTGGAGTAGGTTGCCATTTCCTTCTCCAGGTGATTTTTCCGATCCCAAGATAGACTGGTGCCTTAGCAATTATCTGAACCAAATTACTATTTTTTTTTTTTATCTTTCTCCTTTTTAAAAATTGTGATAAAATACACATAAACTAAAGTTTATCACCCTAACCAGTTTTAAGTGCACCGTTGATTGGTGTTAAGTACGTGTACCTTGTCATACAGCCACCAGCACCGTCCATCCCAGTACCTGACCAACTCACTTTTACAGTCCAGGAAAATAAGACCCAGAAAGACTATGTAAGGCTACAGCAGCCAGAGCGAATGGAGACCACGTTTTCCAGCTTTCAGTTCAGTCCTTCTTCCAAGAAGCCAGGCTTTGACCTGACTGCCTTGGCCCCTGGAGCTGTCGCTTCCGTACTGGACGGACTTACTCAGTTGCCACCTGACTGCTGTGTGATCGTCGCAGAGCAGAGACCCCTGTCAGAGGGCGTATCACGTGAGAGACGTTCCTGCAGAAGCAGCTTCCGAGTAGGGGCTCAGAAAGCGTGATGGAATAACTAGCAGCCTAAGGGTTAACAACCTTCCTGACTCTGGCTTGGCAGGGCCATAAAGAATTCTGCTCAAGTTCATCCTTGCAACTGACATCAAAGTAGTACAGCTGCTGCTGGAGTCCCAATTAGTGCTTTTCCTGTTTAAATGGAGCTCCTGCAAGTTGAATCTTAAAATGACTGTGTTGTGATTGGGGTTTGGGAGAGCAAAAAGGGGAAGGTCTCTCTTATAATTACAGTGTTCTTAAAGCATAATGATCTGTTTTCCAGTCTTTCCTGATTAGATAATAGCATTGTGGATACATTCATAACCACCTTAGTTTATCGCTGTGCTCATTTGTTATTTGGTTGGATGTCTTTTGGTAGCTATTTCCATAATCACTGTAAAGTTTGTATTTACAGATTTTTTCTTAAAGCAAGGGATGAGGCAAATTGGTCAAAAGTTCAGCTTATCAAGGAAGAAAACAGACTTTGAAGGTATTGCTTTGCTCACTTGCCTAGATTGCCTTCTTTTTCCCAGCAGGATTGGTTTTAATTCATTGGCAAGGCTTGTCAGTAATGGGAGGTTGAATTAGTGATAACATTTGTTCACAGTTGGTTTCAGGACTAGCATTCAGGAACCTGGGATTAATCCTGTCACTTATCCCAGTATTAAAATAACCTAATATCCCCCCTGCCCAATGTCTATCTTCATTTTTGTCTCCCCGCCCCTCCACTCTCTCAGCCTTTGATTTTAAGCTCATAACTTATCAACTGATTAGGATAATAGGGAAATAACTGAATCTCTGGGGTCCTAGCGTTTTAGAGCAGGGGTGTGGTTACGTTCCTGGGCCGAGTGAGAGACCAGAAGCTGGTCCTTTCTGGGCTCTTTGAATTTAGCTGGTGACCTTGGGCCCACAAGACTTGAATTTACCCCCAGTTCTTCACTTCTGACTAAGAGAAGTTGAACAAATACAGTTCTAAGATCTCTTTTAACTCCTCTATAATATCACTCAGGTTCTTATAGAACCTCTGTCTCCTGGGTGTGACAGTTATTGCCTCCACCGATTGCTCAGCCCTCACGCCCCTTCCTAGAGGAGCTGCCGACCTCACACCCCGCTCTTCCATCACAGACCCTGCTGAGTGGGGTGGTTGTTGGCCCTGAGACAGAGAGATAGAGATGCTGCCTAGATCCTTAGCAGCCCCTCAGTTCCTAGGCCTTCTCGCTTGGAGCACTGGCAGCTTTCCTGTTACCTGGGTCTGCAAGAGACATCTCTGTGTCCTGCCAATGAACGCCCTGTTTTCCTTTAGTTTTAGTGAATTCCTGTCCATTGCGCCCAGTTGATTCCAAAGACATCTATATCCTCGTCATGCTGCCATGTTTCTTGTCTGTGTGATTCCTTATCTTGTCTGTCTTTCCGTGTCAGTGTTTCTCCTTGCCTTTCTATACTGTGAACTCTTTGAGGGCAGGGATTGCATCACGTTCATCTTTGTGCCCCCAGTGCTTGTAATCGTTCAGGATATGGTAAACGTTGGTTTAAAAATGAATGACTCTAGACACAGCTACTTTTTAAACTGAAACCAAGTCCCTGATGCTGGGAAAGATGGAAGGCAGAAGGAGAAGGGAGTGACAGAGGATGAGATGGTTGGATGGCATCATCACCTCAATGGACATGAGTTTGATTGAACTCTGGGAGGTAGTGAAGGACAGGGAAGCCTGGCGTGCTGCAGTCCATGGGGTCGCAAAGAGTCAAGCAGACTTAGTGACTGAACAACGATAACAAAGAAGTATTTGCTCGATCTTTTAGAATCAGCAGCTGGATGAGAACTCAGGATTTTTTTTATCAAGCTTGCACTTTCTTGTAGTCATTTTGGTTTCTTTCTTCTCTTTGATTCTTTCCTTGGTATTCTAGTGAGACAGGAAGGGGGCAGGGCACGACCTTTCAAAGAACGACAGCTATTGAGGACTTGACACAAACTGGTTAGAATCAGCTAGATCCAGGGCGGCAGACAGATCCACTTCCACTAGACCTTGAACCTCATTAATGCTCGTGACAATACATTAGCTTAGGCTAAATGACACACCTACAGGCACCATGACAGTTCCAAGGCTGTCAAAGATAAAAGGTCAAAAAGTGGGCAACGACCCCATTCCTGAAAATCTCCACCCTTTCCCCCAAATAGTTGGAATAATCCTCCCACTCATTAGCCTATGAAATCACCCAGCCAGTGAGAGCTGACCACCCCATATTTCTGGGTCTCTCACCTTCTGAGATGGCCCACAGTCTGGAGTGTTTCTCCCAGGGCTGCTCTCACTTTCTGAGATGTACCACATTCTATGAAATGTGCATCTCCCTAAATAAGCCTGGTTTTACTTTACTGTGGTTCTTTCTTTCTTGTGCGAAGCCAGGAACCCACAGTTGGCAGCCAATCCCAGAGACTAGCCTGAGACCTGGGACACGACCACCCTCCTGAGTCGCGCTCTTTGCTGCAGCACTAGCATGTGGCAGAACTTGCCCTTGCTTCTGCCCACTGCCTGTTGGGGGCAATAGTAAGCAGTGGGGCTGGCCAGCAGGCTTAAAGGAAGATGATGCGGTCTGGACGGGCCACTAACTGCCTTCCTATGTACTCTTTGTAACACAGAGGGGTGACTGCTTGCAATACTAAAAATTAGGTGAACCTCTCATAGTAGAGGTGTGATACTAACCTGCCATTTATTCAGTGCCCATCATTCAAAATGGGCAACACGTTCCTTTTGAAAAATAGAGGCTCCAACATACTACAAAAACTTACTTGAGTATTCAGCAAACCTTCTCCAGCTCACATGTTTAAAGGATAAAAAATAAAACAGTAACCAAAACAAGTTTTAGGAATGACTGCAAAGTAATTAAGTTTCTTTTTATGGCTTTTTACATTGGCTTAAAGGTCAGCATGAAAATAGATGAGAGTTAAACTTAGAACCAAGTGTCTCAGACAGAAAATCACTTAGGTCCCATTGATCACCCCCTCTCACCAAAGTTTTTATACCTGAATTGCACGGTTCTCCCTGGCTGGTCTTTAAAAAAATCTAGGTGCCCTTCTGAACTGATGGAAAGCAGGCGAGATAGTAGAAAAGCAGCCTTGAGGAAGCGACCAGTGTAGGGAGAGATGGAGGATGGTCACGGGAACGCAGTTGACGCGATGAGAAGCCCGCGGTGCAGCAGGAGTGCCCGGGATGAACTGGGACGAGAATTTACAGTGAAACACTGCTTGGGTCAACTGCCATTCTTCTGCACGACACCTTTGGGCATGTGGGCACAGCAGGCCCCAGTGGGTGTGCCAGGCAGCCCGGATCACAGTCAGCACCCTCAGAGTCTGTCATTGACAGGCCCTGTGTCTTTGGACAGGTCACTTCCTTTTGGGCCTGAGTTTTCTCACTTTTTAAATGAGATAATTAAATTCGACAACTTCTAAGGCCCCTTCCTCACTGTAAAAAATAAAAACAAAACCTTGTCTACATGGTTAGAGATAATAACACATCCTGATTGAATGGGGTGGTTAACAAGCTAGCCTAGTGGTAGTACAGGTGGAAAAGAATGGAAATAAGTTTATGGACTCGGTACCACCCAGGAGCCCCAGGTCATTCCTGTTTGATCTGTACGGTAGGCCCTCTGCATCTGCAGATTCAACCAACTGGGGACTGGAAATATTCAGAGGAGAAAAAAAAAAAATCCTAGAAAGTTCCCTGAAGCAAACCTAACGTTTACATTGTATTTCCAACTATTTACATAGCATTTATATTGTATTAGGTGTAAAGTAATCTAGAGATGGTTTAAAGTATACAGGAGGATGCGAGGAGGTTGTATGCAGATACTGCAGCATTTTACATCAGAGATTTGAGCACCAGCAGATTTTGGTGTCGGAGGAAATCCTGGAACCAGCCCTCTGGCTACAAAGGGACAGCTGTACATCAGTTACACCTGGTACCTTCTCCACAAGTATCGGAAAGGCCAGTGAACTAACTTAAGCAGTAGGACAGTCTGTTTATCACAGGACAGTTCATTATGAAAGGTTCTGAGATGGAGGAGCTCTGGGGAGCGTACTGTGGTCTGTGTGCATATTTGCTCACGTATTTTCATGTCCCACTCTGTGTGGCCCCATGGACTGTAACCCGCCAGGCTACTCTGTCCATGGGATTTTCCAGGCAAAAATAGTGGAATGTGTTACCATTTCCTCCTCCAGGGGATCTTCCCGGCCCAGGGATCAAACCCAAGTCTCTTGCATCTCCTGCATTGACAGGCGCCCCTTGGGGAGCCCACTTGTGGTGCACCGTATTTAATCAAATCTAGGATGTCACCAATGGTAAGATGTACCCTCATTTTACATTCCACTGAAAGAGAATCATCTCTGCCAGTTAAACTATGACATACTACCGAATAAAAGACATCTGATTTGACAGATAATTAAATGTGGGGTAAGAATGTATCTTGGAATCCAGTGAAATACTAATTCACTAGCGGGTGGTTATCATCCTTCCAGACTGCCTTCTCAGCCTGTTGACCTTGTCCATGGCTGTCTCCCTTCACGGGTGCAAGACAGCTGCAGACAAGGTGAAGGAGCGATGGAGGTGGGCCTGCCTATTCTGGCACCTCCTGTTAGGAAAAAGGGGACCTTCCCCAGAAGCCCTGCAGCTGATTTCACCACAAGTCTCATTGGCTGAAAGGTCACAGGTCACACAAATGCCCCCTGGCATCTAGGTCACTGCCCAGGGGCCCGTTAGAGTCAGACTAATTAGGATTTACCCTCCCATGGGGGATGATTTCTGACAGGAGAAAGAAAGAGGGAGTGAACAGATCATTACGGAAGCAAGAAAGTACAGAGATAGATCTTGGGATTTTTCCAGGTAGAAACTGATGAGAGGAAGGTGGTTTGTGTTTAATGTCAGTTATCTTCTTGGTCTGAGCATTTGAGTGTTTGAAGTTTTGTTTTTTGGTTTTTGTTTTGTTTTGTTTTTCTGCCACATAACTTGTGGAATCTTAGTTCCCCAACCAGGGATTGAACCTGGGCCCTGGTAGTGACGGTGCCGAGTGTGAACCACTGGACCACCAGGGAACTCCCATGAAGGTTGTTGCTGATTCATTAAATTGTTTCTGCAGTAGTAATTAACTTTCTGTGCATTTTAATATAGAAAGATATATCATTAGTTTTGGAAAAAATTCGTAATCTTTTTCTTTCCCTGTTTTATTGACATGTAACTGACATACAGCATTTTGTAAGTTTAAGGTGTACAGCATAAGGTGCACAGGTGTGATTTGACTTACACACACCATGCAATGATTATCATAGTAAGCTTAGTGAACGTCCATCATCTCATATAGATACAAAATTAAGGAAAGAGAAAAAAATTTTTTTCCTTGTGATGAGAACTCTCAGGATTTACTCTTTTAACAACTTTCCTATATATAACATACAGCCATGTTAATTATATTTATCATGTTCTACACTACATCCATAATATTGTAACTGGAAGTTCATACCTTTTGACCACCTTCATCCAATTCTCTCTCCCCCAACCCCCTGCTTTGGTAACCACAAATCTGATCTCTTTTTCTATAAGTTTATATTTGACCTATAATTGATCTATAGCACCATTAGTTCCTCTTACACAGCATAGTGATTTGATATTTCTATACATTTCAAAATGATCACCACTGTAGTTCTAGTTTCAGAATGTTTACCATAAAAAGGTGCTCTCCACACTGTACATTTCAAACCTGTGACGCAGTTATTTCGCAGCTGGAAGTTTGTGTATCTTCATCTCCCTCACCTCTCTCCTCCTCCCACCACTCTCCCCTCTGGCAACTGCCTGTTTTTTTCTGTATCTATAACTCTTGTTTTTGTTTTTTGTTTGTCCATTTGTTTTGGGTTTTTTTAATTTTTTTTAGACTCTTCAGATAAGGAAATCATTTAGCATAATACCCTCTAGGTTCATCCATGTTGTCCCTAATGGCAAGATTTCTTTTTTCTTTCTTTTCTTTTTTATGGCGGATACTCCTCTATGTGTGCATGTGTGCATGCGTGTGCGCATGCGTGTGTGTGGACGTACATACAATATCCTTTTAATCCACTCATCTATTGATGAGCAGTTGCTTCCCTATTTTGGCTGTTGTTAACTATGCTGGCGCGAACATAGGAATACAGAAACCTTTTCTAATGAGTGTTTTCGTTTTCTCTGGCTGGATGCGCAGGCGCAGCATTGGCGGGCCTTGTGGTCGTCCTCTCTTGAGAGTTTGAGGGCCCTCCGCACGGTTTTCCACAGCGGCTGCACCACTTTACATCCTCAGCAGCAGCGTAACAAGCTTCCTTTTTCTCCACATCTTCATGAACGCTTGTTATGTATTGTCTTTTTTATAATAGCCATTCTGATAGATGGTATCTTATTATGGTTTTGATTTGCATTTCCCTAATGACAGTGATGTTGAGCATCTTTTCGTGTGCCTCTTGGCCATCTGTATGTCTTCTTTGGAAAAACTTCCCAATTTTTTTAAGCCGTGAGGTTTGTTTCTAAATTCTTGCTGGTTGATTCTGTTATGACATGCTGTTCTTAAAATTCCTTTACAGGTGGATACTAGATTACTCGTGTTTGAACATTCTTACTTCATACATTTAGCCTTAATTTTATCATTTTAAAATGCTTCACAACAATGCAGAACGTGTTCTTAACGGCCCCACTTTTATTTGGACTAATGCAGCTGTTTATTCTTTTCCTGATAAAGATCTGGAACATTTTAGACACTGTGGCCCCCTTGCTTCTTCTTTTATTTATTTATTTATTTTTTAATTTTAATTTTATTTTATTTTTAAACTTTACAAAATTGTATTAGTTTTGCCAAATATCAAAATGAATCCGCCACAGGTATACATGTGTTCCCCATCCTGAACCCTCCTCCCTCCTCCCTCCCCATACCATCCCTCTGGGTCGTCCCAGTGCACTAGCCCCAAGCATCCAGTATCGTGCATCGAACCTGGACTGGCAACTCATTTCATACATGATATTTTACATGTTTCAATGCCATTCTCCCAAATCTTCCCACCCTCTCCCTCTCCCACAGAGTCCATAAGACTGTTCTATACATCAGTGTCTCTTTTGCTGTCTCGTACACAGGGTTATTGTTACCATCTTTCTAAATTCCATATATATGCGTTAGTATACTGATAGACGGTATCCAGCTCATCCTCTTGGCCTTCACCTTTGTGCCCACAGTCCCTCTTTACTTAGTGACTGGGAGGTGACCCATTTCTTTCACGTTTCTCCTGAAAAACTTGCCCTGATTGCACCATATGTTTCCTACTTCTGCTCTTTGTACATTGGTGCTTAGTTTGTTCCCAATTTTCTGAGTAGAGTGGATGGCACAGACTCGGGAAGATGCCCAGCGCCCAGGCTGTTGCTTTTGTGGTACAGCAGTTCTTCCCACAATGTCACCCGGGGTTTTCTTGACCTGTGTCCTCTGGAGCATTGCTCTGAGTTGAGCCTCTCTGCATTCAGCTCAGGGACTTGAAGCGTTCAGGGGAGGAGGGCCGTTAGAGTCAAAGACCGCATTTATTCATGTACTGAGCCCTCGTGTCTGCAGCGCCCAGTGCCGCGCGCTGAGGAGGACTCACCGCAGAGGTGACATGGATGTGTCACCTGAGACTTCGGCACCCTCAGAAGGAGGGTCTGGCTTTTGAGGAGCTTATTGCTGGAGTTCACTGTTCTTTGCTGCCTGGCGGGTACTTCTGTTCTTTCTCCCTTGAGTGCACAGGCATCCTTCTTGACTTTCTCTCCTCTGTTCTCAGTGCAGCATTTCTGAGAATCGGTATATGACAGAGGAATGAGTTAACGCCTGTTACGATACTGTTTTGTATTGAGGACTTGCTCTAACAAGAAAAAGGACAGATCATTGTAGTATTCATTGCTCCAAAAGTATCTAAATAAGTATTCAATGGTTCAGACCTCTTATATGTGAAGTTTAGGTTTGTGAACAAATCCAAGTAGAAGTCATCTGTACTAGACCCAAAGTGCTGCTTGGGCAGAAGACAGTAATTGCCAGCGTAGGAATTGTTTTTAAAGTGAGAGTGTGGAGGGCCGTGCAGTCTCCTCTCTCTCGTTGCTCACCTGCGTAGTCTGTGTGTTTCTGGTCTCATTTTCCGTTAAAGGAGTGGCCTGAGCCAAGGTACGTGTAAGTCAGACTTCTGATGGTAATTTAAATCTGACAGTGCTTTTGAAAATTTCTTTTAGAAAAAGAGGACCCTTGGCATGGAGCACCATTTAGAGATAGCCAGAAAGAACTGGGAAATTTCTTCTCATTTCTGAGAAAAGATTACGATCAGAGACATCATTAGGATGACTACAGTCCAAGAAGGAACATGTCTTTTCTTGACCTCCTCTCCTCCTTTCCCCCACTCCAGTCCACCAGCAGTATCTCTAAATCGTATCTTACACCCCACCCTTCTCTCTGTCACCACCGATGGGGTCCAAGTCACACCTGGAGCCCTGCAAACCCCTCACTGGTCTCCCTGCTTCCATTCTTGCCCCTACACAGAGCAGTGTTTTCCAACTTAAATTCAACTTTTCCTGTCAGTTTAAAAATAAATTCCAGGCGCCTCCTCTGGGTCGACAAAGGCCAGGCCTGCATAACGTGGCCTCTGCTTGGTTCCATAGCTTCAGCTCCATCCACTTCACCCTTGACCTCCCCCATGACCTCTCTCCTCTTACCCGCTGCACCCGCCCCCCAGCTACAGGCTTTCCCCTTGTTTCTGGAAATCTCCAAGTTCATTTCTGCCTTGAGCCTCAGCACTGTTCCTTCTGCCTGCCTGCTCTACCCTCCCCTGATCACGGGACAGGTGCCCCCTCCCCCCATTAAAGTTTCAAATATATGTAAAAGAAGAGAGAAGTAGGGTGAACTCCATGGGACAGTCCCCTAAATCCAAATCACCGATATTCAGCCATGCTTTCCTTTTCCTTTTTTTCATTGTTTAAAATTGTTTCTGCTGCAGGGCTTCCCTGGTGGCTCAGTGGTACAGAATCTGCCTGCCATTGCAGGAGACACGGGTTCGATCCCTGATCCGGGAAGATCCCACATGCCTCGGAGCAACTAAGCCTGTGCGCCATAACTACTGAACCTGTGCGCTAGAGCCTGGGCTCCACAGTGAGCACAAAGCTGCTCTCCACAACAAGAGAAGCCACCACAGTGAAAAGCCCGCACACTGTAGCTAGAGGGGCGCCCCGTTCTCCACAACTAGAGAAAGCCATCACGCAGCAACAAAGACCCAGCACAACCAGGAACAAATACAATTATTTGTTTTAATTGTTTCCACTGTAACTCTTGAAAGCAAATCTCTGACATCATGTCATCTTGCTCCTGAATACTTGTTTCTACAAAATAAGGACATTTACTTTATAATCACAATGTCATTATCACACTTAACAAAATTAACAGTAATTCCCTCACATCATGTAACACTCAACTCTTATTCACATTTCCCCAGTTGTCTTGAAAATGTGCTTTTATGGTTTTCTTTTTTTTTTTAACCAGCATCCAAACAAGCTCCACACAATACATCGGATTCTTACATCCCTCTCTTGTCTCTTTCTTGCCTCCATTCCTCTTACTGTGCTTTCTGTGATGTCTCTTTGCTCTGATGTTTCTTTTAATTTGGTCTGATTTCTAAAGAATATTTCTCACATTTTGCTGAATTTTGTTAGCTCTCATTATATATGCTCTTGTTGTCCAGCTGTCTCACTTCTGAGAACTTCTAATTTGTGTTGTTTTTCAAAGCTTTGGTTGTGTTCCCTTAATTTCTTTTAACTCATTTTGAAATAATTGGTTAGTTTTCATCTGCTTGTGGTCACTTTTTCATGGCTTAGTCTATTCACTCTACCTTTTTTTTCTTGTCGTACTGAGTGGGGCAGGATCGCATTTCTAATGTGTCCCTGTGTGTGTGTGGGGGGGGGTGGACCTCCTGTTCTGTGGGGGGAGCATGGCAGCCAGGGTGGCCTCCCCATCTCATAAAGGACCCAGGTGCTGGTCTGCCTCTCAGAGCTCCATGCTGTGCAGGCCTTCAAGGGTGCTGGCTGCCCAGCCTTTTGATGCTGTTTGCCATTTGGCACTTGCTCTGGATGGCCCACCCGCCTACCTTTAGGGGCTTTGATTCCTGTTTCATGTGATGGCCGTTCCCAGCGTGTGCCCTCAGCAGGAGGGCTGCCTTCTGAGTGGAGTGTTTGCCGGATGGCTCTGTGGACCAGGCAGCACTGGCCAGCCCTCCTGAGCCCCTGTGAGTGTTGGGATCTTTCTTGCTCAGACACTGAGAGGGTGCACTCGGTTTGTCAGCATTTCCTAGCCCCAGGTTGCAGGGCTCCTGCTCAGGTAGGACCCCTCTTTTTGGAGGAGATGTTTCCTGGTGGTTTGGGGATCTGAGGCCCTGGGGCCACTCAGTTGTCCCTTTTCCTTCCCACCACCCAGCCTCACAGCTGTTGACCCTGTGCAGTCCTGCACAGCTGTATTCTGTGGTTTTGGGGAATTTTTAAAATCAAGTTTTACCGAAGATTTCATCTACTTCTCACTGTTCTAGTTACTCTGTCTAGTTTCCAGGAGGAAATTTAGAGAGATTCTAACAATTCTGCAGGCTCCATCTAGTTAAATGCTGCCTCAGAGGCCTTCCTGGCCACCCTCGACACAGCAACCCCTGTACCCTGCCACCTCACCCACTTTGAGCTCTGTGCATGATGCCCATTGCCACCAGAATGGAAGCTTCTCTTCCTTCTCTGGTCATTAGTCAGGGCTCTCTTCCTTGCTCCTGAATCCCCACTGGGCCCCGTGACAGTAGATGGTGACCCATGGGCACTTAAGGCCCCACCCGTCCCTACTCGCACTAAAATTGTGAAACTTTCCCCAAAAGCTCTAACCTTTTTTACTATGATTATACTACCCTGGAAAATAATGAAAAGAAAAGCATTTCTCTAAAATGTTTTGAAGGCACATAAACTAAAAAATAATCCAAGATATTAAAATAGTAATGTGATATACACTGACTTAAGTATCATCAAAGATTTTAAAATCTAGTTTTACCATGTCCCAGCAAAGAGGACTTTTCCGTTATAATTTCTGTTATAGAGTCTCTCATTGCACTGTGTGTGTGTGTGTGTGTGTGTGTGTGTGTGTGTGTGTGTGTGTAGACGTATCATACTGTGGTCAAACACAGAATAGTAACTGGTGTCTAAGACAGTGCAAACTCTAGATTCACAGAATGTCTGCACTGGGGAGCCTTCTAATATTAGAGTGGGAGGAAAGATGGTCTTGGAGCCAGAAGCGAAGCAAGATCCTCGCCCCACCTCTGCCATTGGTAATTACATGACCCCGGGTCTACCACTTACTGTCACTGGGTTCTACCCATCACTAAGATACGGGGGTTGGGTTCCTTTCAGCTCTGAGTACTAGGATTCTTGTAATCATAAATACTTGTTAGCTGAAGACCCATTCCAACCTCCCAGTATAAGAGTCCTGAGACACAAGTGTTTTCTGAGTTGAAGTCTCCACTGTAAACGTAACCTGATAACAAAAGCAGGAGTGATACCTTAAAAAATATATATATGCACTTCAGTTTAATTTTGCAGTTATCCATCTGCAAATAACCACTGAACATATTTTTTGTTGATTCACAGCCGTGGTGTCATGGGGGATACGTTTAAGAGATTTCCAAAAATAGTAGTACCAAGCATTTTTGAAATTTTTGAATTAACACCCACAAATTGGAATGGCCCAGGGTTTGTGTCCTGAGTAAGTATATGGCATATTGTTTATTCAGACACCAAGATTCTTGAACGAAGTAGAGAACGGTGTGAGCAAGTGTTCAGTTCTGATCACTGTGATGGAGCACGTGTTGTGTACTAGACTCTGTGCCCAGCACTCATTACACGCAGTGTGACTTAATCATGCTGTGAGCAAAGTATTGTGCTTGTTTTACAGATGAAGAAACTGGGATGCAAGAAGGGGAGCCAGGGCCACACAGCTAGTGAAGAGCGAGCGGTGTCAGGTTCTAGTGAGCATTCATTCAGATACTCCACGCTGCTCTCTGGTCTTAGGATTCAGCATTTAATAAGCCATTTAATGCTTACAGGATCCCCGTGAAGCTGGTACTATCATGTTTCCTTAACACAGGAGGAAACTGAGGCACAGAGAGGTTTGATGACTCGGCCAAGGTCACACAGGTGTGTGGTGTCAGAGTGCGGATTTGAGCCAGGGCGGTCATTGTCCAGAGTGCAGGTTCTTCTGGACAGTGTCGCCTGGCAGCAGTGTGGTGACTGACACTGAGACTGTGTCACTTGGAGTGGTACTGGAAGAGCAGAGAGAATCGTCAGAGATTGTAAAACTTGCCCTTCCTTACGTTGGGGACAATGTTGTGTTTTTGGCCCTATTGCACATGACTTGAAATCCGACAAAAGTAAAACTTCCTCTTTCCCTAAAATGTGAAGTTTGTGATTAGCAAGATCGCACTCTTCATCTCAGTTGTCAGAGTCACATGCCCCTCTAGATAGACATGGTTACCAAGGATCATTAGACTCCCGAATCTCTGATTTTCGTCATGCTTGGTTACTCTGTGCTGAAGGGTTAGTGTTTGACAGATGCTAATTTAAAAAGAGAATTCCTCCGGATTTGTGGGGAGGAGGGATGGTGAGATCTAAAGTTAGTGACATTTTTTATGAGAAGTTTGAGAATACATATCAACAAGTGAGGGTGGCCTAGGCTTTAAAATGGAATCCTTTGTAGTTGTTGTTATTTGGACTGTTTATTAACTTTGGGTTTGTGTTTAAGAAAAAGTGAAACCCAGCTGTACTTTTCAATGTAAGGTAGCCTGAGATTTTGGTGGACGTGTAGACCCTGCAGGGAGAAATTCAGGCTCTGTGTCTTGCTGGACTCTGCTCCAGTGCCACCCACGAGCCAGAGCACTGAGCCAGGGGCCGTAAATGACAGAGAAGGGCCAAGATCAGCAGGTCCAGTGTGACTGCCTCGCCCGCTGGCTATTGAGCTGATTGCTTGAAAAGTCTTTAGTGGTTTTTCAACTTGAAAAGAACAAATTTGAAATAAATAAATTGATCCATTAACCTGTTACAGGAAGGTTCCCACTGTGCTTAGGACCCCAGATCATCTCAGACAAGGTTGACTAAGCCACACCATGATAGATTTTCAGGGTAATATGTGGACCATAAAGTGACCATTAACCAACTTGCTTTGTTTATGGGAGGCAGGCTCTTAATGCCACTGGCCTTGTGCTGAAAGCACATTCCACTGTGGTCTGTTTCATCGCTGTGAAGTCATTGATCAGATGAAAATGACCAGTTAGCAAGTAAGTGTTTCCTGGGCTGCAGGCTTTATGAATAATGTGTTCTTCAGTTAAAAACAGCACTTTAAGCAATTGTTTAAACCTAACCATTTGGGAATGAGGCAGAGAGCTTCATGAATAATTTATTTTCAAAAGAAAAGATTAAGGGATCTGAATTTTTTTCACCTTCCCAAACCCTTTTTACATTAAGTGAACATATCTATAAATGATAGCTAGATCCAGATAAATAAGATTCATAATGCATACGTGGTATCTGTAAGTTTATGTGCTTTCCCTTTTAAAGAACCTTTACTGAGAAAAGTACAGCCATGTAAATACAGTGAGTTTAAAGTAAGAACTGAGAATGGAGTTGCTGGAAGGGTTGCGGGATCTGAGAATGTAGCATTGAGCACGCATTAGCATAGTGCCGTGGGAAAGCTTGAAATGTGGTTAATATGTCCTTGTGTCGAAAAGGACTCCGTCAAAGCAGACCAGTTTGATCCCTTGTGCTTAGACATTATGCTTTCCACTTGCTAAACCAGATCACCGTCTTAGGAGAATTTGCACATCCTTGCTTCAAGGGTCCAGTAAGAGGTTGAGGCAGAGCGGGTACTAGCACCACAATCCAGCCCCATCCGCACCCCGTTCCCTCCCGCCTCGCCAGCTCCCCTCTTCTTCCTCTGTTCTTAATATCATTAAGAATCCCCATGGTGTTTTGTTTGTGAGCCTGATAGATGATTTGCCTCAGTGGATGAAGTTTTCATCGAGCATCTTGGCCTTGAAGGCACCAACAGAGGCGCAGAGGGGCCTGGACACCGCCTCACCACTCACACCGCTGTCGCCACGACAGGCAGCTGTTGGTTTTCGAGTGATTACCTGGTTTCAGGCGGTTCCAGGCCCCATTCTAAGGACTTTACACCTTATTTAATCCTAACAACCTCCTGAGCTAAGTGCAGCCATTACCCTCATTTGCAGTTGAGGAGCCGGAAACAGTGTTTACTTACCTGCCCAGGTTCACCGGAGCCCATGTGTTTATCCCTTCAGCGCCTCTGCTGCCTCTGCATCGCCTCGTGGTCACACCCGGGGCCTCAGTGCATCATCATTCTATGATGCCGGCTGGGCCGCCAGCAGCATAGAAGGGCGCCTTCACTTGGTCACCGTTTGGTTTCTGGCCCCGTAACAGATTGGAACCTAGTCAAGAACCGAGACACATGAGAGCAGGCCCCACTGATGTGGCTCTTGTCAGTTTCCCAGATGTCCAAGGCCCTCTCACAGAGCCCATTTCCTTTGGGTTGTCAGGGTAACGCGTTTGGAAACACGCGGCACACATTCTAACAACAGCCAGGAGCCAATGCTTATATAACAGGAGAGAAACAGTAGAAAAAGAAAGAAAGGAAATTATAAATATAAAGCACAGGGACTTGCATTGGTGCCCATGACGTTAACTGAATATGAATAGATTGTTTTCTTATTAGGAATAATATATCTTTGTTTTCAGAAGATAGTCATAAAAATGGATACAGTTAAGTTCAGGTATCAAGAGAGACAGGTGGAGGCACTGAAACCTCTGAGGGGCAGTCCCAGATGACGGACAGCCCACCGTCTGGCAGTGGTAGCCGGGTTGGGCCCAGCTGCCAGTATTTAGTCTCCCTCGCCCAGCTGTTGGCATCAGAAATACTTTTGCCATGATATAGGAGTCTTGATTGTTCCCATCTTTTTCTGCTTGATGCTTCTGGGGGCTTTAAAATGTCCTGTGTAAGATGGCAGCCCTCCCCTTTTGAGCCAGTCACACTTGAAAAATATACCCTGAAATTATCCAAACTTAATTTCTGGCCATTTTGTTTCAGAAATACCAACCCCAGGGGTTCTCTGTTCTTTCCACTAAAACTTAATCTATTTGGAAAAATTCCATTTACCCTCTGTAGAAATCGACTGGACATGGCTCCTGTGAATTATATGGTTGCTATTATCCCTGAACACTGTAAAAATGAACTTTGAAACAGTTGGGTTGGACCCAAACAGAAAGTGATGTATGGCTTGGAAATGGTCTCGTTGAACGGCATGCTTCAGTGTTTGACTGGGCAGTGCAGCGCTGGTTTTCAAAACACATGTTCAGTTTTTTAAAGTTATGTTTTTAGAGTGGAAACTTTCTCACAAACCAAAATAGATGAATCAAGCATGTTTGAATCAATGCTGAAATGTCATGCACGTCTGTGGAGTGAAAATCATTAACCTGTTTCTTGAAATCCACATCAAATAAAACCATTTTACTTCATTCTTCATCCAGCCTCACCTCCTCACTGAAGGAGAGAGTGCTGAGAGTCTACGAAAATGCATGTAACTGGATTATTATTTTTTCCCCGAAAGGTTTTCAGAAATGCTAAAGCCAGGTATTCATCGAGCACGGGGCAGCACCCTAGCTGGACTGAGTCAAGGACGTCCAAAAGTGCACTGAACACAAACTCATCATTTCTCCAAGTCTGTGCTTGAAAATAGATCGAGACTATTTCTCCAAACCATGGGGCATAATTTCAAGTACATTTAAACTATGACCAGAATGTACTGTTGGAAAAGTGAGAGTGCGTGCGAGTATTGTGAAAACCACAGGGTAAAAGTACAGTGACAACTCTTTTACACATAACTCGAAGAGGCTCTTAAATCTGTCTTTTGGAAGAGTTTGTGAAAGTCGCTCAGTTGATCCGACTCTTTGCGGCCCCATGGACTGTTCAGTCCATGGAATTCTCTAGGCCAGAATACTGGAGTGGGTAGCCTTTCCCTTCTCCAGGGGATCTGTTGGTTCATTATGTTTAGTAGGGCTTCACTCGTGGCTTAGTGGTAAAGAATCTGTCTGCAGTGCAGGTGTGGATTCGATCCCTGGGTCAGGAAGATCCCCTGTAGAAGGAATTGGCAAGCCTCTCCAGTATTCATGCCTGGGAAATCCTGTAAACAGAAGAGCCTGGCGGGCTACAGTCCATGGGTCAAAAAAGAGTCAGACATGACTTAGCGACTAAACAAACAAAAACCGTATGTTGGTAACCACATATTTAGGACCTGAAGACACTCAGAAGGTCTGCGTTCTAATCCCAGCTTTGCCTACAGCCACCTAGAAGGCTTTATCCAAACCCGTCAGTTTCCATGCCCCAGTTTTGTTTCCAAAGAGTAAAGAATTTGGACTAGCCGTTCTACGTGCATTCTAGCTCTGGAATTATATGATTTGGGGGAGTGGGGCTATTATTCCGATTCTTAAATCTGTCAACTCTTGGAATGTATTTCCAAAGAGGGAGATAAACTAAAGTGCCTTCCTTTTCATGGAGGAAAAAAGTGCTGGAAGTGACATTCTCCACCTTGTCATCTCAGAAAGTGAGCAGAAAACCTTTTAGTCTTAGAGCGTTTAAGTCCCAGTGGACACGTATGGACTCTGCCAGCCTAGATGAGAAGCGATCGTGGAAAGCAGAGTCTCCCCCCACACACACGGGATTCCTTGGCTAGTTAATGAAGGTGGGAGTTCTGATCTGGACCCTGCTGCCTTCATTAGGCCTTGGAACACAGAGGCTGATGGTCAGTGATCATTTACAGTAGAAATCTGTTTAAAACAAAACAAAAAAACAGCCCTATTTCCCAGACTTGTTAGCAGGCCCTTAGAACCTTCCTGAAAATGATGAAAAGTTTCTGGGTCATGCTAATCAAGCCTAAACGCTTTACATTGCTTAACAACAAGTAATATGCCCCTGTTTGGAACTCAACAAAGAAAGCAAGCTTTAAATTAAGACCGGGAAATGTCAGAGAGCGTGGCAGGCAGGGAGGAAGTGCTGTTGTCTGGGTGTGCTGTGTATTACCCAGCGCCACCTTCCAGAAAGCCCGCCTTTGTTTTCTCCAAAACAATCGCCATTGTGTTGACTTCTTGCCCGCCGCAGCAGATGCAGAGCATTTTCAAAGGCGTGTGATGGGTTTAAGGGTCAAGAGTTTTGCCCAGTGGGTAAAACCCTCACTTATACCAGAGGGTTAAAAGTGTTGAAAAGCGGGAGTTTAACCTCCTGTTTTCTTCCTCCTTTAGATCAGAGCAGACCTCTCTGGTGGCACATTTCTCACGTTCTCCTGAACTGTGGCAGGAATAATTCGGGTATAATTAGGCAGGTGTCGAGTTTAACCCTGAATGTCTCTACAGGCGATCATTGCCGTGCCTTTCCTGGCAGCCTCTCTCCTCTACTAGGAGTCCTTCTACTTGTAAAGTTTTGCCTAATATTTAACCTAAGTGTTCCCTGCTGGAACTCTCTCTTCTTATTCTCATCGACCAAGAATAATTGATCTGTCTTCACTTGGCAACATCCATTTGCATGTTTCAGGAGTAACCGTGTTATCTCTGTTAGAGACAGACTCTCTCCTCTTGTGAAGTCTTTGTACACCTTGCTTCCAAAAAGGATTACTTGGTGTGTTCATCTTCTAAGCATACTCTCCAATTTGTCATCCATTTATTATCATGCATGTTGGTACTGCAGCTGTTTTTACCACGATGGACTGATTCTCTCTCCTTTTACACATAATCCTCCAGGTTCTGAGCGTTTGATTTGGACCCATTGTGTTGTCGACTCATTTGCAGGGTGATTCGCCAAGTCCTGTGTGTCGAGGACTGCTGTGAGATCCTAGCAGGAGAAACATGTTTCATCCCTATAAGCTACGTCCCCAGCTCTTGAGCAGTCTGTTCTGCCCCCGGAAATACGTGTGTGTGTGTGTGTGTGTGTGTGTGTGTGTGTGTGCGTGTAATGCATGTGCACACCTGTGCGCACACACTCACCTTGACAGGTCAGAGCTGCCTTACAGCCTTCACGGGTAATTGTATATGGGGATATTTGGAGCGTTACATGGAGTGACTTCTTCGACAAACAAATCTGAGTACATTTGCATCCGTTGGTTGTAGCAGGTCTTCTGTTTATGAGAGTGGGCGTCCGAGGTTTGAGCATTTAAGGACCTGGATGCTTATACTCCTGGCTTCTATTCCTAAAGCCATTAGCATTCAAGTAAATGCTTGTTTTTATCTGTTTTATTCTGAGATCCTCAAGTGAAAGATGTATTTGTTATGTGCCCTTTAATTACGCATGCCCTCTGAGTATGCTACTCGCCACGTTAGGGCAGCCCACTCGGCCGCAGTAAATATTCATGTGTGAACTCTAATGGAGAGAGTCCTTCCTGAAAATTTCCTTGATTACAGAATTGCTGTTTCCTGGGGTTCTTGTTAAGAGACTCATCTTGAGTCCTAAGACTTGGTTGTGGGAGTCCTTTCTAGTTATACGTTTCTTCAGACATTTCTAGAAACGGGCCCCACTAGACAGTGACAAAGGCCATGTGTTTTATGCCAGGACTAGATACTTGAAGTAGTCCTGCTGTTAAAACCCTGATAAATTTTTACCAAAGTACAGTAGATTTCAGTTACTCACAAAGGTTAAGGAATAGGGTGTTCTGATTCATTGGATTTTCTATAATGATTACCATATGTACCATTCAAAGACGGATAGTCTTTGGAAACTGAAATCGCTTCTTTGTGTATATAGTAAGCTCTTAGGAAGTGGGTGCTGAATTGACTAGATTTGGAAGGACCTGTTGAGTTCATCTTGTCCAAAGAAGAGGAGACCAGAGCTGGAAGGGCTAGATGTTTTGCCCACTGTGGCCTCTGAGTGAGCGGGAACTAGGAGAGAGCCCAGATCTTTCCACACCCGACCCAGGATTCTCTCAGCCATAATTTGAAAGACTACTGCAAGACCTCTCAGTGTAGGGTAATATGATGAATGTTGAGTTGGCTCTGGTTCGGTGAGGCCATCATAGTCCTGTAGGGGGTGCCCTCTGAGAGTGTGTTCAGGCTGCCTTAAGCATCGCCTGCCATGGGTGGGATCCTAGACTCGGCTCCACTGGAGAACTATGTTCTGGTACAGTTTTTCACTCCTTTTGAGGGTGGCAAAAGGAACTCTGGAGCTGGTGGCCACGCATGCTGGTGCCGGACTGAAAGCCGTTTTATTTTCTGTGAAGGAGGCCTCTGTCTCTTGCTCACGTGGCAGGTTCCCAGACACACATTCTTGTGTAGTCAGCGCCCAGGGTGATTGATCAGCACGGCCCTTGCTTCACCGTATTGCTGACCTAAACACCTCGCCCCTCTGAGGATGCGTATCCATATCCTGTTTTCAATAGCTCCAGATGTATGAGTGACAACAGATTTTTTAAGGTCCAAAGTGAAGATTCATTTAGAATTTTAAAAAAAACACCCCACAATCTACAAAGACAAGCAAAACCTTTCAAAACAAAGCTGTTTAATTACCTGGTTTATTTGAAGGGTGATTCTAAACTCAGTCATTTTTAGTCTCTTATAGGATGTTTGCCATAATCTTTATTCAGCTATTCTATTAGTTCCATATTTTTCTCTAAATAAACTCATTTTTTAAAACTTACCCTCATTCTAAGAAATAATGCCTGTGAAATCACAGGTTTTATTTGCTACCTACATGCTGTTCTATATGTTGTTGCTGCTGCTGTTGTTCAGTGGCTAAGGCGTTTCCAACTCTTCGTGACTCCGTGGACTGCAGTGTGCCAGGCTCCTTTGTCCTCCACTGTCTCCTGGAGTTTGCTCAAATTCACATCCATTGAGTGGGTATTGTGTTCTGACCATCTCATCCTCTGTCGCCCCCTTCTCCTTTTGTCTTCAATCTTTCTCAGTGTCAGGGTCTTTTCCAGTATACATATATTTAAGTTGAAAGTGTTCATCCATATGGGACGGCTCTGGTGGTCCAGCGGTTAAGACTGCATGTCCAATGCAGGACATGTGTGTTTGATTCCTGGTCAGAGAACTAAGATCCCACATGTGCTGGTACAGCCATCAGTAAATAAATAAATTTTTTTTTTTTAAGGCAAATGTTTGTCCATACCACATACCAATCTGTGAGTGTCACGTCGCGTTTTGAGAATTGTTGCTCTGGGGCAGATGTGAACCGGACAGTGAACGTGGGGGAGAAGCAGACTGTTGCTCGGCAGGGGTCTGTGGAGGAGCGGTTTGTGTCTGCAGTGTGGAGGGCCGTGGTGCATTTAAGGAGGAAGGAGCCGCAAGAGGAGGAGAGACTGATTCTCAGGGCAGCAGATACTTTGATTATGATTCCATGATTCTGTTTAAATGCCATGAATTTCAAAACTAGCCACATCCCATGGTTATAACACCCCAGGAAATACTTGTTGACAAATGATGTTGCATTAAGTAAGCAGAGTGGCTGTAAAGTTGTACTTCATTACCAATTTAGAATAGTCATATCAGTCTTCTCAATTAATTGAACTGTTTTTCAGCTTTCTTACTCTAGCAGGAGAATTGCAGGGTAGGTTTTAATGTCATAGGATTTGTTTGAGAAGAGTCTTTTATTGTTCCGGGAGGAGACTCCAGCAGAGGGACGATTTCCAGGGTGAGAGGTCTTTAGTAAAGGGACCAGCGGGTGTGGGAATCCCAGGGACCTGTGCAGTAATAGCCCAGGCCAGCCCTTCCCCTGCGGGAAGAGTTTGGTTACTGGAGCCCAAAGTGAGAGAGTGAGTGAGCTGTGAGCTGTGAGAGAGTGAGTGAGCTGTGAACTCCAGGGGTCATTTTTGCAACTCTGACATAGGTGACCAATTTAACAACTTGTTAATTGGTCATGTTGGAAAGCTCAATGTGGATTTTTGTTTGGAATTTTTCCCCCCTCTGTGTAACATGGTAGGGCTTGCAGAGGAGGTAGATCCCGAGTGAAACTGTAAATTCTTCCCTAAGCTTAATACCTTGTTTAAACATTTTAGGGAAAACTAGGACCCACCAGTATCTGAATGAACTTTTTAATGCAAGAAGAACCGAAGTTGAGGAAAACGTCTACCTCCTAGTTATTTAGTTCAATTCAGTCGCTCAGTCGTGTCCGACTCTTTGCGACCCCATGAATCGCAGCACACCAGGCCTCCCTGTCCATCACCATCTCCCAGAGTTCAGTCAAACTCACATCCATCGAGTCGGTGATGCCATCCAGCCATCTCATCCTCTGTCCCCTTCTCCTCCTGCCCCCAATCCCTCCCAGCATCAGAGTCTTTTCCAATGAGTCAACTCTTCGCATGAGGTGGCCGAAGTACTGGAGTTTCAGCTTTAGCATCATTCCTTCCAAAGAAATCCCAGGGCTGATCTCCTTCAGAATGGACTGGTTGGATCTGCTTGCAGTCCAAGGGACTCTGAAGAGTCTTCTCCAACACCACAGTTCAAAAGCATCAATTCTTTGGCACTCAGCTTTCTTCACAGTCCAACTCTCGCATCCATACACGACCACTGGAAAAACCACAGCCTTGACTAGACGGACCTTTGTTGGCAAAGGAATGTCTCTGCTTTTGAATATGCTATCTAGGTTGGTCATAACTTTCCTTCCAAGGAGTAAGCGTCTTTTAATTTGATGGCTGCAGTCACCACCTGCAGTGATCTTGGAGCCCCAAAAAATAAAGTCTGACCCTGTTTCCACTGTTTCCCCATCTGTTTCCCATGAAGTGGTGGGACCAGATGCCGTGATCTTCGTTTTCTGAATGTTGAGTGTCCTAGTTATTAATATAAAATAAAACCAAAAAATGTATTCACTTTTCCGCCCCTTCCTGTAGCCTACCAACTTTGCACTTTAATTTTCCTCCTGACAGGAGAATCGAAGGAACTTTAACTTAGCTGTCCTGGTTTTTCTGAAGGAAGATGCCTTGTAACCAAATGAAGTGTAAGCCCTGACAGGTGGAAACCACCAGAGCATCCCTGTGTCCCTGGGCCCAGTGGGGCACCGAGTGGGTACTTACTGAACGACTGGAAGAGAGAAAATCATACACGGATTCTATTTTGTCAGTACGCTACCTCTCACTTTCTCAGTTATCTTCTAAAGTCTGGGGAATGAGAAAGGGGCAGTCTGCCTTTTCCGTGCGGTCCTCCCAGACTTGTAAAGTACCGCGGGGGGCAGGGCAGGGAAACCCTGGGGTGGGGATCAGAGAGGCCCAGTCTGAGGCCGGCTCAGCCACTCTGTGCTGTCACCTCGGGCAGGTCACTTAACCTCCTTTTTTCTGTTGTTTATAAAGCAGGAGTTTTGCACTTGCCCTTCTTGTTTTACAGACTTGGTAAGGGATCGAACAAGATAAAGAACACACAAGTGCCTTGGAAACTGGAAAACAAGGCCTGCTTTCCTGCTCAGCCTGACTCCTCCAGCAGAAAGCACAGGCTGGACCCATCCCTCCAGAGAAAGCCTGCTGGGAGCCAGCTAATACAATATATATATATATTTTTTTTAATTTTATTTTATTTTTAAACTTTACATAACTGTATTAGATTTGCCAAATATCAAAATGAATCCGCCACAGGTATACATGTGTTCCCCATCCTGAACCCTCCTCCCTTCTCCCTCCCCATTCCATCCCTCTGGGTCGTCCCAGTGCACCAGCCCCAAGCATGCAGTATCGTGCATCGAACCAATATATTTTTTTTAATTAATTTATTTTTAGCCAGTGAGTGAGTTGTGTCTGAGCGACTTTGCGACCCCATGGATTATAGTCTCCCAGGCTCATCTGGCCATGGGATTTCCCAGGCAAGAATACTGGAGTGGGTTGCATTTCCTTCTCCAGAGGATCTTCCCAACCCAGGGATCGAACACGGATCTCCTGCATTGTAGGAATTGCTTTACATTATTCTGTTGGTTTCTGCCATACATCAACGTGAATCAGCCATAGTTGGTACACACATGTGCCCTCCCTTGTGAACCTCCGTCCCACCTTTCATTCCAGTTTTGGTTTTTTTTTAATCCTTAGATACTTAAGATCATTCCCTGAACACAATAATTATTGACAATTGTAGACACTCATTAAATATTTGTTAATAGATACAATAGGGATAGTTTACAAACTAATCTCGTTACCTCTCCTCTTTTTTAGTCCATGTGCTGCCGAAGTGAGCGCTACCTCTCTGTTTTGATGGTTTAGTCACTCAGTCCTGTCCCACTCTTTGTAACCCCGGGGACTGTGCCCACCAGGCGCTTCTGTCCATGGGATTTCCCAGGCAAGAATACTGGAGTGGGTTGCCATTGCCTCCTCCAGACGATCTTCCCGACCCAGGGATCAAACCCATGACTCCTGCATTGCATGTGGATTCTTTACCACTCCGCCACCAGGGAAGCCCAAGGCACTCAATAAATATTTGTTAATAGATATAATAGGGATAGTTACAAACTAGGATAGTATAGGAAAAATTCTGTCTCGTGATGGTGTTTGCTATGTGTTCCAGTTTGTACATAACCAGGGTTTACTAGGCTGCTTGTACCTAATAGAAGAAGAGAGGTTAGACTCTGTATGAGTCTAGGTGGTGAGTGCACATTTATTTCACCTTATGGAAATGGAGGTGGCTTTTGTTTGCTTGCCCAGGTGATTCTTCAGGTTACACACTGATGTAGTTCAGAGTTCATCGGCTGTTCAGGGAGAAGAGGAAGAAGCCGCTCTTCTACATCCGTGGCCTGGCTGCAGCTCCCCTCCAAGGAAGCATGCCTTCCTGATCTGTATCTCCTTAGGTGTTGAGTTTCCATAAAGAAATTTTGAAGTTTTGAGTGTCTTTTCTTTCCTATGGTAAGAAACAGATCCTCAGGTCTATTACTTATTATTTATCTTTGGCTGTGTGGGCTCTTTGTTGTGGCACAACAGGAGGTGTTCACACCTTAGGGCTTAGTTGCATGTGGGATCTTAGTTCCCCAGCTAGGGCTTCGAACCTGTGACCCCTGCATTGGAAGGTGGATTCCTAACCACTGGAGCGCCAGGGAAGTCCCTGTGTGTCTTTTCTTGAAGGGGACTTAACAGTAGGCAGGCCGCTAGTTGGGTAGAAGTGGTAAGGGAGTGGGTGCAGTGAGAGAGAGTGGAGGAATCTAAGCTGCTCTTTTTGTCTGTAACTCATCTGCTGCTTACGACTTCCCTCATAGCTCAGTCGGTAAAGAATCTGCCTGCAATGCAGGAGACCCAGGTTCGATTCCTGGGTCAGGAAGATCCTCTGGAGAAGAAAATGGCAACCCACTCCAGTATTCTTGCCTGAGGATAGAGGAGCCCATGAGGCTATAGGCCATGGGATCTCAAGAGTTGGACACGACTTAGCGACTAGACCACCATCTGCTGCTTAGTTGCTTCAGTCATGTCTGACTCTGTGTGAGCCCATGGACTGTAGCTCACCAGCCTTCTCTGACCTTGGGATTATCTGGTCAAGAATACTGGAGTGGGTTGCCATGTTCTCCTCCAGGGGATCTTCCCAACCCAGGGATCGAAGCCACGTCTCCTGCAGTAGGGTAGGCAGATTCTGTACCACTGAACTACCAGCAGCTGCTGCTGCTGCTGCTGCTAAGTCACTTCACTCGTGTCTGACTCTGTGCAACCCCATAGACGGCAGCCCACCAGGCTCCCCCATCCCTGGGATTCTTCAGGCAAGAACACTGGAGTGGGTTGCCATTTCCTTCTCCAATGCATGAAAGTGAAAAGTGAAAGTAAAGTCGCTCAGTCGTATCCGACTCTTAGTGACCCCATGAACTGCAGCCCACCAGGTTCCTCTGTCCATGGGATTTTCCAGGCAAGAGTACTGGGGTGGGGTGCCATTGCCTTCTCCGCTGAGCCACTAGAGAAGCCCCCAACTCATCTGGTCTTCCTTCTTAATGTACAGTTAGAGAACAACCAAACTCCTTTTATAGACATGTTGATTCCAATATTTTACAAACCTAAGAAGTTTGACCAAATTGGGAGGAGTGAGCAAGTTTGACCTAAGTTCCCAATCCTGTTTCTTCATCATATTTAGATTAATAGTTGGAGTTCAGGCAATCTCATTCTCACAAAGTAATTAAACAAACCCCTTTCTGTTTCCACCCACCGGCAAAGTCCACTCGGTCTCATCATTTTTGGACAGGTGTAGAGGAAAATCTTAAATCAATTTCAGATGGTGTAAATTGCTCCCTTTTTGTTATCTCCTGGGCATCACCCTTTCCCCAAGAAGGTGGTTTATTAATCTATGCATCCCTAACTTTCAGGTTTTGTATGGGGGAGAAAATGAACAGCATGTGTTGTGTGCACCGTGTGGGGTAAATGCTATTTAAATATCTGGTTCGAGCTGCTAAGCATCTCACTAACACAGGATCACTGGCCGGAGTCCAGCTTTGTTGGTTGTTTTTTTTCTTTTGAGGAGGGGTCAGACTTTATAGAGAGCTAAGCCATCTGTCCAGCAAGTTATTTTAAGGCTTTAATGACAAATGCTTTGCCATGTATTTCATTGTGCAAGGGAGAGAACTAACATTTTACAAAACCGGTATCTTTAGAAATGTCTTCCACGTTCTGTCTTGCTATCGTTTGGGGGTATTGTGATCCCGATTTGGTAGCACGCATCTTTGTACTAATGTTTTTGCAGAATTAATTAGTTCATTAGAAGCAGCATTTGAAAACTGGCATGTTGATAACGCAGTGTACATCTTCAGAAGGCTCCTGCTTCCAGGAGGCATCGAGCTTCTCCTAAAACAGATGCAGGGGCTTTGTAGCCACGTCTTAAGCAGTAAGACTTTGAAGCGTCTCTCCTGCCTTCTTTGAGGTTGCTTCTGCGGGGCTCTATGGCTGCTGCTGGTAGTGAATTTTGCTGGCTAATGTAATGAACTCTTCAACACCTCAAATCTTCATCTGCTAAAGAGAACTTTGTGTTGAGTCGTTTCATAACTGCCCGACTGGCATTTGCATAGCTTACTTCGAATGTCCTGTCTCTTTCTTAGGCAAATATTTGAGGAGTGTCTGGTGGGTGCCAGGTACAGTTGGCCATGTGCTGGGATTCCGCCTTTCTAAAGAAGGCAGTAGTGTGATTCCATGGAGAGACCTGTTGGGGAGATAGACATTAAACAAATAATCACTCGGAAAAATTGCTTAATTACAGCTGGGACAGGAGACACAGAGAGGATTAAAAAGTGCCACAGAAGTGAGATGAAGGCCACTGAGTGATGGGGGGCCCAGCCCAAAGCTGAGCTGGGTATGGCGTGGGGGAGTTACCAGACGAATCCTCCAGGCAGAGAATGCAGAGTGTGCGTTGCAGGGTGCTGCGAGCCTGCTGGGGTCATGGAGGGAGGAGGCGGGGCCAGACCAGCACCTGGACTTGGCCCTCCTAGGACTTGAGGTTGAGTTCACCGCTGACTTATGCCTTAAGGGGTGATGCAGAAGGCAGGGGCTCTTTCTTTATAGAAGCATGGAGTTTCCGTAAAGCCCAGGTATGACGTGGCTGTCAGGGAGGAAAGGTTTCCTTACTGTCAGGTGACCTCTAAGGTCAGAGAAGTAGGTCTTTGCCTTTGTTGAAAAGATTAGCAGTGAGAGGCAGTAGTTTAAGAACAAACATTAACCTTGGACTCCAACATGGAGCCATGACTTTAAGATAATCAGAGCTAGGAGATGCGGTGTGCCCCATGCCGCACTCCAGTGCGTGCACTTGTGGGCTGATAAACATGTGTTTCTAAGATGAAGGTGGCTTCATTGAAAAAGACTACAATTTACCATTCAGAAAGGAACAGAGGAAAACCAGGCGCCTCATTCTAGAACAGGTCCAGAGCAGCTATTCTGAACTTGGGGTCCATGAATGGTCTTTAAGGGACCTCTAAACTGCAGAGAATTGGATGGAAAACTGTGTGCAGACATGTATTTTTGTTTTCAGCACCTTCTGAAAGGGATCTGTGATCCAAGAAAGAGTTAAAAGCACCGATAAGCCGGAAGCCTAATAGTCTTTTATGTGTTTGCAGAAAGCCTTAGATTTCAGAGGAAGTGCCTGTATGTGGCTTCACAAGGCTCAAGACTGAAGGGGGGAATTGGGTGAAGACACTGGTCAGTGGGTTGGAAGCAGCCTGGTAGTCCAGTAGTGAGTGGGGCTGCCTTGTGAGCCGTGCTCCAGGGTGGTTGACTTAAGCAGACCACCTCTTGGAGATGCTGTTAAGTCCCTAGAGTGACAGGGACATTGAGTAAGAGGACCTCTGGGGTTCCAGTGTTAATTCTCTGATTAAAGACACTTACAGAAGGAGGCCAAGCTCCTTGAAGAAAATCAGAAGAGAGCAAGGTTTATAGGGCTTCAGAGATGAACCTTAGGAGCCTGAGAATGGCATGATTGTTTCTGATGAAGCAGAGATGTGGGAAGAGTTGAGACTGAAACTTGGTGCTAAGGACGCCTTTGGAAACCCTGAGAAGGAACCATCAGATGCACTAAGGAAATTGAATCAGAAACCATTGAGAGTCTGACTGTAACGGGGGGAGGGCAGGCCAGGGAAACGAAATTCTCTTAATTGCTGAAAGATTCATTTTCTACCTGAAAATACTGACGCTATGAATCACACCTTGATCTGAACCTGTGATTTCTAGGAGTTTATGTTTCTAAAAGTCTGGTTCTTGGCCCAGCCAGCCAGCGGATGGGCTGCGTGCTTCATGGAGGGAGAACGAAGCAGCTCTCCGTTTTCGAAAGGCCTCTGTAATGTAAATAGGAACAGCAATCTTTCCAAGTTATTACCCTGTTAACAGGTTGACAGATATGTGCAAATTGTGACTCACTGCTCAATTTGGCACTAAATTAATGTCGTTCCGCACCACGTCTGCTCAAGTGTAAACTAGTCACCGCTGCTGTGTTAGCGCTTGTTTGCCTATATTCCAAAGGTAAAAATTAAAGTAATTCGATCCTGCCGCAGAGCGGAGTGGAACATATGGTGGTGTGTGGGAGGGCGGGGAGCGCACTGTTCCTACCTGTCCTGGCCCTTCACGCCCAGCTCTGCACGCACTGGCATGGCGGGCAGGGCACATTGGCCGGGGGATGCTGCCAGAGAGGAAACCAGGACCCCCTGCCAGGCCAGCCCCCAGCCCCGGCAGAAAGAAAATGTCATCTCCTCAGCCTCCAGCTTTTTAGCTTGCCGTTCCAAGCTTTCCTTATTTCTGTCAAGTCACTAGTGGTGGATTTGCGTTTTGAAGGTTGGGTCTACTTGAAAATGAAATGTTTTGCTTCTTTGCTTCTAGGATTTAGACACTGTTTTCCTCAGTGAAAGATGCAGCTGACTTTTTCTCTTTTTGGCAAATACATAATGTCACCTGTAAAAAGGAAATTTGCATCTCCTTTATGTTAGGCACGGGAAGGAAAAACAGTTTCCTTGAAATGCATTTGTGCTTAATAAAATCTTTGGATCGAGCTTGCTGAGCTTTATCTGAGATCACTGGTTGGAGGGGGAACAAAAACTACCGCCCCAGACCTCTCTACTTCCCTGTGTCCACGTTAGATATTTCTCCTAGGAACTCTTTTTCTCCCTCCATGGCCTTCCTTTGCAAGTAAAGAGTTCACATATAAAGGATTCCAGAAATGGCCAGAAACATTTATCGTCTGCCCTTTCAGAACGCTGGCTCCTGCTGAAAGCAGGTCAGGTAGTTGGCTTAGTATCCTGGAAGTCTATACCCTGAACTTGGTTCTGGAATCATCACCTAGCCTACCTATCCCCCTAAGTTCTTAGCCTACTAGAGACACAAGTGTTCTAGAAAGTATTCCCTTCAAGGTGAACAGTACACGGGAGAGCAGATTAGGATACCTTTGTGCTGAAGTTCTGCACGTTCATTTGCATTTTGCTGTCCAGAGCTATGATGGCTATTGATTGAGGATTCGTTCAGAAGGCATTGCCAGCCCCCCTCCCCATTAGCATATACTTAGCAATGACCTCCGTTCACACAGGACAGCAGGTTTTTGCTTCCTGCTGAGTCTGAAAGAACAGAGTTTAAGCCATACACATAGAGTTAGCAAAGAAGTATGTAAATGCAGAGATGTTTCCAGTGACCTGGTGTCAACTTTTGACATGAATCTTGCCACGTGTCTTCCACCATCTCCAGAAACTGGAGGTAGTAATGAAAAATGTGTTCATTTCCTCCTCTCTTCATCTTTTCATCTCCTTGTAGCATCTCCTTGTAGCTGAGAGCTGAGGTTGTGCATCCTGAAGCTGTAAATCTAGGAAGGACCATGGACATGATGTCTTTGTCAGTCTTCCTCTCAGCCATCCAGGAAAGATTGTTTCCTAACCATTTTCAAAGTCCACAGAAATAGGGCCTTGTAGGGCCCTGCCTTTAAGCAGTACCTCTCACACCTCTTGTTCTTTCTGAGCTCGTTTGCTTTTTAATGCCACAACCTCCTCTTATGGTCCTTTCTCAAGGTGGAAGATGACTGTGTGGTACCTGAGTTTGTTAAAGTTATTTACATGCTTGAAGAATACGTTGAGTCTTCCTGCAGGCAGCCCTCTTCTGCAGGGGCAAGTAGCCTTGAAGGCATCTCCACCTCTTTTCACACATCTTTGCTCTGGTCTTCCTAGCATCACTCCTCAGCACTGGGCCTTCTGGAGTTCTCCTCCTTTGTCAGCTTGAAGTCTAAAGCTGCATGGAGCATTCTCTAAGGAAAACCTGATAAGTTAATCAGCAAGATTACTTTCTAACTTCCCACAGTTGGTATGTTGGTATTCACAGCATTGTGTTGTCTGCTCTCTCTTGTGAGTGCCAGGTTTCACACTAAAGTCTGTTCATGTTGCGAGTGGAGAGCTAATCTCTCTCTTTCCCCAAGAGAACATATCTTTTACATGTCCCTGATCTAATAGACATGTAATTTGTCATATCCGACGGGTATAAAATCAAATGTTAAAGCCTTAACAGGTAGTTTTGAGTCTCAGCTGTTGTATTCTGCAGCCCCTTTGTGTCATGTGACTTTGGACAGTGAGCATGAGTGCTGCTGTGATTCCCCTCTCAGAGGGTCTGAACCAGACCCAGCTCTAGCTCTGCTCAGGCTGTGGGTTGGCATATCCTCAATGGGCTTCCACTGGGGTGGTGGAGGCGGGAGGGAGTCTTCCTGCAAAGAGAGGACATCTTTGCAGACTACCCATAATGCCCATGATAGTCCAGTGAGAGTGTTTATAATTTTTGAGGTTTTAGTATATGCCACGCTGAGTGTTAGTGTTGGTAATCTCAATGATTATTAAATCTTAAGAGATACAAGTTCCATTTGGGTCAGAAAAACAGAAGACTGCCTTTCAGAGGAATGTTTCCAGAAAAAAAATGTAAACTGATAGAGTGTCTGATATGTTTGACCATAGTGAGAGAAGTTTTAGAGTCAGGCAGAGAGTTTTAAGGGAAAAAATTGTAATAGGTACATAGAAAACTAATTAAGTAAAAATTCAGTAAGACAAAAATAACTGTAAATTACCCATGAGCCACTGTGTGGCTCAGTTATTAAAAACATGCAGATGGGTTGTCCCTGACACTCCAGTGGTTGAGACTTCACCTTCCAAAGCAAGGGGTGTGGGTTCAATCCCTGGCCATGGAGTTAAGATAGTCTGCATGCCTCGTGCAAAAAAAAAACCCAAAACACAAAGCAGAAACAATACTGTAACAAATTCAATAAAGACTTTTTTTAAATTCCCTTAAAAAAATAAGCAAATATTTTAGAATGTGAACAATAAATACTGATTTAAGCAAAAATTGTGATGTAATTTGAATGCATTAGCCGCAAACCAGAAAAATGGGAATGACTTCAGGTACTTAAAACAGAAGGAATTTAATCCAGAGAATTGACTGTTGAGGTGATTGAGATAAGAAGGAAACAGGAAACAAGAAGCAAGCAGAGGTGAGCAAAACAGGAAGCCACTTCCACCCCTAAACCAGGGGACAGAGGGAGGGGCCCCGGTCAGTGGGGCCCAGCGGCCAGGAGGGCGGTGGAATTAAATTCTGATCTATAGAGGAAAGCCACAAGGTCATACCTTAAAATGAAAGACCAAGAACTGGCATTAAAAACACATCACGTGGAAATGCGGAGGTAAATAGCAAAAGAAATCACTAAAAAAAAATGGATGGTTCTGGAAAGCAAGAGGAGGAACTAGGGAGCCATATTTTTGCTAAAAAAAAAAAAGGCCTTATAAATCCCACTAGCCTTCTTAAAAATGCATTTCACTAATGAAAACTTAAACTGAGAAGAGAAGCCTCTAGTGCACTGTAGATTTTTATCTCTCAGTCGGGGCTCCAGCTCTTACACATTGTTTCTTCCTCTCAGATATGTTGATGACGTGATCAGCCGCATCGACCGGATGTTCCCTGAAATGACCATCCACTTGTCCAGACCCAATGGGACATCCGCCATGCTTCTGGTAAGTTCTCTCTGACCTCTCTGTAGGGACATGTGCATGTTTCTGTGTTGTCAGAGCTCAGGAATGGAAATTCAGTCCCAGTTAGATGGTGAAGAGTGTGTTTCTTCTCCTTACTGGCATTCTCTAGGTTAAAAATTCTGAATGCTGATTCCTTGCTTTTGAATGAAATCCCAGAGCCCATCTAAGAGTTCCCAGACAGGAAGTACAGTGTGAGACTCCCTCACCTATCAGTTCACGAGTTTTGGTGAATCTGTTTTGTAGTATCCCAAAGACAATGGAAATGCTCATCTGTTGGATCCTGCTGATAAAAACAGCCTCTTAAAACAGAAACAGGTTTTATAGGAAGTCATTTATAAAATTCATTCTGTATGTGAAGCAAGTGTCTGTGACCTTACCACGGACAGTTTCTGATTTTGTTGTTTCTGATGTGACTCTGCTCTGAGCAAGTTGGCCCCGTGACCTCACCACTGATGTTTGTATTCACATAAATTCACCAAAGACAGGTGTGTTTGAGACTTCAGTGATGAGATGTTTTTTCTGGTGCTCTGTGTCCTAATACACACTTGAAGAGCACAGATATTGAGGAGCCTCCACATTTGCAAAAAAGGAGAATTCACTGAGTGAGAGCAAGGTGTTTGGTGGCCGTGATGGAGGCGAGCTTCAGGATTGGGTGTTTTTACGTCTCGCCAGCACTGCTGCTCTGGGGCCCAGTGTCAATTTCTTGGACTTCGCATTTTACTTTTGTGAACTTTTATAAATATCCAGTCACCCAGGATCAGTGACTGTTCACTCAGTCCATTTACCTGAAGAGGACAGACTTATTGTGCGCCTAAATAACTTGGCTTGTTTGGCTGTGCTGGGTCTTCATCGCTGGGCAGACACTTCTCTCGCTGTGGCGAGCGGGGGCTGCTCTCTAGTTGCAGTGTGCTGGCTTCTCAGTGCAGTGACTTCTCTCCTTACAGAGCACAGGCTTTAGAGCACGAGGGCTTCAATAGCCGTGGTGCATGGGCTTAATTGCTCCAAGGCACGTGGGATCTTCCAGATCGGGGACCGAAGCCATGTCTCCTGCACTGGCAGGCGGATTCTGCACCACTGAGCCACCAGGGAAGCCTCTCTCTTAAGAGGGGGAAAAGACATAGGATTATTAAATGGGTGGGATTTCATGTGAGAAAAAATTAAGTGACATTGATCTGGGTGACATGCTACTTTTCTTTAAAATTCTTCCAGTTAAAAAATACAGTGAATGAGATAACATGGTGTTCTTTCACTCGAAAAAGAAAACAATTTGTACCTGTCTACAAAACATGCGGTATTTTCTGCCCCCCCGTTAAAGGTACAGATTGTCTACGTGTTAAGATCCTCTAAACCCAGCGGCCAAAACATAAATCCTGCTCCCAGGATGCTTGACAGGGACCAAAGAGTTAATGAAGATAAAAATGAAAGCGTCTGCAGTGAGATAGGTTTGCTCAGATTATTTCTGGGTCGTTGGGCTTCCATTTCCTGATGAAGGTAGGAATTTGGCATTGATGGGAATGAGCAGAGAGAACAGGATTCTGGGTAAACAGGGTTAAGATATTAGACTTACTTCCACGTGAGAGAGTGGGCTTTTATTTCACAGTGACCTGTCATCCTCATCTGCTTTCTCACCAAGCTTCTGTTTTAATAGGCTGATGAGAGTTTAGGGGCTTGAGTCAAGGGCAGAATTCTATTTTATACACACCATTTTG
Source organism: Bubalus kerabau (assembly GCF_029407905.1). Classification (NCBI taxonomy): domain Eukaryota; kingdom Metazoa; phylum Chordata; class Mammalia; order Artiodactyla; family Bovidae; genus Bubalus; species Bubalus kerabau. Next base: position 104,808,458 of record NC_073634.1, on the reverse strand, counting down.
ACTGCCATGAGTGGCTAATTCAGGTCGCTGTGCATCTGGCCAGCTAGCTGTCATCTTCCCCAGTTGACATGGGAATTCACACGAGGTGTGGCCTATTTACAGGAAGAGAGTGGGTGATCTGATTCAGAATCAGATTGCCAGGTGGATAATCATACTTTTAACATGATGGCTTTATTTGGCTTTTACTTTTAAAAGATGGTATTTTATTAGATGGCAGGTTTCTGTTCCACTGCTGCCACCCATGTCTCTGAGGTCGAAAGGAATTTTCCCTGGGGTGGAGAGCAGGACCGGGGGCTGCCACCTCCCCTCCTACCCTTGCCAGTCGCCTCTTCCCTGGGGCGGTGGAGGAGGTGTGGGGCCCGTGCTGTAGGCAGTGGGGAACTGCTGCATGAAGTTCATGCAAGAGGTCAAAGCTGTTTTCTGGAGCGTCTTCTGAAGTGAGCTTTGTGAATCTGGGAGGCAGGTACCCTGAGAGTTTGGGAGGCAAGTGAGATTGAAGGGGAGGCTAGCCAGGCTTCCGTGAGTACAGGCAACAGAAGCCTCCTCTGATGAACTTAAAGATGAAAAGCCTTGCCTTTTGTCTTTGTTTTGCTCTTTACTGATGCTGGCTGGTCACAGACATGAAGATAGAGCTGCTCTGTCAGGGAGAAGAGAAAGCAGGATGGCTCCAGGGTGTCAGGAGCAGGACTGCGTCCCTGGGGACCCTGTGGCCAGAGTGATTGGGCATCAGCTGCCTTCCATCCTTTCGCCCATGCCTGTGCTCATGCATCCCGGGAGAACACTGCCGCTGGCCTAACCTGGGGTTGGGGGGGTCCTGCCTTGGTAGGCCCCCAGAACCACTGTGGAGTAGAGGGGGTCATTCCCCCCAGGGAAGAGAAGCAGGGCCAAGAAAGCAGCAATCGCTGACACAGTAAGTGTCCCCTGTCCCTGAGGAGGCTGGGGTTTACCTAGCCTCATCTCCTCTCACCCTCATCGTGCCCTCGAGGGAGGCAGCACCGACTGTTTTCATTTTACAAGTGAGGAACCTAAGGTGGTGGTTTCTCCTGGGTCATGGGGCCAGGACACTGCTCCCAAGCCTCCAGGATGCTCCTGCTCCCATCCCTGATTGTAGTTCATGGTGCTGCTGAGTGAGATTTGGACGACCAGGGGACTTCCCTGGTGGTCCAGTGGTTAAGACTCCAGGCTTGCACTGCAGGGGGCACGGATTCAATCCCTGGTCAAGGAACTAAGATCCCACATGCTGCACAGTGTGGCCGAAAAAAAAAAAAAGAAAAAAAGATTTGGATGACCAGAATTACCAGGCAGGTAATTTTTCCTTATTATTTTTTAAGTCATGTCATTTGTATGTCAGTTATAAAGTCTAATGTTGAACACCTGAGCTCACATCCAACCTAAGAAGCAGAGTATAACCAATGTGCTCTTCTCCTCAACCCCCACCCTTCCCAACAACATCACCACCATCCTGATAATCATCTCCTCTTCCTTTTATAAGTGTGAGTTACCACGTGGACATGTATCCCCATATGTATCCCCGAGTAACGTATCATTGAGTTCTGTTGAATTTTGAACTTTATAAGAGCAGTATCATATTGTGTGATTGTTTCTAACATGCAGCCATGTTGGTGGTTGTGTGTGACAATCTGATCATCTTCTTGGTTGTGTGATGGTTCAGTCTGTAACCATGCACACTCTATTCTTTCTCCCGTCACTGTGTGTTGATGGTTCAGTCTGTAACCATGCACACTCTATTCTTTCTCCCGTCACTGTGTGTTTGGGTGGTTTCTGGCTTTGCTTTTTAAATAATGGTAGTATAAGGACTTCCCTGGTGGTGCAGTGGATAGGAATCTGCCTGCCAATGCAAGGGACACAGGTTCGATCCCTTTTCCAGAAAGATCCCCATGTTGTGGGGCCGCTAAACCCGTGTACCGCAACTACTGATGCTTGCGCGCTCTAGGGCCCGTGAGCCACAGTTACTGAATCCTGCGTGCCCTAGAGCCAGCGCGTCGTGACTGCTGAGCCTGAGTGCTGCGACTCCTGAAGCCCACGCTCCTAGAGCCTTGCCCCACCAGCAAGAGAAGCCACTGCAATGAGGAGCCCACACACACAGAGATCCTCCGCAGCTAGAGAAAGCCCGCGCGCGGCACCGAAGACCCAGCGCAGCCAGAAATAAGTTAAAGAAAGAAATAGAGCCATGTGTACGTGTCAAAAGTAAATAAATAAATAATGCTGGCATGAGCATTCTTGTACATACACCGGGATATATTTTTAAGCTTTATCCCAAGCCATCGAGCCAGTGTGGGCCCCTGTCTAGCAGAGGAAGGGGCATGTTGGGAGCACTGGAGTAGATAGTTTTTTCCAAAAGTCACACAACTGTAAAATACAGAGGTGTGCTGCCCACTCTGCTGTACACATCAGTCCAGAAATGACTAGTTAGTAGCCTGACCTCCATGATCAGCGTGTTCCCCTGGTTTTGTCATCAGTATAGATCTCTTCTGGTTTTGGTATGTGAGTGCAGAGGGGCTTTTGGATTTTTTTTTGTGCACGCATGGGGAAATGGCATAAAGCCACTGAAGTCTAGAGCATTCTATGAACAAGAGGCAGGCTTGGTGACCCCGTTTGGTTTCCTCCTTCAGCAGGCAGTCCCTGCCAAGAAGCAGCAGAGTGCCTTAGATCTATAGACATCGGTTCCTGGGAGTCCCAACCTGTCATCATAGCTTCTTTACAGTGTAGGAGGGGAAAGGAAAAAATGAGGGCTGTATGTAGAAAAGGCGCATTGTAAGGCAATTTGGGATCAATGTGGCTCCTCTAAAAGCTCAACCTGCCTTTCCTTGTCCTGGAGGCATCAGGCTTCAGAGCCTGTGAGACTTAGAAGCAATCACTTGTGGGCCTGGGCTCTGTGCTTGACCTGGAAGGCCAGGCACACACCTGCTGATGGACCCACGGGGAGCAGGGCACAGGAGACAGGGTGGAGGAGAGAAAGGGGGACAGACAGAGGCGGAGTCAGGGTTCGCTGTGTGAACCCACGAGTGACACAGGAAAGCGTCCTTCCTTTCTGGGTGTGTCAGTCTCTCCCCACTGCTGCATGGGGGACCTGTTGCTTAGGGGAGATGGAGCAGGCCTCAGTACTAGCCTGCTTCCAGAACTCTCCGGGCAGTTATCATCTGAACTGCTCCTGGCGTCTCTGTGAGCCTGGGGTCACCGACTGGAGCCTGGACAGCCCAGTCATGGCTAATGTGAAGTCTAAACTTTCAGCCTCTTACGTAAGCCTTAATTGCTGTGGCCGGCTCTGTTCGGGGGCTGTTTCATGTTGTGTAAGTTAATAACTTATGATACAATGAATCCTGCTTCCGTTATTTGAAGAGATGAGCTCAGTCATCCAAAAATAAATCTAGCTCTGTTGATATTTAGTTTCAGTTAATCTACGGCCTAACATCCCATTATTAATTTCTTCAAACAGTCAAAATATTGTAAGAGCTTAACTGAGTCAGACTAGAACAAGCAGCTGGCTCCTTTCGGCATTTAAAATATTAATCCACAATGTTTTACTGATCCACTAGGTATGAAAATGTAAGAGAAGGAAAAAATGAACCTTCAGCCGTGATATTTGAAACATACCTTAATATCTTATAAATTAATCTTTCTTTGTATGTTATATGGTTTGCAGCAGATAAAACTCATTTATCAGTCTCTTTAATGTACATTTTTACCAACCCTCAATTTCTTTAGCATATTCGTGCCTTGTTTTTGAATGATACATCTGTTTTAAACCATGAGACTCATCATCTTATTTTGCTGTATCCCAAGCTCTCTGAAATGGGAAAGACCGTTGAACAGCCAAACTGCTTAACTGTTCAGGGCATTGATTCCTCTGCTGGGTTCAGTAGTTCTCAAACTTGAGAGGCTCAAGAGTCAGCAGTGTAGTTTGTGGACAATGCATATTCCTGGCAGGATGCCCAGAAATTCTGATTCAGTGGCTCTGGGGTAGAGCCCCAAAGCCGCATTCCCCACCCGTGTCGGGTCGTCTTGGAGCTCGTTTCAAACAGCATGATGTTAAACCATGGTGCCCTTGGAGTTCCAATGAAGGTGGGCCTTTTGGGTAAGTCCCAGATCAAGCGTCAGGCTCTTTTGTGAGCTAGGTTGCTGAAGCATTTGTGTATTTACTCAGTAACCTGAGCACCAGGGAGGAAGGCGTAGTTCTGGGTTCTGTTCAGCACTGACCACCATCCCTGCTCTCAGGGCACCTGCATTGCACTCACGGGTGGGAGACCAACCAGGCATTGTATAATATGCTGGCTGCGGGGATCTGGGGGAGAACAGGACAGGGGGTGGAGAGAGACAGAGGGCATGGTGTGGGGAGCAGAAGCAAACAAAACTACAAAAACTGTGGCAAGTGAGGCGAGCCGGGAGCTGGGCCCAGGAGAGGCAGCACAGCATCAAAGACCCGAGCCCAGGCCAGTGGGCGTGTTCAGATCACACCCAGGAGGCCAGGCGGCCGGAGTGCAGGCAGCGAGTGAAGACAGGGAGGAGGCAAGACGTCGTCACAGACTGTGGTCAGCTGGGCAATTGACTCTAAGTTTTAACTTCAGGTTAAAGTCAGTCATAATCCTTAATTGATCACACTGTCATCATTGATCCAGACATGGCTCATTCATATTTATTTATTTAATAATATACAAATAATATTATAAAATAATGTTTTATATTATTATTAATTAATATTATTGTTTATAATAATATTATAAAATAACAAATAATAAATCTGCCACCCAGCCTCAGAGCTAGAACATTATCTGCAACCTGCACCCCTGTGAGGGCCCCTCTGCCCACCCCGCCCACCTCTGTCCTGTAGGAACTGTTATCCCTTCCTATTTGGTCATTCTCTTTCCTTTTATGAGGGAGGGTTTGACACAAATATATGTATTTCTAAATATGTGTGTGTGTATATATATATAATGTATCCTTTTTTTTTTGGCCTGCCTGGGGTCTTAGTTGCATCATGCAGGATCTTTTGCTGCAGTGCGCGGACTCTAGTTGTCGCATGCAGGCTTCGTTGCTCTGCAACGTGTGGAATGTTAGTTCCTTGACCAGGGATCGAATCTGAGTGTGGCAAATTTTGGTAATTTTTAAATTTGGGTGAATATTAGTTACTCTCTCTTCCTTTATGTTTGAAAATGTTCACACTCAGAAGTGTTATGAATGGTTATTTAAATTTAGGTCTCTCTACATATCCTCCAAAGAGTATGGAAAAGCAGAAACAAATAAGACTATAAAACCACACCTTAAACATGACCAAGAGACCAAGAATGCCCACACTCCAAATCTTGTGTAAATAAAAAGCAAGCACATCCTAGTGAGCTGTCGCTTGCACACCCGTTAGCTTTCCTGAGGGAAAATATATCTTATAGAAGAGTATATATGTGTGATGGCATTACATGACATTTTAGGATGGACCAAAACAAGGGGAATAAAAATCAGAACTGTGTGCGTGTGTGTGTGTGTGTGTGTGACCGTGACCCCCACCCCCTCACCAGAAGGCATAGAGCAGACAAAGATTGGGAGGGGCATGAGGAAATGGTGGTGGTAGTGAAAGTGTTCTGAATTTTGATAACATGTGATTTATGTGGCTGTATGCAGTTGCCAGAGTTCAGAGAATGGTGCTTTCTAAAGATTTATGCACTTTACTGGAGGTAAATTTTACCTCAAAAGATACTGTTTTAAGTAACTCTAAGCTGCCTGATGGCATGCTTGCTTTCGTGTTTAGGGATGAACTGTACTAATGTCTGCAACTTTCAAGCTCTTCCAAAAACTAAAATAAATGGCCAGACAGATGAGTATATATGTTAGAACAAAATGATAACAGTTGTGGAATCTAGCTCATGAGGATACAGATATTCATCTTAAAACTCAATTTTTGCGATATATAAAGTTCTTTGTAATAAAATGTTAAAGGAAATAAATAGTTCAACTAAAGAAATGCCACCCCCAAGGAAACAAACACCACAAAGCAGAAGGAAGCTATTTAACACAGACAGCACTCTAAACTGGCTTTAACATCCTCAAGCATTTGGAGAGGCAATAAGACAAACCCTTATATCAGGAATCCAGAAATCAGAAACAGGCAAAAAGATGAAGAAAAGAGATGGATTTACTGTACAGGAAAAATGATAAAATTCTATCTGAAATTAAGGCTAAATCTCAAGATGCTCAAGGAAGAATAGATTCACATGAGATTTAATAAAGGGCATTGAAGAAAGGCTGAGAAACAACCAAGAGAGAAAAATAAGGTAAAGAACGAAGTAGAAGGGTTCACAGAAAGTGGTTCAAATGAAACTCAGGGAAGAAACAGCATGTACATAATTGGAGCCCGTGAAGAAGGAAAAGGAATTAATGGAACAGAAGCAATGTGTAAAGCTGCAATCTAAGAAGAATTCCTACAAATGAAAGGTCTACATTTGCGCAGTGAAATGTCTCACTGTGTACTTAGGAAACTGACCAACAACAATCAAGTCTGAGAGGTATTCTAGTAATGCTAGCTGACTTTAAAGATGAAGAACAAATCCTCAAGGCTTCCAAGCAAAAACAAAAACATAACTTACAAGGCGAAAGATTTAAACTGGCGTCAAATGTCTTGAAAACAGTATCCAAAACAAGACATCCACAGAGCAGCATTTTCAAAGAAATTGTGAATCAAAGATAAATGTGTCTTTCAAGTATTGAAGAAAAACCATTTTAAACACACAAGCATTCTGTACCCATTAGCCAGTCTCAAGGAGTCTTCCAGAGAATGAGATTCATGCTCCAAAGAGATAAATGGGAAAAATTCAGCCTAAGGACCAAGAATGAGTGTATAATGTATTTAATTGTTGAGATAAGATGAAAACAAAGGTCATGATGAGGCCAAAGTATTAATATATAAATGTTATGTGTTCTAATACAGTAGAAATAATCTAAGCAAAAAATAAGGTAAGGGATAAAGATGAAAGTAAAATGAACTCTGTGATTGTTAGGTATGTAATAGATAAGACTATTAAAAATTGACAAAATGTTAAAATGATATCTAAGAAAAGGGGAATATAAGGGCTTTAAAATGTTATAGGTACAAAGATAAGCATGAGAACAAATATACAAACATTCCTAAATACAAACAGAATATACAGTGGAGAAAAGATAGTCTCTTCCATAAGTGGTCCTGAGAAAACTGAACAGCTACGTGTAAAAAGAATAAAATTAGAACACTTCCTAACACCATACATAAAAATAAGCTTAAATACAATCAGTCAGTGAGTGAGCAAGCAAAGAAAACATCACTTAGAGAAAAAGCAACATTGTAAATATGAGGCACATAGTAACTGTACTGTCGTGTGATCATATTGAGACCACATGTATCAGTCATATCAGTAAATGTGAACAAATATAATACAGTCATTAAAAGATTTCATTCTAGTTGATATTAAAGTTCATATGTAAAAGAAGCATGCAAGAAAGAATGGAAAAGCACAAAAGCTACCAGGGAACTTACCCTATCGGACATTGAAGCATACTATAAAGCCTCTATAATTAAAACTGTATGGTGCTGACTCATGGCTAGATAAACAGGCTGGTAGAATAGACTATAAGTAGATTCTACTTCTAGAATCAAATTGACCTTATGGACTATAGCCTGCCAGGCTCCTCTGTCCATGGAATTCTCCAGGCAGGAATACTGGAGTGGGTAGCCATTCCCTTCTCCAGGGGATCATCCCGACTCAGGGATCGAACCCAGGTCTCTCCTGCATTGCAGGCAGATTCTTTACTGTCTGAGCCACCAGGGGAGCCTGAAGTAGATTCAATTACGTAAAAATTTAGCATGTGATAAAGGTACTACCTAAAATCAATAGTACCTCTACCATAAAAAAGGAAAAAAAAAAACAACATAACAAAGTCTGAAGACAGCTGACTTGCTGGGACATGTATCATAGATACAGGACTAGTATACCTAGTCTTACAAAGGGTAAAAAGACCAAAAATGGAATAGAAGATGAGGAAAAGAGACAGTCCCCCGAAAAGATATAAAAATGGTACTTAAACATATGAAAAGACGTTCAACCGTACCCATAATTAGAGAAATGCAAATTAAAACGGCTCTGAGGTACGGTTTCTCACCTACCAGATTCGCAGAAATTAAAAAGTGTAACAACACATTCTGTCGGTGAACCTGTAAGGAGACAGCCAGCGTTGTGCGTTGTGGCGGGAATGCAGAGTGGCACAGCCACTTTGGAGGATTTGGCGACGTGTGACAGAGCGGCGTGCGCGTGTGCCTTCCGGCCCAGCCGTGCTACTGGGGATTCACCCTGAGGACACGCCTCCGACAGTGTGGGAACAGACACGTGTGCAGGGTTATTCACTGCACCTTGTTTGCAGTTGCAAAATACTGGAAATAACCGTAATCCCTGCGCAGAGGAAAGGCATTGAATAAATACAGCTGCACAATGGAGCCACCCGTGTCTTTTTTCCATCTTTTAAAAAAAGAATGAGAAGGACCTTTATGACTCATTTGAAGTGATTTCTAGGGTACATTAAGAGAAAAAAATCAAAGTGTAAGAGGGTCCTTAATATGCTTCCTCTTTTGTAGGAAAGGAGATTAAAAAAGAAAAATACCCTTTATCTTATTTGTAGAGGAAACACACAGAAAAGATGATCAACTGGAAACCAGTTGATAGAGTGAGCAGGTGGCAGTAGGGTAGGATGGGTGTGTGAAGGAAGGGAGCGTTTCTCTGAGAACGTCGTGTTACATGGTTTTGACTTTTAGAACCATGGTAATGTTTCACATATGCAAAAAAATAAATAATCGACCAGAGTGGATTTAAAAAAAAAAAGGAATGCAGATAGAAATAATAAACTTAACTATAATGAATAATGTAATCGCACTTTGGGGAAGGGATGGAGATGGAACCCTGGTAACCTTTGAACACAGCATTGTGACTCCAGATTCTTAGACTAAGGATTGTTAGACCTTGTGAAGAAATACTGAAACTCTTGGTACTTTGCCAGTTTTTCAGAGAGGGTATGGGTTAACAATTCTGAAGCCGCTTTGTGTGTATTCTTGGATTGAGCAAATAAGGAAATCAATTGCAGATAATGAAAACCAAACTTCTCCCTTTTGCAGAGGGACATTATTAAAAAAAAAAAAAAAAGGAAAAGGAAAAGTGCTAGAATAAGCCCTTGGTATTGGATTGAAACCAGAAGTATCAGTGGGAGCTAATTGTTTTGAATATGTACATGCAGATAGATCTAGAAAGAGATACACGCGTGTGCACACATACCCCTGTGCGCGTGTGTCCCACTCTGTCTGCTGAGGTCTACAAGCGTGGAGACTCTAGGAACCATGAGTGAATCTCTTTTCCCCATCTTAGTTTCTAAACATCATTCTCACTAATAAGAACCAGGCTCCTTGGAGAAATGGCTGCTTCCAAGACAGGGACAGAGAAAGGACAGGGTGAACCAGAATATCTTCTCAGGCCAAAGCGAGGCAAGTGCTCACAGAACGACAAGGGCGTGTGCCCTGGACACAGAAGCCAGTTTGGCTCCTGGGGGCCATGCCTGGGCCCGTTGAGCACCAAGGTAGACGTGATGGTCATGGATTGCAGACCTGAGAAGCCATCGTAGCCCATGTGTTGTCCACGCTGATTTAAATTAATAAAGCAGTAGAGAAAGAAACAGGAGGTGTTTGTATCACATAAAAATAGCCACAGGAAAGCCATTCCTTCAGGAGAACATGAACTAGTAAATGCAGAAGGGCTTAGAAAATTTGGCAGCCACCATAGTAATAATTGCTTTACATAAGAATCAAGAATTACCAGTGAGTGCTAAAATTAATGGGTAAAAGGTTGATGACAGCCAGTGTGAGTGTGGGTGCGCGCGCGCGCGTGTGTGTGTGTGAGAGACAGAGAGAGAGTAGACCCATGGTCTCTTTAAAGGGAAACTCGAGTAGTGTGTCCTCTGCGCTCAGCCCTGTCAGCGGCTCCATGTCACTCCAGTAGAGGCCCCCGTCCTTCTGAGTCTCTGGTTCCACCTGCAGTCTCCCCCGCCTGCTGGGCACTCTGCTGCCTTGGGGCTGGCCTCATTCCTCACAGCCTTCGAGGTTTGCTCTGGGGTCGCTGCTCCGTGAGACCTCTCCTGACCAGGATGGGCTACTCCTGCCCCCTTATCTGCTTGAATGTCCTTTAATTTTTTAAAAATAGTTCTTTTTACTTTCTAAGACAGTACCTGATTTTCTTGTCTGGTAGAGCCTTGCAGCTTGCCAGATCTCAGTTCCCTGTCCAGGGGTTGAGCCCAGGCAGCCCTTGGCAGTGACGGTGGAGAGTCCTAACCACTGGACCACCAGGGAACTCTCTGGGCTTATTGTCCCTTACCTGTTTCCTTCGAAAAGACTGTGAGCTCCACAGGAGAGAGATCGTGTCTTGGTTCACTGATGTGAAGTGGTGCCTGGCGCATAGTAGGTGCTCAGTAAGTGTGTGCTGAATGAACATTTGTTCACTTTCGTGTGTGTGTCTATAAAAGGAAACTGAACAGAGAGGTTTCCTAAAACACTGAGATGAGCTGTTAGGGGCTGATGTGAGCCTGGAGTAGACGGCGGCCCCGGGAAGTGGGCGTGCACCTGGTCGTAACTTCATTTGTGAACGGTCCAGGGGGGCTGTCTTTACCCCCTGAAAGAGTAGTGGTTGTCTCATGGTGGAGGGGGGAGAGGAGTTAGTTCTTGAACTATCTGCTTGAAACACTTAAATATTGTCTGGTTTCTTTTATTGTAATCACACATTATTCTTTGGATTCAATTTTATAGAAGAAAAACTGCGTTTTTAAGTATAAAATTCATTGGGAACAGAAATACTGGCCTGATGTTACCGATTTCCTAAGTATCTGCTTAGTCATTGTGCTGTCTGTGCTGGGCACCAAGCTCAGGTCTTCACGTGCCCCGCAACCCCAGGAGGTGGGGGCTTTATCCCCCTTTTCCAGATTAATAAGCTGGGACTTGAAGAGGACCAAGGTCACACAGCTGGAAAATAACTCCAGTCGTGGGTGACAGTTCAGCCCCTGGTCTGCTTGACTCAAGAGCTCAAACTTTCAGCCATTAAGCAGTGAAACAATTGCGTGAAGTTGCCCAGGTGTCGTTTCGCTCTTTCCTGGCCCTGAGGCATGTTGCTCCTGCTTTCTCCGGGTGCTTTCTGCTCTGGGAGCATCCAGCACCCAAGGTGCTAGAGACAAACTCAGGACCCAGCAAAGCGAGGAGACTCTTCTAGGGACGTAGGGAGGGTTCATGGGCTCTGTCATTTTGCAGGGCCCACTGGATCCCTTGTGGCTCAGCTGGTGAAGAATCGCCTGCAGTGCGGGAGACGTGGGTTTGATTCCTGGGTTGGGAAGATCCCCTGGAGAAGAGAAAGACTACCCACTCCAGTATTCTGGCCTGGAGAATTCCATGGACTGTATAGTCCATGGGGTCGCAAACAGTCGGACATGGCTGAGCAACTTCACTCCCTGGATCCTGAGGTTTCTTAGGCGAAACATGTGTAGTGCTTCTGGCTGAACATGCAACCAGAGTCGTGCTGGGCTTGATCTTCTGAAAGCTTGTGATTTTGAGTACTGTATAGATACGGTGTTCCATAAGACACACAGATGTTTTTGTGGGGAGTTCCCTATCTGGTTCTGACTCAGTTTTTGAAACTAGCTCTTGTCATAACCACAGGGATCATAAGCTTGGTTCGTGAACTCCCAGAAGGTAGTGGATAGACTTCAAGAAGTCTCTAAACCCCTGCAGGTTTTGTGTGTAGGTGTATTTATATGCCTTTTTCTGAGGAAGAGGGTCTGTGACTCCCATTAGAAAAGGCAGTTAATTCCCGGAGAGGGTTAATGACGTTGGTCTGAAGCCCTGGTGGAACTCTGGTCCTTTCTCAGGGCTCTCCAGTTACCTGCTGATTCAGCCTCTTATCTCCATATTCTTGTTTTATATTCAGTATATTCTAGCATCCATGCTTCATTTCCATATGAATTTCTTGTGGCTTCCAGGTTAAAGCACCATGCTAGAGATACTGCTCTTAAAAGAGAACTGCCGTGTGAAGGAAGGCATCAGAGTGGAGCAGCTTTAAAATGCTTGGCCATTAAATCTGCTTTTCAGTTTTCTGACGACCAAAGCAGAAAGCAAATTTTTTTTAGTCACATAGATTTTGTATTCTGATAAAACCATTTTTTCCTTTTAGAACTAATTTCAAGAGTAGTTTATATCTTTTCCCTTTTCTTTCCTTTTCTATTTGTTTTCTTTTCTCCTTCCCTCCCTCCCTCCTCTCTAAATACCATTTGCTCAGTATATGTTGTTTCTTTAGTTTCTTTAGCTATCAGTTCAAGACAGTGGCTCCCAGAGGCAGTGGGGCACTTCCATCTGTCATATGAATGTGTGCTTAGGGCTCAGTGCTGATTGTTAGTGTCCCTTAGATTATCTAAAAGTATTTAGTCTAAACTAGTGATAGCCTAGTTAGACGTCCCAGAATTCCCCCCCTAAAATGCTAATATGCCAGCAGTTACTGGGATCCACCATTTCTTATGATACTTTGGAAGCTTGTGATTCAGACCTCTAGTTCCCCCCAACACCTCTCAATTGCGTTTATCCCCCCAAACTTGGGAAGTACATTCTGCCAACTCTACCAGGTGTATTTCACTAGGCTAGCATCTACAGTAGTGAATTTAAATGTTGGAGAAAGCTATTCCAACTCCAAGGGAGTTTTATTGGATTTTAGTTTTAAGCTACTATGAATTCATTTATAAAATTCATGTCTGGTAGAAACCTGTGACACTTGCCTTTTTGGAGCTGAGTGAAACTGTGTTTTCAAAAATCAGACAAAAAGGAGATTGAGTAAATGCACAGTTACCTTAAGAAGTAGTAGTAAAAACCACAACTACTTTTTTTTTTTTTTTTTTGGTCTAATTCAGATTTATTCAACGGCTCTGTTTCCAGGGCACCTGAGTTCCAGGCTTCTTGTCTTATCATCTGCTCCCAGTGTGGCAGCTCTCTGTCACATCACTTGTCTTCATTCATATATCAAATATTTATTAATCAAATACTATGTGAAAGACGACCCCACATTGTGAGCCATACACACAAAGCGCCACATCCATACTCTTCCTGACATGCTGTCTGCCTTGCACCTTCCAGGCAGCCCCTCTGCCCGCCTCCCCTGCTCTCATTTCCTGTAACCTAAATTCTTGCTGGAGCCTCCGAGCTGATCTGCTGGTCTCCTTGTTTCTAGCCGTTCAGCCTCCACTCCATCTTTGATACTTAGTGCTTGTCCCAAAGGGTAGGTCTCCACAGGCCAGTCTCCTCCGTTGCTTGCAGGATGAAGCCATCCTCCTTAAGGAAGCTTCAGTTCAGTGCAGTCACTCAGTCGTGTTCGACTCTCTGCGATCCCATGGACTGCACCACGCCAGGCTTCCCTGTCCATCACCAACTTCGGGAACTTACTCGAACTCATGTCCATCAAGTCGGTGATGCCATCCAACCATCTCATCCTCTGTCGTCCCCTTCTCCTCCCGCCTTCAATCTTTGCCAGCATCAGGGTCTTTTCCAATAAGTCAGTTCTTCGCATCAGGTGGCCAAAGTATTGGAGTTTCGGCTTCAGTGTCAGTCTTTCCAATGAATATTCAGGACTGATTTTTTTTTTTTTAGGATTGACTGGTTGGATCTCCTTGCAGTCCAAGGGACTCTCAAGAGTCTGCTCCAGCGCCACAGTTCAAACGCATCCATTCTTTGGTGCTCAGCTTTGTAGTCCAGCTCTCACATCCATACATGACTACTGGAAAAACCATAGCCTTGACTAGATGGACCTTTGTTGGCAAAGTAATGTCTCTGCTTTTTAATATGCTGTCTAGTTTCATAGCTTTTCTTCCAAGGAGCAAGCATCTTTTAATTTCATGGCTGCAGTCACCATCTGCAGTGATTTTTGCTTCTCTTCTTTTCTCAGCTATTTGTAAGGCCTCCTCAGACAACCATTTTGCCTTTTTACATTTCTTTTCTTGGGGATGGTCTTGATCCCTGCTTTCTGTACAGTATCACCAACCTCAGTCCATAGTTCTTCCGGCACTCTGTCTATCAGATCTAATCCCTTGAATCTATTTGTCACTTCCACTGTATAATCATAAGAGATTTGATTTAGATCGTACCTGAATGGTCTAGTGGTTTTCCCTACTTTCTTCAGTTTAGGTCTGAATTTGGCAATAAGGAGTTCATGATCTGAGCCACAGAAGGCTTCCAGTCTTGTTTTTGATGACTGTATAGAGCTTCTCCATCTTCTGCTGCAAACAATATAATCAGTCTGATTTTGGTATTGACGATCTGGTGATGTCCATGTGTAGAATCTTCTCTTGTGTTGTTGGAAGAGGGTGTTTGCTATGACCAGTGTGTTCCCTTGGCAAAACTCTATTAGCCTTTGCCCTGCTTCATTTTGTACTCCAAGCCAAATTTGCCTGTTACTCCGGGTGTTTCTTGACTTCCTACTTTTGCATTCCAGTCCCCTGTAATGAAAAGGACATCTTTTTTGGGTGTTAGTTCTAAAAGGTCTTGTAGGTTTTCATAGAACCATTCAGGTTCTTCTTCAGCGTTACTGGTTGGGGCATAGACTTGGATTACTGTGATATTGAATGGTTTGTCTTGGAAATGAACAGAGATCATTCTGTTGTTTTTGAGATTGCATCCAAGTACTGCATTTTGGACTCTCTTGTTGACTATGAGGGCTACTCCATTTCTTCTAAGAGATTCTTGCCCACAGTAGTAGATACAGTGGTCATCTGAGTTAAATTCACCCATTCCAGTCCATTTTAGTTCACTGATGCCTAAAATGTCGACATTTACTCTTGCCATCTCCTGTTTGACCACCTCCAATTTATCTTGATTCATGGACCTAACATTCCAGGTTCCTGTGCACTATTTCTCTTTATACCATCAGACTTTACTTCCATCACCAGTCACATCCACAGCTGGGTGTTGTTTTTGCATTGGCTCTGTCTCTTCATTCTTTCTGGAGTTATTTCTCCGCTCTTCTCCAGTAGCCTATTGGGCACCTACTGACCTGGGGAGTTCATCTTTCAGTGTCCTATCTTTCTACCTTTTCGTCCTGTTCATGGGGTTCTCAAGGCAAGAAGGCTGAAGTAGTTTGCCATTCCCTTCTCCAGCGTAGGGACGCTTATGGGGTCTTTATAATGCAACCTCAGTTTGCCTTTTCAACCTCTTCCCCTCTTACTGTCTCCTGGCCACCTGGGTGTCCAGTGCTCCTCAGCAGAGGCACCCCTGGCATTTTGGACGGGACAGCCCCTCCCTGTACAGAAATGTTTGGTATCCTGCAGAAGAACTAGCATCCCTGACCCCAGACTGCTAAGTGTGGGCAGCTCTCCCCACTCAACGTGGCAAGCAAAATGCATCCTCGTTTCCAGGGGCTCCTTAGAACCCACAGGATTCCCCAGACCCTCCGTGCCTGTTTGCTCCTGCACCTTGTGCCTGCTTTTCCTTCTGATTGTGGCATCCTTGTCCAACCCCTGACCCTCTGGCAAAACTGCTGTGCCTTTGAGACTGGGGTCTAACGGTAACATTTCAAGATCATCCCTACTTCTTCAGGCCAAGGTAGTTCCTTCCTTCGTGCTCCTAAAGTCCTGTTTATGCCTGTATTAAAAGAGTATACTGTGTGCAGAGGTGTTCTGGGTTGATCTTAAGAGGATCTCTGCTTTAAAATGCATTTGACAGGGACTCCCCTGGTGGTCCAGTGGCTACAAATCCGCCTGCCAGTGCAAGGGACACGGATTTGATTCCTGGTTGGGGAAGATCTACCTGCTCTGACATAACTAAGCCTGAGCACCACAACCCATGAGCCCATGTGTTCCCGAGCCCATGTTCCACAACAAGAGAAGCCACCACAAGGAGAATCCCGTGCACAGCAGTGAGGACCCAGCACAGCCGAAAATAAATATTAAAAAAGTTAGAATGCCTTTGACAGGGCTTGCAGCACCTTGTGCCACTGTGCCCAAAGCCTTTGTGAAGAGCCTGAGAGGAGGTGCTCCGTCCAGCCGGGACCTGTGAGCGTCTGTTCTGATCCCCCTGCTTGTGTAGCACTACGCAGCCCTTGGTGCTAGGCAGCCCTTGGTGCTAGACGTGGGGGACTTTACAAAGAAGAAAGGGTCTCCTGGGGCATCATGATTTCCATAAGACAAAGAGACAATGTAAATTGTTGTTGTTGGTCTTGTTATTAGAAGAACAAGAATATTGATCAGTAGATTCTTTGAATCCCTGGCAACTTATCTCGGGGTTTCTATTTGACCAAATGGAGCCGTTTCTCTCAGTACCCCCTGCAATCAATAATATGACGCAAAATGATATTACTCTTTCCGAATCATCATCTTTGTTTCGAAGAGTTATTAACACAAGAGCCCAAGCTGCTATTTTCTTTAGATACTTGGGTTGTCCTGCTTCAGATTTATACACAGCAATTGAATCTCATTAGCCCGGCTTTATACTGCATAGACCAAGCGTGTAAATAATTGAAACTTTCCAGGGCTGCATTAAATCTTCAGCTGATTTTAAAAGCAGTTTTAGCTTGGTATCTTACTACTCCCTAACCCCAATCTACACAGTTGATTTTCCCCCATTCATTCTTTCCTTTGTGTCTGTGCACTGAGATAAAACAGTTGCTTGATTCTAATAAAAGTGACATATACAATCCATTTTGGTTGGCAATTGAATTAAAAAATGAGCAGGAGTTTATACTAATATGGTCTATAGTATTATTGATGATGTAAATTACCTTATATTGAATTTTAATGAAAAGTAATGGACCTAACTGTGCTGCGTGTAGTTGTAGGAGTAGTGATTGTCATCATTCTCATGCCCGTCGTAATTAACTCAGCTCCTAAGCAATCCTGGGGTCAGTCCACTAGGTTTAGCTCCTTTCTCTGCTGATTCTGTTTGTGTGACGTTGAGTCGTCACTTGACGTCTCTACCGTCCGTTCCTCCTGGGTAAAACAGAGCTGATCAGAGTCCCCTCCTGGGCTTGTTGTGAACATCACCTGGTTAATCCTTGGAGCCAGACCAGCTGCTGGCCAGCTCAGGAAGTCAGCCGGCCAGGGTTGGGGGTTGGGGTGGAATTCAGTGATGTCTGCTACACGTTTGTTGAAGTTTACGAAATTGTATGGGCCTTTTCCTGACTTAATTACCATGTTGACTGTTGCTCATAAACACTATGAAGATAAGAAAAAAAATTGTTTATATTCAAAAATCCTTTACAATAATGTGGGACCTGTTTTTTAAACACAGACAAAAATTCTCACCTTCCTTTTTCTCCTCATTCTTGAATTATAATTTTAGTTAAACTCATCTGGTGACTGTCTTTGCGTCTGCTTTTATGGCGACTACTCAGTGATCATGCTTCATTTGGTTCAATTAGAGATGTGACAGTTGTCAAATGGAATTTTGGAGTCAGGGTTTTGACAGGTTTTGCCCTAAAAGTAGCACTCATAATGTTTGTTTTGTTGTTGTTCAGTCACTCAGCTGTGTCTCACTCTTTGCAACCCAGTGGACTGCACAGTCTAGGCTTCCCTGTCCTTCACCATCTCCAGAGCTTGCTCAAACTCATGTCCATTGAGTCAGTGATGCCATCCAACCATCTCATCCTCTGTCATCCCCTTCTCCTCCTCCCCTTATCTTTCCCATCATCAAGATCTTTTCTAATGATTTGGGTCTTCACATCAGGTAGTCAGAGTATTAGAGTTTGAGCTTCAGCAGCAGTCCTTCCAATGAATATTCAGGGTTGATTTCAAACCAGGATTGACTGTTTTGATCTCCTTGCAGTCCAAAATTCTTAAGAGTCTTCTCCGTCACCACAGTTCAAAAGCATCAATTGTTTAGCTCTCAGCCTTCTTTATGGTTCAACTCTCACATCCATAGATGACTACTGGAAAAACCATAGCTCTGACTAGATGGACCTTTGTCAGCAAAGTAACACATCTGCTGTTTAATACGCTGCCTAGGTTGTCATAGCTTTTCTTCCAAGGAGCAAGTGTCTTTTAGTTTCATAGCTGCAGTCATTGTCTGCAATGATTTTGGAGCCCAAGAAAATAAAGTCTGTCATTGTTTCCATTGTTTCCCCATCTATTTGCCATGAAGTGATGGGACCAGATGCCCTGATCTTAGTATTTTGAATGTTGAGTTTTAAGCCAGCTTTTTCACTCTCCTGTTTCAATTTCATCAAGAGGCTTTTTAGTTTCTCTTCGCTTTCTGCCATAAGGGTAGTGTCATCTGCATATCGGAGATTATTGATATTTCTCCCAGCAATCTTGACTCCAGCTTGTGCTTCATCTAGCCCAGCATTTCACATAATGTACTCTGCATAGAAGTTAAATGAGCAGGGTGACAATATACAGCCTTGATGTACTTCTTTCCAATTTGGAGCTAGTCTGTTGTTCCACGTCCCGTTCTAACTGTTGTTTCCTGACCGGCATACAGATTTCTCAGGAGGCAGGTCAGGTGATCTGGTATTCCCATCTCTTGAAGAATTTTCCACAGTTTGTTGTGATCCACACAGTCAAAGGCTTTAGCATAGTCAATGAAGCAGAAGTGGATGTTTTTCTGGAATTCTCTTGCTTTTTCTGTAATCCAGTGGATGTTGGCAATTTGATCTCTGGTTCCTCTGCCTTTTCTAAATCCAGCTTGTACATCTGGAAGTTCTCAGTTCATGTACTGTTGAAGCCTAGCTTTTGAGCATGACCTTGCTAGCATGTGAGATGAGTGCAATTGTGTGGTAGTTTGAACATTCTTTGGCATTGCAATCCTTATTGGGGATTGGGATGAAAACTGACCTTTTGGGACTGGGATGCAAACTGCAATAGTGTGGTAGTTTGAGCATTCTTTTGCATCCCAGTCCTTATTTGGGATTGGGATGAAAACTGACCTTTTCCAGTCCTGTGGCCACTGCTGAGTTTTCCAAATATGCTGGTCTGTTGAGTGCAGCACTTTAACAGCATCATCTTTTAGGATCTGAAATAGCTCAGCTGGAATTCCATCACCTCCACTAGCTTTGTTCATGTTGATGCTTCCTAAGGCCCACTTGACTTCCCGCTCCAGGTTATCTGGCTATAGGTGAGTGATCACTTATAATCTTAGCTGCTTTTTATTCCGGGCCTCTTCCCACTTCCCTGGTTATTCCTTCTTGGTCTTCTCTCTATTATAGGTTCCTTTTCCTCCTCCCAAAACATTGGCATGTCCCAGGCTCAGTTCTTGGGTTTGGTCTCTTCTCCGTTCATACTCTCGAGGTGATCTCATCCATCCCAGGATTTTAAATACGTTCTAGTTGCTTCTGATGCCCAGGTTTACACCCTTGCTCAGGTCTCTACCCAGACTTCAGCTCAAGTGCCTGTGGACGTCACCACCTCATTTCCACACTTGTGGTCGGGCAGCAGTCCCATGTACTAAATGACTCCTCTGTGCATCCTGTTGCCCAGACCAGAAGTCTTGGAGTGGCCTCTGCCTCTTCTGTCTCGTATTTCCCAGCCAGTCCTTTGGTAGATTCTGTGGGTTCTTCCTCAGAAATACATCCAGAACCCATTCACATCTCACCAGCTCCAACCCATGCCCCAGTCCAAGCTGCCATCTCGTCTCACCTGGTGGACTGCAGCCCCTCCCAGCTGGCCCCAGTGGCCCCACCCTTGCCTCTCTGTAGCCTTTTGCATGCTGTAATCACTTTGCAGCTAGAGTACTGCTTCTGAAATGCCACTCTTCTTCCTAGAAGACTCTACCAGTTTCCATCGCACCTTCTCCAAGGCCCCACACAACCCCTTCCCTCCCCCGCTGTGTCTCAGACCCCCACCTCCTGTCAGTGCCCTGGCTCCCTCCACGCCAGCCCCCCTGCCTTCCTTACCGCTCTTGGAGCACGTCAGGCCTGCCCCGGCTCCCTCCTTTGCTTTCTTAGAGTTTCTAGGTCTCCCCTGACTGCAGTATTTACAATAAACCAGCACCCTGCCCCACCCCTTGCCATTCTGTCCCTTATCCCTTACCCTGCTTTATTTTCCTTCATAGCATTCTCACCATGTGGCATGTGATTCATTAGCTTACTGTGCATATCCACCCTCCAGAATTCGAGCTCTTTGAAGGCAGAGACTTTGTTTGGTTCCCTGCTGTATCTGCAGTGCCTGGAACAGCGCCTGGCCCGTGCTGAGTGCCCGGCAATATCAGTGAGTGAGTGTGCTCTCTGCAGTGTGCTCTCACAGCAGCCCTGAGGTGGGTGAGGCACGGAGAGGCAGAGGAAGTTGTCCAGCTTGCCTGAGGCACGTAGCAGGTAAGTAGCAGAGCTGGGGTTTAGTTAGCCTCTGCCAGTTTGACTCCAGAGTGCACGTTCTTTCTGTTCTACTGCATGTCCTCCCGTTTCTGAATGTTTCCAAACCACCATCAGATCTCTGAGAATTTTATCGTGCCTTCAAAGCTTACCATCTTGATTTTGTTTGTTGTCATCAAATTGTGTTTGGGTGTCCGGCTTCCACAGGACCTTGGCTGTCACAAAGGTAAAGGAAGGTGCCTAGCCCCTGCCCTTCTGTTCTCTTCCTGGAGCAAATCCCCCATGAAATGGTGAGTTTCCCCAGGAAAATCTCTTTCTTGGTTCTTGTCATCTTTATGACCAACCTACACAGCATATTAAAAAGCAGAGACATTACTTGGCCAATAAGGTCCGTCTCGTCAAGGCTGTGGTTTTTCCAGTGGTCATGTATGGATGTGAGAGTTGGACTATAAAGAAAGCTGAGCACCAAAGAATTGATGCTTTTGAACTGTGGTGAGACTCTTGAGAGTCCCTTGGACTGCAAGGAGATCCAACCAGTCCATCCTAAAGGAGATCAGTCCTGAGTGTTCATTGGAAGGACTGATGTTGAAGCTGAAACTCCAGTGCTTTGGCCACCTTATGTGAAGAGCTGACTCATTGGAAAAGACCTTGATGCTGGGAAAGATTGAGGGCAGGAGGAGAAGGGGACGACAGAGGGTGAGATGGTTGGATGGCATCACCAACTCAATGGACGTGAGTTTGAGTAAACTCTGGGAGTTGGTGATGGACAGGGAGGCCTGGCGTGCTGCGGTTCATGTGGTTGCAAAGAGTCGGACACAACCGAGTGACTGAACTGAACTGAACTGAACTTGCAGGGCTTAGCACTATGCCTGGCAAAAAGGGGGCACTCCCTTCCTAGCTGTGGGATGAATGAATGAATGGATACAGGGCACGAGGAGGTGCTGTGAGAGCACATGTTCTTTGTCTTTGGCCAGCTGAGCACTGCCAGAGTTGGGTGCCTCCCGGGTGCTGAGAGACTCACTGGACTCTGTGCTTGTCAGAAATGTCAGCTCCACTCCAGAGCTACTGGGGTGACCGGGACTGCGGTGTCTGATTCAGATGGGGTTGTGGTCCACACCTTGAGAAACCCACTGCTGCCCAGTGAAAATACACACCATAGGAGAGACTTACCAGCTAAACCGTCGAGGAAGGGGTGAGATTCGGGAAGCCATTAAGAGGGCCTTCCAAGCAGGGAGAAATAAAAGTGAAAAGTGAGGCTTGTTTTTAGATTTTAGAGAAGTCTGCCCCTGCCACTGTGAATATAATAGTTCTAATAATTGCTACCACTTCCTGTGCCTGCCGTGTGCTGGGAACTCTATTTGGCTCTTAAATATACGCTTATTAATTTGGTTTTCACACCAACCCCTCAACACAAGGTGTTATCACCATCTTATAGACAAGAACATTGAGACTCAGAAGGTTAACTCACTCGTTCAAGGTCACACGTAGTGGTAGAGCTGGGATTTGAAGGGAGATCTGGGAAGCACCCGAGTCAAGGTCTTTTCCATCATCCTCCACGCTGTCCATGAAAAGGTTTCATGGACTCAAAGAAGTACAGGAAGCTCCTAGTACATGTAGGGAGCTGGGGGAAATGTACTGAAATGAGTCAAGTTTTCTTGAAAGTGCCTTAAAAGAATAATGGTTTTCATAGCATTTAATTTTGGTCAGAAATACTTTTTGAATATACTCCTGACTTTCCCAGTTCTTTTTTCTTCTTTCACACAAGCTTTATCAAATGATTGTTTTGTTGATAAATTTAGTGTGCAGTTGGGACTTACATGTAGATTATACCTACCCTCAAAGGGAGAGAGGATTTTATAGTTTCCATTCATTCTCATTAAAATCAGAACATTTGCATCTTAACTTTTACATCTTGTTCCAGGAATTTTAAGCAGTCTGATTGTATGGAAGTGGGTCGTATTAATTGCAAATGGGCTAGACATCTGTTCACTAACACGGAATGATTTTTTTTAGCTCAATTTTGTTTTTATATATGATCTACCAGAGCGATTAAGTGAAGGCTGTATGGGCTGCTGTTACAAGACCAGGATTTTCAGAGACTTATAATAAAAAGATAAAAATGAACTGAAGAATGAATCTTTGAATATTCTTGAACTGAGAGCAGTTAAACATCTTACAGTTGATAAATTTTTATCCACAGTCTGTTTTCCATTGTTGGGCCTCTGTTGGTCTGGTGTACAGCGAGCCCAGGTCTCTTGGGCTCTCGGCTCTGGGGTGAGTGGTGCTGTGCTTTTTCTGCCTGTGGGGAGGAAACTAGGCAGGGAATGAGCTGAGGTGGAGCATCAGACTGGAAACACAGGATCCAGCCTGCTGGGGACTGGCTGAGTAGGCTGGGTATTTCTTTCCTGGTAGTAACCTAACAGTGTTTCCCAAAGTGGATTTCTTGCAACACGAATTCTGTGTGTGTGTGTGTGTGTGTGTGTGTCTGTGTCTGTGTGTGTCTGTGTGTCTGTGTGTGTGTATATGTGTAATGGAGCTTCCCAGGTGGCGCCAGTGGTAAAGAACCTGCCTGCCAAATCCCCTGGAGAAGGGCATGGCAACCCAAAAATTCTCCAGTATTCTTGCCTGGAGAATGTCATGGACAGAGGGGCCTGGTGGGCTACAGTCCATGGGGTTGCAAAGAGTCAGACACGACTGAAGCGACTTAGCATGCCTATTTGTAACGTATTTATTTATGGTTGCGCTGGGTCTTCCTTGCTGTGTTTCTCTAGTTGCAGCTACTCTGTTGTGGTGCCTGGGCTTCCCGTCGCAGTGGCTTCTCTTGCGGCGGAGCACGGGCTCTAGGCACACAGGCTCAGTAGTTGTGGCACTCAGGCTTAGTTGCTCCGGGGGATGTGGAATCTTCCCAGACCAGATCAAACCCGAGTCCCCAGCCTTGGTAGGTGGACTCTCATCCACGGTACCACCAGGGAAGTCCCAGAACACGACTTCTTAAGGAGGGCGATGTGGACAGTAAGTTGGAAGCACTCACTGGTTAAACCATCCTAGTTAGGCGTGTTCCTTCATTGCAGCCTTTCCAGCACCTTTAATATGCCCGTGTACACTGTGCATCTGTAAGAGGAGGACAGTGTCTACACAGTTTCTGGGACACACTTGGCCAGAATCCCCCTTCTTACTGATCTCAGATGGCCTCAGCCCGCAGCAGCCTGAAGCAGGACGTGAAGTTAGGCTGAGGCAGTGAGAGCGTGAATCCTAGCCACCAGGGCCCAGTGGCCAGTGATGAGGCCCTAGGCCTTCAGCTGTGTAGACATGAATTTCCAAATAGAGACAGAAAGTAGTGAAACAAGTAGTGTTTATTAGGAGGAGAAAGGGTGTGTGTGGATAGACACGTGGGCGAGCTCAGATAGTCATGCCCTTATGGTGGTTTGAATCACTTATATGGGGCGTTTCTTCCAGATTTTCCTTTGCCCAGTCATCTTGCTTTGCCTGGTTCTGAGTCTGTATTTGGTTTAACTCAGGATCCTCCCCTGTGTGCGTGCATCTCTTGGGCAAGATGGATTCTAGTGAAGAGGCCTGCGGGTGGGTTGGCATTGCTCCCATTTTGGCCTTTCTGCACATGTGTATTCGGGAAGGTCTCCTTGACCTTGAGGAGGAGAAGTATGTGGCCTCTTGTCTCAGCAGTTCCTCCTCCTTTGCATCTTGGAGTGTCCATCCACAGGGGACAAACTTGCTGCTGCTCAGCCTGGGGCCCATCTATCTCTGCCTCGTCATGGGACTCAGTTCAGGATATGTTGCCATGGAGAATGTCCCAAGTTTTATCTTAAAACCAGGAGCTGGGGAATCTGGTTGAGGCTCCCTGGTCAAATAGTTGAATACAAAGTCTCAAGTCCACAGGGCAGCTGCCTCAGCCATCT
Source organism: Bubalus kerabau (assembly GCF_029407905.1). Classification (NCBI taxonomy): domain Eukaryota; kingdom Metazoa; phylum Chordata; class Mammalia; order Artiodactyla; family Bovidae; genus Bubalus; species Bubalus kerabau. The sequence goes on along the minus strand of NC_073634.1, from coordinate 104,784,211 downwards.
CGCCCCTCAGGACCTCCTAGGACCTGTTTTGCTTTTTTTTTTCAGAGTTGTGAATTCCAAGCCAGTGGCACCACCGGCCCAGTCAGGGAGCAGGAGGGAAGCTGGGGCCCGTGTGCATCCATGCATGTCTGTATTTGACAGAGAGGAAGATGGTACAGAGCTTGGCAGCAGTGGTTAGGGAAGGACAAGTAAAATACACAAGAGACAAAAGAGTTGTTTCCTAAAGGAGTCTCCCGACCCTGGTCCTGCACTTGCTACCCAGAGGGGCACAGTCCATGTTTGTTAAATGAATAAATTGTTGGTACTCCAAGCCCTTCGCAAAAAAGATAGCTAATGTTGGGACAGCATCATACTCTGTTTCAGTGGAGTTTGGCTGCCAAATGTGTGTAATCTTTCACTCACCTGGAATCAGAGGTGAAGCCACCAGAACTTTTCTTTCCCTCACTTCACCGAGGCCCCTTTCTGCAGAGCTCTCTGCCAAGTACTGCCTGGCCGCAGAGCACGCGTCCCTGGATATTATTATTCTAGGGGTGGGAATGGACGTGAGACAACTGATCCACACCTTTACTCCTTCTCTGTTGGGACCAGTGATAGAAAGCTAATAAATGTGAAGTGGTGACTTGAAAAGGAGTAAAGCTAGTCGACTCAGAAGAGGGGCGAAGGCCACAGTGTGAACCTATGACCTTGACCTCCTTAGCCTCAGGCCTCTGAAGCACCAGCTGGTGGTGATGGTGTGATGCCTGTCTTACTGCTGAAGTCCTCCTCCTGCTGCTCAGTGCTGCTGTCTTCCCATCTCATCCCCTCCTTCTGCAGAGCATGGCTTGTTACCCAAAGGAAGGATCGCTGGCTCACCCTTAATATGGGGAAATCATTTAGAG